>NC_090438.1:729871105-731121105 GCF_031143425.1 Pleurodeles waltl
GAAGCATGTAACCATCCTGCTCTGCCTACGTATATGCAGATACGTTGGGCTTTCTCTCTGTTTGCACTATACAAAATCTTACCTAATTGCGTTTACAAATGCATATTAACAGATGGCAGACGAGAAGTTTCCTTAGAGACATCAGGAAATACCTAAAAATCTCTACTTTCCTTTCAGAGCTGCACACTGCACCTGCACCTGACGTGACTGACTTGCTCCAGCAATGCACCCTATCAGAGAGGAGACTACATATGGCTGGCTTTGCTAGCTGTATCGACATTTCAGGGTGTCATCGAGCTTGTGAATGGCTCTCCCCAGCCCGACTGACTTCGGAAATGCACCTAACATGTGACTGACATTTCTCAGCACTTCTGTTCTCGCAGATGTGCCCCTTACATGTGACTAACTCAGCCTGCAGCCCCTGCATCCTTGTCAGAGGTACCTGTCACACCATATGTGACAGACTGCCAGAGCAATACTGGCCTATTAGGTTCGATCCTGGCATGTGACTGGCTATGCTCAGCCTGTTGTCTTTTCAGAGGCACTCGCCTGTCCGAAATTTACCCAGTCCACTTTCTCAGTTTGGCTCCAAGGATCTCTGATCCCTTAGCACTCTTGAAAATTGTGCATTTAGCAATTAAAGGCTCATATTTAGTTAAAACCAGAATGGTTATCATTGACAATTCTACAGGTTGCTGAGTAACCTCTGCATGTTTTTTTAAATAGAAGAAAATATTCATTTTTAACACCTTATTTCAGCACGTTGTCAAAATAAAAGTAATTCCTGAAAATGTTTTCAGCAAACAACAATCAGTGGCAATGCCATGTGTTGTGGGTTTTGAGCACTGAAACCAACCTTTACTGAAACACACTGCACCGACACAGCATGGGCTGCAGCATAGATAGCAGCAGCAGTGCAAGCTAACATCAGACATACATACACCAAGTACATCATGTGCAGCAACAATGCAAGCTTCGTTCTCATGCACGTAGCAGTTACAGTATAGGCAGCAGCTAAATCGGAAAAGAAAGGGGAAAATTATAGGACTGCTGAATGAGACATAAGCAGGACATGAAAGGTAGTATAGAACTGGTAAAGGGTGCATTAAGACAAAGGCTCAGATGGTTGAGACCCAGGGGAAAGACAATGGGGCAAAAGAGGAGGGACGGGAGCCAACAAATGTTATCCATTCCTGTGCCACTATGTACTATATTGTGGCTTCAAGCACCTCCTTCAACATGGTTGTCATACTTATCAAGTGACACTAAATATGCAAGCATTTGCACAAAGCAAGGGAAAAGGAAGCTTGTTCACTTGGTGGACTCATGTCACTGCCTCCCCAGTGAAATTACCACACGCCTTAGTCCAATGGCAAAAACTCCATATGTAATGTGTGAGATTTACAAGTAGCCAATGGCTGATGTAGTGGCTATCAATCAATTAGCATTTGTAAAGCGCAGCACTGTCACCCCAGGGGTATCTGGGCGCTGAGTGTGCCAAGTCTCCATCGAACAACCAGGTCTTGAGTTTCTTTCTGAAGTCTGCAAGGGAGGGTGCTGTTTGGAGGTGGGGGGACAGGTTGTTCCAGGTCTTGACGGCGACGTAGAAGAAGGAGTGGCACCTATTGCGGCTATGACGAATGCGGGGAGTGTGTGCAAGTGAGGAGGAGCACATGATGTAGGATGGTCCTTGATTGTGTAGAGCTTTGTAGGCGTGCATGAGGATCTTTTGTTTCTGAGGTGGGGGGGTGATGGGGGTCCGTTATTAGATGTCCAAGGTGAGTCTGGCAGCAGAGTTATGTATGGTCCGGAGATGGGCGGAGATACCTGCATAGAGAGCGTTGCTGTAGTCAAGGCGATTGGTGATGAGGGCCTGGGTGAAGTTTTTTCTGGTGTTGACTGGGATCCATCTGAAGATTCTGCAGAGCATACAAGCATACGAAGGTTGTGGAAGCAGGAGGAGGTGACTGCGCTGACTTGTTGTTTCATGGTCAGTTTGTTGTCAAGGATGATGTCTAGGTTGCGTGCATGTCTGTGGGTATGGGTGTTTGTCCGAGTTCTGCTGGCCACCAGCTGTGGAGGTGCTGTTCCCGAAGATCAGTACTTCTGTCTTGTCAGAGTTGAGTTTGAGGCAGTTGTCTCTCACCCAGTATTGGTCATGGCAACACAGAAGTTGGCTTTGGTGTTGGATGGGTCCTCGGTGAGTGACACAATTAGTTGAGTGCCATCAGTGTAGGATATTATGTTGAGTCCGAGAGATCTGACAACATCTGCGCAGGGGGGGTCATGTAGGTGGAACAGCGTGGGGCTGAGGGAAGATCCTTGGGGTACGCCGCATATGATGTCCTTGGGTTAGGAGGTGAAGGGAGGCAGCCGGATGCTCTGTGTGCGACCTGTAAGAAAAGAGGCGATCCACTTGAGGGCGTTATGCTGTATGCTAATGTTGTAGAGTCGGTCAATGAGGGTGTGGTGGGAGATGGTGTTGAATGCAACAGAGAGTTCAAGGAGAGATCTGATGTCATCTGTGGCAGCATTGAATGCAATCTCAGTGATGTGGCTGACACTGAAACCTAATTGTGAGGCGTCAAGTAGGTTAGTTTGTTACAGGTGTTCAGTGAGTTGTTGGTTGATGGCTTTCTTGAGCACTTTGGCTGGGTAGGGGAGCAGGGAAAGTGGTCGATAATTTTTGAGATCGATGGACTCGACGGAGGGTTTCCGTAGGAGGTGTCTGCCCAGGAAGCCTGTCATGGAGATGGAGGTATAGATGATGCTAGTGAGTTCAGTGCTGTTTGGGATGGTTCCAAGGTTGAAGAATCTGTGGGGCAGGGTTCTGTGGGTACACCTCAGTGGATGGACGACATGATGGCCTTGGTGGTCTGAGTGGTGAGCGGAGACCAGGTGGTGATATTTAATCTGCTGTGCGTTGGTTGTTTGAGGTGGTTGACGTAGAGAGAAGTGGGGTTGGGTTGAAATGTATTTAGATGGAGGCGATCTTGTTGTGGAATTATTCCAGGAGGGAGTCGCAGAGTTCTTGGGAAGAGTGGATGTTGTTTTCTGTGGGTGTTGGGTTGGAGAATTCCGTGACTATTTTGAAGAGCTCCTTGGTGTGGTTGGGCGCCCTGTCGATGTGGGCTGCGATGGGTGCTTTCTTAGCTTCCTTAATGCGTTGGTGGTAGTTACTGAGGGCTGCTTTATGGGCGGCGCTGTTGAAGGGGTTCCTTGTGGCGTCCCATCGTTTCTCGAGTCGGTAGCAGTTGCACTTGATGGTTCTCAGCTCTTGGGTGTACCAGCTGCCATGTTTTGAGGTGCGCTGGTGTTTGTTGGTTTCAACGGGGCGACTGTCGGCACAGACAATGGTTGCGGGGAAGTGAGCACAGTGTACTTCTCTGCGTAGATTACATGAAACCTTGAGACAGCTCAAGTTGCCTTTAACTGGACCCAAAATAGCCACAGGTGAGTTTTTTCTTGCCATCATGTGATTGTTTGATTGCAAATTTGACAGTTGATGCTGTACTTGTGTAGCCTGATGACAGTGTGGGAAGCAGCCAGCGATTCCCCAGTCAAGGGCCAGCTCTCTTCGACATCTGAATCAGTGTGCTACTTGTGAAATTGTAACTTTTGTTCCATTAAAGGACAAGTCATAACACCAGCACGTTGAGATTTTGAATGCTGGTTTGGGGAACAGGGTAGCATTACCGAATACTGACACCAGGCATTGTGTGAAAAAGGCTACTTTATTGAAAACAGGTGCAGTTAACAATAACAATCTTTAGCCTTTGCCTTACAAAACTACCAGCCTCACTATACAAACAATTCACCTATGTAACTCACCCGCTAAACCTACCTAACCCTCCCCCTCCATCGAACTTTACCACAGCAATACTGTATTTCCCCAAGACTGATATGAGTGATTGCTAGCTTCAAACTCCCTTCCAGTTTAATGTAACTCTGAACATGTAACTAACATAATTTCTCAACAAATTTTTAACTTCCTGGCTTGTCCAGGCGTGCTCTTGTCTACCGTTGCTTATCCACCTGGACTGACGCTTTCAACAACCATAAACTTCGGTAAACCATGGTAACTTGACATGCCACCGCTATTGCACCTGCTTTCAAGCGACAACCCTAACTATTCCAGCAATCCCCTGTGCACCTGTTACAAACCTCGAGCGAAGCAGCCCCAACATGACTAACCCTCCCCATAATGCTATCTTTAGAGATGGGCGGGTGGGGAAAAAATCCTACCACTGGTACCAGCCACCATGTCACTAAGACAAAAAGGTGACTGGGAAACCAAAATGGCAGTATAAATAAATACCCTAGGGCTACATGTAGCCCACATAGCCCAAATGGCCCACAGCAGTCGTGGACTGCTCCACTCCCCCAATTCTTCTGAGGGGGAGACCTCACTGTGGTCAGCTGCCCCCCACGACCCCTTTGGGGATGAGGGGAGCATTGCCGACCACTGACAGCAGGCATTGTGTGAAAAAGGCCGCTTAATTGAAAACAGGTGCACTTAACAATAACAATCCTGGGCCTTTGTCTTACAAAACTACCCGCCTCATTATACAAACAGTTCACTTATGTTACTCACTTCCACCCCTACTGAACCCTCACCCCTCCCTCGAACTTTATCACTGCTATATTATATTTCCCCCAGACTGATACGAGTGATTGCTAGCTTTAAATTATTCTCCAGTTTAATGGACTCTGAACATATAACTAACATAATTTCTTTAACAAACGTTTAACTTCCTGGCTCATCCAGGTGCGCTTTTGCCTACTGTTCCTTATTCACCTGGACTGTGGCTTTCAACAACCATAAACTTCTGTAAACCATGGCAACTTGACATGCCACCACCACCAGAAAAAGGCCCATAGACTTTTTCTGCTCTTCGCCCTACAATGACTAGCTGATCTCTAGTACCCGGTTAGCAACCTTTTCAGCCCCTCCCTCATCTGCAAAAGGTACAACTCCATACCAAGAAAAGATAAATGAACACCATCTCCTATGAAAAATTCAAAATCCTCAAAATGCAAATTTGAATGCTCTAGCACCTTAATGCACCTCTCCCTGCAGAAAGAGCGCCTCTCCTAATTTTGAACCTTGCCCTCTCAATTGCTGCAGGCCTGTCTGCCCCACGCCAAATCATCTGCAGAACAAAAGCTGTCCATACTATGTGGCAACCAGCCCACTGCTGCTGAATTTCCTTTGGATCTTTCTTCATCAACTTTATCAACACCAACCCCTTCTTGCACACCATATCTTTCTCACCCAGGTGCAGCAGCAATATATATGTGGGCACTGCCCCTCACCATTAACCTATTTAGACATGGCAAAAGTTCCCCCCATCGCATTGCCCCCTTTTCCCTGTCACTGCACATGGTACATGTTCGAATCGAGGCCCAGGTTGACCCCACTGGGTGCTTTCCCTTGCTTGTTTTTGGGGCAATTTTATAAAAGAGTGTCCCACCAGCCACATCAACAAACCAGGTGCCTCTGAGCTGGGGACTGATCCTGCAAAAATACAAACACAACAAATTGGGAATGTATCCTCATCTCAATTCTCTTCCTGCCGTTTCACATACTGCGGAAAACAATCTGATGCCCATCTCCCCGCCCTCATGATAAGATCCCTGCTCCATCCCCTTTTTCAGAGCTTCCGTAGTCAAGCCTATTCTAAAGGAATGGGTACCAAAGGATGAATCATCCAAACCCAGCCCCTTCACTGCTTTGCGTAGAATGGCCAATAGCTGGAATGCTATAACTGGTTTCCGGTCGCCGTGTCAGAGCACCAAATTCCAATCCGCTGAACCCCGTGTTAGAAATGGGGTCTCTAGTTGGCAGTGGTTTGCACGCCGTCAAAGTAGGGACCCTCACTCTTGTCATGGTAAGGGAGTCACACAGCTAAGATAACCCCTGCTTACCCCCTTGGTAGCTGGGTTTAAGCAGTTAGGTTTATCTCAGAGGCAATGTGTAAAGTATTTGTACCCACACACAGTAACACAGTGAAAACACCACAAAAGTATTCCACACCAGTTTAGAAAAATAGCCAATATTTATCTGAGTAAAACACCACTAACATGACAAACAAATCTAGCATGCACAAGTAAAGATACACATTTTCAAAGATTAAATCTTAGTATAGTGCTTAGAAACACAATAGCTCCAACTGGGGCTATCACTGCCTCTTGACGGAGTTGCTTACAGCAGTCCAACGCCACTCATGAGGGAGTGCGGGCCAGGTCACGGAGTTGAACAGACCCCGGTACAGTACCTTTGAAAACGATGAGGAAAGAAAGACGTTTCACGGAGTCGGGAGGTGAGGCGTCGCTGGAGCCGGTGTAGCGTTGGTTCTTTACTGCTACCAGGGAGGTGAGGCATGGGTTTCTTAATGCTAGTTAGGGGAGGCAAGGCATTGGTTCCTTATGGTGTCAGGAGAGGTGATGTGGCGTTGGTTCAGAGGTGTCGGTTTCTTACAACAAAGCGGGGTTGATTAATCCAGCAGGTCAAGATGCGAGGCGTCAACTTTAAATTGTGGTGATCACACCACAGGCTCACAGGTGCTGTGGTGGAGTCAAAGTCAGGTGTCACTGACGTCGGTGACATGGCACTCGGGATTCACGCTCTGGCAGGACGTTGGAGGCGCTGCGGCGGTGTTGGGCCTGTATTGAAGGTCGTGGTCGATGCACTCAACGGGGACCATGGCTCTGGTGCAGACAGGGGAGTGCAGTCAGGCAGCAGTGCCAATTCTGATGTCGCTCTGGAGTCGATGTGCTTAGTTTCTTTGTTGCACCAGAGCTCACCTCCAAGAGCGCAGGGACTGGATTTGATATAACTTGGCACGTCAGGACTCTCAGCAAGAGAGCCCGGGTGTCAGGAACTGTATTTGGCACCACTTGGCAAGACAGAACTCTCAGCAACAGAACCCAGGTGCTGGCAAGTGAAGTCTTTGATGGGCCTGAGACTTCTTAACAGTAGGCAAGCTCAGTTCGAGCCCTTGGAGAACCCTGGAAAGCAGGATGTAGAAAGCAAAGTCCAATCCTTTCAATCACAGGGCAGAAGCAGCAAGCAGCAGGCCAGCACTGAAGGAGGCTGGCCTGATGTGTAGTGTAGTGGTTCCAAACCTGTGGTCCGAGGACCCCTGGGGGTCCGCAAAGACCCCCCCTGGGGTCCGCGACTGCTTAGAAAATTAAATAATATTAACAGAATTAGGTTCCAGCAGTCAGTGGAGGGAGTCCCCAGATTCTAATAATGATTCAATGGGGGTCCTCTGGTTCCAGTAATGATAAAGTAGGGGTCCACAGAACTCAAAAGGTTTGGGACCACTGGTAGTGGGTACCTATGGTACTTACACCTTAAGCGAGGTCCAGTTATCCCTAATTAGTGTAGTGTAGGCAGTGTCTAGAAGCCAGGCTCTCTAGAGGTAGCTATGGATGAGGAACCAAGGCTTATCTAGGAGATATGCAAAGCTCATGCAATACCACTGTAGTCACACAGTACTTACACACATGAAAGAAATCACTCAGTGTTACAAAAATAAAGGTACTTTATTCTGGTGACACAAATACCAAAAATACAATAGAGACTATACTCCCTTAGGAGGTAAGTAATACACAAATTACATACACTAGTATGCAGAAATAGGCCTAAAAACAGTGAGAAAACAATGCAATTAGTGAAAATCACAATAGTTAGAAATGGGCCTACAGGAGCATAAACCATATACTAAGAAAGTGGAATGCAAAAGTCGGTCCCCCACTTAGGCAAGTGTAGTGTGTAGAGGAGAGCTGGGATTACTAGAAAAGCCCAAAGGTAAGTACCCCAACCCACCCCAGCGACCAGGAAAACAGTTATAAATCCCAGTAAGTTTTCAAGATCACACACAGAGAAGAAAAGAAGAACTGTGCAAAACCCAGAAGAGACTGCAAGACACCAACAGTGGATTCCTGGACAAGAAGACCTGTGGAAGAAGGGGACAAAGATCAAGAAGCACAGAAGAGTCCAGGAAGAGCAGGAGCCCCTGCTAACCCAGATGAAGGCGCACAAGGTGAACCACCGGTGAAGAAGAAAAGTCAGCACTGCACCCAAGAAGACGAAGTCGGGTTCCTGGAGGGTGCAAGTGATGTCCCACGCCAGATGGAGGATTGCAGTTGGGTTTGCGTAGTTGGAGTCCGCTAACAAGCCTTAGCACACGCAAAGCTCGTGGTTAGCGGAAAATGGTGTTGCTGGGGACCAGGAAGGACCAGGTGGATTGTACCCAGGAAGAGGAGTTAGAGGGGGCCCTCAGCAACATAGAGAGTCCACAGAAGACCAGGCAGTGCACACAGGAGTCCCAGAGTTTGGGGACACGAAAGTTGCAGTAGAGTCTGACGCAGCACTACGACAAAGGCTTCCATGCTGCCGGAGAACCACTCAGGAACCTATGCATCGCAGGATATAGTTCTGGGGGCCAGGGCTTCAAGATGCACAAAGATCTTGGAGGAAGGATGCCAACAAGCCTTGGCAGCTGCAAAGGACATGGTGCACTGTGGTACTGTTTTGCGTGGGGAGGCAAGGTCTTTACCTCCACCAAAGTTGAACAGCTGGAAGAGAGGACCATCGGGACCACTTCAGTCTACCACTTGCGATACAGGATCTATGCAGCTTAGCTGGAGAGGGGATCCACCCAGCCAATCGTCATTGCAGTTGGTGCCTGTAGAAGCAGGGGAGTGACTCCTTAACCTCAAGGGAGATTCTTTCTTCCTTCTGATGCAGGCTGAAGATGGGCTATCCTCAGAGGATACACGACCGGGGAAATGTTGCAGTTGCTGGAAGGAGCCAGAGATACAATGTTGCAGTAAGTGTCTTGCTTTGGTTCTCAAGAGTCCAGATGCAGTTTCCTCGGTCAGAAGTCGAAGTGGAGGATGCAGAGGATTCCTGCTGGAGTCTTCCAATCCGAATCTGAGGAACCACCCAAAGGAGAGATCCTAAATAGCCTTGAAAGGGGGACTGGTCACCTAACCAGGTAAGCACCTATCCTGGGAGGGCTCTGACGTCACCTGCTGGCACTGGCCACCCAGATGCTCCCAGAGTTCCCTGTCAACCTAGAATCCAAGATGGCAAAACCCAGGGACCCTCTGGAGGAGCTCCCCTTCCTTTGTCCAGTTTCACACCAGAGCAGGGACTGGAGGTCCCTGAACCAGTGTCGACTGGTTTATGCAAGGAGAGCACCATATGTGCCTTTCTAAGCATTTCCAGTGGCTTGGGGAGGCTATCATTCCCAAGCATGTAACACCTATTTCCAAAGAGAGAGGGTGTAACACCCCTCTCCCAAAGTAAATCCTTTGTTCTGTCTTCCTGGAACTCAAGCTTCTCAAGCAACAGGAGGGCAGACACCTCCCTGGGGGGTGGCAGCAGCCCAGGCTGCCCAGAAAACCTCAGAAGGCTGAAATGGCAATACTGGGGATCCTCTAAGAAGCCCCCAGAGTGCATGGAATGTTACAACAAAAGTTTGCAAAAACCTTGGGTATGATTCCAACATGATTGATACCAAACATGCCTATATTCGGAGTCACCATTATGTAGCTGGACATAGGTAGTGACCTATGTCCAGTACACACGTAAAATGGCATCCCCGCTCTCACAAAGTCTGGGAAAATGGGCCTGAAGTTCGTGGGGGCACCTCTGCTAGTGCAGGGGTGCCCTCACACAAAGGTACTTTGCACACTACCCTCTGGGCAAGAAGGCCTACTGTAGGGGTGACTTATAAGAAACCTGGTGTAGTGAAAATGGAAGTGAAAGGGTGCTTGCACCTTTTCACGCAGGCTGCAATGGCAGTCCTGCAGAAGCCTTTGCATTGGCTCCCTATGGGTGGAAAAATATATGCTGCAGCCCATAGGGATCCCCTGGAACCCAAATACCCTGGGTAATTAGGTACCATTTACTAGGGACTTATAAGGGGGCACCAGTGTGCCAATTGTGGGTGAAATACAGAGTTTTGAGAGAAAGAGCATTATCACTGGAGTCCTGGTTAGCAGGATTCCAGTGAACACAGTCAAGCACACTGACATCAGGCATAAAAAGGGGGTAACCATGCCAAGAAAGAGGGTACTTTCCTACAAGCACAACAAAGCAACAGGCAGAGTGGCAGTCCCTCCTACAGCATCCAGCTCTTCTTCCCAGCAGAATGTCCTCAGTCCAAATGTGTTCTAATTCTGTGGTGTCAGAGATCCAGTACTTATACCCATTTCTTTATTTGAAGTAGGCAAACTTCAAAGAGAATTCTTTGTAGTGCACAAGACCGTGCCTTTCCCTGCCCCGGCCCCAGACACACTCCAGGGGTTTGGAGACTGCTTTCTGTGAAAATAGGCACAGCTCTATTGAGGTGCAAGAGTCAGCTCCTCCCACCACTCTAGCTCAGGAAAACCCATCAGCCTGGTGATGGACCATCAGGACATACAGGGCACACCTCAGCTCCCTTTGTGTGACTGTCTACAGTGAATACACAAACAGCCCAACTGTCATCCTGACCCAGACGTGTATTCATCAGACAGGCAAAGGCTCAGAATGGTTAAGCAAGAAAATGCCAACTTTCTAAAAGTGGCATTTTCAAACTTACAATTCAAAAACCAACTTAATCTAAAGAGGTATTTTTAAATTGTGAGTTCAGGGACCCTGAGCTCCATATCTCTATCTGCTCCCACAGGAAAATTATACTTAAAATATATTTCAAGGCAATCCCCATGTTACCCTATGAGAGAGATAGGCCTTGCAATAGGGAAAACAGAATTTAGCAGTATTTCACTATCAGGACATTTAAAACACACCAATACGTGTCTTACCTTTTAATACACTTTAAATACACTGTGCCCTGCCCATGGGGCTGCCTTGGGCCTACTTTAGGGGTGATTTACATGTAGTGAAAGGGAAGGTGTGGGCCTGGCAAGTGGGTACACTTTCCAGGTCGACATGGCAGTGTAAAACTGCACATACTGGCACTGCAATGGCACTTCTGAGCAGGGCTACTCATGTGGGTGGCACAATCTGTGCTGCAGGTCCACTAGTAGAATTTCATTTACAGGCCCTTGGCACACCTGGTGCACTATACTAGGGACTTACTAGTAAATCAGATATGCCAAACATAGATAAACCAATCACCAGTACTTTTTAGACAGAGAGCATATGCACTTTAGCACTGGTTAGCAGTTGCAAAGTGCCCAGAGTCCTACAGCCAACCAGACCAAGTCATAAAAAATAGGAGGAAGAAGGCAAAAAAGTTCCAGAATAACCCTGCAAAAAGTACCAGGTCAAACACCCTGGCATGTAAAGTCAAACCCCAATGCAAAGGGCAGACCCCTTCTAAAGGGTACAAGCGCAGCCATACTGCTTTCACCTTCCCCTTTGATCAGTCTTAGACCTGCGGAGCCATATTTGTACACCCCCTGTATCCGTCTGTGTGTCCTCCCACAATAAACCTTGCCACCCTTCCCCCCCAACAGTTATAATACTCTGAATGCCCCCAAAACCTTCCAAGACATCAAGGTACTGAATGGCATTGTCTCCACCTGATCTATGCATACCTTTGGCAACTGATGTAGCACCTTACCCAATAGTTTGAATGTTACACGTCTCCTTACTGGCCCTGATGGCCCAGCTCGCCACCAGATGAGGTGCATATCCCCAGATCAGCTTTCCCATAAATGCAATCCAAGCCAGTTTCCCTGAAATGGTCACCCTCAATTGTCTTTTCTCTCTTCAGCTCAAAATATACACCACTACATCTTCCAATCTTGCCTATCCTTCCTGTTGCCTGCATGCTTCATTCTTTAAAAATTCCATCCAGGCTTGTGCGTACACTTCACGCATGCATACTGCTAACAAGTTTATCACCAGCTAATGCATCCTTTGTCTCCTATTTTCCATAACTCTGATGGCATCTGGGTCTTGTCAGTTTCTGTGTCCGTGGCCAACCCAGGGAATCTCTCCCAACAAAGAATCTGCAATGTCTTTGTTCCCTCCGGGCACATGTCTAGCCTTAATGCTATTTCATACCACAGGCAACCCATCACAAAAACCCACAGCAACCTACGCACCTGAGGATCCCTGGAAAATTGTTTGTTCACCATTTGTACAACCGACAAATTGCCAATAAAGGCCCAAGCCATTTCCTCCTGCTGAATCTAAAAATATTTGGGCGTCCCATTCCACCTCCCGCCATGTCCTCAAAGGTATTCCATTGAAGGACCGCAAGAACTGTCACCACATATAGAGGCCTTCTTTCACACTCGCTGATAGCCTAACGTGATGGTGTGGTCATTTCTGCCCTGCCAAAGCCAAACTGAGACGTCTCCAAAATGTCCTACCTGTCTGCACCACTCGGCACACAAAGTTCAGATGTCCCAAGAGCACCCGTATTTCCTTTACCATGACCTTGTGTTTCCTCAACATCCCATCTAGTAGCAGTGCCATTGCCAGCAGCTTGTCCTCCGGTTGGCGTGTCGTCATCGCCTTGGAATCAATCTCAGTGCCCAAAAAGGCTAAAACTGAACTAGTTCCAACTGTTTTTTTCAGAAACCGGAGGCACCCCCATAATGTTTTGGAATCTTTCCAGCATATCCTGACATTGAGTGCAGCCCGGTTTGCTGACCAAGAAGAAATCATCCAGATAGTGAGTGACATCCAGTTAGTGAGTGATATGTTGATGTCCCATCCGTTTCGTAGAGATCCATTGAAGGAATGTGCCGAAGCACTGAAAAAGTGCACAAGAGATGGAACAACCCATGAGGAGCGCTTTCTCCACATACTACCTCCCTTCAAACTGGATTCCTAGCAATTCAAAGTCAGCAGGGTGTACCGGCAACAAGCGGAAAGCAGACGTAATGTTGCTTTTGGCCATTAGTTTCCCCTATCCAACTTCCTCCACCACTGCTAGGGCCACATCCACTGAGGCATATGACACTGACACCTGTTCTTTGTGGATAAAATCATTCATGGAATTCCCTTCTGGCCAAGGGAGGTGCTGAATCAAATAAAATTGGCCTTTCTCCTTCTTGGGGACCACTCCTATGGGTGATAATATACATTTTTTCATTGGCCTCCCATGTGTCATTCCCACACCTCTTTGCTCAATTTGTCCTGTACGACTGGTTTGTGAGTGTACACTGATTTTAGATATTCTGCCCGCCATCGCTCCCGTAGCACCACATATGTCAGGCAAAAGCCACAAGTGAACCCTTCCCACAAGATCCCTGCTGCTTCCTTCCATTTGTAGAGCTCAAGCCAAAAACAGAGCCTATGCAGGTTAACTGGATTAGGAGCTTCCCCCACCAGGGGCTTCCATGCCTCTCCTTCCCCAGAAATTGCCATGCCCATTAGTCGGTTGGCCTTCCATGCCCCCTTGTTATTGTTGTTTCCACTGACCAGCTGCACCCTCTGCTGCGCTCCCTTCCCTGCAACAGTTGGCCAATGCATGTCTGCCTGACCACTTGGAGCATTCATGCTGAAACTTACAGTACTCCTGGGGAAAGAGGTCTTTTTAAAATCCCAGCATGCCCCTGGCTGTGTGTTCCCACTCCCAGGTGCTGAGTTCTGAGCCATAATCGCTGACCCCACCACTCCCCGGGTGGGACCTCCCTGAAAGTGGCGATATATAGTAGCCCAGGGGCTGTGAAAATCGTCTTCTCAAATTTAGCTGACCCCATAGTGTTCTTCCATAAGTCGGTGTCAATTTCCCCCCATTGCACTTCTGAGTTCAACGGCATACACACCCAAAATTCCTCATCGTATTGGACCCATGCATAACTCCGTAATTTATCTGCACTTTCCTAATAACGTCTATGTATTTGAAAAGCGCAACTGACCTTTCATGGTATTTTTCACAGTATACGCTGGCAAATATATGACTTTAACTATCCTCCCGCAATTCTCCCTCCTCTAAGCTCTTTTCCTCGTAACCAAACATAGTTTGATCTCCATCGTGTCTGCATGCATGCCCATGGTGGCCTGGCCCACGCATCCTGCAGCGCATATGCCTCCTTGTGTATTATATTGTCCGTTGCGAACGATGACCGATGGGCTGTACCGTGCCCACTGGACCACTTGATCCCCCAGTACCGTGCAGTTGGAGAATATACTGTACCATCCATCTCATGGCACTGGGAAATCTTCCCTCCCCAGTTCATCTGTCAGAATGTCCCTCACTGTTGTCTGGCTAGCCGCTCGGGGCCCTGCCTTCTCTTCCTCTTGGGGCCTACAAGCTGCACTACGCTCTCCAGCGTCTGCTTCATCGTGGGCGACCACCCTCTGCAAAGAAGAAAATAGACCTAACATGCTGGTAAGCTCCTCACCTGACCACTCTAATGTCCCTGTCGCTGGAGGTGCGTATGCCACAGCTCACTCCAAGGCTGGAGGCCATCCTAGTCGACCCACCCAAGTGAGCCACCAAGTCCCTATCTGCTCCCCTATCCTTCACCTGTACCTGCGAGGTTCCCACTTTCATCCTCCAAGCTTGACCTGAGGAGGCTTAACTCTGAAACCCCTGTCCCAACCCCCTTCCCATCACCCTCCTCCCCCACAAGCTGTCCCCTGCCTCTTCTCCATCATCTCTCCATTCTAAGAGGGCAGAGACCAGTGCCGAAGCTGGGTCCTGTACTTGCCCATCCTTTGTCTTCTCCTAGATCGGTCCCCTCATATCCCACTGTCCATCTAGCTGTTGTTGTGACCACTGCCCCATTTTGCCTGATACCCCTGCGAGTGCTTCCAGGCCCCAGAAGTGAGGTAATGCCACTGACATTGAGGACCGTGGCGGTCGGTGGTCGGGAACTGCTGTGCAATTCCTCATTGGTTAATATTGGGCCCTATGCGGTGCAGTAGCCAATGGTGATTTACGCCGGCGGTGATAGTATGCACTGCCACGGACCTGACTGCCATTTTCTATCATATTCCTCACTTGTTTCCTGACCTTCCATAGGAGAGGACCTACACTGCATGTGCTGGTGTGACCTGTGTCTGGAACCTACCATGGCCCGTGTGAATGGGGAAAGGGCCCCAGACTTTACTTCAGAGGAGTTGGAGAGACTGGTGGATGGGATCCTACCCCATTACGGACTGCTGTATGGGCACTGTGGGCACGATGCATGTGGCATGCATGTATGGAAGTGTGTGTGAAGGCATTGTGTAAGGGGGGAGGGATGTCCTCCTTGCTGGGTACACATTGAGTGCTGGGCTATGTGTGTGCCAGTAGTGCTGTAAACGGGTATGGTGGGCCATTTGTGTAACTGACTGGACTGTTTGTCTAATGGTGTTCTCCTGTCTGTATTGCCTCTGCAGGTCAGCGCCCATCAAAAGAAGGGTATATGGCCTGCTATCGCCAAGAAGGTGCGGACCCTGGGGACCTATGGCAGGGGGAGCACCTACTGTCGCAAACGGTGGGAGGACCTGAGACGCTGGGCACAGAAGACCGCGGAGGCCCAGCTGAGCATGGCCTCCCAATGAGGAAGGGGTGCCTGTCGAACCCTGACCCCCCGATGGCCTGCATAGTGGCAGTGGCCTATCCAGAGCTGGATGGGCACTTGAGGGTAACACAGCAGCCACAAGGGGGTGAGTACAGTGGCTATCAATACAACTTGAGCACCGTGGCGTGGTATCCGGGTGGTGGGTGTGTGTCAGTGGGTGCCTCTGGGCCAGGCCAGACATAGCAGCGTAGGTCCTCTGGTGGCTAAGGGTCTGAAGGGGAAATACTGCCTACCTAGCTTGTTGGCATCCACTACTGGCCAGGGCTGCATGGGTCCCAGGTGTGCTGCAGTTGGCGGTGTGTGCTCCTCCTCATGCCTTGGTGGCTAGCAATATCACTGATAGTGCAATGCATAGTGCGTAGGCCTGTACCCCATGTGTGAGGGTGCTGTGTATGATAATGGTGGTGTTGGTGCAGTCACTGACTCAGTGTATCCTTTGTCTCCCTCCCCCCCTTTCTTGCTTTGTCATCCTGTCCTTATGTGCATTAGCATCATCTGGCAAAGGAGCAGAGGCACCGGCGACCGAGGGAGCTGCATCCCACAGGACCCCGGAGGCAGAGTCCACTGACGCTGAGGGCACCAGTGGGACGGAGGGCGAGGGGAGCACCACGGCAGAGACTGGAGGGGACAACACAGACTCTGATACCTCCTCCGATGGGAGCTCCCTGGTGGTGGCGGACACCTCTGTGACCACCCCAGCTACAGGTACAGCCGCAACCCCCGTACCAGCACCGCCCTCCCAGCAGCCCCTCAGCGAGTTGCCCATGCCCGCTCACCCAGGAGGGTGGGCATCTCCTTCGCCCCATGCACCTCAGGCCCTGCCCCAGTGAGTCCTGCTGCCCTGAGTGAGGAGACTATTGACCACCTGAGATCCATCTTTGTAGGGAAATCAACCATTGTGAATGCCATCCAGGGGCTGGCAGCCCAGATGCAACAATCTAATGCATTCCTGGAGGGCATTCACACTGGATTGGCAGCCCAACAGAGATCGATTCAGGCTCTGGCCTCCTCTCTGATGACAGCCATTGTCCCTGTTTCTACCGTTCCCTCTCAAACTTCCACTTCCCAATCCCATTCTCCTCAACCCAACCCATCCCAAGCACACAGCCAGATGAGCATGCACACAGGACAACACCCAAGAGTGTCACAGGCAAAACAAGCACCACACTTCATCTCACAGGCACTCATACAAACACCATCCAGCTGCAGACACACCAACATCCACTATTTCCACTGTCTCCCCCTCCTCCTCCTCCTCCTCCTCCCACCCAGTTACGTCCACACTCACACCTGCATGCGCTACACCATAATCCACTACCTGCATCATCACCACACCAAGCAGAACACACACCTCACTGGCAGACACCTCCACAACATCCATGCATACGTCCCCTGTGTCCTCTCCCACCGTGTCTGTCCCCCCCTCCTAAGGTACACAAACACAAGCACTCAGACACCCAACAGCCATCCACCTCACAAAAGCATACGACCCATGCACCTGCACCCAAATCCAGCAAACACCTCCAACTACCACTCCCTCATCCTCCACTCCCATTACTTCTCCCTCTTCCTGTCCCAATGTCCCAAAAAAGCTTTTTCTTTCCACCATTGACCTCTTCCCTGCTCCTCCCTCCCGTCCTGCACATATGGCCAGGGTATCAAGAACCCAGCCAAGCACCTCATTCAAACAGTCCACGGGCCTAGTTCCATCAGCACCTACTTGTGGTGGGAAGGATTCCTGGCCACAAATACTGAAGGGGAAGGAGTCTGCACTAGCCGTCAAAAAGGGGAAGGAGCCTGCACTAGCCAACAGAAAGGGGAAGGAGCCTGCACTAGCCAACAGAAAGGGGAAGGAGCCTCCACCAGCCAACAAGAAGAGGAAGGAGCCTGCACCAGCCAGCAGAAAGGGGAAGTAGCCTGCACAGCAAGCAAGAAGGGCAAGGAGCCTGCACCAGCAAGCAAGAAGTGGAAGGAGCCTGCACCAGCAAGCAAGAAGGGGAAGGAGCCTGCACTAGCAGTTGTCACAGAGCCCCCACCGCCAGCCGTGGTTGTGCAGCCGTCAGTGAGTGCAGGGGCTGAGCAGGAGCCTCCCACTACCACCACCACCACAGTACAGCCATCGCTGGGTGCAGGGGCTGAGCAGGAGCATCCCACTACCACCACCACAGTGCAGCCATTCCAGGGTGCAGGGGCTAAGCAGGAGCCTCCCACTACCACCACCACCACAGTGCAGCCATCGCTGGGTGCAGGGTCTAAGCAGGAGCCTCCCACTACCACCACAGTGCAGCCATTGCAGGGTACAGGGGCTGAGCAGGAGCCTCCCACTACCACCACCACAGTGCAGCCATCGGAGGGTGCAGAGGCTGAGCAGGAGCCTCTCACTACCACCACCACTACAGTGCAGCCGTCACCGCCAGCGGACGCTATGTAATCCAGCCTCCATGGGCTGCTCTACGGCCTGTCTCCTCTAGAACCAGTGGGGTATTCACCCTATTGAGAGACTGTGGCCTTGCACTCCTCAGGACCAAGCACAGGGCTTGTTGCCCCCTCAGGAACCAGTGTGGGAGACACCCACTTGAGAGATTGTGGCCTTGGACTCACCAGGACCAACCGAGGGCTTGTTGCCCCCTCCAGGACCAGTAGGCAAGTCACCCCCTCCAGAGAATGTGGCCTTGCACTCCCCAGGACCAAGCACAGGGCTTGTTGCCCTCTCCAGAACCAGTGTAGGAGACACCCACTTGAGAGACTGTGGCCTTGCACTCCCCAGGACCAAGCACATGGCTTGTTGCCCCCTCCAGAACCAGTGTGAGAGACACCGACTCTAGAGACTGTGGCCTTGCACTCCCCGGGACCATGCACAGGGCATGTTGCCCCCTCCAGAACCAGTGGTCTTGTTTCCGCATCAGGCTGAGGTTCCTCCTCCCCCATGGTGCCTGCTTATTTGCCAACTGATGCCCCTGCAGTGTTCTCTCTGTATTGGTGCAGGTAACGAGTGGGGCCTTGGACTTTGCCCTGTGGCCACGTGGCCCCTGTGAACTGAGGACTGGGCAGTATCCCTTTTTTGTACATTTGTACATATCTGTTGCATTGGCAAATCATATTATTAATTTTGTGTTGATCTTATTACAATCACTTTAGTCAATTCCTGTTGTCTTTGCATTATTTAGCTGATTGACAAGGATGTATAGTTTTCTTGTGCAGCTGGTTGTGTGTATGGGGTGTGTGTGGTGCGTGTATGTGTCACTCTCGTTTTTCTCCCCCCCTCCCTTGTGTGCTAGGCGGCTGTACTTACTGTCGTCGTCTTCGCCGGCGTTGGTGTTCTTGGTGGAGCATAACGTAGAAGATCATGGGAAATACTTGCAGTTTGGGTTCTTTAGCTGCGTGGTTCTTTTCTGTGTCTCCAATGGTGAGTCCTTTCACTTCTGTAATGTGTTTATGCCAGGCTTTTGATGGCGTTGGTACCGCCCGGAAACGGTGGCAGACTGTGTTGTCATAATATGGTGGGCGGAACTTTGTCTTCCTTCTGGCTGTAGACGGCTACCGCCGTGGTGATTGTTGTTTCCAGCCAGGCAGTGGGTGTGGTACATTGGCTGTCTTTCGGAGATCTAACCGCCAGGGTCATAATTTGGCAGTACTTACCGCCAGCCTGTTGGCAGTATTACCGCCACTTTATCACTGACCGCCAAGGTCGTAATGAGGGCCTGTATCTAGAAAAGAGTCTGGGAATGTTGAGTTGTTAGGTCTGTAAAGGAAGAGAAAGTTACAGGAGGTGTAGGGTTGCATCTGGTGAGGAGGGCCTTACAATCTTGTATGGAAATGTTCTCTCTTTTACTGAGATTTAGTGCTTGTTTGAATATAATAGCTAGTCCACCTCCTCTCTTGCTTATACGGTTTTGTGTGATGGTTTGATAGCCTGGAGGAATGGCTTCATGCAACACTGGTGCCATGTCATATCCCAACTATTATTCTGTTATAAATAGTAAATCAGGTTGTGTGTCTGTGAGCAGCTCGTAGATATGGTGCTTGTTTTTTCAGAGTGATCGAGCATTTATGAGCTGGCAGTTTAGAAAACGTGTGTTTGTGGCGCTGTTGTTTTGTTTTGGAGAAGGGTGAGCAGTATATTTTGAGCTTGTAGAAGGTATGTTGTTGTGATAACTGTGTGAGGGTCACAATAGTTCTGTTTTTTAACATAGTGTTCCTCTTCCAGCAGGCGTAGGAGGCATTTTGTTGAGTCTGTGTGTGTTGGTGGTGGACTTGGTGGCTGAGAGAGACATGAAGAGTGTAGTTTATTTTGTACAGTAGCCCTATTGTAGAATAGACAAGGGGATGCAAAGTTGTTAAGAGTGGCATGTTGTTTATTTTGTTATGCGTCTGTTTAGTGTGAATGGAGTATGGGTTAGGGGTGGTAGTGGAGCATGTGGATCATAATGTAAGACTCTAAACTGTGCAATGGGTGAGAGGCGGGTGAATGAATGTTGCTATGTTGGGGTGTTGGTGGTAGATGTTTTTGAAGAGTGAGAATGTAGGAGTAAAGATTGGTCAGGATTTGTATTCTTTGTGTAGTCATGAGGATGGGAGTGGGTGTGTCGGAAAGTATTATGAAAGTTTGTGTTATTTTGATGTGCTGATGTATGTGGTCTGTTTTGTTTTTGTGGAATAGGAAGAGGAGATATTGATGTAGTGGTTTTCTTGTAGATGCGCTGTCCTTTGCAAATACTTAACACTCATTGTTAGTCACAAAAACAGTCACAAAGCATTTGAACATAGCTTTGCAAATTACAAGGAAGATGAAATGTCCCTCTGCCTCCCTTTTGTTTGCAGTTCACAACGGGGCCGCTATGTGTGTTGTGCAATTCGCATTTGTACAGTTTATGGTCTAACACTGTCCCAAATAACTGTTCTTATTTCCCCTCCACATCACGTCCTGGTTTAAATCGGCCCCAACACATTTCATTTTCGTATTTACAATACTTCATTTCCGTGATGTGCCTTCTACAAAAAATAAACTCTGTAAAGCACTCAGCTGGCCCTTGGCATTAAGGCCATACTTCATAGAAATACCCCATAAAATACCTAACACACACACACAAATATATATATATATATATATATATATATATATATATATATATATATATATATATATATATATATATTAAGTAAACTTCATCTAACTTTGTTAAAGGAAGTGGAAGAGTGTAAGTTCCTACAGATATCTCATCTCTACATATGAGGATAGTAACCAGGGTCGATTACGCAAAAGTCCAAGTTAAAGAAATATTAGTCACTACATATAAACAATATACACTTATGGCCCCTGAACCAAACAGGAAATACACGGGACATAACACTGTTTGGCAACATACACTGCACAAGCGCATGTGCTAACATATTCAACAAAGCACTTTCACACTATTACATATATTGTAAAGATACTTTTCATCTTTCTTACTGAACTGTTTTCTTCCCTTGGAAAACATATTTTTTTCCCTCCGTTTTCGGACTCGAAACACACTATCCCTTTTAAACCCCTATTGGACTATTAATATAAACTTGGATCAATGGATGTTTTAGTCTATTTTTCTTTCAATATAATCAGTCCATGCCTGCAACTAAAATCCGTTATTTTGTGCAGCTGACATCAAACATATGCAGGAGTCGGTGTCACTGGTAAAAGAAAACGTTGATAAAATAAATGGAATCTATATATAGACAGAACATCAGTTTCTCATTTTTTTCGATATTTGCTCTCCTGATTAGGTGGCCTCACATAATAGTTCAGGCCTGCCTTATCAAATATTTTCCTAGTTTGTACAGTGTGTGTCTTTCGGGTGGAATGAACATGCACCTTCTTTACTTGGAACATGTTGATGTTGCAAACATTACGTCATCACTTACACTAAACTGGCATTCCAGATGTGAGTATCCATACTTCCCTGAAACCCCTGACAATCATGCAAAGGGTATCTATGCTGGTTGGCAGTTTATTGGGGGAAGGGGAATGAAACAAAAGAGAGAGAGAGACACCGGATATCTCCATCTTACCTGTTCTTATTGCCAGACTCAACCTACACTGCAGAGGCATTGATGCCGCACTGAAGAGCCGCTTACTCAGAAAATAATGCTAAACATATTTTTGGTTTACTTGACATATCTAAGCCGCATTAGGCCATTTTACTGAACATGTATGCTTAAATGTTGTCCACAGACATTGTTTTTCACTACTTTTCTGAAAATTATTGAAATTCAGCCATAGCTACAGTTTAGCTCTGTATGTGTAAAGAGACATCTGTCTGTCGCTTCCATGGCAGAATTGATGTGTTTTGACAAGTTGCAAGGCTATGAGCTGAATCTTCGTTGTTGTTTCTGTCGTTGTGATTGTGTAGAACAGAGCCATTGTATTAAGTTTCATTTCTTATTTATATCTTCTGTGCAACTAAATTGCACGAGTTAATAGCCAATGAGAGTTATGTGCAAGTAGGTGTTATTTGGGGTGGACTGGAAGGCAACAGTTTCATTGGTTTGCTGTGCAAGTAACATTTTAGTGCTGCCTTTTATGCAACGTCATGCTATGAAATTGTGTTCTATCATTGTCTCAAACATTATAACATTATGAAAGATGTCCTATTTTGGGAGGAGTTAATTTCATGTTTTCACTCACTCTCATGTTGTAATTCTGCTATTACACTAGACAAACTGATTGTTACTTAGAGAGGGTTAGATGCAGCATGGTCCTTTTCTATCAGTGCTGGTTATTAATATTTTAACTATGTATGTGCTGTGATTAATTTATTTCTTAAAGGCACATTGTATTATTACATTTATTGATGAATTTGGATTCTGATTATTCTGATTCTAACTTTTTGCTTTCTGCAAGGATTAACTTGGCATCTGAATAAAGCTCCAAGAGAAGTGAAAATAGCATATTTATGCACATGATTCCTTGAAGATTTTGGCTGGTTATTTGAGCAGAGAATTCTCCCTTTCCTGCAAATTTACCCTTCTTAATGTTAACTGAGTTGGAGGGTCAACAATAGCTACAAAAATAATTCTTTTAGTATTGGTTAATAGTATTACAGTTCACTATTTCTTCTATAAGATCTGAATTATCTTGTGATAATTTTTGCATAACTCACTCTCTATGGTTGCTGATAATTCTATGACCTCCTAGAGCTGAAAGATATAAATAACCTTTGTAAACAGTGTATGGAATAACCTGAAATGTAATACATGTTCTTATATTAATAACTATCTTCAGCAAGTTATAAATCAAGTCTGTGATCAGAATGATTCACAATAGACATACTTCATCAGCTACTCATTAGTTTTCTGCTTTCACTCTAGGCATTATACATTCACCCCCACCCCACCACTGGCACTACTTTAATACTAAACATGGTTCAAAGTTTGTGTTGTATAGAGGATTCAATAGCTCCTCCTGTGAAAAGATACAGTACAGTTTGTAATCCTAGAAATGATGGCTCCGGTCTATACAGTTAGCAACCCTTGACAAGGATGACTCTGATACTAAGTCCTTGGTCTCTAATGGTTGCCCAGAGTACTTCTCAGAGAACACCTCTTGGTGAAAGTGTGATGAATTCCAATCTCCTGTCAACACGATCCTAGTTGCAGCAACCAAGTGCTATGTTTGCTTAGCAGGGAGCACTCTCAATCACAATGAACTTTTACCTGAGATATCTAAAATAGGTGCCACCACTGCAAGTCTCAACAGAGTCCTGTGGCGTCCTGAAAATGCAGTTCATCCTGATTCCTTATGCATGTTTTGTGTAGTGCTGGTGTTGCATCCACGAACCCTCACACCAAGAATTGCCTACACTTTGGATGTACCGCTGACGTCCTCTGTAGTGGAAGACTCGAACACCATCGAAGTTCGAAGCAGCAGGTTGTGCATGCCCAACATACACAGATAATTGTGATCCATGCGTCATGGCAGTCCTTCACCTAACAGTCAAGTCTTTCCTTAACCATTCAAAAGCTAGACTACAAGGCCTATGGGGAATGAAATCCCTATTTATCTTCTACTGGTCAGTTGGCCAGTTCTTCACTGTGGTGAAACATCTGTAGTGGTCAGTGGCAGATGACAGGCTACTCTAAATCAAAGCTCATAACTTCATGTAAACATTGTAATGTAAGGATACTGGCACTCAAACCAAAAGTGAAAAGGTGGCAGTGGTGAATTTACATTGAACCTATCTGACTCAATATTATTGGGTTCTGTATAAGGTCACTGACATTCTGATTAGCTCTCTGATTCTGCAATGATGATGTGTTCCAATTTTCGGCTCCTGTGTTTCTTCCTCTTTGCAACTGAGGAAGGTAAAGATACAGAGGAGGGTGTGTCCTGCACCTGTCTCGTGTCCAGTAATCCATGTTTGCTGTTGGGTAAGTATGAGTGCCCTTCTCAGTAGATTGTTGTGGAATTGGTGTAAAAGTGATATTTGATCTATTATGGTACATGTGGGTCTAGTCTGGCATCATATATGTGAATGTCTGTCATATCTTCCATATTTTGATGATCTTCTGTTCTGCAGCCTCTCAAGATGGAGTGGTTCAATAAAACCACAGGCATTGTAGAAGAGAGCTCTGGCTTCTTTTAAGAGTGATGTGTACGAACCACTTCTTCCTCTTATTTGAACATAACTGTGTTGACCTTTTAGTGTTTTTTTTTTGCTCTTCATCTCTGTTTCCACTCTCCAGCTTCTCCTTCTTTGATGTGCCTTACAATGATAATGTGAAGATCTCCTCATTTAAATTTCATGGGGCCAGAAGGGAAACCTGTCCAGCTCCACAAAATGTTCACTGTTCCACCCCAAGAATGCCCTGGTTGATATTCTTGCAAGTTTATCAGTCTTTTCAGGCAGTCCCTGCACAACGCCATTATGATCCTACTGTTTATCTTTGAAGACCCAAAATGAATTATTACTCTGGATGGCATAGGTAGTTTAATTGTGATTTGCCGTGCTTAGAACCTAGGTGAGAGATTGAACATATGGAAGTCCTCTAGCTACAGTAGCAGTGACCAGGGTGAAACTGGTGCAAGACTCTAGACTCATCGATGTCTTTGATGAACCTGTATTGCTGTCTTGGTTGGGGTGTCTTGATCATCAGTGCAACTGCCAAAGGAACAGAAAAATCCTTTTGATTCCTCTTTACCAGTGTCACATCGCTGCTGAAAATGCTCCCTTATCCTGCAGTATGCCCCTACAATCTGTGTCCAACTTTTATAACTCTAACTGTGATTTAATGCTAGGTCCTTTCTACAAGATACATCTCAAATGCTGCCAATGTCTTGGTTACGAATGTTGCCTAACTTTCTTCTTGTTTGATGGTGGCTATTGCTACAGCACCTCATCTTCTTCTCATGGATGGGGCTGCCCCAAAGTCCCTTACTTCAGCTCCTCTGGCAATTGCCTAGCACAGCACTGGACCAGCCATGGCAGCCGGTAAACATATTTTCATAGTCCCTTGACTGAACGCAGCACATGCTTGGATATTATTATAGCCCTGCCCAATGTGATTTTAACAAGGCTGCAGAGTAACCATGGCCAGTGATTTGCTAAAACCTAAAAAATGATAGTGTTCTTATTTATGGGTTGGAAGTCTTTTTGCAGTTTTCGACAGGGCCTCCATCCTCTGACCAGCTCTGGTAGTCGGCTGTTTATCTCTAGGATTTTTGGTAGTCTGGTTGGGAGTAAGAAATGGAACATGCCACCTGCTGTGTGCCTCAATATGCCTTTTCATGCAGGTTTTCTGTGATGTGCACCCTGCCAAGGCATAGGAACCATTTCCGCCACCACACCTCTGAGGGGATAATTTAAAAACCTGCTGTTTTTCCAAAACAATCTCTGTCCCAAAACAAAAGTCTTGTGAACACCTCCAACACCCACTAAGCCTGTCCAGTTCTGAAAATGAATGCCTCATCTATGGTCCATAAGAATCGTAAAATCATGGGTATCTAGTTAGGGTGCTTACGCCACAACTGGCCTTATTTGTAGCTGGATTGTATTATAAAATTTATCACATTTCCGAAACAGGATGTTTTTCTCTTATCAACAAGCCCTTACTCTGGCCTCCAAAAGTAAATTGAAGTACAGTTTACTAGGCAACAACCTCTGAATTCACTATTTCTCTGTAGTAGAAAGACAAAGGGAGCACCCCAGAAAACCCTGGACTTATGTCACTCTAGGAATATTCTAAATGCAAGAATTATCATTAGTACTGAAGCAAAGACTGTGACAAATTTTGCATGTATCTTGTAATTGTAGGCCTGTTTGAGTTTCCAACACTGGAAAGCATGTTGTTTTCATGTGTTGTAAGTCTGCTTCAGGCTTATTTCTGGCTGATTGTATTATGTGTTCAGATCTTTGAAACATCCATAGGATGTGGACAGGGTAAAGATCTCTACATAGGAATGTTTGCTGGTTGTAACAGGTCTTTGAAGCATGCCTAATAGGAACACTGGGTGGGGGGGGGCAAGCTAGGGAGTAACTTTGCTGATTTGTGATTTCTGAAGTCCTCCTTGCAAACCGAAACTATGCTGATTTAGCTCTTAGAGTTACATTATTCTAATTTCCTTTAGAAGCTACCCATTTAAGAAAGTAGCACTTTTCTGTCCATCCACCTCCCCTGTCCATACACAGGGGGGTACACATATTGTTTACATCACCTGATTGAAAAATGTTATCGTCATGGAGTCCAGTTGTTCGTCCCCCATATGATACTTGCCATGCTCTTCTCACCAAAGTCTTCAGCACAACTTCACACTTTTTTTTAACATGGCAGATTTTGGGCTCTCAAAAGCCAGCCAGGCAAGGCAGTAAGGTCTGCTGAACATCCTCAGTCCAAGGAATGGATCAGAAGTTGAACCTTAAATTGTGCTGCCAGTCAGTGTCAACAATGTTGCCTTGAAAGTGGGTAAGGGTGGGCTCACGAAAGGCAACTGGCAAAGGGTCAGGTATTGCCTCAAGCCAAGAAAGGGGTTTGAGACTTCAAACCTCCATTTCTGCCCAGTGATTGTTGTGTGGAGGGAATTAAATGCAGTTCTCCGAGTGCTCTACCACATTTCAGTCGGGATGTTCTTCAATATATCCCTCAACTCTCATTATGCATTGGTTTTTTGTCTGGATAAACACTTTCAAGTGGTTTATAAAGTTAGGACTAGCAGCTCTTCAGCTGAAAACCCACAAGTGTTTCAGTTGTAGTTTTACTCATTGCCCCTTGTGGCACAGTAACTCTAAGCTTAGCAGCATGGGAAGACTCCTAAAGGCATAATCTCCTGTTGCAAACAGAAGCCTTACCTGAATAAAGAGAAAGGGGAAGTGAATCAGGGTGGAGAAAAAAATAAAAGGAAATGATGAAAAGAACAGGGAAAAGGGCAGATGAGAAAGGACAAAAAGGAAGAGGAAGAAGGAATACATAAAAAGTAAGGACAGAAAGTTCTAGATTCCAACCAGCAGTCCAGGATGGGGATTCAGTGAGGACCCTCCGTGGAGAACCCTATTGGAGACCTGGATCGCGCACAGAGGGAAAGATCGGCAAATGCAGAAGCAGCATTGCTCTTAACAAGGGAGAGATGGAGGGCCGCGAACTCAACTGGCAGTGAGAAGGAGAAAATATCTGAAGAAGTGAAGGGTAACTGCTACTGGAGAGCGAGTCGCACTGGGGAGACGGCAAACCAGCCTACCTGGTGATGCACTCTGATCTCACTGTGATCCAGAATGGTCGCTGTGCCCTCAGGTGGGTGTTGTAAATGGGGGGAGACTCACTTGGGAGGAGGGCCCTCACACTGAGGCCGATGTGGGCAGAAGCAAGGGGGTGTCGAGCTACACAAACACCGACAGATGGAGATAAGAGAGAGTTTGAAATTAACTGGAAGCCTCAGTCCATAGTTGGGAAGTGAGTTTTCCTAAATGTTATTTTCATTTGATTATAGCTAGGCAAGTCGAATGAGAGAATCTATTCTCTGGTGAGCACTCGTGAGGAGAAGGGAGATTATGAGGAGGGTTTTCTTTGGCTAGTATTCTAGTTAACCCAGTAGAGTTCAGTGATTTTTTGTGGTAAAAAGAGAGAGGAGTTTGTGAAGAAAAAGAAAAGAGGACAGTGAGAGTGAAGGTTAGATTCTTACTCACCTAAGCTTTGTTTATTTTCTGAGGGGGAAATGAATGGAGCAGTACACTGACCATATACTTGAGCAACTACAGAGCTTGCAATACAATAGAAGAGCAGCCCAGAGAAATACTGAACACACAGACTGTAATAAAGGACAAAGTAAAAAAGAGAAAGAGAGGTTAATGTGACTATGACCGAAAAAAACAATACTTTTACGTCACAGTAGCTTAATCCCTAGCAAAGCCATTTGTACCCAGCCCTACCCACCACAGCTAGTTTCAGAAGTGGGATCTACAAGTGTAGGTATCCCATAGCATGGAGGTCAATGGATAGCAGTTAGGAGAAAGCCAGAAGAAAATAGAATGGACATTGAAGTGATAGATCTACAGCTCCACAATGGATAGAGAGAGAGCCTTCAGCAGTCAGTAAAGATCCAGGAAGAGAAGCTACAACAGCTATCCACAAACAGCACTGCATCAACCCAGTTAACTAAGGTGCTTGCACAGTCCTGGAGAGATACAACCCAAATTCCCTCAGTAGTCCTTCCAAAGTTCACCCAGGGAAAGGACCCAAATATATTTTTTATAAACTTTGAGATGATTGCACGGGCTGCTCTATTTAGTAGGTGGCCTGCAAGCTGCTTTTCAGGGCACCAAGCCCAAGTAGACTACTGCATACCCTGAGATAAAGAAACTTATCTTAGACAAGCTTGTCATTGATAACGAGGCTTGTAGGCTTTGCTTTATGAAAGACAGGGGAACAAGTAAAGACAAGTCAATTGCCCTTTTTAATAAGACTGGGCAAGTAAGTGGCTAGATATTGAGACTTCACAAAGGAGAAAATTAGTTTCAACAATTCCTGGAGGTGCTGCCTCTACCTGTACAAAAGTGGTAGAAGCAACATAATGACATAACCATTAATCAGGCCATTGAAATGGCTACCCCCTATTCTCGAGCCCAAAGAGTAAGGATGGTTCCCCAAACCGGAACCTTCGACAGCTATTACAGGTCCAAAACCCGTGTTAGGCAGTTAAAAACTACAATGCTTCAAATGTGGAAATTAAAGGTATATTACCAGTTCTGCCAGAAGAATAACCTATAGAAGCTGGATGGGTGCGATGGCAGATATATGGTACTAAGTACACGTGATGCTCTTTTATTGCACCATAGAGGTAAATGGGAGGGTAGTAGAGCTCATGCTAGACTCTGGGTGTAATCAGTCAGTTATTCTTCAGAACCTTGTACATCTCCAACAGATCCTTCCTGGGGAAAAAGTAATTATATTGTATGTGCATGCTGATCGGAAGTATTCGTTGGCCCCTTGTTCTCCTGGAAAGACGTCTGGGGTTAGAAAGTCAAGTAGAAGTATGAGTACTGCCCAACCCCCTGGAAGTACAAATCATAGGACCTGATAATGAAGATTTTAGAGGGTTACTGGAGACATTTATTGAGAGGGTGAAAGTTGGTTAATGAAGGCCCACATTGTTGCTGAAGAGATTCCTGACTATAGTTCAGGGCAGTCTTACAAAACAAAAAGAGAACTCAGACAGGGTGCGCATGCCACTAACACCTGATCCACTCTACCAGGATATGTGGAAAGGGATAGAAATTTAAAGCTGCCCAGTCAGAAGATCCTTCTCTATAGATGGCTTAGAAGTGGGACCAGGAGAAGTACGAAAGGCCCCAGGTAGAACCTCACTTTTTAATTAAGAAGAAATTACTGTATAGTCTAGGTGGATGAGGGAAATCACCGAAGCTATTAGTGCCCAAACCATTCAGAGATCAGGTCCTTTTTTAACCCAATAACCATCTATTGGGGGAAGAACACTTTGGAAAAGAGAAGAATACCCTTAAATGGGATCCCGTTTTCAAGGGTGGGGATGGACCTCGTGGGATCTTATAACTAGGAGTCAGGTTATAAATACCTCTAGGCTGTGGTAGACTAGATCACGTTACCTAGAAGTCACTGCCCTGTGGGAGATGGGTACTAAATAACTAGCCTCCAGGATGTTCGAAATATTTTATGGGTAGGATTTCCAAAAGAGATCCTAACTGATCAAGGGACACTGTTTACAAGCTAATAGCTCAGGTTTGCAGGCAACTAAGTATACAAACCTCTGCCATCACCTGCAAACAGACAACTTAGGCTGTATGTGTACGTTAAAGAGCGTACTGAAAAAGATGTTATATAATGAGAGTCAGGATTGGGATGAGCAGTTACCTTTGCCCTTTTAGCTATTCATTGCCAGGTCAAGGCAAGTCTTCGGTTTTCACCCTTTGAGCCTTTGAGCTTTTGTTTGGAAGGAATCCAACGGCATTGCTGGAAATGACTGGAGAATGATGGAAAAGTCTCTTATAGAACTGAAACCCCTTCTAAAATATGTGAAACAGATAAAGTCCTGAATTGGGAAGTTAAGACAGAAGATGGGAGAAATTCTGGTCCAAGCACAGTAAATGTAAGAGAAACAATAATTTTGGCGTACTATGTTAAGAGAGCTCCAGACATGATATTGGGTGCTCTTGTTGCCACCTTCTCAAAGTCAGAAATTCTTAGATGGTTAGAAGGAGCCGTATCTAGTCCTAGGCAAAATACATGAAGTCACTGATAAAATAAAACGTTTTGAGCAAAAAGAAGTAAGAACAAATCCTTCATGTGAATCATATAAAGAAATGAGAAAGACCTCTTCCTTCGGAAGAGGGCATTGTTCAAGTTGTAGCAGACACTGTTCAGGTTTTACAACCAGTAGAAATAGGGACCTAAATTACAGAGTAGAAAAAACGAGTTGATAAGAGTTCTTCTTTTCAATATTTTCCGACCTGCCAGGCAGGACGAACCAAGGCTACCATCAGATGCTGACAGAGCCGAGTAAAGTAGTAAAACAGAAACCCTATTACATTTCCGAGGCCCACAAGTTCACGATACAACAGAAAGTAGATACAATTTTACAGTTGGGGGTAACTGAACCTTCTAATAGTAGTGTTGTTCAATAGTTCTGGTTCCCAAGCCCAATGGGATCATCAGCTTATGTATTGCCTTTAGAAGGGCGAATCAGATATCCAAGGTTGACACATACCTCAGATGAGCTAACAGAACAACTTGGAGATGAAAAATACACCAGCATGAGTGATATCACAGAAAAATATTGGCAAATCCCTCTACTGCCCAATTAGAAGGAAAACAGATTTTTCCACTCCAGAAAAGCTGTTTCATTTCATTATTTTGTCATTGGGACAACATGGGGATCTTCCTTACTTTTGGAGACTCATGAATCATCTTTTACGCCCTCGTGACTCCTATGCCCCTGCCTACCTGGATAACATTGTTATTTTTAATAAATCCTTTAGTCAGACATTATTATTTTTGCTGAATCCTGTAGTGAAAACTTGGAACACTTCAGATCAGTGTTAACTACCCTAAAACGACCATTTGCAATGCAATGGGTCTTGCGTTTGCTCGAGTTAGAGTTATTAGCGTTGTAAATTCCTTACTGGATGTTTCTTGCCACGTAAATTGAAAATTTAAAGTAAAACATTTGACGTAAGCAAACTGATTTAAAGCGCCACGGCTGCCATGAGCATGAGGAGAAACACAAAAGGAAAAAGAAGTTCGTTCGCAGTTAAACCTATCAGCAAACGTGCAATTATCCATGTAACAGGGTTGATGGCCAAGACAGTAACAAAAGTGCCCCAAGGAGGGACAAACGTAAAGCATTTACCAATGATAACAAAGGATTTTTGAAAGGCAAGCCCTTGAATGAGTGAAAGTGATGGGTGTGTGGTGAGCATGGTTAAAATCCCATAGATAGATTACAAAAGGCCAGAGCACTTGTGCGCTTGACTTAAAAACCAGAGTTGCACAATTACCCAAAGAAAACTAGAATTGCCACAAACCAAGTTAAGTACCTAGGATACCTATTGAGGACAAGACCATATAACCCAGTATGAGAAGGTTACAGTGCTTAAAGCGGTTTCCTTTCTGTTTAGCAAGAGCAATGTATTAGCCTTTTTTTGGACTACTGAGATATTGTAGGAGGTTTGGCCCATTCTACTCAAACATTGCTTTTTCACAGACTGAGGCGGTCATTATGAACATGGCGGGAAAGACTGCTGACTGCTGTGGCAGCAGTGAACAGAATCCCGGCGGCGGCGGCGGCGAATGGAAACCCACCATATAATGAACAAAAAAAACAACCCCGCCAAACATTCCCACACCACCACTCCCCGCCAGGACCCTGTCAGTGGGAATCCTGGCCCACGCCACCCCGCCACCGCCAAGCACACCCACATACCACCCTCCAAATAATGATGCACAAATCACCTCAGCGGACAGTGGAGGCTGGACGACCATTGGCGGCTGCGACCGCCACGAGCGGCAAGTGGGCCCAACAGGAACCAGTGCACAAATTGGATAGGCTTAGCACCCACACACCTGACACACATCTAGAACACCATAAAACACCCCCAGACACACCCCACAATCCCTTGCAAGGAAACCAGGACCAGAAGACGGAGAGCACCAGAGCCAGACAGAGGACGCCAGCAGACAGGACACGCATAGCGACCCACACAGGAGCACCCAAACACCGTCCCCAGTCCTGACGCCATCCACCACCCTCACCATGTCCCCCCCAAAAAAATCCACGCTTCACCGAAAGGGAGTTAAGGACCATGGTGGACGAGATCCTAACAGTGGAGCCACAAATATTCGGTTCCGAGGTGCAGCACACACCCATCACCCGGAAAATGGAGCTGTGGCAGACCATTGTCAACAGGGTGAATGCAGTGGGACGCCATCCACGCACCAGGGACGACATCCGCAAGAGATGGAACGACCTGCGGGGGAAGGTCTGGCCCATGGCATCCAGGCACCACATTGCAGTGTAGAAGACTGGGGGAGGACCGCCACCAACACCACCCGACTACACCGACTGGGAGGAGAAGGTACTCGCCATCCTGTACCCAGAGGGACTCACTGGACTCACTGGAGGAATGGACTCGGGTAAGTCGTCTACATTTACCCCATATACAGCATACCTGTAATGCATGCACCACCCCACCCCACCCACACCCATCTAGACCCACACCCCTCCCAGCCATTACCCACCACATCCACCATCCTGCATCACCCACAACTCACTACCAGGCCCACATCACTCCCGCTGTGCACAGCCACCCACCCCTGCACGTTCCCACAATGGAATAATAACCCCCCCCACTATGTAACCCCACCACTGCCCCTAAATGCAATGTCCACCTCACAAAGGCACCCCTGAAGGCCACTGAAAGGCACACCAGCACTAAATTGCACAGTACAGCCCACCTCAAACCCTCCTGCATATGTAACAAACATTTCTATGTCCCCCAACAGGCACCACCACCCATGCAACCCTAATGGAGGGGACAAGGAGTGCCACAGCATTCCAGGGAGACAGAGGCACATCACAGGACACTGGTGAAGGATCCCTGGACACTGATGAGCAGGCAGGCCCCTCACACAGCCCTGGATGCTCACCATGCAGCAGCCCCACCCAGGAAAACACTGTCACCCCTAACCCCAGTCAAGATCAGCAGGCCAGGGGAGGCATGCCCACACCAGTGGACCCAGGGCACAAACAGGTGGAACACAGCAACAGAGGCCACAGTCTCCTATCCCCAACATGCAGGAAGATGGGGGCCCCAGTACTAGTGGCACGTCAAGACCTGCACAGGGGACACAGGCACAGGGGGCCAGGGCAAGGTCAAGTGCCCCAGTGGGTCGGGGGGTAGGGCACTGGATAGATGCAGCAGCCCAGGACGTCATTGCAGAGGTATTGGGGGCATACCAACATACCCAAGACAGGTTGGCACAGATTGTAACCACCCTGGAGCAAAGTCAGAGGATGCAGCTGGAACACCACCAACAGGCCATGGAGCAGTGGAAAGAACACAATGCCACAATGGCCACCATTGCTGGAGCACTGCTGCAGTTGGTCAACAAACCCTCAGACACCCACACCGGACAAGAGGCCCCCACAACAGGCCTGGACAACCAGCAACAGTGGTCCCAAGCAGCTGAAACAGCACAGGAAATACCCTCCCAGGAATCACAAGGTCCGACTATGTCACCCCAAGTAGCTCCACAGCAGGCGCCCAAACATAGTCTCAGGCCAAGATATGGCACTGGAAACCCAGCTAAGAACAAGCCCCCTTCCAACAATTGACACTGCTACTACTGCCAAGCAACCATCCCACCCATTCACAAATTTCACTTAGCTGGGGGCTAAATTAATGTACTAAACTACAAATAGGACCCACCTATGATATCAAACAGGCCTGCCACCAAGTTGGTTTTGAGGACACCCAACCATAACGACTTCCATCACTGTACATAGCACATTTCACTGTATTCCACCAATAAACAACATATCTCACTTGTAACACTGTCCCCTGTCTTCAATGTTGAACAAAGTGGAGTAATGATGCAACAGGCAGGGATAAACTTTATTGTCAAATTGTGCATGCTGGTGGTACAGTGTGTTTCAAAATAGTCAAGAAGGGAATGCTTATATTGTCTGTCTGTACCATACTGAAGAGGTCCATGACTCGCATATCATGACCAATTCCCCCTAGTTGACATGGCACACTTACAGTATCAGTCACTAACCACATATACAGGCTGAAGTTGCAGACAGTTATTGGAAGTAGAGTTGTATCAGTTGGTTTCTAGAATTGACATCTTCCCCTTCCTCATCCTCACCATCACTCTCCTCACCTCTCTGAGGTAACAGATCAGGACCTATAGCACCCTCCACCTCCAAAAGGGGGATTGAATGTCTCACTGCCACATTGTGCAGTATGCAGCATGCCACGACTATCCTACACACCTTATCAGGCCCATAGGCCAGGGAACCCCCAGAGATATGTAGGCAATGGAATCTAGCCTTCAGGAGACCTATAGTACGCTCTATCACCCTCCTAGAACGTCCATGGGCCTCATTGTATTTCCTCTCTGCATCCGTCCTGGGATTCCTCACTGGTGTCAGGATCCAACGCAAGTTTGGATAGCCAGAATCACCTAGAGAAATGGTCAGTACAGAGTCGTCATTGGAATGTCCTTAGTCTGACAGGCTGTTTTTCTGCAATGTGTCAGTTAGTGACAGGCACACTTACCTATGATCCACCCTCTGTCCTCTTGGAGTTGTTCCATCTTTTGTGGCACACTACTGTTCCTCAAAACAAATGAATCATGGACTGAACCCGGAAACATGGCATTCACGTGGGACATGTACTGGTCTGCTGTACATACCAATTGGATGTTCATGGAGTGAAAGTTCTTCCTGTTTCTGTACACCTGTTCACTCACTCTTGGGGGGATGGTGGGTATGTGGGTTCCATCGATGGCACCAATAACATGGGGAATGTTTGCAAAGGCATAGAAGTCTGACATGATGGCAGGGAGCTCAGCACTTTAGGGGAATCGCACATAGGATTGCAGATGTTGTACAAATGCATTCAGAAATCTTGTAAGTACCTGGCTGAACATTAGCTGTGACAAACCAGCATGCATGCCCACTGTCACTTGAAATGAGCCTGTGGCCAGGAAATGGAGTGCGGAGAGCACCTGCACCTCAGTTGGAATGGCATGCTGATTACGATTTCCACGAGTCAGTGCAGGATCCAGTAATGCACATAGGTCCTGAATAGTTGCACGTGTGAGTCTGTAAGTGATAATGATCTGACGCTCCACCATGGTCCCCATATCCACAAGTGGTCTGTACACAGATGGTGCCCTTCCTCGCCACAAGGGTCGGTACCTGTGAGGGTTAAAAACTAGGAGTCATGTGCACACATACACTGGCATATTTGCTAAACACATTCACTGCATTCTTCCTAGTAGTGTCTGTACAATAACTGCAACCTGACAGTTGTACATTGACATCACTAAGAAGGAACTGAGTAAATTATGTGTGCTTATATACTCTATGGATAGAGACATAGGTGCTTCATATGGCTAGTAGGCCCAGCATTGTGAGTAAACTGAATTTCAAGATGCGTAGGTGATGGCAAAATGTCTGCCCAATGTAGTTCTCCCCCTTCGTTGTGGAAGTGACCTAAGACCGCTAGCGGTTGACGTCACAGTGTACGGCGGGGTGTTGACCGATGTTCGCACCCTCATTGGCTAACATGGATGCCAATGGGGAATCCTGGCGTATCATGACGGTGCATTCCGCCGCGGAATGTACGCGCGTTCGTCATCGTGTGATCACTTGACTCCCTGATCCTGTGCGGACAAGTAGTCCACTCTGTGTACTGCTGTGGCCTGCCTCTGGCTATGGATGTTCCACGTGGTGCAGGGGAAAGGGCCCCGGCCTTCACCCAGGAAGAACTGGGGAAACTGGTGGAAGGGGTCCTGCCCCTGTACGGCAGACTCTACGGCCGGCCAGAGGTACAGGTGAGTCCGCGTTTGGGGGGCACTGTGTGTGTAATGGATGGAGTGGATTGCTCTGATGTGTGCTCCTGTGAGCCAGGATGGGGCTTGGTGCATGGAATGCTGCGTGCCACTGTCCTGCATGTCTGGGAGTACTGTCTGTCCTATGTCTAACAATCAGCCAGCTATTGCCATCGTGCAGGTGCCTGACCTCTGTGTTTCTTCTCTGTGTCTCCCTACTAGGTCAGCGCCCACCAGAAGAGGGCACATTGGCATGCCTTCGCCAAGGACGTACAGACCCTGGGGGTCTACAACCGGCGGAGCACCCACTGTCGTAAGAGGTGGAGGACCTGCGGCGCTGGGCACGGAAGATCAGTGAGGCCCAGCTGGGGAAGTCCTCCCAACGTGTTAGGGGTGCCTGTCGGGCACTGACCCTCCTCATGCGAAGGATCCTGGCGGTGGTGTACCCAGACCTGGATGGGCGCTTGAAGGCTACACAGCAGTCACAAGGGGGTGAGTACTCGCAGCCCATACTTCAGCCTGGAAGGATGAGTGTGGGTGCGATAGGGCTCATGGTGCTTAGAGCAGGGTTTTTGACTGGTGTCCAGCTACTATCTGCTCCCCAAAGGGTGTAGGGGTGTCCCTGTCAGGTTTCACCTACCTCAGCTTCAATGCAATGACAGATATGAGTGTAGGTCACTATACTGCTCAGTAGTCAGCGCCATGGTCATTGGCCTAGTGCCTGGTGCTGTCTGTTTGGTATGTCTGCTGGGTAGGTGTATGTCTGGCCATTGTGTATCAGCATTCAGCTACTTACAAGTGTCTGTCCTGTTTTGTCTCCCCATCCCTGTTCTCTTTTGTGTGTCTGGTACAGCATCAACATCAGGCAGGGGAGCTGAGGCAGCGGCTAGTGGGGAGATAACGGCCCACGGATCCTCGGAGGCAGAGACAACGGACGCCCAGGGGACCAGTGGGTAGGAGGGCGAGGGGACTTCCACGGGGGAGGCTACTACCACAGGGGGTAGTGACTCTGAAACCTCCTTCGATGGGGGTCCTCCGGCGGTGGCGGACACTAGTGGACAAATCACAACCGTGAGATCTTCTGCCACCACCCATACCATCAGTGCCCTCCCTTCTGCTCCCCACTGAGTTGGCTGTGCCCACCCACCCAAAAAGGTGGGCATCTCCTTCGCTCCAGGCACCTCCTCCCCTGCCCCAGTCAGCCCTGCTGCCCTCACAGAGGAGGCTATTGACCTCCTGAGAACCATCTCTGTAGGGCAGACAACCATCGTCAATGCCATCCAGGGGCTAGCATCAGAGGTGCAGCAGACTAATGCCTATCTGGATGGCATTCACGGTGCCGTGTCTGCCCTACAGAGATCTTTTCAGGCTCTGGCCTCCTCTTGGATGGCAGCCAGTTTCCCTGGCCATTTCGTCCCCCCTCCAACCTCATCTACCCCTTCCAGCACCCCACCCCCTTCACCCGTCCAAGGCACACATTCAGACATGCAGTCAAGCACATCAACACACAAAAAACACACTTCCAAACACAAGCACCTCACCTCCCACCACAAGCATTCACACAGCCAACAGACACATGCAACCCACAACAACGTCCACTTCCCCCAGTGTGCCTGCCTCTTCCGCATCCCTGTCTGTCCCCTCTACATGCACACCCTCATGCACTGCACCTTCACTCACTGTTACTGCTCCTCTTCCTCTACTCACCACAATAGCAGACAGCCCTACATGCACCCCATACACCACACCTACACTCACCACCTCCACTGTAGTTGACAAATGCAGCACACTCACCGACTTGCAGACACCCACCCAACATGCATCCACACTAGCTGTCTGTCTTCTCCCACTGTGTCTACCCCCCCACCTCTCAAAACACTCAAACGCACCAAGACGCCCACCCATCAGACATCCACCACACCACAGCATACTGAACAGTCACTGGCACCCACTACACGCACACCTACACCCCATACATCAACTCCCTCTGCCTCCACTCCCACACCCTCATCCACGCCCACCCCAATTGCTCCCAAGAAACGTTTCCTCTCCCGTGGCCCACCCCGTCTTGTCCTGAAACGTGCCCACCTCCTTGCCCTTTCCGCTCCTACCACATCGCAGCCCACCCCAGTCCAGCCTTCCCATTCCCGTGCCCCTTTTCCAGTTAAGAAGAAGGCCCGCTCAGAGCCTAAGGCATCCTGCTTCGCCCGAGCCAAACAGCCCCCACCCCTTCAAAGGAGAAGCCCACCCCCCCTCCAACCTCCTCACGCAAGTCAAAGGCCCACCCCCGTCATAACTCTCCACCCCCCCACGCCCATTCCGTGAGGTGCCTGGATCCCCCTATGGTGCCCTGTTGAGTGGAGTACCCAGCACTTGTGGGAGTCAGGTGTGGCCAGTTGTGGCCAAGGAAAATTGACTTTTTATGGACTGGCCATTGGCCCTGTTATCATCATTTAGCTCAGTGAGCTACTGAATAAAGTTTCTGTGTGGCCTGTGTTTGGGCTGCACACAGTTCCACCCTGGTATTTGTTTAAATAATTTATGGCTGTGGTGCTATTGTATGTCCTATGGCCAAGTTGCAGAGTCTTTCGGTCGGGTACGTCCCTCTTGGTGTGGGGTGTCTGACTATTGCTGCTGGGAAGGGTTGGGGGGGCTTTGCGGGGTGGGTGTTGTGGGTGGGTATGTAACTTTGCCCTTTCCTCCCTTGTTCCGTAGGTTGCGGTACTTACCGTTGTCGTCTTCTTCAGCGGTCTCAGTTGTGTAGATATATGGCAAGGAGCAAGGCTGGCATGATCTGCAGCTCTCTGTCCATGGCTGCCGCTGCACATTTTGTTGACCTCCCGTGTGTGTTTCCTTCTATTTGTTTCTTTTCCGCCTGGCTTTGTGTGGCGGTGGTTCCCGCCCCGAACTGGCGGCGGAATGGTGGTTTATTATTTGATGGGCGGGTTGGTCCTTTCCGACGGCCTGTGGGCGGTCTCTGCCGTAGTCAGCGGGACTCCTTTCCTGGTGGTGGGTGGTGCGCGGGTTGCGTGAGTTTCGTTTGGTTCATTATTTGGCGGTCCGGACCGCTCCTCTGTTGGCGGTTTCTACCGCCACCGCCGGCGGTGCGGAATGGACCACCATGTTCATAATGAAGGACTGAGTTGTTAAAGAAAAATCCGTCAAATTAAGAGCTATGGTCATCTAATGAACAAGTAGGTTTGTCATTAAAGCAAAAGCTTCAAAACCACTTCTACAGTCTTAAAACCTTGAACGACCCTTCATCTTGCAAACTGGCACTACTATCATAGGCATTGGTGCTGTACTATCACAATTCAACAAGTATCGGAAGGAGAGTCATGACATGTTCCTTAGCAGGAAATGGTTTATTTTAGAATTACACTATGCAGTTATAGAAAGTGAGGGCCGTATTTATACTCCGTTTGCGCCGAATTTGCGTCGTTTTTTTCTACGCAAATTCGACGCTAAACTAACGCCAACTAACGCCATATTTATACTATGGCGTTAGAGGCGAATAGCGCCAAAGTTCCCGGAATGTGCGTCATTTTTTAGCGTGAACCCCTTCCTTGCGTTAATGATATGCAAGGGAGGCGTTCCCGTCTAAAAAATGACTCCCAGGCCTTTACGTGGTATTTATACTCCCGGGCAAAAGAGACGCCCGGGAGTGGGCGTGGCTAAAAACGGCGCATTTGCGCCGCTTTTTAACGCCTGGGTCAGGCATGGCGTTAAGGGACAAGTGGGCTCAAAATGAGCCCAGAGTGCCCTCCCCTGCCCCCAGGGACCCCCCCTGCCACCCTTGCCCACCCCAGGAGGACACCCAAGGCTGGAGGGACCCACCCCAGGGACATTCAGGTAAGTATTTTTTTTTTTTTTTTTAATAATTTTTTTTGGCATAGGGGGGCCTGATTTGTGCCCCCCTACATGCCACTATGCCCAATGACCATGCCCAGGGGACAGAAGTCCCCTGGGCATGGCCATTGGGCAAGGGGGCATGACTCCTATCTTTACAATGATAGGAGTCATGTTGATGGGGGATGGGCGTCGAAAATAAATGGCGCAAGTCGGGTTACGACGATTTTTTCGACGTAACCTGACTTGCCCCATTTTAAGACGCCCATGCGCCATTTTCCCCCTACGCCGGCGCTGCCTGGTGTACGTGGTTTTTCTCGCGCACACCAGGCAGCGCCGGTCTGCTTGCGCCGGCTAACGCCATTCAATAAATACGGCGCCCGCATGGCGCTTCAGAATGGCGTTAGCCGGCGCAAAACTTTTTGACGCTAAACTGCGTTAGCGCAGTTTAGCGTCAAAAAGTATAAATATGGGCCTGAATCTTTAACTAGAATATGGGCCATTGAAAAACTCAATTATGATCTCGAGGCCGGCAGTTCACTCTGTACATAGACCATACACTTTTGACGTGGTTAGCCCAGAAGAAGGGTACTAAAACCCGGATTTTTAGAAAGTTTCTTTTGCTCTTTATAATTTCGTAGGCATAAAAATGGGGAGCGGCAAGGAAATGTGGACTTTCTTTCATGGTTCTCTGTAACTAATATTCCAGTGCGAAAGAAACCAGGTGAGGCGATATGTATCAAGGAAAGGGAAGAGGGAAAACATATAGTAAAGGAAGGACAGATTGTGCTCCCTGCCTACCAGGAACCTGAAGATCACCTGGGCAAAAGGGCACCAATGCAAGATGCCCTCTGAAGAAACGATTAGGAGCCAGCGCAGAGGGAAACATTGGGAGGTGCAGAAGCAGCATTGCTTTCAACAAGGGAGAGGCAGAGAACCCCACGCCAGAGAGGAGAGGAGAGCGTCCACGAAAGCGACTGCTGTCTGAAAGCAAATCACTCTGGAGTTGACGACAAACCAACACACTCAATGATACTCTCTGGTCCCACCGCGAAACAAATAGGATTGCAGCGCTCTCAAGTTGATGGTGTAGATGGGAAGGGACTTACTTGGGAGGAGGGCATTTGCACATAGGTACCAGGCTATGCCAACACCGCGAGAAAGAAACAAGAGGGGGTTTTGAGATTACCTTATAGCACCATGCTGGGTTTGGAGGCAGCTTTATCTAATTTTCCTGGACAGATTAAGAGAGATAATCCATTCTCATGTTATTACTGGGGAAGGAAAGGGAGTTCATGGGAAAGTTTCTGTGTGGACAGAATATTAGTTAACCAAGAACAGCCTATTGTTTTTGTGTTAGAATGAGAGAAGGGTTTGTGAAGAAAAATAAAGGGAAACAAGAGTGAAGATTATACTCTTACTTACCTCTCACTTACCTGAGCTTTGTTTCATTTCCGAGGGGACCGTCTCTGGAACAATACATTGGGTTTGACTTTTGGCTACTTCAAAGTCTGCAAGAGACGAGAGAGAGAGAGAGGGAGAGGGAGAGGGAGAGGGAGAGAGAGGAGAGGGAGAGGGAGAGGGAGGGAGAGAGAGAGAGAGAGAGAGAGAGAGAGAGAGAGAGAGAGAGAGAGAGAGAGAGAGAGAGAGAGAGAGAGAGAGAGAGAGAGAGAGAGAGAGAGAGAGAGAGAGAGAGAGAGAGAGAGAGAGAGAGAGAGAGAGAGAGAGAGAGAGAGAGAGAGAGAGAGAGAGAGAGAGAGAGAGAGAGAGAGAGAGAGAGAACGCACAGACTATACTTAGGGACAAATTCAAAGGTAGAAAGAGACGTAAATGTGACTGTGAAGAAAAATAAGGGGAAACAAGAGTGAAGATTATACTCTTACTTACCTCTCACTTACCTGAGCTTTGTTTCATTTCCGAGGGGACCGTCTGAAAGAGACGTAAATGTGACTGTGATAAGAGAAAACCAATACATCTATGTCACAGTAACTCAACCCTTTGTTTAGCCTTTTGTACTTGGCCATATACTCCACACCCTTCCTGTTAAATGTTATCCATGCCTTCTCTCTTTAATGATTGCTTGTGTTGTCAATTACCCAAATTGCAGCCACTGAAATCTAGTAGTTGGCTTTACTTGGAACTTCAGCATTCATGGGCTTGTGAGCTTGGTCACCGTATGAATATTGCGAGGAGAAAAATCCACCATCTTCTGCTTCTAAGATCAACATTTGTCTTATAGAGCCTGGAGAAAACTAAGCACCATCCTAAATAGGATAATCAGACATAGGAAATATATTATCTGATATTTCTTTGCCGCTTTGTTCCATTACCAACAGGTGTACGAATGTAGGGACCACATTTGAGACAGTTTTAGGAGACAGCCAAAGTAGATTGTGAGTGGAAATTTTGTCGCTTCATTATGTACCACTAGTCCCATTATTTGATGATACCACAATTACTACAATTGTCTTGCACCTTTAAATATCCTTTCGGGTCTGTCCTCAGTAGCAATTTTTGTTTTTTGTTTGAACCCTTTTATGCTCAACTAAACTGAACGTTTTTTGTGTGTTATTTTTGTGTTTTAAAGGCAAGTGATCCAACCACATAGAGAAGAAGTTTTTTTCATTAATTAAATTTTATCCTTTCTGTTTGACCTAACCAGTAGACGTTTGGTGAGGTCATAGACTGAATTTTGGAAGAAGTGGTAAATCTCACAATGGAGGAATTACCAATGCCACTACAAAATGGTTATCTAAGTTCCTTAGCTTGTGCTCCTCCTTTACCAACTTTTACTCTTGGTGAATCCGCCTTGCAGTTAATTTATAATTTTGGTCTACATTCAGATCATGCATCCTGAAACCCTGCCAGGTTGTCCCATACCAGGTTGCTCGCTGGCGATGCAGGTCTAGAAATGTCATGTGTTTCACCCTTCTGCTTAATCTTTTATAATATGGGAGCAGTAGTGTCATTGCCACTCCCCTCACCCTTTAGTTATTCAGTTTGGAGGTTTTTGGGGCATTTTTTAAAGATTCTTCCAAATTTCTTGTGTCTTCAGGATAGGAGACTGTGATTCGTACTGCTGACTTTTGAAGTTTGGGCCTACAACACTGACTGCGTGCTGAGTAGCTGACTGTAATGTGGTTGTATACAGGACTGCCACATGGATAGTCCCTATTCTGTTCCTACTTTCTCACTGGCATTCACACAACTTCTGACCAATTCTGGCCAGTGTTTCTCCTGCTGCTCCTTCAGTCCAACGCTGAGTCTCCATCCGTAACATGGTGTGGGGCCATGGCTGATCAGAACTAGATAGCCACCTGCTGAAGGTACAACATGTGAGTGCTTATAGGCCTGTGTGCATCCAGGGGGTCCCAATATCTTCCTCACAAGCTGACATCACCAAGCCATTGTGTGGTACCCTGCATCTCTCTCAGTGTTCACTTCAGTAATGTGTATGGTGTAGGCATGGCTAACGTCTAACCACCTCAAGAACCATAAAAGCCACATCCTGATGCAAGGGGCTTTAGAAATCTTCTTCATTCGTCTGTCTTTGTGTTCAATGAAGTTCTGTATGGGATAGATCTAACAACTTTATTACAAAAAGCTGGGAGGGTTGCAGGCTACTCCGAATTCCATTAAATATAATGGCTGGTCTCGAAAAATTTGCCATTTTGAGCTCAGTGAATTTCTCACTGAACCTGAATATCTTGATTTAGGTATGTACGAGCTGTATGAACAAATGCTGTCCTTTATTCAATGTTGAGACAGCTAAATGGTTTTCTTTTTCTTAAACCAGTCGATTTTGTCCAATACCCTTCTAAGACTTTCAAAGGTAGGACAACCTTTTATGAACTCAACATGATCCTAATTAATGAATTTGGGAAGAACAATATCTTGTCTGAGCGGAAGGTGTTTATCGTGAATGTTTGCATCCCTATTAAGTAGTGCAATGGGATTGTCGTACCACACAATCCCCTTGTTACTTATCCAAATGTAATAACTATTACAAGACCTAATTCTGAAGTCATTTTGGTGGTATGTCTCCCTGTTTCTAGAAAGGAATGACATGCTTTGTTGATACTGATGGAGCTTTCTTCATTAAAGTTCTGATGAAAGTAAGCTAAAAAGGCATCTGTCCCAGAGCTTTGGAATTAGAAAATGAAACAAAGGCTTTTGTTCAGATGTGATAAGGCCATCAAGCAGCTCGGAAGTACTTCTAACATGCTATTCTCTGTTACTGCAGTGATTGCTCTAAATGCTAGTTCGCTTAAAGAGCTTCACATGACTTCATAAATTCTACTGAATCTTCGAAATCTTTTGTAGATGGCTATCCCTCTGTGATTTTACATTTTGGACTATAGTTGTGATTTCATATAATCTTGCGTTTTATCTAATCTTGCATTTGTATGTTCAATGTTTGCTTCAGTTATGTTCTTTGTACAGTGAAATAGCCCACGCACTAGGAGCAATGTCTCTGTTATTCATAATAATAATAACATGAATACTACTGCGACTACTACTACTGGTAATAACAGCACAGGCAGCTTGTATTGTATACAACTCTTAATACCTTAGTTTTGATACTTTTAAGCACTACGAAAATGTTTTATCCTTACACAGTTTAACCGTGCTCAATTTATCAATGCCATGAGGAACAAAGATTGGCTTTAATACAGTCGGAATTTAAACATGTGGCCTGAAGGGTATGCACTGGTGTCAGCAACAATTCCTTAATTCACTGAGCCATTTTACCATTTACAGATTGTATTCGCTATTGTATGGTTCTGCTTCTTTTTACGATGTATCAGTTTTAATTCGAGGCCCAGCTTTGGGACACCTGCAGACACACAGCATTCACCTTTATCTTTTTTGTTCTTTAGAACATTGGTTGGAAAATAAATTCTGCGAGTATTGTTCCAGGTTTTTGGTGGTAAATTTCTGAGGAGTGCCCTTTGTGTGCATTTTAGAATATCAGTTTTTTCACTGTTTGGTGCAGTTTCCACTGATGCTGTTCCAGACCCATCAACGTATTTCCCATCACTGCTTTTTCATTAGCCATACCACTATTATAGAACTACACATCCGAAACTCTGCTTTCCGCTGTCAATAAAGTGTTATTTATTTTGAATTCTATCTGTATTATTTTTAAATACATATGGCATATTGCCATGAACATGTGGTGTGGAAAATGTGTTTCGAAATTAACCACTGACCCCGATTTATTTGTGATTCTTGACATATTCTACAAGGTTGCTTCTAAAAGTAGACTCACTCACTCACGATGGCTTGGTGATGTCAGCTTGTGAGGAAGGCACTGGTACTCTCTGAATGCACACAGGCCTATCAGCACTCACATGTTGTACCTTCAGCAGGTGGATAAATGTACTGTTTGGAAATCATTGACTTCTTATGAAAGCATGCCACTGTAATTGAGTATCCGGTTAGTACTACAGGACAGATCATCTTATCGCTGTGGGATTCAACGTGATTGAGTGAGCTATATCTTTTTTACTAGTTTCGGTTCTTGTGAAAAAGGGGGCACGTGTAGAGAAAGGGTCTACAAAAATATCAGCGGGATTTATGACGCACAGTCACAAGTAACTTCCTAACTAGGGACCTCTTCAAAAGTTTGACGAAGTCCAACAATTGGCAATATACAATACTTTGGTAGAATGCTACCCCAAAGTTAATAAAAAGTGGATCAAACAGAAAGCTAATTCTATGGTGAGGTGGTCGCATATTACACAATCATGACTGAAGGAGTAAATAATAGCTACCCAGATAGCTTAATGTTTTGTAGACTAGGACACTATTCCACACTACTTCTATACTAGTACAACTACAACATTTATAGAACATAACCGTTACTAAAATGGGGTGGAAATGGTGGAACAACACCTGGGTGTTGTATTTACCATGGGCAGTTTTACATCCCCATTCTGAGTTTCTTACCTTGGAATTGTGGCTAGTTTTTGTAATAGTGCAGGTGTTTCCCTTTTCCGAGCTACGAAACTCAGAGTTTGCTGTATTTTTCTCACAACCCTCCCCCCCCCCTTGGATTTTACAGCCTTAATTTGTTTGTGGAATCTCATATTTGTGTGGGTCACATGGCTGACAGTTACCTCACCGCACATAACAATAAATTCTGCTACGGAGCCTCCGCTAAGGGAATCCAGAGACCAGGGGCGGCTCCTTCGCTATGGCAAAAGAGCGTCGCCCCACTGGCTGAGCCAGAAGCAGAAAAATAAAACAATAGTTTACTATGCTTTTATTTTTCTGCTTCTGGCACAGCCAGCAATGCAGGGATGGGTGGGGATAGGCCACGGAAGTGGGGAGGTGGGAGGAGGGGAGAGTGCATGTGTGTTTGGTCGGCCGTCTGAGGCTGGCCAAACACACGTGCACTTAGGTTTCTCCAGCCTGGCTGTTTTTAACAGCTGGGCTGGAGAAACTGCACAGACCCCAGGGCTGTGTCTGAGCAGCAGGCTGAGTCACTTGGACCAATCCTGGTGCTGCTTTCATGCTAGGTTTGGCATGAAAGCAGCACCATGAAAGCAGCACCAAGATTGCTGGGGAGCCTGTGCTGGTGTCCCAGCATTTACTGTGGAGCAACGAGCGTGGTGGCAGAGACGGAGGCAAGGTAAGTGTGTTTTTTTTTTTTTTCCACCTTGTCTCTGCCCCCCTGCCCCTTCTCTTGAGCTATGTGGCGGCCGCCGCTGTCAGTGACAGTCAAACTATCTAGAGTTCAGGGCAGCTTTGTGATCAGGTGGACTCATAGGTATAATCCCTCTAAGTGTGCTTAGCTCCACACACAATGGCTGTGCCTATGACTGTATGTATACATCTTGAGTGGCTGTACTGCACCATGAATATACTGTGGATTGTGATTTTCAGCTAAGCATTAATACAAAATTGCATCCTCGTTGAACTTTATAAAAATAGACTAAAATAGTGATAACTTGCTTCGAGTGATACCATGTTTTTATGTAGCAAATAGGTGCAATAGGGTTTGCCATTTTGTAGCACTTTACATAACAGGTGGTAGTATTCCAAACTTAATGATACTCACTTCGGGATGATAAAAAGCTGTCATGGTCTAGCTAGGATTTGAACCAGTGACCTGTATGGCACATACAGATAGCAGCAGCAGCAGGCACTTTACTGCTTGAGCCACCTTCCCATCAAGATGGTTCTAGAACACACTAAGAGCATTTTACAGAAATGCACCAGATTCCAAATGAAGTCTGTTTCCACAGAAGGGCTTTTAAGTGAAGGACCTGGGGCCAGATGTACAAAATTTATGGTTTGCGATTTCCAAATTGTGATTCTTACCAAATTGCAATTAGGAAATCATACTTCTTAATGTAAGAAAATGTATCACTGTGAAATAACGATTCTTAATGGGTCACAAATTGACTTACCTCATAAATATTAATGAGGTAGGTCGCAATTTGCAACCTATTAGGAATCACAGGGATGGTAGCCTGCTGGGGTCAGCAGACCATCATGTCTGTGATTGCTTTTTTAAAAAGCAGCATTTCTTTTTTTTAAATGCAGACTGTTTTCCTTAAAGGATGCACCTTCCAAATAGCGAATTACAAATGCAAATTGTGTTTTGGTAACAAGTTACCTGGGAAAATAGGGGCTTGGAAAAAGCACTTTCAAACATTTAGTGGGAGAACCAAAATAATCAGTCTAGAAGTGCAACTAAATCTCAGAGTTGCACAAATTTGTAGGCTCTAACAGTCCTTGCGAGCACAAATTATATTGGTGGGTGGAGTACATCACACCAGTAGCCAGTGGCAGTAATCCACCTAAGCACAGGCTCCAAGAGTTCTCATGAACAGCAACGGAGGCTGTTTGTTTATGCATGTATAGTTATATATGTATGTCGTTGTTAGTATTAAGTAGGCAGGTCACTGCTGGCCGTACCCTCTGATTGTTTACAGACATAGGGATGGTGCCTGCAAGTAACAGCCGACTACTTTTTGTTTGCATTCCCAAAGGGTTAACGTAACTTTTTTTTTTTTTTAAAGCAAGCTTTAACAAATCCTATTTTGGTCCCTTGTACCTTTGCCTGCTCCCCCAGAAGTTGCCTGACACTATTACCAAAGGGGAAGCAACCCAACAGGGTCAGCTTTCTCCCGCCACGAGTTTGCTGGTGCCTCTGGAAGAGCCGCTCTAGGACTAACAAGCTAACTCGCACAGTTATCGAGTTACTGTCCTTTTTGAATCCTGGCAGCCAAACATCATAGAACATTTTCTTGCTTGAACCTTAACTAATTTTCTTAGATACAACAAATCCAACAAAGCACATGCTCTCATGACTCATCAGCTATGTTCGAGGCTGCATAACCTGTCTATCTACCTACCATACCCTCTGCATCAAAACAAGCTGTTACCTCCTGACAAAATTCCATCGCTGCACGTTCCTCGACCAATTACAAAGTACAGCCAGCAAGCACCCTCTTGTTGTTACGTCACCCTGACACAGCCCAGAGAGTCCATATTTATTACGGTGTTACATGTAATTTTCCCTCCAGCCCTTCAGGATAGCCTAAATGTCTGTGGATCTGATAGCAGCTGGGTTGAAAAGGCCATGTCTTGACCTACTGAATCAGTTAAAAGAAAAAATAATTACTTAGCCCTAGATGAGAGGTTGAAGTGACAAACAGCTTTCACAGTAATAGAATTTTTTTATTTTTTGTCGAAACATACCTTTTAGGTTTGGCCTTAATACAGGCTCAACAGTTTCAAGCGCCTCATTTTTTTCTAAAACAAATCAAATACAAGGGCCCTCTTCATCCATAGACTTGTTCGAGAGGATGGGGCAGCGAGTCAGCCAACTACAGCTATTGCCTGTCTTCTCTGTTAGTGGTAGCATTTTGCTTGTGCACATCAACCTAAAAAGCAATTGACTTTAGTGTGAGGGCTGGTTGGCCAACCTCTGCTTGTATTTCGTGTTTTTTTAAATTAAATTTTGTGGTTGGTATTTTGTACTTTTTTGTTACTGCATACAGATGCAAACAATCTTTAGGCTGTAACCTATGCTTGCAAAAAGCATACGTAGATTAATGAAACATTGCATGTGTGCCAAGGCCAGACCTACTTGCTTTGGCAACACTTGTTATCTCATATTTGTATTTAGTATTTTAATGCTAATTGCTTTTTTATGTTCTCACAAGAGGTCTCTGGGAGAAGAGACTGCACTCTGTACCCGAGGAATTTTGCGGCCAAGCAGGATGGTGCTACAAAACATGGGATGGTGGTCACATCAAAGTTCTGATGCTCGCCTTTGTTCATACTTAAGCGAATTTCCATTGCTTCACACTGCAAAATTGAAGCAGTTAGGTTGTGATACTAGCTCTTTCTGAGAGGGAGATGCAGAAGGCTCCTAGTCCTCAGTGGCTGATAGAATGCTAGGACTGCTGGGTGACATCCTGCTGCAACAGAAGGGGCAGTTAGGCCAAGAAGGAGCAATCTGAGAGGTATCAAAACCACTGTAATGATGTGCGGTAAGGTAAGGGAGGGGAGCAGATGGGTTAACTGACATAGAGAGTGGAAATGTGTGGTGCACGGCTAATTTTCGTGTACAAGGGAAGCAAGAAAAGTGGTAGAATTGACAACTGACCCATGTTCGGGCCAGGAGTAAGAGGATGAAAGACAGTCGGAGACAGCTATGGAATTGTGTCTGCAGAAGCGCTAGTGTAATCCAGGCCAAGTGGATGCTCAGCGATGCCCTGAGTTTAGATTCCTGCTGCCTGCCTAATGACTATACGGTAACTGCAGTGTCTCCCTCTGAGCTTTCCCACCCTTGGTTAAGCTTTCAGCATGGATGTGACAGGATTCCCAAGGATACAACCAACTTCCAGCTCTGCATGAGCAGCATAGCCGACTGGATGAAGGAGAGCTACCTCAAACTTAACTCTGATAAAACTGAAATCCTGCTACTCAGAACCTCCCCCTCTCTGTGGGACAACTCCTGGTGGCTGTCAGACCTAGGCTCCCCCCTCCTAGCCTGGCAGAACACGCTCGAGACCTGGGGGTCTTCATAGACAACAAACTAAACATGAGGAACCAGGCCAACTCAGTCTCCTCTGCCTGCTTCTACCCTGGCCTACTTCTATGCAAGATCTTCAAGTGACTTCCACCAACACCAGAAGTACAGTCACTCAGGCTCTTGTCACCAGCCACCTAGACTATGGCAAAGCCCTCTATGCAGTACTCACACTACAAATCAGAAAAAAAACTCCAAATCATTCAGAACACAGCAGCAAGACCCATATTCTACCTCCCAAGACATTCTCACATATCCCCACACCTCAGGAACCTACATTGGCTCTCGGTACACAAGCAATGCCAATTTAAGCTGCTGACCCTCTCCTACAAAGCCCTACACAACCAAGGACCTGCCTGCCTCAACCACTGCCTGAACTTTCACCACCCTACCAGACTCCTTCAATCCGCCTCCCTCTACCTTGCCCCCACACCCCGTATCCGCAGGAACAACCACAAAGGACTGGCCTTCTCCTACCTGGCAGCAAAAGCGTGGAACAATCTCCCCTTCCACCTGAGGGCCTCCCCGTCCATACTGTAGTTCAAACAACATCTCAGGACATGGCTCTGCAACTGAACACCCAACCAAATCTAATGCAGCTGTATAGACATCTGGCTACCTTCAAGGGTGATAAGTGAACCCTACAAATCCACTGATTGATTGTTGCTCACCTCCAGAATCTCCAAACTTATCAGACATACTTTTGAAATAAATCTTCCCATTGATTCATTAATTGAATACATAATTGAAACATGTAAGAGTCAAAGATTTCTTGAACATCATATTCTGCTGTCCCCGTGTCATGATTGGTTCGGATGGCGGCTTAGATAGAAGCCGATGATAAGGATCAGGAACACAAGACATTTTAAAAACAGGATGAGTCTTCCAAGCGTGAGGCGACTTCAGCTAAAATGCCACCTGGTTAATCTGATGAGATATAACAGACAGACCAAGAATAGTGGTTGACAATAAACCTTTAACTCAAGGTGAAAAATAAGAAGAATGGGATCTCAATTTATCAGAATATTTTTCATCTTGAAAAGGTGTTAGTTTTCAGAAACACATTGGCCCTCATTACAACCCTGGCGGTCGGTGTTAAAGTGGCGGTAACACCGCCAACAGGCCAGCGGTAAAAAAAATGGAATCATGATAGCACATACAGCCACTTTTAACACTCTGACCACCACGGCGGTAGCAACAAACACCACAGCGGTAACCGCTAAAGTAACGCCCACTCTATTACAACCCGCCCATCTGCCAGCTTTTCCAGGGTGGTACCAACGCTATCAAAGCACGGCGGAAACAGTACTCTGAAGGGAAATGTCTCACCTCTCGACACTCAAGGAAGGACCAGGACGCCATGGAGCCTGAGCTGCAGGTTTCCCCATGCTGATGTATCTTCTCATACACCAGGAGGATGACCGCCGCCGCCACCGCCGACCACGGTGAATACTGCACCTAGCACACAAGGAAGGGGGGAAGAAAAAAAGAGTGACACACATGCAACACGCAACACCCCCACTCACAACACCATACACACCAACACATACAACAACATTACATATACACCCGTTACCCTCAGGAATAACGCAAGGACAAAAGGAATGGAATCAAATGAGTGTAATATTAGTAATACCTAGAAATACGTTCAGAAAGCAAAAACAGTATGTACAATATATACAATATATCCAAATGGCAGGACAATGCCCACTCAAAAGTGTCCGTGGCCCACTGGGCCAAAACACATAGGCCAAGCCCACACTTGACTCCTGCCTCAATATGGAGAGAACACTGCAGGGGCATTAGGTTGAAAACACTCAGGCACCTCAGAGGGACGGGGAATAGGGGGGCACCTCAGCCGGAAGATGGTACAATGCCACTGCTCCTGGAGGGGGCTCCATGCCCACTGCTTGGTCCTGGGGAGTGCAAGGCCACAGTCCCTCAAGTGGGTGGTTTGCCCACTCCTTGGTCCTGGGGAGTGCAAGGCCACGGTCCCTCAAGTGGGTGGTTTGCCCACTGCATGGTCCTGGGGAGTGCAAGGCCACGGTCTCTCAAATGGGTGGTTTGCCCACTGCTTGGTCCTGGGGAGTGCAAGGCCACAGTCTCTCAAGTGGGTGGTTTGCCCTCTGCATGGTCCTGGGGAGTGCAAGGCCACAGTCTTCCAAGTGGGTCATTTGCCTGCTGCTTGTCCTGGGGAGTGCAAAGCCACAGTCTCTCTAGTGGATGCCTTCTTCCACTGGTTCTGGAGGGTGCCTTGTGCCCAGTGTGCTTCATCCTTGTAAGGAGGGGCTGAGTGGATGCCTTCTTCCACTGGTTCTGGAGGGGGCATTGCGCCCTGTGATGCAGATGTTTTGGAGTGCAAGGTCACAGTCTCTCACCTGGGTGTCACAGCGACAGCTTTTGCAGGGGCCAGGACGCACTGCAGCCTATGTAGTCACCACTACACACTGCTCTCCGGTGGTGATGGCTGCTCAGTGAATCGCAGTTGCGCTGCAGGTGGCGGTGCTGGCAGTGGTGGTGGTAGCCTCCAGGCCTTCACCTGCAGCCTCGGACGGCTGCCCACTGGGGCTGCTGCTGCTGGCAGTGGTGCTGCTTGCGGTGGTGCAGGTGGCGGTGCTGGCCGCGGTGCAGGTGGCGGTCCTGGCTGCGGTGCAGGTGGCGATACTGGCGGTTGTGGTGGTACCCTCTAGGCCTTCACCTGCAGCCTCGGACGGCTGCCCACTGGGGCTGCTGCTGCTGGCAGTGGTACTGCTTGCAGCGGTGCAGGTGGAGGTGTTGGCCGCAGTGCAGGTGGTGGTGCTGGCCACGGTGCAGGTGGTGGTGATGGGCGCGGTGCAGGCAGCGGTGCTGGCCACGGTGCAGGTGGCGATACTGGCAGTTGTGCTGGTAGCCTCCAGGCCTTCACCTGCAGCCTTGGACGGCTACCCATTGGGGCTGCTGCTGGCAGTGGTGCTGGTTGCGGCGGTGCAGGTGGCGGTGCTGGCCGCGGTGCAGATGGCAGTAGTGGTGGTAGCCTCCAGGCCTTCACCTGCAGCCTCCGATAGCTGAAGTGTCATGGTTGGTGTTCTGTGCCCCTTCTGCCTTGGCCTTGCTGGCTGATTGTGCCTTCTTCCCCTTGCTGGATGCTGTCCCCTTCTTGTCCTTGCCAGGTGGCGGAACCTTCTTGGCATTGGCATGTGTTGGTGGCACATTGGCTGGGCTGACGGGTGCCTCCTTGGAGCCATTCACAGCTGCAGAAACCACAGCGGACGTGGACTGGGTGGCTGAGGTGCTGCGCTGGGTTCTGGCCACCCTGGCCTGAGGTGAAGGACGTGGGGGGAGGGGCTGGGAAGATGTCAGTGTTGGTGAGGAAAACCTTCTTAGGGATACTGGGGCGAGGAGAGGGTGAAGGTTTGGGAGTGGAGGAAGAGGGAGTGGTTGTAGGAGGTGTCAGTCTGCTGTGTTTGGGTGCAGGTGCATGAGCTGGATGCTGTTGTGAGGTGGATGGCTGTTGGGTGGCTGTGTGCTTGCGTGTGTGTACTTTGGGAGGAGGGTTCACAGACACAGTGGGAGAGGACACAGGGGATGTGTGCATGGATGTTGGGGTGGTGACTGCCAGTGAGGGGCGTGTAGTGATAGACGTGCTGCTGATGGAGGTAGTGGATGAGGATGTAGTGCATGCAGGTGTGAGTGGAAACGCTACTGGGAGGGAGGTGGACTGTAGGAAAGTACCATCTTGCCAGGCATGTTACCCCCATTTTTACATGTATGTCAGTTTGTTTTTGCCTGTCTCACTGGGATCCTGCTAGCCAGGACCCCAGTGCTCATAGTTTGTGGCCTGAATGTGTGTTCCTGTGCAGTGACTAACTGTGTCACTGAGGCTCTGCAAATCAGAACCTCAATGCTTATGCTCTCTCTGCCTTTTAAATTGTCACTATAGGCTAGTGACCAATTTCACCAATTCTAATTGGCACACTGGAACACCCTTATAATTCCTTAGTATATGGTACCTAGGTTCCCAGGGTATTGGGGTTCCAGGAGATCCCTATGGGCTGCAGCATTTCTTTTGCCACCCATAGTGAGCTCAGACAAATCTTACACAGGACTGCCACTGCAGCCTGAGTGAAATAACACACACGTTATTTCAGAGCCATTTTACACTGCACTTAAGTAACTTATAAGTCACCTATATGTCTACCCTTCACTTAGTGAAGGTTAGGTGCAAAGTTACTAAGTGTGAGGGCACCCTGGCACTAGCCAAGGTGCTCCCACATAGTTCAAGGCAATTTCCTCAGACTTTGTGAGTGCGTGGACACCATTACACTACGTATAGGTCAATACCATGCAGCTTCACAATGGTAACTCCGAATATGGCCATGAAACATGTCTAAGATCATGGAATTGTCCCCTCATGCCAAATGTGGTATTGGGGTGCCAATCCCATGCACCCCCGGGGTTCCACTATGGACCCCGGGTACTGCCAAACCAGCTCTCTAGGGTTTTCTCTGCAGCTACCGCTGCTGCCAACCCACAGACAGGCTTCTGCCCTCCTGGGGTCTGGGAAGCCCAGTCCCAGGAAGGCAGAACAAAGAATTTCCTCTGAGAGAGGGTATTACACCCTCTCCCTTTGGAAATAGGTGTTAAAGGCTGGGGAGGAGTAGCCTCCCCCAGCCTCTGGAAATGCTTTGAGGGGCACAGATGGTGCCCTCCTTGCATAAGCCAGTCTACACCAGTTCAAGAAACCCCCAGTCCCTGCTCTGGCACAAAACTGGACAAAGGAAAGGGGAGAGACCACTTCCCTGTCCATCACCACCCTAGGGGTGGTGCCCAGAGGTCCTCCAGTGTGCCCCACACCTCTGCCATCTTGAATCCAGAGGTGTGAGGGCACAATAGAGGCCTCTGAGTGGCCAGTGCCAGCAGGTGAGGTCAGATACCCCTCCTGATAGCTGCTTACCTGACTAGGTGGCCAGTCCTCCTCTGAGGGCTATTTAGGGTCTCTCCTGTGGGCTTTTCCTCAGATAACGACTTGCAAGAATTCACTAGAGTTCCTCTGCATCTCCCTCTTCGACTTCTGACAAGGATCGACCGCTGACTGCTCCAGGACACCGGCAAAACTGCAACAAAGTAGCAAGGAGACTACCAGCGACATTGTAGCACCTAATCCTGCTGGCTTTCTTGACTTTCCTGGTGGTGCATGCTCTGGGGGCTGTCTGCCTTCATCCTGCACTGGAAGCCAAGAAGAAATCTCCCGTGGGTCGACAGAATCTTCCCCCGCTCCAGCAGGCACCAAACTTCAGCATCACCGGTACTCTGGGACCCCTCTCATCCTGACGATCATGGCCCCTGGAACACAGGTGGTGGACCCAAGTGACCCAGACTGTCCAGTGGTCCAACTGTCCAAATTTGGAGGAGGTAAGTCCTTGCCTCTCCTCTCCAGACAGTAATCCTGTGTACTGCGTGAACTGCAGCTGCTAGGGCTTCTGTGCACTTTTGCAAGGAATCCTTTGTGCACAGCACAGCCCAGTCCCCAGCACTCTGTCCTGCATTGCTCAACTCACTGAGTTGACCACCGGCTTCGTGGGACCCTCTTTTGTAGTGTTGAGATGACCGCCATGCTCAGTTTTCTTGAACCCGTGTTCAAGTGCTTCTGTGGGTGCTGCCTTCTTGTGCGTGGGCTCTCTACGTTGCTGAGGGCCCCCTCTGTCGCCTCTCCCAAGTGGAGACATCCTGGTCCTTCCAAGGTCTGGGCAGCACCCTTTTTCTTCAATCGTGACCTTTGCAGCTAGCAAGGCTTGTTTGCGGTCTTTCTCCCGTAAAACATCCTCCAGCACTCCGTGGGACATCTTCTGTGCAAAGGAGAAGTTCCTGGCACCTTCCGTGGTTGCAGAATCTTCAGCTTCTTCCACCCGGAGGCAGCCATTTTGCTCCTTCGTCCGGGGTTTAGTGGGCTCCTGCCCCCCTGGACACTTTCACGACTCTTGGACTTGGTCCCCTTCCTTTACAGGTCTTCAAGTCCAGGAATCCGTCTTCAGTGCTTTGCAGTCTGTTGTGGTCTTTGCAGAATCTCCTATCACAACTTTAGTGTGTTTCTGGGGAAGTAGGGTCACATTAATCCTACTTTTCAGGGTCTTGGGGTGGGGCATGTTGGACACCCTTAATGTTTTCTTTCACTCCCAGCGACCCTCTACACACTACACTAGGCCAGGGGTCCCTAAGTGGTTCGCATTACACTTTCTTAGTATATGGTTTGTGTTGCCCCTAGGCCTATTGCATCCTATTGTATTCTGCAGTGTTTGCACTACTTTTCTAACTGTTTACTTACCTGATTTTGGTTTGTGTATATATTTTGTGTATTTTACTTACCATCTAAGGGAGTACATCCTCTGAGATATTTTTGACACATTGTCACTAAAATAAAGTACCTTTATTTTTAGTAACTCTGAGTATTGTGATTCTTATGATGTAGTGCTATATGATATAAGTGGTATAGTAGGAGCTTTGCATGTCCCCTAGTTCAGCCTAAACTGCTCTGCTATAGCTACCTCTATCAGCCTAAGCTGCTAGAGCACTACTAATCTACTAATGAGGGATAACTGGACCTGGCACAAGGTGTAAGTACCATCAGGTACCCACTCTAAGCCAGGACGGCCTCCTACATGGATGAGGAGGGGGACACAGTGGAGGCAGTGGATGTTGGTGTGTCTGCATGGGGATGGTGCTTGTTTGAGTGCCTGTGAGATGAAGTGTGGTGCTTGTGTTTGCCTGAGCCACTTCTGTGTGTTGATTTGGGTGCATGCTGGTCTGAAGGTGTGCTTGGGATAGGTTAGGGTTGAGGGGATTGGGACTGGGTAGAGGAACTTGGAGGGGGAGGCTGGAGACAGGGACAATGGCTGCCATCAGTTCAGAGGCCAGAGCCTGGAATGCTCTCTGTTGGGCCGCCATGCCAGAGTGAATGCCCTCCAGGTATGCATTTGTTTGTTGCAAATGCCCTTCGACACCCTGGATGGCATTCAGTATGGTTGACTGCCCAACAGTGAGGGATCTCAGGAGGTCAATAGCCTCCTCACCGAGGGCAGCAGGGCTGACTGGGGCAGGGCCTGAGTTGCCTGGGGCGAAGGAGATGCCCACCCTCCTGGGTGAGCGGGCACCGTAAACACGCTGAGGGGCCTGCTAGGAGGGTAGTGCTCATATGGGGGGTACCTGTTGTTGGGGTGGGCACAGAGGTGTCCGCCACAGCCAGGGAGCTTCCATCGGAGTCGATGTCGGTAGTGTCCCCTCCAGTCTCCATCGTGGTGCTCCCTTCACCCTCCATCCCACTGGTGCCCTCATCGTCGGTGGATTCGGCCTCCAGGCCCATGTGGGATGTAGCTCCCTCTGTCGCTGCTGCCTCTGCTCCTCTGCCAGATGATGCTAATGCACACAAGGACAGGGTGATAAAACAAGAAGGGGGGGAGAGACAGAGGATACACTTGGTCAATGCCAGCAACAACACTACCATTGGCATACACAACACACACGGATCAGCCCTATGCACTAGGCCATGCACTACCAGTTACAAAGCTAGTCACCAGCCCATGGGGTACATTGGTTAACGCCATTAGCTGCACACCTGAAACCAACAGCACCCTGCCCAGTAGTAGATGCCCACTAACACTATTGGGGTTGGAGTGCTTCAGAGCCCGCCCAACAAGGGACCTACCCTGCCAGTGGCAACCACAGTCCACATCCCCCACCCAGGTAAAACCTTAGCATGCGCAAAATCATGATTCTGAATCTATACTCACCCCCTTGTGGCTGCTGTGATGCCTTCAAGTGCCCATCCAACTCCGGATAGGCCACCAGCAGGATGCGGAACATCATGGGGGTCAGGGTATGATGGGCACCCCTTCCTCGTTGGGAGGCCAGCCCCAGCTGGGCCTCCCCCGTCTTCCCTGCCCAGCGGCACAGGTCACACCCACCGTTTGCGGCAGTGGGTGCTCTGCCTGTCAAAGAACCCCATGGTTCGCACCTCCTTGGCGATGGCACTCCAAATACCCTTTTTCTGATGGGTGCTGACCTGCAGGAAAATATGCATAGAAAAAGGGATTAGTCATACCGTCCAGACTGTTACACTCATAGCCCACAATATCCCTCCCATCCCCTTACGCACAGACATGGACTACCAGACATGCAGCACTCTACCCAGGACACCTCAGCCCCCTTACACGAGGCTTACACACACAGCAATCCATACATTCATGGCCCATGCATCATGCTCACAGTGTACTCACCTGTTTGTCTGGAGGACCATAGAGTAAAGTGTATTGGGGTAGGACCCCATCCACCAGTCTCTCCAACTCCTCCGAAGTGAAGGCGGGGGCCATTTCCCCAGACATTCGAGCCATTGTCACTTCCAGACACAGGTCACAGCAGCACTTGCAGTGTAGGTCCTCTCCTATTGAAGGTCAGGTAGCAAGTGAGTGAACAGATAGAAAATGGCAGTCACATCCGCGGCGGTGGGTACCGTCACCGCCGGCGTACATCGCCATTGGCTCCTGGAACCCATAGGGCTCAATGATAACCAATGCGAAGTTGGGCGTTGGTCATCAACCGCCGACCGCAACGCCGCACAAGGCCAGCGGAATAACCTCATTTCCACTTGTCTCTCCTCACAGGTCCAGCAGCCGCCATTTCAGGGAGGCACAGACCATGGCACCTAACTGCGTTACAGCAGACATTGGCACATCAACTGACTCGCAAATTCACATACTGTTTCTGTAAAGGAAGAAATGCATTTTTATTTTCACATATGTGTGAATATGACCCTCTGCTCACCGTTTTTAACCCTAGAGTTCAACCGCTGAGGATGAATAGGAGATGGAGTTATCCCCCTGTGTACAGACCCCTGGTGGGCCTGGGGACAATGGAGGACAGGCACATTATCCTGACCTACAGACTTGATAGGGCCACAATCCAGGAAATGTGTGCCCAATTGGAGCCAGACCTGATTTCAGCTATTCGCCAGCTCCAGTGCAGGTCCTGTCAGTGCTCCATTTTCTGGCAAGTGGTTCCTTCCAAGCTACAGTGGCCATGGCATCAGGAATGCCTCAGCCAATGTTCTCCAACGTGCTGACCAGAGTGTTGTCTGCCCTGCTGAAACACATGTGCAGCTACATCATATTCCCCCAGGTGGAGAATTTGGCCACAGTGAAGGCTGAGTTTTATGCCCTGGGACATATCCCCAACATCATTGGTGCCATTGATGGTACACATATAACATTTGTCCCTCCCCCGGAGAAATGAACAAGTGTTTCAGGAATAGAAAAAGCTTTCACTCTCTGAATGTGCAGATGGTGTGTTTGGCGGAGCAGTACATCTCCCATGTGAATGCCAAGTATACTGGCTCTGTGCATGATGCCTTTATCTTGAGGAATAGCAGCATTCCATATGTGATGTCTCAACTCTAGAGGCACCGGGTGTGGCTAATAGGTGAGCCCATGGTCCACACCCAGTTGATGTAGATATATGGATGCGGGTTTGGCCCTAAGGGTGAGTGTGTGGGTAACAGGTATCCCTCGATATTTACAGGTGACTCTGGCTCAACCAGCCAACCTCTCATGGCTACTGACCCCAGTGAATAATGCCAGGACAAGGGCAGGGGGAAGTTACAATGAGGCACATGGGCGAACAAGGAGGATAATTGAGAGGACCTTTGGTCTCCTGAAGGCCAGATTCCAGTGCCTCCATCTGACAGGTAGATCCCTGTACTACTCACCCAAGGAGGTGTGCCAGATCATCGTTGCATGTTGCATGTTGCACAACCTGGCCTTGAGACGCCAGGTGCCTTTTCTACAGGTGGATGAGCCTGGAGATGGTCTTGTGGTAGCGGTGGAGCCTGTGGACAGTGACGAAGAGGAGGCAGAGGAAGATGTGGACAACAGAAGTACACTCATTCAACAGTACTTCCAGTGACACACAGGTAAGACACTGTAACTTCACCTTCCATTGCAGTTTTGTGTTTGACATTGAATATGGCAGTCTGATTTCCCTATGTCTATGGCCACTTACTGTACCCTTTGGTATCTCTATTTTCAGATCTCTGTGCCCCACTCTGGCTCCTGGTGTGTTTACTGATGTCCACTACAGATTATACCTATGTTAATATTACAGTAGATTAGAAATGCAATGTTTACAGTTTGTGAAACTAATACATGTGTCATATAATCCACAGACTCCATACTTGAATTTGTTCAAAGGGTGTTTATGTATGTGCTAATAAGTGGAGGGGGTATTGCAATGGGCTGGGTTGCTGATGGAGGAAAGTCCAGGGTAGAGTCCAGTCTATTTTTATCACAGGTGCATTGTCCAAGGGGGCATAGGAAGAGGAGCAATGGCAGTTCAAGGTGGACAGGGTGACAGAGTGGGACACAAGGGTGACAATCAGGAGAGTCTTATTTCCTGGCGGGGGTCTTGGCAATGTTCTCTGGCTTCTGCCTGGATCGCAGGGACTGTTTGCGAGGTGGTTCTTCTTCTGCAGGGGGTGGGGTGCTGGTGGCCTGTTGGTCCTGTGGCAGGGCCTCCTGTCTACTTGCGCCGGCGGAGTTGGAGGGCTGTCCTTCAGTGTGGCTAGTGTCAGGGGCCCGTTGGTGTGCCACTGCCTCCCTCATGGCATTGGCCATGTCTGTCAGCACCCCTGCAATGGTGAACAGGGTGGCGTGGATGTCTTTCAGGTCCTCCCTGATCCCCAGGTACTGTCCCTCCTGAAGTCGCTGGGTCTCCTGCAACTTGTACAGTATCTGGCCCATAGTCTCCTGGGAATGGTGGTATGCTCCCAGGATCCCTGCAAGTGCCTCGTGGAGAGTGGGTTCCCTGGGCCTGTCCTCCCCCTGTCGCACAGCAGTCCTCCCAGCTTCCCTGTTGACCTGTGCCTCTGTCCTCTGAACCATGTGCCCACTGCCACTGACCCCAGGACTCTGATTCTCTTGGGTTTGTGGGGTTGCCTGGGGTCCCTGTAGTGGTGGACACACTGTTGATTGACATGTCCTGGGGACAGAGGTATGGGCCCACTGAGTGGGTGCTAGGCTGGTGTTTCCTGAAGGGGGAGGCTCTGTGGTGGGTTGGGACTGTGGCAGGGTAACCGACTGTCCAGAGGTCCCTGATGGGCCAGGTTGGTCATCGTGATCCAGGCGTGCAGAGCTGCTGTCATCACTGTGGGCCTCTTCTGTGGGGGGACTGGATGTGGCTTGCACCTCCTCTCCGGTGACGTTGAGTGGGGTACCTATAGGGATGTAAATGCAGTGTTATTGTATCTGCGTGTGCCATCTTGTGCATGGATATGTTTCCCTCTATGGCTGGTATTAGCAAGGCAGCTTTGGCTTGTGTGAGTTGTGCTTGGTTTGGCTAAGTGATTGTCACTAGTGTGCATGCTGTGGTGATGGGTGTCCATGCAGGTCTGTGATGGGTGTCCATGCATTGGTGTTGCATGCAGGGCTTGGTATTGGGATGGGTGGGTTGCGATAGTGGGGTATATGTGAGATGGTGGAGTGATGGGGGTGAGGGTAGGGGTAGGAGTTTGTGATGGCATGCAGGTAGGGTGGGGGATATAGTAGTAAAGATTTGACCTACCAGAGTCCAGTCCTCCTGTTACTCCTGCGTGGCGCTCAGGATGTATGATCGCCAAGACTTGCTCCTCCCATGTTTTTAGCTGTGGGGGTCCACCGCCAGTCCTCTGTACAGCTACCTGGTGTCTTGCGACCACGGAACGCACCTTCCCCCGTAGGTTGTTCCACCTCTTCCTGATGTCATCCCTTGTTCTGGGGTGCTGTCCCACGGCATTGACCCTGTCCATGACTCTCCGCCATAGCTCTATCTTCCTAGCAATAGACGTCTGCTGCACCTGTGATCCGAATAGCTGTGGCTCTACCCAGATGATTTCCTCCACCGTAACCCTTGGCTCCTCCTCAGAGAACCTGGGGTGTCTTTGTGGTGCCATGGGGTAGTGTGAGTGGTATGTGTGAGTGTGTGTGGGGTGTTTTGTTGGGGTGTGTGCTGTGAGGTGCGTGGATGGTGTATGGGTGATGGTGTTATGTGGCTCAGATTCAGTAGGTGCTCCTGGCTTGTCTCTCTCTCTCTCTCTCTCAGTTGGCAATATTTTTTGTTGTTGTAAGGGGTTGTGGGTATTTTGGGTGTGTGTTTTATATTGGATTTGGTGTGTGGGTATGGTGTGTGTATGTGTGTCAGGTGTGTGTAGTTTGAATTGTCCAATGTGGTGCTGTTTTGTTAGTGGGTGTGTATTTTGAGCACAGCGGTGTGTACCGCCAATGGTTTACCACGGTTGAATGACTGCCGCGGTCATTCGTGGGTCATGATGCTGTGGGCGTATTTCTGTTGGCGTAACGGTGTGGGTTTTGGTACCGCCAGTTTATCACTGACCTTTGGGCTGGAGGACTTGTGTGGGTGTCTGTATAGTGGCAGATTTCTCTGTGTGGGTCATAATACCCGTAGCAGTATACCGCCGCGGTCACAGTATGTTAGCAGCCGTCAGCACGGCGGTAGGCGGCATTTACCGCCAATGTTGTAATGAGGGCCATTGACTATATTTCTATTGCTGATTCAAATAAGCAGTAGTTGCGGGAACCAAAGTATCAATATGAAGGGCAGAAGGAACAACTCTTGGATTAAATCCTTGTGTATAGAACCTTGATATCAGTAAGAGTTGCATACTTAGAAGAAAATACCACAGCTGGTAGATAAGAAGCCCAATTACCTTGGGTTGTGTTATAGTAGCACTGTAGATATTCTAAACTTTATGAGTTTGATGGTCCCAGGACCGCCATGTTGGTGGTGGTGGTGGTCACACCGCCACAGGCTGACGAAGAAGGCAGCCAAATTATGGCCACAGCGGTATTCACAACAGAATACAGCAAAACTACTGCCGGCACCGCAAGTGCGGTCAGGCCATCACAGTAGCTACCTGCAGGCTGGCAGACAGCATGTTCCCATTGGACATATTACGAGGCTGCACACCGCCAAGGTTTCTGCCGCAGTCGCACCACCATGGAAACCATGGCAGAAATCAACAGTATAAAAGGAAACACTCACCTTCAGTGCAGCCATACTTGTCTGAAGCCGCCATGGAGCCAGACCTACACTTCTTCCCGCTGCTCCAGCTCACCCAATGACTTCGGAACCAGCGACGACAACAGCAACCATGAGTACACACACTTACCTGTCACTGTTGTAAAATGTCAAAGTATACACGCACACACAACATACCAATCGGAAACAGGTGATGAGTGAGACACATACACATAACCCCACTCCAACACGCACATTCAAACACTGCCACATATCCACATGCACACACATAGTACTCACACTACGGCCAACACACACACATGGCTGAGACACACATCAAACCCCAGATACACAGCATAGACACAGTCAAAGACAACAACACACAACACCACCAAAAGACAGAACTACACCACGACCGCAACACCACCAAAGCATTAGCAAGCCCTCACAATAGACACCACCACTTGACAAATCATACATACAACACACGTACCAACATTAGAAAATAAACACATACAATCACACATCCAAACAATGCAACATACGTCATACCCCACAAACACACATCATAACAGATCTGACATACCAGTCTCCACACACTCATGCACGCAGTACAACAACACAAAGGCACACAACAACTTGTTCCCAACATACACATGCCCATCACACAATACACACACATCACTGGGGGACAAAGCCATGTAGACAACCACACATGCTGCCCAGACACAACTGATAGCACACCCACCCCTCATACTAAACTTACTCACACACAAACAAAATCAAAAAACTCCAAAGATGCCCTAAGAAAATAAAAGCAGGACACAGATGTAACCTTTGAACCAACAACAGGTTGGCCCTGATATATAATAGATTTCAAATAAATTAAATATATAAGTATATATGAGCAAAAGAACAAAGTGTTGAAGCCCAACTCCTGTGCTGCATAGCATTTTATTCCATAATGTTCAGGCAGCATGCTTTGTCTCCTTTTATCGTTCAAGCAGCACGCTTCATATTCTTTCGTTTTTCCTGACGCGTTTCAGCTCCATAGAGCCTTGTTCACAGTTGAGTCTATTGATAAAAAAGTGATTGCATGCTCATAGCCAAACTGCCGCTTGATTGTGATCAGAGCATACATCTCCCATAGTGCACTGAAAAACATGATCCAATATTCCTTTATATACAGTGTAAATCTCAAATACAGCATAATTGCATTCCAAAATACAGTGTTTTGGAACGCAAATGCAGTTATGCTGTATATATACATATAAATAAATACAAAGATGAAGGCCATAGGCAAGTCCAACATAGACAAGTGCAACATGCACAAAATGCACTTGTATGTGCCCCTAACTTGACTCCTGACTTCCATGTATCCTCCACAGGTAGGCCCATGTGGTGGGGGGGTAAAGGGGGTGTTTGGGCTTAGAGTTGGGAGGGAGATCTTTGGGTTTGGGAGCGGGCCTTAGGTTGAGGCTTAGGGAAGGGTTGTGAACTCTTGATAGGGGTAGACTTCTTGGTAGGGGAGGGGCAGAGGTACTTGCAGGGGGCAGGAGAGGTGGTGGAGTTGGAAGGGCTAGACTTTGAGAGGGACACAGAGTGTTTTGGGGTCACACGGGGTGGGAGAGGAGTAGGGAAAAGGTTCAACTCCAAGAGGAAAGCTGTCTTAGACACACGAAGACAGTCTTGGCAAAAGGATGTGGGTATGGAGGGAGAGGGAGTGGTTGTCTAGGGTGTTTTGGTGGATGTCTTGAGTGCATGTGTGTGTGAGGTATGCTGTGGGTGCTGGGTGTCTGTTGGGTGGGTGAGTGTGGTGTTTATGTGTCTTGGGAGGACGGGGTGCAAGTTCTGGGAGATGCTGTGGTAGATCGGTGACTGTTGGGGTGGTGACTGCAGGCATGGTGGATGTGCTGCATGTAGGCGTGTCTGTGGTTGTGGTGACTGCAGATGTGGTGACTGCGGATGTGGTGACTGGGGTGGATGTCTGAGACTCTGCTATTGTGCTGATTGTAGGTAGGATAGCTGTTGTGGCGGGATTGATGAATGTTGGTGTGGTGACTGCAGTTGTGTCAGGTGTTGTATATGTGATGCTGGGGATGGTGGGGGTGTCAGGATGGGTAGTGACTGCTGATGTTGCTTGAGTGCATGCCTGTGGTGGGTCTTATGGTGCTTGTGTTTGTCAGCGCTACCCTTGGATGTTGAGGTGGATGCATGCTTGTCTGTTTGTGTTCTGTGGCTGGGTCGGGGAAGAGAGGTTTGAGATTCGGAAGGGGAAGGTGGAGGGGGGATGGAAAACAAAGGTTGACTGGCTGCCATCAGTGTGGAGGCCAGAGCCTGAAAGGATCTCTGTAGGCCAGCCAGTGCACCGTGAATGCCCTCCAGGAACGCATTACTCTACTAGACCTGAGTTGCCAGTCCCTGGATGGCATGCACAATGGTCGACTAACCCACAGAGATCGACCTCAGAAGGTGAATAGCCTCCTCACTGAAGGCAGCAGGGCTGACAGGGGCAGAGACAGAGGTGCCTGTGGCAAAGGAGATGCCCACCCTATTGGGTGAGTGAGCACGGACAACTGCGAGGGGAGCTACAGGGAGGCCGGTGGTGGAAAGGGGGGTGGTGGACAAAGATGGTGCTGGGGTTGTCCAAGATGGGTGGGCCACCGCCAGGAAGTGTCCACTGGAGGATGATTCTGAAGAAGATGTGACGGATCCAGTCTCCCTCGTGGCACTCCCCTCTCCCTTGCTGTAAGTGGTATCAACACTTCGGGTCCCGTGGCCGGCAGCATCCCCACTTGCCTGTGCCCCGTCTCCTTTGCTTGCTGATGCTGATGCACACAAGCAGAGAGAAAGGCAGGGAGAGATAGAGATGGAGAGAGAGGGTCAACACATTCTTCACATACACACATTACAACATGCATAACTGGAGGTGTACATCTCCTGGAAAGGTAATCTCAAATTGAAACCCACAGATCCTATATCATGTCAAAACATGTTACTTCTATCTACCCCATTTGTCATCTTTCTCACCAACATCATAATCCATGTAAAGGAGCACTAGTGGAGCATCCCATCAAATCACCTGTAACTCAAAATCAGCATGCTCATCATGCACTGGCTAAAGCTGATACTTCATCCTTATCCAGGTCATATTCTAATCATTTTAAGGAAAGGCAGTTGACTGAAAACACCATATCATGCCTAATCTGAATCTACACCTCCTGAGTTTATGAACATAAGTCATGTTCCATGCAACTAAAAACAACTCTATACAAACAACACAGCTCCTGACATTCCAATCATATGCCTAGCTGATCCTTCTGTACATTAATTACACAATGTTAACAATCTCTGATGAATACACATGTGGCAGTCCCATACAGTTGCCATCACACTTTCACATTCCATGTCTGGAGAACAGCTATGTCAGTACATGCACCAAATCTTAGAGGACCAGCTGCAGTCACTATTCACAGATATTCCGTATTACCCCATAATTGCATGTACTGCTACTGTGGCCTACCTAGCACACATGAGATATCCACTGACAACCACAGCGAGCATAGTTACAACTACTAAACAATGGACAGCTTACTAATTCCTAGGAGGGCACATTACACTCCACTTGACATGCAGATTCAGAGCCACAACAATACAACACGTGCACACCATCAATCACAGCATTCCTGACATGTGATTTCCACTAGCTAAGTCCAGACAGCACACATGTCCCACTTAAAATACATGTACACATGATGTACACGTGGACCTACATGACTGCCAATGCACTGACAACATATCCCACATCAACAACACCTGTATGAGAAATACTAGTACAGATAAACCATGACAACTCGAAATATGAGGTGAGCCGATACCAATTCCTGTCCTAAATGCCCACATCAGCTAGGCGAAGGGTAGCAATGATTGTCCCAATCTGCCTCCAAGTAACTATTGAGACATGATGTAGGCAGCTAATATCATATGTTGCACTCTTATTGGTAGGGCCTTGGCACATCTAGCATGAACATTGCACATTGACAAAGGGTAGGACAGCCTTGCCACTCTACAACAAAGGCATTTGGATACAAGTGATTTGCCCACATGTCAATGGAATGAAAATGCATGCTAAGGGCCAATAGACAATATCAGACCCCCATAGTTAGATGTCCTCCGTTACAACCTTCAATTACCCCATTGTATGACTATGAAGGGACAATAGGGACACGTCCACAAACCTGTTTGAACAGTCCAATACTGGCCATACCTATTGACTTATGGGATGCCAGCCTCACATGGAGTCAATACATGTACCACGACATAGAGTAACTAGGACCTATAAAACATTCAGCTGACCGTTACAAATGGGAGTGATCTGATACCTTAAAGCTACATTGGTATATTATCAGATTAATGGACCTGTAAAGACTACATGAGTAGGATGATACAACAGCTTACAGACATATATATATGTGGCTGGATAGAGTGACACACCTGGCACTGTCAAATGTGCATCTCCACATGCAGTCATAGATATTCCTTGACACAGGTGATCTAAACGTCCACATGCACAACCTTAAGGCCAGTTCACCATCTTTTATTCAGGCAACTTCAGTACTATATATTCCCAGTAGTCAACATACATGTAGCATCTACTACTGTGTCACAGCTTCTAAAGTGTGACAGCAGACACCATACTACCAGTGGAAAGTACATGGAGTCAGTCAGTACTTAGCCCCCTGTGGCTGCCCTCAAATGCCCATCCTCCTCAGGATAGGCCACTGCCCATATGCGGGCCATTAGGGGGTCGGGGTCCAACAGGCACCCCTCCCTCATTGGGAGGACATCCCTAGTTGGGCCTCAGCAGTCTTCTGGGCCCAGCGTCTCAGGTCCTCCCACCGCTTTCTGCAATGGGTGCTCTCCTGGCTGTGGACCCTTGGGGTCCACACTTGCTTAGCGATGGCACGCCAAATCCCCTGCTTCTGATGGGCATTCACCTGCATGGATGACACAGACAAAAGGAGACAAAGCCATGTACAAATGTGCCATACCAATAGTAGTGGTCAGAAAACATCAGTCACAGCAAGTAGGCACACATACCCATTGTCTCTGTGCACATGCCTTCACTTTATGCCATCTGCATGCATCTACACCTTTACAAGTTCATATGCCTTGTGCAACATCACACATAACACCTATCACATATAGCTAGGACATTGGACTCACCTGCTCCTCAGGTTCCTCATATAGTAGTCCATACAGGGGTAGGACCTCCTACGCTAGCCTTTCAAGCTCTTCCGGAGTGAAGACAGGGGCCCTATCACCTGAGGGTGTGCATGATGGCTCCCAGAGGCAGTACACAGCAGCTCACATCGTAGAGGTCTTACTCCCAACAGTGTCAAGAGTCAAGTGAGCAATAATGCAGAAGATGGCGGTCACGGGCACCACATGTATGACGTCGCCGCCAGCGGACAACGCCATTGGTCCAAGTCCGCCAAAGGCAGCTATGTTTTCCAATGGCAAGTTACACAGCGGTTGCGACTGCCTACCTCCATGACGACTTAGGTCACTTCCACTTGTCCAGCACAGTAGGTCAGGCGCCTGCCTTTTTGGGCACATTTAATGGTTTACTAATCTGCATCATTCACTTACTCCTCTAACGTGCTACATATCTGTATGTAGTGCCAACATGTTTGGGCCACATATTGTGCGTATGTGAGATAAAAGTTGTAGTGAGTGAGAAAATATGGTGGTAGCTATGTACTGCTACTCAGAGGTTCTTAGTCCATGGAAAAATATAGATTGATCTAAAAAATATGTGTGATTAGTGCAGGACAGCTAAGTCTTACACACATATACTCTAACAGTAGTATCATGTGTACAATCCCAATGTTATTGTTACCAGTGTGCACCAAAGAGGGTGTAATTGGACGCATATCTATGGGCTGTACTGTGTTTGTCAGATGTCCTAGGCGTCCTCTACAGATGTTAGGTGCAAGGAAATTAACAAAGTGTACATGATGTGTGCATTCTGCATAACTCATATTATTTTCACTTATCTTCATAGTTATTATGGCATGAGGAGAGTGAGACAACCACCAGTGTACTGTCCACTAGTAGACCTGGACACCATGGAGGAAAGGCATGTCATCCAGACATATCTTCTTACTCGTCATACCATCATGGATCTTTGTCCTCAGTTGGAGCCAGATCTGATGCCTGCCATTTGCATCCCTGTGGCATACCACCCATTGTCAAGTGTTGTCAGTGCTACACTTTCTGGCAACAGGCTCATTTCTGAATACAGTGGCTGTAACAGCAGGGATGTCGCAGCCCATGCTTAGTCTGCTTTTGAAGGATGTACTGTGTGTATTGTTGAGACACCTGGACAGCTACATCAGGTTTCCCCGCAGAGCGGATTTAGTCTATGTGAAGGCAGACGTTTATGAGATGGGACACATTCCTCATGTGGTAGGAGCCATTGATGTCACCCATGTAGCCTTGGTCCCTCCCAGTGCCAATGAACAGGTGTATAGGAACAGGAAGAACTACCACTCAATCAACATTCAGGTGGTGTGTCTGGCAGACCAGTACTTCTCACATGTCACACACAAGTACCCAGGTTCTGTGCATGTTTCCTATATCATGCGGAACAGCAATGTTGTTGTTGTGGGTGTGCCCTAGCATTGCTGTCATTGCCATGTGCTGGTCCTCACTAGCACAATCTAGATGGTGTAGCCAGTACTTTGGCTACACGTGCATAACATGTGATGTGCACTATCCAGTTTTTCACAATGATGGGTTGGTGCATTCTGGAGGTCGTAGTGATCTGTTCAGCCTGTACTTAACATTCCACTTCCAAGGACTGTGTGGGCAGTTGGGCTACATGGAGAGGTGGCATGCAAGAGAGAGGCATTAGGTGATTAGGTGAGAGGTGTAGTGGCTAAATTAGTTATTTGGGGAGGATTTGGGTGGTGAGAAAGCATGCAGGACTAGTCAATTGTGTGACATGAATGTTATGGGTACTTACCAGACTCCAGTCCCCCAGGTATTCCAGTCAGGCCCTCAGGAAGCACTATGTCCGAGACCTTCACCTCTCAAGATGTGAACTGTGGGGGAGGAGGTGAGGACCCACCGCCAGTCTTCTAAACGGCTATCTGGTGCCTAGATGCCGTGGAATGCACCTTCCCCCGTAGGTTGTTCCACCTCTTCCTGATGTCCTCCCTTGTTCATGGATGACTGCCTACAGAATTGACACTGTCGACTATCTTTTGCCACAACTCCATTTTACTGGCAATAGATGTTTGTTGGACTTGTGCTTTGAACAGGTGTGGCTCTACCTTGACTATTTCATCCACCATGACCCTCAACTCATCATCAGTGAAACTTGGGGGTTTTGTGGGGACATGGTAGTGGTTGTGTGGACGGTGTGTAGGGGAGTTGTGAGTCTAATGGTGCAGTGTTGGGTAATTGGTGAAGTGTAGGTGCTGGGATGTGAGTTGGAGACGGTAATTGCGGATTGTGTGTGCTAGTGATGTGTGTATTGTGATTGGTGTACTAATGTGGAGTATTAGCTGAGTGAAATGTGCATGTGTGCCTATAGTGTACAAGAGCTAATTCTAATATTTTTGGCTTCTCTGTGTATGTGTATGGTGTTCTGGATGCAAAGGATTGTGGGTTGTGTAGGGGTGTGTTATATAGTGCAGCGAGCATGCCTGGTGTGTGATGTGTGTGAGGTATGGGGTATTCAAACTACCCAATGTGGTGTGGTGTCCTGACAGAAGTGAGTTAGAACCCCATGGAAGAACCAGTGTCCTGGCGGTTTCAGTTTTCTGGCGGACTTCAATGGATTTATTGAAAGAACTGCATTCTTTGATAAAAGTAATAAGCTGTAATTATTAGGTAGATGAAACATAACACAATAATGATTGTGACCATTGGAGTAAAACATATAAACAGTCCCAGCATCCTGGAATAATCATTAGCCGAAGAAGCCCTACCTACACAGCTAGCATTTAACGTGAGTGCAAGCAGTGTTAGCCCTTCTGCCCGTACCAGTCTATGGGAGGAGCCCCGACCTTATACCTGAAAAACAGGGGTCTGGCTGTTATTCTGCTGGCTGTCCTTTTGGTAGGCCGAACAGACAAGGCCAGGATCAGCAAAGCTGCAACAAAATGGCATACAGCGTAAGATGGCTGGCTGGAATGGCCCCTCTGCCTTCCAGGCTGTGTGGTGCTTTTATAACAAAACGTGTTGTGTTCTGAGAACAGGCCTGAACTGATAATGTGTCTAGGTTTAGAAGTTTGGTTCGGTAGATCTTGGGCTGGTAATACTAGGCAAATTGTCATGTACAGCCTTGAGCAGAGGCACACGATAAAATGTCATGCAAAGGAACTGACAACAATGCTTTTGCAGAATGGCCATTGATTAGAATATAAAAACAACCATGCTAAAAGCAAACCATGCTAAACTATAATAAAATGAATAAACAAATAAAATGAGTATGTAGGTAAAAGGGACAGGCCTAGAGCTAAAATAAGTGTGCCCTAGTGTTAAAATGAACCCACGACAGTACCTCAATTAGAAATAATGTTATCTGTCAAAAAGCCATTACTTCTTGTGTAGATGACTTAGAGGAGAAAAATGTACCATTTTTGAAAAGGTGTTTTCTGTAACCATTATTATTCAATAGCCTTCTAAAGGTGAAAGATATGTTATAAAATGTGTAGAATTTGTATGCCAGGGTTCTGGAGCCACCTGCAACGCTTGTAAATATCTAAAAGGCACACATTGTAAATAATGATATTGGGCTCAAATAAGACAGGTATTAACATATTCTTCAACAGCAGAATGAACAGCTGGGTGCCAAAAGGATTATAAGATGTAATCCAATATAGTCTAACTCCTCTAGGGCAAGGCATAGGTGAACCATGTAAAATGCTCATTACATCCAACTGTAATTATTTTGTCAGATCCACAATAGTTTGTTGATTGAAATACATCTCAATCAAAAATAAAACTGAACAGTTTCAATCACATAATAGGAAGGAATTACAGGATGGCCATAAGTGACTGATGACTCAAGATAAATATGTGCAGGCATCAGCCAAAACATTCTTTTAACTGGGATTGTAACACTGGCACTGTGCAAAGAAGCCCATTTAGAGGATCAACAATTCTTGTATCAAGGATTTTGCTAACATTGCAGCTTTCGAAAATCAGTTCAAATTCTAAATGATTCTGAAGTGCCATCAAAATATGTGTTGATTCAGTAGAAGCCCTCTTCATGGTTGAAGGTTCTCTTTCTACAGCTAAGTGGTTCCATTCTGACTCTGGCAAGATATGAGATAAGTAAGGCAGAATGTGCCTGGCCAAAGTCTTCTTGTCTTTGCCCGAAACATGCATCAATTGCTTTGTCATAGCAATCTCTTCCAACAATAAACTTCTTTGAAGTATCAGGATGACTTAGAATTGATGCTTGAGTGTTGGAAATATGCCCTTACAGCAGGGCTTCTCTGAATTGTTTGCCTTTTTGCTCAATCTTATTTTTTCTGGCTATAGAACTCCGTGAACTTTACCCTTGATACCCAGTGGAAGAGTGCTTGCGCTCCTCCTTTCTAAATGAGAAAATCGGCTTATATGCTACCCATGGAGAACCCAGGGCCTGTAAGTTAAATGTGACCAGTGGGCTGCAGCACTGATTGTGGCAGTAACTGCAGTAACAGTGCAAACATGACAGCGGGACTGCCACTCGTAGCCTGACCGTGCAGGTTTAAACTGCAACTTTGATCTGTCAAAATAACCCCCGTTTAACAGGCATAAACCCTTGATTTTAAATGTTTATATCACCCCTAAGTAAGTATTAAGGATGGTTGCCTAGTATTTAAATGGAGGATATGTAAAGGTTAATGTTAAACACGTCCTTACAGTGAGGAGAATCTCAAAGCTATTTTTACTGTAGCAGGGTAGGATGTTCCATTGGAAAGCACTGGGACACAATATTAAGTTTAGGAAAAGGTTATCTCTACCAAAGAAACAGCTATAAATATCACATTGGTAATTTTAGTAATATTTATTACAACTCTAATTCATTGGTGAAGTTGGGGTTGTAATACATATTTTGCAAAAATGACTTTTAAAAAGTTACTTTTGCCCTACCAGAAGTCCCTATAACCTAAATCTGCATTTTGCTTTCTCCCATCTGCCAGACAGTAATTACCATTTCAGTGAGCATCAATGAGGTGTAAACTTGCTCCTAGGTAAGGAAGAAAAGGCATTGACTGTGGGGAGGCATTGTTGTGCCCTTGACAGTATGGTCAGTGGGCTTGGCCCAAGTACTTGGTTAACTTCAACAAGGCCTACCCTGTCTCAAGTGTATTTATCTAACACCCAGACATGCACCCTTCTTTTGTTCCTCCAGCCAGACCGGCCTCCATCACAGTAGGACTCCTGTTGACATCACAGTGTCAGATCCTGCTGCAGGCCTGGTTCACAGGCCTTCTGGTATTTTTCATATGACACTGGGGTGCACTTTAAAGAAGGGATACACAATGTCAAAACAAAGTATGTGTATCCACTGTTTGTTTGCTAAAAGCTCAGCTTTGTCCTACCAGACTTTTGTATCTGAGTTTGTGGGGGGTGGAGGGACTGCCTAATGCTGGATTTTAGTGTTAGATGTGAGAGGGCACTAGGATTACCATGGCACTATCCGCACACATACCCATCGCTCAGATGCCGAGTTGTGTTTGGCTGAAGCCTTTGACCATCTAGAAAATGCCCAAAGTGGGTGGGGTTTGCCCGGGAAATCTTTAACTCATTGGTTAGGGCATTCCTAGGGGTCATTCAAACCCACTAGCTCATGACAGACATAAATGTTTGCAACCTGAGAAGAGACCTGGAGGACACCCTCCTCTTTCTCTTGTACCCAGGACAAAGAAGAGGGCTCCGAGGGTCATAAAGTTGACTGCCTGTTAAACATACAGGGATACAGCAAGCTACAAGGGGCAATTTCATGCAGCTGACCAGTAGCAATTGGATCTTGACTGGACTCTGCTGTTACCTCTGCTACCTGACACCCTTTGAGCCTCTCAGTGCCTTACCTGAGCTTCTAGGAGCTTTTCTAGTGTACTCCTATGGTGGATTAGGAAGTAAAGGACTAACGTCAGACAGTGAAGCCTTTGACCAGGATGAACCTGGTTAGTGTATCAGACTTGCACTCCATCACGGTCAGCATCAAATTAAACCTAGGTCCTTTTCTACCCCAACCATTGACTATGATTGGCACTTTGGGCTTCTCTGTGCTATCTCTGCTTAAAACATAAAAAATTCAGATGTCCAATTCCTCTTCTTTGATTGTTTGTCATTTTGGTGTCATTTGGTTTATTAAATTTTACTCTAGTTTTTTGATTTGTTTCGGTATTTTTATTGCTTTGCATTCCAACTTTATTAAAGTTTTGTTCCTGCATAAATACTTTCCACATTGCATCTCAGTTAAGACTGTCTGCTGTGTGCCATAGCTACTGGGGGGGGAGGGTCAGGTTTCTTAAGTGCCTTTAGAGGTTCAGTCAGTATTGTGATTAATACTTGCTGTTGGTACTTACCCCCTTCAACTAATAACATAATTTCTTACATTAGGCACAAATCTGTTTCTGTATTAAACGTCCTTTCAGTTCCTTTTTCAAAATAAGAGTGATGTCACTTGCTATTTCTGCAAAATTTATTGAAAAACAACTTTAACTTTGAATATCTTTACAGTTAGTAGGCATGAGCCATTCAAGAATAGCCAAAATATTATTTGGATCCAGGGAAAGGCCCTCATCATTCAGTCTGAATCCAAATACTCAACTCTTCCTTCTTGAATTCACACTTCTCTGATTTACAAGACAGAAGGTGTTGCTGAAGTCTTGTCAACATCACATGCTCTTGTTCTGGTTGTTCTGCAAGAGCCTTAGAATACTCCATAATATCAAATAGGTAGGGCTGATTCAAAACATAAAAAATTGAGTCCCTAAAAATGCTTTAAAAATGGCAATGGTATTGCAAATCAAAATGGCGTTACACGATATTCAAAATCCCATAAATGCCAAGCAGAAGTAATTTTCCATTTATCGTTTTGTTAACGCGTCCCAGTATGACTAATTTGCTCACCTTGGGACTCGTTTTAGGCCAATGAATCTTTTGACCCGGATTGAAGACACCTTAGGATGAGATAGCTAATCAGCATGTCAATCAATCTGTCAATAATGTCATCAAAGTTCACAATAATACGACAATTCAAATTAATCAAAGACATTTAATAGAACTCGCAAACCACCATGACCTTTCAGTCATGAATAACCCCACCAGTTTAGTATGATTTTGTGAAGTTTATTCCCTGATTACAATTCTACTAATAAGTTTATTAGTCTCAAAACCAGGAAACACAATAGCATAGTCACAAAATGGCAACTCTGATAAGATTTCATTAAGGCAAGAATCACAAATATTAGAACATAACACGGCGTCAGCATAGGTTATCCTTAGCAAAATATCATCATCACGTTATTCAATAAAGCATAGATTCAGTCATTTGTCTATTTGCGTCAGTTTAGTGAATCCCTCTCCTAACCTCGAATTAGGATTGGCATGTTGGGCTTCATGCAAAACTATTTAGTAACACCAATTTAGAAAACATCTAGCTATGGTCTCTGTCAAAAGAAGCAGTTGGTACCTAGAAAGAAAAAGCAAACAGACAATTACAATGTCATTGTCATATAGTTACCCTCCGTATTTGGGTCAGCACTCAGGTTCGGTCTTCGTCCTCAGAACATCAGTTGACTCGCCATCAGGGATTCAGCAATTGGGTAAAAGGGGCACTTCCCTCATAAGGAGGTAAAGTGTAAACGGGCAATATAAGGCAAGGATGGTTTTAAGAACCAAACAGCAAAGTCTCTATGCAGAGTGACAAAGTGTCTGGGTCATAGCAAATTGCATCAGCATCTCCCTAACTCTCTCTCCTATTCTCTCCTGTTCTAATGAACTTCCTTGTGACAAGGGTTTTTATCCCCTTTTCTGTTGTACAATCCCCTAAAAGCTAATTGGCTGGGGTCAGTACCCCACTATCTCTATCCAATAGTCTTTCAATTACTTCATTGAATTTGTCACCCCATAACTGTTCTCACATAGTTTATTGGTCCTTATGATTGACGTCTTTAGCGGTTGGAATGTCTGGTATGATTTCATACTCTCGTGGTCCTTTGCACATCTTCAGTCAGTGGCCACATTGTTTGTACCGATTCAGGCAACCTTGTACCTGCCAGTGGTCTACACTGTTGCATTCAGCTAAAATGTTTCTATAAGCAAGTCGAATTTCATGAGAACGGATCTACTACAGTTACATTCAACTTCTAGTTTGGAGAAAACAAGAGTTCATGTCCTATAGCAAGTCAGCACACTGCACGTTAGACAAACACATTTAATATGAAACCAGGCAGTTAGGCCTCGACTCATGCTAACTAAGGCTTACTGATTTATTAGCAAAATTCTAACATATAACCTTTCATTATTAGTACAAATCACGTTTCGATATAACATTTCATAATTATTAGTCAGTTTCATTAGTCCCCGTATATATTGACGGCCACTCCCCGTGGGCACATTTCAAGCACACTTTTTAGCAAAATACATTAATACATTTTCTATGCAGCATTATTACTCATTAGTTCATAAGCATTTCATGTTAATATAGAATATATATATATATGCTACGCTCTCTCAGTTTTATAAGTAAAAGATGATAAGCACCTCACAAATTAAGCCTGGAACCCACTTGAGTTTCTTAGACTGACTCCAAAATATCTTTTATGAGAGGCAAAGGATATTGATTGTTGATTATACTTTGACTTAACCCTCTGCAATCAAAACAGGAGTGAAGAATGTGATATTTCTTTGGTCCACAGCTGGAGAGGAAGGTGGTACAATTAACCCATTTTTCAAATGTTCCTGCAAGTAAACCTTCAGCATCTCATTCTATTTTTTATAGTAAATACATATGCTCAAAAATAACTATTGTGCTTGGTTCAGTTGATATGGAGTAATCATATTCCCTATGAGGGGGAGGTGTGCAGATCTTAGGCTTGGCAGAAACTGTAGAAAAACATGGTACTGAAGTAGCACCTAAGATTAGCCACAGTTAATATTTACATATGTACTCCTCCATCATATGATTAGGTAACCGGTACCTTTCTGAAACATAACAATGGTCTTGACAAAATTGTGGTGACAAAGATATTGTTCTGGTAGACTAGACTACATATAGATAATGCCCCTTTACTGAAGGAATCCCAAAAAATATAGCATAATTGGGAAGGGGGCAATTTCAAAAGGTACCCCTTCAGTAGGTTCTCCAAAAGAGATCTGCAATCAAAATAGACCTCTAGAATCAGACCTGAAGTTAATGGCAAGCCACCAACAGTTCAGATTACTTAATGAGTTGTCTTGACTCTTGGGAATATTATTCTTGATGCCTCTACCTGATTAATGAACATTCCACAGACACTATTTAGCAATGCAGAAGCATTAGTATTCTCACCTTCTTGTCTTCACAATACAATTAGTAAGAGCAACTATTGATTATCAGTGCTATGCATAGATGATCCTACAGTTGAAAGCCAGCACACCTACTGGCGTCTCTTTTGCATGAGATAATTGGATTCTTCTTGTATTCTTCTGAGGCAGTTTATCACAAGCCTGAATCATATATTCTGCATCACCACAATATAGATATAATCCTGCCTTTTGCGTGCATTCCGGGGCATTCTCCGTTAGAGAACCTCTACCCGCCCCTACTTGCATCAGTTATTCTTGAAGGAAACGAAGGAGAATCAAATTAAGAAACCCTTGGAAAACTAAAATTACTTCTTTCAGACAGCTTTTCTTTTGTTTTTGTAATAATGGTCAATTAACTGTGCTAAATCAATTACTCCAGAAAAGTAAGTAGTGTGTTGTGATTGAATCAACTCGTCCTTAATCTCATGTTTCAAAACACTTAAAAAAACATTGGGTTGTTTGAACCAGAGTAGATTCAGCTGCTAAGTGCCAAAATTGAGTCACAGAAGTCAAGACACCTATTCCTCCTGAAAAAGCAAAAGGCTAGCTGAGCAACATATTCTACATCTGGACATTCAAACATCTTCTCATATACAAGCATGGTAAAGGAGGAGGCCAAAGCGGGTCCAGTAGGACAGCCAGTCAGGTAACCCACAATTACATGACCTTGATTTGATTGTGGAGGGTGAAAAGTAAAATGCACCATTGGAGAATCCAATACTTCTCTTAACTTCCTTGGATCCCCAGAAAAAAACGTGGGGCACTAGATGTCAATATTAAAATATGTGTAGACCTTAATACCAAGGTCTGCTTCAATGCAGAAATGTAGTTGTTGTAACTCTTGTGCTAGGTCCTGAGAAGCATCCATTGCGTGACCAATCCTAAGGAGCTGTTGGGATCATAATCTGTCAAGCACTGGTCATTGAGAATGTTTTACGTTTCCTTCCTGATTGCCCCAGGAAAGTGTGAGTGCTTCCAGTAGCCCTGGTGGCACCATGCATTTGGATAATCATGTAAGAAGCTTCACGTGTCTCCTTAAGAGGGTCACAGTTAGTAGGGAAAAACACAAGGATAAAAACACACCATGAAACTTTGCAGTTCTGGATTGAAGTTTAAGAGTAATGCAGAAGTAGATAAACTAGGCACCAAGCTCTCCTTGATCCCAGGGGAGAGAAAAAGAGCCAACCACGAAGTCCAGAGGAAACTCCTACAGGAAATCCAACTTGAAAGGAGCACAACTCAGGGACATAGGTAGTAGCTAGTGGGTAAAGAATGTGACACAAAATGAGTGAATTAATGTATAGTGATGCATCCTTCACATGTTAATGGCTTGTTAATGATTCAAACAGGAACAGGGATCAAATGAATAGACTTAACTTCATCTTTGGTTGGGAATTTCAGTTAGAATCCTCTGACCAGACCACTATCTTTGAAAGGGCAAGTCAAAAGGCCATAAGGCTTACCCATGCCCCTCCCCCTAACCAATGACATTAACTTAGCAAGTGAAGAAGAATCCCAATTTTAACATATTTTTTCAAATGCAAAACTCCACTGCCGACTGCTGGCCTTCCGATCCAATGCTCCATGTTAGTTGCAGAGCATGCTTTCGGGTGATCACATCTGCTGAAGTGCCAACCATGTCCAGACTGCTGGAAACCCAGCCATGCACTAAACTTAGCATCTTGCTACATGCCACCTTATTGCTTCTTTTTTATAGGCAGAGTGGGAGAATAAGATGAATGTAAAAAATTGATGACTGTGTTGCATGCTTAGGTTTTTGCGAGAAATTGTGTTGTCTTGCCTGCAATGGAATGTGTTGTTCTGAGCCAATTGCATGCCTGTCTTTGACAATAACTTAGCTGATACCCTATCTCATCTATAGTGCTCTAGATTCTGTGGGTCACACATGTTTGGAACACAGATCCCAGAGGATACATGGACAGTATGAGAATAAGAACAGTGCCATTGGCTGAATAGTCTCTGGCAACATGAAGTAGTATTTTGTGCCGACAGATGTGTACATTTTTTTAAAGTGGTGCTGTAGAATTAGTGGGGGGCGAACATAAGAAAAGGGATTCATAATTTGATGTATTTCTTGAAAGACAAACATGGAGGAGAATAATTTGGATCTAGCAACCACAGCAAGGAAACTGTCAGGAATAGCCTTCTGTTGACTGTAGCAAGGTTAGCATGTGCATCTTCTTGGGAATTTAGATTCAGTAGGGCTATTTTTTCCCAGTAATGTGTGTTGGAGCCTTTTGGCTGTCTGGAGTGTAGGAGACCAACAATTATGAATTGAAAATGATGGATACCATTACTGTGGGACAGTGTGAAGTTCAAATAATAATTAGGAGGAGGATATGAACCAGAAAAGGAAGGGCATAGTGATAATGCAGAGGACTTGTAGTGATACACTGAGTCACCCAGTATTATCCTTTTCACATTATAATTGGCAGAGAGTTAACTGGTCAGGGAAATTGTTTGTACATGAGGATAGGGAGGGGTGATGAATGGCTAGCTGTTAGGAGGAGTATTGGGGAATATCTGACAGCATATGGCCATCACTCTGCTGTGCACTCATACGGGATTGGGGCGTGACAGAAGGTTATGGCGTGGACATGGGAAAGGGAGTATTGTGTTTTGGGTTACATGTGACCCGGGTGAGGTAGGAAGGGCTCCTAGTGTTACCATTTGATTTTTTTTTTAGGGCAAGAGTGATTGAAAGCTTGGATCTGCGCACACTTGTTGAAAGATTGGATCATCATGTGGTCAGTCAAAGTATTGGGTGACAATTGGGTTTGTCAATTGATGATGTATCAGTGCACTGGCCCGGGCATGGTGGGATGTAATTATGTCACCTGCTGCCCACATTATGGGAGATGGTGGTTGGTGGCTCAAGCCGGATTTCATTGTGCGGTTGACAGATTTAGAATTAATAAAAGTGATGAAGTCGTTTTGGGTTTGATTGAATAAAGTAGGATATTTTTATGTGAGCTAGTCCTGATTCTAGGATGAAGTGACCTTTTGAACATCAAGAAGCGAGACTGTGATTTCTTCTATCCCCAAGATGAGTCCGGAAAACAATGCAGGGCCCCTATTCTGCCCAGGGAATATGGCAGGGAGAAACTCTGTTTTGACCAATTTCTCTCCCTACTTTCACAGCGGTAGCCATTTTCATCACAAGTCTGTGCCCAAAACATTGATAGCACACTTTTTCTTCACCTGCCAACTATAATATTTTTAAGCGCATGGAGCCCCTTGACATACTATAGTGTTTGGTGTGCTTTTATGGACCATTATTGTTTTTTTTTAACGTGTTTGAAGATAGATAATCACCTTCAAACACACATGTTTCATGTTGTATTTAGAGCTTCTACCAGCTTTTAGGGAAAGAAGGTCACAGAATTCCCTGCCTAAAACTTTGGAAGTCATTACTCTTTTTTGGAAGTCACAAAAGTGAATGTCTGAATTTTTTGAGTAAATGATTTCCATGACATAAAAATGGAAATCAGTAGATTGGTGTGGTCGCATTAGGTGGTAATCTCCTTAGCTTGATTTTCTTTCCTGACAGGATGGCAGGAGGCATAACACACTGCCATTGGGAATAGCAAGAGTGCCATCCTAAACACACGGTGTGAGGAGTGAATTATTTGAGAGATGTTTTATTGAATAAAAGTGGCAGTGGGCCATATTAAAAATATTTCACTTCTAGTGCTCAAAAGTTGACATTGTTCAAAGCAATCAAAATATTAGTTCCTGGTTCTTATTTTTGCAACCTATGTTGGCTTAATATGGCTTATAACAAAGTATAAAAATACATAACTATGGGGGTTATTCTAACTTTGGAGGAGGTGTTAATCCGTCCCAAAAGTGACGGAAAAGTGACGGATTTACCACCAGCCGTATTACGAGTCCATTATATCCTATGGAACTCGTAATACGGCTGGTGGTATATCCGTCACTTTACCGTCACTTTTGGGACGGATTAACACTCCTCCAAAGTTAGAATAACCCCCTATGTCTGTCTGTGCCGGCTGGCTTCTGGCATTTCCTTTTATGTAGAAAAAAATGTCCATTGCCACCAACTCATCCTAACTGTGTCCCATTGCATTGTGCCAACGCCAAAACATAGAGCGCCAAGGCCAAGCGTCACAGTACTGTTCATATACTTAAGGGTGTGCTCCGTCATGCTAAGCAGGAGCTTCTGCTTGGACATTGTATAGGGCCTTTTTTCTACCTACCCTAGTACCCAGCTTAAAATATCTCTCTTCACTTTATTTCTTTTGTTCGAGTTGTGTCCTGGCTGGGAGCAGGTGTCAGGAGTCAAAATTACAACAGTGGACACTACCACACATTCTTTTGAGACTCAGCAGCCCATCCGATAACACACTGAACGTCACTTCCTAAACTGGCCACTAAAATGACAAATGAAACTTTTGCTTTCTCAGGCTGTTGGTAACTCATGTAGATCTTGGGGTATTAATAATAATGAACATTTTTATAGAACAAAAAAATCAGAATTGTTATTTAGAACAAAAAAATCAGAATTGTTATTTGCACTTGACAGTTGGTTTTAATTATTACTCAAAGGTGCTTATGTTCTCAATTTTAGGAGAATTAACTTTTGTGTATAAACCTACAAGGATTCAAAAACATGCATGACATGGTGTCATGCAGTTCTCAGCGGCTCTTTCATATCCAATTGAAATATTTTACCAGGATTGGAACTTGTGACTTTCAAGAAACACCGGAATTCATATAAAAAACACATTATTGTACTGAGCTATTTCAATCGAATACAAGGCTACGACCTACTGATTACCATTAAGGCATGTTAAGTCTTCAAATTATTTTACCACGATTCAAACATGCAGGCAGTGGTGGTCTACATCTCTGTGTAGCAAGGGCATTAACCACCTGCTGTGTGTTACCCTAAAATGTCTGCAGTGGGTGCCTTTAACTACTAAGCGATCTTAAATTCAGTATTTTTTAGATTAATGAAGAAAGCCAGAACAGTTTCACTAGCACATTTCTCCTTGTCAATTTATTCGGAGGCGAAAGTTGGTTAAAAAAAAAGCGCGTATGTGCAGGCAGGCTATAGGTTTATTGTCCGTGACTGCGCCCTTCCTGACTCGACCTCTTTTCTTTGGGTATCTATTTCACCCACTTCTGCCCCCACACGTCATAGAAAGTACACGCAGCGTAGCATTCAAGCTAATCTCTCCCTCGCTGCTGCAGGCAGGACATTTCAGGCCAAAGTACAAGGCAATAACATTGGCCAAGAGTTGGTAAAACAGTTCTCCCCACCCAGCTCCCTATTTGGCACCCCTATGCCACAGACCAATCAGGATGCTCCACTTCGCTTTTCACCCTTGCTCTTACTCCAGTGCTCTTTCACTGAAGGAGCGGTTGTCATCTCTTGAAGGGGGGCGGGGCTGTGGCGATAGCCTGTGTCGCCGACTACGCCGCCTCAGATGCATATGTGCTCGCACCCTGGTATTTTGCGTGCTCTTGCAGTATTTCCAACTCTTGTCTCGCGTGTGTAGCAAACCGCAAAAACAGAAATAAGACGGAACAGGAGATTTAAGGTTCTCAACCAGACCATCGGACGATTTGTATTTTTCTGAGTGCTAAAATTCGGTAAATAATGTTCCACGTCTACTTTTGCGTATCTTAGTAGGAATCACAATAGTTAACAAAGTGCAGCAGTGATGGGGCGGCTTCAGGCTACAAGAAACCCGATCCTTGGTGACTGCTCGCTGCTGGGCAGAATCCGCAGGAGCAGGGAGGATGCAGCTCATCATGCTTTACGGTCCCTCAGCGGCGATAGCAGCTGTTGCAAGTAGCGACATCTGTTGGCCTTTCTCGAGTACTGCGTTAAATTCATACTGGTCATTCTTGTTCCACAGAGAAAGGACCCGGTTTGCTTTTAAAGAAGGTTTAAGCGTATGTCCCTAGATGGGGCATGCCACCAGGCAACAATGTTTTCCAGCCTTTCAAGATGCGGCGACACAGATACTGAAGAATAAAAAAGGGACAGTTCACTATCACAAATGGGACAAAAACGTTTTATGGTTCAAGGTGCAAAATCTCTCACCATCATTAGGACGACCACCTCACTCATTGTGATGAAGGACACCGTTTCGAGGCCTGGGGGTTCACTTTCAAATAACTGCATACAGTGTGTTTATCTAATGTGGTCAATATATGTAAACTAAGACCACAATACCCAGAATGTTATATTTGTTCACACAAAATCCAATGACTGGAACAGTGTCTGTAATGACAACGAGCGAGGTGATCACCCTAACCTAAACAGAAAACATACGGAGTGAAACGCTAAGGGGAATTAAATGCAACTTGCTTTCTGTTTGGGGCCACTAACTAATTCAGCACTAGAACACATTAAAATATGCCTCCCATAGTGTTCATTTGAAGCTGGGACATGTGCTAAATTTAAGGACATTTGCTGGCACAGATTGTGGAAAACAAGGAATGTTCTAGTCAATCCAGGGCACTTGGTCACTCTATTTCAAGACGGTTGTCTTTATGATTTGTTGAATGTTGTGATTTGCAGAAATCTGTGGCACCTTAGAAAAGTGTACATAGTAAGGCAAACTATTTTAGTCATACTGCAAAAAATAAAGGACGTTGAAAACACTATACGCGGGAAGTTAGGGTCACCAAGAAGTCATTATTATTCAACAGTTAAAATACTCCTCCAGTTGTGAGGAGTGGCCTACATTTCTTTAGGAAATACCAGCCAGTTGTTCCTGTTGTTAGATTCTTGTTGTTAGATTCTTGAAGAACCTGAATCTGATACTTAAATAAGAATTTTTGTAAAATCCACTGTATTCATTTTCACATGGCAGTTCTGCTTCAGTTTCTTTAATTATGAGCCGAGGCACATTTAGCTTTGATATACATTTTAATCAATGTATTCTCCTATTTGCTGTGTTTGTATAAAAATTGTGGAAAATACTGGTTTTGACCGGATTTGCCATAACATTACTAGTTAAGCTGGTAAAATCCCAACCAGTTGGGAACTGTACCTATCAATAACCTTTCCAGCTCGCGCTAAGCTCTTGGGCTGCAGCCAGGGCCAGGGCTCTTTCTAATCGATCTGGGGCTTCTGTAGAGTGGGTCGGGTGGATCTTATGATATGCTGGGACATGGGAGGAAGGGGAAAGTGTGATCTCCTTCTAATTTACAAAGTTTGTATACAAAATGTCATTATGGGGGTCAACATCTCAGGACATGACAATCAGACTATCCATTGGCAAAAACTGTAGTCTGCAGGTAAAGAAACACCAAGACCAAATCTAGTGTAACTTTGGAGGCTCCACAAATATGGAAGACAAGCCTTCCGGTGTCTGATTCCTAGACTTTGGAATAGTATCCCTGAAGATATAGGATCAAACTAATCTGTTCTCTCTTTCAGGAAAAAATGAAGACCTACTCATTCAAAATGTACCTGTAAAACCACCAGAAACCATTGTCAGTATTTCCTAAATGTCCTTCTATTTCTCACTAGTTTTTACCCTTGCTTTTCGTTCTATCAGGTGTGGTCAGTTGACCCATGCCTTGTGTTTTCTGTTATATTTTAAGCACTCTATTGTCCATGTAGCCAGGCCCATGCTATATAAACATCTCCAATAAATAAATACATGGTCAATCCGAAGGGGTCAAACACCTGCATCACCGCAGGTAAATTGGCCACATAGCTACTCAGCCAAACAAAACACATGCACGTCACACACCCAATACAAGCTGAATGAGTGGGTAAGTGGGTCGACATTATTATACCTGAGTGTACATCTGGCGTGATAAAAAAATAACACGTGGGCACCACTCACAACCCCTGGCAATCCACACATCTTTCAAGAGCCCCATAATCCATGTGGTTTTATTAATGCAGGATTACAAGTACCAGATTGCCAGCAAAAACTGTATTTGAAAAAAATAGTTACTTCTGACATGGGAACATTTGGCAGGACTGTAAACTCATACATTTAGTAACCCTGCTGCAATATTCTATACTGTTGATCCTATAAGAGTCCTTATGAAAACTACTGGTGTTATACCAATAACAAAAAGCTCTCTTCAGATAAGTTTCATATAGCTCCCCTTCCTGACCCACTTATGTAGCATTTCACCGACAAATGTAGTACAAGTAAGTTGGTTACCACGCTGAGAGCATGAAAGAGCCCAGAATCCTACCTCCCATCATGCTGCACAACATTCTCAAGCACATTATGAGTGGACAAGTGAACAAGCATCACCAAGTGGACGATTAGAGGACAAGGACAAACCTCACCAACCTCTTCAAATCTCTCAAGCCACCTCTTAAGAAGAAGACCTATGCAGAAGCTGTCATTCTCCTCATCAACATTTAAAACACTTCTTTTGCCAATGCAGTCTCCCCTAGACACACTCAACAAGAGACAGCTGCTACCACACCTGAAGAAACAAATCCTGATCCACAGCCGCCTTGCTAGAAATCAGTCTCCATACACCTGCATGAAGATATACATGAGAACCACAACTTGCACAATTACCAACCAGCTAAATCAACTCATAAATATTTATAAAGCGCGCTACTCACCCGTGCGGGTCTCAAGGCGCTAGGGGGAAGGGGTTACTGCTGCTCGAAGAGCCAGATCTTGAGTAGTCTCCGGAAAGCGGAGTGGTCCTGGGTGGTCCTGAGGATGGTGGGGAGGGAGTTCCATGTCTTGGCCGCCATGTAGGAGAAGGACCTCCCACCCGCCGTGGTGCGGCGGATGCGAGGGACGGCGGCGAGAGCGAGGTTGGCGGAGCGAAGAGGACGGGTGGGAGTGTAGAAGCTGAGGCAGCGGTTGAGGAGTTCGGGTACCTTATTGTGGAGGGCTTTGTGTGCGTGGGTGAGGAGTCGGAAGGTGATCCTTTTGACGGGAAGCCAGTGCAGGTGTCTCAGGTGGGCGGAGATGTGGCTGTTGCGGGGTATGTTGAAGATTAGGCGGGCGGCGGAGTTTTGAATTCGTTGCAGACGTTTCTGGAGTTTAGCGGTGGTTCCTGCGTATAGTGTGTTGCCGTAGTCCAGGCGGCTCGTGACGAGGGAGTGGGTCACGGTCTTTCTGGTGTCGGCGGGGATCCTACCGAAGATCTTTCGGAGCATGCGGAGGGTGAGGAAGCAGGAGGATGATACGGCGTTGACTTGTTTGGTCATGGTGAGAAGTGGGTCCAAGATGAAACCGAGGTTGCGTGCGTGGTCTGAGGGGGTCGGTGCGGTGCCAAGGGCCACCAGGAGTCGTCCCAGGCGGTCGGGGTGTTTCCGAGGATGAGGACTTCTGTTTTGTCTGAGTTCAGTTTCAGACGGCTGAGTTTCATCCAATCTGCGACGTCTTTCATTCCATCTTGCAGGTTGGTCTTGGCGCTGGTGGGATCCTTGGTGAGGGAAAGTATCAGTTGAGTGTCGTCGGCGTAGGAGGTGATGATGATGCTGTGTTTGCGTACGATGTCGGCGAGGGGGCTCATGTAGACATTGAAGAGTGTTGGGCTGAGCGAGGAGCCTTGTGGGACGCCGCAGATGATCTCGGTGGGGTCTGAGCGAAAAGGTGGGAGGTAGACTCTTTGGGAGCGGTTGGAGAGGAAGGAGGTGATCCAGTCCAGGGCCTGTCCTTGGATCCCAGTGGAGCGGAGGCGGGATATTAGGGTTCGGTGGCAGACGGTGTCGAAGGCAGCCGAGAGGTCGAGGAGGATGAGGGTGACTGTTTCTCCGTTGTCCATCAGGGTTCTGATGTCGTCTGTGACTGAGATGAGGCTGGTTTCTGTGCTGTGATTGGCTCGGAATCCGGACTGAGAGGGGTCGAGTAGGCTGTTGTCTTCAAGAAAGTTGGTAAGTTGCTTGTTGACGGTCTTCTCTATGACTTTGGCGGGGAATGGGAGGAGTGAGATGGGGCGGAAGTTCTTCAGGTCGCTTGGGTCCGCCGTAGGTTTTTTCAGTAGGGCGTTGACTTCAGCGTGTTTCCAGCTCTTGGGGAAGGTAGCAGACAAAAACGAGCTGTTGATGATGGTCTTGAGGTGCGGGGCGATGATGTCGTCGGCTTTGTTGAAGATGAAGTGTGGGCAGGGGTCCGAGGGGGCACCGGAGTGGATGGAGTTCATGGTGGCTTTGGTCTCTTCCGTGTTGATGTGAGTCCAGGCGTTGAGGGTGATGGCTGGGGTTGTAGGTTCTGTGGTGGTTGGCTGGGTCTGGTGTCCGAAGCTGTTGTGTAGGTCGGTGATCTTACGATGGAAGAAGGTGGCGAGGGAGTTGCAGAGGTCTTGTGAGGGCGTGAGGGCGTTGGTGTTAGGGTTGGAGAGCTCTTTGACAATGTTGAAGAGTTCTCTGCTGTTGTGGCTGTTTTTGTCCAGTCTTTCTGTGAAGAAATTTCTTTTGGCGGCGCGGATCAGTTGGTGGTGTTCGCGGGTAGCGTTCTTGAGGGCAGTCATGTTGTCTGCGGTGTGGTCCTTGCGCCAGGCTTTCTCGAGGGTGCGGCAGGTTTTCTTTGATTCCTTAAGGGTGTCGGTGAACCAGAGAGGTTTTTTGGTGCAGTACAAGACTCTAACTGAACAAGGCATGGGTGATTAGCCTTGTTCAGTTAGATGCCCTCCTCTTCAATGCCAAAAACAAGACTGATTGTTGATCTTGCTCAGTCTCACTGCAGCTCTTTAACAGTGTCCATTGTGAGTCGGTGGCCCACCTTGTGGAACCTGGACTGAGATTCTCAGGCAAGTTACTTCAGAGATCCACTTGCTAGCTGCCAAACGATCATCAGCTTTTTTCCGTGGGACTAATAGATCCAAGAAGATTTCAGTTACCTATGTGGTGTCCCTTAAACTCATAATCTTCTGCATCATCTTCAGCCTCTACCTGGAATGGTGTGGAGCTCTACTCGCTGATGCTGCCAACAAAACGTTATTATCATTTTATTTTTCCTGCGAGCCGGGTTAGGGCAGGGCAGGGTTGGGCAGGAGGAGACAGAAGGGGACCGGAGGCTGGCTGGAGGGAGGGGTGGAGTGCACAATAAGTGCGCATGTCTGTTTGGCCAGCCGTGTTGAGTCGGCGAAACAGACATGTGCATTGCATTTCTCCACCCAGTTGTACTGAACAGCTGGGTGGAGAAAGTGCACAGGCTCCCACTCCCTGTGTGAGCGACGAAGCAGGGCGCTTGCACCAATCACGATGCTGCTGTCATGCTGGTGATAGCAGCGTCAGGATTGGCTGGGAGGCTGTGTGCTTCCAGGAAGAGGATGGAGGAGACGCAAATGCGTCTCCGGAAAAAAGGTAAGTGTTTTTTAAATTTTAAAACATTTTTCTCCACCTCCCCACCCGCCACCCCCATTCAGTGGCAGCCGCTACTGCAACCATATGCTTCTTCCCTAAAGGACATACATTGACTAGACAAATGAATGTATGCGTATTGACAGATTAAATTCTACGTTTGTGAGGCTATTATTATAGATAAAAATTGATAATTATACTTTGTGCATTTATTTTGCTGTCACAGCCTTGAAAACGCTACTGTTGTCACAAAACACGTGCTAGCTGTACTGCGTCTACAAAATGTAATAATTCAAATGATTTTCTTTTTGCATTTGTTTATGTTTATTAAATGATAATTAAGTGTGGAAGTAGTGCTAGCAATTATGAAATTATGAAATATCTTTAACACAATGAAATGGTGTATGGATATACATTATATTTACACCACAAGCAAACTGGTTAGAATAAATGTTTTCTCAAACATATAATTTGCGTTTTGGATTTGGGGAGGTGCCTCTTACATTGTTTGTTATTATATTGCATTAATGATAAAAGGTGGAGTAAGCATCACCACAGACAGCACTTAGCGATGAACAGGAACTCATTACCCAGTATTTTAAAAATATAAATAAATGTAATGATCTGCCTCTGTGGCTTTCCCCAATGAATGGCATCGTAGGTCTCATTGCCACTTGATTGAAGAAATATAACCATATGCCTACACTCTAAAGAACATACATTGCTTGCCATTCCCTGCCAGCCTCATCTTCAGAACCTGTTGAATCATCTATAAATTAGAAAGAAGCAGTGCATGGGCATATCATGCTGATAATTTAGCCACATCAGGCAGTTAATAAGCCGTCACAATATTGCCATGCTTGAAACCAATATGTAAAGAAAACAGGAAACACTGAACGCAAGCCTTCTTTCTCAAACCCCAAAGGTTGTGGAACTATCTCCCCACTCACATTCGGTTCAGTGAACTTTGTAAAGCACTGCTGAGGCTTATCCCAACAAATCATCGGAGGCACAAGTCCAGCATCTTTGACCCTGTCATTAGCACCTGTGTGCTTGGTGACCTGTCGCCCGCTGTGAGCACCTGCATCACAAGCATGATACTCACCCTAACGAACCATTGCAGGCAAGGATGTGTGAAAATGTGAGTGCGTGTGTGTGCGCGCGCGCGTGTGCTCCTGTACGCGGCCAGAACCCACTCTGACTCGATATTCACTACAGAGGCTCTGTGAAGCTAGCAAAGATTACTTTTATTTATTTGAGAGTTTTATTAAGCATATACATGACCCAGGGGTATCAGACTTGACCAACCAGAAGCCCCCTACGATCACCATTGAGTCCCTGCTGCAGCAGTGAACTCTTTCCTTCATCTAGGCATCCTCCACAACCGTTCCCGGAGCAGACAAAAGGAGACAGCGTGGCCCAGGGAGTGTGCACCCCTGTCTACGCTAGCCAAGGAAGTGTGACGTCAATGGACAGTATAACAATCGCAGAACAACCGAAGGTCAAGTGAAGACAGTGTAGGGAGAGCATGGCTCACCTGGAGAAAGCCAGGTAAAGTCGTCAGTCAGAGCAATTCTGCAGAACTTTCACGTATCCAAGACCCATTTTTGAATAACTATTCCTATCTAGGTTTTTGCTCCGAATTCTGATAGTTGTAGTCCTGTTATTATAACGAGATACGCCAGGCTGCAGGTTGCATAATGCTATGAGCGTGCTCATGGGATATGCTGTTGTGGACCAGGGAAACCTGAGAGCTGAGGCCCGATGGGAAAGCTCGTGAACAATGAGATGAATGATGTCCAGAAGAAAAAGTGGCGCTTGAAAGGGTAGATTGAAAACTGTTTTCAAATTGTGCGTCATATCACAGTTGTTGCCATTTTGTAAGCACTAAAAAATAACAAGTGTTATTGTTACCAAATTAAGTAATGTTCGATTTATTGATCTTTGACGGATAAAAGTGTGAATTAGCACTGCCAGGATTTAAGCTTGCGACATACAAGTCACAAAGACGTTAGCAGCAAACTCTTAAGCTCAGCTGCTCAGTCTTCCAAGGCCAGCATTATCTCTGCCAAATTCTTTACCAACTCCCTGTGTTCCATCTCCAATGTGAACAGGTCACAATACTGAAAGCAGCGTAACATTCAAATATCCCAAGACTCCCCCACAGTTTCAAACTAGATTTGTGGCTTTCTTGTCCTGCTTCTGATGGGGATATGCGCATTGGCCCTGTCTGGTGGATCACTGCGAGGGATGATGGCCACTACTCAGAAAACAGGGAGTATGTGTTTTGCTCCGGTATCTGTACCCTAGGTCAGCTGTTCTTAACCTGTGGTCTGCAGACCCCCAGGAGTCCTACTTAGGAGGTCTGCGACTGTTTCGACAAACTAATGCTAATTTAATATTAATAAGGTATGAATGCAAAAAAGCAAAACGTAAAATTATTTTTTATTTTTAATTTTTAAATGCTCTGAAAATGTGTTGGGATTTGAAAATAGAGGATAAAAATGAAGTAGCTTAAATTGAGGGGATAATGCAAGTACAACAAACAGAGGGGGTCATTCTGACCTCGGCGGTAAAAGGCGCTTACCGCCAGTCAGAAGACTGCCATAACACCGCTGCGGTCGCGGTAAACCGCCACGGTCATTCTGACCCACAACTGGCAAACCGCCAAAAACCCGACATCAACAAAAGTCCGCCACACCAACGGCCAGCGAAAAACTGGCGATGACCAAACCTCCACCGTCACGCCAACAGAAATACACCCATGCCATTCCGACCTACAAATCCCCGCAGCGGTCTTTCCACCACGGTATTCCATTGGCGGTACACACCGCTGCGCTCAAAATACACACACCTTTACAAAACACAGCCACATTGGACAATTCAAAATACACACACCTGAGACACATACACACAACACTCCCACACACCCAATACAATATAAAAAACACAACCACATCACCCACAAACCCTTACGACAACAATTGCGACTGAAGGCCAGAGAGAGACAGCACAGAATAGAGTACACCATCACACAGAGGCAAATCACAACATCACCCACACAATATCCACGCACAAAACACCACACACCACCACACTCACCACACTCTACAACACATACACCACCCCACACCTCATCCACACCACCCCATGACACCCCAAAGACACCCCAGGTTTTCTGACGCAGAACTCAGGGTCATGGTGGAGGAAATATTTCGGGTAGAGCCCCAGATCTTCGGGACACAGGTGCAGCACACCACCATTGCCAGGAAGATGGAGCTATGGCAAAGAATAGTGGACAGGGTCAACGCTGTGGGACAGCATCCACGAAATCGGGACGATATCAGGAAGCGGTGGAACGACCTACGGGGGAAGGTGCGTTCCATGGTATCAAGGCACAACATCGCAGTGCAGAAGACTGACGGCGGACCCCCACCTACTCCCCCAGAATTTACAGCATGGGAGGAGCAAGTCTTGCACATCCTGCATCCTGAGGGCCTCGCAGGAGTAGCTGGAGGAATGGACTCTGGTAAGTCAAATCTTCACTACTTCATTCCCCCCACCCCACCTGCATGCCAAATCATACCCCCACCCTCACCCCCACCCCCATCACTCCAACTCCTTGCAAATGGCTCACCATCACAACCCACCCATCCCAACATTTAGCCCTGCATGCGTCCACAAAGCATGGACACCCATCACCAAAGCATGCCCACTGCACATACCCATCTCCCCCACAAGGGAATGCCAGCACTGGGGTACACGGCCACCCACCCATTGCAGACTATGGCACACACAGAAGCAATAACCATACCCTTATACCCCTGTAGGACCCGAACGCCACCACACCGCCCAGGAGGGTCCAGAAATGTCCATCCCACCCCCAGAAGAGGCCCCCAGTGATGACAGCAGCTCTGTCTCCCTGGACCCAGATGACCAGCCCGGCCCATCGGGGACCTCGGGACAGTCGGTTCCCCTCACACAGCCACAGGCCACAGCAGACCTACCCCCCTCTGGGAACACCAGCACAGCTCCCACCCAGCGGGCCCATGCCTCTGTCTCCAGGACACGTCAATCAGCGGTGTGTCCACCACTACAGGGCACCCAGGTTGACCAACCACCCCAACAACAACAGGGACCTGGGGGCAGTGGTAGTGGGCACACGGTCCAGGGGACAGAGGCCCAGGGAAACAGGGGAACTGGGAGGGCTGCTGTGCGACAGGGGGGGACAGGCCCAGGGAACCCACTCTCCACGAGGCCCTCTCCTCCATCATGGGAGCATACCACCACTCCAAGGAGACGATGGCTACGGTACTGGCCAGGTTCCAGGAGATCCAGGTACTGCAGGAGGAACAGTACATGGGGTTCAGGGAAGAACTCCGAACCATTAGTTCCGCAATGGGGACCATCGTCGTGGCTCTTAACCAGATTGTCACCACATTGCGGGACCATGTGGCACCACAAAGGGCCCCTGTCACTAGCATGGACCAAGAACAGGCTACCACCTCCGCCGGCGCTAGTGGACAGGAGGCCCCCACACAACGACAGGCCACCAGAACCCCACCTCCTGCAGAAAAAGAACCACCCCGCAAGAGGGCCTGAGATCTCGGAAGAAGACAGAGTAGGATGCCAAGACCCCCGCCAGCAAAGGACACCCCCTGATGTCATCCCACTGTCCCACATTGTCACCCTGTCCAACCTTAAACTGCCCCTGCTCCATCCTTCCACAGGCATATGGACAATGCACCTGTGAGACTGAAAATCTGGACTCTGCCATGGACATTACTCCACCATCACCCATCACCGATTTTCAACCATGTCCCTAAATTTAGCACTTAAATAAAATCACTTATTGCACTAAAATTATCTGGAGTCTGCTTGTATTTTGAACAAATGTATTAGACATAACGGTGCCAAAATGTTCAGTTACATTGTGATGACAACATACCACTGTCACACAGCTGTAGTCCATGGGCAAACAAAGCAGAGGTCATGCAGTGGGGCCCACATCTCTGAAAACGGAAGGGAAAGTCACAACTCAGTTAACATAAACTGGGGGGAAACACAGACAGTAGAGAGGCAGGAGACAGTAAGTACATGTAAAATGGCGGTGTTGATTCGTACCTGTGTGTTATTGAAAATACTGTTGTATCACTGTGTCCCTGTTGTCTGTGTCGTCCCCGTCGTCTTCCTCCTCTTCACTCTCCACAGGCTCCACAGCTGCCACAACACCACCCTCTGGACCATCCTCCTGCAGGAAAGGCACCTGTCGTCGCAAAGCCAGGTTGTGAAGCAGACAGCAGGCCACGATGATCTGGCACACCTTCTTCGGTGAGTACATTAGGGATCCACCTGTCATATGCAGGCACCTAAACCTGGCCTTCAGGAGGCCGAAGGTCCGCTCGATCACCCTCCTAGTCCGCCCATGGGCCTCATTGTACCGTTCCTCTGCCCTGGTCCGGGGATTCCTCACTGGGGTCAGTAGCCACGACAGGTTGGGGTAACCAGAGTCACCAATTAGCCACACACGGTGTCTCTGTAGCTGTTCCATCACATAAGGGATGCTGCTATTTCGCATGATGTACGCGTCATGCACTGACCCAGGGAACTTGGCATTTACGTGGGAGATGTACTGGTCAACCAAACAGACCACCTGGATATTCATCGAATGATAACTTTTTCTGTTCCTGTACACCTGTTCACTTTCACTGGGGGGAACCAAAGCCACATGGGTCCCATCAATGGCACCAATGATGTTGGGAATATGTCCAAGGGCATAGAAATCACCCTTCACTGTAGCCAAATCGCCCACCTCAGGGAAAACAATATAGCTCCGCATGTATTTCATCAGGGCAGACAACACTCTGGACAAAACCTTAGAAAACATAGGCTGAGACATCCCTGATGAAATGGCCACTGTTGTTTGGAATGATCCACTTGCCAAAAAATGGAGTACTGACAGAACCTGCACCAGAGGGGGAATCCCTGTGGGTTGGCGAATGGGTGACATCAGGTCTGGCTCCAGCTGGGCACACAGTTCCTGTATAGTGGCTCGGTCAAGTCTGCATGTCAGTATAACATGTCTTTCTTCCATTGTCGACAGGTCCACCAGCGGTCTATACACGGGAACATTCCTCCATCTCCTCGCAAGTCCCAGCGGACGGTGCCTAGGAAGGACAACATGGAGCACAGAGTCAAGTAAACCACAGGTACGTTCCCACAGCTTGCACAGTACACAATTCGCTATGCATTGAATGGCTTGTATGAGTGGCAATGCAAGGCCTAGGCCTGTGTGACGCAGTAGAAATTAAGCCATGTGGGCCCTTGAAATGGCGGCTGCCTGACCTGTGAAGTGTGACAATGGGATGTGAGGTCAATGCGCTGGCGTGGCACACCGTGGCGGTAGGCGGTCGAAGACCGCGGTGCAAAGCCGCATTGGTTAACATAGAACCCTATGGGTTTCAGGAGCCAATGACGAAGTGCGCCAGCGGTCGCGGTACGCACCGCCGCCGGCGTGACCGCCATTTTGTATCAGCTTAATCACTCGAGACCTGATCATCCACAGGAGAGGACCTATACTGCAAGTGCTGCTGTGACCTCGGTCTGGAAGAGACAATGGCTGCTGCGACTGGGGAAAGGGCCCCTGCCTTCACTTCTGAAGAATTGGAGAAACTCGTGGATGGGGTCCTCCCCCAGTATGCGCTACTCTACGGTCCTCCAGACCAACAGGTTAGTACACTGGGACCATGCTTTGTGGGCAATGCCTGGGTTGAGTGGGGTGAATGAACGATGGTGCGGAGGGGAGCGTATGAGGCATGCATCGAACGACAGATGAGAGCATGTGCCACATGGCAAGGGTGGGGATGGGGGGACACTCACATCGAGCATGCAGAAAATGATGATATTTTATTTTGTCTCCCTGTACGTGTCACATAGGTCAGCGCCCATCAGAAAGTCGACATTTGGCGTGCCATCGTCAAGGACGTCCGGACCCTGGGGGTCCACAACAGATGGGGCACCCACTGCCGCAAGAGGTGGGAGGACATCCGCCGCGGGAGCAGAAAGACCGCGGAGGCTCTGTTGGGGATGGCCTCCCAACGTAGGAGGGGTGCCACTTGTCAATTGACCCCCCTGATGTCTCGGATCCTGGCGGTGGCCTACCCAGATTTGGATGGGTGCGTGAGGACATCACAGCAGACACAAGGGGGTGAGTACAAGCACATTCTGCTATCTCAGCGCGCAGTGGAGGTGTCTGGGTGGGGGAGGAGGGATGTGGGCATCCCTAGGCCAGGGCGATTTCTGTAGGCTAGTCCCCTCCGTAAGGCATGGCCCTGTGCCCCCGCCCTCCACCTCTGTAGGGTGCCAAGTACAGCTATCCATGGCCTTGTGTCACCTATGTGTGCAGATGTCGTCCATTGGCTTGTAGGCCAAATCTCACTGATTGAGTAGTGTACCCCAAGTGCGCGGCGTAGTGCAGGGGGCTTCTGTGTCTGTCCTCTCCGCCAACTGTGTTGCCAATGCATGCACTCAACATGTCTTTATTTCCCCCCCCCCACTTTTTTGGTCTGCTCTTCCTGTTCATGTGTGCATTAGCATCATCTGGCAGAGGAGAAGTGGCATTGGAGCACGAGGGAGCTGCATCTCACATGGCCCCTGAGGGCCATGCAACGGACTCTGATTTCACCAGTGAGACGGAGGGCGAGGGGGGCTCCACAACGGGGACACGTGGAGACATCAGCGACACCGACATGTCCTCGGAAGGGAGCTCCCTTGTGGTGGCGGCAACATCCATGCCCACCGCAAAAACAGGTACAGCCGCCACCCAGCGCACCAGCTCCACCCTCCAAGCAGCCCCTCAGTGTTCGCCCTGTGCCCGCTCGCACACCAAGGCGGGCATCTCCTTCTCCCCAGGCACCTCAGGCCCTGCCCCAGTTACCCCTGCTGCCCTCAGTGAGGAGGTCCTTGACCTCCTCCGGACGCTCATTGTTGGGCAGTCTACCCTTTTGAATGCCATCCAGGGGGTGGAAAGGGAGGTGCATCGGAGCAATGCATACCTGGAGGGCATTCATTCGGGTCAGGCTGCCCATCAGCGATCGTTCAACACTCTGGCCTCAGAACTGACGGCAGCCATTGTCCCTGTCTCCTGCCTCCTTCCTCCAACTCCCTCCACCCAGTCCCACTCCCCTGTTCCTCTGCCTATCCCAGACACACCTACAGACCAGCCTGCACACACCTCAACACCCAAGGTCAGTTCATCCAAACATAAGCACCACACATCCCACAAGCATTCACACAAGCAACATCCACATGCAGACATGCCAACAGCCACTGCCTATTCTGTGTCCCCCTCCTCCTCGTCTCCCTCCTCCCTCCCTGTGACGTCTCCACTCACACTTGCATGCACCACTTCATCAGCCACTACGTCCATCACCAGCACACCCACCAGAACACTCAGCACATGTGCAGTCACCACCCCCACTGCCATTTACACGTCCCCTGTGTCCTCTCCCAGTGTGTCTGTCACCCCCTCTTCCAAACCACACAAACGCAGGCAGCCACCCACCGAACAGCCATCCACCTCACGACAGCCTCCGTCACAAGCACCTGCACCCAAAGACAGCACACTTGACTCTCCTACAACCACATCCTCTTCCTCCACTCCCATACCCACTGCACCTACCCTTCCCATTGCTCCTAAAAAGTTTTTCCTCTCCAAAATTAACCTCTTTCCATCACCTGACCCACCCCCTCCATCTCGTAAAAGTCCAATCTGCACCTCAGCCACCACAACCCCTGGACCTACAAGGACCATAGTCCAGGGATATTGGAGTCCACCACCTTCGAGGGCAGCTACATCGGCCAGCAGCAAAAGGACAGCCAGCCCACCCCCTGGGAAAAAATCCAAAAAAGGCAAGGGCCGGCGCGAGAGGACAGAGACGGCAGCCTCCACAGGCACCACCCTGGCACCGTCAGGGAATGGGGTGCCACCTGGCACATCTCCAAAGGGAGGCAAGGGCCACAGAGGATCAGGCAAGGATGGCAAGGGCAGCACGGCCGACAAGTCCGGCAGTAGGCGAGCTGCCCCAGGAGGGCCCCACCAGCCCCATTCCGGGGGTGAAGGAGTACACCCACGGGCACGGGACACCAGCACAGGAGGGCCCCGCAAGCGAGAAGTCGGATGGAGGCACATGTGAAGAACCGCTGAACAGGGCCCTTCAAGACAAGCACCGCTGAACAGGGCACCGCCGTGACAAGAACCGCTGAACAGGGCCCTTCAAGACAAGCACCGCTGAACAGGGCCCTTCAAGACAAGAACCGCTGAACAGGGCCCTTCAAGACAAGCACCGCTCCGCTGGGCCCTTCCTCTCAAGCACCGCTCCGCTGGGCACCGCCGTCTCTGCACCGCTCCGCTGGGCCCTTCAACTCTAGCACCGCTCCGCTGGGCCCTTCCTCTCAAGCACCGCTCCGCTGGGCACCGCCGTCTCTGCACCGCTCCGCTGGGCCCTTCAACTCTAGCACCGCTCCGCTGGGCCCTTCCTCTTAAGCACCGCTCCGCTGGGCACCGCCGTCTCTGCACCGCTCCGCTGGGCCCTTCAACTCTAGCACCGCTCCGCTGGGCCCTTCCTCTCAAGCACCGCTCCGCTGGGCACCGCCGTCTCTTCACCGCTCCGCTGGGCCCTTCAACTCTAGCACCGCTCCGCTGGGTCATTCCTCTCAAGCACCGCTCCGCTGGGCACCGCCGTCTCTGCACCGCTCCGCTGGGCCCTTCAACTCAAGCACCGCTGACACATTGGCAGAAGGGGCAGGCCCGGATCAGTGTCAGACAGGGCTGCACGATACACTCTGGGCACCAAGACTCCTCCAGTACCGCTGGAGTCTGTCATCCACTTGAGAGACTGTGGCTTTGCACTCCCCAGGATGGCACAGTGGGCAAGCCACCCACTGTAGAGACTTGAGAGACTGTGGCTTTGCACTCCCCAGGATGGCACAGTGGGCAAGCCACCCACTGTAGGGACTTGTGAGACTGTGGCTTTGCACTCCCCAGGATGGCACAGTGGGCAAGCCACCCACTGTAGGGACTTGAGAGACTGTGGCTTTGCACTCCCCAGGATGGCACAGTGGGCAATCCACCCACTGTAGGGACTTGTGAGACTGTGGCTTTGCACTCCCCAGGATGGCACAGTGGGCAAGCCACCCACTGTAGGGACTTGTGAGACTGTGGCTTTGCACTCCCCAGGATGGCACAGTGGGCAAGCCACCCACTGTAGAGACTTGAGAGACTGTGGCTTTGCACTCCCCAGGATGGCACAGTGGGCAAGCCACCCACTGTAGGGACTTGTGAGACTGTGGCTTTGCACTCCCCAGGATTGAACAGTGGCCGTGGAGGCCCCTCGTGGATCTGGCGTCGTGGACTCATGTGGCTGAGGTGCCCCCCCTTCCCTTCCCCCTGAGGTGCCTGTAGTTTTCCTATCTGATGCCCCTGCAGTGTTCTCTCCAATGGATTCGGGTCTCATGTGTGGGCTTTGCCCATGTGTTGAGGACCATTGGCCCACGTACAATGACAGAAAGCCAATTTTGACGGGACAATTTACATATGTGTATATAGTTATGGGATGTTCGACTTACTTATTTACTTAGCCTTACAATATATTTGAATTCCAATAACATATTATTTTGTCTTTGCATTCTTCCGGGGGGTTTAGGGGGTGTCACTCTGAGTTGTTGCTCTGCATTGGTGTGTAGGTAGTTGGGGGGGGGGGGGTGTCGCGTATGTGTGTGCCCGTATTCTTTTCTCCTCCCCCCTCCCCTGTGTCGTAGGTGCAGTACTCACCGTTGTCTTCTGCGCCGGCGTTCGTGCTCCTGGTAGAGGAGCAGGTAGACAATAGCTGGTAGGATGTGTAGTTCTGGTTCCATGCTGTCCAGATTCCTCGTGGAGTGTGTAGGGTGAGCGTTTTCCCGTTCGTAGTCTGTTTCCGCCGTGTTTTTATCGGCGGGGCTCCCGCCCCGGAAAAGGTGGCAGATTGGTGAGTTGTGATAGGGTGGGCGGTACATTGTCTGCCGCCTGTCTGTTGGCGGTGACCGCCGCGCTGTTTGTTTGTCCCGCCGTGGCGGTCGGAGGGTTAAAGTGGCGGTCTGTGTTGGCGGTTCCCGCCAGGGTCAGAATTCAATTTTTTTGGCCGCCTTCCTGTTTGCGGGTTGGCCGCCGCTTTAACACCAACCGCCAGGGTTGGAATGACCCCCAGAATCTGGTATATACGGTCGGAGACCTTAATTGAAGCTCCAATAAGAGAGCATTTGGAGCAAAAAGTATACTTCAGTCTAGCATATTTCTTCATCTTATGGTAATAAAACATGTTGAAAAGCTCCAACCTTCCTATTAAACTAAAAAATTTGACTTTTGTATGTTTTGTGTCAGTGAATTAAATAAAATTTTCATATTTTGTGTTTTTTTTTTTATACGTTTCTATTGTTTTGAGGTCTGAATTATATAAATATCCTAACCCAGAGTCCACAGCTTTCAGTAGTGATTCCTTGGGGGTCCACAGGTGTAGAAAGATTAAAAACTGCTGTCCTAGAAGATGGCCGCAACCTAAGGTTGCTCTTGTGACCCACCTCGCCAATCCTTAAACATCTGCTACACAATCCGACCCAGATGCGCCTGAGCCCTGGCACTAAGGGCAGTGACACCTAGAGACTCTGATCAACCATCGCATGTGACTGTACTAGCCCCTGGAAAAGAGAACGCTGGTTGGGCCTCTACAGTGTGTGGATGCCGCAGCCTTGAGTGTGCGCATTGGTATTGTATTAGCCCCTGGAAATGGAGTCCTGGGGGGTGGAGGAACGAGGTGTTCCCCCCAGGGCTTTATTGGGAGAGGTGGTACGGCCTACGACACGGGTGGGCGTCCAGGGAGCCAATTTGGGTGGGTGGGCTGCTAATAAAAGCGGACATTTTGTGGCCACAGTCACCATTTTACAGAAGGTGACCTGGTGGCCAGGGCTTTTCAGTTCGGTCCGGTTCTTTTTGTCATGTGGCATAGTCGGTGTGTTGCTATAATAGCGAGGCATATGAAAAAAATAAAATTATAATAAGAGGGATAAAGCAGGAGAAAACATATATCTATTGAGAGGAGGCAGTTTGTAGTGTGCGCTGCCCTCCTGTACTTACTTTGACGGCAGCGTCGACGTTGCGGTGTCTCTTCAGCTGCGGTGCTGTTAGGATGGCCGAGGAGAGCAAAGTTCGGGTGGCCTTGGCGCTGCTTAGGCAGGCCGGCCGCATGGATCTGGTGAGGGCAGAGGCCCTCGTGACCGGGCGCGCAGGGCCTCTGTTGGCGTTGCAATGGCGGTAATGGCGTGTTTGCCTCCGTGCGCTGGATCTGGTGTGCAGGTGAGGGGCGTAGGCCGGGGGGCGGGTGGGCCGGAGATTGGGGGTGCAGCCTGGGCAGTGAGGGGGAGGGCCGGGAAGTTGGAGGTGGGTACGGGAGTCCCGAGGGCTTCCCCTGGGGTGGGGTGTTCTCGGGCTCCGAGTAAAAGAAGTGGAGCGGCCCGCCTCCCGGTTGCGAGCGTGGGGAAGAGGAGGGTGGGCGCCCCGGGGCCTGCAATTAAGCAGCAGCGGGAAAGGCTGAAGTCTCTGGCCTGGCTGGGCTCGAGGGCCCAGTTTGCAAAGGCATGTCAGGGAGTAGGGAGGGGCGGAAGGGGAGGTTAGTGGGGACAGCACTCCCTCGTCGACCCTGGGGGTTGGAGCAGTTAGAAGGGGGACAGGAGCAGGAGAGGAAACAGGGGAGGGGGGTCAGGGGCCTGTATCGAGGCAGACTGGCTCCAGGGACCCAAGGGTCCCCATTTCTGCAAAATGGCCTACCATGCTGCAGTGGAGTAGCAGCGAAGAGGAGGGGGGGGCAAGGGGCAGAGGAGGGTGGGTTATGGGGGGCAAGGAACCCTTGGCTGCTAGGGCCCATAGGTCCCCCAGGTGGGTTTATGGGGCCCAGACAAGGTGGGAGAAGGGGGTTAGGAGTAAGGCAAGGGGTGTTGAAGAGCATCCGTTAGGGGAGGGTGGCTTTTTTTGAGCAGGGAGTGGAAGAGTCCTTTTCAACCCCTGGCACACTGGACCTTCTTTGGCAGGATACTTTGGATTTCGAGGAGGAGGACCCAGGCGAGCAGGGTGCGGCTCAGTCACCCTGGGAAGAAGTGAAGGTGGGGCCTGGGGCGGCCGGCCGGATGACATCTGCAGGACGGCGAGGAGGACGGCAGGAGGCTGTGGACGCTCCTTCTCGGTGGTGTGGTATGGGTGGTGCCGCAGGTGCGGTTGCGTGGCGCGAGGAGGAGTCTGACGCAAGCCTGGAGGAAGGGGAATTAGTAAATAGCGGGAGCGAGACCGAATGGTGGGAGCGCGGGAAGGGGCGGGGAGACGCTAACCCTGTCCATAAGTCGTTACAGGTGGAGAAGCAGTTAATGGGGCGGCCAGGGGGCCGTAGGAATGAACGAGCTGGAGTGGAGGCGCGGACGGTTCAGGAGCGGCCCCTGTTGCTCTCTCCAGGTGAGGAGTCGTCATGCTCTATGGTCTCGGTGGCTTCGGAAGCGAGAGAGGATTCGGTGCGCTTGGTTAAGAGTGTGTATGTGCAGGACACGGGGGTGGCCACCGAAGCCGGGGGGAGCGGGGAGTCGGTAAAGGACGAGCAGAAAGGGGACGGACTTCACGACGGGCCAGTGGTTAGCGACGACCAGCGAGTGGGGCAGGCGGCGAAGAGTGCGAAGGAAGAAAAGGAAGGGGAGCCGGCCCCGAAGCAAGTTAAGTTGCCCTATATGGGCACGGCGAAGCCGTTAGGGGCTCATTTGATGCAAACCACGAAGGAGAAAATTTGGAAGGGGGAATATGTAGATGTGCTGAAATTGCTGCACCGGGAGATAAGGGCAAAAGAGGGCTCCAAGGAAGAGGAATGGGAGCTTTCTAAGAGGCCAAAGGTGCCGGTGAACATTGAAAACTGGACGGCTGCTTTCTTGATTTTTTCTAGTGTTTACTGTGAGCGGTTTCCGGAGAGGGCGGTGGCTTTGTTCAAGTATATGGACATCATTCGGAAGGCTCACCTTAATTACGGGGATTACGCGTAGAGACAGTACGATGAGGAGTTCAGGGCAAGCATGGCTTCGGATCCTGAGGTGCAGTGGGGCGAGATTGATTCAGACCTTTGGCAGCACACTATGGGCCCGGCCAAATTCGGGAAGACGGTCTTTACGGCTAGCAGTTTGCCCATAACTTATTGGCCCTTTCGGGAGTGCCCCACCCAAGGGGTGGGGTCCGGGGGCTCTAGCCCAGGGAGATCCAACACTTCAGGGTCGGGCCACGCCGGGGCCTGCTGGGACTACAACAAAGGTTTGTGTACTAGGGAATATTGTAAGTTCCGCCACGAATGCTCGAAGTGCGCAGGACGTCACCCAGTCACGAGCTGTAGTGAGCAGCAGAGTACCTCTAGCTCGGGGGTGCCCAGTGCGGCGGGCAGGCAAATAGCTATGGGGGCAGGGATGGGCAGCGGCAGGGTATTACGGGAAAGGGTTCGTACACCGGTTGACGTTGATTGACTCGAGTCGTATCTGGCAGATTATGACAGACCTTTGTACGCGGACTTGCTCATACGGGGTTTTCATGACGGTTTTCGGTTGGGTTATGAGGGCCTGCGGGTGCGGCGGTGGGAGGAGAACCTGCGGTCCGTGCGCGGTAAGGAGGATTTGGTTCGGCAGAAGTTAGCGAAGAAAGTACAGGAGGGTCACATGGCTGGCCCTTTTTCAGATTGGCCGATGCAGAACCTCATTGTGTTGCCTATTGGGGTTGTGCCCAAGAAGGAGAGTGGGCAGTTCAGGTTGATACATCACTTGTCCTGGCCGGAGGGGTCGTCGGTCAATGATTTCATCCCAGAGGCATTAACCAAGGTGTCATACGCATCAGTGGACGTGGCGGTTACTATGGTGGAGCAGCTGGGCCAAGGGGCTCTGATGGCAAAAACTGACATTAAGGGGGTCATTCCAACCCTGGCGGACGGTGTAAAAGCGGCGGCCAACCCGCAAACAGGCAGGCGGCCCAAAAAATGGAATTCCGACCCTGGCGGGAACCGCCAACACAACCCGCCACTTTAACACTCCGACCGCCACGGCGGTACAGACAAGCAGCGCGGCGGTCACCGCCAACAGACAGGCAGCAGACAATGTACCACCCACCCTATCACAACTCACCAATCCGCTACCTTTTCCGGGGCGGGAGCCCCGCCGATAAAAACACGGTGGAAATAGACTACGAACGGGAAAACGTTCACCTCTACACACTCCACGAGGAATCTGGACAGCATGGAACCAGAACTACACATCCTCCCCGCCATTGTCTTCCTGCTCCTCTACCAGGAGCACGAACACCGGCACAGATGACAACGGTGAGTACTGCACCTACGACACAGGGGAGGGGGGAGGCAAAAAATTACGGGGACACACATACGCCACACACCCACCCCCACACTCACCCACTACAACACACACATCAATGCAGAGCAACAAGTCAGAGTGACACCCCCCAAACCCCCCGGAAGAATGCAAAGACAAAATAAAATGATCATTAAAAATGAAGTATATTATAGTATAATTGAAGTTAAGTGAAATATGAAATATATATTACATCATGAACAATATATACATAGGTCAAAAGTCCGGCCCATATTGGCTATCATCCATTGTTCGTGGGCCAATGGGCCTAAACACATGGGCAAAGCCCACACACGAGACCCGATTCCATTGGAGAGAACACTGCAGGGGCATCAGATAGTAAAACTACAGGCACCTCAGGGGGAAGGGAAGGGGGGGCACCTCAGCCTGTTGAGTCCATGACGCCAGATCCACGAGGGGCCTCTATGCCCACTGTACCATCCTGGGGAGTGCAAAGCCACAGTCTCACAAGTCTCTACAGTGGGTGGGTGGCCAACTGTACCATCCTGGGGAGTGCAAAGCCACAGTCCATCAAGTGGATTACAGACTCCACTGGTTCTGGAGGAGGCATGGTGCCCAGAGTGCTTCGTGAAGCCCTGGCCGACACAGATCCGGCCCTGCCAATGGGCCAGCGGTGCTTGACAGGAAGGGCCCAGCGGAGCGGTGCTTGACAGGAAGGGCCCAGCAGAGCGGTGCTTGACAGGAAGGGCCCAGCGGAGCGGTGCTTGACAGGAAGGGCCCAGCGGAGCAGTTCAGAGACGGCGGTGCCCAGCGGAGCGGTGCTTGACAGGAAGGGCCCAGCGGAGCGGTGCTTGACAGGAAGGACCCAGCGGAGCAGTTCAGAGACGGCGGTGCCCAGCGGAGCGGTGCTTGACAGGAAGGGCCCAGCGGAGCGGTGCTTGACAGGAAGGGCCCAGCGGAGCGGTGCTTGAGATGAAGGGCCCAGCGGAGCGGTGCTTGACAGGAAGGGCCCAGCGGAGCGGTGCTTGACAGGAAGGGCCCAGCGGAGCAGTTCAGAGACGGCGGTGCCCAGCGGAGCGGTGCTTGACAGGAAGGACCCAGCGGAGCGGTGCTTGACAGGAAGGGCCCAGCGGAGCGGTGCTTGAGATGAAGGGCCCAGCGGAGCGGTGCTTGACAGGAAGGGCCCAGCGGAGCGGTGCTTGAGATGAAGGGCCCAGCGGAGCGGTGCTTGACAGGAAGGGCCCAGCGGAGCGGTGCTTGAGATGAAGGGCCCAGCGGAGCGGTGCTTGACAGGAAGGGCCCAGCGGAGCGGTGCTTGACAGGAAGGGCCCAGCGGAGCGGTGCTTGTCTTGAAGGGCCCTGTTCAGCGGTGCTTGTCACGGCGGGGCCCTGTTCAGCGGTGCTTGTCTTGAAGGGCCCTGTTCAGCGGTGCTTGTCTTGAAGGGCCCAGTTCGGCGGTGCTTGTCACGGCGGGGCCCTGTTCAGCGGTGCTGGTCACGGCGGGCCCTGTTCAGCGGTGCTTGTCTTGAAGGGCCCTGTTCAGCGGTGCTTGTCACGGCGAGGCCCTGTTCAGCGGTGCTTGTCTTGAAGGGCCCTGTTCAGCTGTGCTTGTCACGGCGGGGCCCTGTTCAGCGGTGCTTGACATGTGTTCCCAGGGAACCAGATCAGGCCAATATTTACCGCTCAGTCGCCATCTAACCTTTCGCTTGCAGGGCCCTCCTGTGCTGGAGTCCTGGGCCCGTGGGTGTCCTCCTTCACACCCGAAATGGGGCTGGTGGGGCCCTCCTGGGCAGCTCGCCTGCTACCGGACTTGTCCGCCCTGCTGCCCTTACCCTCCTTCGCCGATTCTCTGGGGCCCTTGCTTCCCTTTGTGGATGTGCCAGGTGACGGTGCCAGGGTAGTGCCTTTGGGGTCTGCCGTCTCTGGCCTCTCGCGCCGGCCCTTCCCTTTTTTTGTTTTTTTCCCAGGGGGTGGGCTGGCTGTCCCCTTGCTGCTGGCCGATGTTGCTGCCCTAGAAGCTGGTGGACTCCAATAGCCCTGGACTATGGTCCTTGTAGGTGCAGGGCTTGTGGTGGCTGAGGTGCTGTTTGGACTCTTACAAGATGGAGGGGGTGGGTCAGGTGATGCAAAGAGGTTAATTTTGGAGAGGAAAAACTTTTTAGGAGCAATGGGAAGGGTAGGTGCAGTGGGTATGGGAGTGGAGGAAGAGGATGTGGTTGTAGGAGAGTCAAGTGTGGTGTCTTTGGGTGCAGGTGCTTGTGACGGAGGCTGTCGTGAGGTGGATGGCTGTTGGGTGGGTGGCTGCCTGCGTTTGTGTGGTTTGGAAGAGGGGGTGACAGACACACTGGGAGAGGACACAGGGGACGTGTAAATGGCAGTGGGGGTGGTGACTGCACGTGTGCGGAGTGTTCTGGTGGGTGTGCTGGTGATGGACGTACTGGCTGATGGTGGTGTGCATGCAGGTGTGAGTGGAGACGTCACAGGGAGGGAGGAGGGAGACGAGGAGGAGGGGGACACAGAGGAGGCAGTGGCTGTTGGCATGTCTGCATGTGGATGTTGCATGTGTGAATGCTTGTGTGATCTGTGGTGCTTATGTCTGGATGAGCTGCCCTTGGGTGTTGATGTGTGTGCAGGCTGGTCTGTAGGTGTGGCTGGGATAGGCAGAGGAACAGGGGAGTGGGACTGGGATGAGGAAATTGGAGGGGGGAGGCAGGAGACAGGGACAATGGCTGCCGTCAGTGCTGAGGCCAGAGCGTTGAACGATCGCTGATGGGCAGCCTGACCGAATGAATGCCCTCCAGGTATGCATTGCTCCGGTGCACCTCCCTTTCTACACCCTGGATGGCATTCAAAAGGGTAGACTGCCCAACAATGAGCGTCTGGAGGAGGTCAATGATCTCCTCACTGAGGGCAGCAGGGGTAACTGGGGCAGGGCCTGAGGTGCCTGGGGCGAAGGTGATGCCCGCCTTCCTGGCCGAGCGGGCACGGGGCGAACGCTGAGGGGCTGCTTGGAGGGCGGAGCTGGTGCGCTGGGTGGCGGCTGTACCTGTTGTAGCGGTGGGCACGGATGTTGCCGCCACCACAAGGGAGCTCCCTTCCGAGGACGTGTCTGTGTCGCTGACGTCTCCACAGGTCCTCGTTGTGGAGCTCCCCTCGCCCTTCGTCTCACTGGTCAACTCGGAGTCGGTTGCATGGCCCTCCGGGGCCATGTGAGATGCAGCTCCCTCGTGATCCGATGCCACTTCTCCTCCGCCTGATGATGCTAATGCACACATGAACAGGAAGACCAAAAAAAGGGGGGGGGAGAAAAAATTACATGTTGAGTGCATGCATTGGCGACACCGTTGGCGGAGAGGACAGACACAGAAGCCCCCTGCACTACGCCGCGCACTCGGTGTACACTACTCAATTATTGTGACTTGGCCTACAAGCCTATGGACGACAACTGCACACATAGGTGACCCAGGGCCATGGATAGCTGTACTTAGCACCCTACAGAGGTGGGGGGCGGGGGCACAGGGCCATGCCTTACGGAGGGGCCTAGCCTACAGAAATCGCCCTGGCCTAGAGATACCCACAGCCCTCCTCCCCCACCCAGACACCTCCACTGTGCGCTAATATAGCAGAATGTGCTGGTACTCACCCCCTTGTGTCTGCTGTGATGTCCTCACGCGCCCATCCAAATCGGGGTAGGCCACCGCCAGGATCCGGGACATCAGGGGGGTCAATTGCCGTGTGGCACCCCTCCTAGGTTGGGAGGCCATCCCCAGCAGAGCCTCTGCGGTCTTTCTGCTCCCACGGCGGAGTCCTCCCACCTCTTTCGGCAGTGGGTGCCCCGTCTGTTGTGGACCCCCAGGGTCCGGACGTCCTTGGCGATGGCACGCCAAATGTCGATCTTCTGCTGGGCGCTGACCTATGTGACATGGACAGGGTGGGAAAATAAATATCATCATTTTCTGCATGGTCGATGTGAGTGGCCCCCCCTCCCCAACCTTGCCATATGGCACATGCTCTCATCTGTCGTGCGATGCATGCCTCATTCGCTCCCCTCCCCACCATCTTTCATCCACCCCACTCAACACAGGCATTGCCCACAAAGCATGGTCCCAGTGTACTTACCTGTTGGTCTGGAGGACCGTAGAGTAGCGCATACTGGGGGAGGACCCCATCAACAAGTTTCTCCAATTCCTCAGATGTGAAGGCAGGGGCCCTTTCCCCAGTCGCAGCAGCCATTGTCTCTTCCAGACCGAGGTCACAGCAGCACTTGCAGTATAGGTCCTCTCCTGTGGATGATCAGGTCTAGAGTGATTAACCTGATAGAAAATGGCGGTCACGCCCACGGCGGTGCGTACCGCGACCGCCGGCGCACATCGTCATTGGCTCCTGAGACCCATAGGGTTCAATGTTAACCAATACTGCTTTGCGCCGCGGTCTTCGACCGCCTACCGCCACGGTGTGCCACGCCAGCGCATTGACCTCACATCCCATTGTCACACTTCACAGGTCAGGCAGCCGCCATTTCAAGGGCCCACATGGCTTAATTTCTACTGCGTCACACAGGCCTAGGCCTTGCATTGCCACTCATACAAGCCATTCAATGCATAGCGAATCGTGTTCTGTGCAAGCTGTGGTTACGTACCTGTGGGTTGCTTGACTCTGTGCTCCATGTTGTCCTTCCTAGGCACCGTCCGCTGGGACTTGCGAGGAGATGGAGGAATGTTCCCGTGTACAGACCGCTGGTGGACCTGTCGACAATGGAAGAAAGACATGTCATACTGACATACAGACTTGACCGAGCCACTATACAGGAACTGTGTGCCCAGCTGGAGCCAGACCTGATGTCCCCCATTCGCCAACCCACAGGGATTCCCCCTCTGGTGCAGGTGCTGTCAGTACTCTATTTTTTGGCAAGTGGATCATTCCAAACAACAGTGGCCATATCATCAGGGATGTCTCAGCCTATGTTTTCTAAGGTTTTGTCCAAAGTGTTGTCTGCCCTGATGAAATACATGCGGAGCTACATTGTTTTCCCTGAGGTGGGCGATTTGGCTACAGTGAAGGGTGATTTCTATGCCCTTGGCCATATCCCCAACATCATTGGTGCCATTGATGGGACCCATGTGGCTTTGGTTCCCCCCAGTGAAAGTGAGCAGGTGTACAGGAACAGAAAAAGTTATCATTCGATGAATGTCCAGGTGGTCTGTTTGGCTGACCAGTACATCTCCCATGTAAATGCCAAGTTCCCTGGGTCAGTGCATGACGCGTACATCATGCGAAATAGCAGCATCCCTTATGTGATGGATCAGCTACAGAGACACCGTGTGTGGCTAATTGGTGACTCTGGTTACCCCAACCTGTCGTGTCTACTGACCCCAGTGAGGAATCCCAGGACAAGGGCAGAGGAACGCTACAATGAGGCCCATGGGCATACTAGGAGGGTGATCGAGCGGACCTTCGGCCTCCTGAAGGCCAGGTTTAGGTGCCTGCATATGACAGGTGGATCCCTAATGTACTCACCAAAGAAGGTGTGCCATATCATCGTGGCATGCTGTATGCTTCACAACCTGGCTTTGCGACGCCAGGTGCCTTTCCTGCAGGAGGATGGTCCAGATGGTGGTGTTGTAGCAGCTGTGGAGCCTGTGGAGAGTGAAGAGGAGGAAGACGACGGGGACGACACAGACAACAGGGACACAGTGATACAACAGTATTTTCAGTAGCACACAGGTACGAATCAACCCCGCCATTTTACATTTACTTCAAGTCTCCTGCCTCTCTACTGTCTGTGTTTCCCCCCAGTTCCTGTTAACTGAGTTGTGACTTTCCCTTCCGTTTTCAGAGCTGTGGGCCCCACTGCGTGACCTCTGCTTTGTTTGCCCATGGACTACAGCTGTGTGACAGTGGTATGTTGTCATCACAATGTAACTGAACATTTTGGCACCGTTATGTCTAATACATTTGTTCAAAATACAAGCAGACTCCAGATTTTTTAAGTGCAATAAGTGATTTTATTAAAGTGCTAAATTTAGGGACATGATTGTAAAACGGTGATGGGTGATGGTGGAGTAATGTCCATGGCAGAGTCCAGTTTTCAGTCTCACAGGTGCATTGTCCATATGCCTGTGGAAGGATGGAGCAGGGGCAGTTTAAGTTTGGACAGGGTGACAATGTGGGACAGTGGGATGACATCAGGGGGTATCGTTTGCTGGCGGGGGTCTTGGCATCCTACTCTGTCTTCTTCTGAGATCTCAGGTACTGCTTGCAAGGTGGTTCTTCTTCTGCAGGAGGTGGGGTTCTGGTGGCCTGTTGTTGTGTGGGGGCCTCCTGTCCACTAGCGCCGGCGGAGGTGGTCGCCTGGTCTGGGTCCATGCTAGTGACAGGGGCCCTTTGTGGTGCCACATGGTCCCGCAATATGGTGACTATCTGGTTAAGGGCCACGACGATGGTCCCCATTGCGGAAGTAATGTTTCTCAGTTCCTCTCTGAACCCCATGTACTGTTCCTCCTGCAGTACCTGGATCTCCTGGAACCTGGCCAGTACCGTAGCCATCGTCTCCTGGGAGCGGTGGTATGCTCCCATGATGGAGGAGAGGGCCTCTTGGAGAGTCGGTTCCCTGGGCCTGTCCCCCCCTGTCGCACAGCAGCCCTCCCAGTTCCCCTGTTTCCCTGGGCCTCTGTCCCCTGGACCGTGCGCCCACTACCACTGCCCCCAGGTCCCTGTTGTTGTTGGGGTGGTGGGTCAACCTGGGTGCCCTGTAGTGGTGGACACACCGCTGATTGACGTGTCCTGGAGACAGAGGCATGGGCCCGCTGGGTGGGAGCTGTGCTGGTGTTCCCAGAGGGGGTTAGGTCTGCTGTAGCCTGTGGCTGTCTGTGGGGAACCGACTGTCCCGAGGTCCCCGATGGGCCGGGCTGGTCATCTGGGTCCAGGGAGACAGAGCTGCTGTCATCACTGGGGGCCTCTTCTGGGGGTGGGATGGACATCTCTGGACCCTCCTGGGCGGTGTGGTGGCGTTCGGGTCCTGCAGGGGTATAAGAGTATGGTTATTGCTTCTGTGTGTGCCATTTCGTGTAATGGGTGGGTGGCCGTGTACCCCAGTGCTGGCATTCCCTTGTGGGGGCTTTTGTGACGGTGGCTTGTGGGGGAGATGGGTATGTGCAGTGGGCATGCTTTGGTGATGGGTGTCCATGCTTTGGGGACGCATGCAGGGCTAGGTTTTGGGATGGGTGGGTTGTGATGGTGAGCCATTTGCAAGGAGTTGGTGTGATGGGGGTGGGGGTGAGGGTGGGGGTATGATTTGGCATGCAGGTGGGGTGGGGGGAATGAAGTAGTGAAGATTTGACTTACCAGAGTCCATTCCTCCGCCTACTCCTGCGAGGCCCTCAGGATGCAGGATGTGCAAGACTTCCTCCTCCCATGCTGTGAATTCTGGGGGAGTAGGTGGGGGTCTGCCGCCAGTCTTTTGCACCGCGATGTTGTGCCTTGATACTATGGAACGCACCTTCCCCCGTAGGTCGTTCCACCGCTTCCTGATGTCGTCCCGATTTCGTGGATGCTGTCCCACAGCGTTGACCCTGTCCACTATTCTTTGCCATAGCTCCATCTTCCTGGCAATGGTGGTGTGCTGCACCTGTGTCCCGAAGAGCTGGGGCTCTACCCGAACTATTTCCTCCACCATGACCCTGAGTTCTGCGTCAGAGAACCTGGGGTGTCTTTGGGGTGCCATGGGGTGGTGTGGATGAGGTGAGGGGTGGTGTATGTGTTATAGAGTGTGGTGAGTGTGGTGGTGTATGGTGTTTTGTGCGTGGATATTGTGTGGGTGATGTTGTGATTTGCCTCTGTGTGATGGTCTACTCTATTCTGTGCTGTCTCTCTCTGTCCTTCAGTCGCAATTGTGGTCGTAAGGGTTTGTGGGTGATGTGGGTGTGTGTTTAATATTTAATTGGGTGTGTGGGAGTGGTGTGTGTATGTGTCTCAGGTGTGTGTATTTTGAATTGTCCAATGTGGCTGTGTTTTGTAGAGGTGTGTGTATTTTGAGCGCGGCGGTGTGTACCGCCAATGGAATACCGCGGTTGAAAGACCGCTGCAGGGATTTGTGGGTCGGAATGGCATGGGCGTATTTCTGTTGGCGTGACGGTGGAGTTTTGGTCATCGACAGTTTTTCGCTGGCCGTTGCTGTGGCGGAATTTTGTTGATGTCGGGTTTTTGGTGGTTTGCCAGTTGCGGGTCAGAATGACCGTGGCGGTTTACCGCGACTGCGGCGGTGTTATGGCGGTCGTCTGACCGGCGGTAAGCGCCTTTTACCGCCGGGGTCAGAATGACCCCCTAAGTCTGCTTTTCGGCTGCTTCCCGTCCATCCCGAGGATTTCGAGCTATTGGGCATTCAGTTTCAAGGGCTCTGGTATGTTGACAAAGCACTGCCCATGGGGTGCTCCAGCTCTTGCGGGCTCTTCGAATGTTTCAGTACGGCATTGCAGTGGATCTTTGAGAGAATAATGGGTCACCAATGGGTAACGCACTATTTGGATGACTTCTTCTTTGCGGCGCCGGCGGCCAGCCCACATTGAGCGGCGGTGCTGGGCCAGTTTGTGGCCATCATGGGAGACCTCGGTGTGCCCTTGGCTCCCGACAAGACAGTGGGGCCATGTACGGCGCTGTCATTTTTGGGGATCGAGCTGGATACGGTGGCGGGTATGGCCAGGTTGCCATCGGACAAGAAAACGGACATGGTGCGCAGAATCACCAACATGTTGGCCAGGCGTAAGGTCACGGTGCGTGACGTCCAGGTGCTATTGGGGCATTTGAATTTTGCCTGTAGGGTGGTGAGAGCTGGACGGACATTTTGCAGATGACTTGCTCTTGCGTTAACGGGTCAGGCGCTCCCACATCATCACGTGCGGTTGAAGGTGGGGGTACGCGAGGATTTGCGGATGTGGGCCACGTTTTTGGAATCCTTTAACGGAATCCCTTTGAAAGTTTGGCGCGACTGTGAATGGGATGTGCAGCTTTTCTCTGATGCGGCGGGGTCGACGGGGTTTGGGCTGTATTGGGAGGGGCATTGGTGTGCGGAAGAATGGCCGAGTGAATGTGAGAATGGGGGTTGCAGTATTGCGTTTTTGGAACTTTTCCCACTGATAGTGGCGGTGTGCTTGTGGGGCAATGAGCTTCGGCACTCGCGGGTGATTTTTCGAGTTGACAACTTGGCGGTGGTACAAATGGTCAATCGTCAGTCAGCGCGAGAAGCCCGGTTTTTACAGTTGATGCGCGTTTTTGTGCTGCAATGCTTGCGGAATGACATATTTTTTTAAGCGAGACACGTCCCGGGCGTTAATAATGACATTGCCGATGCTTTGTCTCGTTCTCAGTGGGAGCGGTTCCATGGATTAGCCACGGGCGTGGCTCTGCGCAGGATTCGCATGCCCCTCACGCTGTGGAGAGTAGGCACTTCCAGATGCTACGATTGGTTCTGAATTCTTTGGCGCCGTCTACAAGGCGGGCATGTGCAAAAGCATGGGAAGAGTTCCTGGGATCCGTGGCACGGTGCTGAGTGAGGCATGAGGATGTCGTGGAGGATGTAGTACAGTTTATTATGGTTTTGATCGAAAAAGGTCAAACCAGAGTTACGATATCGGGTAAGTTAGTGGCTCTGGGGTTTATGGGTAAGCTTTTGTGGGGCTACCCACCCTCTGCGGGGAAACTGGGGCACAGGATCCTTGAAGGGTGGGTGAAAGAATTGGGGGCTACAGGGCGTGTGAGGCGTCCAATATCCGTGGCGTTGTTAAAACGGTTGCTCCCAGTTCTGGGAGATATTTGCCATGATGCACGGGAGGCGCTAATTTTCAGGACCTTGATCTCTTAGTTATTTTTTGGGGTGTTGCGGGTTTCTGAATTACTGGGCCTGCCGGGGCGCCCGGGAATTCAGTGGTGCGACATGCTGCCGGTAGCGGAAGGGGTGGCTTTGGTCATTAGGCAATCAAAGACGGATCAAAAGGGCGTGGGGGCCACGGTTTTTCTCCGTCGCTATCCGGTCAGGCATATTTGCCCTGGGTTATTGGAGGGCCAGTTACGTAAAGAGTCAGGGTCCACGGACGGGCCGGTTTTTACTCACGCCGATGGGAAACAGGTTTCAGCTTCACAGCTATTAGCGTTTTTGCGTAAGGGTTTGGCCTACCTTGGGATTGATGCCGCCCTGTTTGGTACGCATTCGTTTCCGATAGGGGTTGCAACGGAAGCAGGGAACAAGGGTTGGGGTAGAGAGGAGCTGATGGCTTTGGGGAGGTGGAGATCAGATTGTTTTAGACAGTATGTGCGAGGTTTTGAGTTTTGAGGGACGGTAGGTTTGTGTGGAGTGTTATATGTGTCTTAATTTCTTTTTTCTTTTTCAGGTGTGGTCCTGGGGCCAGAAGCGGAGTATCTTGCCATATGGGTGATCAGCCACTCATTTATCAAATGGGCTCAGCGTCAAGCCCGGAGGACCGCTATCGGGGACAATCTGGGCTTTGACCCAGCGCGATATCGAGTCTGCTGGTTCGGGAAAGGGGGGATGAGATGGAACGAGCTTTTGCCTCGCTTGCAGAGCACGATGGGGCAGGGGCATTGTCCGGACTTATTGTGTATTCACCTGGGGGAGAATGATCTGGTGGTAACCACAGGGCTTAACCTTTTGATGGTTATGAAGAGGGATTTACAGATCCTGGTGGACCAGTGGAGGGGCTGTCATGTGATGTTTACTGCCTTTGTTCCGCGTCGGGTTTGGAGAGGGGCCAGGAAACCGGGGACTAATTAAATAAGGAAATGAAAGGTTTTTGCGTGGAGTGGGGTTTGACCTTTTTGGAGCACGTGGATTTACGTTTCGAGGATGCGGAATTCTTTAGGGATGATGGGGTGCATCTCTCCTTTGTGGGGATGGAGCTGTACCTGCTGCAGCTGAGAGAACAGATGAAAGCATTGCTAAGGGAGCCCTTGGGGGGGCAGAAAAAGTCAGGGCCTTTTTTCTGGTGGCGGTGACAGCTGCAGGGCAGCTATTAAAAGCTCGGGTGGAGGACTGAGTTGGCAGGGCAATTCAGGTATTAGAGGACAGGCAGGAGACTGCTCATTAGCGGACAGGCTCAAAAGAAGCGGGTAGGACGGGGGAAATTAAGGAGACGAGAGGAGAAGGAAAAGACAGGACGAGAGTAGGGAGGGGAAGGGTGGGGTAGGGGAGGGGGAGGGGCAGGGGATAGGTTATTCGATGTCTAGTGAGGTTTTAGTTTTGTAAGGCAAAGGCCTAGGTGGGGTATTTTCAGGGGCACCTGTTCCAATAAAGCGGCCTTTTACACACACAATGAACGAGTCATGGTGTTGTCACTCTCTCCCAATGGGCTCCCGGGGGGGAGGAGGAGGAACGAGGAGTTTCCCCCCCGGGGTTTATTGGGAGAGGTGGTACGGCCCGGGACACGGTTGGGCGTCCGGGGTGCCAATTTAGGTGAGTGTGTTGAAGTTTAGTAGCGATTAGATTAAGCATTAGCAGAAGACATCTTGTATTTAGCAACTATTGTGAACATTTGGCGGAATCCATTTTGTATTCATGGCAGCCATTTTCTCTGCCACATGCTGCCATGTGCTCGCCATGTGCTCTGTCCTACCTTCCTGTTAACTACTCTTGAAAATCTGTCTAGTGACAAGTTATATTTAGCATCTCCCACTTTCACACATGCCCAGTAAGGTCTGTAGCTGTTAGTCCTTGAAAACTGTTAGCCCCTCCTACCTGTCGACTGTGCATTTCCACATGACCTTATATGTATAGAAGTCTTGCTTCTATAATTGTACCACCTTCTTTTAGCCCCTGCGTGGGTATAAAAGGAGCATGCTCTCTTAGTTCAGTGTGCTACTTCAAACATTACCGAAGGGTGCTGTTTGAACTGTAGTACCACCTCATGAGGTTTAATAAACTTTGGTGGTCATTCTGACCCTGGCGGTCTTTGACCGCCAGGGCGGAGGACCGCGGGAGCACCGCCGACAGGCCGGCGGTGCTCCAATGGGGATTCCGACCGCGGCGGTAAAGCCGCGGTCGGACCGGCACCACTGGCGGGGTCCCGCCAGTGCACCGCGGCCCCATTGAATCCTCCGCGGCGGCGCAGCTTGCTGCACCGCCGCGGGGATTCCGACCCCCCCTACCGCCATCCAGATCCCGGCGGTCGGACCGCCGAGATCCGGATGGCGGTAGGGGGGGTCGCGGGGCCCCTGGGGGCCCCTGCAGTGCCCATGCCACTGGCATGGGCATTGCAGGGGCCCCCGTAAGAGGGCCCCTACATGTATTTCACTGTCTGCTGCGCAGACAGTGAAATACGCGACGGGTGCAACTGCACCCGTCGCACAGCTTCCACTCCGCCGGCTCGATTCCGAGCCGGCTTCATCGTGGAAGCCTCTTTCCCGCTGGGCTGGCTGGCGGTCTGAAGGCGACCGCCCGCCAGCCCAGCGGGAAAGTCAGAATTACCGCCGCGGTCTTTCGACCGCGGAACGGTAACCTGACGGCGGGACTTTGGCGGGCGGCCTCCGCCGCCCGCCAAGGTCAGAATGAGGGCCTTTGTCTTTTATTTCAGTTTCTGTGCCAACTTCTTCCTATATGGTCTGAGGACTTTGTGCAGAGAAGGGCGAACCCCTTGCACTAGTAGGCCTTGCTGAGGCTTACTTCAACAGGTGGGCTGCTAATAAAAGCGGACATATTGTGGCCACAGTCACCATTTTACAGAAGGTGACCTGGTGGCCAGGGCTTTTCAGTTCGGTCCGGTTCTTTTTCCCTCCCTCCCTCCTGTGACAGGTCGAATTTGTTGGAGCATGTGTGTCTGTTTCGGGGTAGGTTGTCACTTTGGACAGGTGCGTGCCGTGGCGGTGACAGCTGCAGGGCAGCTATTAAAAGCTCGGGTGGAGGACGGAGTTGGCAGGGCAATTCAGGTATTAGAGGGGGAAGGAGCATTAATTAGACATGGACAGGCAGGAGACTGCTCATTAGCGGACAGGTTCAAAAGAAGCGGGTAGGACGGGGGAAATTAAGGAGACGAGAGGAGAAGGAAAAGACAGGACGAGAGTAGGGAGGGGGAGGGCAGGGTAGGGGATGGGGAGGGGCAAGGGATAGGTTATTCGATGTCTTGTGAGGTTTTATTTTTGTAAGGCAAAGGCCTAGGTGGGGTATTTTCAGGGGCACCTGTTCCAATAAAGCGGCCTTTTACACACACAATGAACGAGTCGTGGTGGTGTCACTCTCTCCCAAAGAGAACGCTGGTTGGGCCTGTACAGTGTGTGGATGTCGCAGCCTTGAATGTGCGCATTGGTATCAGGGGCGGAGGCAGCGGGGCCTGGCGGCTCTCAGTGTGACCTGCTGGCGAGGCTAGGGCGCACTCCAATTCAATTGATGTATCTTCGACAGGGGCGGACCAGGCCAATAAACAGCGCAAGCGTGTGCGGAGAATACCCAACTGACTTACGAGGCCCGGAAAGTGGTGTGCAGCCTCGGAAGCCCGCAGCAAAGCAAGGAAACACTGGCACTGAGAGACAATGAGCAAGTAAAGCGAGCGCATATTAATAACACATCCTCACGTCTGATGCCTGTGCCTCACGTCTGATGCCTGGTGCCTTTGGAAGATGCCACCGGGGGGACCCCCTCGAGCCAAGAGGGCGGTGGACCTATTGTAGCGAGGAGAGGCGGAGCATCAACATCACAGAAACCTGCGTCAGTGAGGGAAACAAGCTGAGAGGCTCCAGAGGGGCCCCCTCGGTCCAAGAGAGCAGCAGTCCCGGTGTGGAGGGGCTGAGGTGGTGTGGTAACTTTACAGAGACCTGTGGCGGTCAGGGAAACAACCTAATGGAGCCCCTGCTCACCCGTTTCTGTGAGTTAACCTCAGCGCCTCACCACCCTACAACACTTTGGCACGCCTTTTGGGGTGAACCTGAAGCGCCGATGCACCCCTGATGATCAGCCACTGAGTCGTCCACCTGGGTTGGATACTCTGGCCCACTGCTGCTTGTGAGCAGCTTAAAATGAGAACCGCAGCCCTGGATGCAACCAACGGCCATCTGGGAGGAATTTTGGAAGTTGCAGCAGAGGCCCGCTTTGAAAGCTGTTGATAGGGCACTTTGTTTACATTGTGGGACAGTGACTGCTTACTACCAGGGCTGCTGGGCTACCAATCAGTCCAAACGACAGAGGTCTCTGTATGGACCAACTTTGGCACTGAACACATTGATCCACTACTGAAACGGTGGTTGGTCATGTGGGGAAACAACTGGAGCGGCACTAAGACATTGGACAGGCCGCAGGATAACTTCCAGAAGTGTGGCAAAGGGGAGAACTGGTGGCCCAGATGGCACTGCGCTCTAGGTCTCAGAACATCTCTTGGCATAGGCAATGATGAATGGTGGCAAGGGAGCCCACCCCACCCACGAAACTAAATAGGAAACGTTTGTGCTACCTAAAGGCACTGCCAACAATGCAAAGTTAACGCACTCCCGACACCCGCAGCACAACCCTCCACAGACATGGGTCCCCTCACACTCCAAGACATTATGACAACGCTCACATCTGTGCGTACATCCCTGAAAAGCAAAATCGACTCGGTCTCCACAGACTTCTTGTTGATCAGAGATGATCTCCGAAACATGGGAGCCTGATTGACTGATGTTGAGACCACTGTCACCACCTTCCCCACTGACAACGCAACTTTTAAAGTCCCCCGTCAATGAGTTGAGGGCAGCCACAAAAGTGCTCAAAGACTGGATGGAAGACGTGCAGATTGTAGGGGTCAAAGAGAGCTCTGAGGGATCAAAGGACGACCTGTTTATTCAAGAGCTCATCTTCAAAAAACTGCAGCCCAGATGCCTCTCCAACAATTTCTTTTTGGCCCACCCCAGTTCCAGGAGCTCTGCCTAAGCCAGGAGCACCTCCTCAACCTATTATACCTCAGATTTTCAATTGCCGAGACGTCATATTATAGACATTGCACACTGCTCCACCACTTACTTTCGAGAACTCGGTTACAATCTTCTTTTCAGACTTTACCTTGAAGGAACAACAACTTCTACATAATTTCTTGGAAATCAAGAGAGCTTAGAGGGAGCAAGAAATATAATACTTGTAACGGAACTGCCATTACAATGGGCCGAGGCCCGCAACAACAGGAAACCACAGACAAGTCCCCCAGGGGCACCCGGAGGAAGGAAACACCTGACGTGTTCCCTGGGGGCACTATAAGGAGAACCTTCTCCCAGGACGATGACAGTTTCCAGGGTCATGACCTGAAAAGGCCGACCGAGGCAGGAGAAGCGCGAAGGAGACGAGCAGGGGAGGTGCACTATGCCGCAAAGAGAGGGGAAGTCATTGCTGGCAAATCCAGAGAAGACGCAGGACCCGCTTCGGATGGGCTGGGAGTGCATCGACAGGAGACGGAGAGACGAGGAGAACAACCAGAGCCTGACTCAGGAGCTGAGAGGTCTGGGGTCATTGTCACTGCGGATCAGCCATGCCAAGTTCCTGGAGGAACGTGGCTGCACAAGGTACGACGATATTTCAAGGAGGGAAAGGCCTTTCTTAAGAGGGGTGAGAGGAGGAAGAGAGAGACAGTAAAGGGGATTTTGGGACTCCCTTGAAGTGCCACTTACTTAAAATATACAAACCTGATTGGTGGTGGAAGAAGCCTGATATAAGTGCACATATTTGCATGAGAAGCACTATTTTGAATTGTGAAGCACCTTGATTATCTATACTCCCAAGGACCTCCACTTACACCTCCCCGGTGACCCCAACCCCTCTGTACATGTTAGAAACACTTACCTGAAGATAGTCCCTGTTTTTTCTTCCGAGGGATATCCGCTATGGTTCTGACTCCGGGAGAAGGTGTCATGCCCTGCAACAACGCCAGATCAGACTTAAAGGGAGGAACGAGAAGAATACAGGATAAAAAGTTACTTTGCTCACCAGCTAGACACGTGAAATGAAGATACATTTCTTGTGAAACCTTAGTAGGACTGCGTTATTGCTACAATACTCAATTATCTTTCCTGCAAAACTGCAGGTTTTAGCGGAGGGGAAGACCTGGTTTTTTGAAAGGGCAGAAGATGCCTGGGAGTGGCAGGTGAGATGGAGGCCAGTTGGTGGCCCTCCATCAGGGTCCTGAATGGGACAGAAATGACAAGAGGTGGCCCAGCCTTGGACGCCAGAGACATAGAAAGACTCGCAGAGGCAGCCATCCACCTCTCTAAAGTAGAGATCCTGAGAAGCCACAACAAGACCTATGGTAAGGGGAGACCTGAAGACCATCGCCTCTTGCTGTGACACAGCCTGGTAGCTCAGTGAGGCCTCAATATTCTGAGACTGCCGGTGAGACCTGATTCCTCTCTGTATACAGTGTAAATCACTCAGATATGAATGATGTGACAGTGAACAAATCGCAACCTTGGTAACATTTCTCCACTCTTTGGGGATCAGCGGGTGGAGGCAGGCCAGATGTTGGTACTAGCCAACCATTGGTGATATAATGTATTGGAACTACAGGCACTCTGCAGAGTTGGGGGATGGGCAGTTCTGGGTTTGCCAAGCAGGGAGGCAGGGAGGGGAGTTAGTTATGGGATCTTGTTGTGTTTATATTATGTTTGAATAGTCAGTACTGCAACAAAAACATGCTGCAATTGATCATTTATCTGTTCCCGAGTGAGACACTCAACCACAGTAGTTATACACAGTCGGGAATGAGTTGTCTAACTAGCCCAAGACAGTTCTATAGATGCAAATGGCCAACCCGCTGACAGACACGTTTATCAAAATTCTCTCCTGGAACATTAATGGGATGGGTGATAAATACAAATGCAGGATTGTTCTCCACTATGTCAATAGACAAGCCCCTGATCTAGTTTTACTTCAGGAAACCCAACTCGAAAGGAATACTTACCAAGCTCTGAACTGGTCTGCGTACAAAATGGCTGCCATGCAGGATTCACTACAGGCTCTAGAGGGGTTGGCATTCTTATGCGCAAAACACTGCCAGTGACCGTTCAGCATACATGATCTGACCACCATGGCCGATCTGTAGCAATAGCTGGGTTGTTGCGAGGTAGCCCAGCTAACATAATGTCAGTTTATGTTCCTCTGCGGCTCCATGACACTACACTCTCAGAACTGAGCAACTTATCACTCTGATTGCCAGAAGGCATATTATTGATGGGGGGTGATTTTAATTTAGCTTTCGGTGACCAAAAGGATTGTCTGCCCCGAGACCCACAGGGGCCTCCCGCCACCCACTAGCTGACCTACTGTCAGCCCTTGGTCTGATGAATGTCTAGTGTTACCATAATCCACTAACAAAACAATTTGCATTTCACTCCAGGGAACATGGGAGTCTCTCCCTTATTGATCATGTCCTTACAGTAGCGCACCTTGCATCTCACGTAACTGAAGCTCGTCACTTAGCCAGAGGAATTTCAGATCACTCGCCAATATGGGCAGTGTTTGGTCTCAACTGTAGGTCACCCAGGCTCAGCATACTACTAAAACCCTGGTATTTCAAGATACCCCAAATAAAAGAGAGTATATGTGTAACGACAGAACAATGTTTTGAGAAAAATGAGGGGTCAGTGGACTGAGGAGTCACCCTATGGGAAGCATATAAAACTGTATTAAAAGGACAATTCCTCTCCCTGATTGCGGATCATAAAAAAGAAGAGGGCGCGACTAGAGAAGTTGGAGAGTGAAATAAAACATGTAGAAGACAAACTGGTGGACCAGTCAGATGGAGACACCCAGCATGAATTAACCCTCAAACAACGGGAATATAGAGACACAGCCCTCAATGCCTCTATGGCTAGACATCAAGCAACACAACATCGCCTCTATGAAGTTGGGGACAAAACTGGAAAACTCCTGGCCTGGCTTGATAGATGTGAAACGACAAACCGCTGGGTATTAGAGGTACAGACCAACACTAGTAAGCGGGTGTGGGGTAAACAGGAGGTAGCCACAGTTTTTTCTAGCTACTGCGCCTGCTCGCATTCATCAGTCACCACTGCTACAGCAGCCGACTTGCGCAAATTACTGGTTGAATTAAGACTACCAAGACTGTCCGGAGAAGATAGGGAACTCCTTGAGGCCGACCCGACAGAGGAGGAAATAGTTAAGGCAATATGGGATTTAAACTCAGGAAAGGCAAAAGGACCCATTGGGATCCACATCGAACTTAAAACATTTATGCCACCCAAAATTGCCCACTATCTGCTTATAATGTTGAAGGACAGTCATGATTCGGGTGTCCTCCCCGAAGATCAACAGCTAGCTAAGATAGTTGTCATACAGAAGGATGGCAAACCATCAGATGATTGCGCCTCATATAGGCCTATCTCCTTATTAAATGCGGAGGTGAAAATCTTAGCTAAACTCATAGCCTCTTGACTACAACAAACCATCAAGGCCCTAATCCACTTTGATCAATCCGGCTTCATGCCGGGAAGAAATACAGCTCATAATTTACGACGCCTTCATGGAGTCTTACGACAGGCTTGGGTCCCTGCAGTAGGATGCCTTAGTACTCTCTCTAGACACTAGGATGGCCATTGATACCGTGGAATGGTTATATTTATTTGAGGTGCTAAACTGGATGGGATTCGGTCCGCACTTTTTGAATTGGATTAAGCTCTTATATACAGAACCACTGGCCCAAGTTGCTGATAAGGAAGGTCTGTCCCCAATATTTCAACTCCAGGGTGGCACCTGTCAAGGGTGTCTATCACCTTTAATATTTGTGCTTATTCTAGAACCACTAGCTAGTTAGATCCAACAGGATCCCTTGATTCTCGGATTAAGGTGGACAGAGTACTGGTAAAATAGAATTTCCCTGTATGCGGATGACATCTTGCTGTATGTCTCCGACCCAACAATAATGCTTGACAAGATTATGCACATACTCAATTCAGTACCTATTCTGGCTACACTATCGATTGGAACAAATCACTAATCTACATACTACATGGAAAGGAGCCACAGCTACCTTGGGATTGTGAGGCCAGGGTGGTTCGGGAGGGCTCTAGATATTTGGGGATATATATTACCAGGGATCGCACCCAATTCTGTGTTTGCAACCCCTCCCTACCACTCGTCTGTCTTAAACGGGATGTCCAGCACTGGAGGGCACTGCCTCTCTCGCTGCTGGGCAGAGGGTCCCTTTTTAAAATGATAATTGACCCTAATTTCCTGTATGACTGACACATTACCCCAATATCTGGTCCTATTTTACAGAAATCAAATGCGAACTGAGATTGCTGCTTTGGAATGTGGCTTCACTTCACATTTCCTACCCAAAATTGACTCAATCCTGGTATGATGGAGGCACTGCTCTTCCTGACATCCGGGGGATGTCAGCGAGTCATATATGAGGGGCTCGACCCACAGACATCCAAGGCCCTACCACTGTGACACTTAAACTTTGTCACACAACACTTAAGGCATTGGGATGCGCAGGTAAGATTACACAGGCTACTCCAGTCTGGGATTCTGCCAGTTTGGGTACTCTGGGTGGGCAGGTAGGTTTTGTCAAGTGGGAGTTAATACACCTGTCTAAAGTGGGAGATCTTTGGGGACAGGAGGGAGTTATCTCTTTCCAAGACTTGAAAGCAGACTATGAACTGGCACCATTTGAATATTACCGCTATCTACAAATCCAGCATGCCTTGTTGACTTCACTCCTAAGAGTGAGGTGCTCCCAGAGGCCTCTCATTGGAGGATAGACTCCTGGACGCCCACAGGGGGAAAATAACTCACCAAAAAATTATCAACAACTCCCCTGATACTCTGATTCACTTATGGGTGTAGTGGGAGTAGGACCTGGCTATATTGGAGGATGACGAATGGCAAAAAGCACAGTCATCCCCTAGAGAAGTGGCTCCAGATTTAGGCTAGTGCAGCTTAAAATCCGACACAGGGCTTATGGTTCATACACCATGTTGGTTAAAACAGGCAGAGTAGTTAACAAGCAATGCTGTAGATGCTGTGGCCAGACAAGCACCTTCCTTCATATTTTGTGGAGCTGCACTGTGTTGCAGAAATATTGGACTGTGGTGAGTAATGCAGTGTGTGGGCATAACATGGAACTTGATGTTAAGTGGTGCCTCCTAAATGTATGGGGTGAATCAGACCTGAACTGCTTGGATCGTATCTGGGTCACCCTGGGTCTGATGGTGGCAAAGCACAATATTGTTCGGCTTTGGGGGGCTGAGACACCCCCACAATGTTAAAAGACTGGAAAACTGAAATGGATTGGTGCATGCTGGCGAAAAGGTGGTTTATGAAGAAAGGGGATGTCCATGCAAATGGATGAAAGAGTGGGGACATCTGAATACTGTAGACGAAATCTGTGTACAGTGATGACTGAGCCAGACTTGGATCCCACAGTGGGGAATGGTAGTGTCTGGGATTGGGTGGGTGGGGGTGTATGGACCTGAGGATGCTTGAGGAACTGTTGAGTGAGAGAACCCTCTTCCCCTATGTTAAGACCATTGTATTGCAGTGTAAGACAATATGCTTGTTTTTTTATATGTTGTGTGATACCGGCTCAAAAATCAATAAAAAGAACTGATTAAAAAAAAATGCCGTCCTAGACTACACTGGTATGCCTAGCTTTAGGGAGAAGGATGGGAGATGTATATGTACGGGCTTGCATTGCCAAACAACAAAGACAGTGCTACGCAGAAACCACCATCCTGTGCAGCATGCACACTTGGAGTTGAATGAACTCCAGCATTTACCCATCTACTCACCATAGACAGACCCACATATAATACAGGTGCCCTTCATGAATGTCCGAAACATGAAGAAGAAAAAGATCGCAGTTTTGATGCTTGGACAAACCTTTTACTGGAAAGAGCTGCAGCACCCCCATCGCCAATTGGGTTACAGATACTCAAGCTCCTGACCATAAATACATTGCCATCTGTCAGCACTGCATATACTAAGTGAAAGGGTTGTAGCCACTCTCACAAAGGAGGGTACATTTTGGCTTCCCGCCACTATCAGAAATTAGCTGTGATTCTTGAATAACAGCAAACAGGAGAACCTCCCATAGGCTCACAGAATTTCAAGCTTACTGTGGAAAAGACTTAGGGATTTCCAGAAAACCTACAAGGTCAGGTCTGCATAGCTTCACAAAACCATGCAGAGGACTTTTGTTTGTAAATGTGTAGTCTTATGTACGTTGTGAGTGAATATTCTTGGAATTTGATGAGTGAAACCAGAAGCCTGTACCAAATCACTTATGCGTGCTCGTAAATGGCAGGCATGCCCATTGCTGGGGAGAAGGGTATGTATGCATGTATGGGGTAATTGGTGGTAACAAGTCCTGCTGGGTGCCATGACTGTCACATTCCGAAGCAGAGTATTTTCTGTTTCCTGTTTAGCTATTACCTTCTACACAATCCTCTCAGACTGCCCCACAGCCTGCTTCAATAAGCAGACCAGCAAATCTAAACCAAAAATGTTAACTAATAAGAAACACCACCGCTCAGACCACATGCATGTATTATCCTGCCCAATCATTTTGTCCTCCAAGAGATATTATGAATGTAGAAATAACACTCAGCCAACACTGCATTCTGGAACATACAGTTTAAAAATTTCCATTATTCGGGTTTGTCCCTAATTCCCAAGATACAGGTGATGAAGTGTCACACTGGGAAGATGTCAAGCGTCAGCTATATCAAAGGCAGTCTATTTCTTACTCTCTAAGTTATTTTACCCGAAATGATTTAAAGGTTTGTGTGCTTTTTAATAAGCCCAAGCTTCCCTGGGAGTTTAGTGCACTGTCTAATCTCAGTGCTGGAATGCAGTAAGAAAGGGTGGTTATTAGGCTTTTCATCCTTGGCACGGTCTCCCTTAACTTTTTGCCTCTGTTTCCCAGGTTGTTGATGTGTGCTCGACTCTGTTTTTGCTGTTTTTGTTACTCTGGGCACTTTACCACTGCTAACCAGTGCTAAAGTGCAAGTGCTCCTATACAAAATGTGTATGTAATAGGTTCAACCATGATTGGCATATTTCATTTACTACTAAGTCCCTAGTACAGTGCACTAGAGGTGCCCAGGGCCTGTAAATCAAATGCTACTAGTGGGCCTGCAGCACTGGTTGTGCCATCCACATTAGTAGCTCTGTAAACATGGCTCAGACCTGCCACTGCAGTGTCTGTGTGTACAGTTTTAAACTGTAAATTCGACTTGGCAAGTGTACCCACTTGCCAGGCCTAAACCTTCCCTTTTCTTACATGTAAGACATCCCTAACGTAGGCCCTAGGAAGCCCAAGGGCAGGGTGCAGTGTCTGGTTAAGGTAGGACACATAGGGGGTCATTCCGACCCCGGCGGTCAAGGACCGCCGGGACCGGGGATGCGGGAGCACCGCCAACAGGCTGGCGGTGCCCCGCAGGGCATTCTGACCGCGGCGGTTTGGCCGCGGTCAGATCAGGAAAACCGGCGGTCTCCCGACGGTTTTCCGCTGCCCTGGGAATCCCCCATGGCGGCGCAGCTTGCTGCGCCGCCATGGGGGATTCCGACCCCCTCACCGCCATCCTGTTCCTGGCGGCTCCGACCGCCAGGAACAGGATGGCGGTGAGGGGTGTCGTGGGGCCCCTGGGGGCCCCACTTTGTATTTCAGTGTCTGCTTTGCAGACACTGAAATACGCGACGGGTGCCACTGCACCCGTCGCACCTACCCACTCCGCCGGCTCCATTCGGAGCCGGCTTCCTCGTGGGGAGGGGTTTTCCGCTGGGCTGGCGGGCGGCCTTCTGGCGGTCGCCCGCCAGCCCAGCGGGAAAGCCAGAATGGCCTCCGCGGTCTTTCGACCGCGGAGCGGCCATATGGCGGCTTCCTCCAGGCAGGCGGCTCCCGCCGCCCGCGGGGGTCAGAATGACCCCCATAGTAATGTGTTTTATATGTTCTGACAGTGAAATACTGCTAAATTTGTTTTTTCACTGTTGCAAGGCCTGTCCCTCTCATAGGTTAACATGGGGCTACCTTTAATATGATTAAAGTGTAGATTCCCTTTGGGAGCGGATAGACATGGAGTTTGGGGTCTCTGAGCTCACAATTTAAAAAAAACATCACTTTAGTAAAGTTGATTTTAAGATTGTGTTTGAAAATGCCACTTTTAGAAAGTGGGCATCTTCTTGCTTAAACCATTTCTGTGACTCTGCCTGTTTGTGGATTCCCTGTCTGGGTCAGTTTGACAGTTGGGACGTCTGCACCTCTCACTAGACAGTGACATACATAGGGAGCTGGGGTGAAGTCTGCATTTCCTGATGAGCCATCTGTGCTAGGAGGGAGGGTAGGAGTGGTCACTTACACCTGAAAGGGCTGTGCCTGCCCTCACACAATGTAGTCTCCAACCCCCTGGTGTGTGTCTGGGGCCTGGCCTGGGCAAGGCAGGATTTCACAAACAAGAGAGACAACTTCAAAGGGCAAAATGGCTATAAGAAGGGCACCCAAAACCACATACTTTAGAACACTTCTGGAAACCAAGAGGAACCTCTGCCTGGAGAGGAGCTAACGAGCTGAGGAAGAAGAGCTGCCCTGCCTGTGAGTGCTTTGTGGAGCTATCCTGCAGTTGCTGCTTCCGCCTGTGCTAGAGGACAAAGACTGGACTTTGTGTGCCTTCCATCTTGTGAAGAACTCTCCAAGGGCTTGATTTACAGCTTGCCTTATGTTATTGAAGTCTCAGGGACAGCAAAGACTTCTCTCTGCCAGCATCTGGAGCCTCAGCTGAGACTCCTACTCTGCCAAGTAGTGCCCATCCAGTTCATGGGACCCTGAAAAGAGAATCTGGCAGCCCAAGAGTGAGAAATCCACGCACCGACTGGCGTGCATGGAAAAGATCGATGCAACTCCGATCTGCAGCTGAAAAATCAATGCGCTGCCGGCTTCGCGGCTGAAAATCGACGCTCGTCTGCAACACGACCGAAAGATCGACGCCTGCGGCTGGAGAAACGATGCACAGCATCGCTGATGGAGGCTGGTGAGATCGCAACCCGCGCTGCGTGTTTTTCGGATCATCGCGCGGCTGGATTTCCGATGCAAACACCGCTGGGCGTGTAAAAACAACACAAGGCCTGCCCGGACCCAAGAGTGCTGAGCAGATCGACGCATTTCTCTCCTGCTGAGAGAAGAAAAAACGCATGCCGACCCGACTAAAGGAGAAACGCCGCAAGGTCTCGCTTGTGAGTGAAATCGACGCATCGTAAGCCCTTTTTGACACAGACTCGCCTGTGTGGGGTTATTTTTGATGCACCCAAGGTCCATTTTCATGCACACAGCGTTACCATTGTGTTTAAAATTACATGAAGACTCTTTTTGCATTTTTAGTGATAACTTGACTTGTGTATTGTGGATTTTTGTTGTTTTGGTCTTGTTTTGTTTAGATAAATATTTTATATTTTTCTAAACCTGTGTTGTGTCATTTTGTAGTGTTTTCATTATGTTACTGTGTGTGTTGGTACAAATACTTCACACCTAGCACTCTGAAGTTAAGCCTTCCTGCTCGTGCCAAGCTGCCAAGGGGGTAAACTGGGGTTAGCTGAGGGTGATTCTCTTTTACCCTGACTAGAGTGAGGGTCCTTGCTGTGACAGGGGGTAACCTGACTGCCAACCAAAGACCCCATTTCTAGCACTGGTGATCAGCGGTTGGGATTGGATTTGTATTTGTACTTGACATACAGTAATTAAGTATACACTACTGTTTTGAGTGCAAACCACTACGTGACCACATATTACTTGTCCTGTGATTCTTGCTTTTTCTCTTTCTCTTGGATTTTTCACTACATCCATTTTTGTGGTAATCTTTGATTGACTTCTGAAATTCATCTGAAACTTGTTTTCTGCCTTTTGGAACTTTGCACTTTTGTTGACTTTTCATCATGTCCAATCTAGATATGCATCAGTTGGAGCTATGCAAAGGGTCAGTTGAAGCAGTTCTGTAAAAGGTTTGACTGTCCCATTAAGAGCTCATCCAAGAAGGAGGAGCTGCAAAAGGAGCTGAGGGCCTGGGTGACAGCCAAGAGCACTGAAGGGCACACAGTGGATGAGGAGGAGGAGGAGGAAGAGCATTCCATACACAATGGTATTGTGGTTGGGCCTGTTATGTCCAGGGAGAGGGTCTCCAGGGCAGGTTGCAGTGTCTCATCTAAGGGTCTGACCCCTGAAGTATTGCAGGACAGACAGACAGAGATAGAGCATCAGAGGGAGTTGAAGAAAATGAGGATGGCCATAGAGGAAAAAAAGTTGTTGTTGGCTCATGAGCTCAGCTTAAGGGAGCTGGATCAGAGGAGCCAGTCTAGTAGGGATGGTGGCAGCCACATCACAGTGCAGCCTGAGAGGAGGGTGCACATTGCTAAAGACCTTTTGAAGGATTACAAAAGGGAGGATGACATATACTTGTGGTTCAAGGGGTATGAGTCTGCTCTCTACATGAATCTGGTCCCTGAAGCTCATTGGGGGTGGGTGTGTGGAAGCACTTTGAGATACGGATACACTGACAGCCTTAGGGGATGCTCAGAATCTCACCTTCACTATCATGAAGGATGCCCTCCTCACAAGATATGGTCTCTCCCCTGAGCAGTATAAGGATAAGTTTAGGTCCTATAAGAAGAAGGAATCCCAAACATGGTTGGAATGTGTTGATTCTTTTTGCAGGCCACTGGATGGTTGGGTGAAGGGCAGTAAGGTAACAATGTATGAAGGGCTTTACAATCTGATTGCTTGGGAGCACTTGTACAGTTTATGTTTCCCAGAGCTGCGCCTGCACCTGGTTGACAGCAAGCTGACTGATCCCAGGAAGCTTGCACAGAAAGCAGACCGCTGGGAGAGCACCAGGGTCCAAAAGAGGTATGGGGGAGACCATGCCAAGGGTGGGCAGGGTCCCTCTCAGAAGAAGGGGGTTAAGGGTAAACAGCGGTAGTTCTCTAAAGGGCCCCAAACTGATTCCCAGGGTAAAGATTCCCAACCCCCCCAGTGAGAAGAAGCCATGTTCTCCAAAGGGAAGCCAGTGGCAGGGGGACCCCCACATAAATGTTATGCATGTGACCAAGTGGGTCATGTGAGGGGGGACCCCAAATGCCCCAAGAGTACACCAGCACCCACTGGTGCACAGCCCCAGGGTTTGGCTAGTGTAGCGCTTGGGGAGGAGTTCGTTCCAGGTGGGTGGGAGCCAACTGAAATGACCCTTGTCTCACTAGGGCACAGTGAGATGGTCCAGAGAACCCTTGTGCCTGAAAACACTAAACAGTACAGGCAGTGGGTGACCATCAATGGACAGAGGGTGGAGGATCTGAGAGACACAGGAGCCAGTGTGACTACAATGAGGAGTCAGCTGGTGTCTGAAGAGCAGATTGATCCCTGCGTACTTCACCAAGTAGTTGCAGTGGACAACTCAGAGCACCTGTGCAGAGTGGTGCAGAGTGGCGCAGGTTCCCTTTGAATGGGGGGGTCTCAGGTTCCTTGAAGGTAGCTGTGAGTCCAACCATGCCTGTAGATTGTTTGCTAGGCAATGACCTGGAGAATTCCCCTTGGAAGGAGGTGGAACACAGGTCTCACTTGGAGATGTTGGGTCTGCCTGAGTGGGTATGCGTATCCACACGGTCAATGGCTGCCCATCATGGTGGTCAAGAGCCCCTGGAGCCTGAAACAGTGGCCCAGGGGACTGCCAAGAAGAGGAAGGGCAGGGGGCGTGGGAAACCGGCCCTAAAAGTTTCCACAGACCGGGAGGAGGCGGTGCCTGAGGGTGATGCCCCGAAGCCTACAGGGGAACAGGTGGCTGAACTGGGGAGGTCCCTGAGCTGTTGTAGTGGTAGCAGGAAGTGGGACCTACCAGGGAGGCATTCTGTGAGGCACAAAAAACTTGCCCTATGCTAGAGGGACTGCGGCAGCTGAGTGCCTCCTGTATAGTGAGCCTCAGGTTCCTGAGCATGGGTCAGCTCGTTTGCTGGTAGTACCCCAGTGCTTCAAGACCTTCATACTGGGGTTGGATCATGATGTACCATTGGCAGGACATCTGGGGCAGGACAAGACCTATAAGAGGCTTGTCTCCCATTTCTATTGGCCCCAGATGCACAAGCATTCTGCTACACACTGTAGGAGTTGCACAACTTGTCAGGCAAGTGGCAAGAGTGGGGGGAAATGTAAGGCTACCCTTCAACCTTTACCAGTTGTTAGTACTCCCTTTGAGAGGGTAGGTATTCACATTATGGAGCCTCTGGATCCCTAGACAGCCATGAGCAACAGGTTCATCCTGGTCTTGGTGGAGCATGCCACCCGGTACCCAGAAGCCATTCCTCTGAGGTCAGTCATTTCCCCTGTGGTGGGTTGTGCACTGATGGGGGGTTCTTACCTGCATGGGGTTCCCCTAGCAAGTGGTAACTGATAGGGGTACAAACTTCATATCTACGCTTATGAAGTCCCTGTGGAAGGTGTGTGGTGTGGACCTACAAGTTCACCACGTCTTACCACCCCCAAAGTAATGGTCTGGTTGAGAGATTCAACCGCACCTTGAAAGGCATGATTATGGGCCTGTCAGAGCCCTTGAGGTGTAAGTGGGACATCCTCTTGCCATGCCTTCTGTTTGCATACAGGGAGGTGCCTCAAAAGGGACTTGGGTTTAGTCCCTTTGAGCTGATCTATGGCCAACCTGTGAGGGGACCTTTAAGTCTGGTGAAGGAGGCTTTGGAAAAAGCTCCTAGTAAACACCCCCCAGGATGTATTTAGCTACATGCTGGCTTTGAGAAACCAGACTGCCTGCTTCAGGGGTCTCGCATAGGAGAACCTAGAAGCAAGCCAGGATGATATAAAATGGTGGAATGACCAGAATGCCACTCTGGTCGGGTTTTAACCTGGTCAAAAAGTGTGGGTATGGCACCTGGGGCGCTCCAGGATAAGTGGACTGGGCCATTTGAGGTGGTGGAGCGCAAGAGTGAAGTCACCTACCTGGTGGACTTGCGGTCTCCAAGGAACCCTTTAAGGGCCATGCATGTCAACCGCCTCAAGCTGCACTTTGAGTTGACTGAACTGTCCATGCTCCGTGCAACAGATGATGGGGTGGAGGAGGAGAGTGAGCCTCTTCCTGATCAACTGTCTGCAGGAGAGAAAGATGGGTCTGTGGAGGGAGTGATCCTCTCCCCCTCCCTGACTGAACAGCAGCAGAGGGACTGTCGCCAGGTGTTGGGACAGTTCGCCTCACTGTTTTCCCTGATCCCAGGGGTCACACACTTGGGGCACACATGATGTGGACACTGGGGACAGTCCACCCATTAAACAGAAAGTTTACAGGGTGACTGACAGGGTCAGGGCTTGCATTAAGGATGAAGTATCCAAAATGTTAACCCTAGGGGTTATTGAGCATTCCAGCAGTCCTTGGGCCAGCCCAGTGGTATTGGTCCCAAAGGCTGCTGCACCTGGTGCCACTCCAGAACTCAGGTTCTGTGTGGACTTCCGGGGACTCAATGCGGTCAGCAAGACTGACGCACACCCCATTCCCCGAACTGATGGGCTCATTGACCGGTTGGGAGCTGCCAAGTACCTCAGTACGTTTGACTCAACATCTGGGTAGTGGCAGATTGCCTTAACTGAGGGGGCCAAGGAGAGGTCAGCATTTTCTATCCCAGGTGGACACTTTCAATTTAAAGGTATGCAATTTGGGATGAAGAATGCCCCTGCCATCTTTCAGAGGTTGGTCAACCAGTGTTGGCTGGGCTGGATGAGTTCAGCTCCGCCTACCTGGATGACATTGCTGTTTTTAGTTCCACATGGGAGGAACACCTGCAACACCTCTGGTGAGTGTTAGAGGCCCTGTAGAAGGCAGGCCTCACTATTAAGGCAAGCAAGTGCCAAATAGGGCAGGGTTCTGTGGTGTATTTGGGACACCAGGTAGGGAGTGGCTAGGTGGCACCCCTACAGCCAGAACTTGACACCATTCTGGCTTGGGAGCCTCCCAAAACCCAGACTGAGGTGAGACCCTTTTTAGGTCTCACTGGCTACTACAGGGGGTTTGTCAAGGGACATGGTACCATTGTTAACCCCTTGACTGAGTTGCCTTCTAAGAAGAAACCCAAAAAGGTGATCTGGACAGAGGCTTGCCGGACCACTTTTGATACCTTGAATGCTGCCATGTACACAGCACCTGTGCTGAAGGCACCTGACTACTCCAAGGAGTTTGTTGTGCAAACAGACACCTCAGAGCATGGTATTGGAGCAGCATTCTCACAGCTTAATGAAGAGGGCCTAGATCAACCTGCAGCCTTCATTAGCAGGAGGTTACGTCCCAGGGAATGTAGGTGGAGTGCCATAGAACGTGAAGCATTTGCTGTGGTCTGGGCGCTGAAGAAGATAAGACCCTACGTATTTGGGACTCACTTCCGGGTTCAGACCGACCACAGGCCCCTCAGATGGTTAATGCAGATGAGGGGTGAGAATCCATAACTGTTGAAGTGGTCCATTTCCTTACAGGGGATGGACTTTAGGGTGGACACCGCTCTGGTACAGAACACGCCAATGCTGATGGTCTGTCCAGATTCTTCCGCCTTAGTGATGAGAACTCACATGAAGTTGGGCAGTTGCTCCCCACTTTCAGCTGGGGGGGGGAACACGTGTTAGACTTTTCATCCTTGGTGTGGTCTCCCTTAACTTTTTGCCTCTGTTTCCCAGGTTGTTGATGTGTGCTCAACTCTGTGTTTGCTGTTTTTGTTACTCTGGGCACTTTACCACTGCTAACCAGTGCTAAAGTGCAAATGCTCCTATACAAAATGTGTATGTAATTGGTTCATCCATGATTGGCATATTTGATTTACTAATAAGTCCCTAGTACAGTGCACTAGAGGTGCCCAGGGCCTGTAAATCAAATGCTACTAGTGGGCCTGCAGGACTGGTTGTGCCACCCACATTGGTAGCTCTGTAAACATGGCTCAGACCTGCCACTGCGGTGTCTGTGTGTGCAGTTTTAAACTGTAAATTCTGTAAATTAAACTGACAGCCTTAGGGGATGCTCAGAATCTCACCTTCACTATCATGAAGGATGCCCTCCTCACAAGATGGACAGGGGATGGACTTTATCATGAAGGATGCCCTCCTCACAAGATATGGTCTCTCCCCTGAGCAGTATAAGGATAAGTTTAGGTCCTATAAGAAGAAGGAATCCCAAACATGGTTGGAATGTGTTGATTCTTTTTGCAGGCCACTGGATGGTTGGGTGAAGGGCAGTAAGGTAACAATGTATGAAGGGCTTTACAATCTGATTGCTTGGGAGCACTTGTACAGTTTATGTTTCCCAGAGCTGCACCTGCACCTGGTTGACAGCAAGCTGACTGATCCCAGGAAGCTTGCGCAGAAAGCAGACCGCTGGGAGAGCACCAGGGTCCAAAAGAGGTATGGGGGAGACCATGCCAAGGGTGGGCAGGGTCCCTCTCAGAAGAAGGGGGTTAAGGGTAAACAGCGGTAGTTCTCTAAAGGGCCCCAAACTGATTCCCAGGGTAAAGATTCCCAACCCCCCCAGTGAGAAGAAGCCATGTTCTCCAAAGGGAAGCCAGTGGCAGGGGGACCCCCACATAAATGTTATGCATGTGACCAAGTGGGTCATGTGAGGGGGGACCTCAAATGCCCCAAGAGTACACCAGCACCCACTGGTGCACAGCCCCAGGGTTTGGCTAGTGTAGCGCTTGGGGAGGAGTTCGTTCCAGGTGGGTGGGAGCCAACTGAGATGACCCTTGTCTCACTAGGGCACAGTGAGATGGTCCAGAGAACCCTTGTGCCTGAAAACACTGAACAGTACAGGCAGTGGGTGACCATCAATGGACAGAGGGTGGAGGATCTGAGAGACACAGGAGCCAGTGTGACTACAATGAGGAGTCAGCTGGTGTCTGAAGAGCAGATTGATCCCTGCGTACTTCACCAAGTAGTTGCAGTGGACAACTCAGAGCACCTGTGCAGAGTGGTGCAGAGTGGCGCAGGTTCCCTTTGAATGGGGGGGGTTTCAGGTTCCTTGAAGGTAGCTGTGAGTCCAACCATGCCTGTAGATTGTTTGCTAGGCAATGACCTGGAGAATTCCCCTTGGAAGGAGGTGGAACAAAGGTCTCACTTGGAGATGTTGGGTCTGCCTGAGTGGGTATGCATATCCACACGGTCAATGGCAGCCCATCATGGTGGTCAAGAGCCCCTGGAGCCTGAAACAGTGGCCCAGGGGACTGCCAAGAAGAGGAAGGGCAGGGGGCGTGGGAAACCGGCCCTAAAAGTTTCCACAGACCGGGAGGAGGCGGTGCCTGAGGGTTATGCCCCGAAGCCTACAGGGGAACAGGTGGCTGAACTGGGGAGGTCCCTGAGCTGTCGTAGTGGTAGCAGGAAGTGGGACCTACCAGAGTGGCATTCTGTGAGGCACAAAAAACTCACAGATGCTATGCTATGCTAGAGGGACTGCAGCAGCTGATTGCCTCCTGGATAGTGAGCCTCAGGTTCCTGAGCATGGGTAAGCTCGTTTGCTGGTAGTACCCCAGTGCTTCAAGACCTTCATACTGGGGTTGGATCATGATGTACCATTGGCAGGACATCTGGGGCAGGACAAGACCTATAAGAGGCTTGTCTCCCATTTCTATTGGCCCCAGATGCACAAGCATTCTGCTACACACTGTAGGAGTTGCACAGCTTGTCAGGCAAGTGGCAAGAGTGGGGGGAAATGAAAGGCTACCCTCCAACCTTTACCTGTTGTTAGTACTCCCTTTGAGAGGGTAGGTATTCACATTGTGGAGCCTCTGGATCCCTAGACAGCCATGGGCAACAGGTTCATCCTGGTCTTGGTGGAGCATGCCACCCGGTACCCAGAAGCCATTCCTCTGAGGTCAGTCATTTCCCCTGTGGTGGGTTGTGCACTGATGGGGGGTTCTTACCTGCATGGGGTTCCCCTAGCAAGTGGTAACTGATAGGGGTACAAACTTCATATCTACGCTTATGAAGTCCCTGTGGAAGGTGTGTGGGGTGGACCTACAAGTTCACCACGTCTTACCACCCCCAAAGTAATGGTCTGGTTGAGAGATTCAACCGCACCTTGAAAGGCATGATTATGGGCCTGTCAGAGCCCTTGAGGCGGAAGTGGGACATCCTCTTGCCATGCCTTCTGTTTGCATACAGGGAGGTGCCTCAAAAGGGACTTGGGTTTAGTCCCTTTGAGCTGATCTATGGCCAACCTGTGAGGGGACCTTTAAGTCTGGTGAAGGAGGCTTTGGAAAAAGCTCCTAGTAAACACCCCCCAGGATGTATTTAGCTACATGCTGGCTTTGAGAAACCAGACTGCCTGCTTCAGGGGTCTCGCACAGGAGAACCTAGAAGCAAGCCAGGATGATATAAAATGGTGGAATGACCAGAATGCCACTCTGGTCGGGTTTTAACCTGGTCAAAAAGTGTGGGTATGGCACCTGGGGCGCTCCAGGATAAGTGGACTGGGCCATTTGAGGTGGTGGAGCGCAAGAGTGAAGTCACCTACCTGGTGGACTTGCGGTCTCCAAGGAACCCTTTAAGGGCCATGCATGTCAACCGCCTCAAGCTGCACTTTGAGTTGACTGAACTGTCCATGCTCCGTGCAACAGATGATGGGGTGGAGGAGGAGAGTGAGCCTCTTCCTGATCAACTGTCTGCAGGAGAGAAAGATGGGTCTGTGGAGGGAGTGATCCTCTCCCCCTCCCTGACTGAACAGCAGCAGAGGGACTGTCGCCAGGTGTTGGGACAGTTCGCCTCACTGTTTTCCCTGATCCCAGGGGTCACACACTTGGGGCACACATGATGTGGACACTGGGGACAGTCCACCCATTAAACAGAAAGTTTACAGGGTGACTGACAGGGTCAGGGCTTGCATTAAGGATGAAGTATCCAAAATGTTATCCCTAGGGGTTATTGAGCATTCCAGCAGTCCTTGGGCCAGCCCAGTGGTATTGGTCCCAAAGGCTGCTGCACCTGGTGCCACACCAGAACTCAGGTTCTGTGTGGACTTCCGGGGACTCAATGCGGTCAGCAAGACTGACGCACACCCCATTCCCCGAGCTGATGAGCTCATTGATCGGTTGGGAGCTGGCAAGTACCTCAGTACGTTTGACTCAACATCTGGGTAGTGGCAGATTGCCTTAACTGAGGGGGCCAAGGAGAGGTCAGCATTTTCTATCCCAGGTGGACACTTTCAATTTAAAGGTATGCAATTTGGGATGAAGAATGCCCCTGCCATCTTTCAGAGGTTGGTCAACCAGTGTTGGCTGGGCTGGATGAGTTCAGCGCCGCCTACCTGGATGACATTGCTGTTTTTAGTTCCACATGGGAGGAACACCTGCAACACCTCTGGTGAGTGTTAGAGGCCCTGCAGAAGGCAGGCCTCACTATTAAGGCAAGCAAGTGCCAAATAGGGCAGGGTTCTGTGGTGTATTTGGGACACCAGGTAGGGAGTGGCCAGGTGGCACCCCTACAGCCAGAACTTGACACCATTCTGGCTTGGGAGCCTCCCAAAACCCAGACTGAGGTGAGACCCTTTTTAGGTCTCACTGGCTACTACAGGGGGTTTGTCAAGGGACATGGTACCATTGTTAACCCCTTGACTGAGTTGCCTTCTAAGAAGAAACCCAAAAAGGTGATCTGGACAGAGGCTTGCCGGACCACTTTTGATACCTTGAATGCTGCCATGTGCACAGCACCTGTGCTGAAGGCACCTGACTACTCCAAGGAGTTTGTTGTGCAAACAGACACCTCAGAGCATGGTATTGGAGCAGAATTCTCACAGCTTAATGAAGAGGGCCTAGATCAACCTGCAGCCTTCATTAGCAGGAGGTTACTTCCCAGGGAATGTAGGTGGAGTGCCATAGAACGTGAAGCGTTTGCTGTGGTCTGGGCGCTGAAGAAGACAAGACCCTACGTATTTGGGACTCACTTCCGGGTTCAGACCGACCACAGGCCCCTCAGATGGTTAATGCAGATGAGGGGTGAGAACCCATAACTGCTGAGGTGGTCCATTTCCTTACAGGGGATGGACTTTATGGTGGGCACCGCTCTGGTAAAGAACACGCCAATGCTGATGGTCTGTCCAGATTCTTCCGCCTTAGTGATGAGAACTCACATGAAGTGGGGCAGTTGCTCCTCACTTTCAGCTGGGTGGGGGGGGAACACGTGTTAGACTTTTCATCCTTGGTGTGGTCTCCCTTAACTTTTTGCCTCTGTTTCCCAGGTTGTTGATGTGTGCTCAACTCTGTGTTTGCTGTTTTTGTTACTCTGGGCACTTTACCACTGCTAACCAGTGCTAAAGTGCAAATGCTCCTATACAAAATGTGTATGTAATTGGTTCATCCATGATTGGCATATTTGATTTACTAATAAGTCCCTAGTACAGTGCACTAGAGGTGCCCAGGGCCTGTAAATCAAATGCTACTAGTGGGCCTGCAGGACTGGTTGTGCCACCCACATTGGTAGCTCTGTAAACATGGCTCAGACCTGCCACTGCGGTGTCTGTGTGTGCAGTTTTAAACTGTAAATTCGACTTGGCAAGTGTACCCACTTGCCAAGCCTACACCTTCCCTTTTCTTACATGTAAGACACCCCTAAGGTAGGCCCTAGGTAACCCAAGGGGCAGGGTGCAGTGTATGGTTAAGGTAGGACATATAGGCGGTCATTCTGACCGCGGCGGGCGGCTGTCGCCGCCCGCCATGCGGTTACCGCCGAATGGCCGTTCCGCGGTCAGGAGACTGCGGCGGCCATTCTGGCTTTCCCGCTGGGCTGGCGGGCGACCGCCAAAAGGCCGCCCGCCGGGCCAGCGGGAAAGCCCCTGCAACGAGGAAGCCGGCTCCGAATGGAGCCGGCGGAGTTGCAGGGGTGCGACGGGTGCAGTGGCACCCGTCGCGATTTTCACTGTCTGCAAAGCAGACAGTGAAAATCCTAATGGGGCCCTGTTAGGGGGCCCCTGCACTGCCCATGCCAGTGGCATGGGCAGTGCAGGGGCCCCCAGGGGCCCCACGACACCCGTTCCCGCCATCCTGGTTCTGGCGGTGGCGCCACGGTCAGAATAGCCCAGGAAGCACCGCCAGCCTGTTGGCGTTGCTTCCGCTGCCCTCCGCCCTGGCGGTCAGTGACCGCCAGGGTTGGAATGAGGGCCATAGTAATGTCTTTTATATGTCCTGACAGTGAAATATTGCTAAATTCATTTTTCACTGTTGCAAGGCCTGTCCCTCTCATAGGTTAACATGGGGGCTACTTTTAAATATGATTAAAGTTTAGATTCCCTTTGGGAGTGGATAGACATGTGGAGTTTGGGGTCTCTGAGCTCACAATTTAAAAATACATCTTTTAGTAAAGTTAATTTTAAGATTGTGTCTTTTAGAAAGTGGGCATTTTCTGGACTTTGTGTTCCTTCCATCTTGTGAAGAACTCTCTAAGGGCTTGATTTAGAGCTTGCCTCCTGTTATTGAAGTCACAGGGACAGTGAAGACTTCTCTCTGCCAGCACCTGGAGCTTCGGCTGAGACTCCTTCTCTGCCAAGTGGTGCCCATCCTTTTCCTGTCACCCTGAAAGGAGAAGCTGGCAGCCCAAGAGTGAAAAATCTGCGCACTGACCGCTGTGTGGGGAAAAGATCGTTGCGACTCCGATCTGCGGCTGAAAAATCTACGCTCCGCCGGCTTCGCGGCTGAAAATCGACGCTACCTGCAACGCGACTGAAAGATCGACGCCTGCGGCTGGAGAAATGACACGCAGCATCGCTGACAGAGGCCGGTGAGATCGCATTGTGCAGCTGGATTTCTGACGCAAACACCGCTGGGTGTGTAAAAACGACTCAAGGCCTGCCCAGACCCGAGAGTGCTGACCGGATTGATGCATTGCTGTCCTGCGGAGAGAAGAAATGACGCAGGCCGACCCGACTAAAGGAGAAACGATGCAAGGTCTCGCTCTTGAGTTAAACAACGCATCGCAAGCCCTTTTTGACGCACACTCACGCATGCAGGGTTATTTTTTACGCACCCAAGGTACATTTTCACGCTAACAGCGTTAGCGTTGTGTTTAAAATTACATAAAGACTCTTTTTGCATTTTTAGTGCTAACTTGACTTGTGTATTGTGGATTTTTGTTGTTTTGGTCTTGTTTTGTTTAGATAAATATTTTCTATTTTTCTAAACCTGTGTTGTGTCATTTTGTAGTGTTTTCATTAAGTTACTGTGTGTGTTGGTACAAATACTTTACACCTAGCACTCTGAGGTTAAGCCTTCCTGCTCGTGCCAAGCTACCAAGGGGGTAAGCAGGGGTTAGCTGAGGGTGATTCTCTTTTACCCTGACTAGAGTGAGGGTCCTTGCTTGGACAGGGGGTAACCTGACTTCCAACCAAAGACCCCTTTTCTACAGGTAGTTGGAAAAGCATTGGAGGGGGGCAGCTGGCAAATGTTGAGCCAGACTAGCTTTCTCTTCTTAGGGTGCCTCTGGCCAGAATTTTATCAACATGGCTGAATTTGCAAGTCAAGCTGGGCAAAAAAGTGGGAAACCTGCCATGATGATATTGTTTGCTACATAAAATGTAAACATAAAACATCAGCTGCAAAAAGAAATCAATAAATCTCTTCAAAAGTAGAATGGAGCTGGCTAAACTAATCCTAAACCAAATAGAGACAGATTTCACAAATTACCAAAAGAACACATGGGATTTCATACAAAATCGTATGCTCACCATCTCAGTTCCATTCAATTTAACCCCTTCCCCGCCACGGACGTAATGGTTACGTCCATGGCAGCGCCTGTGTGGCGCAATGGACATAACCATTACGTCCTGCTACCGGCCCTCGGGGGAAGCGCTAGCACTCTCCCCGAGGGCCGCCCCCCCACCCCCCCAGGCCAGGGCTGAAAGGGGAATCCCTTCCCCTTCAACCCCTGACCCCCCCACCCCCCCTGTGACGTCAGCGCGCGAGCGCGCGCTGACAATCACAGAGCCTCCCCCATCGCGCTGGAAGCTCAGCTAGGGAGGCAAGGAGAGGCTTCAAAGGGAAGGAAATGTATTTCCTTCCCTTTGAAGTCTCTCCCAGGGTTTCAAAAGCCGGATTGCTTGCAATCTGGCTTTTGAAACCCCACTAGACACCAGGGATGTTTTTTTTTGTGTGAAAGTGATATAAGGGAGCGACCCCTTGGGCAAGGGTCGCTTCCAGGGGGTGCATTTTTTTTTAAGGCCTTTTGTGCCCCCAATGGGGGCAGATCGGCCTATTTGTATGAGGCCAATCTGCCCCCAAGGGGGGTAGAAACCACTAGACACCAGGGAGTTTTTTTTGTGTTTGTTTCTCACGTAAGGGGAGCGACCCCTTAGGCAAGGGTCGTTCCCCTGGGGGGCAAATTAATTTTAGGCCATTTCTGCCATCTATGGGGCAGATCAGCCTATTGTGATTAGGCCGATCTGCCCCCAAGGGGGGCAGAAACCACTAGGCACCAGGGATTTTTTGTTGTTGTTGTTGTTTTACAGATGGGGAGTGTCCTCTTAGGCAAGGGTCGCTCCCCTGGAGGGGCAAATTGTATTTAGACCATTTCTTCCCCCCATGGGGGCAGATTGGCTGATTTTAGGTCAATCTGCCCCCAAGGGGGCGGAAACCACTAGGCACCGGGGATTTTTTTTTTGGCACCAATGTCACGCAGGGGGAGCGACCCCGTAGGCAAGGGCCGCTCCCGAGGGAGTTTGGGGGGACAAATTTATTTTAGGCCATTTCTGCCCCCCCTGGGGCCAGAGCGGCCTATTGTTATTAGGCCTATCTGCCCCCAGGGGGGGCAGAAACCTCTAGGCGCCAGGGCAAATTTGTTTTTCTTTTTTTTTTTTTTGTTTGTTTTTTTAGAGATGGGGAGCAACCCCTTAGGCAAGGGTCGCTCCCCTGGAGGGGCAAATTGTATTTAGGCCATTTCTGCCCGCTTTGGGGGCAGATTGGCCGATTTTAGGTCAATCTGCCCCCAAGGGGGGCAGAAACCACTAGGCACCATGGATCTTTTTTTGTGCCGTCACGCAAGGGGAGTGACCTTGTAGGCAAGGGTCGCTCCCCGGGGGGGGGCAGTGGGGGGGCAAATTTATTTTAGGCCATTTCTGCTATTGTTATTAGGCCGATCTGCCCCCAGGGGGGGCAGAAACCTCTAGACGCCAGGGCAAATTTTTTTTGTATGTTTTTTTTTTGTTTGCTTGTTTTTTTAGAGATGGGGAGCGACCCATTAGGCAAGGGTCGCTCCCCTTGGGGGCAAATTGTATTTAGACCATTTCTGCCCCCCTTGAGGGCAGATTGGCCGATTTTAGGTCAATCTGCCCCCAAGGAGGCAGAAACCACTAGGCACGGGGATTTTTTTTTGGCGCCAAAGTCACGCAGGGGGAGCGACCCCGTAGGCAAGGGTCGCTCCCGGGCGGGGGTTGGGGGGCAAATTTATTTTAGGCCATTTCTGCCCCCCGGGGGCAGATCGGCCTATTGTTATTAGGCCGATTTGCCCCCAAGGGGGGCAGGAACCTCTAGGCGCCAGGGCAAACTTTTTTTTTGTGTTTTTTTTTGGTTTGTTTGTTTTTTTAGAGATGGGGAACAACCCATTAGGCAAGGGTCGCTCCCCTGGGGGGCAAATTGTATTTAGACCATTTCTGCCAAAGGGGGGCAGATTGGCCGATTTTAGGTCAATCTGCCCCCAAGGGGGCAGAAACCACTAGGCACTGGGGATTTTTTTTTGGGCGCCAATGGCACTCAGGCGGAGCGACCCTGTAGGCAAGGGTCGCTCCCGGGGAGGGATTGGGGGACAAATTTATTTTAGGCCATTTCTGCCCCCCCTGGGGCCGGCTGAGCTAGAGGCCCAAATCCACAGGTAGGCACTGTTTTCTATGAAAAAATGTGATGTGTCCTCGTTGTGTTTTGGGCCATTTCCTGTCGCGGGCTCTAAGCCTACCCACACAAGTGAGGTATCATTTTTATCGGGAGGCTTGGGGGAACGCTGGGTGGAAGGAAATTTGTGGCTCCTCTCAGATTCCAGAACTTTCTGTCACCGAAATGTGAGGAAAACGTGTTTTTTTAGCCAAATTTTGAGGTTTGCAAAGGATTCTGCGTAACAGAACCTGGTCAGAGGCCCACAAGTCACCCCATCTTGGATTCCCCTGGGTTTCTAGTTTTCAAAAATGCGCTGGTTTGCTAGGTTTCCCCAGGTGCCGGCTGAGCTAGAGGCCAAAATCCACAGGTAGGCACTGTTTTCTATGAAAAAATTTGATGTGTCCACGTTGTGTTTTGGGCCATTTCCTGTCGCGGGCGCTAAGCCTACCCACACAAGTGAGGTATCATTTTTATCGGGAGACTTGGGGGAACGCTGGGTGGAAGGAAATTTGTGGCTCCTCTCAGATTCCAGAACTTTCTGTCACCGAAATGTGAGGAAAACTTGTTTTTTTAGCCAAATTTTGAGGTTTGCAAAGGATTCTGGGTAACGGAACCTGGTCAGAGCCCCCAAAAGTCACCCCATCTTGGATTCCCCTAGGTCTCTAGTTTTCAAAAATGCACAGGTTTGGTAGGTTTCCCTAGGTGCCGGCTGAGCTAGAGGCCAAAATCTACAGGTAGTCACTTTGCAAAAAACACCTCTGTTTTCTTTAAAAAAATGTGATGTGTCCACGTTGCGTTTTGGGGCATTTCCTGTCACGGGCGCTAGGCCTACCCACACAAGTGAGGTATCATTTTTATCAGGAGACTTGGGGGAACGCTGGGTGGAAGGAAATCTGTGGCTGCTCTCTGATTCCAGAACTTTCTGTCACCAAAATGTGAGGAAACGTGTTTTTTAGCCAAAGTTTGAGGTTTGCAAAGGATTCTGGGTAACAGAACCTGGTCAGAGCCCCACAAGTCACCCCATCTTGGATTCCCCTAGGTCTCTAGTTTTGAAAAATGCACAGGTTTGGTAGGTTTCCCTAGGTGCCGGCTGAGCTAGAGGCCAAAATCTACAGGTAGGCACTTTGCAAAAAACACCTCTGTTTTTTCTGTCCACGTTGCGTTTTGGGGCGTTTCCTGTCGCGGGTGCTAGGCCTACCCACACAAGTGAGGTATCATTTTTATCAGGAGACTTGGGGGAACATAGATTAGCAAAACAAGTGTTATTGCCCCTTGTCTTTCTCTACATTTCTTCCTTCCAAATATAAGAGAGTGTGTAAAAAAGACATCTATTTGAGAAATGCCCTGTAATTCACATGCTAGTATGGTCACCTTGGAATTCAGAGATGTGCAAATAACCACTGCTCCTCAACACCTTATCTTGTGCCCTTTTTGGAAATACAAAGGTTTTCTTGATAGCTATTTTTCACTCTTTATATTTCAGCAAATGAATTGCTGTATACCCAGTATAGAATGAAAACGCACTGCAGGGTGCAGCTCATTTATTGGCTCTGGGTACCTAGGGTTCTTGATGAACCTACAAGCCCTATATATCCGCGCAACCAGAAGAGTCCAGCAGACGTAACGGTATATTGCTTTCAAAAATCTGACATTGCAGGAAACAGTTACAGAGTAAAACGTAGAGAAAAATTGCAGATTTTTTCACCTCAATTTCAATATTTTCTTTTTTCACTTGTTATTTTCTGTAGGAAACCCTTGTAGGATCTACACAAATTACCCCTTGCAGAATTCAGAATTTTGTCTACCTTTCAGAAATGGTGTGGTTTCTGGGATCCAGCATTGGTTTCATGCCCATTTCGGTCACTGACTGGAAGGAGGCTGAAAGCACAAAAAATCGTAAAAATGGGGTATGTCCCAGTAAAATGCCAAAATTGTGTTGAAAAATTGGGTTTTCTGATTCAAGTCTGCCTGTTCCTGAAAGCTAGGAAGCTGGTGATTTTAGCACCGCAAACCCTTTGTTGATGCCATTTTCAGGGATAAAAACACAAGCCTTCTTCTGCAGCCTCTTTTTCCCATTTTTGAAAAAAAAAACGAAATTTTCACTGTATTTTGGCTAATTTCTTGGCCTCCTTCTGGGGAACCCACAAAGTCTGGGTACCTCTAGAATCCCTAGGATGTTGGAAAAAAAGGACGCACATTTGGCGTGGGTAGCTTATGTGAACAAAAGGTTATGAGGGCCTAAGCGTGAACTGCCCCAAATAGCCAAAAAAAGGCTTGGCACCTGAGGAGGAAAAGGCCTGGCAGCGAAGGGGTTAAAGTGATCCCCAGCAAAGAAGAAGAATATGGACCTTTGTTTTAATGAATACTGAGATGTATGCTGAATGATGCTATTCAGTAATAGAAATGTGAACTCTAGCTAACATAAGGCAAACTGGGCCTCAGACTTATCCACTTTACTGTGACTTTTCATCGTACCACATGAACAGACTTGTATTTCTATGTATCACTTGAATAAGAACTGTAAGGAAATGCCTCCTTGGCATGGTTGCCCCCTGACTTTTTGCCTCTGCTGATGCTATGTTTACAATTGAAAGTGTGCTGAGGCCTGCTAACCAGGCCCCAGCACCAGTGTTCTTTCCCTAACCTGTACCTTTGTATCCACAATTGGCAGACCCTGGCATCCAGATAAGTCCCTTGTAACTGGTACTTCTAGTACCAAGGGCCCTGATGCCAAGGAAGGTCTCTAAGGGCTGCAGCATGTCTTATGCCACCCTGGAGACCTCTCACTCAGCACAGACACACTGCTTGCCAGCTTGTGTGTGCTAGTGAGAGCAAAACGAGTAAGTCGACATGGCACTCCCCTCAGGGTGCCATGTCAGCCTCTCACTGCCTATGCAAGTATAGGTCAGTCACCCCTCTAGCAGGCCTTACAGCCCTAAGGCAGGGTGCACTATACCATAGGTGAGGGTACCAGTGCATGAGCATGGTACCCCTACAGTGTCTAAACAAAACCTTAGACATTGTAAGTGCAGGGTAGCCATAAGAGTATATGGTCTGGGAGTTTGTCAAACACGAACTCCACAGCACCATAATGGCTACACTGAAAACTGGGAAGTTTGGTATCAAACTTCTCAGCACAATAAATGCACACTGATGCCAGTGTACATTTTATTGCAAAATACACCCCAGAGGGCACCTTAGAGGTGCCCCCTGAAACTTAAACCGACTGTCTGTGTAGGCTGACTAGTTCCAGCAGCCTGCCACACTAGAGACATGTTGCTGGCCCCATGGGGAGAGTGCCTTTGTCACTCTGAGGCCAGTAACAAAGCCTGCACTGGGTGGAGATGCTAACACCTCCCCCAGGCAGGAGCTGTGACACCTGGCGGTGAGCCTCAAAGGCTCACCCCTTTGTCACAGCCCAGCAGGGCACTCCAGCTTAGTGGAGTTGCCCGCCCCCTCCGGCCACGGCCCCCACTTTTGGCGGCAAGGCTGGAGGGAACAAAGAAAGCAACAAGGAGGAGTCACTGGCCAGTCAGGACAGCCCCTAAGGTGTCCTGAGCTGAGGTGACTCTAACTTTTAGAAATCCTCCATCTTGCAGATGGAGGATTCCCCCAATAGGGTTAGGATTGTGACCCCCTCCCCTTGGGAGGAGGCACAAAGAGGGTGTACCCACCCTCAGGGCTAGTAGCCATTGGCTACTAACCCCCCAGACCTAAACACGCCCTTAAATTTAGTATTTAAAGGCTACCCTGAACCCTAGAAAAATTAGATTCCTGCAACAACAAGAAGAAGGACTGCCTAGCTGAAAACCCCTGCAGAGGAAGACCAGAAGACAACAACTGCCTTGGCTCCAGAAACTCACCGGCCTGTCTCCTGCCTTCCAAAGAACTCTGCTCCAGCGACGCCTTCCAAAGGGACCAGCGACCTCTGACTCCTCTGAGGACTGCCCTGCTTCGACGACGACAAGAAACTCCCGAGGACAGCGGACCTGCTCCAAAAAGACTGCAACTTTATCCAAAGGAGCAGCTTTAAAGAACCCTGCAATCTCCCCGCAAGAAGCGTGAGACTTGCAACACTGCACCCGGCGACCCCGACTCGGCTGGTGGAGAACCAACACCTCAGGGAGGACCCCCGGACTACTCTACGACTGTGAGTACCAAAACCTGTCCCCCCTGAGCCCCCACAGCGCCGCCTGCAGAGGGAATCCCGAGGCTTCCCCTGACAGCGACTCTCTGAAACCTAAGTCCCGACGCCTGGAAAAGACCCTGCACCCGCAGCCCCCAGGACCTGAAGGACCGGACTTTCACTGCAGAAGTGACCCCCAGGAGAACCTCTCCCTTGCCCAAGTGGAGGTTTCCCCGAGGAAGCCCCCCCTTTCCTGCCTGCAGCGCTGAAGAGATCCCTTGATCTCTCATTGACTTCCATTGCGAACCCGACGCTTGTTCTAACACTGCACCCGGCCGCCCCCGCGCCGCTGAGGGTGAAATTTCTGTGTGGGCTTGTGTCCCCCCCGGTGCCCTACAAAACCCCCCTGGTCTGCCCTCCGAAGACGCGGGTACTTACCTGCTGGCAGACTGGAACCGGGGCACCCCCTTCTCTCCATTGAAGCCTATGCGTTTTGGGCACCACTTTGAACTCTGCACCTGACCGGCCTTGAGCTGCTGGTGTGGTAACTTTGGGGTTGCTCTGAACCCCCAACGGTGGGCTACCTTGGACCAAGAACTGAACCCTGTAAGTGTCTTACTTACCTGGTAAAACTAACAAAAACTTACCTCCCCCCAGGAACTGTGAAAATTGCACTGTGTCCACTTTTAAAGTAGCTATTTGTGAATAACTTGAAAAGTATACATGCAGTTGAAATAATTCAAAGTTCCTAATGTACTTACCTGCAATACCTTTCAAACAAGATATTACATGTTACATTTGAACCTGTGGTTCTTAAAATAAACTAAGAAAATATATTTTTCTATAACAAAACCTATTGGCTGGATTTGTCTCTGAGTGTGTGTACCTCATTTATTGTCTATGTGTATGTACAACAAATGCTTAACACTACTCCTTGGATAAGCCTACTGCTCGACCACACTACCACAAAATAGAGCATTAGTATTATCTCTTTTTACCACTATTTTACCTCTAAGGGGAACCCTTGGACTCTGTGCATGCTATTCCTTACTTTGAAATAGCACATACAGAGCCAACTTCCTACATTGGTGGATCAGCGGTGGGGTACAAGACTTTGCATTTGCTGGACTACTCAGCCAATACCTGATCACACGACAAATTCCAAAATTGTCATTAGAAATTGATTTTTGCAATTTGAAAAGTTTTCGAAATTCTTTAAAGTCCTGCTAGGGCCTTGTGTTAGTCCCTGTTAGCATTTCTTTTAGAGTTTAAAAGTTTGTTAAAAGTTTGAATTAGATTCTAGAACCAGTTTTAGTTTCTTAAAAAGTATTCCAACTTTTAGAAGCATAATGTCTAGCACAGATGTGAATGTGGTGGAACTCGACACCACACCTTACCTCCATCTACAGATGAGAGAGCTAAGGTCACTCTGTAAACTAAAGAAAATAACAATGGGCTCCAAATCTACCAAAGTACAGCTCCAGGAGCTTTTGGCAGAGTTTGAAAAAGCCAACCCCTCTGAGGATGGCAACTCAGAGGATGAAGATAGTGACTTGGAGGGAAATTCCCCCCCTCCAGTCCTACTTAGGGAGAGCAGGGCTTCTCAAGCCCTGACTCCACAAATAATAGTCAGAGATGCAGGTTCCCTCACAGGAGGGACCAACAACTCTGAAATCACTGAGGATAACTCCAGTGAAGAGGACATCCAGTTAGCCAGGATGGCCAAAAGATTGGCTTTGGAAAGACAGATCCTAGCCATAGAAAGGGAAAGACAAGAGATGGGCCTAGGACCCATCAATGGTGGCAGCAACATAACTAGGGTCAGAGATTCTCCGGACATGTTGAAAATCCCCAAAGGGATTGTAACTAAATATGAAGATGGTGATGACATCACCAAATAGTTCACAGCTTTTGAGAGGGCTTGTGTAACCAGAAAAGTGAACAGATCTCACTGGGGTGCTCTCCTTTGGGAAATGTTCACAGGAAAGTGTAGGGATAGACTCCTCACACTCTCTGGAAAAGATGCAGAATCTTATGACCTCATGAAGGGTACCCTGATTGAGGGCTTTGGATTCTCCACTGAGGAGTATAGGATTAGATTCAGGGGGGCTCAAAAATCCTCGAGCCAGACCTGGGTTGACTTTGTAGACTACTCAGTAAAAACACTAGATGGTTGGATTCAAGGCAGTGGGGTAAGTAATTATGATGGGCTGTACAATTTATTTGTGAAAGAACACCTGTTAAGTAATTGTTTCAATGATAAACTGCATCAGCATCTGGTAGACCTAGGACCAATTTCTCCCCAAGAATTGGGAAAGAAGGCGGACCATTGGGTCAAGACTAGGGTGTCCAAAACTTCCACAGGGGGTGACCAAAAGAAAGGGGTCACAAAACCTCCCCAGGGGAAAAGTGGTGAGACAGCCAAAAATAAAAATAGTAAAGAGTCTTCTACAGGCCCCCAGAAACCTGCACAGGAGGGTGGGCCCAGAGCCTCTTCACAAAACAATCCTGGGTACAAGGGTAAAAACTTTGATCCCAAAAAGGCCTGGTGTCGTAGCTGTAATCAGCCTGGACACCAAACTGGAGACAAGGCCTGTCCCAAGAAAGGTTCCACTCCAAACTCCAATCCAGGTAACACTGGAATGGCTAGTCTCCAAGTGGGATCAACAGTGTGCCCAGAGCAAATCAGGGTCCACACTGAAGCTACTCTAGTCTCTGAGGGTGGGGTGGATTTGGCCACACTAGCTGCCTGGCCGCCTAACATGCAAAAATACAGGCAGCAGCTCTTTATTAATGGGACAAGTGTAGAGGGCCTGAGGGATACAGGTGCCAGTGTCACCATGGTGACAGAGAAACTGGTTTCCCCTGGCCAATACCTGACTGGAAAAACCTATACAGTCACCAACGCTGACAATCAGACTAAAGCACATCCCATGGCAATGGTAACTTTAGAATGGGGAGGGGTCAATGGCCTGAAACAGGTGGTGGTCTCCTCAAACATTCCAGTAGACTGTCTGCTTGGAAATGACCTGGAGTCCTCAGCATGGGCTGAGGTAGAACTAAAAACCCATGCAGCCATGCTGGGTATCCCTGAACTGGTGTGTGTAAAAACAAGAGCACAATGCAAGGCACAGGGTGAAAAAGTAGAGCTGGAGTCTGGAAGAAAGGCCCAGCCTACCAAGAGAAAAGGAAAGTCAGTTGGGAAACTAACTGCAACACAGTCAGAAAAAGAGAACCTCTCTTCCCAGGAAGAAGTTCTGCCCTCTGAGGGAACTGAGCCTTTGGAGCTTGAACCTTATCAGGTTGAGCTCTTAGGCCCAGGGGGACCCTCAAGGGAGGAGCTGTCTAAGGGACAAGAAACCTGTCCCTCTCTTGAAGGCCTTAGGCAGCAAGCTGCAGAAGAGTCCAAGGGCAAGAAAAATGGAACACATAGGGTCTATTGGGAAGATGGACTCCTGTACACTGAGGCCAGAGACCCCAAACCTGGTGCCACTAGGAGAGTGGTAGTGCCTCAGTCGTTCAGAGAGTTTATTCTGACCTTAGCCCATGATATTCCCCTTGCTGGGCATTTGGGACAAACCAAGACGTGGGAGAGGTTAGTCAACCACTTCTACTGGCCCAATATGTCCCACAAGGTTAAGGAGTTTTGCCTCTCCTGCCCCACCTGTCAATCCAGTGGTAAGACAGGTGGGCACCCAAAGGCCCCCCTCATTCCACTTCCAGTGGTGGGGGTCCCCTTTGAAAGAGTGGGTGTGGACATAGTTGGTCCACTAGAACCTCCCACAGCCTCAGGAAATATGTATATCCTAGTAGTAGTGGATCATGCTACTAGGTATCCTGAAGCTATTCCCCTTAGGTCAACTACTGCCCCTGCAGTAGCCAAGGCCCTCATTGGTATCTTTACCAGAGTGGGTTTCCCTAAGGAGGTGGTGTCTGACAGAGGTACCAACTTCATGTCAGCATACCTAAAACACATGTGGAATGAGTGTGGAGTGACTTACAAATTCACTACACCATACCATCCACAAACTAATGGCTTAGTTGAGAGATTCAACAAGACATTAAAAGGCATGATCATGGGGCTCCCAGAAAAGCTCAAAAGGAGATGGGATGTCCTCTTGCCATGTCTGCTTTTCGCTTACAGAGAGGTGCCACAGAAGGGAGTAGGATTCTCACCCTTTGAACTTCTGTTTGGTCACCCTGTAAGGGGACCACTTGCTCTTGTTAAAGAAGGCTGGGAGAGACCTCTTCATGAGCCTAAACAAGACATAGTGGACTATGTACTTGGCCTTCGCTCTAGAATGGCAGAGTACATGGAAAAGGCAAGCAAAAACCTTGAGGCCAGCCAACAGCTCCAGAAGTTTTGGTATGACCAAAAGGCTGCAATGGTTGAGTTCCAACCAGGGCAGAAAGTCTGGGTTCTGGAGCCTGTGGCTCCCAGGGCACTTCAGGACAAATGGAGTGGCCCTTACCCAGTGCTAGAAAGGAAGAGTCAGGTCACCTACCTGGTGGACCTGGGCACAAGCAGGAGCCCCAAGAGGGTGATCCATGTGAACCGCCTTAAGCTCTTCCATGACAGGGCTGATGTAAATCTGTTGATGGTAACAGATGAGGATCAGGAGGCAGAGAGTGAACCTCTCCCTGATCTTCTGTCATCAGACCCAAAAGATGGCTCAGTAGATGGAGTGATCTACTCAGACACCCTCTCTGGCCAACAGCAAGCTGATTGTAGGAGAGTCCTACAACAGTTTCCTGAACTCTTCTCCCTAACCCCTGGTCAGACACACCTGTGTACCCATGATGTGGACACAGGAGACAGCATGCCTGTCAAAAACAAAATTTTTAGACAGTCTGACCATGTTAAGGAAAGCATCAAGGTGGAAGTCCACAAGATGCTGGAATTGGGAGTAATTGAGCGCTCTGACAGCCCCTGGGCTAGCCCAGTGGTCTTAGTCCCCAAACCTCACACCAAAGATGGAAAGAAAGAGATGAGGTTTTGTGTGGACTACAGAGGGCTCAACTCTGTCACCAAGACAGACGCCCATCCAATTCCTAGAGCTGATGAGCTCATAGACAAATTAGGTGCTGCCAAATTCTTAAGTACCTTTGACCTGACAGCAGGGTACTGGCAAATAAAAATGGCACCTGGAGCAAAAGAGAAAACAGCATTCTCCACACCTGATGGGCATTATCAGTTTACTGTTATGCCCTTTGGTTTAAAGAATGCCCCTGCCACCTTCCAAAGGTTGGTGAATCAAGTCCTTGCTGGTTTGGAGTCCTTTAGCACAGCTTATCTTGATGATATTGCTGTCTTTAGCTCCACCTGGCAGGATCACCTGGTCCACCTGAAGAAGGTTTTGAAGGCTCTGCAATCTGCAGGCCTCTCTATCAAGGCATCCAAATGCCAGATAGGGCAGGGGACTGTGGTTTACTTGGGCCACCTTGTAGGTGGAGGCCAAGTTCAGCCACTCCAACCCAAGATCCAGACTATTCTGGACTGGGTAGCTCCAAAAACCCAGACTCAAGTCAGGGCATTCCTTGGCTTGACTGGGTACTACAGGAGGTTTGTGAAGGGATATGGATCCATTGTGACAGCCCTCACTGAACTCACCTCCAAGAAAATGCCCAAGAAAGTGAACTGGACTGTAGAATGCCAACAGGCCTTTGACACCCTGAAACAAGTAATGTGCTCAGCACCAGTTCTAAAAGCTCCAGATTATTCTAAGCAGTTCATTGTGCAGACAGATGCCTCTGAACATGGGATAGGGGCAGTTTTGTCCCAAACAAATGATGATGGCCTTGACCAGCCTGTTGCTTTCATTAGCAGGAGGTTACTCCCCAGGGAGCAGCGTTGGAGTGCCATTGAGAGGGAGGCCTTTGCTGTGGTTTGGTCCCTGAAGAAGCTGAGACCATACCTCTTTGGGACTCACTTCCTGGTTCAAACTGACCACAGACCTCTCAAATGGCTGATGCAAATGAAAGGTGAAAATCCTAAACTGTTGAGGTGGTCCATCTCCCTACAGGGAATGGACTTTATAGTGGAACACAGACCTGGGACTGCCCATGCCAATGCAGATGGCCTTTCCAGGTTCTTCCACTTAGAAAATGAAGACTCTCTTGGGAAAGGTTAGTTTCATCCTCTTTCGTTTGGGTGGGGGTTGTGGAAGGAAATGCCTCCTTGGCATGGTTGCCCCCTGACTTTTTGCCTTTGCTGATGCTATGTTTACAATTGAAAGTGTGCTGAGGCCTGCTAACCAGGCCCCAGCACCAGTGTTCTTTCCCTAACCTGTACTTTTGTATCCACAATTGGCAGACCCTGGCATCCAGATAAGTCCCTTGTAACTGGTACTTCTAGTACCAAGGGCCCTGATGCCAAGGAAGGTCTCTAAGGGCTGCAGCATGTCTTATGCCACCCTGGAGACCTCTCACTCAGCACAGACACACTGCTTGCCAGCTTGTGGTTGCTAGTGAGAGCAAAACGAGTAAGTCGACATGGCACTCCCCTCAGGGTGCCATGCCAGCCTCTCACTGCCTATGCAAGTATAGGTCAGTCACCCCTCTAGCAGGCCTTACAGCCCTAAGGCAGGGTGCACTATACCATAGGTGAGGGTACCAGTGCATGAGCATGGTACCCCTACAGTGTCTAAACAAAACCTTAGACATTGTAAGTGCAGGGTAGCCATAAGAGTATATGGTCTGGGAGTTTGTCAAACACGAACTCCACAGCACCATAATGGCTACACTGAAAACTGGGAAGTTTGGTATCAAACTTCTCAGCACAATAAATGCACACTGATGCCAGTGTACATTTTATTGCAAAATACACCCCAGAGGGCACCTTAGAGGTGCCCCCTGAAACTTAAACCGACTGTCTGTGTAGGCTGACTAGTTCCAGCAGGCTGCCACACTAGAGACATGTTCCTGGCCCCATGGGGAGAGTGCCTTTGTCACTCTGAGGCCAGTAACAAAGCCTGCACTGGGTGGAGATGCTAACACCTCCCCCAGGCAGGAGCTGTGACACCTGGCGGTGAGCCTCAAAGGCTCACCCCTTTGTCACAGCCCAGCAGGGCACTCCAGCTTAGTGGAGTTGCCCGCCCCCTCCGGCCACGGCCCCCACTTTTGGCGGCAAGGCTGGAGGGAACAAAGAAAGCAACAAGGAGGAGTCACTGGCCAGTCAGGACAGCCCCTAAGGTGTCCTGAGCTGAGGTGACTCTAACTTTTAGAAATCCTCCATCTTGCAGATGGAGGATTCCCCCAATAGGGTTAGGATTGTGACCCTCTCCCCTTGGGAGGAGGCACAAAGAGGGTGTACCCACCCTCAGGGCTAGTAGCCATTGGCTACTAACCCCCCAGACCTAAACACGCCCTTAAATTTAGTATTTAAAGGCTACCCTGAACCCTAGAAAAATTAGATTCCTGCAACAACAAGAAGAAGGACTGCCTAGCTGAAAACCCCTGCAGAGGAAGACCAGAAGACAACAACTGCCTTGGCTCCAGAAACTCACCGGCCTGTCTCCTGCCTTCCAAAGAACTCTGCTCCAGCGACGCCTTCCAAAGGGACCAGCGACCTCTGACTCCTCTGAGGACTGCCCTGCTTCGACGACGACAAGAAACTCCCGAGGACAGCGGACCTGCTCCAAAAAGACTGCAACTTTATCCAAAGGAGCAGCTTTAAAGAACCCTGCAATCTCCCCGCAAGAAGCGTGAGACTTGCAACACTGCACCCGGCGACCCCGACTCGGCTGGTGGAGAACCAACACCTCAGGGAGGACCCCCGGACTACTCTACGACTGTGAGTACCAAAACCTGTCCCCCCTGAGCCCCCACAGCGCCGCCTGCAGAGGGAATCCCGAGGCTTCCCCTGACCGCGACTCTCTGAAACCTAAGTCCCGACGCCTGGAAAAGACCCTGCACCCGCAGCCCCCAGGACCTGAAGGACCGGACTTTCACTGCAGAAGTGACCCCCAGGAGTCCCTCTCCCTTGCCCAAGTGGAGGTTTCCCCGAGGAAGCCCCCCCTTTCCTGCCTGCAGCGCTGAAGAGATCCCTTGATCTCTCATTGACTTCCATTGCGAACCCGACGCTTGTTCTAACACAGCACCCGGCCGCCCCCGCGCCGCTGAGGGTGAAATTTCTGTGTGGGCTTGTGTCCCCCCCGGTGCCCTACAAAACCCCCCTGGTCTGCCCTCCGAAGACGCGGGTACTTACCTGCTGGCAGACTGGAACCGGGGCACCCCCTTCTCTCCATTGAAGCCTATGCGTTTTGGGCATCACTTTGAACTCTGCACCTGACCGGCCCTGAGCTGCTGGTGTGGTAACTTTGGGGTTGCTCTGAACCCCCAACGGTGGGCTACCTTGGACCAAGAACTGAACCCTGTAAGTGTCTTACTTACCTGGTAAAACTAACAAAAACTTACCTCCCCCCAGGAACTGTGAAAATTGCACTGTGTCCACTTTTAAAGTAGCTATTTGTGAATAACTTGAAAAGTATACATGCAATTGAAATAATTCAAAGTTCCTAATGTACTTACCTGCAATACCTTTCAAACAAGATATTACATGTTAAATTTGAACCTGTGGTTCTTAAAATAAACTAAGAAAATATATTTTTCTATAACAAAACCTATTGGCTGGATTTGTCTCTGAGTGTGTGTACCTCATTTATTGTCTATGTGTATGTACAACAAATGCTTAACACTACTCCTTGGATAAGCCTACTGCTCGACCACACTACCACAAAATAGAGCATTAGTATTATCTCTTTTTACCACTATTTTACCTCTAAGGGGAACCCTTGGACTCTGTGCATGCTATTCCTTACTTTGAAATAGCACATACAGAGCCAACTTCCTACAAGAACTACTTGTGTCTCACAGAGAAGGACAAAGACTTTCACCAACTGTTTTGAATAAAGTGTACATATTCAAAGTTAAACATAGTAACCCACGAAGAATCACAGATCATTGAACGTTTTCAGTTCCATGTGTAGACGACGGCTCGTGAGAAGCTCTACGTAGTAGAATTATGAGAATTCTGTTAAATGTATTTAGTTGTAAATGTTTCCCTTTTGCTGTGTTCTGATTAGTGTAGAGCAGGGGTCTCCAACCTTTTCTGTAATAAGAGTTACTTATGACTTCTGAAAATCTTCCCAAACTACTAATATCATTAGAATAACCACATCAGAATAGATTACATTAGCGGCCACCCTATGCACGATTACCCGCAGTGATCACCTCTGTGCATCATGTGTGGTTGCCAGCAGCAATGTAGTAAACGCTTTGTCAATTGGGAATACCTCCACATGGGTAATACATAGTAGCCATATCTCCAATGCCCCTGGCATCAAGTTAATAAAATTAGCTTGATTTTCATCACTCAAATATATACTTTAAATATATTTTGGAAATTCAACCATTGTCCTCTAAAATTGGCTTATGCAGTCTGAAAACACACACATTTTCATTTCAAATACATGTTTGAATTTTGGTATACATACATTTAATTCGACCTAGCAATAGCTACACATTTAGTTCACTGGACTGCACACAGCAGAGCTACTTAAAGGTAGCTGGAGTGCTACCAGTAGCTCACGAGCCATTCGCTGGAGAAGCCTGGTTTGGAGTCTGAACCATGTACCCCTATATTGAACATATGAAAGCCTTTGTTTTGAACCCTATAAAAGTGATTTTTAATGTGAAGAAAGCCCCCTTCCCCTTACTTTAAAAGGCAAATATATGCTGGAATTCTTCTCCATCCTAGACCTTGTGTTTGCTGATCTGACCAATACTGAGCTCTTGACTGAGTCCATACTTTAACTTAGCATTGCTGTTTGATATATTGACTAAATGATTCTGACTACACTGAATTAATTCCTGTATGACTTGATTGTCTGTTATTCTAGTAGGACCAAATGTGTTCTACATTTCTGTTATTTGAAATTGCCCCCCTTAACTTCTTAAATTGAGACAGGTTCAGTGGGGAGCACCAAAGTCCACCTATGGACTTTATTTCTCCCGATCCATTAAGCCGTGCTTTGGGGCAAGATTGAATGGGTTTTGCCTGCCTTCAAACCTGGTGGCAGACTTAATATTTCTGACTGAAATATTACCAACTGGACCAGTATAGGTAAATTGACTTTTAGAAACAGAGAATCGGACCTTCATGAGTCAGGTGGTGTTGCCCCTAGATTTAATTTGGCACTGATCAAATCTGTATCTCAGATTTCTAAAAAGGGTAGGGGGTATGTGATAGCTGTACTGAGATTCTTGAAGTGGCTTTGTGAGTGTCAATGGGGGAAAGTGTTGTGCATGCGTAAATGTGTGAGTGACAGTGGAACAAAGTGGTGCATGTTTGGATTTGTAGTCCGAGAGAGTGTAATGTCATATGTGGACTTGTAAGGACTGTGATTATTGTCTTGTTGATGCTTTTCTTTGAGTTTTTGGGGCCTTGTGCTCTGAGATTTCACTTATGTTTGATGCTCTTAATGAAGTTCTGATATAAAGCTGTTGTTTAAGTTGGTAGGACTTGTTGAAGTCTGTGATCTCGAGATCTTGTTGTTTTGTTAAATTGTCTGCTATGGTTGAGATTTGTACTGTGAAGCACTATCAGTCATATTAAGATAGGGGCGTAACATCACTGTGTTTGAATGTATTAACTTGCATCAGTATTTCTTTATTCCTTGCTGCTTGGAAATGAATATATCGGTTAAAAGTGAGCTCCTGCAGGTTGAGAGTTTGCTGCTTTGTGGTTGCGAATGATGTGAAAAGCGCCATCAGCGAACTGCAATATGCCTTTCGATTTAGCAAACGTAGACAATAGTAGTTCAGAAAAGTTATTGAGTTTTGTTCATTTAAATTTTGCTGTATCCTGTGCTATTTGCGTCATAGGGTGCCTTGCTGGGATAGGTCAATTGGTTTTAAGACCCACACTTTGATTGGGAGACCTTTGCCCTGGTCATGCTGGAACTAGCAGACATGTAGTGGAGGCCGTGTTGTGACTGGATCCACTGCAGAAGAGAGTTATGTGAGGATTTGAGTGACTTGAGTATTTCCTGATGATTGGGGAAACGTGGGAAATATTTCTTTGAAAGGCCCAAAATCTGTGACAAAACAAGAGAAATTGCCACCAGACAAAACACCTGCATGGGAGTGGCAGCAAGGAAACGGTTATAGATGTGTGTGTGGCTCTAACAATGGCACCAGTATACTGATAAAAATGCGGATTAAAATTCCCATTATGCAGTACTTTCCACTTAGCGAAATATCAGACTCTGAGAAAGAGAATGTATGACATGAAGCCGCAACGCAGACCCACACAAATTGAGGCCTTGAACCTTTGGAAACAGGTAGCAGACAAGAAGAACCATGAAATATATAAGATTCATACCCGAATTAAGATCTGTACATGGTTAGATGTTCAGGACGATGAGAGGCAAAAGATCTGGTGTGAAAATATAATTGAGACAGTGGGCACGTACCCTGCAAGAGCTAGTGGCATCCCAGAGGAGAAATCCACCACCAAAAAGAAACATGAAAATGCAAAAGGCACTGAGAGTGATGATGATTTTCTAGATGACCTGTTAAGATCAAGGCCACCTCCATACAACTTAGTTCCACTCATAGGGCAAACACCCCAGAATCCCCCTGAAGGAGGAATAACAGCACTTCCCTCTACAAAAGAGAGTGCACCCCTAAACTGTGCGGACACTAGAACTTCCTGGGATACATTGGTCCAAAATGTCCCCCAGACACCAGTTACCTCGATTACACCTCAGACATTGACAAGCGTGAGCCTTCCCATGACGCTCATTGTTACAAGCACCCTACAGGTTCAAGGAGCTTCAAGAATCCCAGAGACTCCCAATGGCTCAAATATCCTCTTACCACTCAGGATTCTGGAAGGAGGCCCCACAGATTCATATATCACCGGAGAGGCTGCAGCAGCTGTAGCTCCACAAAATGTCAACCCTTCCCAACGGGAATGTCCCCCAGAAATTAAATGTCACCCAGTTGAAAAATGAGTTTGGGGAGATCTAAAAGGTGACATTTTGGATAAGAATTTCTGAGACATTATACTAAGAATGAATTTATGTATACAAATAAGGAAGCTGCGAGAGAAGCATGTGAGGTGCATGATAAGAATGAAAAGTTGGCAGATGGGTGCAGATTTGATTTGTCCCAAAGAAAGAAGTTACAAAATAATTTCAGAATTGCCATAAGTGATTTGAAGGCAATGAAGGTGCGAGGACTGAAAACCCACGTTAAGTAATTGATACACTGTATCGGAGAATGGAGTCACATGAAAAAGTTCAGAGAGCAGTGTTCCAAGAAAAAGGGTTCAAAAATTAAAAGGAAAAAGGAGGTAAAAGAGGGGTAAAAGGGTGAAAGCACTGAGGCAGCAGCAAGAGAATACCCCTTGAGAAATGAAGGGAGGGGCATACGTGCGAGCACCATGGGCTTGAGCAGACCACTTACATTTCATAAACAGTGTCCCAAAGCTGAGGGAAGATCCAGATAAATGGTACACTCAGTAGACCAAATTGTGACAATTTCAACAGTTTTATGGGAAGATCTACACATGTTCTTTTAAGCGGTGGTTCCTAAGGATTTGTAGACTGAGTGTAAGCTAGTTGTGCATTGGCCGACACAATAATTCCCAAGTGTATCAAACACGAATGTCCCTCTGCCCATGGTAAATGCCAAGTATGATGCAGTCATTGCACACCTAAAAACAAAAGTCCGACAAAAAGAAGTGAATCGGCCCAACATTTTCAGGAGGACACAAGAGCAGAAGGAGTCAGTACATGCTTTCCTTGAGCGTTTGATGCAGGTGTATTGAGAACATAGTTCTATGAATGACCTGCATGGTGAGAACATGAGAGGGTTCATTTAATCTTTTTTCTTTGGTTTGCTTCAGGTGATTTGCTCTCATTTACGACATAAAGGGGGTGATTCTTACCTTGGCGGGCGGCGGAGACCACCCGCCAAAGTACCCCCGCCAGAACACCGCACCGCGGTCGTCAGACCGCTGCGGTGATTCTGGGTTTTCCACTGGGCTGGCGGGCGACCGCCAAAAGGCCGCCCGCCAGCCCAGTGGAAAACAACCTTCCCACGAGGACGCCGGCTCTGAATGGAGCCGGCGGAGTGGGAAGGTGCGACGGGTGCAGTTGCACCTGTCGCGAATTTCACTGTCTGCAATGCAGACAGTGAAATTCAAAGTGGGGCCCTCTTACGGGGGCCCCTGCAGTGCCCATGCCATTGGCATGGGCACTGCAGGGGCCCCCAGGGGCCCCACGACACCCCATACCGCCATCCTGTTCCTGGCGGCAGAGCCGCCAGGAACAGGATGGCGGTATGGGGTGTCAGAATCCCCATGGCGGCGCAGCGAGCTGCGCCGCCATGGAGGATTCTTTTGGGCAGCGGAAAACCGCAAGGAGACCGCCGGTTTTTCACTTCTGACCGCGGCCAAACCGCCGCGGTCAGAATGCCCTGCGGGGCACCGCCAGCCTGTTGGCGGTGCTCCCGCCAACCCTGGCCCCGGCGGTCAGAATGACCCCCAATATGTTTTGTTTTCAGACAAAGGCTCTTGATGTAATACTGCAGTATGACAAATACCGTAGTGACACTTTGGAAGCGAAACAGATTGAAAGATAATCTTATGATTGCACGGACCAAGTTGCTGCAGAATGGTGGCATGAGATGTTCAATCATGAAAAATTAAGGTTTGGATATGGCAGGTGGTGTGGTGTAAACATGCAGGGAGTTGCCGTGCAGTATGTGCAAAAAGGGAACATAGTCCTGCAAGGGTAAGGCAGAGAAAATATTGATGGTGCAAATATTGCTTGCTGAATATGTGAAGTTGATGTATGTAGAAAAACATTGTTTTTTCTTATCTTCTTGCATCCTACATCTGCAGCTGAATGTGCAAAGTACTTCCATCTTCAGTTGTCCTTTGCATTTACCTGTAGTGTATTTTTATAAATTTGTTTTATCAGCAATCCTCAATTAAGTTGTATTAATCTGATAATAAGTTCCCTTTAGAGAATGTACCTGTTAAAAATCCTTTGAATATTTACATACTGATGACTAATCACATTTCTTGATTTTAAAACTTTCATAAGCAAGTGAGTAAAGCAGAGCAGATGGCGAAATTCATCCTGCCTCTTGCATGTTATAACAACTAACTCAGATACACATGAGCTTTCATGCAAAATTAACCATGATTAGAGGATTTTTGTACATGAACATAACAAAAGGATAAAAAATGAAAAGGAAGCTACAGTAGGGAGATTCAAGGAAGGATCAAGGGAAAGAAATATTTATATCCAAAGATAAATCAGTATTTGACAAAGAGACCTACAGAGACATAAGCTAACAATATATATGATGTATTTGATGGTCGCAAAAAGGAACGTTAAGAGGCTTTGGGTGCATCAGGATGAAAACAAGACAGATATATTGCTCACTAGAGGAAGCTCGGGCTTGAGCCCTCAGAAAGTCTAATCCCGGGAGGGGTTGTGAAAGAAATTGAGGGGACACACTGACAATGGAAGAACCACGGATTGTGAACAGCCGGATTGACAGAACCATGCCAATCCTTTGTGAATGTGCACTCCTAAATACACCTGAAATGTATGTGCCTCTTTGCCTTTTTTCATTGATATAAAACCAATATAAAAGAGCTTATTTGATAAAATGCAGATCAACACACCATCATTTCACTGGCTGATGCCACCTTGGTGTGAAACGCTTATGGTTTCTTTATGGTGCACGGAATGGGAGATGAATGAATATTTTTCTGCTCCATTACATTGTTGGTTACTTCTGAAAACAAAACCAGCAAGAGACACACAGTTGTTGCATTGTTATTGGGCCAGTGAATGTCCTGCTAGTTCCCTGCATCATAAAGACAATTATATTCTTTTTTTTTAAATGTGTGACAAAAACAAGAGAGTATGCAGGAACTGCTGCACCCCTATTTCTGATGGATACAACTACCTGTGGATTCCTCACCTTTTGAATTCCCCCAATGCACCAGCATTCAACAGACATTTCTTTCTAGCTCTCCATGTCGACGAGGATGTCACAATAGTACAGCCCCGCACATGACTCCATCTGATGCCATTGTAGTCATAAGAAGTCCTCACCGGCGTGTTGATGTCAGTTCCCTTTTTTCCACACCTTTGATGCAAACGGTTTTTCTACCTCTCCTTTGTGTTACAACTGTTTCGAGAGAGATATTTTTACCGCTACAATGTTTCCGCATAGGAAATCTGGCTTTAAGCCTTGTAGGAATTGCGGGGGTCATATGTCGGTGACTGACCCGCATGAGAACTGTCTCTATTGTTTTTTAGTTCGGACCTCAACGCCGGAGGTTGCTCGTCTTGTCAGAGCATGAATCCGAAAGCTCTTAAAGAAAGAGAGGCAAAGCTCTTTCTCTCAAAGGCTAAAAAAGAGAAGAGAGGACTACGCAGATCCAGACCTCCTGCCGATAGAGAATCTAAGCATATGGAGCAATCTCCAAAAAATAAATTTTCTTCAGGAAGCATAGCACTGAAGTCACTCAATGTAACCTGTGTGCTTGGAAGGTACATTCATGAGCTGATGTATTCAGCAAAGGAAGTCATCCCTAAATTGCTGCAAGATATACAGGGCCATTTTGCAGGACTTTTGCAAGATAGTCAGGCAGCAGCAAAGCAGGTGATACAATCAGTTCTGGACACTGCGGACATGCTAGAGCCTTGGGGACTTCTACTGTGACCAGAAGGCATGCATGGCTCAGAGGATCTGGGTTTTCCTCTGATGTGCAAACTACTCTAATGGACCTTTCATTTGACGGATCTAGACGTTTTGGTGCCAAGGCTGATTCGGCCCTAGAAAAATTTAAGGACAGTAAGGTCACTGATAAATCTTTGGGCCTTCAGACTTTATCCACAACCTACAAACCATTCCATAGGTTCAGGGAGTTTAGCCATGGCTTTTCTTTTCAAAGAAGGCGGCAGTTCCAGGTTCATCAGCCTACCAACACCCTCTACAGATCTTACAGAGGTCGTAGAAGAATTAGATCATGTGGTGCCACCCAGCAGCCTTCCTCCTCCTCCTCTTCCGCTGGGAACCCGTCAGGCAAGCAGCCCTAGTTCTCTTCCCCTTCACCTGCATGTATTGCTTATACGGGGAAGGTTGATTCATTCTCTTCAAGGGTGGGAGTTAATAACATCAGACTAATGGGTGCTGAGAATTGTGGGAAATGAATATAGCCTACCCTTTGAGGAGTTTCCCCTTCCCTTCCCTCCCCAACATTCTTTTTGCTCAGAAGAGCATCTTCTATTGCTTCAACAGGAAGTGCAAAATCTGCTGTTAAAGGGCGCAGTAGGGTTGATTCTGGAGAAAGAAAAAGATCAGGGATGTTATTCAAGGCATTTCCTGACTCTCAAGAAAGAAAGATGATCGTTTGAGGCCTATTCTGGATCTGAGGATTTTCAATTGGTTCCTCAAGCAGGAGAAGTTCTAAATGCTGACCCTGGCTTAGGTGCTTCAAGCGCTGGACAAGGGAGACTGGAAGGTTTCTATTGACTTGCAGGGTGCGTATTTTCGCATCCCCATTCTGAAGTCGCACAGGAAGTATCTCAGTTTCACAGTAGGGTTGCAGCACTACCACTTTGCCGTCCTTCCACTTGGCCTTACTTCCGCACCTCGAGTTTTTTTGAAGGTGATGGCAGTGGTTGCAGCGCATCTCAGAAGGAAGGAAATATTGGTATTCCCTTACCTGGACGATTGGCTGGTCAAAGCCAAGTCCCCAGAGTTTGTGTTGCACCACTAGCAGGTGACAACTCAGTTGTTGTTCAACCTGGGCTTTTCATTGAACGTGCTCAAATCTCACCTGGAGCCCACTCAGTGCCTCCTGTTCATAGAGGCAGTACTGGACATAACATTGAATCATGGCTACCCTCCTCCTCAGAGGATTCAGGACATTAAGGCCATGATTCCAGTGTTTCAAATTGGAGTGGTTGTTCCAGTCCTAAGGGCCCTACGCTTGCTCGGTCTGTTTGCTTCCTGCATTCTGTTGCTCACTCATGCACATTGGCACATGAGGGCTCTCCAGTTATGCCTCTGCAAGCAGTGGTTTCAACACAAGGGGGATCTTGAGGAGTAAATAACAATGTCCAGAGATGCTGCAGCGGCTCTACGATGATGGAGTGTGGGCAGCAACCTTTCTCAAGGAAGGCCATTTTGTCTTTCACCTCTGGTGACCACAGTCATAACGGATGCTTCCATTCAAAGGTGGGGAGCACATGTGGGGATCTGGAGATCAAAGGCCTTTGGTTTCCAGTAGAACAGATGTTTCACATCAGTCTGTTGGAGTTGCAGGAGATATGTCTAGCTCTCAAGCCCTTCCTCCCGTCCATTCGCGGTCAGTCAGAACAAGTCTTGACAGACAACACTACTGCGATATGGTACATCAACAAACAGGGAGGAGTAGGGCCGTACCTTCTCTACAGAGATGCTCTGTGGCTCTGGTCCTGGGTTCAGGATCATTGGATTTGCGTAGTAGCAAATCATTCGGCCGGAGTTCTCAACGTACGTGCGGACGGTCTCAGTCAGCACTTTTCGGCTGATCACGAGTGGCATCTCCATCTGGAGGTAGTTCTTCACGTCTTCCAGTTGTGGGGAACACCTCGGATAGACCAGTTTGCCACTCATGAGAACGCGCACAGCTCATCGTTCTGCATTGAGTAGGGATGGTAATTATGCCTATAGTGTTACATGGCGTCTTGGTTTAACCAGTCAGGCACCAACCTCTGAGTGCAGGACTGCTTTGGGATTCTATTCAAAAGATGCTTAATCCACAGGTAGTTGTATTCACCAAAAAAACAAGTTACTTACCTTCGGTAAAGCTTTTTCTGGTGGATTCCTCACTGTCCCATTCGCCTCCCCATTGCCTGTGTGGTCATACCAAGAATAGTGTTGAGTTTGAACATGTTGTGCTTCTGATGTTGGTATTCACTTGTTCGCCTCGAAGACACGGTAAAAAAGTGGGTGAAACTGACGTCAGCACGCCGGCGAGGACTTCTTATGGCTCTGATGACATCAGATGGAGTCGCATGCAGAGCCGTTTTATTGTGATGACCTCGTCAACGTGGGGAGCTAGAAAGAAATTTCAGTTGAATGCTGGCACATTGGGAGAATTCAAAAGGTGAGGAATCCACAGGTAGAGACTGTATCCAGAAAAAGCGTTACCGAAGGTAAATAACTTGTTCTTCTTGCACCTCTGAATGCAGAAGACTAAACCCACCCTTGTGAACAAACGCCATTGCTTTACAGTACTTTGAGTGTTTCAGCTCTGGCCATACTCAGCTGTATCTCTAACACCTGTGTATGAGCTCTCCCTGGCATGAACAGCCACTTGCAGTCCAAGTGCATCATAAATCAAAGTGGCTGACTTGATAGTGAGGCTAATCAGCAGTTGAATAATTATACTTAAAAACTATAACCCTGTAATATTTTTATGTAGTTTTTGCTAAAAAAAAAACTCACATATAAGAAAAAAACAGTGTTAAAGCCAAACATTCCAACTATTTACCAACACCTTATAGCCAAATAATGATTTCGAATAAGCACATTTTGTAACCGTATTTTTACATTTGCTCTTTCAGTGAAGTGTATTAACAAACAAAAAAAAATGCAATTTAACATTTACCTTTAGAATAAAAACTATTAAACAAAAGAAGAATAAGCACAAAAAAAAGAAAATATTTGGTAAGCTGATTGATAAGCAAGCCCCTAGTAACGTTTAACTTTGCTCGTTTGGCAACATTTATGAACATCCAGGAAGTAATAAATACATACAGAAAGATGCTTTATTTGGACCTTCACTTCCATTGAAGTGAGGATATTTTATGGAGAAAAAGTGGAAAAAACTAAATATAAATGTAAATATTTTTGGCAAAGGAGTATGGGAGTCGCTTTCTCAAACAAGGAGAATTGGCACATATGCATATATTTGAACATACATACGCACTGTTGGATTACTTTTCATAACATTTCCATGCACCAATGAGATTTTTCAGCGCTGATAAAGCTCGACTTTATGCCTATTAAAATACCTAGGAAATAAGGCCTAACACCTGTGTACGTAGACTGTCGGTGCACTTTTGTGTCACTCCGCTTAAATTGCATTTTCATTTTGTCAAAAAACAAACATTTCTTTGTACCTTAACCTGTTGTTCTACCGCAGGAACTGCTATTTTGTTTTTTAAGGGAATGAGGGATTTTCACGGTTTTAATTTCATTACTTCAAACGCCATACATGGCTGAAGGGGGAGGGGAGTGAGGGATTCCCTTCACCGAGGCTGGTGATGAGATGTAACAGTTGCTGCCGCGACTGAGCCTTCCCCCGCCCTCCTCCCAGCAAGAATTCCTACAAATCCTCCTCAGGCTGAGGCGGTGCCGACAGCCAGCTGACAGAATTGTTAAGTCAGCAACCGCCTGGGAGAAACTTTTCTCTTCCCCGTTCAACATCAGACCATTCATTGCACAAGAACCGAGCGGTGGAAGCAGCTACTTTTCAAACAAAAACGCAATAGTTCTGGGAGCCGTTCTACGTCTGCTCCTCCCTCCTCGTTACCCTGCCTCACCCTCTTGAAACCAAGAAGCAGGATAGCCAGCATCTCTGCTTCCAACATACCACTTCCTCCATCTTCTTTTAGAATCTTGTGTCAGACAGAACCACGTGTTTCACTCATTTCCTGAGAGTTACTTCAGGTCACCAGTGGTGATGGTATAAATCAGCATCCGACCTTCAAATGAGTCTGGTATCCCCCCAAAACTTACACGGATATAAATCCCAATAAAACAGAGGTCTTCAAACTGGGGGGCGGGCCCCCCTTGGGGGGCCTCAAGTGATCCCATGGGGGGGCGCCAAACTCTGGCCAAAAGAAATATTATACAGATAACATGCCTTTGTTTTAAGCAGAAGCATGTTATTGCAGCTTTAAAAAGGTAACAGTACTTAACTGCAATGTTTAAATAGGTTTAGGCCTATTTAAACATTGCCATCTTTCTAAAATAATTGTGAAAAATTCTGAGGGGGGCCCAATGATTTTTATTTTTCAACTGGGGGGGGGCGCGGCATAAAAAAGTTTGAAGACCACTGCACTAAAACGATCCGATCGTAGATTGACTTTAAAATTACATCATTAACAAGCATTGGCAAAACTAATATTCTTACCTTTGGCAAGATTTTGTGATGGTTAATTATTGCATTTTGTATTGCAAACAAGTGCAAAACAACGAAAAAGAAAATCTGCTTAAGTGTGTACAATGGCAGTACAAAATTGTAAATTTAAAATAATAATCTCCAAACATCATTTTCAAGCTTTCACCCCTCCTTTAGTAGTGTGGGTTTTTAACCACGCCCACCTCACGCCCGTCACTTCCACTCCTTTGTGGGCTTGGCATTCAGCAATCCCTTGATGTTATTGATAATTGCTTTATGTTTGTCCTGCCTTGGGGCGGTTTTATTACCGTCTTGGAGACTGACCCTGTTACATGGATAATTGTGCGATTTCCGATATACTTCAGCATGGATGAACTATGTTTTTCTTTTATCTCTCCCCTTTGTGCTCTATGGCAGCCATGGCCCTCACAGTGCTCAGAGGGGCAGATTTAAGAGCCCCTAGTGCCTCCTTGTGCCACATTAGTGTAATTTTTTTTACGCTAATGTGTCCCAACGAGGGCCAAGTTTACAAAGTGGCGCAATGCATGCATTGTGCCACTTTGTAACCCTTTGTGCTACATTATGCCTGTGCCAGGCATAATGTATGCAAAGGGAGCGTTCCCCCGTTAGGGGGGCTGAAACGATGGCACAAAGAAATCTAGAAGATTTCTTTGCAGAATTTTTTATGGCACTTTTAACGCCTGCTTGGAGCAGGCATTAAAATGAGGCACACCATTGTTTACAATGGGCGTCAAAGGGCTTTGCAGGCCTAGCGTAAAAGAAATTGACGTTAATCCTGCAAAGCTCCGAAGTAACGTCAAAGATTTTGACGCTAGTTTCCCTAACTACCGCCATGGTGCACCATATCTTAGATGCAGTGCACACATGGTGGCTTTAGGGGGGGTTCTAAGGGGAGCAAGAAAAGTGGCGCTGCACTAGGTGCACAGCCACTCTTCTTAAACCAGGCCTCGAGAGCAAAGAGCACTGTAGGAGGCTGGCCTGGCTTGTAGTGGGTACCAAGGGGTACTTACACTCTGTACCAGGTCCAGTTATCCCTTATTAGTGTAGAAGAGGTGTTTCTAGCAGCTTAGGCTGATAGAAAGTAGCTATAGCAGAGCAGCTTAGGCTGAACTAGGAGACATGCAAAGCTCCCACTATACCACTGGTGTCATATGCACAATATCATAAGAAAACACAATACACAGATATACTAAAAATAAAGGTACTTTATTTTTATGACAATATGCCAAAAGTATCTCAGTGAGTACCCTCAATATGAGGACGCCAAATATACACAAGATATATGTACACAATACCAAAAATATGCAGTAATAGCAAAAGGAAGTAATGCAAGCAATGTAAAGTTACAGTAGATTGCAATAGGAGCACATAGGTATAGGGGCAACACAAACCATATACTCCAAAAGTGGAATGCGAACCACGAATGGACCCCAAACCTATGTGAACTTGTAGAGGATCGCTGGGACTGTAAGAAAACAGTGAGGGTTAGAAAAATAGCCCACCCCAAGACCCTGAAAAGTAGGTGTAAAGTGCACCTATAACCCCAAGAGAGCACAGAAGTCGTGATAGGGGGTTTCTGCAAGGAAGACCAACACCAGCAAAGCAACCAAAGTGGATTTCCGGACCTGAGTACCTGTGGAACAAGGGGACCAAGTCCAAGAGTCTCGACAATGTCGAGAGAGGGCAGATGCCCAGGAAATGCCAGCTGAGGGTGCAAAGGAGCTGCCATCGGATGGTAGAAGCTGTGGATTCCTCAAGAACGAAGAGGGCTAGAAACTTCCCCTTTGGAGGATGGATGTCCCACGTCGTGAAGAAGCTTGCAGAGGTGCAGAAAGACCGCAAACAAGTCTTGCTAGCTGCAAGGGTCGCGGTTAGGGTTTTTGGATGCTGCTGTGGCCCAGGAGGGAACAGGATGCCGCCACTTGGATGAGGAGACAGAGGGGGCGCCCAGCAAGTCAGGGAGCCCTCACAGAAGCAGGTAGCACCCGCAGAAGTACCGGAACAGTCACTTGGAAGAGGAGTGAACCAGAGTCCACCCGAAGACACAAAAGGGAGTCCCACGACGCCAGAGGACAACTCAGAAGGTTGTGCACTGCAGGTTAGAGTGTTGGGGATCCAGGCTTGGCTGTGCACAAAGGAAATCCTGGAAGAGTGCACAGGAGCCGGAGCAGCTGCAAATCACGCGGTACCCAGCAATGCAGTCTAGCGTGGGGAGGCAAGGACTTACCTCCACCAAACTTGGACTGAAGAGTCACTGGACTGTGGGAGTCACTTGGACAGAGTTGCTAAGTTCCAGGGACCACACTTGTCGTGCTGAGAGGGGACCCAGAGGACCGGTGATGCAGTCTTTTGTTGCCTGCGGTTGCAGGGGGAAGATTCCATCAACTCACGGGAGATTTCTTCAGAGCTCCTGGTGCAAAAAGGAGGCAGGCTACCCCCAGAGCATGCACCACTAGGAAACAGTCGACAAGGCGGCAGGAGAAGCAATACAAGGTTGCAGTAGTCGTGTTTGCTACTTTGTTGCGGTTTTGCAGGCGTCCTGAGCAGTCAGCGGTCGATCCTTTGGCAGAAGGTGAAGAGAGAGATGCAGAGGAACTCAGATGAGCACTTGCATTCGTTATGTAAAGAATTCCCCAAAGCAGAGACCCTAAATAGCCAGAAAAGGAGGTTTGGCTACCTAGGAAGGAGGATAGGCTAGCAACACAGGTAAGAGCCTATCAGAAGGAGTCTCTGACGTCACCAGCTGGCACTGGCCACTCAGAGCAGTCCAGTGTGCCAGCAACACCTCTGTTTCCCAGATGGCAGAGGTCTGGAGCACAGTGGAGGAGCTCTGGGCACCTCCCCTGGGAGGTGCAGGTCAGGGGAGTGGTCACTCCCCTTTCCTTTGTCCAGTTTCGCGCCAGAGCAGGGCTGGGGGATCCCTGAACCGGTGTAGACTGGCTTGTGCAGAGATGGGCACCATCTGTGCCCATCAAAGCATTTCCAGATGGGGGGGGAGGCTACTCCTCCCCAGCCCTGACACCTTTTTCCAAAGGGAGAGGGTGTAACACCATCTCTCTGAGGAAGTCCTTTGTTCTGCCTTCCTGGGCCAAGCCTGGCTGGACCCCAGGAGGGCAGAAACCTGTCTGAGGGGTTGGCAGCAGCAGCAGCTGCAGTGAAACCCCGGGAAAAGGCAGTTTGGCAGTACCCGGGTCTGTGCTAGAGACTCGGGGGATCATGGAATTGTCTCCATAATGCCAGAATGGCATTGGGGTGACAATTCCATGATCTTAGACATGTTACGTGGCCATGTTCGGAGTTACCATTGTGACGCTATACATAGGTAGTGACCTATGTATAGTGCACACGTGAAATGGTGTCCCCGCACTCACAAAGTCCGGGAAATTTGCCCTGAACGATGTGGGGGCACCTTGGCTAGTGCCAGGGTGCCCACACACTAAGTAACTTAGCACCCAACCTTCACCAGTTGAAGGTTAGACATATAGGTGACTTATAAGTTACTTAAGTGCAGTGGTAAATGGCTGTGAAATAACGTGGACGTTATTTCACTCAGGCTGCAGTGGCAGGCCTGTGTAAGAATTGTCAGAGCTCCCTATGGGTGGCAAAAGAAATGCTGCACCCATAGGGATCTCCTGGAACCCCAATACCCTGGGTACCTCAGTACCATGTACTAGGGAATTATAAGGGTGTTCCAGTAAGCCAATGTGAATTGGTGAAATTGGTCATTAGCCTGTTAGTGACAATTTAGAAAGCAGAGAGAGCATAACCACTGAGGTTCTGGTTAGCAGAGCCTCAGTTAGACAGTTAGTCATCACACAGGGAACACATACAGGGCACACTTATGAGCACTAGGGCCCTGGCTGGCAGGGTCCCAATGACACATACACTAAAACAACATATATACAGTGAAATATGGGGGTAACATGCCAGGCAAGATGGTACTTTCCTACACAACCCCCCCCCCCCCCCCCAAACGAAGGACAATAAGACTAGCCATGACCTGATGAGTCTTCATTGTCTAAGTGGAAATATCTGGAGAGTCCATCTGCATTGGAGTGGGTACTCCCAGGTCTATGTTCCATTGTATAGTCCATTCCCTGTAGAGATATGGACCACCTCAACAATTTAGGGTTTTCACCTTTCATTTGTTTTAGCCAAAGTAGAGGTTTGTGGTCTGTCTGAACAATGAAGTGAGTGCCAAACAGGTATGGCCTCAACTTCTTCAGTGCCCAGACCACAGCAAAGGCCTCCCTCTCTATGGAAGACCAACGCTTTTCTCTAGGGGTCAACCTCCTGCTGATAAAAGCAACAGGTTGATCCCGGCCCTCAGAATTGAGTTGTGATAAGACTGCCCCTACCCCTAATTCAGATGCATCAGTTTGAACAATGAATTTCTTGGAGTAACATGGGCTTTTTAGGACAGGTGCAGTGCACATGGCCTGTTTCAGCTCCTCAAAAGCTTTCTGACAGCTAGCTGTCCACTATACCATTTTAGGCATTTTCTTGGAAGTGAGGTCATTAAGAGGGGCTGCAATGGAGCCATAGTTCTTAATGAACCTCCTGTAATACCCAGTGAGGCCTAAGAAGGCTCTCACCTGGGTCTGAGTTGCAGGGGGAACCCAATCCATGATTGTCTGGATTTTCCCCTGAAGTTGTGCATTCTGTTCTCCACCTACCAGGTGACCCAGATAAACCACTTTCCCCTGCCCTATCTGGCACTTTGAAGCCTTGATAGTGAGGCCTGCCTTCTGCTGAACCTCCAAAACGTTCCACAGGGGGACCAGGTGATCATCCCAGGTGGAGCTAAACACAGCTATATTGTCCAGATATGCTGCACTAAAAGCCTCCAACCCTTGCAGGACTGTATTCACCAGCCTCTGAAAAGTGGCAGGTGCATTTTTCTAACCAAAGGGCATTACTGTGAATTTGTCGTGCCCTCCAATAGTCGAAAATGCAGTTTTTGCTTTAGCATCCTCTGATAACTTGATCTGCCAATACCCTGCAGTCAAATCAAAGGTGCTTAGATACTTGGCAGATGCCAGTGTATCTATTAGCTCATCTGCCCTGGGTATAGGGTGAGCATCAGTTTTAGTTACATGGTTGAGACCTCTGTAATCTACACAAAACCTCACCTCTCTTTTCCCATCTTTTGAGTGAGGCTTTGGTACAAGCACCACAGGAGAGGCCCATGGGCTTTCAGAATGTTCAACCACTCCCAGTTCAAGCATTTTCTGAACTTCTTGTTTTATGCAGTCCCTGACATGGTCAAGCTGCCTATAGATCTTACTTTTGACAGGCATGCTGTCTCCAGTATCTATAGTGTGCTCACACCAAGAAGTGGTGCCTGGCACAGTAGAAAAGAGTTCAGAAAACTGACCCAGGAGATTTATGCAGTTGTCTTTTTGCTCAGCAGTAAGACAGTCTACCAAAACTACACCTTCCACTAGAGCATCTTGTTCTGTGGAAGAGAAGAGATCAGGGAGAGGGTCACTCTCTTCTTCCTGTCCTTCATCTGTTGCCATGAGCAGGGTGAGATCAGCCCTGTCATAGTAGGGTTTTAGGCGATTGACATGGAGCACCCTAACGGGACTCCTGGCAGTGCCCAGGTCAACCAAGTAGGTGACCTCTCCCTTCTTTTCAACAATGAGATGGGGTCCACTCCATTTGTCTTGGAGTGCTCTTGGGGCCACAGGCTCCAATACCCACACCTTCTGTCCTGGTTGGTACTGAATCAGAACAGCCTTCTGGTCATGCCATTGCTTTTGGAGCTCTTGGCTGGCCTGAAGGTTTTTACTGGCCTTTTTCATGTACTCAGCCATTCTGGATCTTAGGCCGAGTACATAGTCCACTATGTCTTGCTTAGGAGCTTTTAAAGGTTGTTCCCAACCCTCCTTAACAAGTGTTAGAGGACCTCTTACAGTGTGTCCAAATAGGAGTTCAAAGGGGCTGAAGCCCACTCCTTTCTGGGGTACCTCCCTGTAAGCAAAAAGGAGGCAAGGTAACAGGACATCCCATCTCCTCCTGAGTTTTTCAGGGAGTCCCATTATCATTCATTTGAGAGTTTTATTAAACCTCTCTACCAGTCCATTTGTTTGTGGATGATAAGGTGTGGTGAATTTGTATGTTACACCACATTCCTTCCACATGGCCTTCAAGTATGCAGACATAAAGTTTCTACCCCTGTCTGATACAACCTCTTTTGGGAAACCCACCCTGGAAAAGATTCCCAGGAGGGCTTTTGCCACTGCAGGTGCTGTAGTGGTCCTTAGAGGAATTGCTTCAGGATATCTTGTGGCATGGTCCACTACCACCAAGATAAACCTATTGCCTAAAGCAGTAGGAGGGTCAAGGGGGCCAACTATGTCAACCCCTACCCTTTCAAAGGGAACCCCAACCACAGGCAGTGGAATAAGGGGAGCCTTTGGGGTGTCACCAGTCTTGCCACTGGCTTGGCAGGTCATGCAGGACTTACAAAAATCCTTTGTGTCCTCTGACATCCTAGGCCAGTGAAACAGGGGGACAAGCCTTTCCCATGTTTTAATCTGACCCAAATGTCCAGCCAAGGGAATGTCGTGTGCCAGAGTTAGGAGGAACTCTCTGTACAGCAGGGGAATGACCAATCTCTTGGCTGCTCCAGGTTTTGGGTCCCTTGCCTCTGTGTACACGAGGTTGTCCTCCCAGTAAACTCTATGTGAGTCACTGACATCCCCATTTTGCTGTTTGACAGCTTGCTGTCTTAGACCCTCTAATGTGTGACAGGATTGCTGTGCCACACTCAGCTCCTCCCTGGCAGGCCCCCCTCCACCCAAAAGCTCAGCAGTGTCTGCTGCCAGCTCCTCTGGTGAAGGTTCTGCACAGGGGGGAAATTCTTCTTCCTCAGAAGTTGAATCATCTGTAGAGGGAGGGATAGTGGGTAGGGATTTACCCTTACTAACCCTAGCTTTAGGGAGCACTTGGTCCATTGTTCCAGGATCCAAGTCACCCTGACCTTTTTGCTTTTTGGCCTGAGCCCTTGTCAAAGCAAAAATATGCCCAGGAATGCTCAGCATTGCTGCATGAGCCTCCAACTCTACTTCTGCCTAAGCTGATGTCTCTAAATCATTTCCTAGTAGACAGTCTACAGGTAAACCTGAAGCAACCACAACTTTCTTTGGACCAGTAACCCCCCCCAGTTGAGATTCACAACAGCCATGGGGTGGCTAAGAGTGTTGTTATGAGCGTCTGTCACTTGGTACTGGTGACCAAGTAGGTGTTGTTCAGGGTGTACCAGTTTCTCTATTACCATGGTAACACTGGCACCTGGCACCTGTGTCCCTGTAGGCCTGAACCTCAACACCATTGATTAGGGGTAGTTGCTTGTACTTATTCATATTAAGGGGACAAGCAACCAAGGTGGCCAAATCAATGGCACCTTCAGAGACTAACACAGCCTCTGTGGTCTACCTAACAAGACCCACCCCAACTAAATTACCAAAAGTGAGCCCAGCTACTCCCTTGGATTGGCTATTAGTAGGTTTGCTCCTACCACCACTGCTATTACTAGGGGCACTAGAGGTTGCAGTAGGGGTTGTGGTAGTGGGAGGCTTGGTGCTTTTCTTTGGAAAACTGGCATCAGTTGTCCAATGGCCTTTTACTTTACATAAATAGCACCATGGTTTCTTTACTTGATTAGAAGAGGATGTGGACTCACCACCCCCACCAGAGTGTTTTTGTGGGCCTGATGAAGACTCATTTTTAGATTTGTCCCCACCTGTCTGAAGACTTACCATCCTTCTTCTTGCCATCCTTGTCACCCCCTGTATGAACTTTTCTGTTCACTCTTGTTCTGACCCATTTGTCTGCCTTCTTTCCCAATTCTTGGGGAGAGGTCAGATTTGAGTCCACTAGATATTGGTGTAACAAATCAGACACACAGTTATTCAGAATATGCTCTCTCAGGATTAGATTGTACAGGCTTTCATAGTCAGAAACTTTACTGCCATGTAACCACCCCTCCAAGGCCTTCACTGAATAGTCAACAAAGTCTACCCAGTCTTGTGAGGACTCTTTTCTGGTTTCTCTGAACTTAATCCTGTATTGTTCAGTGGTTAAGCCAAATCCATCCAAGAGTGCATTCTTCAAAACTGTAAAATTATTGGCATCACTTTCCTTTACAGTATCCCTACCTTTTCCACTGAAAGATAGCCATAGGATAGCAGCCCACTGCCTTTGAGGGACCCCCCTGTACCATACAGGCCCTCTCAAGTGCAGCAAACCACTTGTTAATGTCATCCCCCTCCTTGTGAGGGGGAACTATCTTATGTAGATTCCTAGAATCATGTTCTCTCACAGGATTGCTATCTGGAATACTGCTGCTGCCACCATGGGGTCCTAACCCCAACCTCTGTCTTTCTTTTTCTAAGTCTAGAGATTCCCTGTCTAGAGCCAGCTGTTGCTGTTTAAGCTTCAGTCTGGACTCTTCCATTCTCAACTTATTGAGTTCACTTTCTAACATCCTGTCATCAGGGTGGGTGGGTTGGGAATGTTTTGACACAGAAGAATGATGTGAATGAACAGAGGGAGACCTGTCCCTAACAGTTGGTACCCTAGCAACCTGGCCTGCAGGAGCAAAAACATCCCTACTGTGATGGGAGCTTCTATTACTACCAGCATTGCTAGGTGGTCTGCTAAGGGGCAGATTAGGAAGGGCACCCTCTAACACTCTTACTGGGGGCTCCCCTGAGTCAGAGTGTGAGCTATCTCCTAACTTCTCAATTGAACTGCCAGCTAAGGCCTTATCATTTTCAAAAAGCATGTTAGACAATAATTCTCTAGAGGGGTTCCTTCCTACCACTAAACCTCTATCAATGCAGAGACTCTTTAGGCTCTTAAAGTTAAGGTGGTCATAAGCTGTATTGACCAAATTAAGAGGAGTTCCTACATCATACATGATAGAAAAAGGTTTAGAGACAGATAAAAGAGAGAAAAAGTTTCAGGACTTTTTAAGGAAACAGAAAAAAAACTTTTTCAACTTTTTAGAAACGTTTTGAAAGTTTAGGAGTACTTTCCAGCACTTAGCAGATAGTGTAAGAGAAGAAAAGCAAAACTTTTTGGTTAGGTGTACATACACTGAACGTATTTTGTATATTATTCTCTTATGAAAAGTACACAATGACAAAGTGGTAAGTAGTTGCAAGTACTGATCCCACCGCTGCACAACCAATGTAGGAGGCTGGCCTGGCTTGTAGTGGGTACCAAGGGGTACTTACACTCTGTACCAGGTCCAGTTATCCCTTATTAGTGTAGAAGAGGTGTTTCTAGCAGCTTAGGCTGATAGAAGGTAGCTATAGCAGAGCAGCTTAGGCTGAACTAGGAGACATGCAAAGCTCCCACTATACCACTGGTGTCATATGCATAATATCATAAGAAAACACAATACACAGATATACTAAAAATAAAGGTACTTTATTTTTATGACAATATGCCAAAAGTATCTCAGTGAGTACCCTCAGTATGAGGATGCCAAATATACACAAGATATATGTACACAATACCAAAAATATGCAGTAATAGCAAAAGGAAGTAATGCAAGCAATGTAAAGTTACAGTAGATTGCAATAGGAGCACATAGGTATAGGGTCAACACAAACCATATACTCCAAAAGTGGAATGCGAACCACGAATGGACCCCAAACCTATGTGAGCTTGTAGAGGGTCACTGGGACTGTAAGAAAACTGTGAGGGTTAGAAAAATAGCCCACCCCAAGACCCTGAAAAGTAGGTGTAAAGTGCACCTATAACCCCCAGAGAGCACAGAAGTCGTGATAGGGGGTTTCTGCAAGTAAGACCAACACCAGCAAAGCAACCAAAGTGGATTTCCGGACCTGAGTACCTGTGGAACAAGGGGACCAAGTCCAAGAGTCGTGACAATGTCGAGAGAGGGCAGATGCCCAGGAAATGCCAGCTGAGGGTGCAAAGAAGCTGCCACCGGATGGTAGAAGCTGTAGATTCTGCAAGAACGAAGAGGGCTAGAAACTTCCCCTTTGGAGGATGGATGTCCCACGTCGTGAAGAAGCTTGCAGAGGTGCTCCCATGCAGAAAGACTGCAAACAAGCCTTGCTAGCTGCAAGGGTCGCGGTTAGGGTTTTTGGATGCTGCTGTGGCCCAGGAGGGACCAGGATGTCGCCACTTGGATGAGGAGACAGAGGGGGCACCCAGCAAGTCAGGGAGCCCTCACAGAAGCAGGCAGCACCTGCAGAAGTACTGGAACCGGCACTTGGAAATGGAGTGAACCAGAGTCCACCCGAAGACACAAAAGGGAGTCCCACGACGCCGGAGGACAACTCAGAAGGTTGTGCACTGCAGGTTAGAGTGTTGGGGACCCAGGCTTGGCTGTGCACAAAGGAAATCCTGGAAGAGTGCACAGGAGCCGGAGCAGCTGCAAATCACGCGGTACCCAGCAATGCAGTTTAGCGTGGGGAGGCAAGGACTTACCTCCACCAAACTTGGACTGAAGAGTCACTGGACTGTGGGAGTCACTTGGACAGAGTTGCTGAGTTCCAGGGACCACGCTCGTTGTGCTGAGAGGGGACCCAGAGGACCGGTGATGCAGTCTTTTGTTGCCTGCGGTTGCAGGGGGAAGATTCCGTCGACCCACAGGAGATTTCTTCAGAGCTCCTGGTGCAGAAAGGAGGCAGGCTACCCCCAGAGCATGCACCACCAGGAAACAGTCGAGAAGGCGGCAGGAGAAGCGATACAAGGTTGCAGTAGTCATCTTTGCTACTTTGTTGCGGTTTTGCAGGCGTCCTGAGCAGTCAGCGGTTGATCCTTTGGCAGAAGGTGAAGAGAGAGATGCAGAGGAACTTGGATGAGCACTTGCATTCGTTATCTAAAGAATTCCCCAAAGCAGAGACCCTAAATAGCCAGAAAAGGAGGTTTGGCTACCTAGAAGGAGGATAGGCTAGCAACACAGGTAAGAGCCTATCAGAAGGAGTCTCTGACGTCACCTGCTGGCACTGGCCACTCAGAGCAGTCCAGTGTGCCAGCAACACCTCTGTTTCCAAGATGGCAGAGGTCTGGAGCACACTGGAGGAGCTCTGGGCACCTCCCCTGGGAGGTGCAGGTCAGGGGAGTGGTCACTCCCCTTTCCTTTGTCCAGTTACGTGCCAGAGCAGGGCTGGGGGATCCCTGAACCGGTGTAGACTGGCTTATGCAGAGATGGGCACCATCTGTGCCCATCAAAGCATTTCCAGAGGCTGGGGGAGGCTACTCCTCCCCAGCCCTGACACCTTTTTCCAAAGGGAGAGGGTGTAACACCCTCTCTTGGAGGAAGTCCTTTGTTCTGCCTTCCTGGGCCAAGCCTGGCTGGACCCCAGGAGGGCAGAAACCTGTCTGAGGGGTTGGCAGCAGCAGCAGCTGCAGTGAAACCCTGGGAAAAGGCAGTTTGGCAGTACCCGGGTCTGTGCTAGAGACTCGGGGGATCATGGAATTGTCTCCCCAATGCCAGAATGGCATTGGGGTGACAATTCCATGATCTTAGACATGTTACATGGCCATGTTCGGAATTACCATTGTGACGCTATACATAGGTAGTAACCTATGTATAGTGCACGCGTGAAATGGTGTCCCCGCACTCACAAAGTCCGGGGAATTTGCCCTGAACGATGTGGGGGCACCTTGGCTAGTGCCAGGGTGCCCACACACTAAGTAACTTAGCACCCAACCTTCACCAGGTGAAGGTTAGACATATAGGTGACTTATAAGTTACTTAAGTGCAGTGGTAAATGGCTGTGAAATAACATGGACGTTATTTCACTCAGGCTGCAGTGGCAGGCCTGTGTAAGAATTGTCAGAGCTCCCTATGGGTGGCAAAAGAAATGCTGCAGCCCATAGGGATCTCCTGGAACCCCAATACCCTGGGTACCTCAGTACCACATACTAGGGAATTATAAGGGTGTTCCAGTATGCCAATGTGAATTGGTGAAATCGGTCACTAGCCTGTTAGTGACAATTTAGAAAGCAGAGAGAGCATAACCACTGAGGTTCTGGTTAGAAGATTCTCAGTGAGACAGTTAGTCATCACACAGGGAACACATACAGGGCACACTTATGAGCACTGGTGTACTGGCTGGCAGGGTCCCAGTGACACATACACTAAAACAACATATATACAGTGAAATATGGGGGTAACATGCCAGGCAAGATGGTACTTTCCTACAAGCACCAACAGCGCAAACTCTATTGGTGGTATCAGAGCGGAGCGCTGGTCACATTGTTCACACTGTTAGCTAATCAACGTAATTTCTTTTGGCTCTCCCCTTCACGCTCCATAACTTTCCCAAAAAGACTTAAAATTGATAAGTGCTTTACTAAAAAACTCAGAATGCCGCAATGAGGTTCTCCCTGCACAGCGGGAGAACCGATACTGCAATATTCACTACACTCAGGAAAAGTCACACCATAATGCTTTGCTATTTCAAAACTGTTTGCCCATGACTCAGCCTGTGGTGGTCCTAGGACAATGGAACACCACCAAAACGTTCAGATGTTTAGGTCATCTCTGGGTCCCCACACTAGGTTAGTGTGTACCCCAAAATAATAACCGCTTCCACCATTCAGTCCCTTTAAACGCTCTTTTATGGGTGGCCATTTTGTTTTACAGCTTCGAGTAGTTTGTGTTATAAGGGCCTTAGTATTGCAGTAGGCCTGCTAGACTTGAAAATGTGTAAGATACTATGCCCTCTAGGGCTAAATATATGGTTACACTTCAATACTTTCAGTCATTTTCTATTCATGTGGTTATGCCATCTAGGGACTAACTATATCGTAACATGACCATGTTTCTTACAAATGCTATTTTCATTGTTGTGTCCTCTAGGGGCTGCCCTGAGCATTACAGTCTAATGCCAAACGTTTATTTCTGATAACGATTCTTTTTGGGTTTATATGATAATTGTATATGTTTTATTAATCTCTCCTTAATGGAATTATCACCATGATTCAGGCCAATTTAACATCCTTATTAAACTATGACTGTTTGAACACTCTTGATATGTTTGAGTGACCCTTCTAGTTCATTTCCCTCGTTGCTCCTCCGTGGCTGTCTTGTTTTGGGAATTGTGTTAGCCAGTCAGCAACTTTGATGGTGGGTTGGTGATAGTGGTATTCTATTGGAATTAGCATGGCAGATTTAAATTAGGATGCTAAATGGCCAAATTTTCATTTTTTGGCTGCAGATAGAGGAAGAAGGTAAATGGGCGCTTTAGTTATATGCAGGGCCACTGAATTATGTAACAGGAAAGTCCAATTTTTGTGGTAAGAAAAGTCCAGTTATGAATTTACAACAACAATAGCTCTAACTCAAGCAAATGCGAGACCCATTGCTTTGCAGATGCTTGTTAGTTATGCCACACAACTAACACACACAACCACTACTTACAAATCAGTCCTACTACTTTCCTTTTTTACATCACTTCTATCATTCTGCACCACACCAAACTTAACATGGGTATTGCACAAGCAAAAAAAATGTACTAACCTACTATCTTCTAATCTTGGGTTCCGAGTAGCATGCTACTCTCCAAAAAAGCTCTTCAATGCCTCATCAGCAGCCGTAAGTGCCATATAAATACATTTACAATTACAAATTACAGTCTCATATAACTGTAATACAACTGTGTGGGTGCCTGCATGCAGGCAGGTGTATTTAGTAGAGGTATTGAAACCCTCTTTAGTTTCAGTGTACATCACAGGAAAAAAAAATCTATTGGTGCCAATAAAAGGTGCTATAGGCATTACATCACTATTACCTGGAGACAGTTTAAACATGCAAGATAACAAATAGAATAACAAAAGAATGGAATTTTTTGTGTGCAAAGTCAAGCATAAGTCCACTATCCCTGGCACTGAGGTGTGCTTCTTTTTTTAGGTTGACAAGTCATTGACAATATACAATCACTCACAGTGCAAGAAAGCCAGTGGGTGAACTGGTTGATCCACTGCCCTTATCGTGGGATGCAGTGGGTGGAAGCAGATAATTAATGCCAATTGAATGTTGAAGCAAGTTGACCAAAAGTCAGTCAGCTTGCCTGTGGATGTGTCGTGTCTTTTTTTTTAACCAATTTAATTACGTTTTTATCTTAGCATTGTGTAAGCATATGACAACCATACAGATCTATGTTACATATTCAGGTTCAATAACCCCACCCTGGGTTCTGCACATGCAATTCGATATATCAAATACAACAGTAGCAATTGATTCTGTATAAAAACAAACATAGTTATCTGTAAGTCATAACAGTTACATTTTTGATCAAAGGACATTAAAGGCAGGGCAGTTCCTGCCATCTCATGTGTCCACTCCTGCATATCTACCCCTCGTTCGGAGAGATAATTTTATCCACATGCAACACAATGCCACCCCTCAGTGCCCTTACACAGTATGCCTTTCAACCTTTTTAGCGCTCAATCTTGGGGTGGGGGAAAGGAGGGGTGTCAGTCCTTCGAAGTGCAGTGTGTCAGTCGGCAATTGGGCACTATCCTGCCTTAGTCAAGGAGATCCTCCTTGAATTCCTGCAGCTAGTGCAGTAAATAGTCCCAATCCGCTGCTATGAGGACCCTGTACAGTTTGAGGGTTCCTCTCACCTAAGCTCTACCTATTCAGCCCTGCCACATTCAAGTGTTGCTGCACACAAGTGTGTTTTCCAAGTTAACATAGTGCTTTCCAATGCATGGCGATGGACCTGCTGGTTAAAAGCAAGGCTAGGGCTAAGAATCGGTCCACAGTGCTCCTTGCTTTTCTATACCAGGACTCCACTCGTCATTGTGTATAGGCCTTTGCTCCCTGTGATGTTAGTCAGTACATCTGTGAACTCCTGCCACAGATTCACTACCACTGGACAGTTCCAGAACATGTGAGCCACATCAGCATCTGATGCCTCACATCGAGGGAAGTTCAAAGTACACCCAAATATCCTGTGTAACCTCCTTTGGGTGAGGTAGGCCCTGTGTAAAATGGTATGTTGTATGTACTGAAACTTGGCATTTCAGGAGACTTTACATGGATATAGCAATACCTTGTTCCATTTCTTCTGTGTCAGGTCCCTGCCTATTTCTCATTCCCAGCACCTATGGGTTGACAACAAAACTGTGATGTATATGCTAGGGCGCACATGAGCAAGTTGATGAGCCAATGGCCGCTGCCTATATTGTGTAAGGTGTGAACCAGTGGGTGCTGCTCTGGCTCCGTTTTTGCAATCCACCAGTTGGCCCAGCTCGGCCAGCAAGTGGCCGTAGGCCAAGAAATGGCCCACTGGTAAGTCACTGTCATTCTGTAGTTGCTCTAACGGGGTGGGCATGCCATTTTGAAATAGAGTGCCTAGTGCATCATATCCACTCCAGCCACTTCCCAGATCACCAGTCCATACCTCCCGACCAGGTCCCTGAAAGGTCAAATGGAGCCAATGCAGATCTCGAGAGAGCACTGCGGCATAGTCAACAATAGATGCAGTCTCCTATAAAAGCTGGTGTGTGTGCTGCACACAGCAAATTGTTGGCTTCACTGGGGATCTCTGCAAATAGTAACAAGGTGTCTTGTGCCATACGTTGTGCATGATCTGCAGAGGGCAGTCCCAGTTGATCCAGTAGCCGCCCTGCTAGCCAGCGGGAAGGCCATTGTAGTTGTGCCGTTAAGTAATTATGTTCGAAGCTAATGGTCCCCTGGCCACCTTTCTCAGCTGGTAACAGCACCTTGTGCAGAGCAACTTAGCGCCTGCCTTTATTCCAAAGAAAGCCCCCCAAGATAGAGTGTAGAGCACGAAATGTGCTCCAGGATTTGTTCACTGGAAGATTGTGGAAGAAATACAGCAGAGGTGGGAGCATCACCATTTTAGACTTTGACACTCTACCTTGTACAGTGAGTGGTAGCATGGTACAGAACGCCATTTGGGGGCGAAGGGAGGCAAATGGACCTAGTGAGGCTGCCATCTATGAGATCTTGTGTGGTATGGTAAATGTTAATACCCAACTATCGGAAGGTATCCGGCTCCCTGCAGTGGGAGTACGAGTCCACCAGTAGTTGCTGTGGCAGGCATTCAGGGGGAATCGGGAACAGGCAGGACCTAGTCTTGTTCACTCCCAAGCTCAAGGTGGCCAGGAACTCCTACAGAAAGTCCTTAATCTCTGATATACAGTTTTGAATATCACGGATGTAGAATAATACGTTGTCAGCGTGTAGGAAGACAGAGTCTGTCTCTCCTCCCAGTGGTGTACCTCGTGCCTGGCCTTGTTGCCTGAGCTGCTGTGCCAGTGGCTCCATCGCGAAGGTGAAAAGGAGTGGGGACAGTGGGCATCCCTCATATGTTCCCCTGCTCACCAAAAATGGGGCAGATGAACTCTGTCCAATCTTCACCTGAGCATTGGGCTCTGTGTAGAAGAGTCTAATAAGTTTTTGGAGCCTGACAGTTATGCCCATTGATGTTAGCATCATGAACATATGCGGTCCCAACGCTTACCACACCAGTGGGCCCTGTCCATCTGGGATCTTTTTGTTGCCGTTGACAGAAACAATGACTCGTATCGTGCTCCACCCAATCCCAGGTATCCACTGGTTTGGGAAAGAAGTAACTGATCTGATTTACCATGAACATCAATGTGGGTGGAAATAGCAGTGAGTAGGTCAAGCCCATTGATCTTATTAATTTCTTCACTCTAAGGAAGGAGGTTCTACAACGTTATTCTGCCAGAGTGTAGTCCAGGATCAGAAATGTAGGTGTGTTTTCATGCAAAATCACTTCTGTTGCTGGGTCCACATGCAGGATGGTCTCTTTGTCTTTATAGTTCATTAGCCTGACCACCACTTGCTGGGGGGTTGCCCCTTGTGGCTCCTGTCTCACCAGTACTCTGTAGGCGCGTTCTATCTGGTAATGAGCTGACAGTTTCTCAGGTGCCACTACTTACGCCAGCCCCGCTCAAAGAATAGCACCGGGTCCAAGCCTTCCACACCCTCCGAGAAAGCTACATTCCTAAGATTGTTGTGGCGAGACCGCCCCTCTGCATCTTCTGCTTTGTTGTCAAGTTTCTAGACCTTGGCTGTGAGGGACTTGAGCTGCCCTTCTAGGCTGGGCACTGTGGGTGAAAGCTTGTCAATCAATCAATCAAAGAGATTTATAGAGCGCGCTACTCACCTGTGAGGGTCTCAAGGCGCTGGGGGGGGGAGAAAGGATGGTGGGGATGGGGCAGAGGGGAGATCACTGTTCGAAAATCCAGGTCTTGAGGCTCTTCCTGAGGAGTAGGAGGTCCTGGGTCTTGCGGAGGTGGGTGGGGAGGGAGTTCCAGGCCCCGGGGGCTAGGTAGGAGAAGGATCTGCCTCCGGTGGTGGTGTGTTTGATGCGAGGGACAGTGGCGAGCGAGAGGTTGGCGGAGCGGAGGTGGCGTGTGGGAGTGTGGAAGGTCACTCTTTCGTTAAGGTAGGCAGGGCCGGAGTTGTGGAGCAATTTGTGTGAGAGGATGAGGATCTTAAAGGTGATCCTTTTGTCTATGGGGAGCCAGTGGAGGGATTTGAGGTGTGGTGAGATGTGTTCGTGTCGGGGAAGGTCGAGGATGAGCCGTGCTGCTGAGTTCTGGATTCGCTGTAGTTTGCGCTTGAGTTTTTGTGTGGTGCCGGCGTAGAGGGCGTTGCCGTAGTCAAGCCTGCTGCTGATGAGTGCCTGGGTGACTGTCTTTCTGGTCTCTGTGGGGATCCACTTGAATGTTTTTTTCAGTGTGCGTAGTGTGTTGAAACATGAGGAGGTGAGGGCGTTGATTTGTTGGGTCATAGAAAGGGAGGAGTCCAGGATGATGCCGAGGTTGTGTGCGTGGTTTGCGGGTGTGGGTGCGGGGCCTAGCGTGGTGGGCCACCACGAGGGGTCCCAAGTGTTTTTGTGTGGGCCAAAGATGACTATTTCGGTTTTGTTGGAGTTGAGTTTCAGGTGGTTGGCTGTCATCCAGGAGTGTGGGGTTGAGGGAAGAGCCTTGTGGGACTCCACAGGTGATTTTGGTGGGGGGGATTGGAAAAGGGAGAGATGGACTTTTTGGGTTCTGTCGGTGAGGAAGAAGGTGAGCCAGTCCAGGGCTTTGTGTCTTATTCCGGCGTCGTGAAGGCGTGTGCGGAGTGTGTGGTGGCAGACAGTGTCAAAGGCTGTGGAGAGGTCCAGGAGTATGAGTGCTACGGTCTCGCCCATGTCGACTCTGGATCTGATTTCGTCGGTGCATGCAATGAGAGAGGTTTCTGTGCTGTGGTTCTTGCTGAACCCAGATTGGGAGGGGTCGAGTGTGTGGTTTGTTTAGAGGAAGTGGGATAGGCGGGAGTTGACTATTTTTCCCGTGACCTTGGCTGGGAATGGGAGGAGGGAGATGGGGCGGTAGTTGTAGAGGTCGTCTGGGTCGGCTTTGGGTTTTTTGAGGAGCGCAGTGACTTCCGCGTGTTTCCAGAGGTCTGGGAAGGTGGCGGTTTCGAATGAGCTGTTGATTGTGGCTCGGAGTGTGGGGGCGATGGCGGGGCTGGCTCTGTTGTATATTCGGTGGGGGCATGGGTCGGAGGGGGAGCCAGAGTGAATGGAGTTCATTGTGTTTTCAGTTTCTTCGTGGGTGGTGGGGGCCCAGGTGGTGAGTAAGTTGGGGGGTGCGTGTGGTGGGTGTGGTGGGTTTGTGTTGGGTGCGTGTAGAGGGTGTGTGTGGTGTGAAGCTGTTGTGTATGTCCAGGATTTTGCGATGGAAGTGATTTGAGAGGTAGTTGCAGAGGGTTTGTGTGTGCGTGGGGTCTCGGTTGCTGGCTTTGGGTTTGGATGATGGTAAAGAGTTCTTTGCTGCTTTGGGAGTTGTTGTCAATGCGTTCCTTGTAGTGTGTTCTTTTGGCGGTGCGTATGAGTTGGTGGTGGATGCGTGTGGTGGTTTTGAGGGCGGCAAAGTTGGTGGTGGTGGGTTCTTGTCTCCACGTTTTCTCTGCTTTGCGGCATTTGCGTTTGGACTCGTGGAGTTCAGTGGTGAACCATGGGGCGTTCTTGATATTGCGGGTGGTGATGTTTTTTCTGAGGGGCGCAAGAGCGTTGGCACAGGTGGTGATCCATTTGTTGAGGTTGTGTGCGTCGGTGTTGGGGTCGGTTATGTTGGGGGGGTTTGTGTCAGTTGGGAGTTCAGGAGCTCAGTGGGGATCTTGTCCCACATGCGGTAGGGGGTGGTGTGTTGGTGGTGGTGTGTGGGTGGTTTGTTGTAGGAGAAGTGGACGCACTGGTGATCCGTCCATTGGAGTTTGGTGGTGTGGGTGTAGGTGATATGTTGGCTTGAGGTGAAAATTGCATCAAGTGTGTGTCCAGCCAAGTGGGTGGGGGCAGGTGTCACTCAGGAGGAGATAGACGCCGTCCATAGACATTCAACAATGTGAGTCCTGGTTTAGACCTCCCTCTGACGTTTGCCACTTCGTTGGGACCCACCTCACCCCTTAAGCCTAGCCAAGGTACAGTAAGGAGGGCAGGCACGAGCAGTCCAGGCTCCACACAGACCCCCACATACAGTCACCAGGGCAGAGGGAGGAGAATAACAGATGTGGGTCAATTATGTCAATCCCCAGTGAGGGGAAAGGCAATACAGCCAGTTGCAGGGTCCCTGCTGCACCCAGATCGATGTATTTGATGGAGGGTGCCCTCATTGACTTTAGGCCGAGTAGTTCCCTCCCAGGCACCCGGGGGGGGGGGGGAGGGAGGGAGGAACCACTCACAGTCTCAGTGGTCCAGTGGCCGGATCCCGGGGGTCTCCCAGGGAAGTGCGGACCCCCTCATCGTCACTAGAGGTCAGGAAGGGAAGCACAGTGTTGCGTGGATGACTCCAGCAGATCGTGCAGTCCGCCCGGGTCCCGCAGACTCGCCACATGCCCCCGGATGGCTTTTGCACAGGCTGCACGGTTGTGGTCAGACAGAAGATGGCCCAAGAGGCAGTTAAAACTGTGGCTGCTGCTCCCCGCACCACAGGCTTTCGCTACGAAGGACGGTGCAGTCTAGATGTTTGCAGATGTTTATGAATCGTTGAGTCGCTAGCTGGAGCGATCTCAAAGCTCGACTGCCATCTTTCCGCGGCTAGCAACTCCCCCCGTGTGTCTGCCTATTTTCTGTTTATGTATTTTAATTGCAAGAGGCTTGTGAGATACTCAAAGCTGCCTTCAGGCCACAACTAAAAATCCATGGCATAGTGACATTATGCACCCAAAGCATGTTTATCAAATAATTTTTCTTCAGTAACTCATTCACTTATAAAAATATACATAAAGTATATAAAGATGAATTATGACTCGTTGTCAACATGAAGGATGTGATTGTGTGGCCCATCACTGGGAAATGGGATGCAAGTTAAAAAACATTTGCAACACATCGTACAGTCACAAACCTTTCAAGGTGTTAGCCATTTCAAATTAGGAAGCATCCATGTAATATTCTCTTATGCTATGATATATTTTATGTGTGTTCCTGCCTAGTGGAAGTAGCTTTTTTTTTGCTTCATAAAGTTGCTTTGTAAAGAGAGTGCTGGTTATCTGCTTTTGCTATTTGTGGGCTTTCTCAATGATGGTGGCTGCTTGTGTTGCAACCACTAATCTGTGGGAGTACGCTCATGTAGGCCTTGAGTCTTCACTACAGTGTGCTTCAGTGTCTCCTTAGTATGCACATTGTTTCCTGCTGGTGTATGTTCGCCTCACAGCTTGGTTATTAAGGGAGGCACAAGGCATTGCTGTCTTTCTGTAGTCTGTGCAGGTTTGTTCACTGGCTCTTGTGCTTCATTTATGCTGTCTGGGTCTGTTTCTTACTGTCGTCGATATGAAAAATGCTATGCGCTCGTTGTTAAGGGATTTTCCTTATGAATGAACCCCTACAAGACATAAGGTCTTACAGCCTTCCACAAACCTATCTCAGTGTGTTCAGTGGATCGTGTGCTTCTATTATAGTAAGGGTACCCGAGTCTTTATGACCTTAGTAGGCCAGCTGGTGTTTGCTGGTTCTGGGTTTCAGGCTTTGCAGGAGATTTTCATTTGCAACCTTTCTGCCAACCTTTTAATTATTATGATTATTATGATTATTATTATTGTTATTTTAATTATTATCAGGTCATGCATGCATTTCATTATCTCCCTGTCTCGATGTGTGTGTGTGTTGTTTTGTATTTGATATGTAATCTGTTGTTAGCTGGTTAGGGGACCAGGTCTTATAACCTTCCACAGACATATGTAAGAGTGTTCACTGGAACGTAGGTCGTGTATGATGGATGTGGGTAACTGGTATTCAAACTAGCATCTGCTTATTGTATGTTTTTCAACAATAAGGCTGATTGGAGCTGGTGGAGTGGGGTAAGGTTTTGCGACCTTCTATCAAATACGTTTCTGTGATCCGCATGTCTTGAATTACTGTGTGTATGACAGTGTTGCTCAGTCCTCACTGTGCACATTAAAACGCTTTGAAGTAGCAAAGAATGTAGGACTAGTGCATTACTTTAAAACTACATGATAATTTGCACGTGCTAACTTCTTGTGCAGCTGCAAAGCACTGAAAGGTTACAATCTACTGTAGACATGTGATAACCATTTGCAAAGTAGAAGTGGCCCCTGGTGGTTGTCATGTACTAGGTGTCTGAAGGGCCGTGTTCGGCTCTCCCCAAGAAAAGGGCCAGTATTCTGAGAAAGGAAATGAGGTAACAGATGAAGTGGAGGTTAGAGAAGAGCAGAGGCTCCAGGACAGGGTGTCCACTTCAGTGCCATGCGTTGCATTGTGTATCCCACCCGTGATGAGCATTCAAACAGATCCACTCTGTTACAACTGGATGAAAACTAACTTCTTTGAAGATTCAATTATAGATTTTAACAATACATCAAGAATAAACCATATACTGTGTCAGTGAGCCAGTAGGAAGAAGAAGATAGAGCAGAGTCAGCAGAGAGAGAAAACTTACCACTTATCCCTTCCCTGTTTCATCTCCCCATCCATCCTCATCCCTGTTTCTTCTCCTCCACTCGCCTCATACCTGTTTCTTCTCCCTTCCACGCACCCAGTTCCTGTTTTAGCTCCCCTTATCTGCCACATCACTCTTTCTTCTCCTTCCACTACTGCTTCTGTCCATTCCTTCTCTCCCTTACTAACAGAAAAAAAGCACTATGATGCAGCCAGCTCTGCATTCTCGGTTTCACTGCCTGGAGGATACTGGTATCAGTGTACGCTAATGACGTCACGTTATACATACGAGAACCCCAAACGAGCCTGGATACCACTATCCGTGAAGTCACCAGATTCAGTAGGTACTCTAGCATACATCAAAACTGGGCTAAATCTACCCTATTTCCCCTCACCTCTGGAATACAGCCCTTTGACTCCAAGCACCCCCTGCAGTGGACCACTGGCCCAGTATGCTACCTGGGGTTATGGCTCAGTCGAGATATGGAGGAACTCTGGAGAGCTAGTTATGGCTGGGCCATGACATGGCTAGAGGAGAGGACCCCGACCTGGACCCAACTGCCTCTCCCCGTTGCGAGACAGACTGCTCTCACAAAAATGGTCATCTTGCCCAAATTTCTCTATCTCATCATCAACCTCTCGATCCCACTCACCACACACTTCTTGCAGCACCTACTCTGTAATTTGATATCCCTAGTCTGGGCAGGTAAGCAGCCACGAATTAGGTGGGAAACGTTTACTCTGCCATTCGGACAGGAAGGCCTGAATTCACCTGACAACCTTTTATGCTTGCCCGCACAAACCCAATGCATCCATTTCTGTCATTCCCCCACACGCTTCCAGCCTCGCTCGACGGTGGAGTCAAATCTGGTGGCACCTTGCCCCCTAGTGACAGAGCTTTACTGGTCTCACAGGTCACTGAGAGCAGACACTGTGGCGTGTGCTTGCTAGGCGTGGGATGGCAGGTGGAATCGTGTCCAGTTTCTCTGCATACATGCTCCCTCTATTCACATAGCTCGAAAGAATGAGAGTCATTAAGTGGGGCATTACTACATTCCCAAACTTATACCCCGATGGCAAATTCCCACCCCCACTGGGAGTGGATAAGTATCCCCGTCTCACTGAGCTAGCCGTCCTCTTGTATCACCAGCTTTGTGCCATATGCTGTGCGATGAATGACACGTTCACCGCGCAGCCTCCCATGCTACATGCACTAGAACACATAATAGCAGACCCCTCGCCTCTCAAACTGGTCACTCGATTGTACTCCAAATTGAAGGGCAAGACGCCAGGGCATACTCCAGCGCTACATGCTGCTTGGGAGCTCGACATGAACCCACCTCTTACTAACATGTAATGGGCATACTGTTGCGGGCAAATGGAGGCCCTCTCACCTAACAATAGTCTTCTTCTCATATACTTCAAATTCCTGCTTAAGCTTTACCACATTCTGGTGCAACTGCTTCTAATGGGATTAGTTAAAAAGGAATGATGCCTAATGCGTGGCCCCACTGGCCACATTTATTTATCCTGCATGGGAGTGCCCATGCGTCGCTGACTACTGGACTGCTGTATAAAGGGATCTGGCTCAAATACCTGGCCACTCGGCTCACAGACTCCCCTTGTCGGCCTCATGGGCTATGTGGATGATGTCCCTCCTGGAGTGCGATGACTCGCTGCAGTGCTGCTGCTACCGGCTAAACAAAATGTAGTGATACACTGGGCCCATCAGCCTGCACCAAAAATCGAGACCTGGTTGCAAGATGCGGTATATTGTCAGGAACAACTCTCCAGCTTCTGGGAGCTCATGCTATCGAGGTCCCATCTAAAAGGCATTTAGGAACCCTTTCTAACCTACTTGAGACAAGCAGAATCCACACCTACATCAGGCAAGGGGGCAGCTTTGCTGGATGCAGGAGCGTACCTTTTATCTATCAGAGCCCCCGATGCTCCCGCACACTCAGCCCCCGAACAGTTGCCGGTGAGAGACATGAGCCTTGGGGCACATGCAAATGGCGTATTCAACTGACTTGGGGCCTGCTGCGACAGGCTGACAGTTGCATGATTCGTTCTACACTGAAATGTACTAAATGCTGTGTGTTGCCTATGCCCTAACTGTCTTCCCCTACTGCCCTACCGTTCCTAAGGCTCTCGCCTTGTTGTTACCTTTACAAAATGAAAAAAATGTTTTATTAAGGTAAGTATCAGATTAGGTTCAGTGCCAGGACTAGGATCAGCGCTAAGGCTAGGTTTATAGCTAGGATGCAAAAACAACAAGGTGATGGACGGAATGCATGAATTAATCTTAGTCACTGACAATCTCTCAAGACCACATTCCAGTTCATCAGTTTTTGCCCATCATGCTACTTCAGTTTGTACCCAGCTGTATGCAAATCCGCCTTGACTCTGCTCTTTACGGGAACAGTTTAGCCCAAACTGCCAAACCAGGTCTTCCTTGAAAAAAAACACAAGCAGCCTAGGACTAGTTTCACCCTAGTTAGGGTTCTTTAGCTAGGTATAGCTTAGCTACAGTGGCACTTGAGCCCAGGGCTCATGTCTGGGCATACCCAGCACACTTAGGGCATCAAATGCAAAAACAACAAGGTGATGGATGGAAGGCTTCAATTCACCTCAGCCACTTGCAATGGCTTGGGCCACATCACTGGCCATCAGTTTTTGTCCACCATGCATCCTCAGTTTGGACCCACTTGTATACAAATCAACCTTGACCCTGTTTCTCATAGGAACAGCCCAGCCCGAACTGCCAAATCAGGCGCTCCCTGAACCGGAACACAAGCAACCTAGGGCTAGTTTCATCCTAGTTAGGGCTCTTCAGCCAGGTATAGCTTAGTTACAGTGGCAAAGTGAGCCCAGGACCTATGTGTGCAGAATGCAACACATGTAGAAAGAGGAAAAACGAGGAGAAATAAAGATATTTCTCCTTTTTACGCCTCCCCTGGGAAGACATAGCATTTTGATGCATTCCCAAGTCTGCCACTCATGGTAAATCCTGGAATGTGCCAAAACTCATGGGTGGATGCGTGGGAACTCCCATGCTCCATCCATGAACTCATCCCTGGGGCAGAGTAAAGCAGGGCAGCGACTTGCACTACCTTGCATTACTCCAGATTTACCAAGCACTCCAGGGCCACACTATGTATCCTTTTGAGGCTTGGTACATCTCATCTAAATTTTCTGTTGCCCTTGCGTTAACTTGCAAGGCACAAAAGGGGTGCAAAACTTTGATAAAAATGCCTCAAGTGCCCCGGGAGCCTTAAGACATGTAACTTTGGTATTTTTGTATGTTGAGGATTTGACTGTGACATCAAATCAGAGGTTTCACAAGATTGTTATGCCTGGGTTGGTAAAGATGATATCTGGCAATGAGTCAGGGGGGAATTCTGAGAAATTGGGGTTAAAGCTGAAGGTCTATAGAATAATATAAATAAAAGACTGATAACGGCTCTGATTGAGAAATGGAAAGAAAAGAGAGATTCACAGACAGGCAGAGGTTCAAAATTATTTTACAAGGTATATTTTTCCTGTGTGCAATTGTGTTATTTAATCAGGTTTTAAGTTAAAACTCTACATAAGAGAGTCCGGAAACATACCACATGGAAGAGATGGAAAATGGGGCAGTGGAAACTACAGACTGGAGAGCTGTAGCTTCCTGGTTTAGGTCTGAAACACACTGTACCAGCAACCTGAGGACCCTGGGTTTACTTCCAGGTTATAGAGGCCACTGCCCTATAAAGTGTTTGTGGATGCTGAGCACTACGTCTGGCAACATTGGTTGTTTCTACTCTTTCATGTGACTCTTTAGATTGGACCTGTACTCATGTTCTCTCACCATTGTTGTTTTTTTCCTTTATCTGTTCCCTCGTTTTCCCTTCTTCCTCATCCCTATACTGACTCATGTTTGTCTTGGATTGATCTTCCTTTTGACTTGGCTATCGTTTTGCATCAACTCTTGACTTCCCCTGCGATTAGGCTTTGATGACCAGAACCTGTTTTTGTACCTGGCTACAGAAGCCCCCTTTTTGGTTTGGAGACTAGGATTCTACCTTCTTATAGAGAGATGTCATCTCATCCTTGGTTCTCCAGTACTTTTCCTGGTTTGCCTGGGGACAACCTACAGCGACATCTCCTCTCACGCAGGGTAAGCAGCAACATCCTTTTGACATCAACTGATCTATTATATAATTCCTATTCCTTTACTCCATACTCATTGTCTTCTTTTATTACCTCTTGACAGTGAGTCGCAGTGTGCGTCTGCAACGATGTGCCATCCTGTACCTCAGAGAGTCCAGTCCAGGTCTTCCAACAACCATCCTGCTGTAAACAAGTGTCTTGCTGTTTCTTTCTCTCTAAACCCTCCCTCCCACTTCTCCTTTTCGACACAGGTCCTCCTACTCTCCTGGACACTGATACAGAGAGTGGTACCACTTCTAAGGAGAGAAGGTGGGATTAACTTTGCTATCCTTCAAGCCAAACTACAAGGGTAGTGACATACCTCCTCCTATATGTTCTGTTGTGTTGTGGTGTATTAGTTTATAGGTGTCAGATATATCATTATTCATTGTTTGTGAGCAATACTTTGGAAACCAAGTTTCTGTTAGAAATAGAAGTTCAGTGTTTCCTGGGAATGGAAGGACATGGATGTCAGTGGAGTGTTTAGCTGGGCTAGGGTTTACTGAGTTGGGGTTTAGGAGCACACAGGTTTTGGTTTAATTGTCAGAAGGAAATGATTTGCTAGATGAATGTGATGAGGCAGCTGGGATTGGATGTTCCTGTATCTTGGATGTAGGAGGGGGCTTGATGGGCTTTCCCTGGAACGGGGTGTTTATCTCTGGAGGCTGGGTCATGTGTTCTAGGGTGATAAAAAAAGGTTGAATGTTTAGTAGGAATGGTAGTGAGCGATGTGTGTGCATCAGATGTATAGTTGCAGTTATTAATGACTAGCAATTTGGGGAGATTGCAAGCTGGAATTGGTTTACTTGAGTACTGTAAATTATCCCACTTTGATTGAGAAGGTAGATTGGGTCAGTGATGTGTATTTTTTATTAATGCTGAACAAGACTGGGAAAGTGGAGAGCTGTGCAGAAGAACAAAATCACTGTTGGTGAAGGCGTACATGGAGGATGGGTGATGAGGGTGTGTGTACTTTGCTTTCACAAGTGTGGTTTGTTTTATTGGCTAGGGGAGTCAACTAGGGTGCCCCATTAAGGCTGGTTCATTTTCTGAGAATTCGTGGTCAGGGGAGACAGTCTGGGAGAGAGCAAGTTACTTTGAACAACATTGTGATAAAGGAGACCGAGATCGATGTAAGTGGACATCTCAAAGAGGTGTTAGCCTAGAGAGGCATATAGGAGCAAATTTGGTGGTTGTGTGCAAATGTGGTGATGGTGAAATTGTAGAAAGAGTTAAGGGTGGTCAATCCGGATATTGTGTTGCCTATGTCCTGGTTATGGGCACTGGTGTGTAAGAGTAGGAGTTGGACGGACAGCATTGGTTGGTGGCTTTTCCACATCTAGAGTTGTGGGTAGGGATCTTGTCATCGCTGCCTGTCTCCCCTGTCAAAGTGTTGTGGTGAGAGTTGGCTTAGTAAGCCGGTGAATACTTTTGGAGGAGTTAGAGAGATAGGTGGCTAATGTGAGGTGTCAATTATGAGTGGGAAGGAAATTATGCTTGGCTTTCTGAGATGATTAAAAGAACATGTCTCAACCGTGCCTACTTTCGTTTCAATGTATGTGGAAACTAGGGAAGGGGTTGTATGAGGTGTATAACGTTATGTAATGTTATGAAATGTAGCATTATGAGAAGCTATATCTATACTTGTCCCAAAATTAGAACAATTGTTTTTAGAAGTCTTTAGTTTGGTTTACTACATACAAAAGCGTACACCATTAAAAAAGAAAATAGTTTAAAGCTAAATTGTAAAAGAGGCATAACCATATAGCATTCTTATTATAAATAGAAGATATGTACAAAACATAAACTAGCAGTATCAAAAGGAATGAATGTAACATCAGAACCACAAACAGTAATACTGTGTTTAGTGATGGTTAAGGTAAGGATCGAACAAAATGACTCGGAGATAGGACAAAAGAAAAAAAAATGAAGATGAGAGGGGAGGAGCACACATTCGGTGTTGGAAACATTGACCTAAATATTTAAATACTACAATATTAAATATCATTGAGCATATAATTCTATAGGTCTATACCATATTATTAAACATACACATACCATGTCTTCTTCCATCTAAATATTTTTATAAACTGACTATATGCTCAGTTTGGACAACAAAACTACAGTCAAGCGAATGTTCTTGGCAACCAATGCTGCGCGCTCAGAAAAACATGTCCCCATATATTTATGTATTTGACATTTTATGTAGCGTGAACCAGTCCCACTGAGTGTATGTGGGAAAAAATAACCCGTTGCATACCTAGCACAAATATGATACATTCTATGACAGTTACACACAAATTACAATTTCGTTTCTTTCAGCTCAAAATACTGGGCAATATATCACGTTGCAAGATTGCAGTTATTGTCTGTTTGCCTTGTGTGATTGGTTGCCTGGAAAAAGTAGATGCCGCACCTATCATTGCACCTGTGGTCTTACTGTATTTAAGATGAGAAGAGACCACCAGGTGCACTGGATTGGAGCAGTTTAGTTTTACATAACATATTGCCACCTCCTGTGTGCTAGAGTGCGATATATATCCTCTTGCGTGGCCGCCCTGTGAATTCTCACTCCCTTCTTTGCTGCTACCTTTAGATACCAATGTGGAAGGGGGAATGAGGGGCTGTTGCCGGGCGGAACTTGCACAGATGAGTTAATGTGTCAAAATTGGTGAGATGACAAAATAGCAATGTTTTGGTCGTACAAATTGTGTCCTAGCACCAGTACATTTCTCTCTTTGGAGAACGACTCTGAATCATTGCTTTCGTCCTCCATGCCGCGCTCCACTGCCTCCCATCTCTATCCCTCTCTCTCTCTCTCTATATATATATATATATAAATATATATATGTCAAACCAAAACCCTTTCAGTATATATATACTTTGAAATGTCATTTCAGCACTTGGAAAGTCGGTTGTAGTTCCATAATTTCTGGAGAAAATCACTTAATTTCCCATTGAAGCAAGTTTGTTCAATTTAGAACGAATTCAGTATATTCTGTTTAATAATATCTTCATTAATAATGACCTATTTGTGTATAGCTCCTAATACAGCAGTTTTGCCATTTCCTAGCGCTGTATTAAGACTTGCTAGGTTTACCAAAAGTATAAGTACCTCAGATGGATGAAAAGCTGTGCTGATTTGGCCATGCCAGGATTAAGATAGCGCCAGTTAGAAACAGGCACATCATTTATTGAGCCATCTTGCCAGCTTTATCCATGCACCTGTACTTTCCGCACACACATTTATATGGAAGTTGAGTCAAGGTTAAATCCGTATGCTACCATAGTTAACATACAGCATTATCGATGATTACTACCATATAGCATTATCAATCCAAAATGTAATTTCTAAGGGTGCACAAATTTCTGTAGATCAAGCTTGCCGATTGAAGTCTTGAAATAAATTCACAATTTGTCTTGCATGAAATTTTAAGGATTCAGGTTGGATTCCAACTGCAATATGGGCATAAACCCTTCTAATGAGTAGGCTTATGTGAAATCTTGCGAAATTCGTGTATTCGAAGTTACGCACATTTTGCTGTTTTTGTCCATTTCACGTTGCACTATTTCACCGTGATAATACTGGTTCATGTTGATGTCTCACAGGGCCTGTAAAACTGTCCATTTCTCGCATGTCCCAGCCACTGATCAATTTTCACGCAATATATCGCCCAACAACGTTTTGTGTAATATTGCATCACTTAAACATGATACAGATTTTGTAAACAAAATAGATACTTTAACCACTGCTACTAATGACGACGTCATTCAAAAGGGTGACTCAGGAGATGCAGAAAGAGGCCCAACTAGCCCCTTTTAAATTGTTTGAAAAACATATGCAAATTGGTACGTTTTTGTGTTTTATTATGATTATGATAGGTGTTTTTGTCCAACAAGAAATATATGGAACATTTCAAGAAATTGATATGATTTAAAGCACAAACAGAAACATTGTTTAAAACTGGAATCATTTTTAAGAGGTTCCACTCCATATGGTAGATTTTACAGATCTGTGAACTAGAATAATTCTGGTTAGTACTAGATGATATTTAAACATAGTCTGTGTTTTCCCAAAATATTTTCTTTGGGAAATTGAGTTTCAAATAATGTATTTCAGGTTCAGGTTTAAATCTTTTTATTGAAGAACTATAACAGCATGCCAATGCGGCATAATCATCAAAGTATATCTAACCCGCACCAGTAGTGGCAATTCAAAGCTCTAAACGTACAACAGATTTTAAGTATCTAATTATTTCTACGATCCATTTCACATTAAGCAAACACAGAGGACCACCAAAGACCCAACAAGGATAGTGGAAAGAACATGCTTTAGAAATTCCACCGGATAAATACAGTTGCCACCCTTATGAATAGTGGTTCTCTGTAGATGCATTTATGCTAATGCCGGTTTATACATTTAACGTGGCAGTGCCCAGGGGCAAGGTTTCTGAGGCCCTTGATGGTATCATTGGGTTTCAGCTGTACTTGATGCCCCATGATGGCCCTTCTTGAGATATGTTGCTGGTAGTCCACATCCAGTTCAACGGTTCACAGCTTTGCTGATGTTGAATGACAATAGCCTGGATGAAGTGCTGCCCACCCAGGACCGATACTTGGGTGCAAGTCAGCCATGTACTGCAATGACTCAGCTGACTGTTTTGCTATGGGACAGTCTGCTCTTTGCAAACCCAGAGATATATGGGGTTCACAGCGGGCCTATTTAGAAAGACACATGCCAACTCATAACTAAGAAAAAAAAGATATTGTGTAATTGGGGGTCCAGATTGATGTATTGTAATACTACTACATCTATAAATGTAATTGTGCATATCATTTCACCTGGTGAGATAAAGAGGGAGAAATAGGGTAGTTGGATCTCCGCTCCATAACACCTTTGATTAGCTAACCAGTGTAACTCTTTGTGTACGTTTAAGAACACCTGTTTGACAGTATGGTCAAGAGCATTTTGATTGTCGTTTGTTTATCGCATTGTGGCGATTGATTTACTGACATTTGCAGACATAACTTGATGTGTTGTTTTACTTTGCTGGAAAATCTAAAATAAAGAATTTAAAAAAGAATAACAGTTGTTTTTCCAGTGAGAGAGCCCGCAGCCCACTCAACTGCAGTCTCACTCCCCATGTCGCATGGATGATCCCAGATCAGTCACCTCAGACTCCGATATTATTGTGGAGTGTCCAACGGGAGATTCTCCAGAAAGGCCCTGGGAGAATCTGCTTGTAAGAACATGTACTGCGTCCCATTGTATGACGGTCTCAGGCATGATGGGAAATCCATTGACACTTCCAGGCCTTTTGTGATCAGCTCCTTCTCTTGTCCCATAAAGTCTCTTTAACTTGGCAAAGAGTCCGGGTTCAAGTCATTAATAAATACAGTCCTACTTTTCTAATATGTTAACACCGAGACACACATGGACCCTCTGGAGGCAAGATTGTAGAGTAGGATTGTTGATTGTGTGAAATGTTACCAAAAGGCCGAATAAGGTCAGAGAACAGATGCCATCACCCTCCATGGTCTTTTGCAGGACTGAGCTAAGATCAAGGCAAACTATGTGCCGTAGTGAGAATGAAATCCTACCATCAAGATAAGTGTTTTTACCCAGTTTTAGAAAAGTGTGGAGCAGTTTGATAGCAGTACTTACAAGTGGGTGTCAGTGCCCTGCACGCACAGAGGCATATGGTGCCTTGGTAGTCAGTGATGCTACCAGTTAGTATTACTGACTATCATGGTGAGTGTCCTTGGAAAGGTGGAACCCAGATAGTCTTCAGTGGCACAAAACATGTCATTGCTATTGGGCTCTATTGGACAGGTTGCATGACGCTGGCAGAACAGTATCTGGGCATCTGCATGAAGACACTTTGTATAGACAATGCCTTGAAACTGGACCTGGTAATTTGACAGCCACAAATCCAATTATTTCCTCATCTGGACGTTCCTTCCTTCAGTTCCCTCTTCCACAAGCAAGTGCAATAAACAGAAGACATGCACAAGGTACCTGTTCAACAGTAATCATTTCTCATCACAAAGTGAGGTTCTGTCTGCCATAAATTTCCATCACATAGAGTACTGCCAGGAAAAAGACATGCTTGCCATGTAGAAAGAACACCTGTGTAAGGAGGATAGACAGAGTCTAAGTTTGCAGCCGGGGCATCAGGCTGAATGCTCACACACGTTTTTGGCTCCAAGTCATGGGTAGGACTTCTGGGGTATTGAGTTTAGAGGCAGATTTAGGATGCTGACACATAAGAAGTCGCATCTGGCAGTTTTGCGTATTGTTGGCCTTTTCAACTTTTGTAGTGGTTCACTCTCTCACCTGTTTTTAACCCTCTATTACTCCCAGGGTCTCTGAGTGTTGTTGGTTTGTCTGGCATTCCTTTGCCTCTCTCTCTCTTCCAAAGGACTGGCTTCCCGAGTTTAACTCACTGCCCGAGTTTCACTTTATTTTCTCCTTCATTGTGCCTCGCTTCTGTGCCGGCTTCCTGTCGAGATGGAAATTTCTTTGGAGGTTTCTTAAGGCACCTGCTAGTAACAGCAAGTAAGCTGGTTAGAACACCTGTGATTGTTTTTAGCTATATTTTGTAATGCATTTAAGATACTGTTCCTGGCAAGATTAACTCCATGTTCTGGCCCTATGCCTGTGAAGTCCCTTGAACTCTGGTAAAGAAATAAAATATTGCACACAGCAAACACAGTCTCTAGTACAGTGCACCTGTGGCCTTTTGAAAGATAGAATCGGTGCTTTCATACATGTGGAGGTGGACTGTAGTAGGCCCCAGAGGCTTGCTGTAAGATCATAACATATGACGATGAATGGGAGGTTAGCGATCTATTGACTAGTCAATAATTGTAAGTGGGATTTATTTGGTAATATTTTATCACTTCATGAAATCGTTTTAACAAGGGGGGAGAGTCACAATCCTTTAGTCTTAAATCAGTCTGACGTGTAATGCGACATCAAACCACTGACAATGATAGATAGTAGTGTACTTTCTTATGCACTTTATCCCCCGTTCGATATGTACTGAGACAGGTGACTCCACTTAAGGGAACAGCTACCACAGAACCCAACCCATATTCATACAACTCATATTACGTGACTGAATATTCTGAAATTGATAAATAGCTAGGGTGCTCACAGTAATATTGTCAGATAAACAGCAACTAAATATATATATATATATATATATATATACACAGTTAGTCAATTTCAGTTAGTTTCTGAAAAGCGCAAATTTGTTATTGCCAAATTTCATTCAAAATAAACAAGTTATCCATTCAGACAGTCATTATTCTGTCAGCCAGCACATTTTGTTCCAAGTGGAATTTCTTCAGGTCTGTGAATAGCAAATACATACATTGATGTAATTAATTATATGAAGTAAAATTATACTTTTTTCATTGGCCACTATTGCCCACACATTCTTCAACAAGTGATTGTAATTCTACGAGAATGAATTCTTAATCTTCCTGCCAGCTTCCTCCTTCTCTGGCTTGCCGTTCTTTCTATGCTATTTCCTGCTCCTGTGCACCTCTTCTGTAGGCTCTCCTGGTCAGCAATGTGCTCCCGAGGCAGTATACCTTAGTTATGATACCGTCAGGTAATGAGACATTCTTAATTTGTGAAAATTGATATGCGATGAATAATGAATTACTTATTGGAGAACAGTAAATTGCAAATCATGAGGAATCGCAAATTAGTACTGACGTAGCGTTTCATATATGGATTTGCATTTCGGTAATTGTAATTCAATATTTTTCATAATACCTGCATCACATAATCCATTGGGCAGTTAGAAGATCCATGTTAACATGGAGAACCCTGGTTTGCTTCAACTCATGGTGTCTTTGCTTTCCTTGATTTCCTCTTCATTCCCAGTTTGCTATTAACGTCAGTACTAATTTGAGATTCCTTGTGATTCGCAGTTTACTGTTTTCCAATATATGATTCATTATTCATTGCATATCCATTTTAATAAATTAGGAATAGTTTATCACCTGATGACATCATAATAGGATATGCTGCTATGGGAGTGCATTGCTGACTAGGAGAGATTTGTGAGCAACAGATCTGGGAGGAAGAAAGGAGACTGATAGTGACTGCTTTGACTCATAGGAGGGAATGATTGTGTGCTTAAACGCTTACATTTTGGTCTCGAGGGCCATAGTAAAGTCAACCTAATTTTGTCTTCTCAGACTCCGCTTACCAGTGTGGGTTGCGATATTTATTGCACCCAATGAAATCCAGTTTAGGAGGGTTTGGAATTTGTTGGGTGCAATACAAAGCATTGATTCGAAGTTCTTCCCAAAATAGGGCATAAAATGGGGATTTTGATGATTGCTGCAAGAATATCTCCATGGCACATTATTTATTACTTACGCTCTTCTCCTCTGTAAATTTCTGTCAGGTTTGACCCACAAAATGCATCCGGGGTGTGGACTTTAACACATCTGGTAAATACTAGGTGAACTTCGGACAGCTACAAATTGCCATTCTCATTCTCATGTAAACACTTAGGCCCTGATTTAAGATGGCCCAGCGCCATTTTAGATCCACCTTGGTGTCATTCTTTTTACGCTAAGGTGGCCTTTTTCCTGTGCCATATTTACAAAGTGGTGCAATGCATGCATTGCACCACTTTGAAACCCTTTGCACCACATTATGCCTGTGCCAGGCATAATGTATGCAAAGGGGGCATTCCCCCGACTCTTTGAGTCATTTTTTTCGGCTCTTATAATGCCTGCTCTTAGCAGGCGTTAAAAGGGGGTACACCATTGTTTACAATAGGCCCCTATATACTGTTCACAGTTAGCGCCAAAATTGTGGAGCTATCCCTGAACAGTACATCAATAGCGTCAAAACCTTTGACGTTATTGCCCCTACCCTGCGCCATGGTGCACCATGTCTTAGATATGATGCATACATGGTGGCGGTAGGGGGGCGCTAAGGGGTGCAAGGAAAGCGGCACTGCACTGTGTGCAGCACCACTTTCCTTAAATCTGCCCATTAGGCCCTGATTACAATCTTGGCGGATGGGATACTCCGTCACAAGCGTGACTGATATCCCATTCACGTATGGCAAGTTCCCTTATATCCTGTGGAACTTGTATCCCATCCGTCAAGATCGTAATCAGGCCCTTAGATGTTTGTGCAGGAAATCTAAAGATACAGGGCACTCATAACCAAAACCATATCTACCCACTAATTCTAGGATTTTTGACAAATCGTTGCGGATAAAAATAAACATGTAAAGAGCCATTAAATGTGTCATCCTTCGGGACAGCTTAAGAGAGTAAGATTCATCTGGAGAACCTGAGCAGTGACTGTGCTTCAGATGCTGTGGAATTGGCTGTAATGTGAATGGCTGGAATCAAGTCGGTAGAGGTAAGTGCAAAAAGTGAGCAGATGTTGATTTGAGAACTGGAGTAACCTAGTAATGTTAAAAGTTGTCAAATGGAGACAACCATAAGGTCCTGACGAAACTTTTGAATTTCTAAATGCATGGTAACAAGAAGTTACAAAATCCCAGGGAAGTATTTAATGATGGCTTGCAAAAAGGGTTGTAAGTTTTTTTGGGCTCAGACACAGTCTCTTCTCAGCCAAAAGGGCACAAAATTCCTTAGTGTGTGTAAATATATTATTTTGCTTGAGTCAGTATTTGTGGGATAAACCTGACGTTTCAAGGTATTCCCAGATTCAGATAACAATTTCTATTTTCTCTCGAAAGATCGATTAACGGCCTTCTCTTTTTTTCCGTAAACTCTAAAATTATTTTATATAATGTTACTGTTTATTTTTAGACATACTCCTAGAGCATCTCCAGAAATGTGCCTCCCCCTCCCCCCCCCCCCCCCCCGGAGTGTTGCAGAGTGTGCAAGTGGAACATTTCAATGGGTGTGGGACTTCATTAAGTCAAAGGGTGGCGATAGCGAGAGGGGGCGGGTGGATTGTGGGTGATCTTTCTTGATTAAAAGACAAACGTTGTTAAAAGGAGGCAGTATGTTAAGGTAGAGAGGTTAGCAATGAGATCAGTGTATGGCTTTTAAAAACCGGGTTATTATGACTTTATAGGCGAGGGTGAACTATTGAAAGAAGAACTTTCGAAGTAGCTTTTTGTTAGGATCTGATTGTCGTGTTGTGCTTTTGTGACACGTTGATTTCCTGGTAGATGATCAGGAATCAAAAAGGGAACTACAGGACGTTTAACCAGATGGTGGGGAACGGTGTAGTACAACGATGTAATCGTCATGGAAACGCTAGGCTGATTAAGTAGTGGCCTGCTGCCTGTCAAAGTTGACATATATATCTACATTAAAATACTGTACACAGACCCTCTTGCTTGTTTTTCTGCCCCATTTGTGTTGTGCGATGTGGCAGCAGATTACTGTTTAGGGCACTGTCGGGTCACATAGGGACCAGAGAGCCTGCAGAGGAGTGGCCTAAAAGATGATTACAGGAACCGGTTTAGAAGATTCTTTGGAATCTCTGCAATATCAGGTACTGGTAGTTAGGTCAGCAAACTGACAGAACTACCAACAGAACCGGAGAGCCCTGATTTCTATCACGCCAGATATTCAGTCTTGGGGTTTCACTGCAAGTGTTGCAAAGCTGTATAGGTAGGTCAGCTTCACAGTCTTACCAAAGAACTGAAATCTGACCAATGGAGATATTATTGAGCTTTGCATTTACAAGCGTTGCCAGTAAGGGCATTGGGTGGATCTTGTTTGTGACCTTGTATGGGTGGAAATGGTTCACCCCGATGAAGCTGGCTTTATACCGTGCACTTTGCCGCAGGACTAGAGCAGGCACAGTTTCTTTGCACAAATCTGGATAGGGTTTTGAACGATGCTACTTGCCTTCTGCGTTTTCAGAGGATCTAGTGGATCTGTTCGGCTCTCTGGAATCAAAGATTCCATCACGTTTTTTCGGGCTTAAGCCCATTACACTTAAAGTCAATAAAAACCATTACAGCAATAGGATAAAACGTTGCTCTGACCCAGCGAATGTACTAATACAAATCTAGGCCATTGTGACTTAAAAGCAATGAAGTAAACCTTTTAAAAAGGCACCCCATAAATCACTTGTGAAACTTCCTAATCATTCAAAAACACTGCATTGCCTAATTTTCAAGGCATCCAGCAGAAAACGTGAGACAGCGAACACCACGGGTCTTGAGGTTTCGTTCTTAAACAAATCCATCACGAACCTCTCGCTCCAGGTACCCATATTGCTTGAGCCATTTTTGTCTCGGATGGCGTACATAGGACAAAATGGCAGAACATCTATCTCATCTTGCCCACCTCCGACAGTTAACATCGTATTGCTCTGGCTTGAGCAGCGTCCAAATTACAAGCGAAATATTTCAATGCTACAGGGCCAATTCATAACTTAAAATACAACACTTTTGCTAAGACTGGTTCTACCTCGTCCAGATAGGTTTAAAATGTGGGTACGCATTTGCGGGTTAGGGAAAATTGGTTAAGTTCTCTGGGGTGGGATCTGGGACCAAGAAGGCCTGAAACCATATTTTATACACAAATTTGACCTTGCATGTCATTCATGGGGTGATAAAGTCGGAAGCAGTCCAAATATCTGCCAGATCTATCTGTACTAACAAGTCACAAACTTGCCTGAACCAAACACGTGAGCGATCACCTATGAGCTCTAGGACATCACTTAAGGTCTTTTTCTAGAGGACCACATCGGATCTCCCTCATGCTGTAATTCAGTATAATGGAAGTCGTTACTGATGAGGGGATATCCATCATCCCAAGGTCGAAGAGGTGCCGGTGGGGTGTTGGCGGGTAGTCTCAGCAAGCATTTTAAGTAACCTTTCTTACCGAGAGTTAAGTATGAAACATTGGATTGTTCCCACATTGGTCCCATGCTCTACTCTCTATAATGACAAGTTCCGAGCACTGTCATTTATAAACCTCCTGGGCTAAAGAAAACAAACATCTACCCTCCTCTCTTTCAAAACATGTTGTTGCACCTGCTCGCTGTACCGCAGACTGCCTAGGCCCGATTGTGTGTTTATTCCATATTAATTAATGTGCTACTTCTATACCCAAGTATGTAAATTGTCGCACCTGCCCAGGAGCTGAGTTAGCCTAAATTTGTTCTTGACAGTTTATGTGGGCTAAACATTGTTAACGTAGTTTTGGTAGTATAACTGGCCATCCATTGGCAGTACAAACATCAACATATCTAGTAGGTTCTGTAGGCATACTACTGTGTGTCTAGAAACCAGTAAGGTGTTGTAGACAAACAAAAGGGTTGCAACCTTAAATTGTCCTTAGTTTGTTGCGTCACTCATACATGTATTAACCGCCTGATTTACATTGAAGGAGAATGTTGGAAATTAGGTCTCTATTTGGCAGTCAGTTTGCACCCTGTCCAAGTAGGGACCTACAGATGGACACCACACCAGTTTAGAAAAATAGCCAAAATTTAGCAATGTAAAACAAGACCAAAATGGCAAAAATCCAATATACACAAGCAAAGATATGTATTTTTAAAGATAAAATCCCAATAAAGCGCTAAGAAACACAAGAGCTTCAATTGGTGCTATCACGGCGTTGTGACAGAATCGGTCCCAACAGTCTTATGCCACTTGCCAGGGAGTGCAGCGCCGGTCACGGAGTCGCACGGACACCAGGTACAGTGCCTTATAAACAAGGCTGAGTCAAAGATGTAGCATGGTTTGAGGGAGGTGGAGTTGCTGAAGCCGGTGCGGCGTTGGTTCCTTGCTGCTACGGAGGGAGTGAGGAATTGGTTCCTTACGGAGGTGAGGCACTGGTTCCTTACAAAGGCAGCGGAGGTAAGGCTGCGTCAGTGGCGAGGCATCGGTTCCTGACGATCCGGCAGGTTCGATGAGTACAGCAGGTCAAGACACGATGAGGTGACTTCACAGGGTTGCTGTCACACCACGGGGTCACAGTCGCAGTGTTGGAGTTGGGTGTCACGGATGCCCGTGACTCAGCACTCGAGACTCACAATGTTGTGGAACTTCAGGGGTGCTGCGTCAGGCCAGCCGGGTCAGTCGTGTTGTTGCACTCCAGCGGGGACCAGGGCTTTGGGTGCAGGGAGAGGCACAGAGTCGGGCAGCGGCACCAATTCTGGAGTTGTCTGGAGCCGTTGTGTTTGGCTCTTCTTGTTTTTATGCCAGCTTTCACTCCTAAGGGTGCAGGAACTGGAGTGGGCACCATCTGGCGAGTCAGGGTCCTTAGCACGAGAACCCATAGGCTGGCTGGTAAAGTCTTTGCTGTTCCTGAGACTTCTTAACAGAAGGCAGGCTCAGTCCAAGCCCTTGGAGAAACTTCACAAGTAGGATAACCCAGCAAAGCACACACAGCAAAGGGCCAGTTCTCCTCCTCACAGCTCGTCAGCTCTTCTCCTTCGCAGTCTCCTCTTGATCCAGAAATGTTTTAAAAGTTTGGGGTTTTGGGTCCACTACTTATCCTCATTTCTTCCTTTGAAGTAGGCAAACATCAAAGGAAAGCCTCTGTTGTTCGGAGGATCCTTTCTTACCCAGCTGTGGCTCCTGACAGCATTGTGAGAGGACAAGCACAGCCTTAGCCAGGTGTCAGTGACAACCCCTCTCACAACTCCAGCTCAGGAATACCCATCAGCCAGTTGATGGATCATCAGGATATGCAGGGCACACCTCAGCTCCCTTTGTGTGACTATCTAGAGTGTGGGCTTGACTAGCCCCTGTCAGTCTAAACCAGATGTTGATTCCACAGGCAGGCAGAGGCACAGAATGGTTAAGCAAGAAAATGCCCACTTTCTAAAAGTGGCATTTTAAATGCTCAATTTAAAAACCACCTTCACTAAAAGATGTACTTTTAAATTGTGAGTTCAGATACCCCAAACTCCACACCTCTATCTGCTCCCAATGGGAAATGACACTTAAGAGATATCTCAACGCAATCCCCATGTTACCCTACAGGAGGGATAGACCTTGCAATACGGAAATCCGAATTTGGCAGTATTTCACTATCAGGACATGTAAAACACATCAGTACATGTCCTACCTTTTAAATCCGCTGCACCCTGCCCATGGGGCCACCTTTGGGGTACCTTACATGTACTAAAAGGGAAGGTTTGTGCCTGGCACGTGGGAGGACTTGCCAGGTCCACATGGCAGTTTAAACTGCACACACAGACACTGCATTGGCAGGTTTAAGACAGGTTAGCAGGCTATTCATGTGGGTGGCAAAATCAGCCCACTAGTAGCATTTGATTTACAGGTCCTGGGCACACACGGTGCCCAGCAGTCTAGTGCTGCCTGCTACGTGGGGGGGGTGTGCAGAGGGGAGGGGGCCATAACTTCAGCGGATGAAGCGGGCGCGCAGCGAGGCATAATTGTGAGTCCTCGACTGCACTGCCTTTTAATGCTTTTTAAAGTCTTTTTATGTATTTTAAGCGCACATCTTTGCACTTTTCTTTCTGTCAACTGTTTTTACCTCGAGGTCGGGTTCGGGCCTGTTAGAGCCCGCCCGTCCTCCATTATTGTGCCACTATTGCTGATTTGGAAACAGGTCAGCAGTCTAGTGCTGCCTGCTACGTGTGGGGTGTGTGCAGAGGGAAGGGGCCATAACTTTAGGGGATGAAGCAGGCGCGCCTAAGGCAAGCCCGTCTGTGCCCGTCTGCGCCCGTCCTTGCACGGTCGAGGACGGGGGCCTGCTCAGGGCATGAGTATCCCTGAGCGGATCTGTTATTCTGGACCCACGCTTCGGGCTCTGGCTCCAGCTAATTTGTGTAAACACATGCTTCTGCCATTTTTTGGGCAGATTTTTCAGAGGGCTTGTAGGATTTGTAGGTGGGCCCCGGTGATCCCCCGGTCAGACTTGACATTAGAGGAATCTGTTTTGGTTCTCCCTAAGAGGCTGGAAGTAATCAAACCTGTTGTTTACACATTGATAAATGCGCGGTCACTGGTAAAACATAAGACCGAAATTGCGGAAATGATTATCTCAAATAAAGTAGACTGCCTTTTTATAACTGAATCATGGGCCAAGGCAGATTCTAATCCGGATTTTATAGATGCCTCTCCTTGTGGCTATTACTTTTACAGACTGGATAGGCCAGCAGGCATGGGAGGAGGGCTGGCCATTATTTGCAGGTCTACTCTGTCCTGCCGGTGGGAACCAGCTAACGCTCCCGTAAGTCTTGTGAGGGTCTGTATTTTAAAATTCGCCAGAATAATTACACTTTGATTGAGGGCCTCCTGATATATAGACCTCCAGGCTCTGCTGCTTCATTTCTGCTAGATTGGCCCTTTCTTATTGAACCATTGATTGCGGCATCCAATTGCATAATTCTGGGGGATTTTAATCTACACTTTGATAATGTTCAGCTTCCCTATGTCAGAGAGCTGGTGAATCTTATGGCCTCGTTTGATTGGATTCTTTCAGTCACCTTGGCAACTCATTTGGCAGGGCATATCCTTGATGGGATTTTTGCGCGCCCAGAGGATTTGGTGACTGTGTCCAACATTCCCCTGGCTTGGACTGATCACCATCTTCTCTTGTTTAAAAGTACAAAGGGGTCCCCTAACCAACAGATAAAAGCAGGTAATAAATCATTGAGATTATGGAATAAAATTACAGAGGCTCAGCTGGGCCCGGCAGTAAAGGAAGGTTGGGAGGCTGTAGGAAATCCTCATTTGCCTGCCCTGGAAGCTTTCAATTCTGGTTTGGCCCTTGTCATGGATAAATTGGCCCCAGCGCTATTAAAGCCGGAGGGTAAACCTAAGAAAACGAGTTGGCCCTGGTTTGAAAGTAAGTTGAAGGTGCTTCAGAGGAAGTACCGTCAACAAGATCCCTGTCCACCCAGCATTCTGCAGATGATTCCGGATTTGGTGGTTCCGAAATTAGCCACCATTTTTAAGGATGTGCTATCCTCAGGTGTCTACCCTTCTTTATGGAAGCAGGCCACCGTTATTCCCCTCAAAAAGAAGGCTGATCAAACTGCCTTTGATTTAAGCAATCTCCGACCTATTTCCTTGCTACTGACATTGGCTAAGATATTTGAAAAACACATTAATCATGAATTGTCCATGTTTCTTAACCTGGCTGGAGGCTATGATCAGTCTCAACGTGGCTTCAGACAGGCTTATAGCACTGAATCAGCGTTACTTACAACATCTGACTCCATCTGGAAATTTCTGGATGAGGGACACAGCGCAGTTCTTGTGCTACTGGATCTTTCTGCGGCATTCGATACCATTTCGCCTGATATCTTGGTCTCTCGCCTTTATAATGCAGGAATAAGACATGCAGCACTTAAAATCCTGGAGTCTTTTTTAAGTGACAGATCTAACATTGCAAGCTGGGAAGGCTTTAAATCACAGGCTTTCCATCTGCCTTGTGGGGTGCCCCAGGGCTCGGCGTTGAGTCCTATGCTTTTTAATGTCAATATGGCCCCCTTGGCAAGACTTATTCGTTCATATGGTTTCACTCCATCCTCTTATGCTGATGAAACTCAGCTCATCATCCCTGTGTCTAGGAGCAACTGGGAGGAAGTGGCAGAACAGTTTAATAGCTGCATGCAGGATATTAATCAGTGGATGTGACAGAATTGGCTTAAGCTTAATACCAACAAGACGGAGATTGTCTTGTATGGTTGTAGTAAAGACCTGTGGAGTCCACGCTGGTGGCCGGATGAATGTGGGCAACTACCGGTCCCGTGCGGAGCTACTAGAAATCTAGGAGTGATCTTTGACGAATCATTAAGCTTTAAACCGCAGGTTAATGCCCTAGTTAAGTCTTGTTATTGGACCCTGAAAATCCTGAGGAAAATTTTACCGTTCTTGAAGCAGGAGGAAAGAGTCACGGTTATGTTAGCACTGATCATGTCCAGAGTGGATTATTGCAACTCTCTGTTATTGGATATTGATGACTGCACTCTGAGGAAACTGCAATTAATTCAGAATAATGCTGCTCGGAGTATTCTGGCACTTCCTCGTTCAGCGTCGGCTTCCCTCAGCCTAAAGTATCTTCACTGGCTACCGGTGGGCAAGAGGATTATTTTTAAATCTCTCTGCCTTACCTTTAAAGCAGTATATGGGGTTGGTGCGGAACACCTGGTTGACAGACTCAGGTGGTATTGTCCTGGACGCACCCTAAGATCGGAGAAGTCTTTCCTGATCCAGGTCTGCAGAACGCGTAAAGTTAGGTGGGGAGATGAAGCGTTCACAGTGGCGGCTGCCAGATATTGGAATGGTTTACCGCTTGATTTCAGGAACAAACAGAATTTCTCGATTTTTAGGAAAAGGGTGAAAACCTGGCTGTTTCCACTGTAGGGATATAGGCTTTCTGTCGTCCTCTTCTTTTATGTCCTCAAGCGCTTCGATGCTAAGGCCGGAATGCGCTATATAAATGCCCTTATACATACATACATACAACTATACTAGGGACTTACTAGTGAATCAAATATGGCAATCATGGATAACCAATCATAATCACATTTTACACAGGGAGCATTTGCACTTTATCACTGGTCAGCAGAGGTAAAGTGCCCAGAGTACCAAAACCAGCAAAAATGAAATCTAGCACACAGTCAAAAATACAGGAGGCAGAGGCAAAAAAGACAGATGAAACCATGTCAAGGATGCCAGGTCCAACAGAGAGTAACAGAGGGGGCCAATGAGCATCCTAAAATATTAAAGAGGCTGAGAGGGATGCCAAGGACATTCAGTGCAGTTCATAGAAGATTCCTCAAGACATTGCCATAAGCAGACGTCAAGTTCATGAACACAACATCAAGTGGTTCCTTCCTAAGCACAAGATATTTCCCTAAATATAAGTAAAACCTGAACACCTGATCCATCATACTGTTTTGTTTAAAGCCTGCCTGACAATGCGAAATACTCTTATTATTCTCAGCCCATATTTCCAGGCTAGGAAGCTGCGTGAATGAGAACATTTTCTGGATATTATTATAGAAAATACTTAATGGGTGATAATTCCTCAGAAAACCTCATTTACCGTGAATGGCTCAATCTGCACCTGTTCACGTGCTGATAAAGAAAAACAGGGATCCGTCTCTTTCTGGGCTCCTGGGACGCAGTACCAGGATAAAAAATGTGCATACCAGAGATCTTCAGTAATGTGTATTTCCGGTTATACGATGATTTGTTTACTACCGTTCACAATGCTATGCCAGAGAGTACAAGCATCTCTGGTTCTTACTGCCCCAAGAAGATTTTACCATTTGCTACAGTAGCACTTAATCTTCTGACTTCTGTGGAACCCTACTTAAATACTACTGGAAACCGGGGGCCCCACTGAACCATTGTTGGAATGCAGGGACCCCCTTAATTATTACTGGCAGCCAAGGACCCTGGCCAAAATATTTTCGGTGATTTGAGCCACAATATAATACACAAAAAGTACAGACACAAACATTCATCAAACAAATATAGAAATGTTGAAATATTTTATTTTATTCACACACAAATATACTAAAATCAGCATTTCAATTTTAATGGGAGGATTGGAGCTTTTCTAAATTCAAATGAGATCACTCATTGTCCATCCTATATTCTGTTTGATGCATGAAACAATCTGAGGATACGTTTTCAATTTTAAGCTTCCCATTTCAAACTCCTTCACATTTACAGAATGTTTAAACATTTTAAATTGTCAATTGTACTTCTTTACTTATATACGCTTTATTAATCTGTTATTTTGTTTTTAATTTTCAAAGCCTTTATGGAACCTTTGGCTGGCCTTTGTGGATTGTCAGGGAATCCCAGACCATTTGTTAAGAACCACCGACATGCTGTTTACCCATGTTACCTTCTTTTCACTTAACAACGAATTTCTTTTAGAGGCTATTTCTTCTACTTCAATGTAACTTTTAATGTCTAACAATAATTATTCCCTAGCTAATTTTCAATCATTGTCAGAACAATAACGTAGTTCTCAATAGATAACCTTCCAAGAAGAAGGTGATTTTTTTAGGCAGGGAGCTACGGGCTTGATGTTTTAACATGTGTTTTGTGATTCATAAATGGTAAAAATACAGAATCGCAAATTCTGAATTGCAAGACTGTGGGGGTGATTCTAACCCCGGCGGTCTTAGACCGCCGGGGCCAGGGTCGGCGGGAGCACCGCCGACAGACCGGCGGTGCCCCGCAGGGCATTCTGACCGCGGCGCTTTGGCCGCGGTCAGTGCAGGAAAACCGGCGGTCTCCCGCCGGTTTTCCGCTGCCCGTTGGAATCCTCCAAGGCGGCGCAGCTTGCTGCGCCGCCGAGGGGATTCCGACCCCCCCTACCGCCATCCAGTTCCCGGCGGTCCGCCCGCCGGGAACCGGATGGCGGTAGGGGGGGTAGCGGGGCCCCTGGGGGCCCCTGCAGTGCCCATGCCACTGGCATGGGCACTGCAGGGGCCCCCGTAAGAGGGCCCCTAAATGTATTTCACTGTCTGCTGCGCAGACAGTGAAATACGCGACGGGTGCAACTGCACCCGTCGCACAGCTTCCACTCCGCCGGCTCGATTCCGAGCCGGCTTCATCGTGGAAGCCTCTTTCCCGCTGGGCTGGCGGGCGGCCTGAAGGCGGCCGCCCGCCAGCCCAGCGGGAATGTCAGAATTACCGCCGCGGTCTTTCGACCGCGGAACGGTAACCTGACGGCGGGACTTTGGCGGGCGGCCTCCGCCGCCCGCCAAGGTCAGGATGAGGGCCTGTATGTCTTACTAGTTGTTGTTCTGTTTTAGCACGTTAAGATTCTTAACTGAAATTTAGTGATTTAGGGCCAGATGTAGGTAAGTCCGAGTTTGCGACTTGCAAATTGCGAGTCTGAGCGACTCGCAATTTGCAATTCGCAAACCCAAATGCAGGGTGGTGTCCCTGACACCATCTGCGAATTGCAAGGGGGTCGCAAAGACCCACCTCATTAATATTAATGAGGTGGGTCGCAATTTGCGACCTGCTTGCGATTCGCAGCACTCACAGGGATGGTGGCCTGCTGGAGACAGCAGACCACCATGTCTGTGACTGCTTTTTAATAAAATAATTTTTGTTTTATATTGCAGCTTAGTGATATACAGCCACATTTGAGATTGAGGCACTAGAGACATTTTTTTACTTCCAAGGTCTCACCCTCAATGGAGCTCGGGAGGACAGAAGAGTAGTGGTGGAACTGCAGCAGGGGTAGAGGAGATCTGAGCAATGGGGATCCTCACCAAGTAGTGAGACTGCACCCAGAAATTCTGCTTTTACTACTTTACTTGGCTCAGGGCGAAAGAGAAAATCAGAAATGAAGAATGTTTAATGGACTCGTCTTGTGTAGCCTCCTCGTGGTAGAGATGGTCTGTAGCCACCTAGGTGCTTTTGCCAAATTGTAGGATGAAGAGGGAGAGCTGTTGATGACGGTAACCTGCGGCATGGGAAACAAAACTGACATTTACAAAGCTGAATCTGCTCTCTATTCCCAGCGCTTTCTTTGTGAACCCAGATTTAGAGGCCACATGGATAGAGGCAGGTGTGCCAAAGAGCTAGCAAGAAGTAGCAGTTACAACCTGTAGTGGTCTTTAAATTAGGCTGATTTTAAATACTGATACTACTGTTACATATGGAATGCATTTGTGTCACAGAGAACATTGAAGAAGCTCTGTATTATAAACGTACGTATAAAATCCACTTTTAACAGAACTGAAAATCCCCAAAATAATCTGACATCAAATCTGATGTTTTTTCTAACTTCTTTGTATTTGAATGGGTCTTTTTTCCTTTTTCCAAACCTAAGTTTTGCCTCACATCCTTTTTGCTTCGGTGGAGTTGGATCTGAGCAATGCTAACAGCCTCAGCAAGGTAGGGCTGCAGATGCTCTGCAAGGAGAGAGGCTGAATGTGGGGAGGAAAGCCACCAAAGTGGATCTCCAGGTAGCTCTCAGAGCTTTTGAGGAGGTCAGGAGGATGCAAGTTACACCAGAGGAGCAAGAGGAGGCTGAGGAAGTGGAGGAGGAAGAGATTGGCCTGTCTATAGGTCCTGAGGTGCAGGAGGAGGAGGGCCACTTGCTACTGGAGTGAGGTCTCCTGCCAAGGTAGGGAACAGTGTACCCTCCCACAACCTGTCTCCCGAGGAGCAGAAGGCCAGGAATGCTGAGAGAGAGTTTCAGATGCAGCTGGCCAAACTGAAATTGGTAGCAGAAGAGATCACTACAAGGACGTCTGCAGATGAGGCTGCTGTAAACAGGGCCTTGAAGGACTAGAAACATGTTTTAGCTCACAAGGTGAGTCTGAAGGATATGGTCTTTGAAGCTAAGCAATGTGCAGGTTCCAACAACAATGGTGGTAGCGATACCGCAGTGTCCAGTGGAGACAGAAAGGTCCACATGCTAAAAGATCTGGTGCCTAACTTTTTTGTGTGGGATGAAATTGACAAGTGGCTTGAGACTTATGGGGTTGCTTGAGAGATGCACAGTCCCCCTGAGAAGGCTTGGGGTGCCAGTCTCTGGAGGCATATTCCCAGTAAAGGGAAGGATGCATTACTGGCCCTATGAAAGGGAGACAGAATGAGGTATCCCCTAATAAAGGATCTCCTTGTCATGAAGTATGTCCTCACTCCTGAAAAGTAAAGGCAGAGGGGACAGCAAGAAGCTACCCCACTAGTCCTGGGTAGATTATCTGGATTACTTCTGTAAAGCACTTGATGGCTTGGTGAAGGGCAGTGATGTGAGAGATTACAAGGGACTGCATGATCTGATTGTCAGAGAGCACATGCTCAGCATTTTTTTTGCATAATTGTGCCAACACCTAGTGGATAGCACGCTCACTAGTCCTAGCCAAGGAGGCAGGCAGCTGGCTCAGCATCAGTGTCTAAAATGAGGTACCTGGGAGTGACCCCAAGAAGGGTATTTCAGGTTCCCCCCAGCAGAGTGACAGTAGGGTCAATGTGACACAGGCAAACCCCAGAGTAAGGAAAGGGGTCTTATGCCTCTTCTGAGAAATGGGGGGAGATTCTGGTGGGCAGTGACACAGGGTGCCCCATTTTCAACACCATAGCTTTGAGTAGTCCCAATGAGGACACAGGCAGGGGGCACTATGGCCCTCATTATGACATTGGCGGTAAATCCCACTTACTGCCGTGGTGACGGCTGCCAACATACCACTGCGGTGGCGAATATCCATTGACACACACACACCAATCCGACAGAATACTTCCACTTACACAAATCCGCCAGCCCAAAGGTCAGTGCTAAAGTGGTGGTACCAACACCCATACTGTTATGCCAACAGAACAACGCCCACTAAATTATGTCCCACGAATCACCACGGCGGACATTTAATGGCAGTAAACCATTGGCGGTACATACTGCTGTGCTCAGAATGGACACCAGCATACAAAACAACACCAAATTGGCCAATACTAAAAACACACACCTGACACTCATACGCACACCACACACACACACACACTGACAGCACTATAAAACACACCCACATTACCCACAACCCATTACAAACAACAATTACTGGCAGGAGATTGACACAAACAGCACAGAGACAATTAGATACGCACACCACATACACTCATACATTCCTCACGCACCCCACATCTCACACCCCACCACATTACTCAACACAGTCTCACACAACACCCATGTCCCCACAAAGTCACCCCGATTCACTCATGAGAAGTTAAGGGTCATGGTGGAGGAAATTGTCAGGGTAGAGCCACAGATGTTTGGAGCACAGGTACAGCAGATATCCATTGCCAGGAAGATGGAGCTATGGCAGAGAATCGTGGATAGGGTGAACGCCGTGGGACAGCACCCAAGAACACGGGACGACATCAGGAAGAGGTGGAACGACCTACAGCGGAAGGTATGTTCCGTGGCAGCAAGGCACCAGCTCGCCATAGAGAGGACTGGCGGTGGACCCTCACCTCCTCCACCACAGCTCACAGCATTGGAGGAGCAAGTCTTGGCACTACTGCATCCTGAGGGACTCGCTGGAGTAGCCGGAGGATTGGACACTGGTAAGTCCACATTTACCACTTATCACCCCCAATACCTGCATGCCATCATACCCCCTCACTCACATCACTCCACTCCACCCCACACACTGCACCAATGCAGATGACTAACCCCAATGCCAATCCTGCATGCCATACAAATGAATGGACACCCCTCCCAGCCCTGCATGGACACCCATCACCAAAGCATACACAGCATAGGGAAACTAATCATCACACAATATACCACCATACACAAACAAAGGTGTCAGGGCAACAGCATCGATAGAGGGGAAGCCAGGGCTGTACAATGTGTCACAGCGATGAAGCATAATACATCACTTACATCCCCACAGGTGCCCCAGCCAATGTCAGCAGAGAGGAGGTACCATGATTATCCAGTCCCCCAACAGAAGATGGCCCCAGTGATGAAAGTAACTTTGAACTTCTGGATCTGGAGCTTTAACCTGGCCCATTAGGGACCACTGGACAGTCGGTCATCCAAGTCCACTCACAGTCCACCACAGAGCCTCCGCCATCAGTACCCAACACCACTGCACCCACCCAGTGTTCTCACATCTCTGTCCCCAGGGCACATCAATCAGCAGTGTGCCCACCTGTACAGGGACCCCAGTCCACACTTCACACCCAAGACAATCAGGGACCTGGGGTCAGTGGCAGTGGGCACACCGTTCAGGGGACAGAGGCACAGGGGAAGAGGGACACAGGGAGGACCGCTGTGCTCCAGGGGAGGACAGGCCCATGGAACCAACTCTCCAGGAGGCACTCACCGAGATCCTGGGAGCCTACCAACATTCCTGGGACACTATGGACCAGATCCTTGACAATGTGCAGGAGAACAGGCGGAGGGACAGTATCAAGAGATCAGGGAGGACTTGCAGGCCATTAACACCAGCTTTATCTCCATAGCAGGGGTGCTGGCAGACATAGCCAACATCATGAGGGAGGCAACAGCACAGCAGCGGGCCCCTACCATTAGCCAGTCCATTGACCAGCCCTCCACCTCTGCAGCAGCTAGTAGGCAGGAGGCCCCACCACAGGACCCACAGACCACCAGCACCCCTTCACCTGCAGAAGGTGAACCACCCGGCAAACGTTCCCTGCGACCCAGACGGAGCCAAATACACTTGCCAAGACCACTGCCAGGAAATTACACTCTCCTGATTGTCCCCCTAGTGTCCCACACAGTCATCCTGTCCACTTTAAACTGCCTTTGCTCCCCTTCCTATGGCCCCTTGGACACTGGACCTGTGCTACAAACAGCTTGGAACAATACCCTGGACTTTCCTCCATCATCACCCCATTCCATTGCACCTTTCCCTCAATTTCATGGCACTACAATAAACACCGTTGAACACAACTTGTCTACTAGTATTTTATGTTTTGAAAATGTGCGTTTATGGAAACAATCACATCTAGTGCAAATGATCTGAACACTGTGAGAGCATAGATATAAGGACTTGTAGCTGTCTATAGTCATAACATCAGTACACAGTTGTTATATCACCAACATCTGTAAAGTGACAAGCCATAGGTGACAGTAAGTTGAGATGCAAAGGAAGATAATGCCACCATGCTACATCCACACTGACTACATTCACAGTCAGAGGAATGATCAGTTGCCCTGTCTCTTGTGTGTCATTGGAAGTATTGACGGGTAACTGATGTTCTGTTGTCCTCATCCTCATCCTCAGCCTCCTCATCCTCACTGTCCCCAGGGTCCACTGCTGCCACAGGGGCATCTCCAGTCTACCCCTCCTGCAGAAAAGGTACATGCTGCCTGAGGGCCAGGTTGTGCAACATGCAGCATGCCACTACTATCTGGCAGACCTTCCGACCTTCCCGGATGAGTAGCACAGGGATCCACCTGTCAGATGGAGGCACCTGTACCTGGCCTTCAGGAGCCCGAAGGTCCTTTCGATGATCCTTCTGGTTCGCCCAGGTGCCTCATTATAACATTCCTCAGCCCCTGTCCTGGCATTCCTCACAGGGGTCAGCAGCCACGATAGGTTTGGGTAGCCAGAGTCACCTGCAAGTACAAAGGCATCATGCACCAGTCTTAGGATACTTAGCATTGACGTGGGAGATGTACTGGTCCGCCAGGCACACCATTTGCACATTCAGTGAGTGGAAACTCTACTGATTCCTGAACATCTGTTAATTCTGGCGGGAGGGGACAAACGCAATATGTGTTCTGTCAATCTCCCCAATAATATTAGGTATATGTCCCATTGCATAGAATCCGGCCTTCACTGTGGCCAAATCTTCCACCGGGGGGAAAGCTATGTAGCTGCACATGTGCTTCACCAGGGCAGACAAAACTCTTGCCAGCACGATTGAAAACATTGGCTGTGACATTCATGCTGCCAAGCCCACTGTCACTTGGAAAGAACCAGTTGCCTGGAAATGGAGCACTTATAGCACTTGCACAGGAGAGGGGACCCCAGTGGGATGACGAATAGCAGATATCAGGTCTGGCTCCAATTGGGCACAGAGCTCAGTTATTGAGGTCCTGTCCAGTCTATAGGTGAGTATAATGTGCCTGTCCTCCAGTGTACCCAGTGCCACAAGGGATCTGTACACGGGGTATGTCTCCTCCTCCTATTTATCTGCAGCAGTAGGTATCTAAGGGACACAAGAGTGAGTAGGCTGTCACAATTTGAACAATGGAACCACAAACTCAGTGTACATAGTACATTTATGTGAATGGACAGTGGGAATGGCGAGGTAAGTGCTAATCTAGGCAATGACGCAGTTAAGGTTGATATGACCATTGTCCGCTACAATGAACTGGCGACCGCCTGTCCTGTATGTAGGGACAGGTGGAAGTGAGGTAACTTCACCTACATTGGGTCTTGCACCGCCTTACAATTCCTCATTGGATAATATGGGGCTCTATGGAGTACAGTGGCCGATGGGGATCTGCGCCGGTGCTGACGGTGCACAATGCCGCAGACATAGCTGCCATTTTCTATCTGATTCCTCACTTGTTTCCTGACATTCAACAGGAGAACACCTACACTGCGTGTGCTGCTGTGCCCTGTGTCTGGAACCTATCATGGTCCGTGTGACCAGGGAAAGTGCCCCTGCCTTCACTTCGGAGGAGTTGGAGCGATTGGTAGATGGGGTCCTACCCCAGTATGGACTGCTGTATGGGCCTCCAGACCAACAGGTGAGTACACCTTGGGCACGATGCATGTGGGAAGGATGCATGGAGATGTGTGTGCAAGCATTGTGTCGTCGGGGGGGATGTCTTGTGGTGGTGTACATGGTGTGCGCCGGCCGATGTGTGTGCCAATAGTGACGGAAACAGGATTGGTGGGCCATATGGCTGGATTGTATGGTTAATGGTGTCCTCCTGTCTGTATTACCACTGCAGGTCAGTGCCCATCAAAAGAAGGGATTATGGTGTGCCATCGCCAAGGACGTGCAGACCCTGCGGGGCTATGGAAGGAGAGCACCCACTGTCGGAAACGGTGGGAGGACCTGAGATGATGGGCATGGAAGACCACAGAGGCCCAGCTGGGGATGGCCTCCCAACGAGGAACGGGTGCTCGTCAGAACCTGACCCCCTGATGGGCCGCATACTGGTGGTGGCCTACCCAGAGCTGGATGGGTTGAGGGAATCACAGCAGCCACAAGAGGGTGAGTACAGTGGGCATTATTACAATAATTGGCAGGTGGCACAGGATCCGGGTGGTGGATGTGAGTTAGTGGGTGCCCCTAAGGCCAGGCCAGACATTGCAGCATGATTCAGCTCAAGGGTAATGTGTGTATGGCAAATGCAGGTAACCTAGCTTGTTAGCATTCCATGTCAGACAGGGCTTTGTGGGTACCAGGAGGGGTGCAGTTGGCGGTGTGTGGCCCTCATCTTGCTGTGGCATCTAGCCAAATCAGAAGCAGTGCAATGCATAGTGCTCATGCCTGATCCCTGTGTGTGACAGTGCTGTGTATGCCAACTGTGGTGTTGGTGCAGTAATTGACCCAATGTTTCCATTTTTTCTCCCCCCCTATTTTCTTCTGTCATCCTGTCCATGTGTGCATTAGCATCATCTGACAGAGGAGCAGGGGCACCGGCGAAGGAGGGGGCTGCATCTCACAGGACCCAGGATGCAGAGTCCATCTACGCTGAAGGAACCAGTGGGACGGAGGGCGAGGGGAGCACCATGGTGAAGGCAGGAGGTGACAACAGAGACTCAGATACCTCCTCCGATGGAAGCTCCCTGGTGATGGCGGACACCTCTGTCACCAACCCAGCTGCAGGTACAGCCGCTACCCCTCGTACCAGCACCGCCCTCCCAGTAGCCCCTCAGTGAGTTGCCTGTGCCTGCTCACCCTGGAGGGTGGGCATTTCCTTTGTCCCAGGCATCTCAGGCCCTGCCCCAGTGAGCCCTGCTGCCCTGGGTGAGGAGGCTATTGACCTCCTGAGATCCATATTTGTAGGGCAGTCAACCATTGTGAATGCCATCCGGGGGCTGGCATCCCAGATGCAGCAATGCAATGCATTCCTGGAGGGCATCCACGGTGGATTGGCAGCCCAACAGAGATCGATGCAGGCTCTGGCCTCCTCTCTGATGGCAGCCATTGTCCTGGTTCCTACCGTCCCCCCTCCAACTACCACTTCCCAGTCCCAGTCTCCTCAACCCCAACCCATCCCATGCACACATACAGACGAGCATGCCCACAAGACAACACTCAAGAGTGGCACAGTCAAACACAGGCTTCACACTTCATCCCACAAGCACTCACGCAAACACCAGACAGTTGCAGGCACAACCACATCCACTGCCTCCACTGTCTCCTCCTCCACCTCTCTCACAATCTCGTCCACACTCACACCTGCATGCACTGAATCAACATCCACCACCAGCATCACCACACCAAGCAGCACACACACCTCACTAGCAGACACCTCCACAACATCCATGCATGCGTCCCCTGTGCCCTCCCCACCCTGTCTGGCCCCCCTACTAAAGGACACAAACGCAAGCACTCACACACCCAACAGTCATCCACCTCACATCAGCACACTTCCTATGCACCTGCACCCAAATCCATCAGACAAACACCTCCTACAACCACTCCTTCTACCTCCACTCCCATCCCTCCTCCCTCATCCTGCCCCACTGTCTCTAAGAAGCTTTTACTTGCCCAGCTTGACCTCTTCCCTTCCCCTCCCCCCCGTCCTGCCCGTAAGAGCAGGGTTCCAATGACCCAGCCCAGCACCTCAGCCAAACAGTTCAAGCGGACAGTGGTGGCACCACCTAGTCATTTTGGCAAGTTAATGAAAGATCCCACTCCACCAGCCAGGAAGGTTAAGGATCTCACACCTCCTGCCATGAAGGGGAAGGAGCCTGCACCTCCTGCCATGAAGGGGGAGAAGCCCTCGTCTCCTGCCTGGAAGGCTAAGGACAGCACAACCTGCCATGAAGAGGAAGAAGTCCTTGACTCCAGCGGAGGCTGTCAGGGTGACACCTACACCACCACCAGTGGTCACGGGGCCCCCACCGCCAGCAGAGGAAGTGCATCCCTCACCTCCAGCAGGGGCTGCCCAGGAGACACCTCCACCTGCCACCACAGTTCAGCCCTCACCACCAGCAGAGGCTGCCCAGGAGGCACCTCCACCTGCCACCACAGTTCAGGCCTCATCACCAGCAGACTGCCCAGCAGGCACCTCCACCTGCCACCACAGTTCAGCTCTCACCTCCTGCAGAGGCTGCCCAGGAGGAACCTCCACCTGCCACCACTGTTCAACCCTCACCTCCAGCAGAGGCTTCCCAGGAAGCGCCTTCACCTGCTGACAGTGTGCAGCCCTCACCTCCAGATGACACAGTGCAACCATCACCACCAGCGAAAGCCATGTAGGCCACCCACCAGGGACTGCTGTACAAGGGGCTCCCTCTAGGAGCAGTGGGCATGTTCCCCACCTGAGAGACTGTGACCTTGCACTCCTCAGGGCAGAGAAATTGGCATGGAGCCCCCTCCAGGACCAGTGGGAAAGTCACCCACTCCAGAGACTGTGGCCTTGCACTTTAGTGGGGATGGAGCCCCCTCCAGAACCAGTGGGAAAGTCACCCACTTCAGAGACTGTGGCCGTGCACTCCCCAGGACAGAGTAACAGGCATGGAGCCCCCTCCAGAACCAGTGGGAAAGTCACCCACTCCAGAGAATGTGGCCTTGCACTCCCCAGCACAGAGCAATGGGCATGGAGCCCCCTCCAGAACCAATGGGAAAGTCTCCCACTCCAGAGACTGTGGTCTTGCGCTCTCCAGGACAAGGTAATGGGCATGGAGCCCCCTCCAGAACCAGCGGGAAAGTCACCCACTCCAGAGACTGTGGTCTTACACTCCCCAGGACAGAGTAATGAGCATGGATCCCCCTCCAGAACCAGTGGGAAAGTCACCCACTCCAGAGACTGTGGCCTTGCACTACTCAGCACAGAGTAATGGGCATGGAGCCACCTCCAGAATCAGTGGGCTTGTGCCCAACTTCGGCTGAGGTGCCCCCCACCACCCATCCCCCTGAGGTGCCTGCCCACTTGCAAACTCATGTCCCTGCAGAGCTCTATCCGGGTGAAGTCAGGATTCGAGTTGGGCCTTGGAGTGTGCCATGTGGGCCCTTAGTACATTGGACTGGGCATTGGCCCTTTGTGTACATTTGTACATATCTGTTTCTTGTACAATTGTTTTTTTTGGTAGCTGTTTATATCAATACATTCTCATTACTGCATTCTTGTTGTCCTTGGATTATTCTGCTGTGTATCATGTGCCATTGTTTTTTATGTGTGTATGGTGTGTGTGTTTGTCGGGTGTGTGTCGTGCGTGTGTGTCACTCTTGTTTTCCTCACTCCCTCTCTTATGTGCTAGGTGGCTGTACTCACCGTCGTCATCTTCGTCTGCATTGGTGTTCCGGGTGGAGCATGATGTAGATGAGCATCGGGAAGACTTGCAGTTCCGGTTCCATGGCGGTGTTGTTCTTCCCTGTGCCTCCGAGGGTGAGTCTTTGCTCTTCTGTGCAGTGTTTCCGCCAGGCTTCTGATGGCATTGGTACTGCCCCGGAAATCATGGCGGATTGAAGGGTCAAAATATGGTGGCCGGTACTTTGTCTTTTGCTTGGCTGTTGACGGCCACCGCTGTGGTGAGTGTTGTTCACGCCCTGGCGGTTGGTGTGGTACATTGGCTGTCTATGGGTGTTTTCGCCGCCATGGTCATAATTTGACGGTAATTACCGCCAGCCTGTTGGCGGTATTACTGCCACTTTGTCACTCACCACCAGGGTTATAATGAGGCCCTATATGACCCAAGAAACCACCTACTGGTGAACCTCCATAGGGTTGGCCACTGTGGCCTTAGCAGGAAGTAGATGAGCAGCGGGTAGAACATGCCCTAGTCTCCTGTAGTTAGGAGATAGACTCAGGCTTCTGAGAACCTAAGGGTGGGAGTCACCACTGCCATCAGATTACAGTGAATGGGATCACAGTCACTGTACTGAGAGATACTTGAGTCAGCTAGACCTTGGTAGTAGAATGACTGGTTTCTCCATATCAGTACCTGCTGGGATAGGTGTCTAAGGAGAGCCAGGCCCTTGGGCAGGATTTTGTGTATGCTTTGGCACCTCTTAAAGGGGGTGGAGAAGTGGCCCTAGGGAGGGTCATAGTTAATTCCCAGATGCCTATTGATGGCATTCTGGGAAATGAGCTACAACTGGTGTTAGAATAGCTGAGAGCTGTGGTCACCCAGAGTGCCCTGAAAGCTCAGGTTTCTGGGGGTACTACTCTGATAAGGACAGAAAAGACGCCCAGATAGAGAGGAAGGGGCAGGAGATGGAGATAGTCCACAGTGGGAAGAGCAGTGGATCAGGAGTTACCAGCTCTGATAGCAAAGCAGCCCAAAACTGAACCTGGTGATGTCACTTGTCACTTGGATGTGCTCCATGCACTGTCACAGAGACAGAGGGCAACAGACCTGGCCAGGGCATACCCTTTCATCACACCGAGTGTGTCACCCTTGAGAGGGGTGGTGGTTCCCCCGGATGTTCTGACATTCTGACATGCAAAGCACCTGATTAATCTCAAGGTAAAGACCCTGGGCTGTGAGGCCAGTCTCAGCAGCCCACCCTTGAGCTGATAAGAGGGAGACTGGAAATAGGGTGCCTAACCCACAAGGCTGTTGCCCACCACTTTGAGACCTTGGATGTCAGGGAAACCTCAAGAGCAGAGTGGGAACTCCTTGCCAGCCATAGGTGAGGTCTGCCAAGGTCCCAGATTGGAGCCTCCACCTGGCAGTGGATGGCCCGGGTCTGGCACTTGACACTTGGCCCTCACTGCAGGACCACCCCAAAACCTTTTGCCTTCACCCCTCCTGCTTTGATGAATACATTTTTGTAAGCATCAAACGTCTGTTAGCACTGCTATCCAGTGCTAAAGTGCTTGTGCCTTGTCACTTAAACATGGTAAAATTGGCACACCTGATTGGCACATTTAAATTACGTATAAATCCCTAGTAAAGTGGTACTACATGTACACAGGGCCTATGAATTAAATGCTACTGCTAATGGTGGGCCTGCAGCACTCATTGTGCCCCCACTAAAATAGCACTACTTAAGCACTTCAAAATTTGTCTCAGGCCTGCCGTTGCAGCTTGTAGTGCAGTTTTAAACTGCCATTTCGACCTGGCAAAATAAACCTTTGATCACGCATAAACCTTCCTTTTCAATAAACATAAGCCACCCCTAAGGTAGGCCCTAAAGGCTTAATTGTCAGGATGCAATGTATGTAAAAAGTGGGACAAGTGGGTTTATGTTTTATATCCCCTGGTAGTGAAAAACGCCTAATTTCAGTTTTCACTACTGTAAGGCCTATCCCTCCCACTGAATAACATTGGGTCAACTTATTACATTCAAGTGCTAACTCTTGATTGGGAACAGGCAGAAATATTCCGTTTGGACTCAAGTTAATTGTAATGTATACCCCTCTTCATTGGTACAGACAAAGTGGACTGAGTGTAGGCAGGATGTGCCATCCTTCCAGGATGGTTGGGTGCAGAGCTCTTCCTTGCCCCACTTACACTTCAAGGGGCTTGCCCCCAGCACACACAAAGGACCCTGACACCAGCCTGTTGTCCCCCCAGGCTTCTTGGAGCCTTGGCAGGGGAATGGAGGTACTTACCAGAACCAGATGTGGGGGTAGCCCAGGATCCCCCCCCCCCCAATTCTACAGAAGAAGGACTGCCTTGTTCTCCAGAGGACTGCCCTGCTGCTTGAGGCCTGCCTTTTTACCCCCACAGAGAGTGCCTGCTGCTCGAGGCCTGCCCTGCTCTCTGAGAAGAAGGACTGGATCTGCTCCCATATTCCCAGGCTATCCTGAGTGACTCCAAGGATCTATTGACTGACCACCTGTTCTGAGCTACAGGGACACAACAAGCTACTCTGCAACTGCCCAGCTGACCTGCTGCAACTGGACCTGCCTGAGCCCTGCTGGCCTCTGTAGAGGGAGTCCTTGATATCCATGAAGTGTCTTTCCAAGCCCAGAAGGGACTCTGTTTCAAGAAAATTTGAACTCCTGAAGTATTGGGCCCTTCACAGCTGTGAACAGGCCTGTTGTACTAAGATTCCTCACCCACAAAGACTGCTACAGCGAGAACCAGCTGCGACCAGCAACACAAGATCTGCACTTCATACTACAGCAATGACAGCCAACAGTGACCACCAATGTGAAGCTTCAACATTGTCTGTGACACTTGACCAGATCTTCGCCCGACAGCAGTCTGTGATGCTAGGCCTGCTCTTCCTGCTACAGTGACGAACTTCCACAATTCTCCCTGCTTGTTGCGCCCTCCTCCACTGCCAACTGGACTCTTTACGACAGACTTTGAGAAGGTATGTTTTTCAGCTGGACTAACCTGGACTAACCTGGTTCCTGTATCAGGCCCGCACTCAGTGGCATCCTGCCTGAACTTGTGACTTTCCCTCAGTCTAGCAAGAACAGATGACTGTGAGTGGCACTTTGTGCTTTTAGGTGCTATACTTACCTAAAACCTTGAAATTCAATGTCTATGTTTCTACTATTGACTTTTTATCATTTTGCTTTAGTTGTATTTATTAAGCTTTACTGTATTTTTTTAATGGGTTTGGGATTTTTCCTGTGCTGTATTTTCACTTTATTACTGTTTGTGAGCTGCATAAATATTTTACACATTCCCTGTAAGTTAAGCCTGACTGCTTTGTACCAAGCAACCAGAGGATTACCCATAGGTTAATTTACTGACTTTTGCGGTTCACCCTGACAAGGATTATGGTTGTTGCCTGTGTGGGGCTTCCACACCCTCATCCAATAACCCAATTTCTTACACCAAGATATAAAGCATTCTCTCTAAGCACCAATGTGTAAGACTTATAGGCTTGTATGAAGGTGGGTATGACCCAAGAAGTCCTGTTTGGCCATTTATATTCACATCTTCATGGCCTGCTTAACTGGCATTGAGTGAATAGTAGCATCACCCCAGAGTTAGAATGAAACAGAAAATAGGATCGTGCACCACAATAAAAGTGGCCCGCATTAGTGAACCATATAGTAAAAAAAAAGTGTTACACAGTTGAAAGCTGGGACTGTTTTGAACATATAAAGACGCTGTGTACGCATTTTGGAAGGCTCGGTAGACTGCATGCATTTGTGCTTCCTGCAGACAATGTTTGTGGTAATAACATGGAAACTAACATTAAAAACCGGTCTACCAGACCATAAACCAGGCCCACAAACAGCCCTAAAAAGTCCAGCACACTGACCTGTCAGACCATCCCTTCTGGCAGTGCTTGATTGTCCTATAGGCCAGTCTGAGCCTTCATCACACCACCTGAAACCCAACCCCTCCCAAGAAAGAATCGCTGTTGCCCTGAAAACTGCTTTCCATACCTCCAATGTGTATTTCTCCAACCTCTTCTTGCAATGTGGCACACCTACACCAACCCCAATGTAATGCAAAGCAAAATCCTTTGATTTCATACTTGGCCTTGATACAAACATATATTGCATTATTCACATCTAAAAGGTGTTGAACTGTGCTCAATAGCTGCTTCTCCAGCTGAAGAATATTGCTCATTTCGGTCTGGCCACTGAATTTAGCATGTGAAAATTTTCCCCAAGGCGAGATCCAGAACATCGAAAGGAGCGAAAAATCAAGCATTCAAGTCTAACAGGATAAGTAATAGGATAGCCTAATCTATTTTTCTTTTTTTGACCAGCCACTAATCATTATACCATTTAACGACAGCAAAAGACCCACACCCTTTTTCAACTTTTTGGGTGAGTCCGAATAGACACATTCATTTTAGGAGCGGTCATTATTCTGCACGTAATTTAGCTTTAGGCCATAATGTCTTGAGGTGAAATAACAGGTGATGATGGCCGCTTCATTCAGTATCGAAAGTTCTCTTCAAACTTTAAAGTGTTGGGCACCTGAGTCGAAAATCATTATAAAATACGTATTCCAATGGGAAGCTATGTGAATACAAATTTTACAAAAAAGAGGGTTCTCGAAACCTGAATTTCTGAGAAATTAAGTCTGTGCACCCACGCCTGGACTCATGACTAATTCAGAGGTGATGGAGCAAAGGATAAAAAAAAGGAAGACAGAAAAGGAAAGGGAAAAATACTGGGATAAGAATATTATTCTTTAAAAATAATCATACACAATTCACACCATATAATTAGCATAATTTAAACAAGGATCAACAATGGTACACAAAAGAAAATATGTTGTGGTATTCAGCCCACAGACAGCATGGGCTTTTGAAATAAACACAGAAGTACGCATTGACCATATTGAAGAAAGAATGTCAGTACAAAACCCTCAAGATTTGTGAGTGATAAAAGAGTGGTGCACCTTTTGACCGCTACTGTGCCTCCCATAACCAAGAAAAGCGGGAAAGTATACGCCACACGGTTATTGATGGCGCTAAGGCCAGCATGTTTAGCTACGTCTGGTCTTTCAGCAAGAAATGACCTTGAAACATTTGCATTGCAACTATTTAATACCAGCCTCAAACGTGAATGCGGGAAAAGGTGCCTGCTAGCCCTCCTCACCTTAAATCATTCATCAATTTCAATGCCACTCATATAACTTTCCTCAATGCGCTTTAAGTCCCGGTGCACAAAGATTCTACGTGGCAATTTGCTACTGTGCATGACAAAGCGGCCCACCTTTTATGCACCTGCATGTCAAAACAAATCAATTACTAATCTAGTGTCTCGCGAAAAACTGTTTGGGACAAACAACACTTTCCAGGAACAACCTAACACGTGAACATCAGTTGTCCCATTCTGACAGTGGTCTGAACATGGTAAAACATAATGGGGGTGATTCTAAGCTTGGCGGGCGGCAGGAGCCGCCCGCCAAGCGGGAACCGCCAGAAGACCGTACCGCGGTCAAAAGACCGCGGTGGTCATTCTGGGTTTCCCACTAGGCTGGCGGGCGACCGCCAAAAGGCCGCCCGCCAGCCCAGCGGGAAACACCCTTCCACGAGGAAGCCGGCTCCGAATGGAGCCGGCGGAGTGGAAGGGGTGCGACGGGTGCAGTAGCACCCGTCGGGAATTTCAGTGTCTGCTAAGCAGACACTGAAATTCTAAGTGGGGCACTCTTACGGGGGCCCCTGCAGTGCCCATGCCATTGGCATGGGCACTGCAGGGGCCCCCAGGGGCCCCACGACACCCCATACCGCCATCCTGTTCCTGGCGGCCGAAACCGCCAGGAACAGGATGGCGGTATGGGGGTCGGAATCCCCATGGCGGCGCAGCAAGCTGCGCCGCCATGGAGGATTCCCCTGGGCAGCGGAAAGCCGGCGGTACACCGCCGACTTTCCGTTTCTGGCCGCGGCTGTACCGCCGCGGTCAGAATGCCCAAAGGAGCACCGCCAGCCTGTTGGCGGTGCTCCCGCGGACCTCGGCCCTGGCGGTTTTTACCGCCAGGGTCAGAATGACCGCCAATATGTACAGTAAGAGGCTTTGGGGGTCATTCTGACCCTAGCGGCCACTGGCATGGGCACTGCAGGGGCCCCCTAACAGGGCCCCACCAAGATTTTCAGTGTCTGCCAAGCAGACACTGAAAATCCCGACGGGTGCAACTGCACCCGTCGCACCCCTTCCACTCCGCCGGCTCCATTCGGAGCCGGCATCCTCATGGAAGGGGGTTTCCCGCTGGGCTGAAAAAAACAGCCATTTTTCTCCACGTTTTACTCTGTAACTTTTTCCTGCAATGTCAGATTTTTTAAAGCAATATACCATTACGTGTGCTGGATTCTTCCGGTTGCGAGGATATATAGGGCTTGTAGGTTCATCAAGATCCCTAGGTACCCACAGCCAATAAATGAGGTGCACCTTGCAATGGGTTTTCATTCTATACCGGGAATACAGCAATTCATTTGCTGAAATATAAAGAATGGAAAATAGGTATCAAGAAAACCTTTGTATTTCCAAAATGGGCATAAGATAAGGTGTTGAGAAGCAGTGGTTATTTGCACATCTCAGAATTCCGGGGTGCCCATACTAGCATGTGAATTACAGGCCATTTCTCAAATAGACGTCTTTTTTACACACTGTCTTACATTTGGAAGGAAAAAATGGAGAGAAAGACAAGGGGCAATAACACTTGTTTTGCTATTCTGTGTTTCCCCAAGTCTCCCGATAAAAATGGTACCTCACTTGCGTGGGTAGGCCTAATGCTCGCGACAGGAAACACAACATGGACACATCACATTTTTACATTGAAATCTGACGTGTTTTTTGTGCCTACCTGTAGATTTTGGCCTCTAGCTCAGCCGGCACCTAGGGAAACCTACGAAACCTGTGCATTTTTGAAAACTAGAGACCTAGGGGAATCCAAGATGGGGTGACTTGTGGGGCTTTGACCAGGTTCTGTTACCCAGAATCCTTTGCAAACCTCAAAATTTGGCTAAAAAAACACATTTTCCTCACATTTCGGTGACAGAAAGTTCTGGAATCTGAGAGGAGCCACAAATTTCCTTCCACCCAGCGTTCCCCCAAGTCTCCCGGTAAAAATTGTACCTCACTTGTGTGGGTAGGCCTGATGCCTGCGACAGGAATAGATCACACAACGGTCAATGTTGGTCCTTACATGAGGCAGCTGTTGACCCTGGGGTGATCCATTCCTGACGCAGGCACTAGATGTAGGCACTCAAGTGGGGTAGTGTTTTTATCAGGACAGGTGAGGAATCACTGGGTGGTAGGAATGTTGTGGTTCCCAGCATATTCCTGTAGTTTGTGTGACAGAAATGCGAGAAAAATAGAGTTTTTATTCAACATTTCAGCTTTGCAGGGTATTCTGGGTAAGAATCCACACAAGTCACACCTCTGTGGACTCCCCTGAATGTCTAGTTTCCAGAAATGTTTGGGTTTAGTGTGTTTCTCTATATGGCCGCCAAACCCAGGACCAAAAACACAGGTGCCTGCCTTACAAAACCAGTTTGTTTTGCAATAGATAATTTTGATGTCTCCACAATACGATTTGGGCAGTGGAATTTGGGGCTGAACTAAATTGGGGAGGTCCCAAGAGAGCACTCTCTCTCTCTGCTTGCCGCCGCATTCACCTGCTCTCTGGGTTGGGCTAACCCATTACCCCGTTGCACAGACTGTGCTTGCGAAGGGATAGCAGGACTGTCCTCATCACCTCCCTCATAATTTACTGGAAGAGGAGTTATCGAATGGGACTCCTCCGACTGAAAAATCACTCCCAAAGTCTGCGCCATTGTCCTAGCCCTCAGATGCTGTCTCAGTATCTGATGTCTCAGTCACTGATCCTATGTCAGAGCTGTCCTCTATAACCCGAGTGATGGCAGCAATCATCCATCAAGATGCCATCTCTGCTATTGGCTAAACTGTTGCTCTAAAACACTAGCCTATGTACACAGTCACAAAATCGATGGTGTGTGTGAGATACGAGCAACAGTAGAGGCCACCTTACCTGCGCTTCTTCCCTCAATCAGCATGTTCTTTCAAGACACTCAAAAAACACCTTGTCACATACCATTTGTCACAGTCTTTAGCACCTCCTTCACCCAGTCCAACAATCATTATTGGTGCTCCCACTCCCTACTCCTCGGATTCCCTCATTACCACCCAGCAAAAGTGTCCTTCATCTCTCCATAGCCTTCATAGCCGCCCTCCACCCCGCACATATATTTCATTTGTATTATAGCGCAGGTAATGGCTGACTTTACTAATGTACTCAGCTATTTACATAAAATACAGATTTTCTCTTTGCAGTAGGCATATAAACCTTCTGCGCTTCTTTATGGCACTAAAACTGCCACTAGACAAGTCTGACCCTTCTGTAGCAGAAACATAATCACAATACTTACTTGACTTTTTTATTGCTGCCTAAAAGCTACAGTTGAAATGCGTCAGTTGAAGTATGAGCATTGCTTTGAAGACGCAAGCTGCAACTGCAACAAGACAACTGGTGGCAAATATATATATATATATATATATATATATATATATATATATAGATCACTTTTATATGTGGGTCTGGTTTTCTGGTTTTCCTGGGGGCCGATCGCAGCCCCTAGGGAAACCACACACGCATTGACAAAAGTGATTTATATATATATATATATATATATATATATATATATATATATATATATATATATATATATACACACACATGTATCTCTATATATATATATCTATCTACATAGATATAGCTATAGATATATATATATATATATATATATATATATATATATATATATATATGCCACCAGTTGTCTTGCAGTTGCAGCTTGCATAGATATATATATATATGTATATATATATATATATATATATATACATATATATATATATATATATATATATAGATCTATCTATAGATATATCCATGTAGATAGATATATCTACATAGATATATCTATATATATAGATCTATATATATATATATAGATAGATCTATATTTTTTTTAGTTGTTGTATGGTTTCCTTGGGGGCCAAAATGGCCCCCAGGGAAACCCTACAACAACTAAAAAAAATATTGCCCCCACAGGGAGTCGCCCTGCCCACGGGCAACCCCCTGTCCCTTTCTTTTTTTTTCTTTAAAAAATAAATAAAATTAGCCCCTGGGGGGGCGTGATCACTAGCGATCGCGCCCCCCCCCCAGGGGACACCTACCTTTTTAAAAAATAAAATATGCCCCCGGAGGGGGGTGGCCCGTTTTCCGAGGGGGACAACCCCACCAAGTGAAATCCCTGGTGTCTAGTGGTGTTTCCTGGCCCCTGACCGCAGCTGTGCTGCGATCGGGGGCCAGGAAACACTTTCAGGAAGGCCTCGTAAGAAAGGGGAGAGTCTCCCCTTTCTTACGAGGCCTTCCCGAACGTGGGGAAGGGCGTTTGTGGCCAGTGGCCGACGCCCGCACCCAAGGGGTTAAACACAGAGACACTGCTCCCTCTCTCAGCCCTGTTAAATTAAAAAACAGATGAATTCCTCCGGTAGAGTGGCAGAATGTAATCAGTGATTCTGTATTACAAGAATAAAGCAGAAGTACAAAATTCCTCCAATTCTGCCAGCGGAATTAATAAATCCACCAACCCCTACAAAAATATATTTTCTTTTTGTTTGAATGACCTGGCAGCTGGCATTTGCTGCCAGGCTAATCCATTTTTTGAAAGCACTTTTGCATATGTTAAAGTTACTTTTTTAGCTACTGCCCCAATTGCTGTTCTCCATCTTAAAGTGGTATATAAAAAACCCAAATGGCAGCCGTGAAATGACTTGTGCACTATGTGGTGATTCATGCACAATCATACATCATCACACTAGGCTGCCATAGCATCACAGCACATACCTGCATGTTATCATGCTCGTTTTTGTTTTTTAATTTTTTTGCTGGTGCTTCACATCATCTGCAAAAAACAATTGTCAAAGCTGATAGGTTGAAACAGCGAGACTAACTAGCTTTTTTTAAAAAAAAACTATTTTTATAAATAATGCTTAATCTCAACAATAGGCATGTTTTCACACAAGACGTTACTAATCACATACCATGGATTGGTTCCGGTGCAACACTGTATGACATCATAGAATACAATCTGCTACTTTATACATACTGTACTTCCCATAAACACCCAGACCCTTATGGGCCACTTGCTGATTTCCCCAGGCCACTTTTATCTACAGTTCTCGGTAAGCATTCCCCAGACTTTCTCCCATTCACGCAGGCAAACCCTGCTAAGGTATATGACATGTGCAGCCCTTTGGCACCAGTCAAGGTAGGTTTCTCAGTCAAACACACTTGGTAAATGTGGGGATCCCCACTGTTCAGCAATATTATGGTTCGCCACTATTGAAGCTAGTGTCAGCCAAATTTCCTGATACTTGGGCCACTGCACATCACCTGTAACATTTAGTAGGAAGCATTTAGCATCTAAAGGAACATCTTGGCCTGTGCACCGGTGCATTATACCTTCTACCTTCCTCCAATATTCTTTGATTTTAGGGCATCCCCACATTATGTGGATAACAGTCCCTTCCTGCCCACACTCTCTAAGACAATAAGAGTATGCGTTTTCCCTATGCAATGCAGCAGCATCCAGGAATAAGATACCCTACGTAGGATTTTAAGATTTACCAGTCTAAAACTGGCTCGGAGTGCTACTTCCCTAGGACTCTGTATAGCTTTGCTCCTGTCCTCATCCTCTATCACTCTTTTATCTTGATCCCACACAGCCCATAGTTTTTCCAGTTGGTCTGGAGCATTGTACATTATTTTCTTAAAAAGAAGGGAAATTGCCTTTTCGATTAAAGGTCCGACAGCACCGATCCTCCAGCAAGGCCGCCAACAGCAGCTGTTCCCCCTCCACTATGTGGCATCAAAGCACATGTCCCAACTGTAGGTATCTGTACCTTTCGGTGTCTTACATTTCAAAGTCTGCTGGAAGGGACTCGAATGTAGTGTATGCTTGGTTCTTCCATACAAGGTATTCTATGCCAATCTGGGCCCATTTTGCAAATCCTTGCAGGCTTCTCACAGGCTTAGCATATTGCTGTCCCACAACGGGGTAAGTTCTGTGAGTTTACCAAATAACAGCTCAAATATCTGGTTGCTTCTCTCTATGCTTGTACTTCTGCTTGAGTGTGGAAGTGCAGTGTTCTTCCCTCCGGTACAGGAGAGGCAAGCAGCCGCCGGGGTCCATAGCCAATCTATGTACTCAGTAGGCAGGCTCCTCTGTGTGCTTGTGGATCCATGCATTCACTGCTACTAGCTGGGAGGCCCAATAGCACTGCAGCACGTTTGGGACCACTAGACCTCCCTCATATACTCCCCTTTACAATTTGATCATGCTCTGCGCAAGGTGCCCCCACTCCAAAGCAGATGGTGCAGTTGTGGTCTAATTTGCAAAATACGGTTAAAGGAGAACTCGAGTTGTGTCACATACAGGAGTACATCATCTACGTATAGGGATTATCTCATCCCACTCCTGTCCTACCGGGATGCCTCACATAAGGGGGTCCTGTTGGATCGAGCCGGCTAATGGCTAGAGGGCCAGCACAAAGATCATGGGGGACAGTGGGCACCCCTGATACTTCCTCTTGTGGACGGTAAATGCCCGTAACACTGTGTTATTGATTCGTACCAAGCCAATGGATCACTGTGTGGAAGTTTGACCCAACCGGTAAATTTAGGGCCAAAGCCCATCCTTGACAACACAGAAAATAAGTAGGACCATTCTACGCTGTTGAATGCTATCTTGGCATCCAGAGACATTACTACAGCTGGCTCATGGTCAGGATCTTTTGTGACATGAAGTAAACCGTAGAGACGGCAGAGACTAAGCCGCGTCCCCCAATGCCACATGAATCCATATTGGTCTGGATAAATATGTTTGGTAATGACTGCTCTCAGTTGAGCTGCCAGGGCCTTCGGCAGGACCTTCACTTCGAAGTTATGCAGTGAAATGGGTCTATAGGATCTGCACTCATTGTTCAGTTTGCCCTGTTTAAGGGCAACAGCGATTGTGGCCCTTTGCTGGTCTTCTGGGAAGATTCTCTCTTCTCTTGATGATTGTAACATTTCCAAGAGGTGTTGTCCAATCTTATCCTCAAGGCATTTGTATAATTCTACCAGCAGACCTTTCAGCCCCACCACCTTCCCAGACTGAAGGGCTTGAACAGCCCCAGTTAGTTCCTCCACTGTAAGGTCTTGTTCTAATGTCCTGCAGTCCTCATCTGTAAGCTTTTAGATCGTGAGATCCTGCACGAGGTAATCACAGTGCTTTCTTGACATAGCAGGAGGTAATCACAGTGCTTTCTTGACATAGCAGAGGAGGTGCTTTCTTGAGCTATTATGAGACATATCTTGCCTCATAATAGGTAGCAAAGGTGTCAGATATGGCCCCCTGGTGGTCTGCGGCATCCCTCCGGTCTCTGATCTCTAAAACCCAGTTCCGGCCTTCGTCTCACCTGTCCAGCCACGTGAGCAGCTTTGTGCCCTTGTCCCTTATGTCATACAGGTGGTGCTGGGATGCTAGCGCATGCACGTTTTCGGCCCATACTCTATGTATGTGCTGCTTCATGCCCAGCGTGTGATGCAGTTGAGCCGTGTTTGATCCGCCGGTCGCAAGACTGGCCTCCAAGGACGCACAGGCTTGTTCCAACGTCTCACATTTGAACCGATTCTCCTTCTGTATGCCTTTCGTTAATGCTTGGACTTGGCCTCTTAGGAGCGCCTTAAATGCCTCTCATAGTACAATGAGTGATCCCACTGAGCCAATGTTGTCCTGAAAATAGTGGTCAACCCGATTGCATATTTCTTCCCGGAATGCACTGTTCTTCAGGTACCACAGGTCTATTCTGGGGGGCAAGCCACAAGTCCTGCCAGAGATAGTGAGCAGTGTCTCCTCTGGGGAGTGATTTGAGTTCCACGGCACCTTGATTGCAGTGGCGCTAAATTCACCTATTACGGATATGTGGTGGAAGAGATAATCTAGTCACACCAGGCTTCCATGTGCTGCCGAGGTGTGTGTATACTGTTGCATTGTGGGGTTTCATGCCCGCTAAATGTCAATCAGCCCCATGGCTTTGAGAAAGTCTCCCACTGGGCCCGGTGCTCTCACTTTTTGCACCCTACTGTTGCTGTCCATATCCGGGTCCAGTACATCTTTAACATCTCCACCTAGGACCAGCAGCCCAGTTGGGAATTCAAGGAGTATAGAACCTAAGGCTGCAAGGGTTTGTGCATGTAGTCTGGGGGTTATGTAGAGAGAACAAATATTAAGGACAAGCCCAATTTCCCATTAGCACCACATATCTGCCCAAGGGGTCTGCCCATATCCGAGCAGGGGCAAAGGGGATAGATTTTTTGCAGAGAATACCTACCTCGCCTGGAGTCTGTTGTATAGCTGGGATGGGCTAACAGCTTGTAACTGAGCCTATCAAGGGCCTTGTAGTGATTCACTTTAAGATGTGTCTCTTCAAGCAGAATTAAGTCTGGAGCATTCCTCCATAGGAACTGGAGTATCACCGTGCACTTAACCTTACTTCACAGGCCGTTTACATTCCATGCCCATATTTTAAATGCATTATGTTTTTGAGTACCCATAGGCACTTGGATATTGTATCTTAGTAACCAGCCGTGTAACTCCCGGCCCCTATGCTCCCCGCGGCTCATGTTCTAGTCTTGCCCAGGTAAGATCCTGTAGCTGTATAGCACTTGAGCCTGTAAACAACTTCAACACATAGTAAGCAAGCAATGCCAATAACACCCAACTGGTAACCCCCCCCACCCAGCGACTCTTCTATGTAGGCCTAAAACGGGCCACCTCGCCAACCTATTGAGTGCCTGTCGCCCAAAATAGTGCATATAGAAAACTGAAACCAAATTATGGAGCGGTTAGCGGCACCTCGACTAGCCATCGGATTTTACCACCATCTATATTGGCATACCCCTTTGTCCGGTCTTAGTTATTTGTAGTACCTGAGGCGTCATGCCAAAACTGTCCAATCGCCCATCCTGGAACTGTTGCATCGCTTCTGGAGCCCACCCCCTTCAAAGTAGGCTCCAGGCTCACCTGGTAGGAGGGAATGATCTCACTGCCCTCTCCTGCTCCCAGGCCAGTGTCCGTCAGTTCAGGCCCAATTCATGTAGTTTCCGTATCATGGGTTCCCCCTCTGATGCCCGTGGCTTCCTCCGACTCACATGCAGAACCTCCTCCAGTGTTGTCTGTCTTGGTACCACTGGTGTGTCATCTTCCCATTAACCTCCAGATCTCTATCCACTCCCAGGCAGCCTCTGGAGTAAGGGAATGCCAGGCCTTACCCTTTGCAATTACTTGCAGTTTGGCTGGGTAGAGCATCATATATTTGAAGTCCTGTGCCCTGAGTTCTTTCTTGACTGATTCAAAACTATGCCTTTGATGCTGGGCCTGCAGAGTGAAGTCCGGAAATAGGCAGATAGCAGCGTTTTCATATTTAAGGTCACTGTGAGCAAGTGCTGACTGGAGTATTGCATCTCTATCACAGTAGTTGAATAGTCAAGCTATTATGGTTCTTAGAGGGCCCCCGGTTTCGGCAAAGGTAGTGGTGCCCTATGCTCCCGTTCCCCCGAGAAGAACTTGGAGAGGCTCTTGGGGTGAAGAGTGTTGACAATGAAGTCTTCAAGGAAGTTCCCCTTTGGCCCTCTGCCCTCTGCAGGACCCCCACTACCTGGATATTGTTACATCTCGCCCTGCCCTCCTGAGACTTACTAGCTTTGATAATGTTTGTTTAAAGTTTCCTTCTGTTGTGCTTTAGGGTGGCTACTTGCCCCCTTCAGCCATCATTCACATTTTGGATCAGCCAAATGGACTTCAGTTGAATAGTGTTGTGTTTTTCATGTCATTCCAATATGCTGTTATGCCTTTCAGTATTGATCTTCGGCTTTGTCAGTAATCACATGTAGTACTTTGTTCAATGTTGTGTATGACTGTTCAATGTTGTGTAAATGTTAGATCTATCATTTTTTTCAGATACTACTGTGTACTCTCTCTCCACTGAATTGGATCAATAAATCATTGGTTGAGATTTTAAATTTGTCTATGTATCTTATTCCTTCTCAAATAAATTCTTAATATTGCATTACCATTTGCTAAGGAATATATCTCAGGACATTCTTGTTGGTCAAAAAATGGTTAATTTATTTTCATTTAATTTCCCAACATTTCCTCAAAGGTTAATCCATTGCCCATGTGCACATTAATGAACACATTTTGTCTGTTGCTTGTGCTTCATCAGGAGTACGTGCAAAGTTCAACATCTGTTTATCAATACATTAGATTAATATTGAGCAAAATAAGTTTGGTAATGTCAAATGTAAACATTATATGGTCAATCATATTTGCGATATGCTACACACTATCATCCACTGACATTTGGTTGCCTTACATGTATCAGCACTATTAATTCTTTATGAACTATCTTTCTCTACGTCTCCATAATCACATATTTCTCTACACAAGTATAGGGCTTTTGTGAATTCTTTCCAAATCATACAGTTGATCCCTGGTTGTTAAAATCAATGTGGGTGGCAAAAAGGTGCTTAATTGTCTTGTCCGCTAGACAATACATAATGCATTGCTGCTCTATGAGTCTCATTATGACTTCCTTGTGGTACCCTGTAACATTTATATGGATCTTTGGTAGCCTATCCAACAGGGAAAAAGGTCCCACCTGTTCCATGTCCCAAATGAATTAAACAGAAACCAAAGACAAGGACGAGAATGTTAAAAGCACAACAAATGTGTCAGTCATAAATGTAAAAAATAACAAGCATTTGCACTACAATTCAATAGGTCTTTCATTTTCAAGAGTTAGAGCTCTTATGTGCTTTGGCTTGGAGTGCAGTGGATGTATGTGGTATGGAGTGGAATGATGTGGGTTGTTTTGGAATTGCTAGTTGTGGAGTTATGTGGGTTAGAATAGTGCGGTGGGTAGTGTATTTGTGTAGTGGAAGTATGTGGCATGATGAATAGATAGGTGTGAGAACTGCACAGAATAGATAGAAAGGAAGATAGAGAGGGATAGGTAGTTTGGGCACAAAGTGGTGAATGAACTCTAGACAGAGGAGCAGAAAGAGTGTGTGAGAAAGAGAGAAAGAGGGGAGAGCAAGCCACAAACGGATAGAGGGCACACCTATGTACGGGGAAGACACCCCAATAAGAGGATAAGAGCTTGGGATTGAGGAACATAAACTTTGAAAAGGCACAGGAAAGAAACTCTGCTTGAAGACCTGAAGTCAACCGCATGAGAGAGATGGGAAGAGCCGCACCTTTGGGACCTAGTGGCTTTGCCGATAGATGTTAACCATGCTGCATAGCATCCCTGATCCTGTGCAGCATGGCTAAAGAATTAAAAAAACAATTTAGGGCATGAATGGTGGCGTTATTTTGTAAGCGTGAGCACCATCCATGCGCTCCTACAAAATTCACAAAGCACTTTTTTTTACAGATCTGAGTTGGATCTGTAACTTAAATGGAAAAATGCCAAGGAGGTGAGAAGATAAAAAATGGGGGAGGCGAGCAGAGGAAGGGTTAAGCAACACATGGAACAGAAACAACTCGGATGTGGGAGAGACACATATGATGAGACAAAGGAACATTGCCGTAAGCATAGAACCACATGGCAAGCCAGAGCAACACGGAGATGGGCAACACAAACACGCGGTGAGACAGAGCTATATGGACATGGGAAAGCAACATGGGGGACGAAATCAACAGGGAAGTGGCAGAGAAGCACACAACATGGCCAGACAATGTAACATGGAGATGGGGGGACACACAGAAGCATATGGCAAGACACAGCAACATGGCCACTGGGCAGACACACAGGTGAGACACAGCAACATGAAGACAGCAGGGCAGAGAAGCAGATGAGAGAGACGGCTTGAAAACACAAGCACTCTTGCAGAATGCTTAACCAAAGGAAAAAGTAGCTGCAGAGCAGTATATGCAGGGCCACTGGAATTGTGGAATTGTGCTGCTGTGGCGATTATTATAGATTTGCAGCAAATGTCACATAATCCACCATCCCAAAATATAGTTTCTAGCACAATCGATTCAAAAGTTACTAAAAACACAGCAACATGTGTTGCCGCATAGTGGAAGGCTCATTGCATCAGAAGAAGGTGGACGCCAATTAATATGGCGATCAGGCCTCAACTGTCCAACGCAGCCTCACAGACCTGATGCCCAGGCTGGACATCTCAAAGTCTAGTTGTATCAGAGGGTGATATAGGCTGCCAATCACCAAATATTGAAGACAGACATATTACCTAACGCCCATCCACATCCTTCTGCAACACATCCTCTGCACACAACACTGTTCATAAGGACCTGTTTCACAGTCAGCTTTTAATTACAGTTGGTCCGAGACCTGCAGGACCTTCAACACTTAAAACTCTTGGGAGAACACGGGCTGGGGCGGAAAGGTAGGGGGAAGAGTTGGACATGGGAAGGGTGCACAGAAGAAGCAATGCAGCTGGTCTGGAACAGCACAGACAGGGAGTAGGAGGATGACAAGTAATAGGGGAGGGCAGAAAGGAGGGGCGAAGGGGCACAGGCAGGCCAGCGAGTGCGGGCGGTGAAAATTCAGACATTATGTAATGTAGGACTCCTCAAAACATAAAAGTGTATTTGGGTACACAACAGTAAAGGGAGCAATGGAGCCAGGACCTGTCACGCATGGTTTGTATTCCTCTAAAGTTTACACCTGGTTCTCTGAGCACCACAAGCCCTGTACTGCTGTACCCTGTGCTCCTGGCTCTGTACAGATTGGACCCCTCTCTCTCGGACAGCAGCCCCTAGCACTCTTACTCATACTTTCTCCAGGCCCCTCTTAGCTCATCTGCTGTCCTACGAGGAGCAGCCCCCAAGTGTAGCTTCTTGCTGACTGCGTTAGACTGTGGGGCAGGAGCCTGCCGCGACATGAGAGGAGGTGGGAGGGACAAATGCAAGCAGCTATAGGCGCAGAGCTGAACACAGGCAAACAGTAACAGAGCAGGAAACAAAGACAAGAAAAAATAGTCCCCCAAAGAACAGATAAACAACAATAGCGCAATGATACAGTACTTAGGGCCAGATGTAGGAAACTTTTGTGAGTCTCAAATGGGTCGTAGCGCTATTTGTGACCACGCAAAAAGCGAAATGGTATGTACCAATGCCATTCCGGAGTTCCAAATAGCGATGCAACCCATTACCCACTCGCAAAAATTGCGACCTGATTTTGCGGCTCGCAGTTACGAAGTCGCAAATTGTGAGTCGCAAACCGAATGCACAAGCCAGTCGCAAATTGCGACTAGTCGCAAAAAGCCCGTTTTGCACACCCACATTAACACTGATCCTGAACAGGTGGTAACCAGAATCAGAGTATAAAAGGAGACCCAGAAGGCATCTGGCTTTCTCACAATGGCTGCACTATACGTGATTGCATGGAGAAGGAGAGTCCAGGCTGCCCAGCAGAGGAGGAGGAGGCAGAGACAGGAGAGGATATACCGAACCAGGCAGACACTATTTCAACAAACCTAGGATGAGATATATGATAAATACAGACTGAGCAGCGCAGTTATCGTAGAGATCATTGAACTGCTGAAGCCTCTGCTTGAACGCCAAACAATGCGCGGCTGCACTGTCCCCACACATGTGCAAGTGCTATGCTCACTGCACCTCTTGGCCTCGGGTAGCTATCAGGGGGTGATTGCAGTGGCAGGTGGGGTATCCCAAAGTGCCCTCTCAAGATTCTTCAGACGTTTCCTAGATGCCATACTTGCACACATGTCCAGATATATATACCTTCCCAGGAATGAGGCACAAATTAACAGCACCAAGTTGGACTTCTACAGAATTGCCAACTTCCCCCATGTAATAGGGTGTGTGGACGGGACACATATACCAATTTGCCCACCAGCAAATCTGGAATATGTGTTCTGCAATAGAAACTGTGCCAACTCACTAAACATCCAGGTGGTATGTGACGCCCATAATATCATTACTGACATTGTGGCTAAATATCCAGGGAGTTCAAATGATGCATACATATTCAGGCACAGTGGGATACACCAACGCCTAGAACGTGGGGAGTTTGGCAAAGGATATTTATTAGGTACTGTCGAGTACACTCTGATGCCTTAAATACATGTCACTGCGTAACCCTGTGATGCCCTGCTAATTTTGCCTCTTTTGTCACACAGGTGACAGTGCATATGCCCTGAGACCATGGATACTCACCCCATACCTAACACCTGGCAATCAGAATGAGAGACGATACAACATAGGACATCGGCGGACCAGGGCTGTCATAGAGAGGAAGTTCGGCTTGTTGAAGTCACGATTCCGATGCCTGCACAAAAGTGGAGGGGCACTCCAGTATACCCCAGAAACTGCATGCAAGATCTTTGCAACTTGTGCCATCCTACACAACATTGCCACCAGACGTGGGCTATATCTCACCCATGACGACACAGATTCGGAGGATGAGGAGTAAGAGCTACCACACCGACAGCCTGGGGATGGAAGCATCGCAATGAAGGACAGACTGAGACGGAACCACATTGCAACCCACTACTTTGGCAGGTATGTGGCAACCGTGACAACACTCACTAATGTAAGACACACATATCCCAATTGTGTAGTACAACAAATTATCCCTTTAATTTCAAGAATATAATGAAGAAAATATTGTCAACTAAACTGCACGAAGAAAGCAAAAAGTAAAGTCTGACACATTTAGTTCATGTGCCTCAGTCACAACACATATTGGTAGCTCACAGCCTCATGCGACTAGGGCCACCATGGCCCAATCCAGGTTGGTCCCCTGATCCTTGCCGGGCACTGCTACTCTGCAGGATTCGTGCATCAGTGGCAGATACACTGCTGACACTGGAGATCTCCTCGCTATCCTGAGGGGTATCGCCAATGCCCCTTGCTGCCTGGCTGGTTTCTATCAGGTCCACTGCATGGCTGATGCGCCCAAGTCCTCTTGCCACATCACCTGCAAAATGGCCAAGTTCAACCTGCAGCTTCACTGTGCGCCTTGACAGGCAGGTTGTTTTGGTTGCAAGGCGCCTAATTGAAACACTCAGGGGGTCATTCAGACCCCGGCGGGCGGCGGGAGCCGCCCGCCTGGAGGGAACCGCCATATGGCCGCTGGCCATTCTGGCTTTCCCGCTGGGCTGGCGGGCGACCGCCAAAAGGCCGCCCGCCAGCCCAGCGGGAAACCCCTTCCCACGAGGAAGCCGGCTCCAAATGGAGCCGGCGGAGTGGGAAGGTGCAACGGGTGCAGTTGCACCCGTTGCGAATTCCAGTGTCTGCTGAGCAGACACTGGAATTCAAAGTGGGGCCCTCTTACGGGGGCCCCTGCAGTGCCCATGCCATTGGCATGGGCACTGCAGGGGCCCCCAGGGGCCCCACGACACCCCTCACCGCCATCCTGTTCCTGGCGGTCAGAACCGCCAGGAACAGGATGGCGGTGAGGGGGTCGGAATCCCCCCGGGCGGCGCAGCAAGCTGCGCTGCCATGGGGGATTCCCAGGGGAGCGGAAAACCGTCGGGAGACCGCCGGTTTTCCTGGTCTGACCGTGGCCAAACCGCTGCGGTCAGAATGCCCTGCGGGGCACCGCCAGCCTGTTGGCGGTGCTCCCGCATCCCCGGCCCCGGCGGTCCATGACCGCCGGGGTCGGAATGACCCCCTCAGTCTGTACAAACGAGCTACAGTGTTGCACTCCCTGTGCCTTGCATGTGCCCTATCTGCCACTATTTCCCTGACCAAGTCGTTTATGGAACTGGTAAGATTTGCCATGTTTGTGTTCATAGCAGTGAACTGGTTGTCCACACTGGCAAAACACTGGGAGAGTATCGGCTGCAGTCTGTTCAGGTTCCTATTTATCACCCGCATGTGTCTGTTTTGCTTGGGTGTTGCCTTCTCCGCACAGAGGCAGCTGACCTATGTGGTCGACTCTCCCTCATCATTAGCCCCAGTGTCACGTTGGCTGCCTCAAGACCCAGATCAGGCTCATCCATGTTCTCTGGTGCACGTTGGATGGGTGGTGTAGTCATGCACTCCCCAGCAGTTTCTGTGGCTGCCTCGTGTTGTGTGTGTGTGGCTAGTTCATCTCCCTGCACAGTAGGGCTGTTGGTGGGTCCTTGTGAGAGACCTGTGGGACATAGGGGATACACTGTCAGTGCCTCACATATGTTTTATGTCTCAGAATAAATATTTCTCAATATTTGGACTACTGTACTACATTGCCCATAATGCACTGTTCTATAGGTTGCAACATAGGCATGGAGCTAATTTGAGGATGCACTCTTATGTGTACTGTGGTTGTGTGCATGGTGCATAGAGTGCTGTAAATAAGTTAATTTTGGTACCTACTTTTGGATGTTCCTGGAGAGAACTGTCAAGGTCTCCAATTCCAAGTACTGCCTACAGCTCCAGAGTGGTCTCCACCATGGTCTCTATGGCTGTAGGGGGTGGTACTGTAGATGGGCATCTTCCTCATATGCTCAGCCACCCTTTCCTTGGTCCTGGACCGGAGGTTGTACCACCTTTTGCGGACCTCATCTATTGTGCGGTGGCTGACTCCAATGGTATTAATCTTGGTGAGGATGTCCTACCAGATTTTCTTCTTTTGAGTGTCAGGGACACTCATCGCTGCCTTTCCAAACAATACATCAGGGTGCAGGCAGCACTCCTCTGTTAGGACCTGCAGCTCCTTCTCTGAAAACTTCAGTTTTCTTTTCCTGCCAGCACTGAGTGTCTCCTTGTCCTGAGATGCCATTGTTGTAGTAGCTCCTTTCAGCTGGGTGTGACTCTGCTGCTTGGGCTGGGTAGGCTCCTCCCTGTTCCATGGGGGTACTTCCTGGTTCTGATGTCATCACTCAGAACCAGGAAGTGTGGTTTTCACTATTTTATTTGCACCTGCGTGCAATTTGTGACTCAGTCGCTGTTTGCGACTCCGGACCACACCCTTGTGCAATTTGCGACCTCGCAAATTGCGAGGTCGCAAATTGCGGTGCGACCACGCACGAATCGCTATTTGGTATATTGATTTTTACGTGTATCTCGTTTTGCGAGTCGGAAATAGCGATTAGCAAGGAGTCACTATTACTGACTCGCACATTTTTTTGTTCCTACATCTGGCCCTTAGTCCCTGTTCTGTGGGAGGAATGGAAGAGAAAAAGGAGGGACAAAGAGGCAGTGCTGACCACTAGCAAGGAAGGATTTTTAAAAGACACTGGAATAAACAAATGTAAAGCAATGGCAAGCAACGGGCAGGGTTGAACCCCACAAACCATATACAACAGGTTGCTAAGCAACAGTTCTTTTAGTAGGTACAATAACATTTTTCACATAAAGTAATAAATGTGTATCACTACCATGTTCAGATAAAATGGCAGAAAGAGCCACATACATCACCTCCCAGAAAAGCAAATAATAATTACCTCACATGGGATACGCACACAGCAAGGAAACCAAATGTTGAGAAAATGTAAATTGGAACTGTATCAAATAATAAGCTAATGGTTGTTGTTGGAGGGCCACAACAAAAAAAAAATTGTGATTAATGTTAGAGAACACAACCATTCCCCCAAATGTAATGGAGATAGGAGTAAGGCATGTTCCATAAGATCTCAAAGAAGCAAGGACTAGCTCTCAGGAAGCCACTGGAACTATTTTAAAAAAATACTGGGTCAAGTTCTGAGCAATTCCTAGGACACCTGGTACCAATTTCCAATTTAAAATGATTAACATCACCATCATAAAAGCCACAACACAATCTCCAATGCTTCTAGAAAGTACCAGGACATACATACACAATCCAGACCACCTAACCAATACATATAATCCACCAGCATGACAATAATAATAGCAACTGGAGACTAATCATATATGCAACACTGAATAACCTACACAGACTTACCCAATGCCAAACGTGGATGATGGATGGAACATGCAAATTCTAAACCTTACCTCTCACGCAAATATGTACTATAAATGGGGAATTCCATAATAGTAAAATACCCCTAATCAACGCAATTGCATCATAACAAGAAAAGCGTAACATTATATAAACTACTAAACAATATTAAAATTCAAAATAAAAACTACTATTCTCAAAAAAATTATTATACTTTTTGAGGAGGCACTGATATAAACAATTTTAAAAATCTACCCGTATTCAGCATGCTTGCACTATAAAACTTCTGTGAATGGTAGATCATCAAATTTTTAATGGGTCTAGGTGTATGAATTTGTGGCTTTTCTTTCTTTTATCCAGTTTTTACTTATTCATTTAATATATCATGATAGGTCTGGAGACTTAACATTTTGGTGTACAATACGAGTTCAATTTACTTGTTTATATTTTTCTGTTTTTATTATGATGAATTGTGATGATTTTAATACATTAAGTAATAAATAAATAAACTTTGATCTATCCGCACACAGCCATACAAGGCTGCGTTTATCATCTTAAGCACAGTATTTGCATAAACCTCCAAAAATCTTTAAGGCCCTCATTATGACATTGGTGTTCTTCTCAGAAGAACGCTAAGGTCACGGCCGCCAACAGACCCCTGCGGAGGCGGCAGTCTGCCCGCCAGATAATGGCACACAAACAATCCCCTCAGACCTAACAGAGGCGAAGAACAGTCGGTTACACCACCCTCCCTGGCACACCTGCAACATCCTGTCCTCCAAATTATGAGCCATGAATCACTGAACGGTGGTCACCCATAGGCGGTGAGTACCGCCGCGGTTGATTTGGCCACTCCACACCAACAGAAGCCAACATTGGCAAGATTGAAAAACCCACAGCTGACACATATGCACACACTGTACACACGCACCAACAGCACTCTAAAACACCACCCCACACAACCCACAATTCTTTGTAAACTTTAAAATACTGCTGCACGTTGCCAGCCCACATATCCCAAAAACTGCAGACACAAACCACAGCCACCTATACACCCTTCATGCATTACACACCAAACACCATACCCTAACACCTAACACCCTCTCTACTACACACACTACACAATAGGCATGTCCCCACAAAAGAACCCCAGTTTCACTGATGAGGAGTTGTGAGTGATGGTAGAAGAAATCGTTAGGGTAGAGCCACAGCTGTTCCGTGCACAGGTCCAGCAGATATCCATTGCCAGGAAGACGGAGCTATGACGGAAGACCACGGACAAGGTGAACTCTGTGGGAACCTTTTCACGCACAAGGGATGACATTCGAAAGAGGTGGAATGGCCTTTGGGGGAAGGTGCACGCAATGGCCTCCAGGCACCACATTGCCATAATGAAGACTAGCAGTGGACCTCCACCTTCTCCCCCACAGTTGACAGCATGGGAGGAGAAAGTCTTGGCTATCCTGCATCCAGAGGGCCTCACTGGAATCACTGGAGGGCCGAGCACTGGTAAGTCACCATTACCACCCCACCACCACTGATACCTGCATGGCATGTCACCCCCTCACTCTGACTCCCTTCACCCCACTCCATCCCAAATAGAGAACTGCCCCAATAACCACTCTCAACTGTGTACCCCTACATGCCCTACCCACTGTAACCACACTGCTCCAAGCTCTTCATGCATGCACAATAGCAATCCATGGGCAGCATGTAGCACTACCAATCCCACAATCCATCACCATGCACTAATCAAAGGTGAAAAGACAACACTCATGCCATAGGGAAAGCCAGAAATGCTGAATATGTAACTGACAATGACTGTAACAAATCTTATGCATGTCCACAAGTACCCCATCCAATGTCAGGGGCCAGCATGGGCCACGGCAACCCACTCCTCCACCAGAAGAAAGCTCCAGTGATGACAGCAACTCTGGATGTCTGGATCTGGATGATCTCCCTGGCCCATCTGGGACCACTGGCCAGTCGGACACCACAGCCAACACCCAGTCCACCACAGTGCCCCCCACATCGGATTCCAATTCCACCACAGACACCCAAGATCCCCAAACCTCTGTCGCCAGGACACGACAATCAACAGTGTGCCCATCTGTATAGGGATCCGAGTCAACACCACAGAGGCAAGACACTGAAGGTCCTCATGTCAGTGAGAGTGGGCATACAGTGCAGGGGACACAGGCACAGGGGGCCAGGGCCATTGAGAGCATTCTGTGTGCCAAGGGGGAGGGGGGTCAACCCAGGGAACCGACTGCTCAGGAGGCACTCTCACATGTCTTGGGAGCATACCAGATATCCCAGGACAGGATGGTCCAGGTACACACCATCTTGCAGGAGAACCGGAGGCTACAGGAGAACACCACCAGGAGGTCATGCAGCAGTTGCAGGCTTTAAATGCCAACATGGCCTCAATTGCAGGGGTGCTGAGTGATATGGCCACCATCATGGGTGAGCACACAACATACCAGCGGGCTCCTTCCACTAACCAATGTACTGACTATCCCTCCACATCAGCTGCAGGTAGGGGACAGGAGAACCTGCCACAGGACTCACAGACCATGAGCACCCCTCCCTCTGCAGCAGAAGAACTAGCCCGCAAACGTTCCATGTGACCCAGACAGCCACCAGAGACTGTAGCCAAGACCAAAACCACTGCCAGGAAGTGAGCCTCACCAACATGTCTCCCTTGTGTGCCACTGAGACACCTTGTTCACCTTGGACTGCCATTGCTCCTTTTTCTATGGCCCCATGGATATTGGACCTGTGCTACAAAACAATTGGGCAACTACATGGAAGATTTCGTCCACCATCATCCCACTCTATTGCACAATCCGTTCCTTTTTGTCACTTCAATAAACACACTTAAACACAACTAAAGATTTTGTGCTTTAATTGCAACAATATACAATGTTTTGACCTTAATAATCCTGTGCTAATGTTCTGTAAAGTGTCAATCCATCCAGTGGACAGTCAGTTTGGGGTACACATGACCGGTGTGCGAGCATGCCACAAGTCACCATCCACCAAACTGTATGAAAGCAGCCTGTAGGCATCACATAACTTCACAGTAGTGACCACACCAACATCTGCAAAAAGTTAAATCATTAGTGACATTCAATTGAGAAGTAAAGGAAGTCGAGTAACATGAGCCCCAGAAACATAGCAGCCTACAGTCAGCTGGTCACTTCTGGTCAGAAATGTGCACAGCAATTGACTCCAAACACCATAAGTGAGGAGAAACAACTCATTTCAGGCCCTCTCACAAGATACAACAGTATAAGATATGCTGTGTTGCCAGCATGCCAATCCCTCCTCTGGACCATCTAGTCTGGATCACACTGTTAGGGAAATTGAAGTCACAGAGCAGTTGTGTAAGCACATTGTAAGTCACATGACATTCCTAGCAACATATGCTAAGTACTGGATGGAATGAGGACACAGTTTGCAGTGGGCATGTTTTTGAAAAAGTAAAACTACTGACACATTGCATGGGATAAATAACCTGTTTACTATCACCATAACATTGGCACAACTGACCACAGATGGAACAGTGTCAGGTCAAATAATGCACACATTTGTGCTTGCCACAACACAGCAGTCACACAGCAATTAAGTGTAATGGAGGTATGAACATAAGTACAGTCTTGCCTGAGTGTCATTGGAAGTACTGCTGTATCAGACGTGACCTGTTGTCCACATCCTCCTCCTCCCCATCCTCATCACTGTCTTCAGTGTCCTCTGCAGCCACAGGTGCATTGTCTCTTCCCTCCTCCTGCAGGAATGGCTCATGGCATATGAGGGCCAAATTGTGCAGCATGCAGCAGGCCACCACTATCTGGCCGACCTTCCCAGGGGCATAGAGTAGGGATCCACCAGAAACACAGAGGCACCTGAACCTGGCTTTCAGTAGCCCAAAAGTCCTTTCGATTAATCTTCTGGTTCGACCATGTGCCTCAATGTAACGATTCTCTGGCTCTGTCCTCAGATTCCTCACTGGTGTCAATAGCGAGGATAGGTTTGGGTAGCCTCAATCACCTGAAAGTAGTGAGAGACACACATTACTAATGTGCAGTAACACAGAGTACAACTCCAGGTGGCATACAGTGACATACACTGGGTGAAATCTCAAGCTCACCTATGAGCCACAGTCGCTCTCTCTCTGTAGTCATGCCATCACCTGTGGGATGCTGCTATTCCTCAATACATAGGCATCATGCACAGATTCTGGAAACTTGACAGTAACGTGGGAAATGTACTGATCAGCAGGGCACACCATCTCGACATTTATTGAATGGTAACTCTTCCTATTTCTGTAGACCTGCTCATTTGTCCTGGGATGGACCAAGGCAATATGGGTCCCGTGAATGGTCCCAATCACATGTGGTATGTGTCCTATGGTGTAGATTGCAGCCTTCACAGTGGGTACATCATCACTGTGGGGTAGTGAGATATAGCTGCTCATGTGTTTCAGCAAGGCAGCCAAAACTCTTCTCTGCACATTTGAAAAGATTAGCTGTGACATACCTGCAGCCAAGCCCACAGTCATCTGTAAAGAACCACTGGCCAGGAAGTGGAGCACTGATAGTACTGTACTGACTGGGGTATTGCTGCAGTGCTACGAATAGCAGGAATTAGATCTGGCCCCAATTGTTGACACAGTTCAGTAATTGTGGGCCTGTCCAGATAATAGGTGAGTATAATGTTCCGTTCCTCCAGTGTAGTCAAGTCATCTAGGGGTCTGTACACGGGTGCCTGCATCCTCCTCCTCAGTGGTGGTTGGGATCTAAGTAAACCAAGCATCAGAAGTGTGTGACAATAGGATGGAAGGCCACGCAATATCACAGTACACAGAGCAGTACCATCCAGTTCACGCCCACAATGATTGTAATTTGCACTGGTGTCCTCTACATGCAAATTGACCTCTTCAAAAATACATACTTTTCATTTGCCATTGTGTCTCACAGATGTAGTTGGAGTTGTGTGTTGTGATTTGTTGCATCCCATTTTACATATTCTGTCAACTATTCATCTGCAAGCAGATCGCTGGTATGAGATCTAATTGGAGTGCCAGAGTCTACAACCAAACCAAAGTATGTAGCGGACTGGAATTGCCTTGGTGTCTACCATTGGTACCTATGACGCATATGAAATTGACCCCCATGAGTACAAGCATCAGGAAATGGCAACCGCCTGTCCTGCATGCAGGGACAGGTGGAAGTGACCTCACTCTGCCGGCTTTTGGCGTCATGGTAGAGGGCGGTCTGCACCGCTGTGCAACTCCTCATTGGTTAACATGGAAGTCTATGGAGCACAGGGACCAATGATGATCACCGCTGGTGGTGACAGTGTTCACTGGCGTGGACGTCACTGCCATTTTCTGTATTCCACTTCACTTGATTCCTAACTCTCACCGCATCAACAACTCCGCTGCATGTGCTGCTGTGTCCTGTGCCTTGAACACTGAATGGCCTGTGCTACAGGGGATGGGGCTCCAGCCTTCAGATCAGTGGGATGGGAGAAGCTTGTGGATGGGGTCCTACCCTTGTATGGCAGCTGCATGGGCCTCCAGATCAACAGGTGAGCACTTTTGGGGTACTTTGGATGCAACATGGCTGTATGTAGATGTATGTACGTGCTGGCAGTGTGTCATTTGGGGAGTGTTTTTTTGCTGCATGCAATGTGTACACAGAAGTACGAGTAATGTTTAAGGTTAATGTGGGATCTATGCAGTATGTAAGCAATTGCTGTTACAAAATGTAGTGTGGTGTTCATAGTGTCCTTCTGTCTGTGTTCCCTATGCATGTCAGCACCCATCAGAAGAAATGGTTATGGCATGCTTTCTCCAGGGACCTGTGGACCCTGGGGGTACATATCCGGTGGAGCACCCACTGCAGAAAGAGGTGGGAGGACCTGCAGCACTGGGCCTGGAAGACCACGGAGGCCCAGCTGGGGACATCCTCCCAACGAGGGAGGGGTGCACGTCAGACCCTTAGCCCCTAAGGGCCCGTATACTGGCGGTGGCCGATCCGGAGTTGGATGGGTGCTTGAGGCAGCACAGCAGCCACAAGGGGGTGAATTCACATTGTGTGTAATTCTTTCCTGATGCCTGTCATGGTGTTTGGGTGCAAGGTTCTAGTCAGTGAATGGCCCAATATGCCTGTTTAGCTAATCCTGTGGAGTCCTGCTTAGCAATGGTAAGTGGTATGTACATTTGGTATTGGCAAGTAGCTGGCATACCATGGCAGACATGGCTTGGTGAGTCCCAGTAGGTGTGCAGATGGTAGTGTCTGAGTACATTTCTGCTATTGTTCACCCGTAATGGTTTGGTATTGTGGTTCATACTGCACAGTGTTAGTCCCAGTGAGTCATTGTGATGTGTGTGCCATATGTGCTGCTTGCTGTAATTGACCCTGTGCTCCCTTTCTTTCTCCTCCACCCTCTCTCCTTTTATCATCCTGTCCTTGTGTGCTTTAGTATCATCGGGCGAAGGAGCAGGGGCACCGGCGAGTGAGGGAGCAGCAGCCCACTGGACACAGGAGGGAGTGTCCACTGACGCCGTGGGAACCAGTAGGTTGGAGGGCAAGGGAAGCACCACAGGGGACACAGAAGCAACAACAACAGACTCTGATTCCTCCTCCGATGGAACCTCCCTGGTGGTGGCGGACCCGTCTGTGGCCACCCCAGCTACATCATCTTCTGCCACCCCTGTACCAGCATCGCCCTTCCAGTAGCCCCCCACTGAGTTGCCTGTGCCCGCTAACCCAGGAGGGTGGGCGTCTCCTTTGCCCCAGACACCTCAGCCCATGCCCAGTCAGGCCTGCTGCCCTCACTGAGGAGGCTTTTGACCTCCTGAGATACATCTCTATAGGGCAGTCAACCATAGTGAATGCCATCCAGGGGCTGGCATCCCAGATGCAGCAATGCAATGCCTACCTGGAGGGCATTCACAGTGGCTTGGCTGCCCTACAGAGATAGATTCAGGCTCTGGTCTTCTCTTTGACGGCAGCCAGTGTCCATGGTTCTTCCGTCCCCCCTCCAACTACCTGTTCCCAGTCCCAAAGCCCTATCCCCCCACTCCTCCCAAGCACACAATCAGACCAGCATGGACCTAAGACAACAGACAGGACTCGCAAGGACAAGCACAGGCACCACAGATCACACCACGAGCACACACAGCCAACACCCAGGTGCGCACTCAACAGCAGTCACTGCCTCCACTGTCTCCTCCTCCTCCCTCACAGTCACATCAGCACTCACACCTGCAAGCACTGCATCTTCAGTCCCAGATCCTGACACCTGTACAGCCTTGCCCGCAGTCACCACAACAGCAGACACGCAGACTAGCACCCCATTCACCACACGTTCAGTCACCACCACCACTATCACAACCATATGCAGCACACCCACCTCACTTGGAGACACCACCACAACATACATGCACACAACCTGTTTGTCCTCTCCCACCCTGTCTGCCCCCCCTCCAAAAACAGACATGCTCCCACTGAGACACTCAACAGCCATCCACCTCACGCAGGCACACTGTACATGCACCTGCAACCCAGTATAGAACAGCTACTCCTCCTACAACCACTCCCTCTACCTCCACTCTCAAACCTCCTACCACACTCTGCCCCACTGTACCAAAAAATCTTTTCTTTGACTGCCTTGACCTCTTCCCTCCTCCTGACCCACCCCGTATTGTCCGTAAAAGGAAGGTCCCACTCCCCCAGCCCAGTACCTCCAGCTCCCAGTCCTCTCATGGCCCCCCTGGTGTTGCACATGTCCCTCTGCCCACAGAAAAAGCTCCCACTGAGGGCCACAAGACAGCCACTCCGACCCCCTGCTCCAAGCCCACTCCTTCACCCCTTAAACAGAAAAACAAAGGCCTGTCCCCTCATAAACCCAATTCCAAGGACCTCCCTCCCAAGAAGCATCCCCCACCCTCCCCTGCCCCCTGAGGTGCCTGCCTTGCATAATGATGTCCCTGCCCAGTGGAGGGACTTGGGCTGTCAGGAGTCAAGTTAGGCCTATTTTGTTGCCTTGTGGAATGCCATGGACAATTTGACAGACCGATGGCCCTTTATATATATAGTTGACTTTCTTATGTGTGGTCGCTATTCCCACCGGAATACAGTGGTTGGACCAAAGATATTTGTTCTGGCTTTCTATACTTCTGGCTTATGTTGTTGTTGGATTTATCAGCGGCTTGTTCTCCGAGAGTTGTATGTATGTATGGTGTGTGTTGTGGATGTGGATGTGTCACTCTCCCCTCCTTCCCTTGTGTGCTGGGCAGCTGTACTCACTGTTGTTGTCTTCGTCGGCATTGCTGCTGCTGAACTCCCATCATGTGGTATAGCATCAGTAGGGCTTCCAGTTCGGGTTCCATGGCGGCCGCGGGCTCCTCTGTGTCCCAGGAGGTGAGTGTCTCCTTTTATATGAGTAGTTTCTGCCAGGCTTTTCGTGGCAGTGGTCCCGCCCCGGAAATCCTGGCAGTGTGCTATGTCATAATATGGTGGGCGGTGAATGGTGTTTTACCAGCCTGAAGATGGCAACTGCCGTGGTCGGTGACAGGACCGCACTGGCGGTTCAGGCGGTTCATTGGCTGCATATGGGAGGGATCACCGCCGTAGTCATAATTTGGCAGCCTTCACCGCCTGTCTGGCGGCAGCACTACCGCCATCACCCGCATGGTGGTCAGCTGACCGCCAATGTCATATTGAGGGCATAAGTGTAGAATATACAACAAATAGTGAGTTGCTTTGAAATTAAAAAAATAGTCTTAGCATATGTACCAGTCACATCAATTGCTAACCACTACCACATATTAATATAATAATTCCAATCCTACCAAAGACACAAGCAAAAACTAAGGGTTGGCAGACAGCACTGTTGTGGCCACCGACGTCAACCCAAGTTTCAAATACTATGGTGGAAAGTATACTACAGTGCCATAGTTCAAGAATCCAAAACCAGCAATGCAGTAGAAGGCTGGCACAATGCTTCCCAGACTACATCAAGCCAAAGCCACCTACCCGATGCAAATTCCTAAAATTCCTCCAAAAAAACTCAAAGCTACCCACAATTAAATATAGAACAATCAATAAACCAAATTAAACCTACAATATCTAAAAAGACCAAAGAAATGTATGAAATGTTACAATTCAAAGTACAACTCTTTGTAAATTACAAAGGACTACACTACCTCAAAATGCTCCTTAATAATACTTTCCAACACAAACCAGTGACCACAAAAATAAAATATTTAATAATAAATATTATAAAACGCATTTTTATTGATCAGTTTATAGAAGACATTTAAATAAAATATTATAAAATGAGATTGATAGATGAAAATAGTTTAAAATAAAATGAGTTAAACTATATATCTTGAAACAGTACAAAAAATCATAAACAATTAAAATGCACACAAAATATACACTGCATGTACACAAAAAACTTTGCATTTTCACGTAGATGTAAATAAATCATTATCTCAAAAATAACATTACCCACCCCACAAAGGATTAAACAATTTAACTTGCAATTTTGTAGCTGATATCTATAAACCATGTACACTCCATAAAAAACAAATTCACAAAATAGGAAAAATAAAATCCAACAAAATACAAAAATGAAACATCCAAAAATAAATTCAAATAAGTAGTCCTCAATTCTAAGTAACCATACAAAATGAAAAACAATAAAATAAGAACTGTGCCACAAAAATCAAAAATGAAAAGAAAAGAAAAAATGGTGATTAAAATGCAATCAAAAATTCTTTGTTTAAAAAAAACACATCTAAAAATAGCAAAAATCTTTCGCTCTGACTAAAAAACCTGTAACAAAAATAATATTCCCACCATTACATAACATAAACTCCCCAAAAAATACATACATTTCAACAATATAATATAAATATAATTAACATAATGACAATTACAACTGCCTACATTACATAAACTATAGTAAGACCTATCCCACTACACTTAGTACCACCAAAAGTCAACGTAACATTAAACAAGACAACCACTACAAACTAAAACACTCCTCTACAATACTTAAATCAACCCACATTCCCTCTACCCGAAAAATCTTAAAAAATAACTTAACAGTAATCTTACCTTGGTAGTAGAGCACCTGCAGGGAACTGAGGCTAACAACCAAAACCACTGAACAATGATGTAAACAGGATACAAAGCACAAATATAGGTTACAAAAACGGCCCCCCAATACAAATAAAAAAAGCTTTATTCCCATGGAAATAAATGAAAATGTAAAAATAAAAATATAAAAAAGTGTTTAAAACAACTACACCAAATATGTAACATGAGAAATGTCAAAACCTAATACCAATCTACATGTGAAGTATGTTTCAAAAAGTACTATAAAATATATACTAACCAATAATTCTAATTAATTTATACAAAACAATGTATATACTGTTTCAAAAATGTTTAAATACAATATAGTGTGCAAAAAAATACATATGTGAATAAACAATTAACGTCTAAAACAAGGGTAATATATGTAAAACATAAATATGTGTTATAAAAATGATAGTACAATAAGTTTGTAATTATTTTAAAAAGACCTCTAAATGTGTATGAAAGTACAAAATGTCGAAAAATGTAACTATTTTTGTGTTAGAAAAATGTGTATTTTTCAATTTAAGTATAAGAAAGCAACAAATATTTAAAAATGTATAAATAACATGTGTATTAAACTATCAAATTGTACTTTTTATTTCTAAAAAAAACACACCTCAAGCAACTGCAACTATTGCACTAATATAATACTTTACCGTTGTAAACCATATACACACATAATCCAAATATCCCAGTAAACAAACCTAAAGATGTAAATAGTGCAATACATGCAACACTCTGCAATAAAATGTATTTATTCAAATGAATTCAGCACTAAAGAAGTATGGTATGGTATTTCCACTCTAAGGCATGTTGGGGAAGGTGTTGAACACTAAAAGACTCATATATACTATTCCCATTTCAATTGAGACTATTTTGGAGAAGGCGTTGCACACTAACTGTAGGAAGGTAGCCTCTTCCTAGCCTTGTTACCCCCACCTTTGGCCTGTTTGTGAGTATATGTCAGGGTGTTTTTACTGTCTCACTGGGATCCTGCTAGCCAGGGCCCAGTGCTCATAGTCAAAACCCTATGTTGTCAGTATGTTTGATATGTGTCACTGGGATCCTGCTAGCCAGGACCCCAGTGCTCATAAGTTTGTGGCCTATATGTGTTCACTGTGTGGTGCCTAACTGTATCACTGAGGCTCTGCTAACCAGATCCTCAGTGTTTATGCTCTCTCTGCTTTTAAAATTGTCACTGCAGGCTAGTGACTAATTTTACCAATTCTGATTGGCACACTGGAACACCCTTATAATTCCCTAGTATATGGTACCTAGGTACCCAGAGTATTGGGGTTTCAGGAGATCCCTATGGGCTGCAGCTTTTCTTTTGCCACCCAAAGGGAGCTCAGACAGTTCTTACACAGGACTGCCACTGCAGCCTGAGTGAAATAACATCCACGTTATTCCACAGCCATTTTACACTGCACTTAAGTAACTTATAAGTCACCTATATGTCTAACCCTCACTTAGAGAAGGTAAGGTGCAAAGTTACTTAGTGTGAGGGCACCCTGGCACTAGCCAAGGTGCCCCCACATTGTTCAGGGCAATTTCCCCAGACTTTGTGAGTGCGGGGACACCATTACACGCGTGAACTACATATAGGTCAATACCTATATGTAGCGTCACCATGGTAACTCCGAACATGGCCATGTAACATGTCTAGGATCATGGAATTGTCACCCCAATACCATTTTGGTATTGGGGGTGACAATTCCATGCATACCCGAGTCTCCAGCATAGAGCCCGGGTACTGCCAAACAAACTTTCCGGGGTTTTCTCTGCAGCTACCGCTGCTGCCAACCCTCAGACAGGTTTCTTCCCCCCCTGGGGCCTGGGCAGCCTGGTCCAAGGAAGGCAGAACAAAGGATTTCCTCTGAGAGAGGGTGTTACAGCCCCTCCCTTTGGAAATAGGTGTGAAGGGCCTGGAAGGAGTAGCCTCTCCGGGCCTCTGGAAATGCTTTGAAGGGCACAGATGGTGCCCTCCTTGCATAAGCCAGTCTTTTGGCACTTTACTTATTTTTATTTTTCAACTGGGGGCGGTGCCTTCTTAAGTTATAAGTGTTAAAAATTTAGCGTGAAAACACATCTGTGCTATGTAAGTAGAGTTACAAACATGAATACTACATGCTCCCATGCTTAAATATTCCGCGCAGTGGTATAGCAAAAATATCTGGATCCCAAATGCAAGCAAGCAAAATGTTCCTGTACCCTCATTAGGAACTGACATACAGAAATAATTGGGATGCAGAGGGCACCCATGACTTCTGGGCCTCAGTGACACGACCCCTGTTGAATTATTGATAGCTTCACCACATGAATCACCCAAAGGTAGGTAGCATTGCCACCAGCCAGCCTAGAGTATGAAGAAACTTGCGGGTGTGTAAGGGCATAGTATGACTTTTTTTTTTACAACGCCGTAAATCGGATGTTAGTCGGTGATTAGTTGTGGATTAGGCGACATGGATCTGTTTCTGCGTAAACGTACTGTGAGCAACAAAAGACACCAAGTGATGGGATTTACTGAAACAGCAGGATCTCTTTAAAAAAAATAGTCACAAGCGGCGGAATCACTACTGTCAAGAAAAAAAATCTTGTTGATGCAATGTTGTGATCGTGTGGTGGTGGGAGCCAGCGCTGAGTCCCCCCCCCCCCCCCCCACAGCCTGAGGGCATCACTGGAAATTCCTTAAGGCTGGGGATGGAAGATGACTCTGCTCAATTTATCATGATTCCCCGGAAATCCTGAAAATTGATTTGCGTGGGATGTGTTCGCCTGCCCCGACATGTGCAGTACTTTTTTTAAAATTAAATGTGCCGCTGAATTCAGACTGGTATCTGCCTGATCCTCGAGCTCTGTGTGTTGGGTTTCTTCTATTTCACACTGGAGATGAAGGTTGCTTGAAAGTACCTTAATACTAAATAAAGAAAATGTTGACCTTCACGCGATTAAGTAGAAAAGAAGTTTCACGTGTCTGATAGCAGCATGAGCTGAGCACATCAAACAAAACAGCACACCGGCGAGTACAATGCAACGCATGCGTCAACGACGTTGCACTTCATAGTTGAAATCGTGAGTAACCGATGGGCCAACTTGTGTTTCGCAGGAAACTGAAGGCGATGTCATCAGGTCACAATGTTGCCTTCCACGGGAGGAGCTCAGACTCAAGATGTCACTTTTCACAGTTGGAATTGTGAGCAACTGACACACCAGCGTGTTTCAAGCAAAAGGGAGGGCACTGTGCTCACGGCATTTGTTGCTGTCTCATGAAGACTAGAAGAAGTTGTACATTCACGGCTAAGGTGGACACAAGAACTAGAGTCGGGAAATAATTCAGTGACAGCTGTTTTAGTGTAAAAGGTCATTTATTAGGACAGGATTGCATAAGTAACATAACCATTAACTTTCAAACGTAACCGTAACTTTAATAACGCCCTCCTATTAACATCTCCTCGCTCATCCTTCTCCTTCAAACCCTTATCTCGTTTCCATTCCCCTACGCACTCCCCTTTTCCTTTCATGCCCCATTTGGTTCGTGCGTACCCCCACTCAGAGCCTTCACCTGCTTGTTTATTCCCTGGAAGGGTGGCCAAGCCCGCATCTGACTCACCACCCTCCCCCATCTACTGCCAACCAGCACAAACCCATTTGGCGTTTTGCTGCCCCACCCCCCCAAAGGCCACGATACTGTGACCCAGTACTTCTCATTTCTTGTTTGTAATCCACAAATTTTCTCCCCGCAAATCTTCCGCCAGCAGTCTCAGATCTGTCAGATATTATGCGTTTCCCATTGTGAACAGGTGAACACCATCGTTTCTGAACAGTGCAACCTCCTGCTCTGTAATGTTCTTGTGTTTCAGTAATTTTTTATCTTTGTGCTCAGCAAAAAAAACCTTAACTCCTTCGAGCCCGCTCCCTGGCTCCATACTTAAATGCCCCTCTCCACCCTCTACGTGGAACAAATTCTATCCACCCAAGTATGTACCATGCCATTTTTGCTTGAGAATCTCCAAATCCCTCTGCATGTGTTGCAGTAGCGTGAGTTCTGACAATTTCACACGGTCATCCTCTCCCAAATGTATGATTAACAATTCTGCAACATCCCCAGTTCAATAAATTAGCAGTGATGAAAGGAAGCAGGTTACCCCACCGCCTTCTGCTCTTGTCCCACCATAACACCTCGTGCCGCCTGCTGGATAGTCCCAGGACCCGACCATATATCTGTTTTCTCCGCGAACTTCGCTGCCCAGTGGACAAATGAATGGCCGACCAGCCATGTAACCATCTTGCTCTGTGATGGACCAAACGCATCTCCTGTAATGGAAAAATAACTGTAACCTGTGTTTTTTGACAGAACAACCCCCCCCCCCTTCTAAACTCCCCTCCAACTGTATCGCCCCACCTTTCAGGGTCTTAACTTAAAGTTCACAACACCTTGATCGCTAGCGGACTCTCGTCTTGATCTTTTGCCCAGTCCCAAACCCAAATGCGTTGCGGCCGTAGCTGCCCCAATCCTAAACGAATGCGTGCCGAAAAACCATGGCCCGGCGGCCCCACGTCCCAACGCCATCCTCAACACTCGTAAGAGCTGAAAACTAGTGAGCTTGGACCTTGATCTGTGCACAAAAAACCCCGTCTTCCTTATTTGATAACCGTGAGGATTGACTAAAAGCTCCAAAAACATCCCCCCTGCCTAAACGGAAAAAGTGCTAGCTCGTATTCATCTGCGCAACATACCGGTAATTCGTGTAACAACTCTAGCAACAACTCAAAATCAATGGGTTCCCTGGCCGTTCTACCCCCCACCGCTCTGATTCTGCCCCACCCTTTTAACATTCTTCCAACAGATCCTTTCTTGCTGGGTCGTGATCAAAAACAATTGCCATAAAAAGATCCACTTGCCAGTTTACCCCCAATAATGGCCGCTGATAACTTCTCTGAATCATGCACAGTACAAAAAACTCAAAACACCTGATGCTCTAGCTGTTTGTCACTCTGCCCCCAAAAACCTTCCTGTAACCGCTCAAAAACTGAAAAAAAAACCACCCAGGCCAGCTGGTAACTTCGCCGAGAGGAGTCCGCTAAAGACATCTCCACCCACCCGTGATCATCATACCCCCCATTCCCAATTGTCTGCCGGGACCGCTGTCTTGGTCCACTCCGCTCCTGACGCCAGGTTACAGAAAGGCTGCCACTGTGAAAACGGGTCAGGGAAACCGCAATCTCGCTGGCCACTCCTGGTATATGGACAGCTTTAAAGATCACAATTCAGAGATAAGCCCTGCAACATGAATCTGCGCAAACAGCGCAAAAAACCTTCACATCCCTCGCTTTCTGTCCATTCCTAGCTCCACGACAGCCATGTTGTTGGTTCTGAAGAAAACTGTCCTATTTGCTAACTCGCGCCCCCATACTGTTATGGCCACCAGAAAGGGAAAATAATTTCTAGAAAAGCAATGCTCCTCCTTAGTTGTCACCAAAATGCTGTCCACGCCTCCGGATACCATCTGCCATCCCCGAAAATCTCTAAAACCATGCGCTCCTGCCGCATCTGAAAATATCTGCACCTGCCATACTGTCTCTTCTTCCCAGAACCACCTGGATACCCCAATTAATTGTTTCAGAAATATTTCCCACCTTAACATCTTCCGAGTCCCCTTGACCCTCTTATTCTGTGGTGTGGCAAAACTGCGCCTGACATGTACAACCCTAATCACCTGCAAACCGTCCTTCCCCCTTTAACTGTCCTACAAGCAAAGTTAAGGTACCCCAACCGCTTCTGGGCTGTCTCGAATCGATTTTTCGTGCTTCCTATCACCGTGACCAAGAAAAACAGCATCTCCGTTACTGTCTGTGCCGGTAATCTGGCCGTCATTATAATGGAGTCTTAAGACCCTACCCAGAAAGGTGAGAACCTATGAGGGTCCTTTGGTCCTTCTGGGTGCCAACGGCACTCCCATCTGCTGTGCCATGTCCTGAAAATCTTCCAGAGCTGTCCGGCCACTCCCCTCGAAACCTTTCCTTCCCGCAAAGGAAGTCATCCAAATAATGGGTCACCGCATAATGCCCACTACTCTTGACAAAAGACCCACTGCATGAAGGTGCTAAAAACTTCGAACAACGCGCATGATATCGCGCGACCCATGGGCAGGACCCTGTCCACATAGATTGCCCCTTCAAGCTGCATCCCCAGCAAATCAAAAAATCCTTTGGGTGTATCGGCAATAACCTGAAAGCTGATTGTATATCGCATTTTTCCAGTTCTGCCCCATGGCCGCACGCCCTGACCAATTTTACGGCATCATCCACATATGCATACACCAGTCTGGTGTCTTCCGCTGCCATGGAATCGTTAACAGATGTGCCCTCCGGCCATGAGAGGTGATGTATCAACCTGATTTCACCCGGGGCCTTCTTCGGCACGAGTCCCAGCGGGGATATCATCAAAATCTAACTTTGCCACTCATAAGAAATGGGCCCGCAATTCTGCCCAATGACGTTCCTTGTCCAGCTTTTTTCCTTACCACCTGTGGTAATTCCTTTGCAGACCGCAAGTTGTCTGCCCAGTGTCTCACCCGTGGGCCGTGATAACTGACCCTGAAACCTTCTTGAAACCCTTCTGCTAACTCAAAGCAGCTGCCCTACCCGTGTATATACGCAGCCCTGGTAAAATAAACTAACCTAACTGGCGTAGGCCCCCTTTGGAGCAGTAGCGCCCTGAGTCCCTCTGCCTTTTGCCGCTCTCTGTTGTACGGAGGGACTGGAGAGTGAAAAACATTGAGGAACCTGGTGACGGCCCCCGCACGTGGAGCAGCCATGTTTCATTTTTACAAGGATGTCTGGAGTAGAAACCCCTGTTGAAATTCCTGCACGCTCCTGTCGTGTTAAATGTTGTTCTTTGTACCCCCCTCCCCCCCCCCCCGGGCTGGACGTGCCTGAAACGGCTTATATACCACCGGTAACCCACTGGCCATATGTGTCGCTGCTGCGGATTGTGATGATGCCATCCACTGCATCCATAATTCTGGGTCTACATCCCCCCCATGGCTTAATGATGTCCCTGTATTTAAATAGCGCTATAGCCTATGTCAGGATATTTCTCGCAATAAATGCTTGCAAAATTAAAAAACCTGACGTCCATATTAATTGGCACCCTCGGCCTATGGGCCAACTCCTACTCCTCTTCCTTAGACCCTCCTTTGGCTTGTATGTCCTTATGTAATAGTTTAAAAAATGTCAACATAATCGGGTCTCCATATCCTTGCCTTCGCTTGTTCTGCTACGTGTGAGCACAATGGCATAGCCAGACCCATATAGGGTAGCCTCTTCGTGTGTTCTCCTCCTTCCTACTTTCCTGTGCCTGCCTTCTCTCCTGCTGTCTTGTCCCCGCCCTCGCCCTCAGTTGTAGCTCTGGCTCGCAGCAGTGTGTCAACTGTCGAAACTTCCCCCCACCCCAAAGGACTTGTAAGTTGAGATGACATCCCCTTTTCGCCGTCCCCCAAACCTACCACCATTGCCCTTTACCTCTTCCACGTGTAGCCGAAAGCCGCGAAACCTTCCGGGCCCCTCGGCCCCGTGCCTGGTCCTGCCTTCTTTCATGTGGACCCGTGCTGTTGTCCCGCTCCTAAAAATAGAAACAGAGAGAGGGGTTGCGCCGCTCCTGCGTCCTCTTCCCTTCCCCCTTATGCTGTGTACCTCTGTTTCCCAGATCTCCCCCTCTTCCCCTTCTTCCAGAAACCTATTCATAGTCCAGTTCCAGCACCTCCTATTCGCACACATCCGTTTTTCCAACACTCCCACTCATCCTCATGCATTTGTTAGACATGTCATTGTGACCCACATGGCGTCCGCCATTCTGTGTTGTCCCCGATCCTGGGGAGTAGAGAAGGCCGCCGGAGGCCCCTCTAGCGCTTCTGACCAACGTGCCAGGGCCGTATTGCGCCCCGTTGGTGTCGCCTTCTTTCTACCAACCTCTTGCATTGGCATTGACCTTCCGCGCGCCGCATGGCCGTATGCGCCACTGGCTCCCATCGTGCTACCTAAACCACTATCCTCCCCGACTTCCTGTCCCCTTCTGTTCGGGACCCGTACCCAGCTGCCCCTTCCTCTGTCTTGGGGCATGGTTCCTACGTTGCCTGTACTGTCTGCTGGCCTCTCCGGCCGCCCGCCGCATGGCACAGACATGCCCGGGGCAGGGGTCCCTCCTACACTTGCCTGCCTGTGCCCCCTTGCTGCGGCCCACCAAGGGAGTGTTGATATGGGATACGTGGGCCTTGCGTAACCTGCCGCCTCCCAGGGTCTTGACATGGGGCCTGACCAGAGGGAGGGGGGCCTGTGAGCGCATTAATGTTTCCTTGCGTAATAGCCTCCCTGTACAAAACTGTATTTATTACTTTTCATAATAATATATTTTTTTTTTGGGGGGGGGGTGGCCTGTATTGGCCCTAACTCGCTAAATTGGGCCCTGAAGGCCTGTGGCGAGGGCCCCAAGCCTGAAGCCGCGAGTGCAGGCCCGCTGGCCAGCAAACACGTGTCTTGAATCTTGAGAGGGGGGGGAGGCCGCTCGAAAGGAGCGCATGGCTGCCCCCAGTAATTGTGAAAGGGGGCGCCGCGGGCTGAAAGCGTGCCCCGGCCCCCTAGTATTAAACCCAAGGCACAAGCCCATATGCCTCTTCCCTGCCCTAAACCCCAGCCTACCTGTACCACAAACTCCCCACTATGGAAGATCCCCAGGGACCGGCTGACTCCAAATTAAAACGTGCGATGGTAGCGCGGAAAAGAGGCCGGTCCCTCCACCCCAACCCCTTTTATTTCCTCCCCCTAGACCTGCCCCCACTTACCTTTTTCCCAATCCCTGTCCCTCGCCGTCACTTCCTTTCCCGAAATGACCCGCGGGAAGACTAGAGCGTTGCTCTTGCTTCCCGCGGGCCCCTCCATTGTGGAAACAGTTGTGGATACTGTCCGTCGGTGACAGGCACACCTCATATAAAAAAACTGAAAGCTCTTAAATGACAGTGTTTATTGAAAGTGCACACATTGTTTTACCTCTTGTAGTGATTTTACCATGTGGTAGGTTCTACAGCAGTGCCAGTCAGATACTTTTGGTGGCTGTCTGTGTCCTCTAGCAAACAGTATTGATGGCATCAGGAATAGGAAGGTTCTGATGGGATATGAGTTCTGCTAACAATTACTTTATGGCAGTTAAACATTTCAGGGAATGGGATTTGGGATTTATCTAGATCTCTATGGGTTCTTGAATGTTGTGTCAGTCTTGGATTTTGAAACGCAGAACATCACACCACCATATTTTTTTTTACCGGAGACCAGGGGAATCACTCGGGTATTGGGCTAAATGGAAAAAGCTTTAACAAACGATACCAGTGTGTTGGTGCCTTGATTAGATATGAAACTGGAGTTATTCTTGCATAGTCAGTGGCGGATGGTCAGGAGGTTCTAGACAACCTTCCTGAACTAAAAAGCGATGCAGCACAAGGTTTGAATGATTATGAGATCTATGTGAAAAAGTTAGATCGACAATACCTGCCTCTAGTTTCAACGATTCTCGAAAGATATAATTTCAGCAAATGTAAACAAACTGAACTTGGCTTTGCAAAATTTGGCCGACCCATGTAACTTCAGTCAAATAACAGAGGAGAAAATAAAGGATCATTGTTTTCAAACTGTATTTTAGAGAAAGTGCATGACGAACTCTAACTCAAAGACGAGCGCATATTGAGTGAGGTTGTCTCCAGAGCTAAGAAAGCAGAGCACAGGTTCCGTTGCATGAATGAGTTTTAACATGAATATAATTGTGTAGCACAATAAATACTGTAAACATTGCCAACCCTAAGAAAATGAATGATAAGGTACTTAGGTTTAAATGCCTGTTTCAGGTACGTTTTGCAAGGCCATATGGTCAACAGTAAAGACTTTCCTGTGCTGACATCCATCTGCAACAAGTGTGGAAAGAACAGCCATTGAGCGAACTGCTGTTGCGCGTGTGAGGTCAAAAGAGCATTCAAAGTGAAATGCAAGTGTGAGGAGGCTATTCAGCAGGTGAAAAGAAAAAAAGTGTTTGAAGAGTTGATTGTAGAAAATATAAAGTTGTGAGCTGTGGATATTAGACAGGAGGATTAAGGCAGTCAGTCCATCAGGATGGATGGGCATTTTGAAACCAGACTTGACATGGGAACAGAGTCATTGGTGGCAAGTTCTACGTGGCCAAGAAAAGGGATGAAATTCTATGGAGGCCTCACAAGAGAGAACTTGGAATATGGCTAGATTCTTATGCAAATCCTCAGGTAGTTATGTAGCAGATAGATTAATCTTATGATGATGATTGGAGCGCGTATCCAGCTGTTTTCAGTGAGAAGTTAGATTGCCTCAAGGGCTATGTGCATCACATAAAATTGCGGCGACGCTTGTCATGTATATGTGGAAGTTGGTTTTGGTGGTGGTGGGGTCGTCAGTGAGAGAGAGGATGAGTTGGGTGTCTTGTGCATAGGAGATTATGTTGAGGCCGTGGGATCTGATGATGTTATCTAGCGGGGTGATATATGAGTTAAAAAGCATGGGGCTGAAGAATGATCCTTGGTGGGCCCCGCAGGTGATGTCTTTTGGTTCGGAGGTGAATAGAGGCAGGTGAATCCTCAGGGTTCTTCCGGTGAGGAAGAAGGTGATCTGAGTGCGTCCCCTTGGATGCAGATGTGGTGGATATGGTATCAAATGCTGCCGAGAAGTTGAGGAGGATCAGGGCTGCTTTTTCTTCTCAGTCTAGGAGAGGGTGGATGTCGTCCGTGACTGCGCTCAGTGCGGTCTCTCTGCTGTAGAAGTCAGATTGGGAGGCATCAAATAGCTGGTTCTGCTCCAGGTAGGTCACGATTTGCGGTTAAGTGGAAGTTCATTTGCATCACTGGAGGTTCTGCTGCAGGCTGAGCAAGAAGCCAGCATATCTGAAAGACCAGCAACATCTCTCCTCACCATATCCAGCGATTGTATAACCTGCAAAAAAATGATTTAAACTATATACCCTTCTTTGCCTCCTTTGATGAGAATCCTATAAGTATTGTTGACGCAGATATGCTAATCAGAATTTTTTAATGAATGTTCAGTGTTTTTATTAATGAAAAGTTCATAGAGAAATTAATTGTGGAAAAAATAAAGTGGACGTTTGAAATTGTGACCACGGGGAGTGGCAGCCACTTATACGAAGTTGTACTAAAATAACTAAAAATGTGTGAAATAATGAAAATGTATAAGAATAATGTAGTAATATGTCATATTGAGATGTATAACCTATGTTTTGCATTAATTTGTAGAATTAACTTAGCTGAGGTTGTGGCCTAGTTTTCCAGGCCACACACAAGAAGCTGAATTTCTAGCGCACTGGAGAGAAGCTGGTGCATAACCCGACCCTGAACCACCCGATGTTAAAGTTGCTTAGCTAGAATTTTCTGCAATGTACCGATGGACAGGAGATGACGAAGACAATTTGATATAATTATGTGTAGAGTTGGCTAAATATACTTTCCCAGGACTTGAACAATGAGAGCACTGACTGAAGAGGAACATGCAACATTTTCGATACCTGAAGAGCCGGATGATGAGGACATCGTATAGTGGACCAATCCATGTACTGTGAAAGAAGAAATATTAGAACTCATAGAATTGAGAAATTAATATTATAGGTTAGAGTCATATCTGCTGACTAACTGACCAATTGGGAATTAGGAGGATGGACTGGAAAACTCTAATAAAAAGACATAACAAGGGGCTAATACTTCAGAATTAGGGAGAGATAAGGCAGATACGAGGGGAGAATTGATGACGTCAGGAGGCGCGGTTCGAGATTCTGTCGTTGTGCTCATACTCTGGAGAGCCTGATGCGTTGCTGATCTATTGATGACCTGAGGACGAAGTTTGACTTTGTTGCTGATCCATTCTGTGGATAGGTAGTTATGACAATGTGACTGATTAACTTGCGCCTTTTCTTCTAGGTACCAACTGCGCTGCTTTATAGTTACTTTCGTAGTTAGATGTTTTTCCAAATTTACTTTTTCTACATCATTTTGCATGAAGTCCCACATGCCAATGCTAATCTGGGTTAGGTAGGCTCCTATGAGTGATGTTCGACAGTGACAAATGATTGACGGTCTATTTGCTGAACTCTGCTAATAATGCTGTTGTATTCATCTTTATTGGATTACATTGAAGCATTCAAGCATATATTTTCCTCAGTTTCTGATTAGTTTATGATATTGATGATGACTAATGAACTAATTGTGTGTGGATGAAAGAAAATTTGATAAAACTTGATGACTTAGCATTGTAACTAATAGGGAAATAAAAATTGTTGAATGCCTCCTGAGTTGTGGTTTTTCATGAATCGATGGTTATAGTTGTTTATTGATTAATGCTTTTAATGGTTATTAATTGATTACATTGATTATTTTTTGTGAAACTGTTTTTATTAACATTTATCATTTAAGAAACAGTGAAAGAGACAATTCAAATCACACATATGCTCCGGCAATATGCCAAATGTGTTAGCCCCCCCTCGCTATAAGGGTAGATATATCCATATTCAACAGAGGATGAGCTTCAGGTCAAACATAGCTCGAACATTCCCCCCGGAGTATGCGCCACTGCGCTAACTTCTGACAATGCAGTTAAAAGAAAAAGAAACAAGAAGAAAATGTAACATTGAGAAGAAGAAAAAAAAGAAACAGAAACCCATGATATTAACAACAAAACTATATGTCCCATTTCCTACAGTGTATTATATACAGTCGGAGGCAGGAGCTTGAGAAGACAAGGGGCTCATCTGCCCCCGGGGCGCGACTCCCCTCCTCACATGAACTGAGCTTCATACATGGAAAAGGTGTAACGCCCTAAGACACGGGCTACAGGCTGTAACCCCTAGAAAGGAACCTCACCAGGTGGTCCCAAATATAGTCAAAGCTCCTTCTAGAATTGTCCAGTTTATCAGCTAAGTGCTCCATAGCGAGCCCACGCCACAGTCTGGCCATTGGGGGTGGTTCTTTTTTCTTCCAGTATGACGCTAGAACCGTCTTTGCTGCACCCAATGCCAGCCAAAGAATAGAATGATCACCCTGCACCTGATGTTGCAATTCGGGAGCGTGCAGGCCCAATAGAATATGTGCCGGTGATGCTGGAATAGGATAGCCCAGAATCTCTTTTGGATGTGACAGAATTTAATTCTAGTATGGCGTATAGTGGGACAGTCCCACCAGATATGCCTAAAATCTCCCAACATCCCACATCCCCGCCAGCACCTATCAGAGTCCTGGGGAAAGAGTTTTTTCCGGATAGAGATACCAGTTGTAGAGAAGTTTATAATGAGCTTCTCTAGTGCCCATGAAGTGGTTATATTTGACTATATCCTGAAACAGGCGGGACTAGAGACCCTCCTCCACCGGAGATTCCAAAGTCTGTTCCCAAAATGCCAAATGACAAGGAGTGTAAGTGCGTTGTGATGATATCAATAATCTGTATAGTGTGGAAATACTACCCCGTGCCACCCCCGCTGAACAAATTTCTCAATGGGAAGTAGATCCTTAACGGCCACCGCTCTAATATGAGGTTGAGTAACCCAATGGAGTAATTGATTATAATGAAAGCGCTCAGCAATGGGTAGATGGAAGTCCCTACAACAATTTTCAAATGTGCGTACCTGGTCCCCATGAAAAAGATCAGCGATTGTCAGACAACCCCACTCCCTCCACTTTTCAAAGGGTCCTGGTGTAGCTCCCGGGAGGAAGGCCGTGTTATAATGGGAATGGGTTGAGGGAAAGGTCGTAAGTCTGAGGGTTCTTGTCACCGCGACCCACACTTTGAGGGGAGTAGCCGTGGGGGTACTAAGGTAAGCATTTTTTGGGTGGTCACTCCTGGGTTTCCACAGCACATCCCACAATGTCCGCCCCGTCACTGCCCTATCCAGGTGCAACCACAGCTTGTCTGAAGGGACCACTCCGCAATAATGGGGAGCTGTGCTGCTCTATAGTATATAAGAGGGTCTGGGAAGGCTAACCCGCCCCTGTGTCTGGGGCTCGTAAGCAATCTGTTGGAGAGCCGGGCTCTTGCGTTCTGCCAAATAAACTGAGTAAACAGCCTACGAAGCCCAGTAAAAAAGTCTGGAGGAATGTCAATGGGCAGGCTTTGGAACAAATATAACAACCGTGGGAGAGCCATCATCTTAATAGTATTAATGCGGCCTAACCACGAGTGCCAGAGTATTGACCATCTCTTAAAGTCTGCTCGCAATGTCCTAAGGAGGGGTGGAAAATTTGCCTTAAATAGGTCAGTCACCCTAGGGGTGAGTCGTACTCCAAAATACAGAATTTCTTTCTTGGCCCAGACAAATCTATGCGGAAGGGACTGTTAAATTGAGGATATAGGATTTCCCCTTATTCACTTTGAAGCCTGCTACCTGCTCAAAGAGACTCAACTCCTCCTGAATAGCCCGAAGGGTCGTACGTGGTTGAGCAACAAAAAGCAGAATATCGTCGGCAAATAATGAGATCCAAAGTTGATCGGAGCCAAATTGAATGGCATGAAAATTCGGGCTGCTACTGGCTCCACGCTAAGCGCAAAAAGCAGCGGGGAAAGAGGGCATCCCAGTCTGGGTCCCCTGGACAGACAAAAAAAAATCCAAGATGGCCCCATTGAAACATATCCGTGACCTGGGGCCTGAGTGGTTGCTCATCACAATCGCTATTAACTGCTCCCTAAACTTAAAGTGTCGGAGGGTCGCCACCGAAAAGGACCATTCCACCCGGTCGAAAGCTTTCTCAGCATCCAGTGCTAACAGCATAGGCGGCACCTGCTTCTTTGCCACCTTTTCCATCAGGTGGATGACCCTCCCAAGGTTATCATGTGTTTGCCGACCCTTTCTAAAACCTGATTGATCCGGATGACCAAATCCGGCAACATCCCTTCAATTCTCTGTGCAAGTATTTTGGTGTAAAGTTTTGCGTTAAGATTAAGCAGTGCGATGGGCCTATAGGAAGCACAAAGCTGAGGATCCTTCCCCTCCTTAGGAATAAGTGAGATCAGGGCTTCCCCCATAGTGGGGGAGAGTGTGTGCTCGGTTCTTATGAAATTGAACAGTGCAGCTATGTGGGGGACAAGCTTGTCCCCAAAAGTCCTGTAGAAATGTGCAGTGAAGCCATCAGGACCCATGGCTTTGTGCAGAGGAAGGGAGTCGATGGCCTCCTGTACTTCGTCTAAGGTGAATGGGGCCTCTAAAAACTCGTTGGTATCCCGGGAGACCTGCAGAAGCTGAATGTGGCGCAAATAGCTCTCCTGGGTGGTAGCACTTGGGCTATTTGATGTATTCAAGCAAGTATAAAAGTTCCTGAAAGCGCCCGCTTTCTCCTCTTCCGAACAGTGCTCCCCAGATTCATCCTGCACTTGCGCAATGTAGCCCTTAGATTGCTTAACCCGCAATTGCCTGGCCAGGAGAGAGCCAATTTTGTTTCCACTGTCATAATAAGATCTCTGGAGCCGTAACAATGCCACCTCTGCCCTATTCATATAGATAGATTGCAGTTTGCCTTTAATGGAGGTTACTTTCCTCTGATTCTGCCAAGTAGGGGAGAGATTGTGAGCCCGTTCAGCCTCCTCCAATGCACTCTCCAAACCTTGTCTCTCTTCAGTTTTCAACCGATAAAGTGAGGTCACCAAAGAGATGCACGTGCCCCGAAGGACAGCTTTAAACGCATCCCAAATAGTAGGGAGAGGGGCGTCCCCAGGTTGATTACTCTGAAAAAAGTCCCTGATAGCTCTCTTCAACTTGTCTCGAGTCACTGGGTCTCTAGTTAACACATGTGGAAAATACAAGCGCCCCCTCCGTGATTTCGGAAGGGTCCACTCCAAACCCATCTCAACCGGCGCGTGATCTGATATGATTTATCGGGTGGATGTCTTGCTTATGAAAATATAGTTGATCCTAGAATAGGACCTGTGAGAGTGGGAGAAAAAGTGTAGTCTTTTACCGTGGGGTGAAATGCGCGCAAAGAGTCAAGAAGCCCCAATCTGTGAAATGCCATCTTAACGGATTTTGCAAAGGCACTGGTAAGCGGTCTCTGGGGATGTGTTGTGTCCTGAGCGGTATCCCAAATCAGGTTGAAGTCTCCCAAAAGCACTATCTCATCCTCCGCAAAGCCCCCCGAAACATCCAGAAAGTGCAATAGAAACTGTGTTTGGCCACTATTAGGTGCATAGAGTGTGGCTATGGTACAAACCAGGGAGCCCTTGACCAACAACAATCTGCCCTCCTTGTCTAGATGTGACCCCGAAAGCTGAAAGTGCATGGCTACCCCACAGTGCTTTGTTGTCACAGAGGCAGTATATATTTGTGGGTAATGTTTGTGCTGCAGTCTGTGGCCGTCGCCCTTCTTGAGATGTGTTTTCTGCAATGCCACTATATCGTATTGGTGGTCATCAAAGAATTTCCACAACTGTGACCGCTTATTAGGTGAGTTCAGCCCTTTAACATTCCATGTTAAAAAGTGTAGCATCATGCCGATGCATATAATATACTTTCGCCCATGAGTACTTCTGACCGAATGTGTCACCCTGGGACCCCAGTGCTCTACCTCCATCCCATGATCACCCCCCCCAAACTGTTAACCCACATGAAATAGGGACAACAAACAGTAATCAAACATCAAGAAAGATAACACAAAAAATAACATCATAGCAAGCAGAAATCTCCGACATTGAAACGGTAAACTCCGTGTGGTCTTCATGATCGGAAGGGGGTATTCATCCGCCTCCACCCCGACAGACCCCTGACAGAAGCACATATAGTGTCCGGTGTAGGAACTTCCTTTGCTGCCACGGGAGGGATGATACAGAACCGCCCCGGAAGCGTTCAAGCTGCCAGCACTCCGCCGGTCTGCCCAAAGCCTCCACACTCTCCCCCGGGAAGAAGGACCCCACACAGCCCCTTTCAAAATCCTCCGCCTCCGCTCCCAGGCGAACCTCCAGCTGGCGGTAGCTAAATTCACATACTACTTCTTGGGGGCTTTCCTCCCCCTCCGCGGCAACCTCCAGTGATCCCCAACGGGAGACATGAGGGACTCCTCCCGACGCCGCGACTCCCCCTGTCCAGCAAGTCCGTTGTCCACACTCCTCTCCTGCAGACCCAGTACAGCTGCCACCTCCCCACACTCCACAAAGTGATACGGCTTGTTGTTAAGTTCAAAAGCAATGCCAAATGGAAATGTCCATCTGTACTGAATATTTCGCATCCGCACTCTAATGTTATCTCTTCGAGAGCGGTTTTCCAAGTCCTCGCATTTAAGTATTGATAATTAGAGTTGCGACTTGAGTTGTGAGACCTCCTTCTCCAAAGGACTTACTTGTTGTTTTATCTCTTGGACCTGTGTTTTCAGGTCTAACGTGTGGGTCCCCACTGAATCCACGTCCGCTTGAAGAGAGGTCATGCGACTTGTAATGTCTGATTGAAGCGCCTCCAGCGCTGACTTAAAGTCAGCCGTGAGTTCCTCTTGCAATTCCACCTTAAAGGTGCAGAGGGAGGACAGAAAATCCTCCTTGGTGAGTGCAATGCCGCCCGACTGCTGCGTCTCGGGCACCCCGGATCCGGCAGGCATTAAATAATTAGAGACCCTATTAGATTGTAGCTTCCTCCAAGGCATAAGCATCCCTCAGACCTCACTCGCCGTGGTGCTCTTCTTATCATAATAAGTGCCACTCCTGCTTCTGGCCCCCAGCTGCTCCTCACTGGGACATGGTTCCCACAGTAACAATGTTGGTGGACAAAACAAGACAGATCCCTATGCAGGGAAAGGAGAAGCGACCCTCCTACAATGGCTCCATGCAAAGCCAACCCGGGGAAGCTCCACGAGGTCTGGCACTGGGCGCCATTTTGAGGTCAGGCAACCAGGTCAGGCAGGCCCCAAAAGAAAAAAACAATTGACCTCCAGGGGCCTCCCATCACCCCCCTGAGACCTCTAAGTGGGGGGGTGCACAACCATCCAGAAAGCCCTACTTCGCGGTCCCCCACCTACGCTCCTCGCTGGGGCCGCCTGTTACACTCGACTCCGCAGGTGCGGCCGCGCCCCTCTCCACTTACGAGGCCGCCTGGAGAGCGCAAAGGGGCCCTCCTGCCCCCTCCGCCGGATCGCTGCTGGCGCCTCCTCTCCCTCAGACCCAGGGGTGCCCCCTTACCTCACTCAGGGGCTCCCCCTGATGTACGGGCCTCCAGGCTCTGGCCCGCGTCCGGCTCCCGGGAGATGCTCTTCCCGCGCCAGAATGGGCGTAGATCACTGCAAAGCTTCTCTGGCACGCTCCACCGGCTCCCCTGGACTCACGACCTTGTCCAGGAAGCCACACCAGCTAGCGCCCCCCCCAGACACCTGATAAAAGGGGTCTGCAGGAGTGGGCGGCCGCGGATCCTCCGGGCTTCAGGACCGGTCGACCATGTTGGCTCGATTACATTGATTTTTTTTCTGAAATCTTTTTATTAATATTATTTCAGTTATACCATAACATTTTGACATTACATATACGTTGATTTACCAGACTTTCATAATTGGCAGGCGTATTGCATATCCAATGAACAGCGATTAGCAAGACATGCGTAATGCTATTAGCCAGGGCGGTGGGTGAAGTATTCAAACATGTATTGTGACATTATACAGTCATTAAGGTTCACTTGTGATTTAGTGCGGATGTTCTGTGCGAGGAGAAATTGGGTCTCTAGAGTCAAATACAGAGCGATAGACTTCTTGGCTCTCCCCTAGCCCTTTCGCAGAGGTGTATGTGCATTTACAGAGGTATACATATAAATGCTGATCCTGTATTAGCAACAAATAACAAGAACATTAACATTCATAAACAATGGAGTACTATATCTTCAAGCGTTTGATGACTGCATAATTGTGCCTTCATGCATGCGGAATCCCCTCAATGCCGCAAAGGTGTGTTAGTGTATGATGGGGCCGTATTTTAGCTCCAGATGCCCAGTGTCTACCCTGTCTTGACCTATACATTTGGGGTGGGAGCGCAACAAACGATAAGCGCTCCATTGGGCTCCTTTGTGCGCCCCTGATTTTGGTTGGTTTGGTTTAGCACCCCCTCCCAGCTGTCTGATAGTGGGTATTTGCGCAGCCCAAGTGCGTCCTCCCGCCTCAGTGCCACCCCCTCCGCGCCCTCCCAAATTGCAAATGACTGCTTCCAAGCCAATTCAGTAGGCGCCTCTGCAGACTTCCATCTGCGGGTTATCAGCCTTTTGGCCGTCACTAAACCCAAATCTAAAAATCTTGTGGTGGCCCTGTGGCGTGTGCCTCTGGGGAATAGACCTAGCACGCAGACCTCCCATGTGAATGATACTGTGTGTGTAGTGCATGCTGATAAACAGTCAACTACGGCTCTCCAGTAGCTGTATAAGGAGGGGCAGGACCATAACATGTGGATTATGTCTGCATTGAGGTGTTTGCAGCGGGTGCAAGCTGCATCGCAACGAGAGAAATGTCTGTTAATGCGAGCTGGCGTAAGGTACGCCCTGTGGACGATGTAAAATTGTATAAGTCGAAATCTGGAGTTGCATGGTATATTAGTGTGGCTAGAGAGAACAGATTTCCACTGCAAGTCCGTCAAAGGAGTGGCTGACTCGTTTTCCCAAGCAGCACGCAGTGCGGTATGCTCCTGGGCCATATGCGTACGCAATGCATCCGTAAACCACCTAATCAGTTGTCTTCCCTGCCCCATCACCTGAATGTATTGTATTAGTAGATGGGTCGGGGGGCAGTTGTTAAGTCTCTCCATTCTGTTGATAAAGGTCGCAATAGTGAATTATACAGCAGAAACTGTCCTGCAGGAAGGCCCGCTTCTGTGACCAAACTGGGGAACGAGATCAGCTTACCATCACCATATAGATCGCCCAATGTGCGCAACTCCCCAGCATGCCACGTCCGTAGTTCGGCCCCCGCTGTGACTTTGGAGCCACGGGGTGTACCCAATAGGGCCAGGGCTAGGGAAACGGGACAGTGTCCCTCGTGAGGAGCAAGGACCTACGTTAGCAACTGTGGGCCACCTTAAGAAAAAGTTGCTCCAGCGGCACCGAGCTCGTGAGTGGGTGGAACAAATGCAACACCTGTGCAAGGGACCAGGGGCCCGCAGTGGTCACCGTATCGGGAAGATGGAGGCCCGCTAGCCATTTGGACACCCACTGGAGCTGGGAAGCCAAATAATAATACTTGTGATTAGGAGCCGAGAGACCGCCCGCTCCAGTGGCATGTAGAGTTTCTTAAGCGCAACTCTGCAGCGCCCTTTATTCCAAATAAATTCTCTCAACTTGGGTTCCATGTCCCTGAAAAAACTGACTGGTATGTAGTGGGGGAGGTTGGAAAAGTAGTATAATAAACGTGGTAGTACAATCATTTTCAAAAGGGCAATCCTACCCGCCACAGATAGTGGCAGCATTTGCCAAAAGGCCATCTGGGATCTAATGGAGGAGACAGTCCTCTTAAGGTTCCCGTCGAATAGGTCCTCTTTACGGTGGTAGATATGAATGCCTAAATATCTGAACGTGTGAGGCTGCCAAGGAACAACAACTCCAGAAAGGCGCAACTCTGGGTTTGAGAGTGTAGGATCGAAGGTGAAGAGGCATGACTTAGCCCAATTAACCCTTAATCCAGAGAGTGAGGCAAACTGCTGCAGTAATGTTCTGACCACCGAGGGAATCCGGTGTGACGTCTCTGAAATACAGCAATAGGTCTTCAGCATATAGTGATACGGTGTGTAAGCCATCTCCTAGGGGAATGCCCCAGCGGGGGCCCTGAGCGCATAGTACCACAGCCAAGGGTTCCATGGCTAGAGAGAATAGTAACAGAGAGAGGGGGCAACCCTGTCTCGTGCCCCTATGCACATCAACCAGCTCTGAAATACTCCCTCCCATCTTGACCCGGACCTGAGGATTAGTGTATAGTAGCCTAACCATGCAAAGAAAGCGGGGTCCAATGCCAAAACGCTGCAGGATCTCAAAAAGGAATGACCACTCCAAGGAATCAAAGGCCTTCTCCAGGTCAAGGACCAGGCATCCCGCCAATGGGCAGCCCTGTTTCGAATAATGCATAACACGGAACAGCCGCCTAATGTTGTGTGATGTATCTCGTGCAGGCACAACTCTGTTCTGATCTGGGTGTACCATATCCGACACCATGGGCGCCATACGCGTCGCTAGGGCCTTGGCCAATATTTTATAATCCATGTTAAGCATTGCTAATGGACGATATGAGCCAAGCTCCATCAGGTCCTTGCCTGGTTTAGGAAGGGATATCAACATCGCCTCATTCTGGGATGCTGACAAAAATCCTCTCTGTACAGACTCTTCATATACGCGGAGGAGTTGGGGCACAAGGATTGGGGAGAATGCCTTATAAAAAATCAGCTGGTAGACCATCTGGGCCTGGAGTCCTACCCGCAGATAATTCGTAAATACTAGGCAGAATCTCGGCAAGCTCAAGAGGCTCCTCCAATGCATTCCTCTGGGCAGCCGTCCAGCAGGAGAGCGTTGCCGCCGAGAGGAATTCTGCACAGGTCTGCCGATGGAGAGATGTAGCTGAGTCATATAGAGCCCTATAGTGTTGCGTGAACGCTGTGTGTATCTCCAGGGGTGCATGAAGCATGATTCCAGGCTCCAAGCGAATCTCCACAATTGGGCTATGGTCTAGTTTGCTCCTGGTCAGCCAAGCTAAGAGTCTGCCCGACTTATCCGCGGAGACGTGTGTGCGCGCCGAGTGAGTGGCATAGTTTAAGCGACGTAACCGGTCCAAGAGAGATAAGTGTTTGGCTCGAGCCGTTGATAACAGTGCTATCTCAGTGGGGCTTTGGGCAATCTCCCGTTCAGGGCACAGTAAGTTCCGCTCCAATTGAGCGAGTTCGCGCTCCACAGAACAACGCAGATTCCACTGCGTTCCCATACAGTGACCACTAATAAAAACCTTAAAGGCGTCCCATTCCATCAGGCCTGAAGATGCAGTACCTTTGTTATGCACAAAATATTCAGGAATTGCCTCAGCTAATGATGCTTTGAATGCTGAATCTTCCAAGAGCTCAGGCTTAAGTCTTCAAGTGGGGACAGTAGGGGGAGACATATCCCAGCCCAGACGCACAAGCTGTGGATTGTGGTCGGAGTGTGTGCGACCCAGATAGTCCATGTCCAGTACTGTAGAGTATAAATACTGCGTGCAAAGTATTCTTTCAAGGCGCACATGTAGGGAGTGCGGGGCAGAGTAATACGAGTAAATTCTATCTGTGGCATTGCGGTGGCGCCAATTGTCTAGCAAGTGCCAATTTTTAGTGCAGGTGGTCAGCGCGCGTGCAGCTGACACTGTGGGCGATGTGGGCAGCGGGGGGAAGGAGCGGTCCAAGTCCGTATCCAGCACACTGTTAAACTCTCCTCCCAGTAACCAGGGATAGTCGCCCCATCCTGACAGCTGGTTAGATAAAGTATGTAAGAAGGAGGCCTGATCTACATTCGGAGCATATGTAGAGCCCAGTACTATGGCCCGGCCAGCAAGTCGCCCCCGCACCAGTACATACCACCCCTGATCATCTATTATTTGGTCTTCTGCTACAAAGGGGATGCCCGGTCTGATCCAGACCAGGGCACCTCTGGCATAAGTAGAGTGACCCGTTGCATATAACTGACCTCTCCAGCCCCGCTGCAAGCGGGGGACCTCCGGGAGCGCCAAATGAGTTTCTTGCAGAAAGGCGATATGCGCCGAGTGTCTTTTAAGGTAGGAGTATATGGAATACCTACGTTTTGGAGTCTGTATGCCGCGCACTTTCCACATAAGGGCTATGTAGGTACTCATGATCGTGTTTGGTTATTAGAGTAGCAAACTATTTGCACGGCCCATAAGTGCAAGATTTTACATACAATGACAGGGCTCCGGCATTCAATCAGGTAACTTATGTAGAGGCTCCATATCAACAGTAACAAACAAAATACCATCAGAGCAGAGGAACAACCGGTTTCCGCCCAAACCAAATAACCCTTGAGGTCAACAAAATGATTATACATGTTAGTTCTCCACTAGTTGGAGTGTGGGGTAGGCCGTGTGAAATAAAGATGAGCGTGTAGTAAGTTGTGTACCCAGACATATGTGGATAATTGAGTGAGGGGCCGGTAGCGAGAAATGCCCGTGGGCGGCCAGGACACCCGCGCAAGCCACGCAGCCCGTTAATAAATTTCCTTTGAATTCGGAGGTGCATCCCCAGGTGATTAGAACAATATTACATGACATATCTGTAAACAAGGTGCACATTATGTACTGAGGAAAAGATCGTAGGGCCTCTAAATCACCCAGACAGGCTCCGAAGGGTTCTAGAACAAGTCATCTGCTGTACCAGGGGTCACCCCCAAGCATACCGGAGAACTCAATTCAGAGAGTTGGTCTGGTGTAGCAGGACGGTCGCTGAGGGGTTGGGAAATTTCAGTTTCTGCTTCCGATGCCGTTGGAGAGGTATTAAGGGCCGCTGCCGACTGCAACGCCACGTGCCGCTCCTGGATGATTTGTTCCAGATCGGGGACATGTTTTTCGCTCTCGGGAGTTGCACTACCAACTTTGCAGCTGCGTCTCACACGGGTGCGCTTACCCCGCGGCATCTAGGTCCCGGCCTTTAATACGGACTGTTGATTCCAGCCAATCCCATGCCGCTTCTGGCGTGGTAAAGAAATGGGACTTGTTCTCAGTTATTATGCGGAGTTTGGCTGGGAATAAAAGAGAGTACTCAAGATGCAATGTCCGGAGCTTGCGTTTTAATGGTAAGTAGGAGGCACAATCTCTCTTCACAGCTAATGTGTAGTCTGGAAACAGCATCACCTGTGCGTCGTCGACTCGAGGCGGTGAAGATGATCTCATGGACCTAAGGATTATGTCCATGACTGCATAATGAAGCAAACAAATTATAAAGGGGCGCGGGCCACTTCCCGGGGGTCTTGGTCGTGTAGGAATTCTATGTGCACGCTCCACTGAGAAGAAAGGTGTCAGAGTCCCCTCCGGTATTAATCCCGAAGCCAAGCTTAAGAGTAGGCCACAGCATCTCGAACCACCATGCCCTCTGGCAGGCCAACCACGTGTATATTGTTTCTTCGGGTGCTGCCTTCCGCATCCGCAACACGGCGCTCCAACTCTCCTATGCGGGTCAATGCTTCTCCCATTTTGGTCTCAAGGCAGGATGTCACTGGCGTCAATTAATCTATGCGTGTAGCAAAACGAGGTCGCTGGCCACTATGGGGGTCATTCTGACCTCGGCGGTAAAAGGCTCTTACCGCCGGTCAGAAGACCGCCATACTACCGCCGCGGCCGCGGTAACCCGCCACGGTCATTCTGACCAACAACTGCCAAGCCGCCAAAAACCCGACATCCACGGAAGGCCGCCTCATCAGCAGGCAGCGATAAACTGGAGATGACCAAACCTCCATCGCCACGCCAACACAAACACGCCCAAGCCATTACGACCCACCAATCCACGCGGCGGTCATTCAACCGCGGTATTCCATTGGCGGTACACACCGCCGCGCTCAAAATACACACCCAGCTCCAAAACCCAGCCACATTGGACAATTTGAAATACACACACCTGATACACATACAAACACCACCCCCACACATCCAAGCAACTATAAAACACACACCCACATCACCCACAAACGCCCACTAGATGGAAATCAGAGAGAAGGCGAGAGAGAGAGAGCGAGCGAGCACAGCAATTGAAAACCCCAACACACACAGGAACCCAACATCATCAACCACACCACATCTACGCACACATCACCACACACCACCACTCACATCACCGCAAACACCACCCCACACCTCATCCACACCACCCCATGGCACCCCAAAGACACCCCAGGTTTTTGGACCAAGAACTCCGGGTCATGGTGGAGGAAATCATAAGGGTAGAGCCCCAGCTCTTCGGCACACAGGTGCAACACACCACAATAGCCAGGAAGGCGGAGATATGGCAGAGGATTGTCGACAGGGTCAACGCTGTGGGACAGCATCCCAGAAACCGTGAAGACATCAGAAAGCGCTGGAACGACCTACGGGGGAAGGTACGGTCGATGGTCTCCAGACACAACATCGCTGTGCAGAGGACTGGTGGCGGACCACCACCCACCCCTCCCGAATTCACAGCATGGGAGCAAGAGGTCCTTAAAGTCCTGCATCCTGCGGGCCTCGCTGGAGTAGGCGGAGGAATGGACTCTGGTAAGTCTAATCTCAACTACTTCCCCCCCCCACCCACCAGCATGCCAACCCACACCCCCGCCCTCACCCCCAACCCCCCAGCACACATCCTCCCTGCCAATGTCTCACCAGCACAACCCACCCAACACAACCCCAATCCCTGAATGCCACCACAAACCATGGACACCCCTCACCTAAGCATGACCACTGCACATACCCATCCTCCCTCACAAACCACCCTCACAACTCCTCCCACAAGGGAATGCCAGCACTGGGGGACAAGGGCACCCACAAATCGCACGCCATGGCACACACAGAAGCAATAACCATACTCTTTCACCCCTGCAGGGCCCGAACGCCAACACACCGGCCATGAGGGTCCAGTTATGTCCATCCCACCCCCAGAACAGGCCCGCAGTGAGGACAGCAGCTCTGTCGACCTGGAACCTGATGACCAGCCCGGACCATCGGGGACCTCTGGACAGTCGGTTCCCCGCACACAGACACAGGCCACAGCAGACCTAACCCCCTCTGGGAATATCAGCACCGCTCCCACCCAGCGGGCCCATGCCTCTGTCTCCAGGACAGGTCAATCAGCGGTGTGTCCGCCACTACAGGGCACCCAGGCTGACCCAACACCCCAACAACAACAGGGACCTGGGGGCAGTGGTAGTGGGCACACCGTCCAGGGGACAGAGGCCCGGGGAAACAGGGCAACTGGGAGGGCTGCAGTGCGACAGGGGGGGAGGACAGGCCCAGGGAACCGACTCTCCAAGAGGCCCTCACCACCATCATGGGAGCATACCACCGCTCCCAGGAGACGATGGCGACGGTAATGGCCAGGTTCCAGGAGATCCAGGCACAGCAGGAGGAACGGTACATGGGGTACAGAGAGGAGCTCAGGAACATCGTCCAGGCCCTGAACCTAATAGTCACCACATTGCGGGACCATGTGGCACCCCAAAGGGCCCCTGTCACCAGCCCGGACCAGGAACAGCCTACCACCTCCGCCAGCGCTAGTGGACAGGAGGCCCCCACACAACGACGGGCCACCAGAACCCCACCTCCTGCTGAAGATCAACCACCCCGCAAGAGGAGCCTGAGATCACAAAGGAAGACAGAGTAGGATGCCAAGACCCCCGCCAGCCTAAGATCCCCCCGGATGTCATTCCACTGTCCCACATCGTCACCCTGTCGAACCTTGAACTGCCCCTGCTCCATCCTTCCACAGGCATATGGACAATGCACCTGTGCGACCGAGAACTGGACTCTGCCATGGACATCACTCCACCCCCACCCATCACCGTTTTACTATCATGGACCTATATGTAGCACTTTAAATAAATCACTTATTGCACTTAAAACACTCAGGAGTCTGCTTGTATTCTTAACAAATGTATTACACATAACGGTTCAAAAATGGACAGTTACATTGTGATGACAACATACCAATGTCAATTTGCTTTACTCCATGGCCGAACAAACCAGAAGTCACACAGTGGGTCATACAGCTCTGAAAAGCCAAGGGAAAGTCACAATTCAGTTGAAAGGAACTGGGGGGAAACACAGAAAGTAGAGATGCAGGAGGCCAGAAGTAAATGTAAAATGCCGTGGGGGATTCTTACCTGGGTGCTAATGAAAATACTGTTGTATGACCGTGTCCCTGTTGTCCGTGTCGTCCCCGTCGTCTTCCTCCTCTTCACTCTCCACAGGCTCCACAGCTGCTACAACACCACCATCTGGACCATCCTCCTGCAGAAAAGGCACCTGGCGTCGCAATGCAAGATTGTGAAGCATACAGCAGGCCACGATGATCTGGCACACCTTCTTGGGTGAGTACATTAGGGATCCCCCTGTCATATGCAGGCACCTAAACCTGGCCTTCAGGAGGCTGAAGGTCCTTTCTATGATCCTCCTAGATCGCCCATGGGCCTCATTGTACCGTTCCTCTGCCCTGGTCCGGGGATTTCTCACTGGGGTCAGTAGCCAAGGCAGGTTGGGGTAACCAGAGTCACCTATTAGCCACACACGGTGTCTCTGTAGCTGTTCCATCACATAGGGGATGCTGCTATTTCGCATAACATACGCGTCATGCACTGACCCAGGGAACATGGCATTTACATGGGAGATGTACTGGTCAGCCAAACAGACCACCTGGACATTCATCGAATGGTAACTTTTCCTGTTTCTGTACACCTGCTCATCGTCTTTTGGGGGTACTAAGGCCACATGGGTCCCATCAATGGCACCAATGATGTTGGGGATATGTCCAAGGGCATAGAAGTCCGCCTTCACAGTGGCCAAATCACCCTCCTCAGGGAAAATAATGTAGCTCCGCATGTATTTCGTCAGGGCAGACAACACTCTGGACAAAATCTTAGAAAACATAGGCTGAGACATCCCTGATGACATGGCCACTGTTGTCTGAAAAGACCCACTTGCCAAAAAATGGAGGACTGACAGAACCTGCACCAGAGGGGGAATTCCTGTGGGTTGGCAGATGGGGGACATCAGTGCTGGCTCCAGCTGGGCACACAGTTCATGTATAGTGGCTCGGTCAAGTCGGTAGCGAAGTATAATATGACGTTCCTCCATTGTCGACAGGTCCACCAGCGGTCGGTACACGGGAGGATTCATCCTTCTCCTCGCAAGTCCCAGCGGACGGTGCCTAGGAAGGACAACATGGAGCACAGAGTCAAGCAACCCACAGGTACGTAACTACAGCTTGTACAGTACACGATTGTCAATGCATTGAATGGCTTGTATGAGTGGCAATGCAAGGCCTAGGCCTGTGTGACGCAGTAGTAATTAAGCCCTGTGGTCCCTTGTAATGGCGGCTGCCTGACCTGAGAAGTGTGACAGTGGGATGTGAGGTCAATGCGCTGGCGTGACACACCGTGGCGGTAGGCGGTCGAAGACCGCGGCGCAAAGCCGCATTGGTTAACATCGAGCCCTATGGGTTTCACGAGCCAATGACTAGCTGCGCCGGCGGTCGTGGAACGCACCGCGGCGGTACGCGCCACCGCGGCCGTGGCCGCCATTTTCTATCTGGTTAATCACTCGAGACCTGATCATCCACAGGAGAGGACCTATACTGCAAGTACTGCTGTGACCTCGGTCTGGGAGATACAATGGCTGCTGCGACTGGGAAAAGGGCCCCTGCCTTCACTACAGAAGAGTTGGAGAAACTTGTGGATGGGGTCCTGCCCCAGTATGCGCGACTCTACGGTCCTCCAGACCAACAGGTAAGTACACTGTGTGCACGTTGAATGGGCTATGCCTGGGTTGTGTATGGTGGATGTAAGATGGTGGGCTGGGGGGACAATGACGAGTGCAAGGCACGACAGATGAGAGCATGTGCCACATGGCAAGGTTGGGGAGGGGGGACAATCGCATCTATCATGCGGAAAATTTATGATATTTCAATTTCCACCCTGGACATGTCAAATAGGTCAGCGCCCATCAGAAGATCGACATTTGGCGTGCCATCGCCAAGGAAGTCCGGACCCTGGGGGTCCACAACAGACGGGGCACCCACTGCCCCAAGAGGTGGGAGGACATCCGCCGCGGGACCAGGAAGACCGCCGAGTCACTGCTGGGGATGGCCTCCCAACCTAGGAGGGGTGCCAGTCGTACCCTGACCCCCCTGATGTCCCGGATCCTGGCGGTGGCCTACCCCGATTTGGATGGGCGCGTGACGACATCACAGCAGACACAAGGGGGTGAGTACCAGCACATTCAGCTATCTTTACGCGCAGTGGAGGTGCCTGGGTGGGGGAGGAGGGCTGTGGGTGACATTAGGTCAGGGCGCTTTCTGTATTGTATTCCTCTCCTTTAGCCATGTCCCTGTGCCCCCGCCCCCCACCTCTGTATGGTGACAGGTACAGCTAGCCATGGTCCTGCATCACCCATGTGCGCGTTTGTTGTCCCTAGACCTGTTGGCCCAGTCACAAGTACTCAGTAGTGTACCCCGATTGCGCGGCTTAGTGCATGAGGCTCCTGTGTCTGTCCTCTCCGCCAACGGTGTTGACAATGCATGTACTCAACCTTTTATTATGTCTCCCCCACCCTTTTTCTTTCTCTTCTTGTGCATGTGTGCTTCAGCATCATCAGGCGGAGGAGACTTGGCACCGGAGCACGAGGGAGCTGCGACTCACAAGGCCCCGGTGGGCCATGGCACAGACACCGAGGCCCCCAGTGATACGGAGGGCGAGGGGAGCTTCACAACGGGGAGCCGTGGTGAAACCAGCGACACCGACACGTCCTCGGATGGGAGCTCCCTAGCGGTGGCGGCAACATCCGTGCCCCCCGCCTCTACAGGTACAGCTGCCACCCAGCGCACCAGCTCCGCCCTCCCAGCAGCCCCTCAGCCTACGCTCCGTGCCCGCTCGCCCAAGAAGGCGGGCATCTCCTTCGCCCCAGGCACCTCAGCCCCTGCCCCTGTTACCCCTGCTGCCCTCAGTGAGGAGGTCATTGACCTCCTGAGGACCATCATTGTTGGGCAGACTACCCTTTTGAATGCCATCCAGGGGGTAGAGAGGGAGGTGCATCGTAGCAATGCATACCTGGAGGGCATTCATTCGGGTCAGTCTGCCCATCAACGATCGTTCAATTCTCTGGCCTCAGCACTGACGGCAGCCATTGTCCCTGTTTCCAGCCTCCCTCTTCTAACTGCCTCCAGCCTGTCTCTGTCTCCTGTTCCTCTGCCTATCCCATCCACACCATCAGACCAGCCTGCACACACCTCAACACCCAAGGGCAGCTCATCCAGACATAAGCACCACAGATCACACAAACATTCACCCAAGCAACACCCAGATGCAGACATGGCAACAGTCACTACCACCCCTGTGTCCCCCTCCTCCTCGTCTCCCTCCCCCCTCCCTGTGACGTCTCCACTCACACCTGCATGCACACCACCAACAGCCAGTACACCCATCACCAGCACACCCTCCAGTACAGTCCGCACACGTGCAGTCACCACCCCCACTGCCATTTACACGTCCCCTGTGTCCTCTCCCACTGTGTCTGACACCCCCTCTTCCAAGACACACAAACGCAGGCAGCCACCCACCCAACAGCCAACCACCTCACGACAGCCTGCAGCCCATGCACCTTCACCCAAGGACAGCACACCTGACTCTCCTACAACCACCTCCTCTTCCTCCACTCCCATAACCACTGCACCTACCGTTTACCTTGGTCCTAAAAAGTTTTACCTCTCCAATCTTGACCTCTTTCCCTCACCTGACCCACCCACTCCATCTGCTAAGAGTCCCAAGAGCACCTCAGCCACCACCAGCCCGGGTTCACGTGTCAGCGTAATCCATGGATTTTGGAGTCCCCCCTTTGCCAGCAGTGAGACATCGGTCAGCAGCAAGGGGACAGCCAGCCCCCCCCCTGGAAAGAGGAACCGGAAAGTGAGGGGCCGCCGCGGGAGGAGTGCCACGGCTGCCCCAAGGACCAACGTTCGGACACTTCACCTGCCACAACATCCAGGGGAGGCAAGGCCCAGAGAGCCACAGCGAAGGAGGGCAAGGGCAGCAGCGCGGAGAAGTCAGGCAGCAGGAGCGCGGACCAGGAGGGCCCCACAAGCCCCATCCCGGGTGTGAGGGAGGACACCCAAGGGCCCAGGACACCGTCACCGAAGGGTCCAGCAACTGCACGGTCGGAGGGCGACTGAGCAGGGAGTCCTGCCCAGGTCTGACTCCCTGGAATTACAGGAGAAGCACCGCTGAAGAGGGCCCCGCCGTGCAGGAAGGCACCGCTGAAGTGGGCCCCGCCGTGCAGGAAGGCACCGCTGAAGAGGGCCCCGCCGTCCAGAAAGGCACCGCTGAACAGGGCCCCGCCGGGAGGAGCACCGCTGAAGAGGGCCCCGCCGGGAGGAGCACCGCTGAAGAGGGTCCTGCCGGGAGGAGCACCGCTGAAGAGGGCCCCGCCGTGCAGAAAGGCACCGCTGAAGAGGGCCCCGCCGTCCAGAAAGGCACCGCTGAAGAGGGCCCCGCCAAGACAGGCCCGCTCCGCTGGGCCCTTCCTGTCAAGCACCGCTCCGCTGGGCCCCGCCGTCTCAAGCACCGCTCCGCTGGGCCCCGCCGTCTCAAGCACCGCTCCGCTGGGCCCTTCCTGTTAAGCACCGCTCCGCTGGACCCCGCCGTCTCAAGCACCGCTCCTCTGGGCCCCGCCGTCTCAAGCACCGCTCCTCTGGGCCCCGCCGTCTCAAGCACCGCTCCGCTGGGCCACGCCGTCTCAAGCACCGCTCCGCTGGGCCCCGCCGTCTCAAGCACCGCTCCGCTGGGCCCCGCCGTCTCAAGCACCGCTCTGCTGGGCCCCGCCGTCTCAAGCACCGCTGGCCCAATGACTGTGCCGGTTCTGTGTCGTGCTAATGTTCACGCTGCACTCGGGCCACCCTGCCTCCCCCATTGCCTGTGGAGACTGTTATCCACTTGATGGACTGTGACTTTGCACTCCCCTGGATATGTCAGTGGGCAAGCCACCCACTGTAGAGACTTGAGAGACTGTGGCTTTGCACTCCCCAGGATATGACAGTGGGCAAGCCACCCACTGTAGAGACTTGAGAGACTGTGGCTTTGCACTCCCCAGGATTGAACAGTGGGCATGGTGGCCCCTTCTTGGATCTGGCGTCGTGGACTCATGTGGCTGTGGTGCCCCCCCTTCCCTTCCCCCTGAGGTGCCTGTAGTTTTGTCATCTGATGCCCCTGCAGTGTTCTCTCCAACGGACTCAGGTCTCCTGTGTGGGCTTTGCCCATGTGTTGATACACTTTGGCCCACGGACATTTGCAATTTCTGTGACTGTGCGGGACTTTCTGCCTCTATTTCTCGGTCACGCAATGTCTACATTTGAAATTTTTTGCTTCATTTTCCTATTTTACCATGTCTTCAATGAACCTATTTTTAACATAAATGTTGTTTCTCACTTTAATCATATCTTTTCGTTATTCCGGGGGGGTTTGGGTGGGGTCACTTTGACTTGGTGCTCTGCATTGGTGTGTAGATAGTTGGGGGGTGGGTGTGATGCGTATGTGTGTGCCCGTAACCCTTCCTCCTCCCCCCCTCCCCTGTGTCGTAGGTGCGGTACTCACCGAAGTCGTCTGTGCCGGAGTTCGTACTCGTGGTAGATGAGCAGGTAGACGAGAATGGGTAGGATGTGTAATTCGGGCTCCATGCTGTCCTCCGTCCTCCTGGAGTGTATAGAGGTGAGCGTTTTCCCGTTCGTAGTCTGTTTCCGCCGTGTTTTTATCAGCGGCGCTCCCGCCCCGGAAAAGGTGGCGGATTGGTGAGTTGTGATAGGGTGGGCGGTACATTGTCTGCTGCCTGCCTGTTGGCGGTGACCGCCGCGCTGTTTGTCGGTCCCGCCGTGGCGGTCGGAGTGTTAATGTGCCGGGCTCTGTTGGCGGTTCCCGCCAGGGTCAGAATTCCATTTTTTGAACCGCCAGCCTGTTGGCGGGTTGGCCGCTGCTTTATCACCGACCGCCAGGGTCAGAATGACCCCCTATGTCTGTTTTGGCCTCCAGAGATGTGCGGGCCCACTCCAGCGAGTCACCAATGCGCTCCACTGCAGCTAGTACGGCATCGAGTTTTTGGCTATCTTGAGTTGTGGCGTCCTGTGGATGCTTAGCTCCAGTTCCAGAAAAGAGACGACCAGCCCCCGCCATGTCCAGAATCTTAAAAGATGTCAGTGGTCGTTTCTTCACTAGCCGGGTAGCACACAAGTGTACCGTCTCGTGGGGTCCACCAGCGCACCAGGTCAGGTCACGAAGAGCAAACAGCGAAGGCCGATCCGGATTGTGCCTCAGCTGGACAATAAAATGAGCCTGCTGAGACGAGCGCCCACGTCTTCCTGTCTGGCTGAGCCGCATGGCCCAATCTCCCTGCATGCAGATCAACGAGGGCTAGCCTCCGGTCCCTGGCGCAGGGAACAGCGGCAGGGCCACCTCTGAGTCACACCAACTGCAATTTGTGGCGGTATTTCATCTGTTTTATTTGGGCTGGGCCTGTTTGCCTGCACTCCCGGAATGGCGCCGCGCAGCACCACAAGCAGCCCAGCCAACAATGTCTTCTTTATCCGGTAGGTATTCTGTCCCCTGGGCCTTCCTGTCCAGCCTGCGGCTGGGCATATCCAGCGCCGCGTCTCCTCTTAATCGCGCAGGGACAGGCCCGTGTCTCGACAGCCACGCCGGCAGCACCGCGTCAGAGAGCCTGGCCCTCTGCTCTGCCATGCTCCCAGGCGCGCCGGCCCTCACCGCAATTCACCTGGTATGGACGTATGTCCTGCCTCAGCAACTCCACGGGTGCTGGTGCCCCGGCGGGTCGGATGCAGCAATAACGCACTCTTCCAGTGCGGCCTCCTCCGCACGCCTTGTCTTCACAGGCCGCCGCCCCAGCCGCGCGCAGCTCACCTCCGTCCAGCGCAACGCCGCGGAGTCCGCAATCGAGAGTCACAGAGGCCCGGGGCGACTTAGCACCATGGAGCGCCAGGCGTGTAGGCGCCCCTGGCCCCTCTCATGCTTGATGGTGCCGGATAATCCGGAGTTCGGACGCGGAGCTCTATCGGCTCGCGTCCGCCATCTTGGCCAGCTTAGCCACGGCCCTTGGCTCGATTACATTGATTATTGATGCCATTGGTCATTACATAATTAGGATATTCCATGCGATCCAAAAGGTTCATCGGCCTATACGCTTCCCCTTGTAAGTTTACTTACTAAGGACCAGGCACGCTAGCAGTATCTATGATGCCACAATGAAAGATTTGGGGCATGATTTAAATTCTGGAAGAGGGAATACTCCATCACAAACATGACAGATATCCCATCCATCTTATTACGATCTCCATGAGACATCATGGGATCGTAATAAGGCGGATGGGATATCAGACACGTTTGTGACAGAGTATTCCCCTCCGCCAAGATCTAAATCAGGCCCTTGTTTAGCTGTCTGAAAGTGAACTTGTAAGAGACCTCATTCGCACCTCAAGGTCTCCTCATATCAGGGGAAAGGAGGGCACCTTGGTTCGACTCCCAATATCCGGAGTTGCAAAAGTAGCTGAGAAAAATGAAGTGGGCAACCTCTTCATCTACTAATAGCAACCCCTGTTGCAAGGTCCTTAAAATGTACAAAGCAAGATTAATACAGAATAATGCACAATATTATAAGAATAACTAGGATGAAATGTTGGCTGTAATCATTTCTCAGAATCCTCAGAAATTGTAGAAACTATTGAGATTAGGCAAACATGGCAGGGAGATCAGGGCTGGAAGTACGGGTTAACCACCTACAATCAGTAAACACAGGGCAGGTGGGGTTTGACACATAAGAGGGGGCGGTAGACATAGTTGGCCTTCTTACTCTGATCTCTGTATCTGCAGTGAAACATATAATTCTGTCAGTCAATCTGACAAAAGCAGCAGATTCGGATGACTCACCAACCATAATAATAAAATCCAACATAAACTGGTGGACTAAATTTTTCTCTGAAGTGTTTAAGTGGTGTACTCTAACCAGGGCATATCTTGAAAACTGGAAAGGAGCAGCAATTAAACCCATTCTTAAAAAGGATGACTTAGTGGATACCAAGATCTATCGTATAAGTAGCCTGATCAATGTGGGTGCCTAGATATATGCAAAGATACTGTTACAAGCTGTGCACCAGTGGTATGAGGAGGCCAATGAGATTCCATTGGAACAGGGTGATTACAAACCAGGGCACTCCATGATGTACCACTGATTTAGTCTCTGGGCCTTAGAAATCCATCAAGGCTTTGGGCTCTTTATATATTTGCTTTGTGGATTTCCATGCCACCTTTTACCTCGGTGATCGGGGAATTATGTGGTCAAAATCTCAAACTCCTAGAGATCCCAGGTAACATCTTACAGGTATTAAAAGAACTCCACAAGGAAACTTGGGCAACTATGGAATTGGACAGTAGGTGTAGTGTTTCCAGAAGGATAACAATCACAAGGGATGTATGCTGACTCCAGCACTGTTTGCCCTCTTCTTAGGAGACTTCCACAATGTGCTTCTAGCCACCCAGTCCTCTTTGCCCAAAATGGGACAGTCTCATATTCCGTGTCTCTTCTATGCAGATAACCTTGTAATATTGGGCAGAACCCTGGCAAGCCTAAGAAGGAAATTGTCTAATTTTGACAAATACTGCCAAAAGAATAACCTAACAATAATTTTAGAGAAAACGAAAGAAAAAAACTGTGGTATCTGGTCAACTAGGCAAACAAGGATTAGGGAAATCTCAGAATACAAGTACTTAGGGATAGTTTTTAATAACTCCCTCACTTGGGTCCTAAACATGACTACTCTATATCCCAAAGTTCTTTTGTTCATTAGTGGGCTAAAAAAGTTTAAAAATAAAGACTATGGAGGCCCTTCATTTCACTTTGTCTTGGCTACTTATAAAGCAATTGTTTCATCACAAGCTCTCTATGGAGTGGAATTGCAGAGTTTGAGTAATGCCCAAGATTGGGAAAAGCTGGGAGTTGTCTAAAAATCTTGCTATCCCTGCCTAGATGTGCCACGGCATGAGCCATAAGAATAGGAGCTGGGCTTCAATCCTGGTTTTCCAATTTTCGGTACATTCTTTAACTTATTGGAACATACTGATAACGTCGGCCACCCCAAAATTGCAATTTTATTACAAGACCGGAGACTCATATTATGCATTCCTTTCTTCCTTTGATAAACAGCAGCCAAGAAAACAACGAATCCCAGACACTACCAAATTACATCATAATGGAATAACCAATTTCATGTTGCGAATGGACATAACTATTTTGACTGAGAACAAAAAACCCTCTTTTCTTGCTGCTCGCAGTCAAGATAAGTATTCTGCTTGTCATGTCTTCTATTATATTACTAATGTCTTTTATTTGGCTTGATTTTGGCATGTTTACACTATTTATTTATTAACTAGTATACTTTTCCTTTACCATTTCTGGTACGCGAGCTTCGCGCTCTTCACGCTTCCCTGACCGTTCATTTCCTCGTTCTGATGCATTCTTGCCTCTTCAGTGTTCTGGCGTGACGTTTCTCCTTTCAGAGCTCCCGCGACCTTTGCACTGGGCCTTCCGCGACCATTGCGCTGGGGCTTCCACTGTCCCTCAAACGTTTTCGCTGGCATTTAAAGTTTCTTCCGACACTTTCCTCGTGTCAGAATAAGCTGCTGTGAGGGCTTCCCCAGTTGGGGGCCTTCTGTTCAGCTGGGTCCCGCCTCCGAACACGACTGTTTTCCAGCCCCCTTTATCCTGGCCCTCCCCCCTTGGGTTTTCTCTGATTTAACCCTTGTTTATCAGGTTTTCTCTTCACCGGAAACCTATTTAATTAATTTCTAGCGTTTACAGTCAAGTTTCTTTATTTTTGAAACGTATTGTTAGTATTTGACTGCAATTGTTTTCTCTTTTATTTTTATTCTGGCTGGGGACGACCAGGCTCAGTCTTTGAAGGATAATTTAAAATCCTTCATCAAAGACTCTGTTCAGCATGCTGTTTCTGTATCCATGCTTGACATTTCAAAGAATTTAGAAGCTTCTTTATCCAAAATGTTACAGGGCCCAAATGATGTTCCTTCTAAAAAAGGAATGACACATGCTGCACCCCCTATGTGCCTTTCAGAGGCGTTTCTATTACATTTGGGCCTCCCATCCGAAAGGCGGATCCTTGGGCCTCCCTTCCTCCCCCCTTACCATAGTTAATCTAAGAGACACTGACAATGATGGAGATGATATTTTAGATGATGTTGCATCTCATTCACATATTAATGATGACATCTCTGATAAAGGGCCTTTGGAGAAAAGGTGGAAAAGGTGGAAAGTTTCTCCCTCTGTGGTCCCCCCCATTTATAGTCTGATGATCTGGTTGACCATTTTGGGGAACCCATGTTTGACCCTATGTCAATTCATCCACCCAAACTCTTCAGAGTGGTTCCCTCCGATCGTGTCTCCGATTACGTGTCATTTTATTTGAGAAATGCTCTAGATAAATTCTCTCGAAACAAATAACAATCAGAGTGCCCTAGACCACCCTCACAATCGATCCCGACATGTTGCTATTCTTCACTTAGTTTGGGATATATCCCAAGAAAAGGGTCGATAGAGCCTGGTCTAATTGCCAGGATAGGCTTCTGGACCTAGTTGGCCCATTAACTAGGATATTGGATTTGGCCAAGGAGGCAAGAATGGAAGGCAATCAAGTGGACCCTGAGGCTGTTTCAAATTGGGCACACAAGGCAATCTGCATGCTAGGTAATACTAATGCCTACATCTCCCAAGAACGTCGCAAAAGCCTTCTTTTGAAGATTGACCCGAAACTGAGTTCTTTGGCAACCAAGAGACCAAGAGAATATCCCAAAGTGGATGGTCTTCTCTTTGGACACTCTTTTACGTGTACATTTGTTTCTACCTTTGCTTCTTTCAATAAGGCTCAGTCTTCAATGACAACACTTTTTCCCAGTGTGTTTTTGGCAGGGTGGGCAAAGGTCGGGCTCGATTTGCTGGCCGCTATTCATCATGAAGGCAATCCCTCGGCAAAGGCTCCTTCAGTCAAGGCTCCCAGCAGGATTTCTACCAGGGTTATAAGCCTCAGTTCTATCCTTGACGCTTCCAGGGAGCCCACAGCAGGGGATATAGGGCCAAAGGGCACTAACCCACAGGTAAGAACTTCAAATTCTGTCCTTCCTCCCATAGGAGGCAGATTGGGAGTTTGTCTAAATGCTTGGTTATCTCTGACCTTGGATCCTTGGGTTATTCAAACTGTCCAGGGTTATTGCCTAGAGATGTATCAGACACCTTTTCAGACTCATCTTCCCCAACCTCTTCATTTTTCGCAGGATCAGTTCCTTCTGGTTCAGAAGGAAGTGCAGGCACTACTAGCAAAGCAAGCTATAGAAAGAGTCTCCTTCGACCCTTCAGATTTCCACAGTACCATCTTTTTAGTTCAAAAAAGAACAACAAACATCGACCTGTTATAAACCTAAAGCTCTTTAACAATTTTGTAGTGTATCACCATTTCAAAATGGAGATTATCCTTCATCTCAGGGACCTTCTGCTTCAGAACGATTGGCTGGTCCGTCTGGACCTCCAGGACGCGTATCTCGCAGTACCCATTCATCCCTCTTACAGGAAGATTCTTCAGTTCCAATGGGGGGGTCTCTTTCTTCCAGTTCAAGACTCTAGCTTTTGGTCTTTCATCAGCCCCTTGGTGCTTCACCAAGATTCTCAAACCTGTAGTGGCCTTCCTCAGAAGTCAGGGTGTCAGACTCATAGTCTATCTGGACGATTTTCTTATCATGGCACAAGACAAATCTTGCCTTTTGACACAGCTAGATCTTTGTCGAGACCTTTTGTTAAGTCTGGGTTTCCATATAAACCCTCAAAGGTCTGCCCTAGTCCCTTCTCAATGCCTTGAATTTCTGGGTTTCATAGTGAACACAGTTGAATCAATTCTTCAACTTCCTCAACAGAAGGTGGATTTGATAAAGAAGGAAATACGCCATGCTTTGTCTACCCCTCTCTGTTCCCTCAGATCGTTAGCTCATTTGGTAGGTCTTCTTTCTTTCTCCATTCAGGCCATTTTACCGGGGCCTCTTCATTATAGAGCTCTGGAAAAATGTAAGATCTGTCGCCTTCCGAAAGGTCTAGCTTATACAAAGCCAGTTGTATAATCCAGAGAAGAACATTTCTGGTGGTTGAGTCACTTAGATGCTTGGAACGGGAGAACAATTTTCTCTGACACCCCAGATCTTGTCTTAGAGTCAGATGCAAGTTGGACAGGATGGACGCAAGATATGATCAACTCTCGACTGGAAGTTCATGGTCTATTCAAGAGTGAACATTGCACATCAATTGTTTAGAGATACTTGCAGGTTCCTTTGCCATCCAGTCCTTTATAAAAGACAGGGTAAAATGCACAGTTCTCCTGAGAATGGGCAACCTGTCTGCAGTCAGGTACATAAACCATGTGGGTGGCACAAGATGGCACAAGATCCAAACCTTTGGCACTGTTGGCCAGGAGTCCTGGGAATTCTGTCTGCCAAGAAATATCTCGGTCAAGGTGGGATATCTCCTGGGCAAGCTGAATGTGGTGGTCCATTGTTTTTCCAGGCATATCTACGACTCAAGCGATTGGAGACTTCATCCTTCCGTATTAAATCATCTTTCTTCCGTCTTCGGCTCCATGTCAATAGACCTCTTTGCTTCTAGTATCAACACCTAACTTTCTTCCTTCTTCAGTTGGAGGCCGGATCCACTAGCGATTGCCACAGATCCTTTCCTTCAGTCATGACCTCATTCCCTCCTCTATGCGTTTCCCCCTTTCCTCCTCATTGCTCGGGCACTGGCTCAAGTACGCAGACAGCAATCATCCCTCGTCCTGATCACTCCATTCTGCCAGTCCCAGCCTTGGTACCCAACCCTAATAGAGCTAGCTTCAGATCTCCCAGTGTTTATTCCCCTTTTTCCCAATCTGCTCTTGAACCCTCAGGGTCTTCTTAACTGTCTGGTCTTAGAGGACTCCCTACATCTCATAGCTTGGAGAATTTCGGGGCTTCCTGGAGAACCCCAGGAATTTTGGAGGAGGCTGTCCAGTTTATCCAACAATCCTGGGCTCCGGGAACAACAAGGGTTTATAGGTCAGCCTGGTTGGCCTGGTGTAGCTGGTATTTGGACAGGGATTCAGATCTCCTATCAGGAGATGTGACCTTGGTGGTAAATTTTCTGGCTTCCCTGGCATCCCAGGGTAAAACTTATCGTACCATTAATACTTACAGTTCTGCGATCTCTTCTGTACATATCTGAGTGGATGGAAGGCCTATTGGTGAACACCAATTTGTTAGTCGACCATTAAAGGGAGTATGTTTTGCTAAACCTTCAGTTCTCAAATACAACGTTATGTGGAATGTTAATGCAGTACTTCGCCTATTTATCGAATGCTGATTGATCACTCAAACATTTGTCTGCCAAATTCACTATGCTCTTGTGTTTAGTTTCTATCAAATGTGTATCTGATGTAAAGGCTCTGGATGTTTCCCACGTCCGATATTTCTCTTTAGGTGTTTATTTTCTGGTCAGTAGGCATACCAAAACTAATTTATCATCTGTACCTTACCCCTTTTTTTCCTCTCAACCTAAGTTGTGTATTGGTAATTGTTAAACCACTTACGTTTCTCGAACTGCAGATCTCAGGAATATCTCCTCTTTCCAACTGCTTTTTTCCTTTCAGAAACTCCACAAGCTTGTCTCGGCTCCTATCTTGGCCCATTGGGTTAGATGGCTCATGTCCCTTGCTGGTGTTTCCACCCTTTCTTTTGGCACCCATTAGGTGAGAGGGACTGCGGCCTCTCGAACTTTCTGGACGGGGGCTAATTTACATGATATTCTCAGATCTGCAGATTGGTCAAACGTTAGCAGGTTTCGAACTTTTTATGGTAAACCAGATGACCATCCATTTGACACTGTTATATCTTTGCTTTGAACAAGCATAATATGAGCCTCCGGTTTTGTAATAAAATTGAGATTTTCCTAGCCTTGGTGTCTGAAAGGCTAGATTTTATTAAATACACGGAGGCAAGTATTATCCCACCCCAGTTGCATTAACCCTCCCTGTTCCTTCTTTCTGCAGTTTCTTTGCCTTCTACAAACTCAGCTACATCCAGCTAATCCACATCCAGTTTCACCTTACCCGACTTCTCCATGACGAAGTTCCTGGTTGCCAGTTTCTCCTTCTATTTTCCTGATGGACTCCTTTAAGGATTTCTTATCCGCTTTATTGACTTTGTATATAGTTTTTATTTTGCTCTCTGAATCCTTTTCTGACAGACTAGCAAGGAAATAGGTCTTGTTGCTCTCAGTCAAGATAGCTATGTCCATACTCGACATGTGATTGGTTATTCCATTATGATGTAATTTGGTAGTTTTTCTCTTAGGGTTTCTGGGATTTGTGGTTTTCTTGGCTGCTGTTTATTAAAGTAAGAAAACAATGCATAATACTTGCCTTTGTGTCTTTAATAAAATCTAGCCTTTCAGACACCAAGGCTAGGAAAATCTCAATTCTCTGTCAGGAAGAGATGATTAAATGGGAGCTAAGTTGGGCAAAAAGGGTAAGGTTGCGGTTAGATGCCATGGCAGCTGCTGTGCAAATAAATAATTTTGATGTGGCACTATCTCTTTCCTACTCACAGAAAGAACTGTGGGACCTAGGCTCAATGACTTCAAGTGAAAGTCATTGAGCGTGGCTTCATTTTGCATGCAAAGCATTCCACAATGAAATTATGTGAATCCTTGGAACTGAATCCTACCTCTTGTTCTCTACAAGAACTTGAGGGATGTGATTTTTAAATTCTGAATAGTTTTCCACCCACTTACGCTAACCCATGAGGGATTACTTCTTTTAAGACAGAAGAAGGGTTTTGCTCATGTGGGTTGCAGATACGTTGTCCAAGAACACATATTCTATTAGATTGATGTCACTTTTTAACTGTGTGGCAATTTTTAAAACCAATCTTCACAAAGAATGGTTTAAGGTCAAGATCTGTAGCTGTTGTATTTTATTTTATATGCATTCCCTGGATGCAACATGTGCTCTGCCGAGATTCCTAAAGATTTTAACTGATTTTATACCCTGATCCTGTATATCTATGGCTGAGGAGTTTTGGTGTTTTAAGCATTCTGTATTGTGTCCTTCGATTGCCCATTATGATATTATTTGTGCCTTTTGTATTTTTATGGCTACTGGGTTTTTATCATTGTAAAACTTGTCTTTTCTATTTTCGTAGTAATATAAATAATTGGTGTACTGTTTAACAGGCTCAAATAAACATATTTTTTTACTTAAAAACTAAAATTGAAACCGATCTATCCAAGGATGATTTGTTAACAGGAAGATCGTCCGCATCCGCTGGAGGTCTCTGCTACAGGTTGACCAAGAAACCAGCATATCCGAAAGACTACTGCTACCGCCTCTGGTCCTTAGTAAGTAAACTTACAAGGGGATGCGTATAGGTCGACGAATCTTTTGAATTGCATGAGTATCCTAGTCATGCAGTGACTACTGAATCGATGGCTAACTCCAATAATCAAGGAATATTCTGTGAAGAACAACTTTAAACCATCTTACTCAAGAATAACCACTACACAGGAAAGAAATTAACAATTTGTATTTCCCTATTGATTACAATTCTAGATCATCCTTTAGTTCAATCTTTATTCAAATCCACTTTTTATTAATTCAATAATAGAACACATTGGCCCTCATTCCGACTTTGGCTGGCGGCGGTTGCCGCCAGCCAAACGGGAACCGCCACTTGGCCGCTCCGCGGTCAAAAGACCGCGGAGGCCATTCTGGCTTTCCCGCTGGGCCGGCGGGTGCCCGCCAAAGGAGCGCCCGCCGGCCCAGCAGGAAAGGCCCTGCAACAATGAAGCCGGCTCCGAATGGAGCCAGCGGAGTTGCAGGGGTGCGATGGGTGCAGTTGCACCCGTAGCGATTTTCACTGTCTGCAATGCAGACAGTGAAAATCCTGCTGGGGCCCTGTTAGGGGGCCCCTGCACTGCCCATGCCAGTGGCATGGGCAGTGCAGGGGCCCCCAGGGGCCCCACGACACCCGTTCCCGCCATCCTGTTCCTGGTGGTAAAAACCACCAGGAACTGGATGGCGGGAAGGGGGTCGGAATCTCCATGGCGGCGCTGCTTGCAGCGCCGCCATGGAGATTCAGCCCAGCCAGGGGTATTCCGGCGGGAAACCGCCGGATCCCCTTTTCTGACCGCGGCTTTACCGCCGCGGTCAGAATGGGCAATGAAGCACCGCCAGCCTGTTGGCGGTGCTTTCGTTGCCCGCGGCCCTGGCGGTCTAGGACCGCCAGGGTCAGAATGAGGCCCATTATTTCTTAAAGAAAACATATGCGACAATGCAATATCATAAGCTACGAATACCAGTATTAATAATGTAATTCAGCAATTAAGTTCGTCAGTCATTTGTCACTGTCAACGTCACCCCTAACAGCCTACCTAATGAAGACTAGCATTAGCATGGAGGTCTTCATGCGAAAAGCAATTTAGAGAAAACATCAATTTGGAAATTTTTATCTAAGTGTGAATCTTAATAAAACCACGCAGTTGGTACCTAGAAGAAACCGCATAAAAATAGTCAGTCACATTTTCATAGCTACCTATCCAGGATGGATCAGCAACAAGACAGTCTTCTTCTACAGGTCATTAGATAGTCAGCTACAGATCAGGCTCACGGATTATGAGCCCAATATCAGCACCTCGGACAGAGTCTCCTGACGCCAACAATTCTCTCCCCACAATTCTAAACCTTCGTCCCTTGTCATGACTTTTTATTAGAGTTTCCCAGTCCAACCCACTAAGTGCTAATTGGTCAGTCAGTCGGAAGATAGGACTTTAACCTATAGTTTTTGTTAACTAAATCTACTAATTTTCATATGTCCCAAGTCACAAGAAGCGGATTGGTTTTTCATGCGATGCCCTCATCATCCGGCTCGTCGGGTAGCAAAATTGTTGCATATGGCTCTTCAGTCAGTGCCTCTATTGTTCAAGTCCTGGGAAAGTACACTTAGCCTGCTCTACATATAATTGTATCAAATTGTCTTCATCATCTCGTGTCCGCCGGTACATTGCAGAAAGTTCTAGCTAAGTAACTTGAACTTCGAACGGGTCAAGGTTGCATACAACAGTTTCCAGTCCTCTGCGAGGCCTCTGGTCTCTCCATGTTTCAAGTGTGCCAGGCCCAGTGGAACTAGGCCTTTTGTTCAGCTAACTTAGTACTATCAATTAATGTAAAACATAGGTTATACATCTCATTATGACATATTATTACATTTTTCTCATATATTTTCATTATTTTGCACATTTTCAGTCATTTTAGTAAATATGGTGATTTTCAAACATGCACATTATTTTCTACGATTATTTTCTCTACACATTTTCTCATTAGTAATAACATATAGATCATTAATATTTTTCTTAATTAGCATATCTGCATCAACAGTCCCTCCTCTGATGACTAAATATGTAATCACACCTTCCCTCATTATTATTTTTACAGTTGTGTTTCTGATGTTCTTTGACTTCTCCTTAAATTTTCTCTATAGATTCTTCTCCTAGGCTGTTCTTCCCTCCTCTGATCATTCTTGGACTTCCTTAATTTTATCTTTTTATCTTTTGCCACAATTTGCATGTACCCCATAATCCTAATATAGAAACAATCACAATTAATATTCCTTGTACGATTTTCCATATTACCCCATTCCAAATTTGACTAAACCAAGTACCCACGGAAGCAAATCCATTTCCGACCTTTTCCCAAGCCCCTGGTTCCTTCAGTTCCTTCAAATCCTTGCTTGTATTAGTTAAGTTAGTAATTAAGGCCGCCCGCCAATTTGTATCCGCGGTGGCCATTTCGAGATCCCCGCTGGGCCAGTTTCCGCCCGCTGGCCCAGCGGGGATGTTGGGAACCGGCTCCAAATGGAGCCGGCGGTGTTGCGGCGGTGCGACGGGTACAGTTTCACCCGTCGCGCTTTTCACTGTCACTTTTCACTCTGTGGAAGGGGGCCCCTGCACATGCCAGAGGCCCCAGGGCCCCCGCGACTCCCCTTCCAGCCAGCCTGTTCATACCGCCATGAAAAAGCTGGCGGGAGGGGGACTCGTAATCCCCTGGGCAGCGCTGCAAGCAGAGTTTCCCTGGGGGATTACAACCGCCGGGACCAAAAGGACGGGAAACCGCCGGTCCCGGCGGTGCGATCACAGCGCTTCCGCCGCGGTTGTAATTCCATGGGAAGCACCGCTAGCCTGTTGGCGGTGCTTCCGACGAAACAGCCCTAGCAGTCTTTGACCACCAGGGTTGTAATGAGGGCCTAAGTTTTATCACCTTATCACTATCGGGTATGTACGAGCAACAATGCCTAGCGCTAATCATCCTACAGACTACACTGTCTTTTGCTGAAATTCAGTATCTAACAGGAGTATTGCCCCTGTGAAATTTGTCAGCATTTTATCCACAATAGTAGACAACATTTGTATCTTGATCACATTCAAAATAACTCCTACAGAAGGAATTACTGCACCAAAAATATCTCCCACAATTGCAGAAGAGGTTTCCCTACTCTGTCGCTCATGATGTAATTCAGTCACTTTCGGTAATTTCTTTAAATCATCTATCTGATTTTAGGGAAAACTATCCCCAAATAGCATGTCCCACACCATCCTCTAGGAAGACAATAGTAAGCATTAAGTCCACAAATATAGTAGATTCCAGGAATTGCAGGTTCCTGACCATTCAGCGTAAAAGGCCACTTACTCTGGAAAAAAAACACATGCCTACATTCACTCATTCCTACAAATAAAGTGTCAGTGCGTGATTTCGGCCTATATATACAAAGCTTCCCTACATGTAATGCATCTAAAGCTAATTTCCCTTGCGTTTTAATAGCAGTGTAAGCATAATCATTGTTATAAGTCCTTTTCTCCAGTCCAGTCCTTTCTCCAACTTCTCCTCCAATGCCTTTCTCCTGTCATCAGTATGCTCTATGAAGCTTTTTTTCTAACGGGGTTAGTAAACTGGTTAGATTATTTTTATGCGTATTAGCAGTACCAAATGTTAGTGTTGGCTCAAAGAATCCTCTAACTGATACTATGTCATGCTCTTTAGCTACTTTACTCAAATATCTAATAATAGGAACAAAGGAAAACACAACGTCATGGTTACAATAAAAATACTAAGTATACTCTTGGTTATAGAATCTGGTTAGTAGCAAACTACAAGTTATGCCATAAATTAGCGGCAGGCTATGGTACGTAACCCCTTCTTCTACAGAGGAAGGAATTTGCGTACACACAAGACAATTCCTTGCATCCATCGTCTCAACATACTCACTCAACAACCGATAGAACACATTAGAAGAAAGCTCTCCTTGAGCATTGGTATAGTCATGTAAGTATTTTTCATCTAACTTGAACCTCTCTAAAGCCGTCAGTGTAGTAGTCTCAGGAACAGAAGCAATAGTAGCCTCTTTCATTTCATGAACAGACATTCCGACAATCATTATTATGAACATTATTCCACATATAATTGCCCCTCCAACACTCAAATACTTACAGTATCTAATATTTCTAACGTGGTTATTTAATTCAGCCATGATCTGTAAAGAATCAGAAAGTAGAATCGACTCTTAGATATAGTGCAACAGAAAAATCAAAATTGAAGAAAAATATTTCTTTCTCACTGTTCAGTTTCACATGTAGGAACCCTTTCTCCTTTGTCAAAAATCAGTTAGCAGCTTGTCACATCCGGGTTTTCAGTTTGTCATATCAGGTTATCAATGTCTTTTCTGGTTTTATTTCAACAGTCTCTTTTCAGGTTTCTTCAGATTAGCTCAACAACTCAGATTATTGATCCCCTTCAGGTTGCATCAAAGTACTGATTTGAAACTTCTCTGTCAAAACAAAAGGACGTAAACTTGTTTTGCCATTCACTTGTTGCTGCATATGCCCACTCAGGACCTGCGTATCTTCGACTTGCTACTCTCTTTCTTTTTAACCTTCATTTTCCACTTAATTCGCCTTCACTTAATTCATCCTTTCTTGTAGTATCCACTTCTTCTATTGGTTCATCATCATCAATTAATTTTATTCGGTACAAAAATAGACCATAAAAGACATCCAATAAATACAAGCATACAAATTTCATGGTCATTAAATTAATAAAAACATTATTGATACGTATTTCGAATTCCGAAAGCAGCATATAGAAAATTGAACACAGCCTGTATTATATCTACGTTTCCCAAACTGTGTAAATAAAAATAAGCAGGCTGGGTAGTTCTAATACTTTTAGATAAAAATAATGGACGTAAAAACCTTTTTCTTGGGGTATTATAAAAAGTACAAAAGAGTATAAAGTGCAAAGTACTTTGAGAGGTCTTTCAATTGCAACAACATGGTGGAAGATTCTTAAACCAAGTTCCACGTGTAGGAAATGCTACCAGGTAATGTAACGTATTCAAACGTAACCTAGTAAGTAAGAACCTATGTCGCTCTAGGCTAATAGTAGTAAGATATAACATCGGGTGCAATTGCTGTATCTGGTTCCATGCCTGGATTCTATTTGTGGCCAAAATCGGCTCCAGGTCATACATTTTCTGCCAGTAGATTTCCTTTACCTTTTTGATATCCCGCTTTGTCAGAAGGTCTGGCTTAGAAATGAACTCCTCTAGTCCTAATAAGAGAAGAGAGGAGTGGACATATCTGAGCCAAGGTATGTCCAATGATCGTGATAATAAAAGACAATCCTGTATCACCCTTCTGCATAAAAAAGCTTCTGGTTTGGACCAAATTTTTATCCATAGTAATATGGGTTGGAGCTTTTTATAGCTGGATATGCATCTCAGGCCTACTTCTCCATGACAAAACATTACTGACGTTAATTGGGGGACTGCTAATAGCCTTCTTAAAAACTTATTTTCTACAATCTGGAGGCTCGAGCATTCTGCATATCCCCAAACCCCAGCTCAAAATGTCGCAATAGAGAGACATTTGCTGGAAAAAAACAGTCATCATCTCTTTTACAGGTTTGTGTCGCAACCTTTTCGTAAATCTAAAAACTGCTTCTATGGCTTTCTGGAATTGTACTGAACGTATGTTTACTAAACATTTTCCAATTAAAATCTACATCAATGGGAACCCCCAGGTACGTAAAATATAGGACCTTAAGTATTTCTTCCCCGTCCAAGACTAATTTTTTTAGTTTTTGCTAACTTTGGCCCAGTCTTCATCACAAATTACTTAGATCTATTGATTTTGAGACCAAGATTTCCCATGAATGTATTAAAAGCCTTCAATAAAATCTGAAGACCATTTGCTGTCTTTGAGATGAGTACGGCATAATCTGCATACAATAATACTGGAATTGGGGAGTTATTAATAATAGGCAGGTCCTTCCCCAATTCACAGAGAAATTTCTCTAGCCCATTTATATAAAGAAGAAAAAGAAAAGGGGCCAGCACACAACCCTGTCTAACCCCCTTTAGTGAAAGGAACTTCTCTGTTAAACCACCCTCCTGAGAGTAGCAAACTCGAGCTGATGGACAAGCATGAAGTCTGCTAAGTAGAACAATTATGTCTTTGTCCACTCCCATATTTAACATGACCGTCCACAGTTTCACTCTATTGACTGTGTCGAAAGCACAGGACAAATCCATAAATGCTAAATGTATACACCCCTTTTTGACTTTCGTGTATTTTTGGACTATAAGAGTCAGATTGAGTGTTTGTTCTACTGTGCCCAGCCCAGGCCGAAAGCCAAATTGGGCTTCTGAAAGACAGTGAGATTCAGTTGCCCAGTTTTCCAACTTATTTAAAATCACTCGACCTAGGATTTTAACTGAGCTGTCCAATAGAGAACTTGGTTGATAGCATAAATTATCTGCCCTATCCCCTTCTTAAAAATCGGGATGATAATCGCCTCTCTCCACATGTCTACTAGTGGACCTGTCATGACAGATCTCAGAACATTAGTGAGCAATGGCTCCCAATAATCTGGAAGCGCTTTATATAAATCAGCAGGAATTTTGTCTGGGACAGGGGCTTTCTCAGAAGGACAATCTTGAATAGCCTATTTTACATCGGCTACACTTATAGTATTACTGAAAGCCGCACTGATTGAAACATTTCCTTTTATCATAAGACAATTCGTATCATCTTGTTGAACCTTGTTCTCCATTGCAAACGTTTTTGAAAAATAATTCACCCAGGTTTGAGCTGGAATGACAGTATCCATAATCATCTTGTGCTTATCATTCTTAACCACTCGCCAGAATGCAGTTGTATCTTTATTTTTACTTGGTTCGATCAGTTGCTCCCAGGCAGACTCACTTAATTCAGCCTTCCTCTTAGCAAGTGCTTCCTTATACCTCTTTCTTGCAATTTTAATTGCTTGTCGATCTTGAGGAGATGCATTGGTTATTTTCTTTAAGTTTTTTAGGGATAGGGTGCATGCATGATTGAACCATTGAGGGCCACGTACTTTGTTAGTGCCCGGGCACTGTAGTTTTTCAGCCATGTACTTTGTTAAAGAAGAGAATGCGTAAACAATTTCATGGGGGGGCATATCTTCACTCAAAGTTGTCATAGCATCTGTCCATTTGTGCTGCATTAGATCTTTAAAAAAAGCTATTACTATAAATTTTTCCCCATTTAATTGTAAGGCCTTTTCGGGCTGAGAACTTCGGGCCGTATTTATACTCCGTTTGCGCCGAATTAGCGTCGTTTTTTTCGACGCAAATTCGACGCTAAACTAACGCCAACTAACGCCATATTTATACTATGGCGTTAGAGGCGAATAGCGCCAAAGTTCCCGGAATGTGCGTCATTTTTTAGCGTGAACCCCTTCCTTGCGTTAATGATATGCAAGGGAGGCGTTCCCGTCTAAAAAATGACTCCCAGGCCTTTACGTGGTATTTATACTCCCGGGCAAAAGAGACGCCCGGGAGTGGGCGTGGCTAAAAACGGCGCATTTGCGCCGCTTTTTAACGCCTGGGTCAGGCATGGCGTTAAGGGACAAGTGGGCTCAAAATGAGCCCAGAGTGCCCTCCCCTGCCCCCAGGGACCCCCCCTGCCACCCTTGCCCACCCCAGGAGGACACCCAAGGCTGGAGGGACCCACCCCAGGGACATTCAGGTAAGTATTTTTTTATTTTTTTTTAATAATTTTTTTTGGCATAGGGGGGCCTGATTTGTGCCCCCCTACATGCCACTATGCCCAATGACCATGCCCAGGGGACAGAAGTCCCCTGGGCATGGCCATTGGGCAAGGGGGCATGACTCCTATCTTTACAATGATAGGAGTCATGTTGATGGGGGATGGGCGTCGAAAATAAATGGCGCAAGTCGGGTTACGACGATTTTTTCGACGTAACCTGACTTGCCCCATTTTAAGACGCCCATGCGCCATTTTCCCCCTACGCCGGCGCTGCCTGGTGTACGTGGTTTTTCTCGCGCACACCAGGCAGCGCCGGTCTGCTTGCGCCGGCTAACGCCATTCAATAAATACGGCGCCCGCATGGCGCTTCAGAATGGCGTTAGCTGGCGCAAAACTTTTTGACGCTAAACTGCGTTAGCGCAGTTTAGCGTCAAAAAGTATAAATATGGGCCTTCATGTCTGGGTATCGTTTCTCTATTCTCAAGTCACTCTTCAAGCCCAAGCTTATTTCAATAGTTAGAGGGTTGTGATCACTAATACAAGTTGGCGTCACCCTAAACTGCCCGACAAAGGGGGTTAGTTCTCTGGAATAAATAATGAAGTTAATAATGATATGAGCAACTCCTCTTATAAACGTCGGTACCCCTTCTAAGACAGATATATTAAAAAGCAGAAAGTTAGCTGCTATCACGCTGCTAAGAGCATTCCCATAAGGAGAGTGTTTAAAGTGCTGAATAGGACAATCATTTTCATCGAGGAGCCCACAGCAATCTAAATACTCTGGTTCACATAGATGAGCATTGAAATCACCAACCCATATTATTCTTAGGTCCTTTTTACTAATATTCGTTGCCTTGTGTATTATCATCTCCAAGTTGCCAACCACACTAGTATCCGAATTGTCAAAGGTATTGTTATAATAATTAATCAGCAGTATGTCAAATGGTTCTAAAAATTTCAAAAATAGGGCCAGGAAAAAAGGGGATGTGCCTACGACACGCACATCTACCCCCCTTGCCATTACTGATACAAAAGTGACCAGACCTCCCTTAGCCCTACCCGCGGAGGTCTTAATTGCAGGGACACTATGGCCCTCATTACAACCCTGGCGGACGGTGTTAAAGGTGCGGTAATACCGCAAACAGGCCGGCGGACAAAAAAAGGGAATTACGACTCTGGCGGAAACCGCCAACTAAGACAGCCACTTTAACACACCGCCCGCCACGGCGGTACAGACAAACAGCGCGGCGGTCACCGCCAACAGACAGGCGGAAGACAATGTACCGCCCACACTATCACAACACACCAATCCGCCACCTTTTCCGGGGCGGATTCACCGTAGATAGAAACACGGCGGAAACAGCTTGTGCTATGGGAAAACGCTCACCTCAACACATCCCACGAGGAACGAGGACACCATGGAGCCGGAACTACAAATACTCCCTGCCCTTGCATTCCTGCTCATCTACGACCAACAGCGACGTAGGCGCAGAACATACCGGTGAGTACAGCACCTACGACACGGGGCAGGGGGGAGGCAAAAGTTACGGAGACACCCACCAAACACCCCCACCCCCACCCTCGCATATTACAACATACACACCAATGCATTCACAAAAATCACAGTAACAACCCACAATCCCCCCGGGAGAATGCAAAGACAAAGCGAATAGCGGTCAAACTTTGTATTGTGCCAATATACTACTCATTAAAAAATATATGGATATATATATCATGAAATCTGTCAAAAATAAATGTACAATACAAGAAGTAGTGCAGAGATGTACACAACAATGTCCGTGCACCAACAGTCCAAAAATGCATGGGCGACGCCCACAATAGATACCTGACCAAAATCCGAGAGAACACTGCCGGGGCATCAGATAGAAACAATACAGGCACCTCAGGGGGAAGGGAAGGGGGGGCACCTCAGCCAGATGAATGCGAAGCCAGATCCACGACGGGGCTCCATGCCCATTGATGTATCCTGGGGAGTGCAAAGCCACAGTCTCTCAAGTCTCTACAGTGGGTAGCTTGCCCACTGTGCCATCCTGGGGAGTGCAAAGCCACAGTCTCTCAAGTCTATACAGTGGGTGGGTTGCCCACTGTTACATCCTGGGGAGTGCAAAGCCACAGTCTCTCAAGTCACTTCAGTGGGTGGGTTGCCCACTGTGCCATCCTGGGGAGTGCAAAGCCACAGTCTCTCAAGTCTCTACAGTGGGTGGCTTGCCCACTGTGCCATCCTGGGGAGTGCAAAGACACATCTTCGCAAGTAGATGCAGTTCTCTACTGGTACTGGGTGGGACTGGTGCCCAGACTGGATGAGTCTCCCCATGAAAGGTAGTGTCCTGTCACTGTCCCAGCTGCACATGGGAGAAAGATGCCTGATGTGCCGGACTATTCATACCCACACGGTCTTTGCCCTGTTCAGCGGTCTTCACCATGGCGGTCTTGGCCTTGTTCAGCGGTCTTCACCATGGCAGTCTTGGCCTTGTTCAGCGGTGCTTTGCCATGGCAGTCTTGGCCTTGTTCAGCGGTGCTTTGCCATGGCAGTCTTTGCCCTGTTCAGCGGGCTTCACCATGGCGGTCTTGGCCTTGTTCAGCGGTGCCTTGCCATGGCAGTCTTTGCCCTGTTCAGCGGTCTTCACCATGGCGGTCTTTGCCCTGTTCAGCGGTCTTCACCATGGCAGTGTTGGCCTTGTTCAGCGGTGCTTTGCCATAGCAGTCTTGGCCTTGTTCAGCGGTGCTTTGCCATGGCAGTCTTTGCCCTGTTCAGCGGGCTTCACCATGGCGGTCTTGGCCTTGTTTAGCGGTGCCTTGCCATGGCAGTCTTTGCCCTGTTCAGCGGTCTTCACCATGGCGGTCTTTGCCCTGTTCAGCGGTCTTCACCCTGGCAGTCTTGACCTTGTTCAGCGGTGCTTTGCCATGGCAGTCTTGGCCTTGTTCAGCGGTGCTTTGCCATGGCAGTCTTTGCCCTGTTCAGCGGTCTTCACCATGGCGGTCTTTGCCCTGTTCAGCGGTCTTCACCATGGCAGTCTTGGCCTTGTTCAGCGGTGCTTTGCCATGGCAGTCTTGGCCTTGTTCAGCGGTGCTTTGCCATGGCAGTCTTTGCCCTGTTCAGCGGGCTTCACCATGGCGGTCTTGGCCTTGTTCAGCGGTGCCTTGCCATGGCAGTCTTTGACCTGTTCAGCGGTCTTCACCATGGCGGTCTTTGCCCTGTTCAGCGGTCTTCACCATGATAGTCTTGGCCTTGTTCAGCGGTGCTTTGCCGTGGCAGTCTTGGCCTTGTTCAGCGGTGCTTTGCCATGGCAGTCTTTGCCCTGTTCAGCAGTCTTCACCATGGCGGTCTTTGCCCTGTTCAGCTGTCTTCCCCCTGGCGGTCTTGCCCTTGTTCAGTGGTCTTCACCATGGCAGTCTTGGCCTTGTTCAGCGGTGCTTTGCCAGGGCAGTCTCTGCCCTGTTCAGCGGGCTTCACCATGGCGGTCTTGGCCTTGTTCAGCGGTGCCTTGCCATGGCAGTCTTTGCCCTGTTCAGCGGTCTTCACCATGGCGGTCTTTGCCCTGTTCAGCGGTCTTCACCATGGCAGTCTTGGCCATGTTCAGCGGTGCTTTGCCATGGCAGTCTTTGCCCTGTTCAACGGGCTTCACCATGGCGGTCTTGGCCTTGTTCAGCGGTGCCTTGCCATGGCAGTCTTTGCCCTGTTCAGCGGTCTTCACCATGGCGGTCTTTGCCCTGTTCAGCGGTCTTCACCATGGCAGTCTTGGCCTTGTTCAGCGGTGCTTTGCCATGGCAGTCTTGGCCTTGTTCAGCGGTGCTTTGCCATGGCAGTCTTTGCCCTGTTCAGCGGTCTTCACCATGGCGGTCTTTGCCCTGTTCAGCGGTCTTCACCATGGCGATCTTGCCCCTGTTCAGCGGGCTTCACCATGGCGGTCTTTGCCCTGTTCAGCGGTGCCTTGCCATGGCAGTCTTTGTCCTGTTCAGCGGTGCTTTGCCCTGTTCAGCGGTCTTCACCATGGCAGTGTTGGCCTTGTTCAGCGGTGCTTTGCCATGGCAGTCTTGGCCTTGTTCAGCGGTGCTTTGCCATGGCAGTCTTTGCCCTGTTCAGCGGTCTTCACCATGGCGGTCTTTGCCCTGTTCAGCGGTCTTCACCATGGCGGTCTTTGCCCTGTTCAGCGGTCTTCACCATGGCGGTCTTGCCCTTGTTCAGCGGTCTTCACTATGGCAGTCTTGGCCTTGTTCAGCGGTGCTTTGCCATGGCAGTCTTTGCCCTGTTCAGCGAGCTTCACCATGGCGGTCTTGGCCTTGTTCAGCGGTGCCTTGCCATGGCAGTCTTTGCCCTGTTCAGCGGTCTTCACCATGGCGGTCTTTGCCCTGTTCAGCGGCCTTCACCCTGGCAGTCTTGACCTTGTTCAGCGGTGCTTTGCCATGGCAGTCTTGGCCTTGTTCAGCGGTGCTTTGCCATGGCAGTCTTTGCCCTGTTCAGCGGTGCTTTGCCCTGTTCAGCGGTCTTCACCATGGCGGTCTTTGCCCTGTTCAGCGGTCTTCACCCTGGCAGTCTTGACCTTGTTCAGTGGTGCTTTGCCATGGCAGTCTTGGCCTTGTTCAGCGGTGCTTTGCCATGGCAGTCTTTGCCCTGTTCAGAGGTCTTCACCATGGCGGTCTTTGCCCTGTTCAGCGGTCTTCACCATGGCGGTCTTGCCCTTGTTCAGCGGTCTTCACTATGGCAGTCTTGGCCTTGTTCAGCGGTGCTTTGCCATGGCAGTCTTTGCCCTGTTCAGCGAGCTTCACCATGGCGGTCTTGGCCTTGTTCAGCGGTGCCTTGCCATGGCAGTCTTTGCCCTGTTCAGCGGTCTTCACCATGGCGGTCTTTGCCCTGTTCAGCGGCCTTCACCCTGGCAGTCTTGACCTTGTTCAGCGGTGCTTTGCCATGGCAGTCTTGGCCTTGTTCAGCGGTGCTTTGCCATGGCAGTCTTTGCCCTGTTCAGCGGTCTTCACCATGGCGGTCTTTGCCCTGTTCAGCGGTCTTCACCATGGCAGTCTTGGCCTTGTTCAGCGGTGCTTTGCCATGGCAGTCTTGGCCTTGTTCAGCGGTGCTTTGCCATGGCAGTCTTTGCCCTGTTCAGCGGGCTTCACCATGGCGGTCTTGGCCTTGTTCAGCGGTGCCTTGCCATGGCAGTCTTTGACCTGTTCAGCGGTCTTCACCATGGCGGTCTTTGCCCTGTTCAGCGGTCTTCACCATGGCAGTCTTGGCCTTGTTCAGCGGTGCTTTGCCATGGCAGTCTTGACCTTGTTCAGTGGTGCTTTGCCACGGCAGTCATTGCCCTGTTCAGCGGTCTTCACCATGGCGGTCTTTGCCCTGTTCAGCTGTCTTCACCCTGGCGGTCTTGCCCTTGTTCAGTGGTCTTCACCATGGCAGTCTTGGCCTTGTTCAGTGGTGCTTTGCCAGGGCAGTCTCTGCCCTGTTCAGCGGGCTTCACCATGGCGGTCTTGGCCTTGTTCAGCGGTGCCTTGCCATGGCAGTCTTTGCCCTGTTCAGCGGTCTTCACCATGGCGGTCTTTGCCCTGTTCAGCGGTATTCACCATGGCAGTCTTGGCCCTGTTCAGCGGTGCTTTGCCATGGCAGTCTTTGCCCTGTTCAGCGGGCTTCACCATGGCGGTCTTGGCCTTGTTCAGCGGTGCCTTGCCATGGCAGTCTTTGCCCTGTTCAGCGGTCTTCACCATGGCGGTCTTTGCCCTGTTCAGCGGTCTTCACCATGGCAGTCTTGGCCTTGTTCAGCGGTGCTTTGCCATGGCAGTCTTGGCCTTGTTCAGCGGTGCTTTGCCATGGCAGTCTTTGCCCTGTTCAGCGGTCTTCACCATGGCGGTCTTTGCCCTGTTCAGCGGTCTTCACCATGGCGGTCTTGCCCCTGTTCAGCGGGCTTCACCATGGCGGTCTTTGCCCTGTTCAGCGGTGCCTTGCCATGGCAGTCTTTGCCCTGTTCAGCGGTGCTTTGCCCTGTTCAGCGGTCTTCACCATGGCAGTGTTGGCCTTGTTCAGCGGTGTTTTGCCATGGCAGTCTTGGCCTTGTTCAGCGGTGCTTTGCCATGGCAGTTTTTGCCCTGTTCAGCGGTCTTTACCATGGCGGTCTTTGCCCTGTTCAGCGGTCTTCACCATGGCGGTCTTGCCCTTGTTCAGCGGTCTTCACTATGGTAGTCTTGGCCTTGTTCAGCGGTGCTTTGCCATGGCAGTCTTTGCCCTGTTCAGCGGTCTTCACCATGGCGGTCTTGGCCCTGTTCAGCGGTCTTCACCATGGCGGTCTTGGCCTTGTTCAGCGGTGCCTTGCCATGGCGGTTCTGGTACGGATTTTGGTGTGTGGCATGACGATCTCCACACTGGACATTGGTGTGTGGCATGACGAACTCCACACTGGACGTTGGTGTGTGGCATGACGATCTCCACACTGGACGTTGGTGTGTGGCATGACGATCTCCACACTGGACATTGGTGTGTGGCATGACGAACTCCACACTGGACGTTGGTGTGTGGCATGACGATCTCCACACTGGACATTGGTGTGTGGCATGACGAACTTCACACTGGACGTTGGTGTGTGGCATGACGATCTCCACACTGGACATTGGTGTGTGGCATGACGAACTCCACACTGGACGTTGGTGTGTGGCATGACGATCTCCACACTGGACATTGGTGTGTGGCATGACGATCTCCACACTGGACATTGGTGTGTGGCATGACGAACTCCACACTGGACGTTGGTGTGTGGCTTGACGTTCCATCATTGCCCAGCGGGGCTGTGGGATTCTGGACCCTCATGGGCTGTGACTCCGGCGGTGGTCTCCTGACCAGATACGATACTTGAGCCCTCCTGGGCTGGGACTCCGGCGGTGGCGGTGGTCTCCTGACCAGTAACGATACTTGGGCCCTCCTGGGCTATGACTCTGGCGGTGGTCTCCTGACCAGTTACGATACTTGGGCCCTCCTGGGCTGTGACTCTGGCGGTGGTCTCCTGACCAGTTACGATGCTTGAGCCCTCCTGGGCTGTGACTCTGGCGGTGGTCTCCTGACCAGTTACGATACTTGAGCCCTCCTGGGCTGTGACTCCGGCGGTGGCGGTGGTCTCCTGACCAGTTACGATACTTGGGCCCTCCTGGGCTGTGACTCTGGCGGTGGTCTCCTGACCAGTTACGATACTTGAGCCCTCCTGGGCTGTGACTCCGGCGGTGGTGGTGGTCTCCTGACCAGTAACGATACTTGGGCCCTCCTGGGCTATGACTCTGGCGGTGGTCTCCTGACCAGTTACGATACTTGAGCCCTCCTGGGCTGTGACTCCGGCGGTGGCGGTGGTCTCCTGACAAGTAACGATACTTGGGCTCTCCTGGGCTGTGACTCTGGCGGTGGTCTCCTGACCAGTTACGATACTTGAGCCCTCCTGGGCTGTGACTCCGGCGGTGGCGGTGGTCTCCTGACAAGTAACGATACTTGGGCACTCCTGGGCTGTGACTCTGGCGGTGGACTCCTGACCAGTAACGATGGTGCTGGCGGGTTGTGTCTGGACCGCTGGAAATTATGGCGCACTTCTCCGCCGTGACACTCACAACTGGTTGGGGAGACTTCCTGAGGACCTTCCCCACCTTCTTTTGAGTTACAGATGACTCACCAATCGCCTTGGATCCCATTTCACTGTTTGTCCCACCAGGAGTCTTGACACGGTCCCGTCGTCCACTTTCCAATTTCGGAGCCTTTACAGGGGGTGGGCTGACAGTGCCTTGGCTCCGGGTCCTACTGCCTGCCCTAGTGGACGGGGCACTCCAAAAACCTGGTACACGCACCACTGGTACTGGAGGCTTTTTGGCTGAGGCGCTACGACGGGACTGATGAATTGGAGGAGGGGGTGGGGGCAAAAAGGTCAATTTGACATAGGGACAGTTTCTGACGTACACTGGGATGGGTAGCTGGAGGGGCTCTGGGAGTGGAGGAAGAGGAGGTGGTTGTAGGAGGTGTCACTTTAGCTGTTTTGGGTGCAGGTGCAGGTACTGAAGGCTGTCGTGAGGTGGATGGATGTTGGGTGAGTGATTGCCGGCGTTTCTGTACTTTGGGAGGGGGCGTCACAGACACACTGGGAGAAGACACAGGGGACGTGTATATGGCAGTGGAGGTGGTGAGTGCAGGTGAGCGGCCTGTGGTGCTGGGTGTCCTGGTGCGAGTCCTTGTGCCTGTAGATGTGGGGCCTGCAGGTGTGTGTGTAGACGAGACTGGGAGGGAGGAGGGAGAAGAGGAGGAGGGGGACACAGTGGAGACAGTGGATGTTGCTGTGTCTGTATGGGTGTGATGCTTGTGTGAGTGCCTGTGGTGTGTGTGGTGCCTATGTTTGCTTGAGCTACTTGTGTGTGTTGACTTGTGTGCATGCTGGTCTGTAGGTGTGCTTGGGATGGGCTGGGGTACAGGGGATTGGGTCTGGGTGGAGGAAGCTGGAGGGGGGGAGGCTGGACACAGGGACAATGGCTGCCATCAGTGCTGAGGCCAGAGATTGCAGGGTTCGCTGAAGGACAGCCTGACCAGAATGAATGCCTTCCAGGAATGCATTACCGTGTTTCAACTCTCGTTCTACACCCTGGATGGCATTCACAATGGTAGACTGCCCAACAGTGAGTGACCTTAGGAGGTCAATGGCCTCCTCACTGAGGACAGGAGTGACAGGGGCAGGGGCTGAGGTGCCTGGGGCGAAGGTGATGCCCACCCTCCTGGGTGAGCGGGCACGGGGCGAACGCTGAGGGGCTGCTGGGAGGGTGGTGCTGGTAGGGGAGGTGGCGGCTGTACCTGCAGAAGTGGGGCGCACAGATGGTGCCGCCACCACAGGGGAGCTCACATCGGCGGACGAGTCCGTGTCGCTGTTTGGTGATCCTGTGGCCGACGTGAAGCTCCCCTCGCCCTCCGTCCCACTGGTGAATTCAGAGTATGTGGTGTGGCCCTCCATGGCCATGTGGGATGCAGCTCCCTCGTGCTCCGGTGCCACTGTACCTCCGCCTGTTGATGCTGATGTACAGAAGGACAGGGAGAGCAGAAAAAGGGGGGAGACAGAAGAAAGAGAGTTTTAGTGCATGGCATACCGCTACCGTTGGCGGACAAGACAAACGCAGCAGCCCCCTGCATTACGCCGTGCTCCTGCCCTCTGCACATGCAATTTCTGGGATATGGCCTACATGGCAATGGTAGAAATCTGCCCACATGGATGGCAAAGGGGCAACTATACATCAATTTGCCTTTTTGTTGAGCTGGGGTAGAGTGCCACATGGCCTACATAACGGAGGGGCCTTGCCTACCTAACTCGCCCTGGCCTAGGGACACCCACAGCCCACCACCCCCAGCCAGACAGCTCCACTGCATGCAAAGTCCATAGCATGAGGTTGTACTCACCCCCTTGTGTCTGCTGTGATGTCCTTAAGCGCCCATCCAACTCCGGGTAGGCCACCGCCAGGATCCGGAACATCAGGGGGGTCATGGTGCGACGGGCACCCCTCCCACGTTGGGAGGCCATTCCCAGCTGAACCTCCACCGTCTTCTTGCTGCAGCGGCGAATGTCCTCCCATCTCTTGCGGCAGTGGGTGCCCCGTCTCTGGTGGGCCCCCAGGGTCCGGACTTCCTTGGCGATGGCATGCCAAATGTCCCTCTTCTGGTGGGTGCTGACCTACATGACATGCACAAGGAAAGAGGAACAGTCATTACCTACAGCACCGTCGTTGTACTTGGCCCCCTCCCAACTCTATCCCTGTGGCCCATTAATCCCCATGCATGACTGTTCTATGTACTCTGCCCCCTTCCCTCATCCACCCAGCCCTCTCCACCCAGGCCAAGCCCATACAACGTGCTCCCTGTGTACTAACCTGTTGGTCTGGAGGACCGTAGAGTAGCGTATACTGGGGGAGGACCCCATCCACAAGTTTCTCCAACTCCTGTTCAGTGAAGGCAGGGGCCCTTTCCCCAGACGCAGCAGCCATCGTCGCTTCCAGACCGAGGTCACAGCAGCACTAGCAGTGTAGGTCCTCTCCTGTCGAAGGTCAGGTATCTAGTGATTGAAGAGATAGAAAATGGTGGTGACGTCCGCGGCGGTGACGTCCGCGGTGGTGCGCATCATCACCGCCAGCGCACCTGTTCATTGGCTCGTGGGACCCATAGGGTCCAATGTGAAACAATGCAGCATTGCGCCACGCTCTACGACCGCCTACCGCGACGGTGTCCAACGCCAGCGCAGTTACCCCACAATTCCATTGTCCCAGTTTAGAGGTCCGGCAGCCGCCATTTCAGGGGCCCACATGGCTTCAATTACTACTGCGTCACACATACCGAGGCCTACACTCAAAACCTTTCCCGGATGGGTTAATTGTCTGTTGTAGTCTTGTGTGTGACTGTGGGTACATACCTGGAGGAATGCTGACAGTTTCTTCGCTCTTGTCCTTCTTAGGCACCATCAGTTGGGACATATTGGAAGATGGCGGAATCCTCCGGTGTACCGACCGCTGGTGGACCTGTTGACAATGGAAGAGCGACATGTCATCGTGACCTACCGGTTTGACCGTGCCACAATCCAGGACCTATGTACCCAGTTGGAGCCAGACCTGATGTCACCAATCCGCCATCTGACTGGAATCCCCCCTGATGTGCAGGTGCTGTCATAGCTCCATTTCCTTGCAAGTGGGTCTTTTCAGACAACAGTGGCCATGGCATCAGGGATGTCCCAGCCTATGTTTTCCAACGTGTTGTCCAGAGTGTTGTCTGCCCTGCTGAAACACGTAAGGAGATACATCATTTTCCCTGAGGTGGAGGATTTGCCTACAGTGAAAGGTGACTTCTATGCCCTTGGACATATCCCCAACGTCATAGGTGCCATTGATGGGACCCATGTAGCTCTGGTCCACCCCCGCAGGAATGAACAGGTGTACAGGAACAGGAAGAGTTATCATTCCATGAATGTCCAGATGGTCTGTTTGGCAGACCAGTACATCTCGCAGGTAAATGCAATGTTCCCTGGCTCAGTGCATGACGCCTACATCCTGCGGAATAGCAGCATCCCTGATATGATGGATGAACTCCAGAGGCACCGTGTATGGCTACTGGGGGACTCTGGTTACCCCAACCTGTCCTGGCTACTGACCCCAGTGAGGAATCCCAGGACCAGGGCAGAGGAACGGTACAAGAGGCCCATGGGCGGACTAGGAGGGTGATCGAGCGGACCTTCGGCCTCCTGAAGGCCAGGTTCAGGTGCCTCCATATGACAGGTGGTTCCCTATTCTACTCACGAAGAAGGTGTGCGACATCATCATCGCCTGCTCCATGCTCCATAACTTGGCATTGCGACGCCAGGTGCCTTTTCTGCAGGAGGATGATCCAGATGACGGTGTTGTTGCAGCGGTTGAGCCTGTGGAGCCTGTGGACAGTGATGAGGATGAAGCTGATGAAGATGAAAACGACAACAGGGAGTCAGTCATACAGCAATCTTTTCAATGAGACACAGGTGAGTACAATTTCATGTTTCACATTATATTACATTTCACACATCTACCTCAATCCTGTACCTACATTTCACTCCCTATTTGGTAACTGAGTTGTCCCCTTCCATTTCAGTGTCACTATTGTGGTAACCTACGTGTCAACAGCTTGTACCCTTGAAAGGCTTGTGATGTGTGACATTGGTATGTTGACCTTCCAATGGGTAACCTTTTTTAACACTGTAATTGACAATACAAAGTTCACAATCAATGACTGACTTCAATATTATTAAGGTTTCAAGGGTGTTTATTGAAGTGCATAAAAATGTAGGGGGGTTGTGAAATGGGGAGAGGTCATGGTGGAAGAATGTCCATGGCAGAGTCCTGTCTATTAGTCTCACAGGTACATTGCACATCTGGCCATTGGAAGTGGAGCTGGGGCAGTTCCAATCTGGACAGAGTAACAAAGTGGGACAGTGGGGGGACAATCAGGGTGGTCTTATTTCCTGGCAGGGGGCTTGCCATCTTGCTCTGTCCTGTTCCTGGATCTCAGGGCCCGCTTTTGTGGTGGTTGTCCGTCTGCAGGGGGTGGGGTGCTGGTGTGTTGGTCCTGTGGCGGGGCGTCCTGTCCACTAGCGCGGGCGGAGGTGGTAGGCATTTCATCGTCGTGGCTAGTGTCAGGGGGCCCTTGGAGTGCCACTGTGTCCCTCAAGGTCTTTTGAATGTCTGTCAGCACCCCTACGATGGTGCCCAGGGAGGAGGCGATGGTCCTGAGCTCCTCCCTGAACCCCAAATACTGCTCCTCCTGCAGACGCAGGGTCTCCTGCAACTTGTCCAGGACCGTTGCCATCGTCTCCTGGGAGTGGTGGTATGCTCCCATGATGGAGGATAGGGCCTCGTTGAGAGTAGGTTCCCTTGGCCTGTCCTCCCTCTGTCGCACAGCAGCCCTCCCAGTTCCCCGGTGTTCCTGTGCCTCCGTCCCCTGGACCGTGTGCCCACGACCACTGCCCCCAGGTCCCTGTTGTTGTTGGGGTGGTGGGTTAGCCTGGGTGCACTGTAGTGGTGGACACACCGCTGATTGACCTGTCCAGGGTAGGGAGGTATGGGCCCGCTGGGTGGGTGCTGTGCTGGTGTTCCCAGAGGGTGTAAGCTCGGTGTTGGGCTGTGGCTGGGCAAGGGGAACCGACTGTCCTGAGGCCCACGATGGTCCGGGCTGGTCATTAAGATCCAGTAGGGCAGAGCTGCTGTCGTCACTGTGGGCCTCTTCTGAGGGTGGTGTGGTGTTGTCTGGACCCTCTGGTGTGGTGACGTTCCTTCAGGTTCCTGCGGGGGTATAAGTACATGATTATTGCATGTGTGTGTTTCATGGTGTGCAATGGTTGGGTGTGCGTGAACCCCAGTGCAGGCATTCCTGTGTGGGGGCTTGTGTGGTGATGGTTGGGGGGTGTTGTGGGTATGTGCAGTGGGCATGCTTTAGTGATGGGTGTCCATGCTTAGTTGTGTCATGCAGATCTTGGGTTTGGGATGCTTGGTTGGTGTTATGGGTAGATTAGTGAGGAGTTAGGGTGGTAGGGGAGGGTGTGAGGGTGGGGGTGTGTGATAGCATGCAGGTAGGGTGGGGGATATGATAGTGAAGATTTGACTTACCAGTGTCCGTTCCTCCATCGACTCCTGCGAGGCCCTCAGGATGCAAGATGGACAAGACTTGCTCCTCCCATGTTGTTAGTTGTGGGGGAGGAGGTGGGGGTCCGCCGCCAGTCCGCTGTACCGCGATGTGGTGCCTGGATACCGTGGAACGCACCTTCCCCAGTAGGTCGTTCCACCTCTTCCTGATGTCCTCCCTATTTCTTGGGTGCTGTCCCACAGCGTTGACCCTGTCAACTATTCTTTGCCATAGCTCCATCTTCCTGGCTATGGATGTGTACTGTACCTGTGAGCCAAATAGCTGTGGCTCTACCCTGATGATTTCCTCGACCATGACCCTGAGCTCCTCCTCGGAGAAGCGGGGGTGTATTTGGCGTGCCATGGGGTGGTGTGTGTGATGTGTGGGGTGGTGTATGTGTTGATGAGTGTGGTGAGTGTAGTGGTATGTGGTGTTTTGTGCGTGGATGTTGTGTGGGTGATGGTGTAGTGTGCCTCTGTGTGATGGGTTCTCTATTCTGTGCTGTCTCTCTCTGGCCTTCTCTCAGAAATTCTGGTCGTAGGGGTTTGTGGGTGATGTGGGTGTGTGTTTTATATTGTGTTGGGTGTGTGGGAGTGTTGTTTGTATGTGTATCAGGTGTGTGTATTTGGAATTGTCCAATGTGGTGGTGTTTTGGAGGTGTGTGTGTATTTTGAGCGCGGCGGTGTGTACCGCCAATGGAATACCGCGTTTGAAAGACCGCTGCGTGGATTCGTGGGTCGTAATAGCATGGGCGTGTTTCTGTTGGCGTGGAGGTGGAGGATTTGTTTCCGCATATTTATCGCGGACCTTTGGTGTGGCGGACTTGTGTGGGTGTCTGATTTTCAGCGGAATCCGTGATGTGTGTCATAATAGCTGTGACGGTCTCACGCGGCGGCGGCGGTGTATTGGCGATCTTCTGCACGGCGGTAAGCGGCTTTTACCGCCAATGTTGTAATGACCACCTATATGTGGTATAACCATTAATATATGGAGGCTCTCTAAGCCAAGTCTCTTGGCAACAGATAAAAAGATTCTCTTTCACTAACTTTAGCCAATCAGGGTTTCCCATTTTTGATTTTAATCCTGCTACATTCCAGGAAATAATCCCTGAAACTGTTGTATCGTGTATATCGTGTGTATCGGAGGCTCCCTTAGATTGCAGAAAGGACTGATGCAGTATATTTGACTCCAGAGTCCCCTGTAAGGGTGACCCAGTTGCTAATGGTCAGTCTAACTGCTCTAAAGAGGCCAGGAGCTCAAATCTATTAGACAGCGTCAGGGTGGTATCAAGTGGTTTAGAGACAGCAAAATGGCTAAAATTCTGATTTCCAGGGTAAATTGTATCAGATAGACAGGACTTGGGTGAAGAGAGAATAAACTTGGATAACCGTTGTGCTCTTATAGGCCCTCAGGTAGCGTTATAGTTGAAAAGTGATGGTGCAAGGCATTAACTATCAAGGGACTCCTAAACTTTATAATTATGCAATCCCCTTGTGAGGACCTCGGGGATAAGCCAACCCAGGGGACTCTTCTTACAGTTAAAATGTCCTTGCAAAAGTCTACCCTCCTCCCCGAATGCTTTCCTACCCAGTGCGTCACTTTATTTAACAATGATGCATGAGACTCATAATGCGAATTTCCTAGTGTAGGAACATTTTCCAAAATTAAAATATAGGGAGCACATGCTGGCGGGATCCTTGGATAAGTTGTTTGAGTTCTTATAGTCAACTGGCCCTCAGAGTTCTCCCGTTTATCCATGTCCCGCCGAGATTGTGCATTTATAGAATTTTGTGTTACCACTAGTTTCGAGGGCTTAGAAGCTAGATTCTGGATGGGATTCGGCCTGTGATTTGGGTATAACTGAGTAGCCGGGGCTGGTGGGTGCACAGACTCAGTATGGTTGATTTGAGATTCGTCCCTCAGTGGTGAAAAGTTTGTTGTCGTTGATATAAAGTCAACCTTCTCCGTGAGAACAGCCACTTTCTCCAGAACCAAAGAACATAACTTTTTTATATCCCTGAGTTGATTCTCAATCTGACTGAGGCAGTCATTAGAGGGCTCTGAAGTCTTACTGTCTCTTATCTGTTTTCCCATAGTTCTTTTTAGTGGGTTGGGTTGTTGTTTCCCCTTTCTCTTCTCCATTCCTACTGAGTCCTTTTCGGGCTCATAAGATTTTGCAGGAGAGAAGGCTGGATCTAAAGAGGGGGCTATAGCATGGGGAGGGATCACTTGCCTACTCTTTTTTGAGGGTGGACTCTTAGGGGTCATGGAAGTAATTAAGTCTACTCGGGGGTCCTTATCCATTATTAAACAAGGATTCGCTGTCCTTATCTTAGTTAGTGGAGATTTTACATGGGGAGTCCTTTCTTCCCCCTCACCTTTCCCTATTTTCTCAAGGGATGACGCTAGAGTAGCTTCCACTCTCCCTATCTCCTGAATGGAGCACCTTCTTCCACAATCTCCTTTTCGTTTCCCCATCAGGGCTAGCTAGTCCTTGATTAGAAAGAGAAAAGAAAAAACTGAACGCCTTATGTTTTTCCCTTCCTTGCAGAGTCCAGTGCCCATTCCTAACCTGGGGTAGGGCTGAGTTTTATACAACTCCTAACATGAGGGGGAGATGGCTAGTCACAGCTTCCTGCCACAGAAGCCCGAGATTTGTGATCCTATAATCCTCACCGTCACCTGGTGCGCGTATAGATCAACAAGACACATGGGTGATCATTACAACCCTGGCAGACGGTTTTAAAGCTGCGGAAATACTGCAAACAGGCCGGCGGACAAAAAAAGGGAATTATGACCCTGGCGGAAACCGCCAACAAAGACAGCCACTTTAACACACCGCCCGCCACGGCGGTACAGACAAGCAGCGCGGCGGTTACCGCCAACAGACAGGCGGGAGACAATGTACCGCCCACACTATTACAACCCGCCAATCCGCCACCTTTTCCGGGGCAGATTCACCGTGGATAAAAACTCGGCGGAAACAGCTTTTGCTATGGGAAAACGCTCACCTGAACACATCCCACGAGGAAGGAGGCCACCATGGAGCCGGAATTACAAATAATCCCTGCCCTTGTCTTTCTGCTCCTCTACGACCAACAGCTACGTAGGCGCCGAAGACACCGTTGAGTACTGCACCTACGACACGGGGGAGGGGGGAGGCAAAAGTTAGGGGGACACCCACCAAACACCCCCACCCCCACCCTCGCATATTACAACATACACACCAATGCATTCACAAAAAATCACAGTAACAACCCACAATCCCCCCGAAAGAATGAATAGACAATGCGAAATTCGGTCAAACATTATAATGTGCCAATATACATGTCATACAAAAATATACAGATATATATTTCAAAATCACTCATAATTATATTTACAATACGAGAAGTAGTGCAGATATGTACACAACAATGTCCGTGCACCAACAGTCCAAAAATGCATGGGCGAGGCCCACAAACGGTACCTGACCACTATCGGAGAGAACACTGCCGGGGCATCAGATCGAAATACTACAGGCACCTCAGGGGGAAGGGAAGGGGGGGCACCTCAGCCAGATGAATGCGAAGCCAGATCCACGACGGGGTTCCATGCCCATTGATGTATCCTGGGGAGTGCAAAGCCACAGTCTCACAAGTCTCTAAAGTGGGTGGGTTGCCCACTGTGCCATCCTGGGGAGTGCAAAGCCACAGTCTCACAAGTCTCTACAGTGGGTGGGTTGCCCACTGTGCCATCCTGGGGAGTGCAAAGCCACAGTCTCACAAGTCTCTACAGTGGGTGGGTTGCCCACTCTGCCATCCTGGGGAGTGCAAAGCCACAGTCTCTCAAGTAGATGCAGTTCTCTACTGGTACTGGGTGGGACTGGTGCCCAGACTGGATGAGTCTCCCCGTGAAAGTTCATGTCCTGTCACTGTCCCAGCTGCACATGGGATAAGGATGCCTGATGTGGCGGCCTTTTCATTCCTGCACGGTGCTTGCCCTGTTCAGCGGTCTTCACCATGGCGGTCTTTGCCCTGTTCAGCGGTGCTTTGCCATGGTGGTTCAGGACTGTTCAGCGGTGCTTTGCCATGGCGGTCTTTGCCCTGTTCAGCGGTGCCTTGCCATGGCGGTTCAGGACTGTTCAGCGGTCTTCACCATGGCGGTCTTTGCCCTGTTCATCGGTGCTTTGCCATGGCGGTTCTGATACGGACATTGGTGTGTGGCATGACGATCTCGACACTGGGCACTGGTGTGTGGCATGACGTTCTCTACACTGGGCATTGGTGTGTGGCATGACGTTCCATCATTGCCCAGCGGGGCTGTGGCAGCCGGGCCCTCTTGGGCTGTGACTCTGGCGGTGGTCTCTGGACCAGTGACGATACTTGTGCCCTCCTGGGCTGTGACTCTGGTGGTGGTCTCCTGACCAGTGACGATACTTGTGCCCTCCTGGGCTGTGACTCTGGCAGTGGTCTCTGGACCAGTGACGATACTTGTGCCCTCCTGGGCTGTGACTCTGGCGGTGGTCTCTGGACCAGTGACAATACTTGTGCAACTCTGGCGGTGGTCTCCTGACCAGTGACGATACTTGTGCCCTCCTGGGCTGTGACTCTGGTGGTGGTCTCTGGACCAGTGACGATACTTGGGCCCTCCTGGACTGTGACTCTGGCGGCGGTCTCTGGACCAGTGACGATACTTGTGCCCTCCTGGGCTGTGACTCTGGCGGTGGTCTCCTGACCAATGATGATACTTGTGCCCTCCTGGGCTGTGACTCCAGCGGTGGTCTCCTGACCAGTGACGATACTTGTGGTCTCCTGACCAGTGACAATACTTGTGTCCTCCTGGGCTGTGACTCTGGCGATGGTCTCTGGACCAGTGACAATACTTGGGTCCTCCTGGGCTGTGACTCTGGCGGTGGTCTCTGGACCAGTGACGATACTTGGGCCCTCTTGGGCTGTGACTCCGGCGGTGGTCTCCGGACCAGTGACGACGGTGCTGGCGGTTGTGTCTGGACCGACTGAAATGATGGCGCACTTCTCTGCCATGACACTCACAAGAGGCTGGGCAGACTTCCTCTGGACCTTCCCCACCTTTGTTGGAGTCACAGCTGACACACCAATCCCCTTCGAACCCATGTCAGTTGTTGTCCCACCAGGAGTCTTAACACGGTCCCGTCGTCCACTCTCCAATTTTAGAGCCTTTACAGGGGGTGGGCTGCCAGTGCCTTGGCTCTGGGTCCTACTGCCTGCCCTAGTGGCCGGTGCACTCCACAAGCCTTGAACATGCACCAATGGTATTGGAGGCTTTTTGGCTGAGGCGCTACGACGGGACTGATGAATTGGAGGGGGGTGTGGGGGCAAAAAGGTCAATTTTACACAGGGACAGTTTCTGACGAACACTGGGATGGGTAGCTGGAGGGGGTCTGGGAGTGGAGGAAGAGGAGGTGGTTGTCGGAGGTGTCACTTTAGTTGTTTTGGGTGCAGGTGCAGGTACTGGAGGCTGTCGTGAGGTGGATGGATGTTGGGTGAGTGATTGCCGGCGTTTGTGTACTTTGGGAGGGGGCGTCACAGACACACTGGGAGAGGACACAGGGGACGTGTAAATGGCAGTGGAGGTGGTGAGTGCAGGTGAGCGGCATGGGGTGCTGGATCTCCTTGTACGACTCATGGTGCCTGTAGATGTGGTGCATGCAGGTGTGTGTGTAGACGAAACTGGGAGGGAGGAGGGAGAAAAGGAGGAGGGGAACACAGTGGAGACAGTGGATGTTGCTGTGTCTGTATGGGTGTGATGCTTGTGTGAGTGCCTGTGGGATGTGTGGTGCCTATGTTTGCTTGAGCTACTTTTGTGTGTTGACTTGGGTGCATGCTGGTCTGTAGGTGTGCTTGGGATGGGCTGGGGTACAGGGGATGGGGTCTGGGTGGAGGAAGTTGGAGGGGGGAGGCTAGACACAGGGACAATGGCTGCCATCAGTGCTGAGGCCAGAGATTGCAGGGTTCGCTGAAGGACAGCCTGACCAGAATGAATGCCCTCCAGGAATGCATTACCGTGTTGCAACTCTCGTTCTACACCCTGGATGGCATACACAATGGTAGACTGCCCAACAGTGAGTGACCTGAGGAGGTCAATGGCGTCCTCACTGAGGGCAGCAGGGGTGACTGGGACAGGGCCTGAGGTGCCTGGGGCGAAGGTGATGCCCACCCTCCTGGGTGAGCGGGCACGGGGCGAACGCTGAGGGGCTGCTGGGAGGGCGGTGCTGGTAGGGGAGGTGGCGGCTGTACCTGTTGAAGTGGGGGGCACAGGTGGTGCCGCCACCACAGGGGAGCTCCCATCGGCGGACGAGTCCGTGTCGCTGGTTGGTGATCCGATGGCTGACGTGAAGCTCCCCTCGCCCTCCGTCCCACTGGTGCATTCAGAGTCCGTGGTGTGGCCCTCCATGGCCATGTGGGATGCAGCTCCCTCGTGCTCCGGTGCCACTGTACCTCCGCCTGTTGATGCTGATGTACAAAAGGACAGGGAGAGCAGGAAAAGGGAGGGGAGACAGAAGAAAGAGAGTTTTAGTGCATGGCATTCCGCTACCATTGGCGGACAAGACAGACGCAGCAGCCCCCTGCATAACGCTGTGCTCCTGCACTCTGCACATGCAATTTCTGGGTTATGGCCTACATGGCAATGGTGGACATCTGCGCACATGGATGCCACAGGGGCAACTATACCTCGACTTGTCACTCTGCTGAGGTGGGGTTGAGTGTCACATGGCCTACATTACGGAGGGGCCTTGCCTACCTAACTCGCCCTGGCCTAGGGACACCCACAGCCCACCTCCCCCACCCAGACACCTCCACTGCACACAAAGTCTGCAGAATGAGGTTGTACTCACCCCCTTGTGTCTGCTGTGATGTCCTCAAGCGCCCATCCAACTCCGGGTAGGCCACAGCCAGGATCCGGAACATCAGGGGGGTCATGGTGCGACGGGCACCCCTCCCACGTTGGGAGGCCATCCCCAGCTGAGCATCCGCCGTCTTCTTGCTGCAGCGGCGAATGTCCTCCCATCTCTTACGGCAGTGAGTGACCCGTCTCTGGTGGGCCCCCAGGGTCCAGGCCTCCTTGGCGATGGCACGCCAAATGTCCCTCTTCTGGTGGGTGCTGACCTACATGACATGCACAAGGGAAGAGGAACAGTCATTACCAACTGCACCATCAATGTGAGTGGCCCCCTCCCTACTCTGGCCATGTGGCCCATTCATTCCCATGCATTAATGTTCTATGAACTCTGCCCCCTTCCCTCTTACACCCAGCCCTCTCCACCCAGGCCTAGCCCATACAACGTGCTCCCTGTGTACTAACCTGGTCTGGAGGACCGTAGAGTAGCGTGTACTGGGGGAGGACCCCATCCACAAGTTTCTCCAACTCCTGTGCAGTGAAGGCAGGGGCCCTTTCCCCAGACGCAGCAGCCATCGTCACTTCCAGACCGAGGTCACAGCAGCACTAGCAGTGTAGGTCCTCTCCTGTCGAAGGTCAGGTATCTAGTGATTGAACAGATAGAAAATGGCGGTGACGTCCGCGGCGGTGCGCATCATCACCGCCGGCGCACCTGTTCATTGGCTCCTGGGACCCATAGGATCCAATGTTAACCAATGCAGCATTGCGCTGCGGTCTACGACCGCCTACCGCGACGGTGTGCAACGCCAGCGCAGTTACCCCACAATCCCATTGTCCCAGTTTAGAGGTCAGGCAGCCGCCATTTCAGGGGCCCACATGGCTTCATTTACGACTGCGTCACACATAGCTAGGCCTACACTCAACACACATACAGGAAGGGTTTTGTGTCTGGTGTAGTCTTGTGTGTAACTGTGGGTACATACCTGGAGGAATAGTGACTGGTTCTTCGCTGTTGTCCTTCGTAGGCACCGTCAGCTGGGACATATGAGAAGATGGCGGAATCCTCCGGTGTACCGACTGTTGGTGGACCTGTTGACAATGGAAGAAAGACATGTCATCGTCACCTACCGGTTTGACCGTGCCACTATCCAGGAACTATGTACCCAGTTGGAGCCAGACCTGATGTCACCAATCCGCCATCCGACTGGAATCCCCCCTGACGTGCAGGTGCTGTCAGTGCTCCATTTCCTTGCAAGTGGGTCATTTTAGACTACTGTGGCCATGGCATCAGGGATGTCCCAGCCTATGTTTTCCAACGTCTTGTCCAGAGTGTTGTCTGCCCTGCTGAAACACGTAAGGAGATACATCATTTTCCCTCAGGTGGAAGATTTTCCTACAGTGAAAGGTGACTTTTATGCCCTTGGACATATCCCCAACGTCATAGGTGCCATTGATGGGACCCATGTAGCTCTGGTCCCCCCCCCACAGGAGTGAACAGGTGTACAGGAACAGGAAGAGTTATCATTCCATGAATGTCCAGATGGTCTGTTTGGCAGACCAGTACATCTCGCAGGTAAATGCTATGTTCCCTGGCTCTGTGCATGACGCCTACATCCTGCGGAATAGCAGCATCCCTGATATGATGGGTCAACTCCAGAGGCACCGTGTATGGCTATTGGGGGACTCTGGTTACCCCAACCTTTCCTGGCTATTGACCCCAGTGAGGAATCCCAGGACCAGGGCAGAGGAACGCTACAATGAGGCCCATGGGAGGACTAGGAGGGTGATCGAACGGACCTTAGGCCTCCTGAAGGCCAGGTTCAGGTGCCTCCATATGACAGGTGGATCCCTATTCTACTCACCGAAGAAGGTGTGCAACATCATCATCGCCTGCTCCATGCTCCATAATTTGGCTTTGCGACGCCAGGTGCCTTTTCTGCAGGAGGATGATCCAGATGACGGTGTTGTAGCAGCTGTGGAGCCTGTGGAACCTGTGGACAGTGATGAGGATGAAGCTGAGGAAGAAGAAAACGACAACAGGGAGTCAGTCATACAGCAATATTTCCAGTGACACACAGGTGAGAACATTTTCTGGTTTAACATTACATTAACTTTCACACGTCTACCTTTATCCTGTTCCTCCATTCCAATCACTATTTGTTAACTGAGTTGTACCCTTCCATTTCAGTTTCACGAGTGTGGTAACCTACGTGTCAACTGTTTGCATCCTTCATGGGCTTGTGATGTGTGACATAGGTATGTTAGCCTTACAATGGTACAGCCATTATGACACTGTCATTGATAATACAAAGTACCAAATCATAGACTGACTCCAGATTGTTTTGTGTTTCAAGGGTGTTTATTTAAGTGCTGAAAAATGAAGGGGGGTTGTAATATGGGATGGGGGAGGAATGTCCATGGCAGAGTCCAGTCTATTAGTCTCACAGGTGCACTGCCCATCTGGGCATAGGAAGTGGAGCTGGGGCAGTTCAAATATGGACAGGGTAACAAAGTGGGACAATGGGAGGACAATCAGGATGGTCTTATTTCCTGGCGGGGGTCTTGCCATCTTGCTCTGTCCTGTTCCTGGATCTCAGGGACCGCTTGCGTGGTGGTTGTCCGTCTGCAGGGGATGGGGTGCTGGTGTGGTGGTCCTGTGGTTGGGCGTCCTGTCCACTAGCGCCGGCGGAGGTGGTGGGCAGTTCATCGTCGTGGCTAGTGTCAGGGGCCCCTTGGAGTGCCACGGTGTCCCTCAAGGTCTGCTGTATGTCCTTCAGCACCCCTACGATGGTGCCCAGTGCGGAGCCGATGGTCCTGAGCTCCTCCCTGAACCCCAAATACTGCTCCTCCTGCAGGCGCAGGGTCTCCTGCAACTTGTCCAGGACCGTCGCCATCGTCTCCGAGGAGTGGTGGTATGCTCCCATGATGGAGGAGAGGGCCTCGTGGAGAGTTGGTTCCCTTGGCCTGTCCTCCCTCTGTCGCACAGCAGGCCTCCCAGTTCCCCTATGTTCCTGTGCCTCTGTCCCCTGGAACGTGTGCCCACTACCACTGCCCCCAGGTCCCTGTTGTTGTTGGGGTGGTGGGTTACCATGGGTGCCCTGTAGTGGTAGACACACCGCTGATTGACCTGTCCTGGGTAGGGAGGTATGGGCCCGCTGGGTGGGTGCTGTGCTGGTGTTACCAGAGGGTGGAATGTCGGTGTTGGGCTGTGCCTGTGCAAGGGGAACCGACTGTCCTGAGGCCCACGATGGTCCGGGCTGGTCATCAAGATCCAGTAGGGCAGAGCTGCTCTCGTCACTGTGGGCCTCTTCTGTGGGTGGAGTGGTGTTGTCTGGACCCTCTGGTGTGGTAACGGTCCTTCGGGTTCCTGCAGGGGCATAAGAGCATGATTATTGCATGTGTGTGTGTAATGGTGTGCAATGGGTGGGTGTGTGTGAACCCTAGTGCAAGCATTCCTGTGTGGGGGCTTGTGTGATGATGGTTGCGGGGGGTGTTCTGGGTATGTGCAGTGAGCATGCTTTAGTGAGGGGTGACCATGCTTAGTTGTGTCATGCAGGGCTTGGTGTTGGGATGGGTGGTTTGTGTTATGGGTACATTAGTGAGGAGTTGGAGTGATAGGGGACGGTGTGAGGGTGGGGGTGTGTGATAGCATGCAGGTAGGGTGGGGGATATGATAGTTAAGAATTGACTTACCAGTGTCCCATCCTCCACCGACTCCTCCTTGGCCCTCAGGATGCAAGATGGTCAAGACTTGCTTCTCCCATGTTGTTAGTTGTGGGGGAGGAGGTGGGGGTCCGCCGCCAGTCCGCTGCACCGCAATGTTGTGCCTGGAGACCGTGGAACGCACCTCCCCCCGTAGGTCGTTCCACCTCTTCCTGATGTCCTCCCTATTTCTTGGGTGCTGTCCCACGGCGTTCACCCTGTCGACTATTCTGCACCATAACTCCATCTTCCTGGCTATTGATGTGTGCTGTACCTGTGAGCCAAATAGTTGTGGCTCTACCCGGACGATTTCCTCCACCATGACCCTGAGCTCCTCCTCGGAGAAGCAGGGGTGTCTTTGGCGTGACATGGGGTGGTGTGGGTGAGGTGTGGGGTGGTGTATGTGGTGATGAGTGTGGTGAGTGTAGTGGTGTGTGGTGTTTTGTGCGTGGATGTTGTGTGGGTGATGGTGTTGTGTGCCTCTGTGTGATGGGGTTGTCAATTGCTGTGCTGTCTCTCTGGCCTTCTTTCAGAATTTCTGGTCGTAGGGGTTTGTGGGTGATGTGGGTGTGTATTTTATATTGTGTTGGGTGTGTGGGAGTGGTGTTTGTATGTGTATCAGGTGTGTGTATTTGTAATTGTCCAATGTGGCGGTGTTTTGTAGATGTGTGTGTATTTTGAGCGCGGCGGTGTGTACCGCCAATGGAATACCGCGGTTGAAAGACCGCCGCGTGGATTCGTGGGTCGTAATAGCATGGGCGTGTTTCTGTTGGCGTGGAGGTGGAGGATTTGTTTCCGCATGTTTATCACTGACCTTTGGTGTGGCGGTGTTGTGTGGGTGTCTGAATTTCGGCGGATTCCGAGATGTGTGTCATAATAGCTGTGGCAGTCTACCGCGGCCGCAGCGGTGTATTGGCGGTCTTCTGCACGGCGGTAAGCCCCCCAAAGTGTCTAAAAAGCCTCTTGAATACCCAGAATGACAGAGACTCCTCCTTCTCTTCCTTCAGTCTGCGCTTTTTCGCAATTCTGTCTCATTCGCCGGGGCCCCAGAAACAAAATTAAAGGGGGGATCCCAGCCCAGCCTCTTCCTGTCAATGACGGGCAAAGGATGGGCCCGGGCACCACCCGCGCTCATTCCGCAAGGCAGGAGCGCGATGAAAGATTTAAAGGGCTGCTCCACCCGCGATGAAAGATTTAAAGGGCTCCTCCGCCTCAGGCAGCAGTCCAGCGCGTCCCGCGAGGCGGGAGTGCGATGAAAGATTTAAAGGGCTCCTCCGTCCCAGGCAGCAATACAGCGCATCTCTGCGAGGTGGGAGCGCAATGAAAAGATTTAAAGGGCTCCTCCGCCTGCTATGAAAGATTTAAAGGGCTCCTCCATCCCAGGCAGCAATCCAGCGCATCCCGCTTCTTTCTTCTTCCCAATTCGTGACTCAGGCCAATTGTCTCCTTTTCTTGTTCCTTCAGTCAATATTCTCCTTAGAATTTGACTCTTTTCTTTTTCTTTCTCTATGGTGTTTTCTCTTGATGGACCTGCAACGGGTTCAGGAGGAGTCGGACCACTTTGACTTTGATCAGTCTCAACCCTTTCCCCCTCTTGATCTGGTACTTGCACTGCTTGTTTTTCAGCACCGTCTGCTTCTGGGAGAACCCCTCCTGTGCTTTGTTCTCCTACTGTATTTGTGGAATTTGACTCTTGCTCACCCTGTAATTCTTCACTTTTGTCTCTAACAGGGGTGATTGACCCATCTTCCATCAGCTCAGGATCAACTTCAGGATCAGCTTGCTCTTGTTCTGACTCATTTACAGTAACTTGCTTCGCTGTTGTTGGTGCTCTCAACAACACCTCTTCATGCTCTTGCGGGCTCACCACTCTCTTTGTATGGCTTGCATGTATCCAGTTTGGCAGTCCTGCACCCTTTACAGCTGTCGTAGTTCTTAGCACCACCTGGTATGGACCTTTCCAACGCGGTTCTATACAGGTCTTTCGAAACATGCTTTTTGATGACAACCCAATCTCGAGCTCTCAGATTGTGACCTGGGTCATGGATGGGTGGCAGAGTAACAGCCTGCACCTGCTGAGAGAAAGAGCGAACCACATCACCCAGACCTTTGCAGTAGTCCAACACCATATTATCTGTAATTATGACAAGTGCATTTCCTGGAATTGCGGACAACCTCATTGCTCTGCCCATGAGGATCTCATGGGGCGACAGTCCTGTTTTCCTTTCAGGAATACTTCGCATTGACATCAGTACCAAAGGTAAAGCATCTGGCCATTTCAGATTAGTTGCGGCACACATCTTGGCAATTCTTGATTTCAGTGTACCATTCATTTGCTCCACTAGTCCTGATGCTTCAGGGCGATAACTGCTATGCCACTTCTGCTCAATGTTTAATGCTGCACATAAGAGTTTGATCACTTCGTTATTGAAGTGAGTTCCCCTATCTGATTCTAAAGAGATCGGGAATACGAACTGTGGTATTAACTTTCTAAGCAACAGCTTTGATACTGTGAGACTGTCATTCCTTCGTGTAGGGTATGCTTCAATCCAATGACTAAACACACACAGAATCACCAACACATACTTCAATTCACCACATGCAGGCATCTCAATGAAATCCAACTGCATTCTGCTGAATGGTCCCCCTGCTCTTCCAATGTGGCTCAAATTCACCACTGTCCCTTTTCCCACATTTAGTTGTTGACAAATTATACATCGTTGACATACTGCCTCTGCTGCCTGTCTGAATTTCGGATTGAACCAATCAACCTTAAACAGTCTAACCATGGTATCTCTTCCAATATGTGCTTGGCCATGATAATACCTGGCCATCTGGGTCAACAAACTGTTTGGCAATACCATCTGACCCTCCTCAGAAACCCAAATCTCACCAGATCTTTGAATGCACTTTAATCTGACCCAAAATCGTTTCTCTTCCTTATCCGCATTCTCTTGCAATGTTTTCAATTCTTCCAGTGTATCAATTACTTTTAAAGCAAAACTTGCACAATTATTTTCTTCTCCAAGCATTATTTCCCACTTGTCTTTAAACAATATACAGTTCAATGCGCAAAACCTTGCTACTTGACCTGCATATCCATTTCCAAATGAAATGTAATCCTGTGTCTTTTGATGTGCACTGCATTCTACCACACCAATTGTTTCAGGTAACTGTATTGCGTACAACAACTCTTTTATTTGGTCACCATTTCTCACTGGTGTTCCAGTAGAACATGAACAATTCCAAATTCATATTGACTGTCAGTATGGATTGTGACTCTTAATCTTGCAGAAACATAGTAGGCTCTAGTAAGAGCTACTAATTCTGCCACTTGTGCAGAGTATACACCTGGAAGCCATGAAGCTTCTAATGTACCTGTAGTTGTGCACACTGCTTGTCCTGCTCTCAGTGTGCCTGTTCCATCTCTGAGACACGACCCATCAACAAAGACAATTTGGTCATTTTCTTCTAAACGCATGTCTCTAATATCAGGTCTTGGTTTTGTACATAATTCAGTTACCTCAAGACAATCATGCTCGATGTCTTCTTCTTTTTCAATTTCAACGGTATCACTTGTAAGCAATGTTGCTGGATTCAGCACTGTACATCTCTTTAACGTTACATTTGGAGCACCCAATATGCTTGTCTCAGACCTTGTCAGTCTTGCACCCGTGAAGTATTGCATTTTTGTCCTTGTCAGTAACATTTCAACAGAGTGTGGTACCATTACCGTCAAAGGGTATCCCATAACTACCCCCTCACATTGGGAAAGACTTTGACCAAATTCAGCTACTGCATGCAGGAAACCTGGTAAAGCTGCTGCGGCCGGGTCCAAGGTACCTGAAAAATAAGCTACTGGGCGAGAAGCACCTCCATGGACCTGTGCCAAAACATACAAAGAACAAGCATCACGTTCATGACAAAACAAGGTGAAAGGCTTTGTGTAATCAGGCATTCCCAACACTGGAGCTCTGTACAGACTCTCTCTCATTTCAGTGAATGCTTTCATCTGATCTTCATCTAGGGTTATGGGATCTGTAACGTCCTTAGGTGTCAACTGCTGTAAAGGCTTAGCAATTTCAGCAAAATTTTAAATCCACTGTCTACAGTACCCCACCATTCCCAGAAACATCCTGACATCCCTCTGTGAAGTCAGGGGACTTCTCTGCAAAATCATGGTAATTCCCTCCCTGGAGATTCTCCTTAATCCCTTCTCAATCTGGTGTCCCAGATACTTTACTGATTTTTGGCAATACTGCAATTTCACAGGTGAAACTTTGTGTCCAAATTCTCCCAAATGATTCAAAAGGGCAATCGAGTCATACTTACACCCGTCCCTTGTTCTGGATGCGATCAACAAATCATCAATGTATTGCATTAGAGTCGTTTGGTATGGTAATTCCAATGACTTCAGGTTATTTTTCAAGATCTGATTAAACAGTGATGGTGACTCCGTATACCCTTGTGAAAACCTGCACCAGCTGTAGACTCTGTCTAGAAATTTAAAACTAAAAAGAAACTGACTATCCTCATGAAGAGGCACAGAAAAGAAAGTTTGTGACAAATCTACCACTGTGAACCACTCTGCATCGCAAGGAATCTGAAACAGTATCACTGCTGGATTTGTCACCACTGGACAACATTTAACCGCCAAATCGTTCATTTTTCGCAAGTCCTGCACAACACGTTCTTTCCCACATGGCTTTTTCAAGCCCATTATTAGTGAATTGCATGGGCTGCTTAACACTTCCTTCAAAGCTCCTTGTTTTAGAAAGTCTCCAATTATTTGTGCCACCTTCATCAAAACATCTTGTGGCATGTTATACTATGGAAGCTGCAGAAATACTGCATTGGGCTTGAGAGTGATCTTAATCGGCACTACTCACTTAATCAGACCTACTTCTTTACCTGTCAGGTCCCAGACTTCTTCCTTCACTGTTCCCTGCAAGTCTGCATGCAACTCCTTTACAGTAAACATTGGGAAAAATTCAATCAACGGGTATTCTTCATTGGCATTGTTAACCATCTTTTCAGTCACCTGTTCTTCCTCATCATCACTATTTGTTTGAACTTCTATTCCAGTGTCCGAACAATTAATGGAGCATTTCCTCTTACACAATAAATCTCTTCCCAATAGAGATACAGGACTCGAATCGCACACTACAAATCTATGTAGTCCCTGGTAATTACCTATTCAACCTGCACTGGTTCTGTGATTGGGTTTGTTAACTGTCTATTCTCCACTCCCACAACTTGAACTGTTCTGCCTGAAAGAGGTAAATTCGGGACTTCTATACTTCTCACTATAGAGCGTGTAGCTCCTGTATCCACTAAGAATGAGACCTGATAACCCATCACTTTTCCCTTCACGAAAGGTCCTCTCTGATCTACTTCTAGGGAGGCTGCAAGCATACAAGCTCCTTCATCCGAACTGTCACTCATCCATTCTTCGTTTATTTCATCCTCACTGTAGAATGGAAATTGGTGCACTGTGTTATTACTACTCTCTTGTCTCTGACCTGTGACCTCCTGAATAAGCATCACCTGTTGCTGTTCCATCGGGGCTTGAGGTATTTGCATTTGCTGTCTAGATACCATGGGGACCTGCTGCTGTACTGTTTGTAATTGGGTTAGTTGTGCACGTAGCACCTGCATTTGCTGCACCGGTAAGAAATTCTGTGCTCGATTCTGAATGTTAGGAATAAATCCTTTCATTCTTGGGACTTTCACAGTTTGAAATGTACTGACATCACCACTTTGCTGAACAACACCATCCTGCACCATCAACAGACACTCCCGCTTCCAGTGTCCCACGTTTTCGCACAAATGACACGGCAACGTATTTTTCATCCCCTGCATGTCATTCTGAACCACTACAGTCCCTAACTCCGGAATACGCATCATGTCAACTCCACGTCCTCTACTTCTCACTAGAGGCTGAAACATAACAGCTCTCTGCTGTGGTGACATAGGCGGTACTATAGCTCCCTGCACTCCTGTCTGAGCAGCCTTTATTTGCATGACCATCGCTTTCTCCTTCAACGTCTTCTGCTTCAATTCAATCTCATCACTACAGTATTTTGCATTTCTTTGTCCCTCTACATTCCTACTTCTCTAATGCTCCCCAGATCTGAGCACTCTGCAGCAATTCTCTCAAATGTGCCTTCATTCCTGCTGATCTCATGTGTTCAAAATCTTTTGCCTCAAAATCTAATCTGTAACTGCGTTTCAAATGCTTTGTCTTCTCAATCTCAATGTCATGTTTCTCTGCTAGCTCTGCCAATTTCTGATGTATTTTATTCACTTCTCTTGTAATCTTTGGGCACAAATATCTCAGCTCTTCTTCAGTGTAGGATTCCAATGTGTTCACACCCATTGTTTCCTCAACTAGTTTGGTTGCTTCTATATTCAACCTCACACGATTTATCTGCTCTTCACCCTTGGATGCATTCAGTGGAGTGTTTAGACTATCTAGCCATCACTCAACTGCTGGGCTGAAAATCCATCTAATGAAATGTTACTCGCGTTTGGCACTGGTAGCTGTTGCACCACTGCCCCTGGAGTCTGCGGTGTAAAAAGTTTCAAACTTGGACTCGCATTCGGTCCATTTACTGCATCTGGAAGTGCCTAGATCCATTGAAAGTCTGACCTAATGATGACACCACCTGCACCGGATCACTAACTCCCCTTCTTACAAGACTTTGGCCCTCATTACAACCCTGGCGGTCAAAGACCGCCAGGGCTGTTTTGGAGGTTGTACCGCCAACAGGCTGGCGGTACAAACTCGCATATTACAACTGTGGCGGAAGTGCCGCGGTCGCACTAGCGGTTTTCCGCCACGGTGGTCCCACCGGTTTTAATCCTCCAAGGCAGCGCTGCTTGCAGCACTGCCCAGGGATTACGAGTCCCATTCCCGCCAGCCTTTCCATGGCGGTAGGAACTGCCATGGAAAGGCTGGCGGAAAGGGGAGTCGCGGGCCCCCAGGCACAGCCCCACACAGCTTTTCACTGTCTGCACAGCAGACAGTGAAAAGTGCGACGGGTGCAACTGCACCCGTCGCACAGCCGCAACACCGCTGGCTCCATTTGGAGCTGGCTCCCACGTTGCGGCCTACATCCCCGCTGGGCCGGCGAGCAGAAACTCTGTTCCGCCCGCCGGCCCAGCTGGGATGTAATAAGGGGACCGCGGGAGTGCGGCAGCATTGGCGGCTGCACGGCGGTTACAACTTGCCGGGCGGCGCTTGCCAATGTCTTTTGTGCAAATAGGGGTACCGCTGGACCAACAGTAATTGCTAGTGATATTGCATCTGGGGCTGCCCTGACACTCGCACCTTGCTGGAACGTTACCCCCATTGCCTGGCTCATGACTGGTGTAATATCTGACTGTGTTCCTGTCATTGGTGTAAACTTCAGCAAACCATGCACCTGTGCTGAGGGCAATAACATTGGTGTCGGTTCTGTCTGAACTAGCATTGGCTGCGAAAGCACTTGCTTCCTTGGCACCATTAGGTTCGAGACAGTCTCAAGAACTGGTACATCTGGATAAATTATTTGTACCGAAGGTGGATGCATCTGTGCTTGGACCACAGTAGTAGTCCCTGCATTAGGTGTACTCTGTACTACCCCTGGTACCCCTGGTATCTGTCCACTACCCATCTGAGCTGCTCCCTCTGATCCCTGTGCTTGTGTTGGAGCAGGTGTAGTGTACTAATACCTGGACCCCCTGAGTATGTCGCAAAGGGTGGAAGTCTATCTCTCAACAATTGCGCAATGAGGTCCTCAACGTCAGAATCCTCACCATGAACATAAGACTTTCTCTTTTTCCTTTTCTCTGTACTCCCATCCTCTTTAGCAATATCTCCCTTCTCTGCCTCATCTTCCTCCGTAATGGCAGGAAACAACTTGGCACACTGTAGTGTCTCCGCTCTCCATCTTTTCTGTTCCCAATCCCATCTAGCTTCAGCTACAGATTTCTCTGCTCGCTTCATTCTCTTTTTAAACTTAATTTCTTGTTGTTGTCTGGCTACCAGTTCCCAACCGGCTAAAGCCTCAAACTGTGCTGGTCTCGGCAACAGCTTCATCCCATATAATGCCATTCGCAGTTCATCCAAAATTCTCAAATTAAATGTTCCATGCTCTGGGAACGCTAAGGACCCTCGCGTCTTGGTTAGCTTACACCACTGCTTCAACCACAAACACGGTGCTACACCTCGCTCCTCCATCACAATGTAAGCCAGAGAATTTTCCGGTGGGGTCGGCTCCCCCACTGACGCCTTCATATAAGTATCACCCTTCCTCGCACTTCTGAACGCCTTGAAAAACTTAATTTTGTTTGTTTTTCTTTTGATTCAATAATGAAATGACTTTTACTCCCAAGATTCCCTTCACCCGCTTACTCAACCAATTGCCTCTTGCGGACGGCTGCCAATCCGCTCGCGACTCTTCTCACTAACCAACCTATCCCAGCGCGGCACACTCTGATGTCACACCCACACACAGCGGCTGACAAAGTCTTGCGGCTCGTCCTCTTACTTCTATTCACACAACTAATGCAAATTATTGCAAGCACCTTAACCAAATACCAATAACTAAAACAATCCTGCTGGTTTACTACAGGAAGGGACACAATCGCTTCAGAGACCTTACAGATTTTCACTAATGGCTCTTTTTGCTCATATAGCCATTCCTCTTTCTCGGTCTCCCACATTCGCAAGCAAAATTCGACCCGGAAACTTTACTCTCAACTGATCAATGGGTCTGTCCTGTTGCACATAGAACTCGCCAAATTTCAGTCTAAATTTTCCACTTACTCAGTTAACTCACTCACCCATTTGTTGACCACGCCCGATCAACCTACTAAACCAAACCGATTACAACATATAACCAAGTGTATCCTACACTTTTTAATATACTCTGGAGCCTTAGACCACGCAGGGTCCGTACGTCACCAGCAACAACGTGGATAATTTTTTAGCACCAAGCGCCACACACATGTGAAGTTCGATAACTTCCCTACTCTCATACTACGGAGTACGCACACTCCTACCAACCTGAACTGGAATACGCACCTTCCTGCTTTTCCTCACATACATCACAATTCACCTGCGATTTGCTTAAGCCTGTGCAAGCGCAACCTACCACTTTCACACTATCTCAAAACACGCCGAGAACATACCCAACTTTACTTGCAGGATCCAGGATCTGGGAAAGTCATTTCTGGGCTTAAGGGGACATCATCTTTGCTACAATTGCCATTTCAGAAAAACAAAGGCCCATATTTATACTTTTTGACGCTAAACTGCGCTAACGCAGTTTAGCGTCAAAAAGTTTTGCGCCGTCTAACGCCATTCTGAAGCGCCATGCGGGCGCCGTATTTATGGAATGGCGTTAGACGGCGCAATCAGACCGGCGCTGCCTGGTTTGCGTGGGAAGAAACCACGTAGACCAGACAGCGCCGGCGTAGGGGGAAAATGGCGCATGGGCGTCTTAAAATGGGGCAAGTCAGGTTACGTCGAAAAAATCGTCTTAACCCGACTTGCGCCATTTTTTAACGACGCCCATCCCCCATCAACATGACTCCTATCATTGTAAAGATAGGAGTCATGCCCCCTTGCCCAATGGCCATGCCCAGGGGACTTCTGTCCCCTGGGCATGGTCATTGGGCATAGTGGCATGTAGGGGGGCACAAATAAGGCCCCCCTATGCCACCAAAATAAAATATAAAAAATAAAAAATAAAACTTACCTGAACTTACCTGAATGTCCCTGGGGTGGGTCCCTCCATCCTTGGGGGTCCTCCTGGGGTGGGCAAGGGTGGCAGGGGGGGTCCCTGGGGGCATGGGAGGGCACCTGTGGGCTCATTTTGAGCCCACAGGCCCCTTAACGCCTGCCCTGAGCAGGCGTTAAAAAGTGGCGCAAATGCGCCGTTTTTAGCCACGCCAACTCCCGGGCGTCTCTTTTGCCCGGGAGTATAAATACCACGTAAAGGCCTGGGAGTCATTTTTTAGACGGGAACGCCTCCCTTGCATATCATTAACGCAAGGAAGGGGTTCACGCTAAAAAATGACGCACATTCCGGGAACTTTGGCGCTATTCGCCTCTAACGCCATAGTATAAATATGGCGTTAGTTGGCGTTAGTTTTGCGTCGAAATTGCGTCAAAAAAAACGACGCAATTTCGGCGCAAACGGAGTATAAATATGGCCCAAAATTTAAACCTCATAAAAATATGAACAACTAACCCTAATTTAAACTGCAACCATAACCAATAATCACCACATAACTAGTTCCCCAAGGAAACTAACCATCAAGCTGCTATGAAAAACTGCTATCTTGCCTGGTCCTTAGTAAGTAAACTTACAAGGGGACGCATATAGGTCGATGAACCTTTTGAATCGCATGGAGTATCCTAGTCATGCAGTGACTACTAAATGGATGGCTAACACTAATAATCAAGGAACATTCTGTAAAAAAACAACTTTAAACCATCTTACTGAAGAATAACCACTACTCAGGAAAGAAGTTAACAATTTTTATTTCCCTATTGATTACAATTCTAGATCATCCGTAGTTCAATCTTTATTCAAATCAACTTTTTAATAATTCATCAATAGAAGACATTATTTCTTAAAGAAAACATATACAACAATGCAATACCATAAGCTATGAATACCAGCATTAATAATGTAATTCAGCAATTAAGTTCGTCAGTGATTTGTCACTGTCAACGTCATCCCTAACAGCCTACCTAACCAAGATTAGCGTTAGCATGAGGGTCTTCACGCGGAAAACAATTTAGAGAAAACATAAATTTTGAAAATTCTACCTAAGTGTGAATCTTCATAAAACAGCACAGTTGGTACCTAGAAGAAAAGGCATAAAAATAGCCAGTCACATTTTCATAGCTACCTATCCAGGATGGATCAGCAACAAGACAGTCTTCGTCTCCAGGTCATCAGATAGTCAACTACAGATCAGGCTCACAGATTATGAGACCAATATCAGCACCTCAGACAGTGTCTCCTGACGTCATCAATTCTCTCCCCACAATTCTGAATCTTCGCCCCTTTTCATGACTTTTTATTAGAGTCTCCCAGTCCAACCCACTAAGTGCTAATTGGTTAGTCAGTCGACAGATATGACTTTAACCTATAGTTTTTGTTAACCAAATCTACTAATTTTCATATGTCCCAAATCACAGGAAGCGGATTGGTTCTTCATGCGATGCCCTCATCATCTGGCTCATCAGGTATCAAAATTGTTGCATATGGCTCTTCAGCCCGTGCCTCTATTGTTCAAGTCCTGAGAAAGTACATTTAGCCTGCTCTACACATAATTGTATCAAATTGTCTCCATCATCTACTGTCCGCCGGTACATTGCAGAAAATTCTAGCTAAGTAACTTGAACTTCGAACGGGTCATGGTTGCATACAACAGTTTCCAGTCCTTTGCAAGGCGTCCAGTTTCTCCATGTTTCGAGTGTGCGAGGCCCAGTGGAACTAGGCCTTTAGTTCAGCTAACTTAGTACTATAAATTAATGTAAAACATAGGTTATACATCTCATTATGACATATTATTAAATTTTTCTCATATATTTTCATTATTTTGCACATTTTCAGTCGTTTTAGTACAGATGGTGATCATACCCCAAAGGCAAATTTGTCAAACATGCATATTATTTTTCTACGATTATTTTCTCTACACATTTTCTCATTAGTAATAACATATAGATCATTAATAATTTTCTTAATTAGCATATCTGCTTCAACACTACGTTTGCTAATGATTGAGTGTTTATTTTGCTCTTGCTTCTGTATAAAACTCTGACCACTTCACTGTCTTTTGATTCCTCCTGCTACATTTCTTGTGGATTTTCTTGTCCCTTTGTCTAAGTCTCTGGGGGGGAATCTCACATCCTGCTGTAATGTTTGTTTTTTACCACATTTTGCTACTTTGCTTAATTTTATATTGGTGCTTATTTTAAGAGGGAAGATGTGTGCTATTGTGGAACTTCCTCACTGGGGATTCCTTATAGAATATTGGGATTTGAACTAAGTGAGAGGTTCTATTGAACGTCAGTTGGCTGTCGTAATGGATGAGGTACCTTTAAATAAACTCACCTTTGAATTCAGATCGGTATCTGCATTGTCCTTGGGCTCAGTGTTTTGAATGTTGTCTACTTCACAATTACTGAGTAGTCTTTGTAAGGTGCTTTTTCCATCAAGCAGATCTACACGTCCACCACGTGGAAAAGTGTCATCAGCATGACAATGCTTAGTTTGCCAGTATGATGTCCGACACCACCCTACCAGTGTTGGGCCATGGCTTATAATCAAGGGCAACTACCATCAGCAGATACAGAGGAAATGGCATGGTGGTGGTTGGGTTTAGATCAAGGCGGAGGTGGTGCCTTCAGGAATGTCTAAATACCGGCATCACTAGAAGCTAAGGGAATGTTGCTCAAGCAGGAGGTTGAAGAGGCAGTCTCTGCTCCTGTCCTGTTAGAGTACATTTTACTCAAGCAGCATAAGCCCGGTCTGTTAGAACTGGCAACTTTCTGAAAAGGTGCACTATTCATTTTGGACCACAGAAACTCTACAAGAATATGAATCATAGTATGGCCACCCACAGATGCCAGTACATACATTGGGCAAAAATCAAGTTGCACTGTCTTTAAATTAGAGCTGGGCTTTGCAGTTGACCAGATAGTAAAATTTAAGTTCTGTGAATGTTACTTGCTGGAGCATTTACTTCCAGAAATTAACATGCACACACCACCTTTCCCACTTTTCTGATCCTCTCTTTGTGCCACTGGTTGAATTTGGGGGCATAAGCTTGACTCTGTTCGGGTAGTTGAGCAACCTACTCAAAAGCTGTATCATTGTCCTGAAGTGCAGTGAAGCTTGGGGCCATGTTGGTGATCACGTTATTCTCTAGAACGGTGCACAAATGTTCTGCCCTCCTGTTTGCCATGAAAATCTCTAACTCTGGCACTGGCTATTTTTGGAAAGACTGGTCATTACTACTGTCCACTTTGCCTCACTCTTATAACTACACTGGTTTTCAGGTCAAATGGTAGACTCCACCAACTAAAATTTTTAAAGAAGGAAAAAGAGCATTAATAAGCATTAATAAGAAAAATTGTTCTACTAAATCCTGAGACCAACAGTTACATGGTATACCAGTATCAATGCCACAATATCGACACCCATAATATCGACAAACCTATACTTTGAATTAAAATGACGTAAATCCAAAATAATAAAAAAATAAAAAAAATAAAAAACAGTAAACAATTAAAAACATAAGCTCAACTTTAAACTGTGATATTTCTATTAAATTAATTTAAAACATGTATTACAGTCCCCAACGAAAACCCTGCAAAAGCAAAAAACCAAACCAATGAATAACAAAATGACATTTCTGTATGTAAAAGAATAATTAAAAAATAATTTAAAAAAATGTTACATAAACTACCCATCTGAACCCCAAAATAATGCAACCCGAATAATAAATAACATAAAGAAATATTAAACACTCAATAAAGCTAAAGTAAATGCAACTAACACTTTTAATTATATTTAGTACACTACCCACCCTAATCTATACCCTGAAACAATAGACAGATAGATATAATAAAAAACCTATTTAACTATATTTTTAAATATTTATAAAATACATGTTGATATTTTGCCTTCAATATTTAGTACTAACAATGTTGTAACTTCAATATTTAAGTAGAATACCATAAAACGGATTGACAATGCCATCACTAAAACACCACTCTATCATACAACTACAAAAAGAGGTGTTATCTTTGCAGATGTATAATGTTTTAAAGGTATGTGAAGTGGGTGGAGACACAAATGGCAACCGTGAAAGGTTTATGGGAGGTTGGTAGATGCACTTATTTGCCAAGGCTATCTAATGCATTAAAACAGGGCACATTACAGGCGCTCTGGGGTCTTGCATCTGCTATGAAACGTAAACCACCTCAGCCTCAAACCCCTTACAGCCTAACCTTAGGTCATCACACCAGAAGAACCCAGGGGCTTAAATCCATCATAACTCCTTTCTCCAAATGAAACACTTCTTCCATACCTAACAATTGAACTGTATCTTTCTCAGGGAGGTAGATACACAATTATCTTGAGAATTATGCTTTTGTCATAGTGGGTGTCAAATGCCAGAGAGAAATCCATAAGTATCAGGACCCAGCTACTGCTTCCACCCCAGACCCAAGAAAAGTAGAGTCTCCAAGAAATCAAAAGAACTCAGGGGCATATTTATACTCCGTTTGCGACGAATTTGCGTCGTTTTTTTCAACGCAAATTCGGCGCAAAACTAACGGCATATTTATACTTTGGCGTTAGACGCGTCTAGCGCCAAAGTATGAGGAAAGAGCGTCATTTTTTTGCGTGAACGCCTTCCTTGCGTTAATGAGATGCAAGGTAGGCGTTCTCGTCTAAAAAAATGACTGCGACGCAAATGCGTCGTATTTATACTCCCGGGCAAAAATCACGCCCGGGAGTGGGCGGGGCAAAAAACCCCGCATTTGCGCCGGATTTTAACGCCTGGGTCAGGGCAGGCGTTAAGGGACCTGTGGGCTCAAAATGAGCCCACAGCTGCCCTCGCATGCCCCCAGGGACTCCCCCTGCCACCCTTGCCCACCCCAGGAGGACACCCAAGGATGGAGGGACCCATCCCAGGGACATTCAGGTAAGTTCAGGTAAGTATAATTTCTTATTTTTTTAATATTTATTTTTGGCATAGGGGGGCCTGATTTGTGCCCCCCTACATGCCTCAATGCCCAATGGCCATGCCCAGGGGACATAAGTCCCCTGGGCATGGCCATTGGGCAAGGGGCATGACTCCTGTCTTTACTAAGACAGGAGTCATGTAAATGGCGTCTGGGCGTCGTTAAAAATGGCGCAAATCGGGTGGAGGCGATTTTTTGGCGTCAACCTGACTTGCACCATTTTAAGACGCCCTAACGCCATTTTCCCCAACGCCGGCGCTGCCTGGTGTACGTGGTTTTTTTCCACGCACACCAGGCAGCGCCGGTCTGCTAGCGCCGGCTAACGCCATTCAATAAATATGGCGCCCGCATGGCGCTTCAGAATGGCATTAGCCGGCGCTAAACTTTTTGACGCTAAACTGCGTTAGCGCAGTTTAGCGTCAAAAAGTATAAATACGGGCCTCAGTGTTAATGAATTTCTCCACTGTCTTAGCAGGGAGAAAGGAGATAGGGCAATAGTTCTTAGGGTATTTGGGAACATTCACTAAGCACTGCTGAGTGATGGGCAAAATGTTAATGTGCACCTAGGATTACTGAGTAATGGGGGAAATCTAAATATACAGTTAGATTTAACGAGTGATGGGGCATATTTGAAAACGCACTAAGAATAACCAAGGGAAATAAAGATGAACATGAAATATGGTGGTAATCCTTGATATATTATTGTTAATTTAGTTACTTTAGTGTCCACTACTACACAGTACTTGCATTGGCTTAATGGTGGGAATTATTTATAGATTGTGGGCATTCCTATCAAAGGCATACTATTGGAAATTCGTAGAATTCCTATACAATTATCTCAAGTGTGAGGTGTCAGCCTGTAAGATTGGTATAATCTATCTGCATTCATTCATGCATTCACTTATTCAACCTTCCAGACATCACTGCACTCATTCACTCACTTATTTATCCATAAATGGCTCATTCTTTCATTCCCTCACTCATCTCTCACACGCACAAACTCGACAAACAATGCAGAAGCACTTCTTCTTCTATGACATAGATCTGCCAACCACAACGTAATGTTTATTTACAGGGCCTTTTCGAGATGATGGGCATGAAAAAAGCTCATTGTAAGAACTGCAATCACAATTTTTTTTTAAAACAGCATGGTGGCATACAGGCTGCCATATCTTATTTGTAACCCCTTAGCTGCCAGGCCTTTTCCCCCTCAGGTGCCAAGCCTTTTTTTGGCTTTATGGGGCAGTTCACGCTTAGGCCCTCATAACTTTTTGTCCCCATAAGCTACGCACGCCAAATTTGCGTCCTTTTTTTTCAACTTCATAGGGATTCTAGAGGTGCCCAGACTTTGTGAGTTCCCCTGGAGGAGACCAAGAAATTAGCCAAAATACAGCAAACATTTTGTTTAAAAAAAAATGGAAAAAAGGGCTGCACAAGAAGGCTTGTGTTTTTTTACTTGAAAATGGCATCAGCAAAGGGTTTGCAGTACTAAAATCACCATCTTTCCAGCTTTCAGGAACAGGCAGAATTGAATCAGAAAACCACATTTTTCAATGCAATTTTGGCATTTTACTGGGACATACCCCATTTTTACTATTTTTTGTGCTTTCAGCCTCCTTCCAGTTAGTGACAGAAATGGGTGTGAAACCAATGCTGGATCCCAGAAAACGAATTTCTGAAAAGCAGACAAAATTCTGAATTCAGCAAGGGATAATTTGTGTAGATCCTACACGGGTTTCCTACAGACAATAACAGCTGAAATAAAAAACAAATTGAAATTGGGATGAAAAAACAGCCATTTTTCTCCACGTTTTACTCTGTAACTTTCAGATTTTTTAAAGCAATATACCGTGATGTCTGCTGGACTCTTCTGGTTGCAGGAATATATGGGGCTTGTAGGTTCATCAAGAACCCGAGGTGCCCAAAGCCAATACAAGAGATGCACCTTGCAATGAGTTTTCATTCTATACTGGGTATACAGCAATTCATCTGATGAAATATAAAGAGTGAAAAATAGGTATCAAGAAAACCTTTGTATTTCCAAAATGGGCACAAGATAAGGTGTTGAGAAGCAGTGGTTATTTGCACATCTCTGAATTCCGGGGTGCCCATACTAGCATATGAATTACCAGGCATTTCTCGCATGAACATCTTTTTTACACACTGTATTAAATTTTGAAGACAAAATGACGATAAAGACAAGGGGCAATAACACTTGTTTTGCTATTCTGTGTTCCTCCAAGTCTCCTGATAAAAATGTTACCTCACTTGCATGGTTAGGCCTAATGCTGGCGACAGGAAACGCAACATGGACACATCACATTTTTACATTGAAATCTGACTTATTTTTTGCAAAGTCCCTAGCTGTAGATTTTGGCCTCTAGCTCAACCAGCACCTAAGGAAACCTACCAAACCTGTGCATTTTTTAAAACTAGACACCTAGGGGAATCCAAGATGGGGTGACTTGTGGGGCTCTCGCCAGGTTCTGTTACCCAGAATCCTTTGCAAACCTCAAAATGTGGCCAAAAAAAACACTTTTTCCTCACTTTTTGGTGACAGAAAGTTCTGGAATCTGAAAGGAGCCACAAATTTCATTCCACCCAGCGTTCCCCCAAGTCTCCCAATAGAAATGGTACCTCACTTGTGTGGGTAGGCCTAGCACCCGCGACAGGAAATGCCCCAAAACACAACGTGGATACATAAAAGTTATCAAATACAAAACTACCTGTTTTTTTGCATACGGGGGCACCTGCGTTTTTGGTCCTGGGCTCAGCAGCCATACAGGGAAATCTACCAAACCCAGACATTTCTGAAAACTAGACAGCTGAGGGAGTCCAGGGAGGTGTGACTTGTGTGGATCCCCCAGTGTTTTCTTACCCAGAATCCTCAGCAAAGCTCAAATTTAGCTAAAGTTTTTCATTTTCCCAACATTTTTGTGTGGGATCACCGCACCGGGACAAGTTTCCTACCACCCAATGTTTCTCTCAGTCTCCTGGTCAAAATGATACTTCACTTGTTTAGGTGGGCCAAGTGCCTGTGACAGGGAAGAGCCACAAACATGTTGAAACTGAGGGGGAACCAAAGCGGGTTCAAAAGGGCAGTTGGAAAGAAAACATTTTTAGGTTGACAAGTGGGGCAGAATTTTTGTGGGTATAGATGAGACAATGCTGGGTGGTAGGAATATTGTGGATTCCTGTAGATTCCAGAAGGTTCCATCACAAAAATGGGGAAAAATGTGTGATTTCCAGCAAAGTTGGAGGTTTGCAGGGCTTTGTGGGTAAGAAAATGGAGCGGGGTGCATGTGAAGCACACCACCCTGGTGTCACCCAGATGTCTAGATCTTGTGGATTTTTCTGCATGGCAGCGTCCCAAATTCCAAAAAGTGCAGCCCTCACCATTCCAAGTGGGACGATTTTGAGTTACCAAGCTCTCATGGCCTAAATGTAAAACCAAAACCCCAAAAATCAAATGTCCTCTTGCTTGCCATGGGAGAAGATGTTTTAGTGTGTGGGGGGAGAGCTGAAAGACTGTTACCCCCTTCAGTTGGGGTGGGGACATAACCAGGCCCATACTGGTTGGTAGCTACCACCCCACTATTTTTAGTTTTTTTTAATTCCCTAGCATCTAGTAGACTTTCTGCCCCCCCCGGGGTGTGGATCGGGGGTAATTGCCCTTTCTGCTCCCTGGTGGGCAGAACAACTTTGGTCCATTTATTTGGGGTGGTGGTATGGCCATACCCCACCCTCTTATTTTGGAAAAAAAAATCTTTCCTGGTCTCTGGTGGGCTTTCTGCCCCCATGGGCCTTTCAAAAATTGGCCTATCTGCCCCCAATGTGTCCCCATGGGGAGCGACTCTTGCCCAAGGGGCTGCCCCTCCAAACAAAACACACACATACACACACACCAATCCCTGGTGCCTAAGTGGTTTCTTCCCCCTAGGGCAGATCGGCCTAATATAAATAGGCCGATCTGCCCCCAAGAGGATCAGAAATGGCCTAAAATAAATCCCCCCCACCCCCCCAGGGGAGCGACCCTTGCCTAAGGGGTCGCTCCCCTTGCATGAAATTGGCGCAAAAAAATAAAAATCCCTGGAGGCTACTGGTTTCTGCCCCCCTTGGGGGTGGATTGGCCTAATAAAAAATAGGCTGATCTGTCCCCAGGTGGGGGCAGAAATAACCTAAATATAATTTGCCCCCCAGGGGAGCGACCCTTGCCTAAGGGGTCGCTCCCCATATTTAAAAAAATCAGGTAAACAAAAAAAGAATATATATCCCTGGTGTCTAGGTGTTTCTGCCCCCCTGGGGGCAGATCATCCTAATTATTTTAGGCCGATCTGCCCCCAGGGGGGGGCAGAAAGGGCCTAAAAATATTTTGCCCCCCTGGGAAGCAGCCTTTGCCCAAGTGGCCGCTCCCCTTATTCAATAATATATATTTTAAAAAAATCCCTGGTGTCTAGTGGTTTCTGCCCCCCCGGGGGCAGATTGGCCTAGTAAAAATAGGTCGATCTGCCCCCAAAAGGGGCAGAAATTGCTTAAAAGTAATTTTTCGTAAGGGGTTGCTACCCACATATTAAAAATAAAAATCCCTGGTATCTAGGGGGTTTCTGCCCCCCCTCCCCCCGGGGTCAGATCGGCCTAAATATATTAGGCCGATCGGACCGCAGTGGCGGCAGAAATGGCCTAAAAATAATTTGGCTTGCTGGGGAGCGGCCCTTGTCCAAGGAGCCACTCCCCTCATGTCAATAACCTGAAAAAAAAACTCCCTGGTGTCTGGTGAGCCTTTCAGCTGCCCGATCGCATCGTGATCGGGCAGCAGAAATGCTGAGAAAGACATCAAAGGAAAGGAAGGGCCTTTCCTTTCCTTTGATGTCTTTCTCGGCCCCACTACATGATCGGAGGAGAATATCTCCCCAGACTAAGAACGTCTCAATTGATCATTACAAATTTGGTATTAATATGTTTATTCATCAGCCAGCTACATGTGTGAAGCTCCTTCACCTACTCTCCATCAACTGCCACATTTCTCACCAGATCCCCAGAATTCCATGATGACAAAGGAACTCTGACATCACGATTACAGTAACCACGTAGGCTGAGGCTGACATCTCCCACCATATTATAACATATCCCCTTTCTTTACACAACGAAGAAACACTAAATAACGTTTCTGAAGAAACCCCAAATATATAATATGAAACAACATAAAATCATAAATACATAAATCAAATATAATCATAACATACATCCATAACATATATGATATTATACATAAATACTTTTATTGATAACACTTAACTATATTCACTAATAAAATATATACAATACCCCCATTTTCCTTTATAGAAGAAATCATTTCCTTCATCTTTGGCATTAAGCACATTAATTCATTACATAATCTTGAAACTTGACCTCACCCCTTGAGACGATAACGTTTCTAGCTTCTCTCCCTCTCATTCTCACTCCGTCATGCCATTCTTCATGGTATCGTAGGCCAACACTATTCATTTCACTGCATTATTTACTCCCTTCCTACGATTCACCACCATTTGTATTGTACCTTTAATCATGCGGTTGGTCCGTTCAATCATTCCTTTCCCTTGTGGGTTATGCAATGATGTATGGATATGCCTAATCCCATGCTTTTTCAGGAAATCTTTTGTAACAGTAGATGGGAGTTGTGTTCCATCGTCTCTCACTAGGATTCCTGAACTCCCTTCCCTCCTGAACACCTTCACCAATACTTTAACAACACTCTCAGGAGTTATATTTCTTACAAATTCCAACATCACCCACCATGAAAATACGTCAACTATAACCACTGCAAAATGCTCAGCTTCATTTAAATAGTCCATGGGACCAATTCTATCCATATTCTATCTGTTTATACCATATATACCGTCATCCATGGGCCTTCTGCCTCACTGAGAGAACAGCTTCCGCTTCACGTTCTCCCTACACAAAAGACAACATTCCACCCGCTCATTCACCTCCCTCTCCACACATGACCACCAAAATTTCTCCTTTAAGTCTTTCTTTGTAAGAGACTGCCCCAAGTGGCCTTCATGCACCAGCATCATTAATCTCCTTCTCACCCCTTCAGAAGGTATGTATCTCTCTCCTCTCACAATTATTGCGTCACTCGCACCTTTGATCAACTCATTTGTAACTTCATATAACTATTCAAAGGTAACATCCCATTCTCACTATCACCATTCACAAATACTTTTTGGCAACTCCTGGAAAACACTATCATCCTGTACAGCTGCTTCCCATTCCTCTTGTGTGATATATTCTTATTCACCTTCTTGTGCATCTCCACACTCGCCACCACACATACCAACATGTTGTCTGTTTCATCTTCATTGTCTGCCTTAACGGCAACCTTGACAAGCAATCTGCTTGCACGTTTCTCCATCCTGCGACATATTCCATGACATTTCAGTATTCCTGTAGGTGTAATGCAAACCGTGCCAATCTAGAAGAAACTTTGTCAGTGCGCCCTACCCCCCAGTTGCAGCACTCTTAACAAAGGTTTGTGATCAATATGTATCATGAAATAGATTCCCTACACAAACGTGCAGAAATGTCCAACACCCTAGGCAGCCGCCAATGCTTCTCTCTCGATCACGGCATAGTTACATTCTGTTTGATTCATTGATCATGAGGCAAATGACACTGATTTCTCCACACCATCTTTGTACTGCAACAACACCACACCTATGCCATGAGCACTAGCAACCACTGTTACGATGGTCCTATTTTTGGGTTCAAATGGAGTTGAAATCTGGGCACTGGCAATTTCCGCTTTTAACCATACCACTCACATACACCTGCATCTATAGTGGCTCAGAGCATCAGTCAACCACAATGCATCCACTATCATGCATTGCACCAGTGACCAAATATGAATATCTATTCATCATGAAAGCCTCCTCCCTACAATGTAGACACCCCTCTCGCTCCTAATGGATGGAGACACCTTTGTTACTCACACCGATCCCCAAAGCCATAACCATGGACTTTTTAAGAACACAGTGCAACAACTCTTCTTTAGTTATAGCATACCCACTCTAAGACCACTTAGTGGTTGTGGTCGGTTGCCACTGTGGCACTGATGTAATGGGACCAATCCTACTCTGGCTCTGCAAACTGGGCCCAGTACAACTCTTGTAGCATTTGACACTCGTGGTAATGGGGTGAGCAGCCACAGTCTTCTAAGTGAGACAGTGTGGATTGCCTGAGCTCAGCACTGAACAATCAACCAACAAACACAATTACTTCAATGTCCAGTACAGTGCTTATCTTTTAAGGAAAAGAGAGTGTCTTAATAACATGGTAGTACAAAATACTACACAATCCTATTAATTATACAAGACAGTGTTTCTAGTTGCAATCCTCCCTCGTGGCACTACACCTGCTAATCCATCTTTGTAGTCCTTCCCAGGTGAGCCTTTTCTGCTTGGTCCCCCATTTTTATAGTTACATAAAAACATGAATTATGTTCAGATGCTATACTTAATTTTTCTATTGTTCCACTCTCAGTTCTCAAGTCTCAACCTCTTGTGGTGCAATGGGAGCTATCTGTACTTAACTTTCTAGCAGCACTCACGACCCCTCCATGCTCCTGTGGTTGATGGCTCCACTAAACAAGGATGTAGAAGGGTTGCCTTGTTGGCCAGGCATGGGCCCCACAATCTGTGTGCCCAACCGCCTCAGCGTAGGTGCCCCCCTAGTCATGGCAGTCTCCTTGGACAGAGTTGATATCACGGGCCCTGCTCGGGCCGACATCTGTGGATGCAGCCCTAATTTGGCTGATGCATGAATCACAGCATGAGTGCTCTGACCCACGCCAATAGTACATCAACCCCAATCAGGTCATATGCAGCACTTATTGAGCCAGAGGCAGTTACAGCCTTGATCGGGCCAAACCATTGTGTCAGATGCAGCCCCGAATGGGGCAAATGCTAGATGAAGCCAGACTGAGCCAAAGGCAGTTACAGCCCTGATCAGGCAAATGATAGCCATAGTAATCATGGTAGATGCAGCTCTGGATCCCATCAGAAGCCAGGGACCAGTGATGAGAGGCCAGGAGGACATTCTGCAACATGGGGCACTCCTAGCTCACTCTCAGGCAATTAGCTCTCTCTGGATGACCCTTACTCCCTTGGTGCATGCTGGATCTCACTCCTCCTAGTGAGTCTCTTCTCCAGAATGGCCAGTCAGACTCTCTTCCTCTCTCAGCAGACAGGCTGGGTTCTAGGCACTTCAGGCAGATCTTTGGCACCTCCAGCACAAAGTGCAGACTTTAAGTGTTGTCCCCTCACTTATGGGAGACTAGCTGTTCTGCAGACACTAGTGCTGATTGAACCGCAGTCTTTTGAGTAATCTGTGGGGTATTCCCTTCACTGATCATGAAGGACTTCAAACTGGAACAAAGTGAGGTGGTGTGAGAAATTTGGTTACTGGTTGACAGGGGTGTGAGCCCTGTTCAAACAGCAACTACAGTCCTTGTCAGGGTAAGGCACAAACAAACCCCAAATTAACCTATGCTCAACCCCCTGGTTGCTTGGCACAGAGCAGTCATTCTTTTCTTAGAGGCAATATGTAAAGTATTTCTACAGAACTTCAAACAATAAAACACTGAAAGCACCACACAAAAATGTTCCCACACCAGGTTAGAAAAATAAAGCTGAATGTAACAAGCAATACAAGAATGAAACAACAAAAATGCAATCACGAGAACCGGAGTTAGGACTTTTTAAAAAATAAAGTGTAAAATAACACCTAAAAGCACCAAGTGACAACCACAACTATCTGGTCACACTCAACCAGGTCAAATTCAAAAGTTCAGGCCAAATGCAATGGAGTGTAAGTTGGATACTGTCCCAGGTTAGTCCTGCTGAAGTTTTTCCTTCTGAAGTTTGGGCTAAGAGCCCTGTTTGCATTGCAGAGGACCGCAAGGAGCAGAGAGAGCTAGGTGGGAGGTAGTCGGTGAAGCACAAGAAGGTGGCCAGCATTGCGGGCATGCGTTGCTGGAGCTTTTAGGTGGCGGTCCCAGCGAGTGGTCGATGCAGCAGTGTGCAGAGTTGGGCTGACAGAGTTTCACACTGATTCGTGGCACAAACAGCGAGGCCTTGTTGCGAACATGGCCATTTGTGAACAGCCCAAACCCTCAATTTCAGGGCCTGTGAGCCACACCAAAGGTCCAAGATCTGAAGGGCACCACTTGGGGGTCAGGAACTTCGTGCAGCCGGGTCCAGGGGCTGGTGAAGGATGTTGAGGAGCCTTTTATGCCTCTGAGATTCAGATCAGGAGGCTTGCAGATTAGCCCTTGGAGTCATTCTGGGGCCCTGGGTTCAAGATGAAGTTACAGGTCCAGTTCTTCTTCCCCAAGCAAGAGGACAGCAGGCAGCAGGTCAGCACAACAGAGCAGCAGTCCAACAGACTTGCAGTCCTTGTTTCAGCACAGCAGTCCTTCTTCCTGGTATCCACAGGTCCAGAAGTATACTGAAGTGTTGGTGTCTAAGGTTCAGTATTTATACACAGTTGTGCTTTTGAAGTGGGGAGATGTTTTTAAAGGCATGCCTTTGAAGTGCACAGATGCCCTGCCTTCCTGGCAATGGTTACTGACTAACTACAGGGGGTATGCAGCCCTTTGTGTGGAGGTATGACACAGCCTATTCAAGTGTAAGGAGGGCTGTGGCCAGCTCCTCCCTCCCATTCATCCGACGAAGGCTCATGCAGTCACACCTAGGCTCCCCATTATGTGTGACTGCCTAGGAGGAGTACAAAAAGCCCAACTGCCAACTACACCCAGTCATGTGATCCAGAGGCAGGCTGCAGGCATCAAATAGCTAAGGCAAGAAAATGCCAACTTTCTAAAAATGGCATTTTCAGAATTGCAATTTAAAAACCTACTTCACCACAAGTTATGATTTTTAAATTGTGATTCCATAGACACCAAACATGAAACAGTTAACTATTCCCATTGGGAAAATACACTCATAAAATGTAATAAGGTAACTCCAATGTTATCCTATGGGAACAGTAGGCCTTGCAGTAGTGAAAAACACATTTAAGAGTTTAGAGTTAAGAGTAAAGGTACATGTCCTGCTTTATAAAATCAATTGTACCCTGCCGTCTGGGCTGTCCATGGCCAACTCCAGGGGTGCCATATATGTATTAAAAAGGAAGATTTGTTCCTGGCAAAAGGTTTAAAACTGCACACACACAGACTGCAATGGCAAGCCTGAGAAATGTTTAAAAGGCTACTTAAGTTGGTAGCACAATCAGTGCTGCAGACCCACTAGTAGTATTTAAATTACAGGCCATGGGCACATGTAGTGCCACTTTAATATGGACTTCTAAATCAATTAAATATGCTAATTGGGTATAAGCCAATGTTACTATGTTTTAAGTAGTTTGGGGCACTTTGGTTAGCAGTGGTAAAGGCTGCAGAGACCTAAGGCCAACAAAACAAAGTCATCAAAAATAGGAAGAGTGAAGGCAAAATAAGTTTGGGGATGACATTGCATTAAGAGCCACGTCCATCCAGTTGTTCGATGCCCACCTTTGCCCCACTCACAACAGTTGAACTTTACACAAGTGGGGCCTGAAGGCTTAACCCCCAGTGGCACAGATAAAGAGGTCTGGTCACACAATTAACCTTCCAAAACATGGGATGCTGCCATTAGTGCTTTATGCTTTATATCCAGGACAGGGGCAGTGGTCCTCTGTCCTTAATATGGGCTTGCTTGCTGTGCTCCTACAGGTCCCAATACAGGTCCAGGACCATACGTGGTAAGAAACAGGCCTAGTCCCCTTCCCACCCATTTAGATTTGTGTGACACCAGGGCCAAAATTAAAGTCAAGATAGCAGATATAAATGCAGTGTGGTACTGAGGCATGTGACCACCCCCCCCCCCAACACTATGCAGGGGCACTCTGGTTTCAACAGCCACCAAAATCTTTAAAGAATGTGAGGGCACCACAACTCCATCATTAACACCTCATGAACCAGTCATTTCTTTATATTGCATCTAGTTTTTGATTTAGTCCTTTTTGTGATGTTCCTTGGGAACATTGTTCTAGCCTGTCTTTGGTTGGATGGTAATGTCATGTTGAAAGAGCTTTCTGTTTGGGACTATGGTGTCAGAAAGGCCTGGTGAAAAAAAACAAGAAAGTCCTGCTGCAGGGCTTCCAAATTGCTAGTGAATTTCTCAGCACAAAAACATGATCTTTGCCCTGTGAGTATAGTACATGTATTTTTAGACTTTTTCAGTTCATGTGACATATTCTATCTTAGGTATTGTGTTGGATATTTGTAGCTGGTATATCACACTTTATTGATGCTGTGCCAGATGAATGAGGGATGGTCTGTCTAATGTGGACTGTTGGGTGTGTGTTTGTTGTTTCATGGCAATGAGTGCTTTGCATTTCTCCTATTAAATTCAACTAAATAGCACACCTTAGCAAGAAACCAACATAGCACTGTGAATGGTTACAATAAAAGAGCACCCTATCGCTGGCCCAGTAATATGCTGGTGGTGTAAGGTCTTCCCCAGCCCGGGAGCATGCAAATGAATATGCCACACGCAGAGCTCTATAACAGACATCTTTATTCCTCAACATACTTATGCGCTCTGCATGCACACTGCGTTATAACTTTCATAACCACACCTTAACACATCCCATCAGATTACGTAATTCCTGTCTAGAGTCCACCCAGGACCACGATGGTCCTAGCGGGCATGATACCAAAGACACTACGTCTCCCCTTTGTTAAATAAATGCCCAAACAACACGTGTATCATGCTTCCTCAATAAGTCACAGAAGTGCTCGCACTGGTCTGCCAGATTGGGTGGTATGAGGCAGTTGAGAGGCACTGTCAAGATGCATTGGAGGTATAGGGTTAGATGTGTGATCTGGACGTTCAGGTGAGATCACCTCGCTTGTGATCTCAGAAGCTGACAAACATTGAGGTAAGTGTTTAAAGTTTGATGAGTCCCATGTGATGTATTTTCTGGGATGATGTGCTGTCTCCATGTGTCCTTTGCATGTCACAACCTTCAAAGGGTCAACAGCAAACGGAGTGTCTGTTTTCTGCTTCTGCTTCTGTTTGACCAGTACCCAGTCCCCTTTCTCAAAGACTGTTTCCTCGGGATGTTGGCGCTGATCGTCATATGTTTTCATTTTGCACTTTTGAGAAGTACTTGTGACACAAACCTTATCAGAATTCACCAATTGGTCTGATGTTCATTGTGGTAGCTTGGTTCTGATGGCTCTCCCAAATAGTGAGGTTGCAAGGCTTTCATCAGTTGTGAAGTGGGGAGTTAATCGATAGGCACACGGAGCTGGGCACAGGACATGATTTAGACTGATTCCCTCAATAGATGCTTACAAAGTACCCTCTTGAGAGTGCCCATAAATCGTTCAACAACACCATTGGCTTGCAGCCAGAGAGATGTACTCTTTTGATGCTTAAGATTGAGTTGACCAAGAAACTCCTTAAATTCTTTGCTATTGAAAGGTGGGCCATTTTCAGATTTGAGAAGAGTAGGGTGCCCCATGCTGCAAAGATGTCATCAAGCCACTTGATGAGTTTATCATGGGTTGTCAAAAGTAGAAAGTGAAAAATCTTGGTGCCTGGTTCGATGTCAATCTATCTTTTGAAAACCAGACCTCATGTTTGGCAGGAAAGTGCTTTGGCATCCTAAATATTTTAAGCAAAATTATGGACTTTCTCCCTGTGGAGTCCAGGAAATCAGTAATCTAGACCTTAGTGATCTCAAGGTTGGACTATTTTAATGTGTTGAACCTTGGTGTATCACAAAGTAGACTGGCTAAAGTCCAGAGAGTGCAAAATCTGGTGGCACGCTTTCTGCTTAATATCCTCAGATGAGTGCCTACTGGGTCTGCTCTAGACAGGTTAACCTGCTTCCTATTAGTGAGAGAGTTCCCTTTAAGGCTTTGTGCTTTTGTCACAGAATCTTAAATAGGAAAGGCCCGCACTATCTTCACAACCTGGTAAAAAGGTATGTTCCGAACATAGACCTCAGATCTGCCGGAGCTTCCCGAGTAGTCATCCCAAGAACAACAACAGTGCGTATTCGGGGAAGCTCTTTTAGCTTCTGTGCCTCTAAACTCTGTAACTCCATCCCCATTGACCTAAGATTGGAAAGCTCTGAAGTAGTTTTCGTAAGAAACTTAAAACATTATTTTTAGGCAGCCGTAACCAATTGTTTTTGGCTCAGGGTTGGGGGGTGCTGTTCCCGTCTTAGAGCTAGGACACTCCATTTGGAGATACGCTCTACAAATCACGTTGTTATTATTATTACTGTCGATGACAAGTCTTCCACCCAAGAAAACATGAGTACTCATTAACGACTACCATAAAATGATGTCCATTTTGTAGAGGCCTAAAAAAATCAACTGCAACTCTCTCACAGGCATGCACAGGAAGGTCAGACATGGTCAATGGATGCTGCGTCACCTTGGGGGATAAACAGATACAAAGATGGTGTGCTTTTAGCTCTCTCTCAACTCGTTACACGTAGACGAGGTAACCACACTCTCTTAGGGCTCTTTTGGTGGCTACAATGCAACAATATCCTTCATGGGCTAGCTCAATGAGTTGCTGTCTCAGGCTCTCAGGGATGACAATTATCTAGCCTCTCAATATGATACCCTCTTGGGTGACGGATAGCTCATCCTGTACATTTTTGAATTTTTTGAATTAAACATCATCAGCAAAAGGTCGACTACTTGTTTTCCAAGATTGCGTTGTAATTAGGTTTTTGAGAATGAACATGTCTTTATCTGTTTGAGTAACAGCAATACCTGTTCAATGAATAGAGCTGCTGGTGTGCTGGACCTCGCAATGAATTTGAGATACTCTTGAGCAGTTTTGGATGTCGAACTGTGGAAATGTAGCTGCACTCGTGAAAAGCAATCAATGGGGTTTTTGTCTTTCCTCGGCTTATGTACGATCGTGTAGTCATACTCTTGCAATCGCAACCCCCACCTCGCGATGCAAGGAGGCATCTTAGCTTTTGGATTTCCAACGAAAGTGAGGAATGCCTGTTGGTCTGTGAGGATAGTGAAATGCTTCCCATATAAAAATATATGAAAATGTTTGAAGGAAACACTACGGCCAGACTCTCCTTCTCTGACTGATAGTAGGTGTGATCTGTTTCAGACAGGCTTCTACTGGAATAGTCCACAATGTGTCATTGGGCATGCAAATGGCCAGTGTGTTCAGTAAGGATAGGCCCCGGCCCCACTGGGCTTGAATTTACTGCAATATCGGTATATAACTTTGGGTCAAAATAGGCGAGTTCAGATGCATTCTCAATCACATGTTTTATTTCATTGATCTTTGATCGCATTTGAGAGACCTCTGGAATGGGATTTTCCACCTTGTTAAATCTCTCAAAGGGGCACTCACTGTAGCAAAGTCACAAATGTACCTTGAGCAATCACTGGCCATGCCTAAGAAGGATCGTAGCATGGTTACATCTTGTAGGGGGCAGGTAGATGACAGTGCTTGCACCTTATCCTTGTCAGGAATCATTCCCCATTTAGAGAATATGTGCCCAAACAATTTATGTTTGGTTTTGTGAAACTCACACTTTGCTGCATTCAGAGTGTGATCTGCATCAGTAAGTAATTGACACACTTGTGTAAGAGCCTTGTCATTGTCCTTTTGTGTTGTCCCAAATACCAGAATGTCATCTCTGTAATTGAAAGCATGCATCACAGTTTGAATAATTTAGCTAATAACATCCTGAAATATCTCTGCACCCAAAGATACTCCAAAACTCAGTCTTTTGTATCCGAACAAACCAACATGAGTTGAGAAAGTAGTAATGTACCTACCATTCTCCTCCAGCTCGAGTTGATGGTATCCTTTGTTCATGTCAAGTCTGGAGAAGGTTTTGGCTCTGTTAGCTGCATGAGCATGTTCGCTATAAGGGGGCCAGATGTCATTCTCTCCTGATTGCTTTGTTAACTTGGTGCATATCAACATCAATGTGCACTGCACCTCCGCTTTTTTCGCTGGCACAACTATGGGAGAACCCCACAGCATAGGACTGGTGGGGCATTCAATTATGTCATGCTTCAATAGTTTTTCTAGTTCTTTCTCAATGGCTGATTTTAAGTGAAAAACAACTCTGCGGTGCTGTTGGGCAACAGGGCGAATATCCTCCTTAATATGAAGTTGCACTTTCATCTTTACAGTCTTCCTAAGCCATGAAACAACAGGAACTGACTCACAATTTCAGTCTGAGTATGGATGTTGTAGTTGAGAGATATCTGTCCCATGTCAGTAGCAGTGACAAAGCTAAGTAAGCATGCACTAGATGAAGTTCCTTGAAGGACATGAATTGGCGTTTGCACTGACATAGCTTTGTGTCGCAAAGTTGCTGTAAATGACCCTTGAATCTGTAATGGTTGAGAAGCAGCCCACATGTATACCTTTGTGTTTGACAGAGTAAGGCATGGCACAGGAGACAGGCTGTTGAACTTTTCTACTGCCATGATGTTAATCCATGCACAACTGTCTATAATAAAGGTTATGAGACAACTGTTCACCTTTAGTGTGATTTTAGGACAATGTACAGATTAATTTTGTCACTTCGTTTAGTGATTCTCTTTTGAATTTGATCTTCTTTGCAAGCAACTACTCCTACATGTGCATGTTGTTCCTTAGTTGATATCATCAACGCACATCCATCTTCTTTGCTAGTGCTTAATAATGAGGCTGAAGAGCCTTTATATGATGAATTTGCTGATGATTAACTAGGCTTGGTTACTACTTGTCATAACTGATGTTGCCTTTTGGCCTTGTGGGCGTTGTGGGAATGCTTCTGGAACCTTCTGGCATCCATGCTATCTTCTCGCCGTGGCTCATTTGGTTTCTCTTTCACTTTGCAGACCCTTATGAAGTGGTTTTCTATCCAGCAGCCTTTGCATGTCTGTCCTATGGTTGTCCATTTACCTTTATGGGGAGATACAAATCCACGTTGGAAGCATAACTTTTTGTTTTTCAGAGATGTCGACTTGTGTGAATCTATTTTGTGCTTTTGCTTGCTTTTCATGACCAACGCTGACTTATTACACGCTGTTCCTGCTTCTATATCAGCAGCTTGGCTTTTTCATAATTAAAATCACAGAACGTACAGTGTCTGAGAAGTGCATCGAGTCCCCAAACAAAGTTAACCAGCTTTTTGTTGTGCTTGGTTGAAGTTGTATCTCTTAGTCGACATTCAACATCAGATTGAACTTGGCATACTGCATTTCTTTTATCTTTTGTCAGGACGTTGCATCAGCTTGTGAGATTTTCTTTAGCATTTCTTTCACTTCATCACCCCAAGGTTTTTCAAAGATTTAATGATTTTCTTATTGTCTTCTTCTCCTAGTGCATCTGTAAAGTCATTGAACGTTTGGATACATGCAGTCCACCTGGCACCAATGTTCTGTTTCTTTGCTGTATCTTACTTACTTGGTGGCTTCAGGAATGTAGTTGCATAATAGTTTGCACTTCCTTCTGCCGCTATTAAGCGCACATGCTGTTCAGGCAGCATTCTTCTTGCTAAGCAGGAATGGCAACCTCTTCACACAACACCCCATTGCTTGAGTCTGGTCATCTCGTCTGATTTTCAGGTTCGTATAATACTTCACTAGCTTGTGCCAGTAAGTTGATTTCGGTTTTAGCACCTTGTCGTTACTGTCTTTAGCGATGCTTAGTACTGATGATGGCTCTGTGTTATGGTGTGGTGCAGCATCTCTTCTTTCAGCCTTACCAGTGGGTGTAAATGTTTTTTTTGAATGTGCTCATCTACAGGGCCTTTGACTTCTCTGATGGCTGTGAATGGGCTGGAGTAGGGCTTTGTCTGCACATACGCCCTTCGCAGACTGCTTTGTGTTGCTTTGGGGCACACCTGGCATGCAAGAGCAGTTTGCTGCACTTTTGCAAACTCTCAAGGAAAGCAGCTTTGTTTCTTTGGGGCACGGATCCCCTACTTGTAGCCAGTTGTATTGTACAAATGAATACGCCACACACGGAGCTCTGTAACAGATGTCTTTATTCCTTGACATACTTTCGTGCTCTGCATGCACTGCATTGTAACTGTCATAACCACACCTTAACACCTCCCATCAGATTATGTAATTCGTGTCCTGAGTCCACCCAGGGCTGCAAGGGTTGTATTGTGCATGGTATCAAAGCCACTACAATTGTGACATTAAGAAAACCTGGGCAATCTTTTCAAAGCCTGGATACAGCCTATTGCTGGACATTTACACAGAGTAAACATCATTACAATTGGAATAGTGATCACATTTGGTGTCAAGAGCACCCCTTTCACAGATTCTGCGTATTCTGCTTGGGATGAGAGAGGCAAATTTTGACTAGAGTTTTGTATCACAAGCCCCTCTTGTGTGCATATATCTCTGTGTTTATGATCATTGTGTTTCTTGCACTGCAATCTTGATTGCATCTTGTTTGACATGCATATGCTACTAAACGAATCGTGCGAGTATGGCTGTGATAGCAGTAAGTGTTGAAAGCTGAATTAATTTCGAGCAGACACCAGTGATTTGTGGAGCACCAAGGTCCTGGCAGCCTAATGGACAGAGGAGAAACACCTGTAGCAAAACTTTGCTAAAGTGGTGAGAAAAAGGAGATCACCAGCCAGTACATACATTTGTGTACATTGACCTCACATGCCAGTCTGAAGTAGTCATCCATCTTGAACCATCAAGCACCTTATATCGTCTTTCAAAAGAACTACACAGACCTACTCACATAATAGCTGCTCACATAACTAAAATGGGCCGGATTCATAAAACTCCTTGCCATACATCTCTGGCAGTCGGGTTGTTCGTTCTAGATCCCACGCAGAAAAGGTATTAAGGCTGCTCTTGACAGGATTTTAATATATCTGTAATCATTTCCATGTTGGGATTGCTTAGGAAAATGTTTGCAAATACCCACCAACATACTGGTTTGCAAGTGTATGCAAACTTTCAGGGCATTCCCATCCTGAACACCCACTCACTGTCCCTAGGAGTAGACTTACTCACACGAATATTTTGGTGTGAGTAAATCTTTTTCTGAGTGTAAAATCACGGTTCGTAAATTGCAAAAGTGGTTTCACCCACAATATTAGTGCGTATCTGCTAAACTTACACATTCAAATTCATTTGTGAATTGACTCAGCGTTTCTTTTGAATTCTGCATCGCCCTTATAAGCTGATGCTTTTAAATGCAGGGCTATCATTCCAGAAGATAACCTAGGAAACTAAAAAGATACAATATTACAGGATACCATAAATGCGATGATTTAATTCAGTATCAAACAGCATTAAAAAATTCGTGTGAGTGGTTTTCAGCCATAAAATACAGCATAGGCGTTTGCACTAAACACTGCGCTTTGGAAGCAAAAGGGAAACCGTATAAAGGAAGACAAATGTGTTTAACTCAGCAGCTTCTTGCCTCGTGCCAGTGATTGCTTGTGTTGTGTTGATCTTGGAGTGGTAATAGGACCTTTCAAAACCATCTGGGATGAAAGCCTTCCTGTTTGTAGTGTCTAGTGTTTTTTGTCATTCACTGCCTTATTACTAACAGCAGGCTTCTAAGGCGGATAAAATCCCCGTTTTAATTAACATTTTTGTATCTTTCTATGGTGTATGAAAAATGCTATTTCCATTTGTCAGATCTCTGTACATGCTGGGCCTGTTCTAGTAACAAAGGATGGGCACTTTGAATGCTCTAAGAAGATTGGTTGGTTTCCCGTTCCTCATCTGTGATCTATGCCTGTGGTGGTGGTTGTTGTGGGGGTGTTTCTGTGCAGCTGTCTCTTCTATTTGCCCTTTGACCCTCACACCCTTACACCCCTGCTAGAAACACACATGCTGTGTTCTGATTATGCTATTTAATCTTCACTCTCTGGTTCCCCTCGTTTGTCAGAGAGCTATCTACTTCCTCTACACAGTCTGTTATCTCATTAACTTGCTGAAAACAATGAAGTTCCAAACTCTCATACTCTTAATTTTGGTGGTGGGGTTCAAGTCAGAGAATTTTGGGTAAAATCAAAACGATTTGGCAAGTGCGTCATGGAAGACCTTACAGCCGACGTTGATTCTGACACCATTGGTGCACTAATTCCTTTATATTTGATGGCAGCATTTGACATTGTCAATCCTACTCGGTTGGCAAGTATTGACTGGTATGGTTGGATGCATTTTGGCATGGTGTCAATCTTCCATTTATAAACCAACTCTAGTTCGTTATCATTTCCTTATTTCCCTTTGGGTTTCTGCCGCTTCATTGGGGTGTACGTTCCTCCGCCATCCACCCTTTCCGTCAGCGTTTTAAGATGGATGGTGGACTTCTCATCAACAGGTTGTTTCCTTTTTGCTTCTGTATGTATGCCAACAACACCAAGTTTGTTGTCAATCAATGGGGCAGGATTTGTTCATTTTTTAAGCACTGTTGCAAGAGCTCTGGGAGTGAATGAGTGACTATTGGCACAAACTATATTGAAAGTCTGTTTTCTTGAGGACTGTCAAGCCATCCCAGCACTTTTTGTTTAAACAAATACACGCCTCATTTTTAGGTCGAGCATAGCAGTGCGCAAGCGCTGCTCTTCTTGCCATTCTCGACATGTAATCTATTCTGTGGGCTTTAACAATGCCCTTCTCACATCCATCACTTTCATTTGTTCCTGAGCCTGCCTTTCAAACATCCCTTGATGTCGTTGGTAAACTCTATACTTTTGCCCTGCCTTGAGGCTCTTTTGTTCCCACCTTGGAGACTGACGGATTATTGCATGATCGACCAAGTACCTTAGTGTAGAGCAGTATTTTTTTCTTTGGAATTGTCGCTTTGTGCTCATGGCGGTAGGTTGTTTCTACCTCTTCCTTGTTTTCGGGCATCTTGCTATTTCTTTGTTTTCAGGCATCTTGCTGTTTCTTTTCTAAATCTGCGGGTCTTTTTTTTTTTTTTTTTGCCGTTTTATGTAGCGGGAACTTGATACAAAAGTATTGGAGCGCTTAATTTATTTTGCAGTTCTTTATAACGCAAACTCGATACAAAGGTATTACAGCACTTTACATAAGCACAGGCTACATTACACAAGAACAAATTCATTTTTGGTAGCAAGGGGAGATTAAGTGATTTGCTAGAATCACAGGATGTTGAACTGGCACAAAGACTCATATAGTCATATAGTTCTAGGTAATACAGGTTAAGCCTTTCATAGTGCTGCAAAGCAGGTGCCATTCTTAACAAAATTGCTATAATTCATTTACATCAACCTTGCAGAAATAAAGAGGTGAAAAAGCTATGTTAGGATTGTAATCTGTAACATTGTTGTTCTGTCAAGACCTCTGCAGTGGGTGCGTTAACCAACTGACTTGAGTAGAGCTTAACACTAGGCAATAGCACGTGTACAGCATCCATTTTAGGACATCCTCATTCCTCACTCCTCATCCCTACTTCTCCATCATCCCTACTTCTCATCCATCATCCCCCCTCTCCTCCATCATCCCTACTTCTCGTCCATCATCCCTACTTCTTATCCATCATACATCATCCCTACTTCTCATCCATCATCACTTTTTTTCATCCATCCTACATCAGCCTACATTCTCATCCATCATCCCTACTTCTCATCCATCATTCCTACTTCATACCCATCATACATCATCCCTATTTCTCATCCATCGTCCTTACTTCTCTTCCATCATCCCTACTTCTCATATCTCATCCCTGCATTCCATCCATACTTCTTTTTTATCATCCCTACTTCTCTTCCATTATTCCTTCTTGTCACCCCTCATCCCTGCTTCTCATCCCTACTTCTCATCCATCATCCCTACTTCTGGTCCATCATACATCATCCTTACTTCTCATCCATCATACATCATTCTTACTTCTCATCCTTCATCCCTACTTCTCATCCTTACTTCTCTTCCATCATCCCTACTTCTCATCCCTCATCCCTGCTTCTCATCCAAACTTATTTTCTGTCATCCTCACTTGTCTTCCATCATTCCTACTTCTGATCCCTGCTTCTCATCCCTACTTCTCATCCATCTTCCATCATTCCTACTTTTCATGCCTCAATCATCATTCCTACTCATCACCCATCATCCCTACTCCTCATTCATCATTCCTCAGTCATACCAACACATTTTCAGTTTTGTAAAACACACCTACACACTGATTGTTTGGCAACAGCCAATCAGAGTTATGAGAGAGAGCTGCACTCTATTTCACTGAAAAAAAGCCTTTGCATTGCATTTGCTGGGTGAAGAGGGAGGAGAGGAAATGCAACTGTGTTTTTTTTTTGCCAGTGAATTCAAGGCTGTACAACATTTCATTTTATTTAACCAAATGTTTTTCTGTTTACACAGGCTTCTGCAGAAAGCTCTGATGGTTTGGGAAATGCGTGGAACCCACTGATTGGGCCATAAATCAGTTCTTGGAGAAAGGGTTATACAGTTCATCTACAGGTCAACCAAAAAACTTTCTGGTTTCAGTTTTATATGAAGAAAGAAAATGTTTACAATCAACTCTGGTGACAGTGCAATCCAATTCATCCAAACCTTTTCTGGTTTAATTTTTATTTGTAACAAATACAATGTTTAAATCAGAGGCTGCTTTTATCTCTGAGAGCAGGTTTTTTTCTGAAACCAGAAAGGTTTTCATTGACTGTTCACTTTTAAGGAACCGCTTGTTTCTTCTTGTTTAAGCATTCCACAAAAATGCACCTTTTTCCAGCTGTCTTCTTCAAGTACGTCTCTTCCTCTTGTGCTCATTGTTTCTCTCTTTCACCCGAGTTGCACTATCCCTCCTCTCCCTTGTCTGCTTGAAGCCCCAACCCTCAGTTTTGCTACTTTTTGGTGCACTTCTTTCCACTCTTCCCCCGCCTACCTGTAGTTTTATTTAATTTCCCCCGCTACTCATTGCTTTCCTTCCTCTGTGATGGCCTGAACTCCTCATGGGCCTATTACCTTTTTAAAAAAAAAAAAATTTGGAGGGTCCGAAGCTCATTTTTGCTGCAGGGCCGCTTCCCAGTGTTTTAAGAAATTACTGTGTAGGGTCCACCATCTTGGATAAGTACATTTAAAAAATTGTCACACGCCTCAAGAGTTAGGTGCAATCATGCATGATCACATAGGTGCCCATAGGTCATCATGCATGCACACCCTACAGACACAATGTAGGCACATCATTGTTACTTTTCTTTATTATTGTTTTTTTAAACCTACAGTGTTGCACAGCATCAACAAAACCATTTTGCCTTTTCCTAATGCCGCACAGCATCGGCAAAAAAACACTGGCAAAGCTATTGACTTAGACTAATGCTTGTTTGAATGAGGATGCCAATAATGAAGATTCGAAGGCATTGCTGCCACTACCTGTTTCAATTATACAAACTCTGTCTACTCTGCCTATGAATTTCAAGTGATTTAGGCCTTGCACAATCAAGCGGCCTGAATGCTGATTGCTTCAGGCAAGGGGACCCTCTTTTAGCTTCACTCCAATAGCTGCCCATTAAAGACTGCATTGTTTTTAAAGTGATGCTCATTTTATGCAGCTTTCTCTTTAGCCTTTCACTGACCTTTATCAGGCTCATTCCCTATCCTCCTAGGTATGACTTCAGGGGTTAGCATCTGCTGCCTCCCAATGGTTCCACAATTTAAGAGGGTGTGCAGTGATGGCCGCCATTTTGCGGTCTGTGTGCCCACCATCAGGAATTCACTTATGCTTTCCCTTTGTACAATCCCTCCTATTATTTTTCGCTGTGTCTTAAATATTCATCCTTTTACTAGTTTGTCATAATTTAAAGGGCTCGTGTAGTGTTATGCCATCGCATCACTGTTAGTGACAAGGAACTGTTTGGTGTATGAGCTCACTGTAAGAGCTTCATAACAGAGCATATTTTTATTGATTTGAGGTGAGGGATTTTGACAAATACGAGAATCCAGAAAATCTGGATTATCAATATCTGCTCTGAATCATTTTAAGAATAGAAACACGTTGGCAAGGTGTGCTGGAACTAGGGGTGCTGGAGGTGCTTCAGCACCCCTATAATATTTATAACATTTGAACACAACGTTTGAAGTTGATGTTTTGCAGTTCATACTTTCAAAAACATATACAGAATAGTTAGCTGCAAGGTGTCATTACAACTAAATAGTGAAAAACACGTCATCGAGGGAACTACTCCCATTATTTTTGCCATGCAGATCGTGAAATAAACATACACGTTTTAACTTTAGTCTCATGCCACTCTGGTTGGATCACAGAAGAGGATGAAAGGAGAAGGTTATAAAACTTTTTTTTAACTTGCTGAAGTCTACAGATATTAGAAGATTGAAACCCTCATACCAAGTGCAAATGAAGATATCAGTAGGATTAAAATGAACCCAGTCGGTGTACATCAGGAAAGGACCATTCTAGCCTATTTTGCTCTAAGATTTTCTCATTTTCACTGGAAATATGCACTATTACAAAGACGTGCAGATGGAATGCAACTTGCATGCGCAAATGGCTTGATTTGTACATTCACATTGACATTGACACTAATCATATGTAATGAGTGAACCGGAAGCAAACTTTTGTGGAAATAAACGCGATCATATTCGTAAGGAGTGAGCAGTGTAGGATGGGGATGCCCTGTAAATGTAATTCTCTAATAACTTTCAAGTGTTGGGCCGTACGTCATTCACAACCACACACTTGAGGGTTACAAGGGAGTCACCAGTGGGGTAACGCAAAATGATAGCCCTCCTGCTAAATGTACTGAGGGGTCCCTGAGTCTCATAATTCTCACAGATAATCATTAACCTTGACCTGATTGGAGGCCCCCAGAAGGATTAGTGCCCCTCTTCCCCCCCGAAGGGGTGGGGTGGAGCCCTCTGTGCCACAGGGGCTGCAGGGGCTTGTGTTCTGCCTCTGGGAGCAACAACCTTTCTCTCCACCCATGCACACTCTCAAAATTGTCAGTGATTTACTTTTTCCTGAGGGCAGCCTGAGAATGGGAAAATGGCACCCTAAAAATTGGTGGGGATGTTATCACAAGCTCTTCGTATTATTATTATTATTATTATTATTATTATTATTATTATGACTGTAGCCACTGTTACACATCAAAAACGAACTATGGCTTATCACCTGCTGATGTGAATAACCTTGCAGGACCTGGATATTTCATTTGACTTTTCATTTAATTATCTCTCTAGTGAACATCATCTGCCTGCCTCTAATATTTCTTTACACGTTTACAGCTAAATACCATGTCCTGGTGTGATTTATAAAGCAAGTATTCAAATGAAACTAGGATTTCAGCGCATAACAACGAAAATAAAGATATTCTGCTGAAAAATGGTGCGTGTAATATTCTATAGAACAATAGTATTTGAGCATGATCTCAGCCAGATTTTCTGGGGGTTTTGCTCCTTGTCATAATATTCTGAGGGGCATTACTCCCTTGCGCCACTTCTGGGACATTGTGTACAATATTCCAGATAGCTGTTATTTTTCTTTGCACAACATACATGACCAGTATTATTATATTTGCTTTTTCTCAGTTTTTCGGTTCAACACATTTTCCTTCATTGCTCATTCTGTTGTCCTGAATCCAGCCTTCTAATGAGAGACACAATGGCCCTCATTATGACATTGGCGGTATATCCCACTTACCGCCATGCTGACTGCCGCCAACATACAGTGGAGGTGGTTATCCGTTCACCATTTTATGACACACACACACCAATCCGTCAAAATACAGCTACAGACACAACTCAACCACACCAAAGGTCAGTGATAAACTGGCGGTATCAAAACCCACACCATTACGCCAACAGAACTACGCCCACCACATTATGACCCACGAATCACCACGGTGGACATTCAATGGTGGTAAACCATTGGCGGTACATACCACTGCGCTCATTATACACACACTCAAACAAAACAACATCACATTGGACAATCTGTACAACACACACCTGACACCCATACACACACACAACACCCACACACCCACGCCACTATAAAACACACACCCACATTACCCACAACCCTTTACGAATACAAACCATTGGCACAAGATAGACACCACGACCACAGACAAGAACAGAGACACACACCACCATCACCCATACACCACCCACACACCCCACATCACACACCCCAACAAATCACCCTACACACCCTCACCCACAATACCCACACAACACCCATGGCACCACAATGACACCCCAGATTCTCTGAGGAGGAGCTAAGGGTCATGGTGGAGAAAATCATCCGGGTAGAGCCTCAGCTATCTGGAGCACAGATGCAACAGATATCCACTGCTAGGAAGATGGAGCTATGGCGGTAGATCGTGGACAGGGTCAACATCGTGGGACAGCACCCCAGAACAAGGGATGACATCAGGAAGAGGTAGAACGATCTACGGGGTAAGGTACGTTTCATTGAAGCAAGACACCAGCTCACAGTACAGAGGACTGGAGGTGGACCCCCGCCTCCTCCCCCTCAACTAACAACATGGGAGGAGCAAGTCTTGGCAATCATGCATCCTGAGGGCCTGGCAGGAGTAGAAGGAGGACTGGACTCTGGTAAGTCAACTCTTTACTACTTTCATCCCTTACCTGCATGCCATCACATACCCCAACCCTCACCCTAACTCCCATCACTCCACCACCTTCCACACACCCCGCCATCACATCTCACTCATCCCAATGCCAAGCTCTGCATGCCATACCAATGCATGAACACCACTCACAGACTTGCATGGACACTTATCACTACAGCATGCCCACAAGAGAGAATCAGCTAGCCCACCACATAACTCACACAAGGTAAAGCTGCCAGGGCAATAACAGCCATAGAGGGCAACCCCCCATGCACAACATTTCACACACAGAAACAGTAACACAGCATTTATATACCCACAGGTATCCCAGCCAATGTCACTGGAGAAGAGGTGCCAGAAACATCCAGTCACCCCACAGAAGAGGCCCACAGTGATGAGAGCGACCCTGCTCGCCAGGATCTGGATGTTCAACCTGGCCCCTCAGGAAACACCACCACAGCACCCACCCAGCAAGCCCATACCGCTGTCCCCAAGACACATCTATCAGCAGTGTGTCCACCACTACAGGGACCCCAGGGCACACCACAAACCCAAGACAATCAGGGGCCTGGGGCCAGTGGCAGTGGGCACACTGTTCAGGGGACAGAGGCACAAGACAACAGGGAAGCTGGGAGGACTGCTGTGCGCCAGGGGGAGGACAGGCCCAGGGAACCAACTCTCCAGGAGGCACTCACTGAGATCCTGGCAGCATACCAACAGTCCCAGGATACGCTGGGCCAGATCCTGGACAATGTGCAGGAGAACAGGCGGTTGCAGGAGGGCCAGTACCAGGGGATCAGGGAGGACTTGAAGGCCATTAACACCACCCTGGTCTCCATTGCAGGGGTGCTGGCAGACATGGCCAACATTATGAGGGAGGCAGTGTCACACCAGCGGGCCCCAGCCACTAGCCAGACTACTGAACAGCCCTCCACCTCCTCTGCCGCTAGTGAACCGGAGGCCCCGCCACAGGACCAACAGGCCACCAGCACCCCTCCCCCTGCAGAAGGAGAACCACCCCACAAACGTTCCCTGCGATCCAGGCAGAAGCCAGAGACTATTGCCAAGACCCCCGCCAGGAAATAAAACTCTCCTGATTGTCTCCCTTGTGTCCCACTCTGTAACCCTATCCACCTTGAACTGCCATTGCTCCCCTTCCTATGTCCCCATGGACACTGCATCTGTGCAACAAATAGACTGGAACTATACCCTAGACTTTCCTCCATCATCAACCCAGCCCATTGCACTTTTCCCTTCTCTTCATAGCACAGCAAGAAACACACTTTGAAAAAATATGTATGGAGTATGTCAAATGATTTCAGTATGTATTTGTTTAACAAGGTTTAAACATTGCAGTACAACTGTGCATTGATGTTTACGTAGGAAACACCTGTATTTGGCTGCAGTGAACACACCAGGAGCGATAGTGGGGCACCAACATCTGCAAAAAGAGTTGCCAAAGGGTACAGTGAGTGGCCATAGAAGTGGGAAATTTCAGCCTGCCAGTTACAATGTGAAACTAAACTAACATTGAAATGTGAAGTTACAGTGTCTTACCTGTGTGCCACTGGAAGTATTGACGTATCACTGCAGTTCTGGTGTCCTCATCCTCATCCTCTGCCTCCTCATCTTCACTGTCCACCGGGTCCACTGCTGCCACACGGCCATCTCCAGCCTCCTCTCCTCCTGCAGAAAAGGCACATGGCGTCTCAAGGCAAGGTTATGCAACATGCAGCATGCCACGATTATCTGGCAGACCTTCTTGGGTGAGTAGCACAAGGATCCACCAGTCAGATGGAGGCACCGAAACCTGGCCTTCAGGAGGCCAAATGTACGTTCAATGATCCTTCTTGTTCGCCCATGTGCCTCATTGTAACGTTCCCTAGCCTTTGTCCTGGGATTCCTCACAGGCGTCAGTAGCCATGATAGGATGGGGTAACCTGAGTCACCTGCAAATATTGAGGGACAACTGTTAGCCTCACACTATCTCTTATGGCCCACACCATACCCATACACCAACATCCACTGGGTGGGAACCAGGGCTCACCTATTAGCCACACCCTGTGCCTCTGGAGTTGGTCCATCACATTTGGGATGCTGCTATTCCTCAGGATAAATGCATCATGCACCAACCCAGGATACTTAGCATTGACGTGTGAGATGTACTGGTCCGCCAAACACACCATTTGCACATTCATCGAGTGAAAACCTTTTCTATTTCTGAAGACCTGTTCATTTTGCCAGGGGGGGGACAAATGCAATCACCCCAATGATGTTGGGGATATGTCCTATTACATAGAAGTCAGCCTTCACTGTGGCCAAATCCTCCACCTGGGGGAAAACCATGTAGCTGCACATGTGTTTAACCAGGGCAGCCAACACTCTTGTCAGCACTATTGAGAACATTGGCTGTGACATTCCTGCTGCCAAGCCCACTGTCACTTAGAAAGAACCAGTTGCCAAGAAATGGGGTACAGATAGCACTTGCACAAGAGGTGGAATCCCAGGGGGGTGACGGATAGCAGATATCAGGTCGGGCTCCGTTTGGGCACACAGCTCCGTGATTGTGACCCTGTCAAGTCTATAGGTGAGGATAATGTGCCTGTCCTCCATTGTTGCCAAGTCCACCAGGGGTCTGTACACGGGGGATGTCTCCATCTCCTATTCATCCACAGAGATTGCAGTCTAAGGGACAAAAGAGTGAGGTGCCTGTCATAAACTGTACTTTGTAGCCACTAAAGTTCAATGCATGATATAAATTTTAAGTGTATTAGTGACATATGTCCTGTATGTACAATAGTGATCTGTAATGCAGGTTTGATCCATGCACTGCCCCCCAAAATGGCATCTGCCTGTCCTGTATGGAGGGACATGTGGAAGTGAGGTAATTCCGATTATGTTGTGCGCCGTAGCGGGAGGCGGTCAGGACCCGCTGTGCAACACCTCATTGGATAATATTGGGCCCTATGGGGTACAGTGGCCAATGGTGATGTACACTGGTGGTGACGGTATGCACCACCAGGGACGTCACTGCCATTTTCTATCTGTTCACTCACTTGCTACCTGACCTTCAACAGGAGAGAACCTACACTGCATGTGCTGCTGTGACTTGTGTCTAGAACCGACCATGGCCCGCGTTACTGGGGAAAGGGCCCCTGCCTTCACTTCAGAGGGGTTGGAAAGACTAGTGGGTGGGGTCCTACCCTAGTATGGACTGCTGTATGGGCCTCCAGACCAACAGGTGAGTACACTGTGAGCACAATGAATGAGTGCTGTGTGGAAAAGCTTTGTGTAGGGGGTGGTTGGTGGATGGGCCCTGGGCAGCATGTAGCATGCATGCTGGGCAATGTCTGTGCGTAAGGGTATGGGAAGGGCTATGGCGGGCCATGAGTGTAACAGCCAGGATGGTCTAACTAATACCTTTCCCTGTGTATATTTCGTCTGCAGGTCAGCGCCAATCAAAAGAAGGGTATATGGCATGCCTTCTCCAAGGAGGTGCGGGCCCTGGGTGTCTACGGCAGGCAGAGCACCTACTGTTGGAAACAGCGGGAGGACCTGAGATGCTGGGCACGGAAGATGGCGGAGGCCCAGCTGGGGATGGCCTCCCAACGAGGAAGGGGTGCCTGTCGAACCCTGACGCCCCTGATGGCCTGCATACTGGCAGTGGCCTATCTGTTGATGGATGGGCGCTTGAGGGCATCACAGCAGCCACGAGAGGTTGAGTACAGTGCCCATCATTACTACTTACGTAAGGTGGGGTGGTATCGGGTGGGGAATGTGTGTCTGCGGGTGCCCCTAGGCCAGGCCTGTCATTGCAGGATAGGTTCCATGTGGGGCATGGCTCTTATGTGAAATTCCTCTAACCTAGCTAGTAGGCATCCACTACTGGGCAGGGCTGTGTGGGACCCAGGTATGCTGCAGTTGGTAGTATGTGTCCCTGCCCATGCCCTGGTGACTTGCATTGCTACTGGTAGTGCATTGCATAGTGCGTAGGGCTGTTCACTGTGTGTGTGGGTGCTGTGTACGTCAACTGTGGTGTAGGTGCAGCCATTGACCCAGTGTATGTATCCTTTGTCCCTCCCCACCCCTTTTTTTTTTGTCATCCTTTCCTTATGTGCATTAGCATAATGTGGCGGAGGAGCAGAGGCACCGGGGAGGGAGCTGCACCCCACAGGACCCAGGAGGCTGAGCCACCGACGGTGAGGCCACCAGTGGGATGGAGGGCAAGGGGGAGCACCACGGCGGAGACAGGAGGGGACAGTTCTGACAGGAATACCTCCTCCGATGGAAGCTCCCTGGTGGTGATAGACACCTCTGTGCCCTCCCCAGCTACAGGTACATCTGCCATCCCCATACCAGCACTGCCCTCCCAGCTGTGAGTTGTCCATGCCCGCTCACCCCGGAGGGTGGGCATCTCCTTCCCCCCAGGCACCTCAGGCCCAGCCCCAGTTAACCCTGCTGCCCTGAGTGAGGAGGCTATTGACCTCCTGCGATCCATCTCTGTTGGGTAGTCAACCATTGTGAATGCCATCCAGGGGCTGGCAGCCGAAATGCAACAGGCCAATGCATTTCTGGAGGGCATTCACACTGGCTTGGCGGCCTAACAGAGATCAATCCAGGCTCTGGCCTCCTCTCTGATGGCAGCCATTGTCCCTGTTTCCACCCTTCCCCCTCCAACTTCCTCTACCCATTCCCCACAACCCCAACCTATCCCAAGCACACAGGCAGACCAGCATGCACACAGGACAGCACACAAGAGTGGCACAGGCAAACACAGGCACAACACTTCATCCCACAGACACTCATGCAAACACCATCTGTATGCAGACATACCAACATCCACTGCCTCCACTGTGGCCCCCTCCTCCTCCACCTCCCTCCCAGTTGCATCAACACCCACACCTGCATGCACTACATCCTCATCCACTACCTCCATCACCAGCACACCAATCAGAACATACACCTCACTGGCAGTCACCACCCCAACATCCATGCACACATCCCCTGTGCCCTCTTCCACTGTGTCTGCCCCCCCTCCCAAGGTACACAAACGCAAGCACTCAGACACCTAGCAGCCATCCACCTCACAGCAGCATCTAGCCCATGCACCTGCACCCAAACACAGCAGACACCCCCTACAACCACTCCCTCTTCCTCCACTCCCAAACCTTCTCCCTCTTCCTGCTCCAATGTCCCTAAGAAGCTTTTCCTCTCCACCATTGACCTCTTCTCTACCCCTCCTCCCACCTCCTTCGAGTTTGGCCAGGGTGGGTAAAACCCAGGCAAGCACCTCAGCCACCCAGTCCACGGGTCCAGTAGTGTCCACAGCAACTCGTGGTGGGAAAGGATCCCGGGCACCAGGCAGCCACACGGAAATGGTGCCTGCCAGGAAGGGCAAGGGGCCTGTACCAGCAGGCAGAAAGGACAAGGGGCCTGGTGCTGGGACTTAGTCGGAGCCCTCACCACCAACCATGGTGGTGCAGCCGTCCGAGGCTGCAGGCGATGGGCTAGAGGCTCCCCCCACCACCACCAGCAGCACTGCCATCAGCACCACCACCAGCAGTGGGCAGCCATCCGAGGCTGCAGGGGATGGGCTGGAGCCTTCCCCCACCACCACCAGCAGCAGCTCCACCACCAGCACCACCACCAGCAGTGGGCGTCTGTCCGAGACTGCAGGGGAAGGGCTGGAGCCTCCCCCCACCACCAGCAGCAGCACCACCAACAGCACCACGAGCAGTGGGCAGCCGTCCGAGGCTACAGGGGATGGGCTGGAGCCTCCCCCACCACCACCAGCAGCAGCACTACCCCCTGCACCACCACCAGCAGTGCGCAGCCGTCCAAGGCTGCAGGGGATGGGCAGGAGCCTCTCCCCACCACCAGCGGTAGCATCAGCAGCACCACCACTGAGCAGGCATCACCGCCGGCGGACAGTCTGTAGTCCTGCCCCCATGGGCTGTTGTGCGACCTTCCCCCTGATAATCTTGTGGGTATGACAGCCAGCTGAGAGACTGTGACCATGCACTCCCCAAGATCTGCATCACAGGCATGATGCCCCCTCCAGAACCAGTGGGTATGGCACCTACTCACTCCATCCTCTCCAGGATAAAGATCACAGGAAACAATGCCCCCTCCAGAGCCAGTGGGTATGGCACCCACTCACCCCATCCTCTCCAGGAGGACGATCCAGGGCATGTTGCCCCCTCCAGAGCCAGTGGGCAAGTCACCCAATTGAGAGACTGTGGCCTTGCACTCCCCAGGACAAAGCACAGGGCATGTTGCCCCCTCCAGAGCCAGTGGGCAAATCACACACCGGAGAGACTGTGGCCTTGCACTCCCCAGGACCAAGCACAGGGCATGTTGACCCCTCCAGAGGAAGTGGAGAAGTCACCCACTTGAGAGACTGTGGTCTTGCACTCCCCAGGACAAAGCACAGGGCATGTTGCTCCCTCCAGGACCAGTGATGTTGTTCCATCTGCCGGCGGAAGTGCCCCCCTTCCCTGTCCCCCTGAGTTGCCTGCCTGTTTTGGAACTGATGCCCCTGCAGTGATCTCTCTGTGTTGTTGCAGGAGTCAAGTGGGGCCTTGGACTTTGTAATGTGGACCTGTGGCCCACACACATTGAGGACTGGGCAGTCTCCCTTGTTTGTACATATGTATATACTTTTCGATTGCATTTACGTAGTTCTACTTTATTTATTTTATTACACTCACTTACATCTATTCCTGACGTAGAAAATCATTGGGAAGATCTGCACTTCAGGCTCCATGGCGGCGTGGGTCTTCCTTGAGTCTCCAGAGGTGAATCCTTTCCCTTCTGAAGTCTGTTTCCACCAGGCTTTTTTGATGTCGTTGGTACCGCTCCAGGAAAGGTGGCCTGTTGGGCTGTCTTAATACAGTGAGGGAACATTGGCTTCTGCCTGCCTGTTGGCGGCAACCTCTGTGGTGCATTTTGATTCCGCCCTGGCGGTCGGTGTGGTAAAGTGGCTGTCTGTCTGAGCTCTTTCCGTCATGGTCATATTTTGGCGGTAGTTACCGCCAGCCTGTTGGCGGTATTGCCGCCGCTTTATCACCGACCGCCAGGGTGGTAATGAGGGCCAATGTCTCTGATGGACATAAATAACGGTTTTAGAACTACACTTTCCAAGCTATGGGAAAGTGTTTTATAGTAGATAACTTCTTAATGAGGTCACTACTTCTATATTATCACATGAAAAGGTTTCAGTGAGTGGATTTAAGGCTTGTGAAGAACAAAACCATTTGTGAACGAATATGGATGTGTGTTTTGGATATCATCAGGAGCATATTCTAGTTCTATCACAAGTTTAATGTGGAACATGGGGGTGTTGAGGAGTTTTGGAGAGGGCAAGACCTGAAAATGGGAGTGGGACTTTCAGATTGTCACCAGCAGAAGACTCTCCTCACATGATCACCGGATGTAGAACCAATATCACACATTGAGAAACAACCAATTGCCAGCTCATGCATGGAGACTCTGGACTTTTGAACTCTATTATGGATTTCACAACATCTGTGGGCCACGCCACGAAGGCGGCCTTAGTAAACTTTAATATTTGGGAAGGAGTGGACAGCCCCTTTCAAAGCCTTTCCCCTCCCCCCCATGGCCCGCTATACCAGCTAAATCTGTGACAGCCTGAAAGTCTTGTTCATATTTTTAGGCCTTGTCCCCTCCAAGGCCCCTTAATCCTTCCCTTCCCTCTCTCCTACCCTCAATAGACACAATATGAAAATGATTCCAGGTTGGCAAATGTAGTATTGGTACTGGAGATGATTTTTGAAAGCTCATTTGTGCAGCTGTTTAACACAAAATGGGGAAAGGTGGAAGAAAAAACAGAAAAACAGTGACAAAGGGAAAAAGCACAGATGAAGGAAAACGTGTAGGAGTGAAATATAGTCAGGAAGTGTCTAGTGGTGGATTATATTAAAGAGGTCTGAGGTGGAATCAGGACTATGCAGCCTTGGTATTCAGCACCCCGACCTTCAATAGTGCTGGCTGCAGGCTTGTGAGCAAAACTTTGGACCCAGGACTTATTCTTTTACAAATGAAGCACTGGACTCAAGCCTTTAGACAACAGAGTGATATTTCCAAGACAGTGTGACTCTAGTCACAAAGACCTACAGACTTTGATTTTCGACAGCAGAACTATCTCACAGCTTGCACCAATCTGAAAGTGGTTAGTATTTAAACAGCAGAACTCTGTTTCAGGTTTCCCAGCCCTTACATGGTCAGGCCTCAAAAAGGAGAGCTAGATTATCCCTCAAATAACAACAAGCTTTGACGTAAAACAGCCTAGCTATCGCTCTCATGACACAGACCTTTTATGGCAAACCGAACATAAAGTTCTTGCCTCAGGTAAACTATCCCTTAGGTGATGCCAGATCTAACAAGAATTTCCAGTGCAATGGGTCTCGTGTTTGCTTGAGTTAAAGGTATTAGCGTTGTAAACTCCTAACCGGACTTTTCTTGACACAGAAACTGAAAATGAAAAGTGAAACAGTTTCACATAAGCGAGCCGACAGCCGTCATGAGCGCGAAGCAGAAACAAAAAAGGAAACAGAAGTTAGCTCGCAGTGAAACGTATTGGCAAAAGTGCAAATATCCATGTAACAGGGTTGATTCATGCAAAGCGCTTGACTACTGCCCACGAAGATCGCACTGCCTAGGAAATAATGAGAAAAAGTAGTCCAGAAAACATACTGAAAACAAGGAGCCTCGTATGTTTTCAGTAGTTGGCCGGTGCACTCAAGGCGGGCTAAACACCGGAAAAGGCATGACCTATGGATGCCTTTCACTATTTAAATCAAGCAAATTTTAGGAGGCAAGCCCACAAACCAACCAAACTGATGGGTGTGACATGGGTGTGGTTAAAAGCCCACAGAAACATTACACTAGGGACAGAGCACTTTGCTCCGTCAACCCTAAACATTAAGGTTTGAGACAGCAGAGCTATCTCTCAGACTCACTGAGCTAACAGTCTGATTTCTTAGATAACAGGGATATCTTTTTGGCTACTTAGTAGTCCTAAGGCAAGCTTTATTAAACACGCAAGAGCTGAGAACTCCTCACTTGAGGCCCAGGTCCCTGGGACTTTTATCCAACTCTTCCCATTTTCTGATGAATGGTACTTCAATAAAATTTACAATTCATTAACAGTAATAATATATTTTGTATAGCACTTCTTAACACGGTTTTGCAAACATCAGGTGTAACAGTTGCCCCTGTTAATGGTACTGTGTATTGGCCACAGAAGGATAAAAGGCCTAGATGGCCTTACCCGGATTCAGGCTTGTGACACATGCTGGGGGCTATTCATATTTCACTTGCGTAGCTTTGAATAGTGGTAATAGTTTCAGTTACATAACAAATCCGTTGTTGTGTCGTGCATCACTTCCAAGCTTCTATATAAAATCTCTTTAACTCAGTCACCAGTCATGTCTTTCTTTCTGACTCTTTCTCCATTGTTTTGCTGACTCGTTTTCTGTATCTATTCCACTAATTTTCTCATTAATTGAACACTGCCTTTAATGAAGGTTTCTTTCACATCTCCACCCGATAAATATATCCCTGTTGTAAGCATATTGGGCCAACGTTGATCACAACTGTGTTGGGTCTGAAGGCTAATACATACTTCAGGGAGTTTATTTTGGTTTTTCTCCTGCCCCATCTAAGCTATTCTATGGATTTTAAACCCTTCCGATCAGTGTTACTAATCTAATGTGCGTGGTTATAAAGCTCTGTATTGGAAATGGCATGGCCCGTCCAGAAAAGCTGTAACAGTAGAGGCGGCAGGTTGCCAGCGCCACAGCGTGGGCAGGGGGGGTTAAGGTGCGAAGTTGATTCTCCACTAGCAAGGGACCAGACTTTTTACATAGCTCAGTTTGAACCTCCAGCCCATGATTTCTTTGTTGGCTTCACCTCTGTAGCTTGCCTCTATCAGAGTGAATCACCAGAGAAGCATATTTTCCCAATCAGTAAACCATGAGACCGGTATCATGCGGAGGACAACATCTCTGCCCATCTCTGCCCTTCCGGAAGAGTTGGTGGTTCGGAGGCAGCAATGCAAGTAAAGAGATGGTGTGTGGTTGTTAGGAGGGCCGGGCGATCAGAGTCCATTACTAATAGGACATGGTGGGAGGTGCTGGGAAACAGTAAGTGTCAGAGGCACATGTGAAGTACTGCACCGCGTCTCTGAAACATAAATGCTTGACTCACTCGATTCTGACTTCCACTAGAGTGGCCTCCGAAGCCTTTGACAACCGCACGACTCTAAATCGGTCAAACAGAATAAATGTGTGCTAATTATATTACTGAACATTTAGTGACAAGTCTAAATGAATGCCTCTGTCTGAGGTCAATGAAACAGAAGTGCTCTCACACCATGTTTAAAGAGCAGTAGTACCGGAAAAAGAAACGACAGCAGATCTTGTCGTGTCCCAAGTCATGTGGGAGATGTTCCTTCAGGCCTGGCTTTTTGGCTCACATCATTTTGCATCCAAATGATTATAGTTTTAAATTCCTCTTTTAAGGGCAGCAACGTAGGTGCTAGAATGCTTTGATTACTTACTGGTAATCTCTGTCAGGAACTCATGGTCACCGCCGTGTCAAAATTGCTATTTGGCCCTGAGTTTGTATCCTGCTGCTATCAGGAGTGAAGACCTGCAGCAGCTTCGGAAGGGAAATGGTGGCTGGTGGTACCGATAGTGAACACGAAGCTCATGTGATGGGCTGAGAGCTGGGCCCAAGATGGCAACAGCAGTACCTTCCTGGAGAAAACACTGAGGTGCCACTGAGAGCTAGCACTGAGGGAAGTTGCATTGAGTGAAGGAGGAGACCTAGTTACAATTGTGTGTTTATCTTGCTGAAGGTACAATTCCAATGAGGAGTTGTGGGTGAGTGGCAGAGCCTGACTGGGGCGGAACCCGACACTACATTCATAGTAGTGAAGCAGCTCTGGAAGTAGCACCAACATGAGAGACTGGGAGCATGCACACGTTTGCAACTGAGGCTAGTCAACAAAGCAATACATTACAATAATGTGAAGCACATTGGGCTCCACAAGAAAGACAGAGAGTGGTCAAATTTTCAAACCACAAAGGATTAGTAAAAGTTAATGAGTTCAAAGACAAAATCATCAGACTTGGAATCATCAATAATCAATACATGAATGCATTAGTAAATATAAAGTTCAAATTACCTAAAGCCATATATGCAAGGGGACACCTCAGCATACAGTCTCCATAAAGGAAAGGTTCAACAAAATCAATTCTCCCATATGGAGTGTACCCTAAATCTCCTAATTTGCTCTTCTCAGTTAGTATTCTATAAGCATTCTGAGCTGTACCCTACTCCGTACTAGCTTAACCCCTTCGCTGCCAGGCCTTTTCCCCCTCCTGTGCCAGGCCTTTTTTTGCCTATTTGGGGCAGTTCGCGCTTAGGCCCTCATACCTTTTTGTCCACATAAGCTAACCAAGCCAAATTTGCGTTCTTTTTTTCCAACATCCTAGGGATTCTAGAGGTACCCAGACTTTGTGGGTTCCCTTGAAGGAGGCCAAGAAATTGGCCAAAATACAGTGAAAATTTCGTTTTATTAAAAAAAAATGGAAAAAGTGGCTGCAGAAGGTGGCTTGTGGATTTCCCCCTGAAAATGGCATCAACAAAGGGTTTGTAGTGCTAAACTCAGCAGCTTCCTAGCTTTCAGGAACAGGCAGACTTGAATCAGAAAACCCAATTTTTCAACACAATTTTGGCATTTTACTGGGGCATACCCCATTTTTGCAATTTTTTGTGCTTTCAGCCTCCTTCCAGTCAGTGACAGGAATGGGCATGAAACCAATGCTGGATCCCAGAAACCTAACCATTTCTGAAAAGTAGACAAAATTCTGAATTCAGCAAGGGGTCATTTGTGTAGATCCTACAAGGGTTTCCTACAGAAAATAACAGCTGAAAAAGAAAAATGTTGAAATTGAGGTGAAAAAAACATCAATTTTTCTCTACGTTTTACTCTGTAACTTTTCCCTGCAATGTCAGATTATGGAAAGCAATATACCGTTACGTCTGCTGGACTCCTCTGGTTGCGGGGATATACAGGGCTTGTAGGTTCATCAAGAACCCGAGGAACCCAGAGCCAATAAATGAGCTGCACCCTGCAGTGCGTTTTCATTCTATACCGGGTATACAGCAATTCATTTGCTGAAATATAAAGAGTAAAAAATTGCTATCAAGAAAACCTTTGCATTTCCAAAAAGGGCACAAGATAAGGTGCTGAGGAGCAGTGGTTATTTGCACATCTCTGAATTCCGGGGTGACCATACAAGCATGTGAATTATAGGGAATTTCTCAAATAGATGTCTTTTTTACACACTCTCCTATATTTGGAAGGAAAAAATGTAGAGAAAGACAAGGGGCAATAGCACTTGTTTTGCTAATCTATATTCCCCCAAGTCTCCCGATAAAAATGATACCTCACTTGTGTGGGTAGGCCTAGCGTCGGCGACAGGAAACACCCCAAAGCGCAACGTGGACACATCCTAAATTTTGGAAAAAAACGGAGGTGTTTTTTGCGAAGTGCCTACATGTAGATTTTGGCCTATAGCTCAGCCGGCACCTAGGGAAACCTACCAAACCTGTGCATTTCTGAAAACTAGAGACCTAGGGGAATCCAAGGAGGGGTGACTTGCGGGGCTCGGACCAGGTTCTGTTACCCAGAATCCTTTGCAAACCTCAAAATTTGGCTAAAAAACCACATGTCCCTCACATTTTTGTGGCAGAAAGTTCTGGAATCTGAGAGGAGCTACAAATTTCCTTCCACCCAGCGTTCCCCCAAGTCTCCCGATAAAAATGATACCTCACTTGCGTGGGTAGGCCTAGCGCCGGCGACAGGAAACACCCCAAAGCGCAACGTGGACACATCCTAAATTTTTGAAAAAAACAGAGGTGTTTTTTGCGAAGTGCCTACCTGTAGATTTTGGCCTGTAGCTCAGCCGGCACCTAGGGAAACCTACCAAACCTGTGCATTTCTGAAAACTAGAGACCTAGGGGAATCCAAGGAGGGGTGACTTGCGGGGCTCGGACCAGGTTCTGTTACCCAGAATCATTTGCAAAACTCAAAATTTGGCTAAAAAAACACATGTCCCTCACATTTCTGTGGCAGAAAGTTCTGGAATCTGAGAGGAGCTACAAATTTCCTTCCACCCAGCGTTCCCCCAAGTCTCCCGATAAAAATGATACCTCACTTGCGTGGGTAGGCCTAGCGCCGGCGACAGGAAACACCCCAAAGCGCAACGTGGACACATCCTAAATTTTTGAAAAAAACAGAGGTGTTTTTTGCAAAGTGCCTACCTGTAGATTTTGGCCTGTAGCTCAGCCGGCACCTAGGGAAACCTACCAAACCTGTGCATTTCTGAAAACTAGAGACCTAGGGGAATCCAAGGAGGGGTGACTTGCGGGGCTCGGACCAGGTTCTGTTACCCAGAATCCTTTGCAAACCTCAAAATTTGGCTAAAAAAACACATGTTCCTCACATTTCTGTGGCAGAAAGTTCTGGAATCTGAGAGGAGCTACAAATCTCCTTCCACCCAGCGTTCCCCCAAGTCTCCCGATAAAAATGATACCTCACTTGCGTGGGTAGGCCTAGTGCCTGCGACAGGAAACACCCCAAAGCGCAACATGGACACATCCAAAATTTTGGGAGAAAACAGTGCCTACCTGTGGATTTTGGCCTGTAGCTCACCCGGCACCTAGGGAAACCTACCAAACCTGTGCATTTCTGAAAACTAGAGACCTAGGGGAATCCAAGGAGGGGTGACTTGCGGGGCTCGGACCAGGTTCTGTTACCCAGAATCCTTTGCAAACCTCAAAATTTGGCTAAAAAAAACACATGTCCCTCACATTTCTGTGGCAGAAAGTTCTGGAATCTGAGAGGAGCTACAAATTTCCTTCCACCCAGCGTTCCCCCAAGTCTCCCGATAAAAATGATACCTCACTTGCGTGGGTAGGCCTAGCGCCGGCGACAGGAAACACCCCAAAGCGCAACGTGGACACATCCTAAATGTTTGAAAAAAACAGAGGTGTTTTTTGCGAAGTGCCTACCTGTAGATTTTGGCCTGTAGCTCAGCCGGCACCTAGGGAAACCTACCAAACCTGTGCATTTCTGAAAACTAGAGACCTAGGGGAATCCAAGGAGGGGTGACTTGCGGGGCTCGGACCAGGTTCTGTTACCCAGAATCCTTTGCAAACCTCAAAATTTGGCTAAAAAAACACATGTTCCTCACATTTCTGTGGCAGAAAGTTCTGGAATCTGAGAGGAGCTACAAATCTCCTTCCACCCAGCGTTCCCCCAAGTCTCCCGATAAAAATGATACCTCACTTGCGTGGGTAGGCCTAGCGCCTGCGACAGGAAACACCCCAAAGCGCAACATGGACACATCCAAAATTTTGGGAGAAAACAGTGCCTACCTGTGGATTTTGGCCTGTAGCTCACCCGGCACCTAGGGAAACCTACCAAACCTGTGCATTTCTGAAAACTAGAGACCTAGGGGAATCCAAGGAGGGGTGACTTGCGGGGCTCGGACCAGGTTCTGTTACCCAGAATCCTTTGCAAACCTCAAAATTTGGCTAAAAAAACACATGTCCCTCACATTTCTGTGGCAGAAAGTTCTGGAATCTGAGAGGAGCTACAAATTTCCTTCCACCCAGCGTTCCCCCAAGTCTCCCGATAAAAATGATACCTCACTTGCATGGGTAGGCCTAGCGCCGGCGACAGGAAACACCCCAAAGCGCAACGTGGACACATCCTAAATTTTTGAAAAAAACAGAGGTGTTTTTTGCGAAGTGCCTACCTGTAGATTTTGGCCTGTAGCTCAGCCGGCACCTAGGGAAACCTACCAAACCTGTGCATTTCTGAAAACTAGAGACCTAGGGGAATCCAAGGAGGGGTGACTTGCGGGGCTCGGACCAGGTTCTGTTACCCAGAATCCTTTGCAAACCTCAAAATTTGGCTAAAAAAACACATGTTCCTCACATTTCTGTGGCAGAAAGTTCTGGAATCTGAGAGGAGCTACAAATCTCCTTCCACCCAGCGTTCCCCCAAGTCTCCCGATAAAAATGATACCTCACTTGCGTGGGTAGGCCTGGCGCCTGCGACAGGAAACACCCCAAAGCGCAACATGGACACATCCAAAATTTTGGGAGAAAACAGTGCCTACCTGTGGATTTTGGCCTGTAGCTCACCCGGCACCTAGGGAAACCTACCAAACCTGTGCATTTCTGAAAGCTAGAGACCTAGGGGAATCCAAGGAGGGGTGACTTGCGGGGCTCGGACCAGGTTCTGTTACCCAGAATCCTTTGCAAACCTCAAAATTTGGCTAAAAAAACACATGTTCCTCACATTTCTGTGGCAGAAAGTTCTGGAATCTGAGAGGAGCTACAAATTTCCTTCCACACAGCGTTTCCCCAAGTCTCCCGATAAAAATGATACCTCACTTGCGTGGGTAGGCCTAGCGCCGGCGACAGGAAACACCCCAAAGCGCAACGTGGACACATCCTAAATTTTTGAAAAAAACAGAGGTGTTTTTTGCGATGTGCCTACCTGTAGATTTTGGCCTGTAGCTCAGCCGGCACCTAGGGAAACCTACCAAACCTGTGCATTTCTGAAAACTAGAGACCTAGGGGAATCCAAGGAGGGGTGACTTGCGGGGCTCAGACCAGGTTCTGTTACCCAGAATCCTTTGCAAACCTCAAAATTTGGCTAAAAAAACACATGTTCCTCACATTTCTGTGGCAGAAAGTTCTGGAATCTGAGAGGAGCTACAAATTTCCTTCCACCCAGCGTTCCCCCAAGTCTCCCGATAAAAATGATACCTCACTTGCGTGGGTAGGCCTAGCGCCGGCGACAGGAAACACCCCAAAGCGCAACGTGGACACATCCTAAATTTTTGAAAAAAACAGAGGTGTTTTTTGCAAAGTGCCTACCTGTAGATTTTGGCCTGTAGCTCAGCCGGCACCTAGGGAAACCTACCAAACCTGTGCATTTCTGAAAACTAGAGACCTAGGGGAATCCAAGGAGGGGTGACTTGCGGGGCTCGGACCAGGTTCTGTTACCCAGAATCCTTTGCAAACCTCAAAATTTGGCTAAAAAAACACATGTTCCACACATTTCTGTGGCAGAAAGTTCTGGAATCTGAGAGGAGCTACAAATCTCCTTCCACCCAGCGTTTCCCCAAGTCTCCCGATAAAAATGATACCTGACTTGCGTGGGTAGGCCTAGTGCCTGCGACAGGAAACACCCCAAAGCGCAACATGGACACATCCAAAATTTTGGGAGAAAACAGTGCCTACCTGTGGATTTTGGCCTGTAGCTCACCCGGCACCTAGGGAAACCTACCAAACCTGTGCATTTCTGAAAACTAGAGACCTAGGGGAATCCAAGGAGGGGTGACTTGCGGGGCTCGGACTAGGTTCTGTTACCCAGAATCCTTTGCAAACCTCAAAATTTGGCTAAAAAACCACATGTCCCTCACATTTCTGTGGCAGAAAGTTCTGGAATCTGAGAGGAGCTACAAATTTCCTTCCACCCAGCGTTCCCCCAAGTCTCCCGATAAAAATGATACCTCACTTGCGTGGGTAGGCCTAGCGCCGGCGACAGGAAACACCCCAAAGCGCAACGTGGACACATCCTAAATTTTTGAAAAAAACAGAGGTGTTTTTTGCGAAGTGCCTACCTGTAGATTTTGGCCTGTAGCTCAGCCGGCACCTCGGGAAACCTACCAAACCAGTGCATTTCTGAAAACTAGAGACCTAGGGGAATCCAAGGAGGGGTGACTTGCGGGGCTCGGACCAGGTTCTGTTACCCAGAATCCTTTGCAAACCTCAAAATTTGGCTAAAAAAACACATGTTTCTCACATTTCTGTGGCAGAAAGTTCTGGAATCTGAGAGGAGCTACAAATCTCCTTCCACCCAGCGTTCCCCCAAGTCTCCCGATAAAAATGATACCTCACTTGCGTGGGTAGGCCTAGCGCCTGCGACAGGAAACACCCCAAAGCGCAACATGGACACATCCAAAATTTTGGGAGAAAACAGTGCCTACCTGTGGATTTTGGCCTGTAGCTCACCCGGCACCTAGGGAAACCTACCAAACCTGTGCATTTCTGAAAGCTAGAGACCTAGGGGAATCCAAGGAGGGGTGACTTGCGGGGCTCGGACCAGGTTCTGTTACCCAGAATCCTTTGCAAACCTCAAAATTTGGCTAAAAAAACACATGTCCCTCACATTTCTGTGGCAGAAAGTTCTGGAATCTGAGAGGAGCTACAAATTTCCTTCCACCCAGCGTTCCCCCAAGTCTCCCGATAAAAATGATACCTCACTTGCGTGGGTAGGCCTAGCGCCGGCGACAGGAAACACCCCAAAGCGCAACGTGGACACATCCTAAATTTTTGAAAAAAACAGAGGTGTTTTTTGCGAAGTGCCTACCTGTAGATTTTGGCCTGTAGCTCAGCCGGCACCTAGGGAAACCTACCAAACCTGTGCATTTCTGAAAACTAGAGACCTAGGGGAATCCAAGGAGGGGTGACTTGCGGGGCTCGGACCAGGTTCTGTTACCCAGAATCCTTTGCAAACCTCAATATTTGGCTAAAAAAACACATGTTCCTCACATTTCTGTGGCAGAAAGTTCTGGAATCTGAGAGGAGCTACAAATTTCCTTCCACCCAGCGTTCCCCCAAGTCTCCCGATAAAAATGATACCTCACTTGCGTGGGTAGGCCTAGCGCCGGCGACAGGAAACACCCCAAAGCGCAACGTGGACACATCCTAAATTTTTGAAAAAAACAGAGGTGTTTTTTGCGATGTGCCTACCTGTAGATTTTGGCCTGTAGCTCAGCCGGCACCTAGGGAAACCTACCAAACCTGTGCATTTCTGAAAACTAGAGACCTAGGGGAATCCAAGGAGGGGTGACTTGCGGGGCTCAGACCAGGTTCTGTTACCCAGAATCCTTTGCAAACCTCAAAATTTGGCTAAAAAAACACATGTTCCTCACATTTCTGTGGCAGAAAGTTCTGGAATCTGAGAGGAGCTACAAATCTCCTTCCACCCAGCGTTCCCCCAAGTCTCCCGATAAAAATGATACCTCACTTGCGTGGGTAGGCCTAGCGCCTGCGACAGGAAACACCCCAAAGCGCAACATGGACACATCCAAAATTTTGGGAGAAAACAGTGCCTACCTGTGGATTTTGGCCTGTAGCTCACCCGGCACCTAGGGAAACCTACCAAACCTGTGCATTTCTGAAAACTAGAGACCTAGGGGAATCCAAGGAGGGGTGACTTGCGGGGCTCGGACTAGGTTCTGTTACCCAGAATCCTTTGCAAACCTCAAAATTTGGCTAAAAAACCACATGTCCCTCACATTTCTGTGGCAGAAAGTTCTGGAATCTGAGAGGAGCTACAAATTTCCTTCCACCCAGCGTTCCCCCAAGTCTCCCGATAAAAATGATACCTCACTTGCGTGGGTAGGCCTAGCGCCGGCGACAGGAAACACCCCAAAGCGCAACGTGGACACATCCTAAATTTTTGAAAAAAACAGAGGTGTTTTTTGCGAAGTGCCTACCTGTAGATTTTGGCCTGTAGCTCAGCCGGCACCTCGGGAAACCTACCAAACCTGTGCATTTCTGAAAACTAGAGACCTAGGGGAATCCAAGGAAGGGTGACTTGCGGGGCTCGGACCAGGTTCTGTTACCCAGAATCCTTTGCAAACCTCAAAATTTGGCTAAAAAAACACATGTTTCTCACATTTCTGTGGCAGAAAGTTCTGGAATCTGAGAGGAGCTACAAATCTCCTTCCACCCAGCGTTCCCCCAAGTCTCCCGATAAAAATGATACCTCACTTGCGTGGGTAGGCCTAGCGCCTGCGACAGGAAACACCCCAAAGCGCAACATGGACACATCCAAAATTTTGGGAGAAAACAGTGCCTACCTGTGGATTTTGGCCTGTAGCTCACCCGGCACCTAGGGAAACCTACCAAACCTGTGCATTTCTGAAAGCTAGAGACCTAGGGGAATCCAAGGAGGGGTGACTTGCGGGGCTCGGACCAGGTTCTGTTACCCAGAATCCTTTGCAAACCTCAAAATTTGGCTAAAAAAACACATGTCCCTCACATTTCTGTGGCAGAAAGTTCTGGAATCTGAGAGGAGCTACAAATTTCCTTCCACCCACGTTCCCCCAAGTCTCCCGATAAAAATGATACCTCACTTGCGTGGGTAGGCCTAGCGCCGGCGACAGGAAACACCCCAAAGCGCAACGTGGACACATCCTAAATTTTTGAAAAAAACAGAGGTGTTTTTTGCGAAGTGCCTACCTGTAGATTTTGGCCTGTAGCTCAGCCGGCACCTAGGGAAACCTACCAAACCTGTGCATTTCTGAAAACTAGAGACCTAGGGGAATCCAAGGAGGGGTGACTTGCGGGGCTCGAACCAGGTTCTGTTACCCAGAATCCTTTGCAAACCTCAAAATTTGGCTAAAAAAACACATGTTCCTCACATTTCTGTGGCAGAAAGTTCTGGAATCTGAGAGGAGCTACAAATCTCCTTCCACCCAGCATTCCCCCAAGTCTCCCGATAAAAATGATACCTCACTTGCGTAGGTAGGCCTAGCGCCGGCGACAGGAAACACCCCAAAGCGCAACGTGGACACATCCTAAATTTTTGAAAAAAACAGAGGTGTTTTTTGCAAAGTGCCTACCTGTAGATTTTGGCCTGTAGCTCAGCCGGCACCTAGGGAAACCTACCAAACCTGTGCATTTCTGAAAGCTAGAGACCTAGGGGAATCCAAGGAGGGGTGACTTGCGGGGCTCGGACCAGGTTCTGTTACCCAGAATCCTTTGCAAACCTCAAAATTTGGCTAAAAAAACACATGTCCCTCACATTTCTGTGGCAGAAAGTTCTGGAATCTGAGAGGAGCTACAAATTTCCTTCCACCCACGTTCCCCCAAGTCTCCCGATAAAAATGATACCTCACTTGCGTGGGTAGGCCTAGCGCCGGCGACAGGAAACACCCCAAAGCGCAACGTGGACACATCCTAAATTTTTGAAAAAAACAGAGGTGTTTTTTGCGAAGTGCCTACCTGTAGATTTTGGCCTGTAGCTCAGCCGGCACCTAGGGAAACCTACCAAACCTGTGCATTTCTGAAAACTAGAGACCTAGGGGAATCCAAGGAGGGGTGACTTGCGGGGCTCGAACCAGGTTCTGTTACCCAGAATCCTTTGCAAACCTCAAAATTTGGCTAAAAAAACACATGTTCCTTACATTTCTGTGGCAGAAAGTTCTGGAATCTGAGAGGAGCTACAAATCTCCTTCCACCCAGCATTCCCCCAAGTCTCCCGATAAAAATGATACCTCACTTGCGTAGGTAGGCCTAGCGCCGGCGACAGGAAACACCCCAAAGCGCAACGTGGACACATCCTAAATTTTTGAAAAAAACAGAGGTGTTTTTTGCAAAGTGCCTACCTGTAGATTTTGGCCTGTAGCTCAGCCGGCACCTAGGGAAACCTACCAAACCTGTGCATTTCTGAAAACTAGAGACCTAGGGGAATCCAAGGAGGGGTGACTTGCGGGGCTCGGACCAGGTTCTGTTACCCAGAATCCTTTGCAAACCTCAAAATTTGGCTAAAGAAACACATGTTCCTCACATTTCTGTGGCAGAAAGTTCTGGAATCTGATAGGAGCCACAAATTTCCTTCCACCCAGCGTTTCCCCAAGTCTCCCGATAAAAATGATACCTCACTTGTGTGGGTGGGCCAGGTGCCTGCAACAGAATAAGGCCCAAAACCTGAAGGGATAGAAGGGATAGCACAGCAAGTTTATAAGGGCATATTCTTTTATACATCTTTAGACGGACTCTGCTTTGGGGACCCACATAAGTGAGGTGTCATTTTACTTGGGAGACTGAGGGGAAAACTGGGGAGTAGGAATTTTGTGCTGGAGCGGTGATCCTACTAAGAAAAATCAGGAAAATATGCTTTTTTATGCAAATTTTGAGGTTTACAGAGGAGTCTGGGTAAGAAAATGTTGGGGGAGCCACACAAGCCACACCTCCCTAGACTCCTTGGGGTGCCTAGTTTTAAAAAGTTTCTGGGTTTTGTAGGTTTCCCTACATGACGGCCGCACCCAGGACCAAAAACATAGGTGGGCCCTCCCCCCCAAACACAGGTATTTTTGGAATATATCACTTTGATGTGTGCACATACGTCCGTGATGTGCCAAACACTAAAATTGTGAAAAGAAACACACTTAGGTTATGTGAAGAAGACCCCTCACCCACCAACCAAGTTGGTGGCATGCTTCATCATCGGGTTCCCACCCGAGGCACCTAGCGTGTCTCAAGTGTGCTGCGACGCCTGATTACAGCGGAGCAGGTTTTGTCATTTGTACCACACATACTGGTTGGATTTGGCACGAGGGTGAGTGATGGTTCAGTAGATCAAATTTTATTAACAAGAGATTTCACAAAAGTGAAATGCACTGGTAATAACTGAAAGGCCAAAAAACTGAACCAATGACTCACAGCTCGTGAGCTGTAAAGCCACGACAAGGCACAAACCGCTTTACAGTCCATTCACACACCTTTCACACATGACATGCACTAGACCATTCACGCCGCCAGCCACGGGCCCAGCACATTACAAGACTCGCATCCACAGACAGCGCCAGTCAAGGGCCCATCACTTTCATACGCCCACATGCCTGATACAGCAATCACACCAGCTGATGAGTGTGTGTGGACTGGCGTTTGGCCGGCACTGCCAGCCAAGCGCCACCCCACCCACACCACCAGCCAAGCGCCACCCCACACACACCGCCAGCCCAGCGCCACCCCACACACACCGCCAGCCAAGCGCCACCCCACACACACCGCCAGCCAAGCGCCACCCCACACACACCGCCAGCCAAGCGCCACCCCACCCACGCCGCCAGCCAAGCGCCACTCTACACATGCCATCCCCTTTTTTTTGTTTTTAAACAACAAAGAAACCACTAATCATAAATTAGTACAAAACTACAAACACAAAAGCTCTAACTGAATACATGACTAATGCCAACCGTGAAACCGAACATATAAAAATATAAAACACCAGTTTACGCTCACAGAATTTCCCAATAATTCTTCTGTGTGTGGTAGCTCCTGAAACAGCCACCCACACACAGCCCAGGCTTTGAAGGACAATCAGGGCAGTACATCCTAGTCTCCTTCCTGATACCTCTTCGAGCACAGACTCTACATCTCTTAGCAGGAAAGTTTTTTTTGGCCGTGGGAGGAATGTGCTCAGCAAAGTGACGATCTTTCAATCTAGCCACATCCTCCACCACTGCTTCTCTAGGAACTCTTGCCTGTTCCAGCACAACAAGGCTAGCTATGATAGACTCCTGAAATTTCACAAATGTCATCCTTGACTCTGGAGAACTATCCTTAAACACAACAAAAGCATTAAAAGTTGCCAAGTGGAACAAGTGAAGCGCTAATTTCTTATACCACACATAAGACTTACGAGCAGCAGTGTAAGGTTCTAACCTCTGATCTACTCTATCAACACCACCCATGTGCTTATTATAGTCTAAGATGCACACAGGTTTGCGCACTTCGGCAACCTGACCCCAAACAGCCACAGGTGAAGTACTCTCATCATGGATGGTGCTTAGCATGTATACATCCCTCTTGTCTACAAATTTCAGAGCTAGCAGCTCATCATTCCGCAAGGCACTGCACTGTCCCTTCTCAAGTTTTTTACAGACAAGCTCTTTTGAATAGCCTTTCCGATTAGAGCGGATTGTGCCACAAGCAACAGTGTCCACTCTGAACAACTCCTTGAACAACCGAACTCCAGTGTAGAAGTTATCTACATATAAATGGTGACCTTTGTTAAACAGTCGTCTACCAAGTTCCCACACAATTTTCTCACTAACTCCAAAAGTGGGAGGACAACCAGGGGGGTCAATATTGGAATCCCTACCAGTGTAGACCCGGAAATTATAAACATATCCTGTACTACTTTCTGACAGCATATACAATTTAATTCCATACCGTGCCCTCTTGCTAGGAATGTACTGCCTAAAAACCAAACGACCCTTGAACAGGACCAAAGACTCATCTACAGATATTTCTTTCCCTGGAACATAGATCTCTGAAAACCGATCTACCAAATGATCAAGGACAGGTCTAATCTTAAAAAGACGGTCAGAATCAGGATGATCTCGTGGCAAGGCTAAAGCATTATCTACAAAATGCAACATCCGAAGAAGAAGCTCATACCGGTTACGACTCATGATGGCAGGAAATATAGCAGTTGCCATCAAGGGACTAGTAGACCAATATGAAGACAGCGACGGCTTCCTTATCAGCCCCATCAAAAAAGTTAAACCCAAGAACTTTTTCAACTCTTCCAGATTTGTGGGAATCCACCGGCTAGCTCTAGAGTGTGGCCTAAGTCTGGCAGCGTTGTCCCTCAAAAACTGCTCTGCATACAAATTAGTCTGCTCAACAATCTCTTCCAAAAATATATCGTCCATAAACAACTCAAAAAAGTTGACGGGCAAAAAGTTTTCCGTATTAACTCGACACCCTGGAAAACCAGTAAACGCAGGCAACTGTGGCTGCTCCATGTTTGGTGCAACCCATGCGTCAGGTCTTCCAATGGGAAGCCTTTCAGCCGCTGGCTCCTGCACCATTGGCACATCACTGTCCTCCTCTAAAACAGGCCCTTCATCAGCACTGAGAGTGGCTTCATCATCAGATGATTCATCTCTGACAGAAAATTCACTTCCAGAATCCTGCACTTCCTCCTCTGCCTCAGATGCAGAGTCAGTCTCATATTTATGGTCAGAAGATGACTCAAAAAGCACACTAACAACCTGCTGAGCGGTCATCCTACGGCTGGCCATGATCCTTCCTACAAAAATTAACTGGACAAATACACCACCAACAACCAGCACTGTGTAAGATAAGTAACAAAGTACAGGTTTATCACTAAGAATTATAAACTCAAAAACTATACTGCTCACTTGCCTGAAAAAGCTTGACTCACCAGCAACTACTCTGCACAGCCACAGCAATCACCAGCGATATCCCACTAAAAAGAGAAGAAAAAAAGCAAATTAGACATAAGACAACACAATAATCATTGTGCATAACTCTAAGGACAATTTCACACACAATCCTGCATTCAGTACATCACCTACAAACATGTCATTCATGCATTGCAACAATACTCACTTGGAGTAAATTTATTTACGTACCTAAAACATGCAACTACGCAAACCGCAGGACAACTACTGCCAAAACTGCAACAAGCCACAGCAAAGTCAGCAAAAGCTTTGAACTAGAACAAAAAGGAGAAAAACTGTTATTATCATAAAAGCAAATACTTCGCCAGTTGACAAACACTCCGCCACTAACCATTTTTTCATTTTCCCTTGTGTCTAGTCTTCTCTGCTTGGGGGAAGATGGGCCTAAAAAAAAATAGGCCAATCTACCCCCAAGGGGAGGGGGCAGAAATCGCCCAGATTACATTGCACCCTTTGGGGGGGGCGACCCTTGCCCAAGGGGCCACACCCCCACACAAAGCACACACACACACACATATAGTATCCCTGGCGCTATGGGGATTCTGCCCCCCTTGGGGACAGAAAGGCCTAAAAAATAGGCATATCTGCCCCCAAGGGGGGCAGAACTGCCCAAAAATACATGTGGGCCCCTGGGGGCGACCCTTGCCCAAGGGGCCGCCCCCCAACACAAAGCACACATACAAACATATCTTTCTGGCGCTATTGGGATTCTGCCCCCCTTGGGGGCAGAAAGGCCTAAAAAAAATAGGCCTCTCTGCCCCCAAGGGGGGCAGAACTGCCCAAAAATACATGTGGGCCCCTGGGGGCGACCCTTGCCCAAGGGGCCGCCCCCCAACACAAAAAATAAAAATCAACAATAAAATCCCTGGTGTCTAGTGGCTTTCTGCCCCCCTTGGGGGCAGATCGGCCTAAAAATAGGGCCAATCTGCCCCCAAGGGGGGCAGAAACGACAATAAATACATTGCGCCCCCGGGGGGAGCGACCCTTGCCCAAAGGGCCACCCCCCAACACAAAGCACACATACATACATACTATTTCTGGCGCTATTGGGATTCTGCCCCCCTTGGGGGCAGAAAGGCCTAAAAAAAATAGGCCTCTCTGCCCCCAAGGGGGGCAGAACTGCCCAAAAATACATGAGGGCCCCTGGGGGCGACCCTTGCCCAAGGGGCCGCCCCCCAACACAAAAAATAAAAATCAACAATAAAATCCCTGGTGTCTAGTGGCTTTCTGCACCCCTTGGGGGCAGATCGGCCTAAAAATAGGGCCAATCTGCCCCCAGGGGGGGCAGAAACGACGTAAAATACATTTGCCCCCAAAGGGGAGCGACCCTTGCCCAAGGGGTCGCTCCCCTACACTAAGCACTCAACAGAGAAATCCCTGGTGTCTAGTGGGCATTCCTGCTGCCGATCGCATTGCGATCGGGCAGCAGGAATGCTCAAAGAGACATTGAGGGAAAGGAAAACCCTTTCCTTTCCCTCGATGCCTCTCTCAGAGCACCCCCACCCCGCACGAAGGTGAAATACTCACCTTCTCCCTTGACGTGCTGGAAGCAAATGGCTTCCAGCGCGTCTTTCCCCCTTTCCATAAAATCAGCACGCGATTGCGCGCTGACGTCATGGGGGGGGTGGGCGTGAAAGGGGAAGGGATTCCCCTTTCAGCCCTGGCCTGGGGGTGTTGGGGGGCGGCCCTCGGGGGAAGCGCTAGCGTTTCCCCCGACTGCCAGTCCCAGGACGTAATGGTTACGTCCATGGCGCCACACGGGCGCTGCCATGGACGTAACCATTACGTCCCTGGCGGGGAAGGGGTTAAATCACACAATTCTGACATTTACTACTCCTACATATAGCACCCATAAATCGATCGAATCAGGTTAAAGTATAAAGATATAACCTTGAGCTTATTAGTTTCTCAGCATCCTCCACAATACAGCTTCTCTAAGTGTCCTTCAAAAGTACAGTTATCTGCAACAAAACAAGATACGTTGGACCAGCCGTGCTTTACAGGAGTACTTTTGCAAGCAATTAGGTCACTCTACAGTTATCACATAAAAGAAAACAATTCACATGGGAAAGAAAGCAAAGACACATTACGTTTGTTTATTGGGAGTTTCTACTACAAATAGAATGCAAGTCTTAAACAAGATGGCACCCATATGTTAGCTATTTCAATTAGCTATGGTTAGTCTAAATGTGAATAATACACAATTAATATCAAATGGGTGTTTACATTTTAATGTTGATAAAATAAAATAAAAACAATATGAAAGAAAATCCTTTCAACAGTAAAGGGCTCCATTGAGCTAAACTGGTCACACATGCCTAATTCAGGCATATGCACTTCAGATAAGAAAGCACAATAACCCTACCTGCTGGGGAATCATTCACAGCACCACTTACGTAAGGTGCTGTTGCAGTTATTAGGAGAACACCATTAATTAAACTAAGAACCTTTGGGCGACTATGGAGTAATTTGCATAAAATTAATCCTACTAACCCCACTTCTGGGATCAGAGCTGAGGGGCATATTTAAGAGTCCCTAGCACCTCCGGAGCGTCACTTTTTGTAACTCTCTGGTGGCACTAAGCATTGGTCCATATTTACACTTTTTTGTGGTGTTACGCCTCCTTGTAAATATGGACCCCTCAGACGGAGTTTTCTGCGTCAGAGGGGCATGCAATGTGTGCTGCGGTGGGTGTTCCACCCATTTCTTTTGACGCTGCCCAGATTTACGAGTTGTCGTAAACTTGAGGCAACATCGAAAACTAACACTACCCCAAGGGTGGCATTAACATGGCAAAACGAGGATGAATGCATTCTGCAGCACACACCGAAAAAGAAAAATGCCATAGATGATTGTTTACGTGCAGGAAGGAACAGCTTCCTGCACAGAAACAATCATTCAAAATTATGCTTTGGTACTTCTCTGTGTGCTGCATTTTGCAGTACACACAGAAGTGCCAAATCACCATTATAGATTGTGTATGTGCAGGAAGAGACACCTTCCTGCACATAAAGGGCCATATTTATACTTTTTGACGCAAAACTGCGCTAACGCAGTTTTGCGGCAAAAAAATTAGCGCCGGCTAACACCATTCTGAAGCGCCATGCGGGCGCCGTATTTATTCAATGACGTTAGCCGGCGTTAGCCGCCGGCGCTGTCTGGTGTGCGTTGAAAAAAACGACGTACACCAGGCAGCGCCGGCGTAGGGGGAAAATGGCGTATGGGCGTCCACAAATGGTGCAAGTCAGGCTGAGGCAAAAAAATTGCCACAACCCGATTTGCGCCATTTTTTTACGACGCCCATCCCCCATTGAAATGACTCCTGTCTTAGCAAAGACAGGAGTCATGCCCCCTTGCCCAATGGCCATGCCCAGGGGACTTCTGTCCCCTGGGCATGGTCATTGGGCATAGTGGCATGTAGGGGGGCACAAATCAGGCCCCCCTATGCCACAAATCTTTTTTTTTAAAAATACTTACCTGGACTTACCTTAATGTCCCTGGGGTGGGTCCCTCCATCCTTGGGTGTCCTCCTGGGGTGGGCAAGGGTGGCAGGGGGTGTCCCTGGGGGCAGGGGAGGGCACCTCTGGGCTCATTCTGAGCCCACAGGTCCCTTAACGCCTGCCCTGACCCAGGCGCTAAAATCCGGCGCTAATGCGGGTTTTTTAGACCCGCCCACTCCCGGGCGTCATTTTTGCCCGGGAGTATAAATACGACGCATATGCATCGGAGTCATTTTTTAAGACGGGAACGCCTACCTTGCATATCATTAACGCAAGGAAGGTGTTCACACAAAAAAATGACGCTAACTCCATGAACTTTGGCACTAGACGCGTCTAACGCCAAAGTATAAATATGGAGTTAGTTTTGCGTCGAATTTGCGTCGAAAAAAATGATGCAAATTCGGCGCAAACGGAGTATAAATATGCCCCAAACAATCTATCCCCTCCATGCAGATACCCTTGCACTATGGTGTAAGGATGCCTGCGTTGGCGCTAGGCAGCTTAATTCAGCACCGGCGCAGGGAGAAACGCAGGGGTGTGCCGTATACCTGTAAATACAGTGAACCTCTACATTTCTAAAGTGGTGCAGCTCGGCGCTGCTATTTTTGGCACAGCACCATGCTGCACTACTTCAACATAAATCTGGGCCTGAGTGTCTACAGTCATCAGTCACATCGCTTCCTGGTCCTATTCCCTTTGCAGAGCCTTGCTGTCTGAAGGCTAAACCCTCATAAGCATGCAGGACACAATACATGTGTTTGATTTTGGAAAGCTTGTTTTACCTAACTTGTGGCACCCTGTAGCCAGCGTGACAGAAGTACCAACATTTACTGCATACTTAATACTGAGCAGTTTTGGTAAATAGGCGACATAACTCATTTGTGAGAAGCTAATAGTGTTGAAAGCCCTTTGCTTTCTTCCCAAATTACCTAGTTGGCATTTAATGCAAGACACCTGGAACCTGTGACAAAGTTTGGGACCTGATAACGGAGAATCTAACTGCTCAACAGCTCGTGCCAGCAAAGTAGACAGGGAAACCGAAACAGCAAATTATATAGCATCTCGGGACCGCTTCATCAGTCCTCATAACTCAGATTAAATGGACTGGAAACATCGCAGAAGAATACTTGACTCCAAGTTTCCCATGTGGACAGACTGGATAAGATCCTGGAGGCTACAGTGGCTATAAAGGATTTCCTAGGAGCGAAGATAGAAATGGCCCAAATGGCCATTTGGCTCCTACAGGGTGAAATAAGAAAATCCGACCAGGTGACACAAACAAGCTGCAGTATCTTATTTGAAGCCGAACATAACTGAGCTGAAGTCAGTCCTGGTACTTACGAAAAGAAGAAGGTATCTGGAGTATAGGGCTGATTCTGAGGGCAGCTGTCACTGAAAAAACTGTATAGGTAGTTGGCCTTCTGGAATGAAATGAAGGAACTGACATGGTGAGGTTCCTGGAACACTGGCTGGGGGATAAGGTGGTCCTGCAGGGCCTTTTGAAATTCTATGCACTGGGTAATGTACACAGAATCCTAATGAGGTGGCCACCTCTGGGGGCTGTGCCTTGGCCACTTTGGGGAGGAGATATGATTTTGCAAAAGTCCTATAGGATAGGACGTTACCAGGTTGAAAATCACGCTGTTTTAATTACCCTGGACTACATTGCCTCAGTTCAACCACTTACAGCATTTTTCCTGGTGGTGAAAAACACTTCTGAGATGAACGAATGGGGTATATATTGCTAATTCTAAAAGACAAAGGAAATGATTGATGCAGACAGGAACTTGTTCTTTAATGAGCCAGGAATAGCGTCCGACGTGCTAGAGACACATGTACACAGTAGAGGAGATGGTGCTCCAAAGACATTTTCTATGAAGAAGTGCCTCAGACAAAGAACTAGGAGCCAGGCATGAGCTGAAAGAGAGACTGCATGTGTGGTGGCAATGTGGGTGCTTCAAATGAAGAGACTGAGGGACACCCTTCATGCAACACCCCTTGCAGCAACCAGTCCTGACTCAGGAACTGAACATTCACTGATGCAAGACACAAACTTATTGGTGGTTACTTTGAAAGTTGTAGAGGACCTAGATTTGATTTGTGGATACCTTTAATTCCGTCTGATACTAAAAAATGAGGCCGGAGGGGGTTGCAATCCACCAGCTAGGGCATTGTCCTTAGGTTACTGAGATTTGTTCTCACTGTATTAGTTATTTATTCATTGCAGGCGGCTGGAGAGGGGTAATCAGATTGCTTTAGACAACTCCCTGCTGCGATGAACCCACCATCAAAACAGATGGAGAGGATGATGTTGTTTTGGTTTGATTAGGTTTGACGGACAGAAAGTTGTTGCTACTCTGCCTTTGGGAGAGGGAGTTGGGGGTTTGATTTCAGTGAGTCAGGAAAAGCTATTCCTGGAATTCCCATTCTGTCAGAGGCAATAGAATGGGTGCTGGTAGAGTCCTAAACATCGGGTGGTGATAGCGCCCTTTAGGGTGGGCTTGGGTGGTTCTCAGAAACAGGTAAACAACAATTCCTGTTTGCCTGAATTAGTACAAAATACTCATTTGGAATGCCCAGGGAATCGGCTTAACCGTTAATCTCTTACATTTGCTGCAGAGGAAGACACCGCGTCTCTTGAAGAGACACATTTGACCAGACAGGAAGTAGTGAGGCCACTATGTGAAGGAGAGGCCAGTTCTTTGGAGTGAATATTCCTTGTATGTTTTTGGAGTCCTAATATGGATTCTGTGTGGGATCTACTTTGCCACTCTCAGACATGCATACTGATGAGGAGGCAGATAGATATACTTTAGCCAAGGGAAAGCTAGATTTTATGGACTTCACAACAGGCTGCTTTTTTTTTTCCTGGTGTCAAAATAGGTTTTTAGGCGGCCGCACACCCCTGTACAGATGGAGACACATAAAATGTGTCATGGATTCCACCTTGGACACTTATGCTGACTGGAACTGACTACTGATTGGTCCCCCTGCTAACTGGAACAGTAGTAACAAGGTTGACCAAAACACTGAACGACTGGAGGATGAGCTGGGGACTGGGAGACCCATAGTGACTGCGACACACTATGACTCAGGAATACTCTATCAACTCCCTTGTATAAGATTTACATGTCAGATTAGACCACATGTTGTGCTGGCATATGAGGCTTGGTCTCAGTCACTGAATATTTGGGGAGGACACATTCAGACTATAATCTGCTACTGATGGACCTAGACTGGGGCAGGCATTACAGAGTGATTCCTACCAAGAAATTGCAGGCTGATGGCCCGTGGTTGGATGACCTCTGGGACCAGCACTACATTAAGCAACTTAGATCTGACGGTGCGCCTGGCCTGAACAGACTCCCAAATGTTGTCACATAAACAGGATCAACATGTTTGAGGCTGCTGTTTAATTATGTTTTCCTTTTCATCTCTATTCTGGCATCCTCCAGATGCAGCATTCTTCAGGCTTTCTATGAATCTGGTGTGCGAAAAAAGCTAAAAGAACAGATGATGGACAGAACGCTGAACATTGCAAAAATGATGGATAAACCCAGATCTGTGACTCGGGGTGAATGTTTGCATTGTTCAACATTCCATCAAACATCTATTCTTTTTGCTTTTGTCTCAAGTGGGAAGGGTATGCCCAGACTTGGGTCTCGTGCTCACTGCGCCACTGGATTCAAGCTATTCCGGCTGATGAGAGGTGATACCCTGAAACTGGTCCTAAGTTGCTTGTTTCTGGTCCGGGGGGACCTGACCTGGCAGTTCGGGGTGGACTGTTTCCCTGAGGACCAGGGTCAAGACTGATTTGCATAAGGCTGGGTCCAAACTGAGGGGCACGGTGAGCACACAAACAATGGATTAAACCCAGATCTGTGACTGTGGTGAATGTTTGCATTGTTCAGAATTCAGTCCATCATCTATTCTTTTTGCTAAAGTATTGGACTAGCACCATGAGCACATAGAAATAGCAGAGTCATGTAGTGCCTCTGGATTGAATCAACACATGAAGATAGGTGTCGTAACTTGGCTTCATGCATAGCTGAACAGGGGCGGTGTCACTCACTGACCTGGTTCTGACTGTGGGGATGAAACCGGAGCCAATGCTAGTCCCCCACTTCCAAATCTAGAGGAAGCCAAACCCAGGGATAGTACGCCTACTTGCAGACCTACCTCTAGAAGGGGGAAGGCACAAAATTATAGACAAAAAACTTGTGGCACTGCTTCTGCTCTGCGACAGCACTACTCTGCTTAACAGAGTTGTCGATGGATATTTGCGAGTCAGCTCTTCTGCTGATTTTGAATACGCAATGTACTGAAACAACAAGAAAAGGCAATTACCATCAGTACATAGATGCACTACACTGTTTACAATATGATGCTATCAGTATTTTACACTCACAGGTTTCCTAAAGAATCATAACATGGGAGCAGATGAATCAGATACTCTTGTGGAATGTTCTGGAACTCTTGAAGAACTGGAAGTACTAGATAGAGTTAAGAGACTCCACGGAAAACTCATAACATAGAATGGAGTTAATGGCACTCCAAAACAAACACTCAGTGCATATTTTGGAATGAGAGACATTCACAAGGAAATAGAAAACCAGTTTACTTTAGGCTCATAGGTTGGAAGTTAAACATTTATCAAGGTATGTTTTAGACAGCGGTACTCTTGAAATTGGATTACATTAAGAATTACATGAACTTGATACAAGACTAGATGTGACACAAGGTTGGGATACTGACTCTCCCAAGGTAGTGTTCTATATCTGGGTCGAAACTCTATAATGTAAATTCACATGAAACAGAATTGTTCTTGTAACAAGATTGGAGTCATCGACCCTCCCAGGATTATGCTCTGTACATTGACTTACACTTGAAAACACGCTAATACATGAAACAAGATTACTTCATGTTACAAGGTTAGAATTACTGATACTTCCAAGGTTATGCTGGGAACATGGATTGGAGTTAAGGGGTACTCCCAAGGAAATTGAGAAACAAGGTTACTTTTTGGTACACAGGTTAAGGTTGAGGACACTCCCAAGATATACTAGAAAACACTATAACACTTGGTCCAAGACTGGAGCTGTAACCACTCCCAAGGTCTGCTAGAAAACACGATCATGGTCAGTACATAAATTGGAGGTATAAGACGGTTCAGGAGACAGTCTCTAGTCCATCAGCAACACAGTTTGGGAAATAAAGCTTGGAGAAAAGGTCCTGAGGCAGAAGCAACTAGATAGCAGACAGGCCTGCAATGACTACTAAATATTAGTGCACACCAACCTGGGGGGAAAGTAGTGAACGTGGAAAGCACTTTACAGAGTTTGGAGACCGCTGCTGGGTCATTGCTAGAAGTTAGAGAAGAGGCAGATTAGTAGCTCATGGAGGAAGACACTGGAAGGGTCTTGGGAGTCAGAATCTCAGAGTCATCGGAAAAGACCTTGAAGACTGGAATGTCGAGTAGTTTGTGGAAGACTTGGCAGATGGAGCAGAAACAAGGTTGTGCAGTAACAAGTGAGGAAAGTCTGGGCGACTCAGGAGATGAGTGCAGGGATGAAGCTTGCGCTGAACAGGAACATAGGAGATCCAGATGACTCAGGAGGGGAATGCAGGGAAGCTGCTTGCGGAGGACTTCATGGAAACTTGTGTGGGTCTGGATACAGGTACAAGGCAAACCTGCAATGCAAGCTCAGAAGGGCTATTTATACAGGAAGGCATGAGTGTTCCAGAAGGGCATGTGCTTTATGTGGAGGCTTCCAAAGGAACCTGGAAAAAATAATGTGTTACATACGGACAGGCGTGGCCTAACATGCAGCAGGTGTTAAAGGTAATTGACAAGAAGAAGTACAATGGAACCCACAACCTAATTGTTCACAGTGTAAACATGACTATCCTAAAAGGGCACGTGATAACTGCAGGTGAAAACTAGATGTAACCTGCATAGCAACACACACAGGAGGGTCAATGGTTCAGGCATAACGCGAAGTGGGAGTCATGGAGCATTCGAAGAGGAAAGGTGCCACAATGGAAGGAAAGACATGAGGCCGGCAAGTAATACCCACTGTATATACAACGCAAGATTGAGTTGTGACAACTGGTAGGTGGTCCTAGAAAACTCTACCCAGATGATCCACTGAGAATATTCCATCACTCAATGCAGGGAAGGCCAGGATTCTGTCTAGACTAGTATACATATTGTATGTGGCCAAGTGGTTTGTAAATTCCATCTTTGCAAGATCAAACACCCTCCAGATGTCAAAGCAGTCCTCACAGGCCATTACTTCTGCCAGTGCTCCTGCCATGCCTGTCTCCATGCTGTGTTTTGGAGGAAACCTACCCTAGGTTCCATCAAGGACACAATTAAAGTCTCCCATCCATATCAGAGAGGTTCCCCATGTCTGTAGTCAATATGTCCAGTACATTTCCAAAGAAAGCTTTGCCATCACTATTAGGGGCTTATATGTTCAATAAAGAGATGTCCCTGCCATTTAGCATCCCCGAGATCAGCACATATCTGGCGTCAACACCTGCATGTGCCTCCTGACACCAAAATGGAACCCCAGGGCCACCCATATGCCCACCTATGCATATGAGGAGTAAGCCGACAAGTAAAGTTGTGCTCCACCTTTTGTCTTTAACTTATTTGTCTCTGGGCCTGTCAGGTGAGTCTCCTGATGCAAGACTATCCCAACGTCGGAGGTATGTATGGACCCTGTATTGTTTTGTATTGTCCTGTAGGCCTCTAATACTCCCGGAAATAATCTTTAACTCCCCTGCCATGTCTGATAATGCTTCCCCTTCCCCTCCTGATGAGCGTTCAAACAGACCAGTGACTGTCGCAAACCAGTGCTCCCATTTATGGATCCGCTGCCTATGTCCAATCCGCCACCCGCTTCCCCTTGTGCATCTATGTGTCTGAATGCAATCCATTTACTTGTAATGCCCTGTGTAACATTCTGAAAAATAAAACCATGAAAATGAATAAACATCCCTTTCCCACCCCCTGGGTAAACACCCAAACACCTGTGTGAGTGATGTTTCCTCTTGTATGATGCCCCTAATAACTCCCCTCCTCCCTACGACTCAGTATATCGTCCTAATCCCAAACCGGACAACAAACAGCCCATGAACAACAAATGAACTAATATGATGGGTGTTCCTTGCACACCACAAGCTCAGTGGTCGTGTTGATCGGCCACTGCTCTGTAATGCATGTCCTCTCGCCACAGCAAGGTTGGGGAAAGCATATAGACTGGTAGAAAGGTAAGAGTAGAAGAGGAAGAGAAGATGTGAAAAAATATATGTAGATAAAAAAACAACAGAGATGGGGTGCCAGGTGTCCTGGTACTGCCCCACTGGGAAAGTAAGAGACATGAACTGCACTCTTGCCATATGAGACTGACAAGAAGGGGCTATCGTATTTGACTGGGTGGACCAGTGTCTCATGCTCCGCGTTGTAGTGAAGGGATAGTTTGTCCTCAGAGGTGTCCATATTTTTATGTGAGGGTGCCGATAGCTAATGTTGGTTGCAGCCTACAGGTGGAAGAGTCGATGTGTGTCTGGTTGCTTTCAAAACTCCTCTAAGATATGGTCCCGGGTACCCCCGACACTTCTCGGGTGACTAGTTCCAGCTTCCACAGTAACTTGTTCCAGTGTACCATCTTGCTGCACCTCAATGTGAGAGCCACTGTCTCCCACCTCCAGGCCCCATCACCTCTCCATAGGGCCAGTAGGTCTACTCCGGTTCCTCCTGTCAGCAGTCCTCGTAACCTTTGCTGTGTGGGCTGTCCCTAGCATGTAGGAGCTATCAAGCCAGTCCCAGACGTCCTCAGGACTTGGGAAGAGGTGGGACTGTCCCTCATATGCAACCTGCAATTTGTCCGGGGGAGAGGAGCATGTATTTAATGTTTAAGGAGCACAATTTCTGTTTACCAGCCAGAAAGGAGCATCTCTGATTCTGGACCCTGCATTTGTAGTCTGCAAAAATACCAACTCTATGGTCTTTGGAGCGAGGGTCCCCATGCTTGCGAGCCCTCTTTCTTGATAGTTGAATACTTTTGCAATTAGTGCCCTTGGCAGAACACCAGGCGGGGATCCAAAGCACAGTAAGTTTGTGCGTTCACAAAAAAGAGGACAATGTTTCAGGTCCCATATCTTCCAGGAGCCACTTTTCCAGAAATTATTCTGGGCAGGTCCCAGCCGGATCCTTCAGGAATCAAACAAGGCAGAGATTAGATCTCTGATAGCGGCCCTCTAAATCCTCAAGATGGTCATCTAGTTGTTTTGCCTTTTCAGTCAGTGAGCAAACCGCAGATTACAGGGCTTTTACATCCCTGGTCAGGCATTCCACTTTCGCCTCCATTTTCAGTGAACGTTCAGTTATTTTGTAGCTATCCATGCCCAACGAGTTCACTTCAATGGCTATTGTGTTGATTTTATTCTCCAGGGTTTGTTTGGATGATTTAGTGGCTACAAGCATCTAAGAATCAGTGTGCTTCGGCGCAGAAGGAGGGGCCCCCTCGTCCCACTGGCCTGTCTCCCTCCGTGGGGTGCTATGTGCTCCTGTGAACTGGTTCATTCTCATTTGCTGAGAGCTTTTGGGGGCCCTGTCACCACTCATAGTTGGTGTTGTGCTCTCTGACCTCTGTAGTTGGTGCTCTGTTGGTGTCCAGGCTGAGGTGCTCCTGGAGTGAGACCCGCAGCCAAGGGGCAGTCGGTGAAAACAATAAAATGCAGTCACATTCTTTCTACTGTATTTGAAAAATAGTGGGGTTGGTATTAGGATGACTTTGGCCCCTCGCTTCCCCAGCTTATGCAGCCCTACCAAGGTAAGGGGGCACAGGGGATCCAGGCTGTCTGTCTGCTGCCTTTGTTCTCCGAAATCAATGTTGTGCACCCAGCCCCTCGCCCATTGCTTGAAACATGACCTCATGCACTCCGCAGTCAGTACTCTGTGGCCCTATCACTCCTCGCTACCACTCTTGGTGTGCCTCTTGATTGCTCAGCTCTCGGTGGCCCACTTAGTCCAGTGGTGCCGTTGTGTTCTACAGGTTGTGCCTTTCAGTGGGACGCCCAATGCCACTTAGGCCTCTGTCCCACAGCAGGGAGATCACTTAGGCCTGTGAGGCATCTACCACCAGGGTACCCGGCCACACTGCACCATTGCTGTGCACTGTTTCTTCCAGCAGTCGCAATCGGGGGATCCAGCGATGCACTGCCCTTGCTTCCTCACTGCCTCTGTCCACTTCCCAGAGTGCAGAGCTGGGTCCACAGCATCAGGGCACCTCTCCTCTGCCCGCCAGTCCAAGCCACCGTAGTCCTCACCAGGCAGCGGCCGCCATTCTAAGGAGCCTTCTGTACCAATGTTTCCCTCTAGGGTCTCCACCATCCGCAAATATGCTCCCCACACCGCTGCAGAAGTGAGTCAACTTTCCTACAGCGCCTTACTCCGATAAGGGTGCAGGAGTATACAGGGGGTGAGTGGAGTCTCTTCCTAAGACGTGTTGACGGCCATCTTGATTGGCTACATCCTCTCCTTGCAAACTTGATATGGGGTACACAGAGACATTTAGTACTGAGAGAGACTTGAGCACTCCAGAATTTTAATTATACTACTTGGCTCCTCAGCTCCAGTGGATGGCACAATAGATAGATAGAGTTTCCCTGGCTAAGACGACCACTCGAGGAAGGGCTTGCTCAACAGTAAACTGAATAATCTGATGATAGAAAGAAAACAGGTTGAAGGGCACACCGCCTTCTAAACTAAGCACTAAAGTGTTCGAGTAGATGCTTCTGGAAGTCTAGGTCACTTGTGGCCTGTACACTAGCACTACGCCTGGTTAGGCTGCCGGGGCCTCAAGGTGCTAATATCTACAAGCAGCTGGGCGACTGGACTGCAGTGTGTACATAAACTGCAGGAAATGGGTTTGCCACTAAGGTCTTTAAAACATTTCAAGACTTACTGAAGGAGAGTGGACTCATGGAAGGACCATTACCATGGTATGGAGCAGCAAAATACACCTGTCATAGGCTATGGGACAAAACACAAACTCATGAGATCTTGAAAATCATACAGACAGTAGGGGGTATTAGGCACCTGACATCATGGCTCTAATAAAACTACTGTTAATGAGTTGAAGATGAGAAGGGACATGGACATAGCAGAAGAACTTGGAGAAGGTGAATGGCGAAATGCTCTTGATTATGCACATAAGGTATCCAGGAGTGCCCATTTTAAAAATATCTACTTCAGTTACATTCAAGTACTGTATAAAATTAGACTAGATCTAACAGGATTTATGAAACTGTGTTTTCTGGGTGCCCTAGATGTGTAGGAGAGGACGGAAGATTTTATCATATGGTGTGCTATTGTCCCACGATTATGCCATTTTGCAAATATATCACTGAAAGCTCTTATTGTGGTTGGAGAGGATTTAATTATATACATGAGAGGGGTGCCTTGTTGGCTTATAACTACGCCTAACAAAGTTAGCAATACATTTGTTGATCTGTCTTTTTTATCTAGCTAAAAGAGCGACTGCAATGACCTGGAAGTCCCATGTCACAATATACGTGAAAGAATGGGTAGAGGTTGAGAAACTGGGTCTGCATAGGGTAGAAAATGCAAGAAGCAATGGCATGCAAATGGGCCGAAGTGACAGTGATGTTCCTCCAAGGTCCTGTGTCGGACAGTGAACCACCCAGCCTGGAAAATATACTTCAGCTGCGGATAGAATAGTTCCCACAGAAAATCTGAAAAGCATAGTGTAGGAAGTTGGCTCTGTATATACTATTTCAAAGTAAGAAATAGTGTGCACAGAGTTCAAGTGTTCCCCTTAGAGGTAAGATAGTGGCAAAATTAGATAATTCTAATGCTCTATTTTGTGGTAGTGTGGTCAAGCAGTAGGCTTATCAGAGGGTACTGTTAAGCATTTGTTGTACACCCACAGGCAATACATGAGGAACACACACTCAAAGACTTACTCCAGGCCAATAGGTTTTTATATTGAAAAATATATTTTCTTAGTTTATTTTAAGAACCACAGGTTCAAGATTTACATTAAACACTTCAAATGTAAGGTACTTCACTTAGATACTTTAGGAACTTTGAATAAAAGCAATATCATATACAGTCTTTGTAAAAATGGCAATAAGCTATTTTCAAAGTGGACACAGTGCAAAAATCAACAGTTCCTGGGGGAGGTAAGTAAAGGTTAGATTAGGAGGTAAGTAAAACACTTACAAGTCTCAGTTCTGGGGCATAGGCAGCCCACCGTTGGGGGTTCAAGGCAACCCCAAAGTTGCCACACCAGCAGCTCAGGGCCGGTCAGGTGCAGAGGTCAAAGAGATGCCCAAAACACATAGGCGCCTATGAAGAACAGGGGTGCTCCGGTTCCAGTCTGCCAGCAGGTAAGTACCTGCGTCCTCGGTGGGCAGACCAGTAGGGTTTTGTAGCACTAGGGGGACGCAAGTAGGCACACAAAACACACCCTCAGCGGCACAGGGGCGGCTGATTGCAGTGTGCAAAGCAGGCATCGGGTTTCAGGTAGGAATCAATGGAGGGACCCGGGGGGTCATTCTAGCGGTGCAGGCAGGCACATGGGGGGGCTTCTCAGGAAAGCCACCACCTGGGCAAGGCAGAGGGTTGCCTGGGGGTCACTCCTGAGCTGAGGTTCGGTTCCTTCAGGTCCTGGGGGCTGCGGGTGCAGTGTTGGTTCCAGGCGTCGGGTTCCTTGTTACAGGCAGTCGCGGTCAGGGGGAGCCTCTGGATTCTCTCTGCAGACATCGCTGTGAGGGGTCAGGGGGGTCGTCTCTGGTTACTCACGGGCTCGCAGTCGCTGGGAAGTCTTCCCTGAGGTGTTTGTTCTCTGGCCGGGGGCGTCGTGTGCAGAGTATGAAGTCTCACGCTTCCGGCGGGAAACGTAGTCTTTGAAAGTTGCTTCTTTGTTGCAAAGAAGTAGTTGGTTTTGAACAGGGCCGCTGTTCACGAGAGTCTCTTGGTCCTGTAGTCCAGGGCAGTCCTCTGAGGCTTCAGAGGTCGCTGGTCCCTGTCGGAATCATCACTGGAGCAGGTTTTCAAAGTTGGAGACAGGCCGGTAGGGCTGGGGCCAAAGCAGTTGTCGTCTTCCTCCTTCTCTGCAGGCTTGTAGGTCAGCAGTCCTTCTTGTTTCTTCAGGTTGCAGGAATCTGATTTCCTGGGTTCTGGGTCACTCCTAAATACTGAATTTAGGGGTGTGTTTAGGTCAGGAGGGCAGTAGCCAATGGCTACTGTCCTGGAGGGTGGCTACACCCTCTTTGTGCCTCCTCCCTGAGGGGAGGGGGGCACATCTCTAATCCTATTGGTGGAATCCTCCAACATCAAAATGGAGGATGGGTCACCTCAGCTCAGGGCACCTTAGGGGCTGTCCTGACTGGTGGGTGACTCCTCCTTGTTTTTCTCATTATCTCCCCTGGACTTGCTGCCAAAAGTGGGGGCTGTGTCCAGGGGGCGGGCATCTCCACTAGCTGGAGTGCCCTGGGGCATTGTAACACGAAGCCTGAGCCTTTGAGGCTCACTGCTAGGTGTTACAGTTCCTGCAGGGGATAGGTGTTAAGCACCTCCACCCAGTGCAGGCTTTGTTTCTGTCCTCAGAGAGCACAAAGGCTCTCACCCCAGGGGGGCAGAAACTCGTCTCTCAGCAGCAGGCTGCCACAGACCAGCCAGTCCTGCACTGAAGGATTGGGTAAAATACAGGGGGCATCTCTAAGATGCCCTCTGTGTGCATGTTTTGATAAATCCAACACTGGCATCAGTATGGGTTTATTATTCTGAGAAGCTTGATACCAAACTTCCCAGTATTCAGTGTAGCCATTATGGAGCTGTGGAGTTCGTTTTTGATAAACTCCCAGACCATATACTTAATATGGCCACACTGTACTTACAATGTCTAAGAATGTCCTTAGACACTGTAGGGGCATATTGCTCATGTAGCTATGCCCTCACCTGTGGTATAGTGCACCCTGCCTTAGGGCTGTAAGGCCTGCTAGAGGGGTGACTTACCTATGCCACAGGCAGTACTTTGTGTGCATGGCACCCTGAGGGGGATGCCATGTCGACTTTGCCTTTTTCTCCCCACCAACACACACAAGCTGCAATGGCACTGTGCATGTGTTAGGTGAGGGGTCCCTTAGGGTGGCACAACATATGCTGCAGCCCTTAGGGACCTTCCCTGGTCACTGGGCCCTTGGTACCACTGGTACCTTTTACAAGGGATTTATCTGTGTGCCAGGGGTTTGCAAATTGTGGAAACAATGGTACATTTTAGGTGAAAGAACACTGGTGCTGGGGCCTGGTTAGCAAGGTCCCAGCACACTTCTCAGTCAAGTCAGTCAGTCAAGTCAGCATCAGTATCAGGCAAAAAGTGGGGGGTAACCGCAACAGGGAGCCATTTTCCTACACATAGACTATCTGATAGATTCATACAAGGATACACCTGGTCCTTCTTGGCCTCTGAAAGTGACTACCTGTGGAAAACATTTTATTGCACCCGGTTTCCTTACCCCCTTCCTGTACTTAACAGCGGACTAATCTGCAAAGATCATGCTGAGAAGACACCCAATACCCATGGGGTAGTACCTTGTCACCAGCATTTTTAAACAATCCGATAAAGATTTATGTTACTGTTTTTCTTCCAAACGCCCACTGGGGACAACAATGAAGTTTAGCCGTATTGGATACATGAGGCTGGTCTTTGTAACGTGACACCTGTATAGCAGGCAACACTGGGGAAAGCTAAATTGACTCTATAATTATGCATTGGGGTATTTGCTTGATCACATCACTGTTTGAAGATTCAACTGGTTCTACTTAATTTCTGTTTGTTTATTTGTTGTAATTATACGTGCACACATAATGCAGCTGACCTTGAGAGCCGCTAATGTTAGACCCCTGTACTGTAGTATTATAGTTTCCTTTTAAGCTTCTCAGTTCAGAAACAGTGTAAAATTAAAATACTAATTAAGGTTGTTTAAAAAAATTAAATGCTCGTAACTTATTGTATTTGTGATCTTGGTTGGTGCAGCATGCTTAGGGACAAGCCAGGGTCATAATTTGGCAGTGGGCGGGACATTATTACTATAAGGGAGAAGGTTGGAGTGCAGTAGTCTTTGAGGCCAGGCTGCTGCTGCAAATGAAATGAGAACTTCATGTAACAAGTCAGGCAAATATCCTTTTATTTAAGGTAAACATGCACACACAGGCTGCAGTAGGGTGCATGGTAGCGTTGATCTTGAATTTCTTCAGATCTGAGGACCATGAGATCAGAGAGAATGAAGGAGAGAGTGTGAAGGGTCGTCAACTATGGGCGTGTGATTTGGGGGCAGATGGAAAATGTGTTGGCTTTGTCTGGGCCCAAGCGGGATTGTAGGGTAGAAGAGTGTAGCTGTGCTGCTGCACAGTGTCTTTGGGTTGTCAGGTCGGGGGTTGAGTCTTTCGCTTACATTTTACCAGCATTGTGAGGGCATGTATAGTGTAGCCTTGGTGGAGGGCAATGGCTGAGGTGCCAATTGTGTAGGGTCATGCAACTGGTGGTAGGTGGGGCAGGGATGTGGAGAGATATAGGTTGTGTTTGAGGTTGGGTAGAGATGTGGAGGCAGGTGGGCAGTTACATGTGGGAACAGGGGTGTAGCAATTAGGCATTTAGCGATGGTTGGGGTTATATGTTGGCACAGGTAGGCAGTGACTGAGTGGGGGCAGATTGTGACTGAGATACAGTAGGGGCATGGTGATCAGGCTGGTTGGGATGGGTGGAACTCGGAGTGAAAGGTGGGTTGTGATTTATGTGAGACACCAGTTAGTAACAGGTGGATAGTGACAAGTGGGCAGGAGAGCAATGACAGATGGAATTAGGGGTGTAGTGGGTAGGTGGTTAATAAATGAGGTGTGGACAGAGGTTTGTAGTGGATGGGCATGAGTGTAACTGTCATATTGAGGTGTGTGCGTGTGCAGATGGTGGTGCATTTGGGTGGTAACAGAGATGGGAGCAGGTAGGTAGTGATGCGGGCGGAGGATGAAAAGTGGTTAAGGTGAGGCGTGGGTGTAGGAGGCTATTGTGTAATGAATTGTAGGAAGCTGGCCTGGTGTGTGGTGGGTACCTAAGGTACTTACACCTTATACTAGGGTCAGGTATCCCTTATTAGTGTAGTGTATGCAGTGTCTAGAAGCCAGGCTCCCTAAAGGTAACTATGGATGAGCAGCCAAAGCTTAGCTACGAGACTTGCAAAGCTCATGCAATACCACTATAGTCACATAACACTTACACACATAAAAGAAAACACTCTGTGCTACAAAAATAAAGTATTTTAGTGACACAATACCAAAAAGTACTAGAGAGGCAACCCTCCAATAGGAGGTACGTAACACACTAAGGTGGTCATTACAACCCTGGCGGACGGTGTTAAAGCGGCATTGAGACCGCCAACAGGCCGGCAGTAAAAAAATTGGAATTACGACCGTGGCGGAAACCGCCAACAAAGACAGCCACTTTAACACTCCAACCGCCACGGTGGTACAGACAAACAGCTTGGCGGTCACCGCCAACAGACAGGCGGAAGACAAAGTACCGCCTACAGCATCACAACCTATCAATCCGCCACCTTTTCCGGGGCGGATTCACCGCGGACAAAAACACGGCAGAAACAGGACTTGGAAGGGAAAACGCTCACCTCTACACACCCCACGAGGAATCCGGATGCCATGGAACCAGAGCTGCACATCCTGCCAGCCCTCATCTTCTTGCTCCTCTACCAGGAGCACGAACGGCGGCGGCGAAGACAACGGTGAGTTCTGCACCTACGACACAGGGGAGGGGGAGGGAAAAAACAAGGACACACACACGCAACACCCCCACCCCCACCCTCACTTATACAACACACACACTAATACATATTTATATATTATAGTTACATCCCCCAAATCCCCCAGAAGAATGCAAAGACAAAAGGAAATGAGTGTAACCATTGTAATATATTAAAATCAAGTACGCAAAAATATATATATACACACCATAAACAAAATATACACCAAGCTTAGTAGTCCAGGTAGTGCTCCAATGAAGTCCGTGGAACACTGGGCCCACACGGTATAGGCGAGGCCCACACAAGATCCCCGACCATGATGGAGAGAACACTGCAGGGGCATCAGAGAGCAAGAAAATAGGCACCTCAGGGGGAGGGAAAGGGGGGCACCTCAGCCGGTTGAGTGCACAACGCCAAATCCACGAGGGGGCCACATGCCCACTGTTCAATCCTGGGGAGTGCAAAGCCACAGTCTCTCAAGTCTCTACAGTGGGTGGGTTGCCCACTGCCTTATCCTGGGGAGTGCAAAGCCACAGTCTCTCAAGTCTCTACAGTGGGTGGGTTGCCCACTGTTCCATCGTGGGGAGTGAAAAGCCACAGTCTCTCAAGTCTCTACAGTGGGTGGTTTGCCCACTGTTCCATCCTGGGGAGTGCAAAGCCACAGTCTCTCAAGTCTCTACAGTGGGTGGGTTGCCCACTGTTCCATCCTGGGGAGTGCAAAGCCACAGTCTCTCAAGTCTCTACAGTGGGTGGTTTGCCCACTGTTCCATCCTGGGGAGCCCAAAGCCACAGACTCTCAAGTCTCTACAGTGGGTGGTTTGCCCACTGTTCCATCCTGGGGAGTGCAAAGCCACAGTCTCTCAAGTGGATGCCTTTCTCCACTGGTTCTGGAGGGGGCTTGGTGCCCAGAGTGCTACATCCTGCTAAGGACAGAGGTAGTGGATGTATCTCTCCACTGGTTCTGGAGGGGGCATGGTTCCCAGAGTGCTTCATCCTGCTAAGGACAGAGGTAGTGGATGTATCTCTCTACTGGTTCTGGAGGGGGCATGGGGCCCAGAGTGCTTCATCCTGCTAAGGACAGAGGTAGTGGATGACAGTCTCCACTGGTTCTGGAGGGGGCTCTGTGCCCAGAGTGCTTTATCCTGCTAAGGATAGAGGTAGTGGATGACAGTCTCCACTGGTTCTGGAGGGGGCCCTGTGCCCAGAGTGCTTCATCCTGCTAAGGACAGAGGTAGTGGATGACAGTCTCTATTGGTTCTGGAGGGGGCATGGTGCCCAGAGTGCTTCATCCTGCTCGTGAAGGACTCAGTAGCGTCATTGCCCTTGGCGCTCATGGGCCAGCGGTGCTAGTGGCGGCGGTGACCTGTTCAGCGGTGCTTGAGGCGGCGAGCTCCTTTGCAGTGACTCAGCTGCTGGAGGTCCTCTCTGTCCCAGCAGGGCTTGTGCTGGCGGTCCTCTCTGTCCCAGCGGGACTTGTGCTGGCGGTCCTCTCTGTCCCAGCGGGGCTTGTGCTGGTGGTCCTCTTTGTCCCAGCGGGGCTTGTGCTGGCGGTCCTCTCTGTCCCAGCGGGGCTTGTGCTGGCGGTCCTCTCTGTCCCAGTGGGGATGATGGCGGTGGCCTCCTGGGCAGCGGGGATGATGGCGGTGGCCTCCTAGGCAGCGGGGATGATGGCTGTGGCCTTCTGGGCAGCGGGGATGATGGCGGTCTCCTCCGCCGTGCTGCTCTTCCCAGACTTTCCTTTCTTGTGGCCCTTCCCCACCTTGGAAGGTGTCGCAGCTGACGCCACACTCCCACCGGGACCCCTGGGAGAGGCTTAGGTGGCTGGAGTCTTCCCCCTCTCCCACCGGGCACTGGCCAACTTCTGATGCTTGACAGGTGGGGGACTGTCCGTGCTGTGGCTCTGTGCCACACTGGCTGCCCTGGTGGCCGGTGCACTCCAGATTCCGGTGACTACAGGCACCACTGGTCCGGAGATGTTGTGGCTGAGATGCTAGGTTGGGACCTGGAGAGTCGGGCCCTAGGAGATGGACAGGGTGGGGGAGGTGTGGGAAAGAGGTCAAGGTTGGCCAGGAAAAGTTTTTGGGAGACACTGGGACGGGTAGCTGGAGGATGTTTGGGAGTGGAGGAAGAGGTTGTGGTTGTAGGAGGTGTTCGTTTGGTGACTTTTGGTGAAGGTGCATGCGCTGGAGGCTGTCGTGAGGTGGATGGCTGTTGGGTGGGTGTGTGCCTGCGTTTGTGTATCTTGGGAGGTGGCGTCACAGACACACTGGGAGAGGACACAGGGGATGTGTGAATGATAGTGGGGGTGGTGACTGAACGTGAGCGGGGCGTGGTGGTGTGTGTGCTGGTGATGGCAGTAGTGGCTGTAGATGTAGTGCATGCAGGTGTGAGTGTAGACGAGACTGGGAGGGAGGAGGGAGACGAGGAGGAGGGGGACACAGTGGAGGCAGTGGAGGTTGGTGTGTCTGCATGTGTGTGATGCTTGCGTGAGTGCCTGTGGGATGTGTGGTGCTTATGTTTGCCTGAGCTTCCCTTGTGTGTTGACGTGTGTGCATGCTGGTCTAAAGGTGTGCTTGGGATAGGCTGGGGTACAGGGGATTGGGTCTGGGTGGAGGAAGTTGGAGGGGGGAGGCTAGAGACAGGGACAATGGCTGCCATCAGTGCTGAGGCCAGAGTCTGAAAAGCTCACTGAATGGCCGCCTGACCAGAATGAATGCCCTCCAGGAATGCATTTGTTTGTTGCAACTGCCTTTCGACACCCTGGATGGAATTCAAAAAGGTAGACTGCCCAACAGTGAGGGACCTGAGGAGGTCAATGGCCTCCTCACTTAGGGCAGCAGGGGTGACAGTGGCAGGGGCTGAGGTGCCTGGGGCAAAGGTGATGCCCACCCTCCTGGGTGAGCAGGCACGGGGCATAGGCTGAGGGGCTGGTGGGAGGGCGGTGCTGGTAGGGAGGGTGGCGGCTGTATCTGTAGATGCGGGGGGCACAGATGTTGCCACCACCACAATGGAGCTCCCATCATAGGACGAGTCCATGTCGCTGGTGTCAGCTCCTGTCCCCTCTGTGGAGCTCCCCTCGCCCTCCATCCCACTGGTGAACTCCGAGTCCGTAGTGTCGCCCTCCATGGCCATGTGGGATGCAGCCCCCTCCTGCTCCGGTGCCACTGCTCCTCCGCCTGATGATGCTAATGCACACAAGAACAGGGAGACCACAAAAAGGGGGGGGACAACAGAAGAAAGACATGTTCAGTGCATGCATTACCGCTACCGTTGGCGGACACGACAGACACAGAAGCCCCCTGCACTACGACGCACTCTTGGGCTCCACTGTTCAATCCCTGGGAAGTGGCCTCCTAGGCTATGGACGACATCTGCACACATGGATGACACAGGGGCATGACTAGGTGTACTTGGCACACTACAGAGGTGGGGTGCCACATAGCCTGCCTTACGGAGGGACCTTGCCTACTAAACTCGCCCTGGCCTAGGGAAACCCACAGCCCACCTCCCCCACCCAGACACCTCCACTGCGTGCACAATCTGCAGGATGAGAGTGTACTCACCCCCTTGTGACTGCTGTGATGCCCTCAAGCGCCCATCCAACTCCGGGTACGCCACCGCCAGGATCCTGAACATCAGGGGGGTCATGGTGCGACGGGCACCCCTCCCACGTTGGAAGGCCATCCCCAACTGAGCCTCCGCCGTCTTCTTGCTCCAGCGGCGAATGTCCTCCCATCTTTTCCGGCAGTGGGTGCTCCGTCTGTGGTAGAACCCCATGGTCCGGACATCCTTGGCGCTGGCACGCCAAATATCTGTTTTCTGGTGGGCGCTGACATACATGAATTGTACAGGGGGAAGAGAAACTTATTACCAACTGCACCGTTACAGTCATTGGCCCCCATCCCTACCCTTGCCATGTGGCACATGCACTCGCCGTCGTTTCATGCACGCCGCAATCTCCCCCCCTTCTTACATCCACCCCACTCCACACAGGCATAGCCCATTCAGCATGCTCCCAGTGTACTTACCTGTTTGTCTTGAGGACTGTAGAGTAGCGTGTACTGGGGGAGGACCCTGTCCACGAGTTTCTCCAAATCCTCCGATGTGAAGGCAGAGGCCCTTTCCCCAGATACTCGAGCCATTGTCTTTTCCAGACCGAGGTCACAGCAGCACTTGCAGTGTAGGTCCTCTCCTGTCGAAGATCAGGTATCGAGTGATTGAACAGATAGAAAATGGCGGTCACGTCCGCGGCGGTGCGTACCATCACCGCCGGTGTACATCGTCATTTGCTCCTGGGACCCATAGGGTCCAATGTTAACCAATGCAGCATTGCGCTGCGGTCTTCGACCGCCTACCGCGACGGTGTACAACGCCAGCGCAGTTACCTCACATCCCATTGTCCCACTTTAGAGGTCAGGCAGCCGCCATTTCAGGGGCCCACCTGGCTTCATTTTTAACTGCGTCACACATACCTAGTCCTAGGCTCAACACACATACAGGCCACTTTTCGGATTATGATTCGTGTTCTGTGTAAGCTGTGGGTACGTACCTCTGAGTTGGTTGACTCTGTGCTCGCTGTTGTCCTTCATAGGCACCATCCGCTGGGACATGTGAGGGGATGGCGGCATCCTCCGGTGTACAGACCGCTGGTGGACCTGTCGACAATGGAGGAAAGACTTGTTATCATCACATACAGGCTTGACCGTGCCACAATCCAGGAACTGTGTACCCAGCTGGAGCCAGACCTGATGTCAGCTATCCGCCATCTTACAGGAATCCCCCCTCAAGTGCAGGTGCTGTCAGTGCTCCATTTCCTTGCAAGTGGGTCATTTCAAACAACAGTGGCCATAGCATCAGGGATGTCCCTGCCTATGTTTTCCAACGTGTTGTCCAGAGTGTTGTCTGCCCTGCTAAAACACATGCGGAGCTACATCGTTTTCCCTCAGGTTGAGGATTTGCCTACAGTGAAAGGTGATTTCTATGCCCTGGAACATATCCCCAACATCATAGGTGCCATTGATGGGACACATGTGGCTTTGGTCCCCCCGCAGGAGTGAACAGGTGTACAGAAACCAGAAGAGTTATCATTCGATGAATGTGCAGATGGTATGTTTGGCAGACCAGTACATCTCCCATGTGAATGCCAAGTTCCCTGGCTCAGTGCATGACGCCTACATCCTGCGGAATAGCAGCATCCCTTATGTGATGGGTCAACTCCAGAGGCACCGTGTGTGGCTATTAGGTGAGCACCTGGAAGCAAGACAGTGGGAATGGTTGTCTGGGTCTGGGGTTATCCCTACAGGTTGGTGTGTGTCTAACAGTTGTCCCTCGCCATTTGCAGGTGACTCTGGTTACCCCAACCTGTCATGGCTACTGACCCCAGTGAGGAATCCCAGGACAAGGGCAGAGGAACGCTGCAATGAGGCCCATGGGCGAACACGGCGGATAATCGAGCGGACCTTCGGCCTCCTGAAGGCCAGCTTCAGGTGCCTCCATATGACAGGTGGATCCCTATTCTACTCACCAAAGAAGGTGTGCCAGATCATCGTGGCCTGCTGTATGCTTCACAACTTAGCTTTGCGACAACAGGTGCCTTTTCTGCAGGAGGATGGTCCAGATGGCAGTGTTGTTGCAGCTGTGGAGCCTATGGACAGTGAAGACGAGGAAGCAGAAGAAGAGGACATGGACAACAGGGACTCAGTGATCCTGCAATATTTCCAGTGAGACACAGGTAAGAATACAAACCTGCCTACTACATGTACTTTAACACTACTACCTCTCTACTTTCTGGGGTTTTCACCCAGTGTATGGTCACTGAGTTGTCACTTTCCCTTACGATTTCACAGATGTGGGTCCCACTGTGTGACATCTGCCTTGATTCCTCATGGACTAGAGCTGTGTGACATAGGTATGTTGACATTACAATTGAAAGAGCTTTTCGCCACAGTAATTGCTAATACACTATTCCGAAATCACAGGGAGGGGGTTGCAAAATGGTGAGGGGTGATGGTGGAGGAATGTCCATGGCAGAGTCCAGTCTATTAGTCTCACAGGTGCATTGCCCAAATGGGCATAGGAAGTGGAGCTGGGGCAATTTAAGGATGGACAGGGTGACAAATTGGGACAGAAGGATGACATTCAGGGTGGTCTCATTTCTTGCCGGGGGTCTTGGCATCGTTCTCTGTCTTTGTCCTGGATCTCAGGGACCGTTTGCGGGGTGGTTCTCCCTCTGTAGGGGGGTGGGGTGCTGGTGTGGTGGTCCTGTGGCGGTGCCTCCTGTCCACTAGCGCCAGCGGAGGTGGTGGGCAGTTCATCGTCCATGCTAGTGTCAGGGGCCCCTTGTTGTGCCACAGTGTCCCTCCTGGTGTTGAGTACTTCCTTCAGCACCCCTACGATGGTGAACAGGGTGGAATTGATGGCTCTGAGTGCCTCCTTGAAGCCCAAATACTGTTCCTCCTGCAGGCGCTAGGTCTCCTGAAACTTGGCCAGTACCGTTGCCATCGTCTCCTGGGAGTGGTGGTAGGCTCTCATGATGTTGGAGAGGGCCTCGTGGAGAGTGGCTGCCACACAACAGCCCTCCCAGTTCCCCTGTGTTCCTGGGCCTCCGTCCCCTGGACCGTGTGCCCACTGCCACTGCACCCAGGTCCCTGTTGTTGTTGGGGTGGTGGGTTAGCCTGGGTTCCCTGTAGTGGTGGACACACTGCTGATTGACGTGTCCTGGGGACAGAGGTATGGGCCCGCTGGGTGGGTGCTGTGCTGGTGTTTCCAGAGGGAGGAAGCTCTGTGGTGGCCTGTGACTGCGTCAGGGGAACCAACTGTCCAGAGGTCCCCGATGGGCCGGGCTGGTCATCTAAATCCAGTTGGACAGAGCTGCTGTCATCACTGTGGGCCTCTTCTGTTGGTGGTGTGGACATGTGTGGACCCTCCTGTCCGGTGATGTTGGGTAGGGGTCCTGCAGGGGTATAAAAGGATGTTTATTACATCTGTGTGTGCCATGGTGTGCAATGGGTGGGTGACCGTGTACCCCAGTGCTTGCATTCCTGTGTGGGACCTTGTGTGATGATGGTTTAGGGGGTGTATGGGTTTGTGCAGTGGGCATGGTTTGGTGATGGCTGTCCATGCTTTGGTGTTGCATGCAGGGCTTGGTGTTGGGATGTGTGGTTTGTGATGTTGGGACATTTGTGAGGAGTTGGAGTGATGGGGTGAGGGTGAGGGTGGGGATATGTGATGGCATGCCTGTAGGGTGGGGGATGTAATAGTTAAGATTTGACTTACCAGAGTCCATTCCTCCATCTACTCCTGCGAGGCCCTTAGGATGCAGAATCGCCAAGACCTACTCCTCCCATGTTGTTAGTTGTGGGTGAGGAAGTGGGGGTCCGCCGCCAGTCGCTGAATCGCAAGGTGGTGTCTTGAGACCACGGAACGCACCTTCCCCCGTAGGTCATTCCACCTCTTCCAAATGTCATCCCGATTTCTTGAGTGCTGTCCCACTGCGTTGACCCTGTCCACTATTCTTCGCCATAGCTCCATCTTCCTTGCAATGGAGGTGTGCTGCACCTGTGATCCGAATAGCTGTGGCTCTACCCAGACGATTTCCTCCACCATGACCCTGAGCTCATCCTCCGAGAACCTGGGGTGTCTTTGCCGTGCCATGGGGTGGTGTGGGTGATGTGTGGGGTGGTGTGTGTGGTGATATGTGTGCTGATATGTAGTGGGGTGTTGTGTGAGGTGCGTGGAAGTTATGTGGGTGATGGTCTGGTGTGCCTGTGGATGCTAGTATTGTTGATGGTGGTGTCTCTCTGTGTGCTTCTTTCTCAATTGTGGTCGTAGGGGTTTGTGGGTGATGTGGGTGTGTGTTTTATATTGTATTGGGTGTGTGGGAGTGGTGTGTGTAAGTGTATCAGGTGTGTGTATTTTGAATTGTCCAATGTGGCTGTGTTTTGTATGTGTGTGTGTATTTTGAACACGGCGGTGTGTACTGCCAATGGAATACCGCGGTTGAAAGACCGCCGCGTGGATTCGTGTGTCGTGATAGTGTCGGCGTATTTCTGTTGGCGTGACGGTGGAAGTTTTGTTTTCGCCAGTTTATCACTGACCTTTGGTGTGGCGGACTTGTGTGGGTGTCTGAATTTTGGCGGATTCCGTGCTGTGGGTCATAATAGCTGTGGCGGATTTCCGTAGCCGCGGCAGTGTGTTGGCGGTCTTCTGTACGGCAGTAAGCGGCTTTTACCGCCAATGTTGTAATGAGCGCCTAAATATACACACTAGTTATCAGCAATAGGCATAGAAAGTGATAGAAAACAGTGCAAATGCAATCAGACAATAGTAACCCTGGGGGGAGCCCAAATCATATACCAAAAAAATGGAATGCGAACACAGGACCCCCACCTAAGTAAGTGGAATGTGTAGAGGGGAGCAGGGGGTACTAGGAAACCCCAAAGGTAAGTACCACAGTGCCCCCCTAACAACAAGGAGGATAGGAGTAAATTACTAGATTTTCCCCAAACCACCCAAAAGGAAGGATAATAAGTAAATGCAACACCCAGACAAGACTGCAAGAACCCAGCAGTGGATTCCTGAAGAGGAAGACCTGTGGAAGAAGGGGACCAAGTCCCAAAGTCACAGAAGAGTCCAGGAGAAGTAGGAGCTACTACCCATCTAGCTGTAGATGCAGGAGTTGGTCGACGGGGAGATGAAGATGGTCAGAAATGCAGCCCTGGAGCAGGTGAAGAGGTCCTGGATGCGTCCCATGCTGGATGGATGGTTGCAGTCAGTCAGTAGCATGGAAAAGCTACCCACAAGCCTTGGCAAAGGCAGAAGTCATGGTGAAGCAAAAGTGGCGCTGCTAGGGACCAGCAATGCCTAAGAGGACCCAATCCATGGGGGAGTCCTAGAGGGACCCTCAGCAAGGCAGAGAGTCCAAAGGAGAAGAGGCAGCCCCCACAGGAGGCCCACTGGACGAGGAACCAGGAGTCACAGAGGAGCCATGCAGCACTACTGGAGAAGGGTCCCACGCCTCAGGAGATGCACACAGAGAGCTGTGCATCTCAGGAAAGAGTGCTGGGGGCTGGGGCTACACGAAGCCTGAAAATTCCTTGGAGGAGATGCAAACAAGCCTTGGCAGCTGCAAGAGACGTGGTGCATAGGGGTACTGTCCTGCATTAAGAGGCAAGGGCTTACCTCCACCAAAGTTGCACAGCTGGTAGAGAGGACCAAAAGGACTACTCCAAATTACCACCTGTGATGCAGGATCCATGAAGCTCAGGCTGAGAGGAGATCCATGCAGCCGGTCGTCGTTGCAGTTGGTGCCTGCGGACGCAGGGGAGTGACTCCTTCACTCCAAGGGAGATTCCTTCTTTTTTCTCATGCAGACTAGCCAGGTGACCTCCTATCAGGAGGGGGATCTGATGACACATGCCTGGCCTGGCCTGGCCTCTCAGATGCTCCCAGAGGTCCCTGCCAACCTTGGATTCAAGATGGCTGAACAAAGGGGCCTTCTGGAGGAGCTCTGGGCACCACCTCTGGGGTATTCATGGACAGGGGAGTGGTCACTTCCTTTTCCATTGTCCAGTTTTGCACCAGAGCAGGGACTGGAGGTCCTTGAACTGGTGTAGACTGGTTTATGCATGGAGGGCACCAAATGTGCCTTTAAAGCATACCAGTGGCTTGAGGAGGCTACCCCTCCCAAGCCATGTAACACCCCTCCCAAAGGAAATATTTTGTTCTGCCTTCTTGGGCTTGAGCTGTTCAAGCAGCAGGAGGGCAGAAACTTGTCTGAGGGGTGGCAGAAGCTTGGGCTGTCCGGAAAACCCTAGAAGGTTGGTAGGAGCAATGCTGGGGGTCCACTAAGGAGCCCCAGAGTGCATGGAATCATACTTCTAATACTAGAGAGAGACAGTATTGGGTTATGATTCAGACATGTTTGATACCAAACATGCCTAGGTTTGGAGTTACCATTATGTAGTTGGACAAAGGTAGTGAAAGGGCAGAAATGGGCCATATATACAAGTTATGGCTCATTTCTGTTCTCTCCCCCTGCACTGGCGTACACATTGCTGCCATGTCCCAACACAGGCACCCTTGCATTATGGTGCAAGGGTGCCTGCGTTGTGGGGGTGATTGTTTTTGTGCAGGAAGGGACACCTTCCTGCACAAAAACAATCACAAGAGGTATTTTCCTCTTTCTATGTGTGCTGCAGAAGATGAGGAAAAAACTGGGAGAAATTAAGATTTTTCACCCCGTTGCATCACTCTTACGCAACCCCTGAGGTGGCGTAGGAATCTGACGCATTCTCAGACTTGTAAATCTGGGAATGCATCAGATTCCTTCAGCTTCCGCGTGAACACCCAAGGAAACACCCATGGAATGTCCCTTTCATGCACTGTTATGTGTGAAAGGGATCATATTAAAAGGCCATGAAAAGCCACACAAGTTTGCTTTGCGTGGCCTTGTATATATGGGCTAGCACACTGCACCACCGGAGCGTAAACACAAATGATGCTTCAGTAGCGCAGTATGCCGCTATGGCCTCATAAATGAGGCTGTGGATGTAGGAAGTGGCAGGGGCATAAGGTTGGAAAGGAATGATGCGAGGACAGGGGCATAGGGTTGGAAATTAATGATGTATGAATAGAGTTGTAAGGCAGGTGCCTTGTAACACCTGTGGCCATATTTAATATTGGTGAGTTCCAACTATCTCCACAACAGGTGCTTATAACTGGAGGGAGCGCTCAGCTTTTTTTTCCAGAGAGGATGGGACATTCAGAAACTGCTGAAATGCACCCAGAATCTGGAACTTATCCATCAGGACTGCCTCAATGCTGCTCCAGTTATGGAGACAGATGAAAACTCACCTCTCAAACTAACACTACATCATAGTGCATGAACAATCCACAAACTAGCTTCCTTTCCTCTTAATCATTGATGTTATGCTTGTGTTTTACCACGTGCAGCGCTCCGATGCCTTTTGGCTAGGTTTGTGCTATGGAAATACCTTATACATTCATACAAATGCAATAAGGGATAGCAGAGAGTTTCAGTACAGTACCACCTACCAGTCCCTGTGACTTTACCAATCCCTCTCATCCTAATCCCTATCAAACTCGCAATCTCTGCCACCTTGTATCTTTCCCAATCTCAGTCCACCACCATCCCATTCACTGGCACCCTTCCAGGACACTCCTGGTCCTTGTCATCCTCTCCATCACGGTCACCTTTCCCATTCCTGTCACCCTGCACTTCCTTGTTAAACTCCCAGTTGGTGTCACACTCCTAGTCTCTGTCACTATTTTAATTCCTGTTGAGAGCAGTTCTTCCTGTTAAATTTGACAGCTGTTTATTGACACACAGGTAGGGCTTGCAGCTTCCCTTTCCCATGTATTTTCAAACTATTTTTATTGTTGCTTTTAACATATACACACAGTCGACAGTTGAACTAGGATCGTGATCGAAGCAATAACAATAAATTTGGCAATGCTCCCACTGACAACCCTTTCACCCTTCTCTGCTTTGGTTAGGACCCACGTTGACTTCCTCCTTCCATCCGGTCTCTGTTCCCCTACCCTGTGGCTTTCTCGCAAGTCCCCGCAATTTTTTCTCAGTTGCCCTGTTCGTCTGTAGTTCCTGACTGGTCCACATTCAGACCTTAATCAAGTCCACAATGTGATTTCTATCCTTCCCAAATCTTATAAAACTTTCCCTTTTCTATGTCTGAACCCAAAACTGATTACAGGAGCAAAGGATAGAAAGAGAAGACTGAAGGAAACGTCAGTTTCCTTACAGAAAAAACTGTAGCAGCAAAAAACCTCTAAGGTATAATAGGCAGAACAATTTGGCAGGTACTCAGGAGTATTAGCAGATGAATTGCAGGAAAACTGGAAGCCTTCTGAATGGAGCAACAACACGAGAGAAGGGTTGAGACATGTCCATCAAGCTGTTCAGCTTCCTTTTACACACTGGATAGGAATTTGACCTAGAAAAGGAAACTAGACACAGGAACTGATTTTCCTCCATGATGGTTTGGGAGTGATTAATAGATCTAGCTAAAGTAAAATGGTGAATTCCCTTATTCATTGCTGGAAGTGGCTAGCAACCACCTTAAATGAGAGAACCACCCTGAAGTGGAAAACAATGTGAGCAGAAAAGGGAGTCCTGCTGCTGGTTAAACCAGATGCTTAAATCTCTCTAAAGAAAATGCCAGCAATTATATACGAAATAGCGCAACACGTTTGATGAGGCAGACAAATTCAGATAGTGTTCTGCTACTAGATCGTATCATAGAGATTAAACCAACTAAAACTGCCTTCTTTGCTGAGAAGATAGACGCCACAAAATACTCTTCAAAAGCCTTGTTGTCTATGGTTAAATCGAAGAGTTTCCCTTAGCCAACAGATATGACACTCCCCAACGGTCTGTGATCCAGTGCTGCTTATTTTAAAGATAGATTCGGACGATTTAAGGGTTATTTAATGTAGGGGACTATAGTGATCGTAAACTGCAACGTTATGAGAACTCACGGAATTCTCCCCTATTTCCTCTTTGGACATTCAGGACCTTTTGTTGAAATACCAGTCTGGTTCACCTACTGATTCATATTCTACTTCCATTCTTAAATTGGGAGTTTGTTCTATCTTGCCACTACTCTGCACCATCCTTTTTTTCTTTTAATTATTTTTATTAGTTTTTCACTTAAAACATAACTCATGGCAAACAATAAAAGGTACGGCATCCATACATTATTACATTTGCAACTATGACATTCAATGAGGGAGCCCCTAATGCTAGACCAAAACATTAATTGGAGCACCAACCAAGCATGCAGTGAATGGGAGCACACACAGTATGGGAGTAATCCAAGTCCGGTACTCTAGTCCCAATTCTATCTCCAGGTTTTAGGAATTCTAGTAAGGATGCACCATCCACAGGGCTAGCTCCTGACCAGCGAAGATCTCTCCATGGCAGTCTTGTTCAGTCCCATATCTGCCCTTGTATGCCCGTTGATGTGGGGAGTCCTAGTACACTTACATCCATGTAATCCCCCAATGGTTTACAGTGGTAATATTGTCTCAGCTAGTAATGCAGAGCGTGAGTCTTGTACCATTAAAGGAGGGCACTCATCTGGCAGCAACTGCAGTTTTCTGGTCAGCAGTTGCCAGAGTTCGAGGTCCTCCTCCACCTTTTCATCCGGCCTCACTAGTTTCATCATGATTTCTTCAGCTACACACCACTACCAATATCTTTTCTCCAGCTAGGAACCGCCAGCATCTCCTGGCTTAACCAATGTATTGCCAGATGCCTACGTGCTAGTAGTAGTGTGTAATGAACAAACATACGATTTATTTCATTTTTTGAATTACAAGCTCCTATACCTAGCAGGCAGACTTGCGAGCTATTATGCAGGTCCACCTGGAAGTCCGTCCGAAAGCAGTCAGCTATCTGCACCCAGTTTGCATGTACCTGGGGTTAGTTCCACGTCAGATGGAAATAAATGGCCTCCCTCTCGCGGCATTTAGGACATTGTCGTACTCTATTAGGGTCTGTTTTATGCAACATCTCTGGGGAGACATACGTTCCACGTATAAAGTTAAAGTGAATCCGTTAGAAGGAAGCATTGCTAGTGATGGTGCGAAGGAGAGCCAGGCCGCTGCTCCATCGGGAATCAGTAATGTCCTGGCCACAATCTGATTCTCATTTTGCCTTAGACCAAAGAGGAGGGTTATGGATATCCACCCTCAGGGCTGTGTATATCCGAGTTATGATTCCTCGGCCACCATCTGTGCGGTGCAGTAGCTCCAGCGTTTGGGACAGTCAGTGGCATGACTCACTGTGCCCCACACTTTCAGATTCAAGTGGCATAATGCATAGTAGTGAAATATTGCCTTTGCCTCAAACCAAGCCAAACTGCTCAACAGCCTGCTGTAGGCGGGTAAAACAGCCACCCTTGTAGAGGTCGCCACCCGTTCTTCAGCCTCCCGCGTTCTATGTCGTCTTGCCCATAAGATCTTCTCTGCGATGAAATGTTGTTTTGTCCCATAAAGGCACTGCTCCAGCATGTGGGAGTTCCTTGTCTCTTTCTTTTCAGATACATATGCCATGCACACATGGTAACTTGTGCTACACCCGGATCTGCCACCGTCATGTACCCTTCGGCATATAGTCGTTTTGTAAGCATGCCCATCACCGGAGTTCCACCTAACAGTCCCCTATCTGAGCTGATCTGCAGGTCAAACCACCCTACTGCAAACTGTAGCTGCGCAGCTTGATAGGAGGCTTCCATTTCAGGTACCTTGAGCCCTCCCAGCTCATAAGTGCATTGGAGGGATTCCATACTGACCCTAAAAGTCATCGTTTTTACCCCAAACTATGGCTATCACCAATGACCTTAAGCTTTTCAATATCTCGAATGGCATGGGAAACAGAGCATTGGAAGAAATACAAACAGAGGGGGAAAACCAACATTTTCAGAAAGGCAATCCTGCTGGTCATTGACAGAAGCAGCAACAACCAGTAGTCAACGCTGCTGCAGAGATCAGCCAGCAATTGTATTAGATTGAGGTCTAACCATCGCTGTTTGTCATGTGTAATTTTGATCCCCAGATATCGAAACGAGTCTGCACACCACGGTATGACCATGTGCGGCAGTGCCTCGTGGGGTACTTGTTGTAGGCACCCAAGTGAATGCAAAACAGACTTTTGGGGGTTTATTTGTAGCCCTGGCTGTCCTCTGAAACTCGCCAGCTCAACCATCAGCAGTCCCAAAAGTCATCTAGGGTCTGTGATATACACAAGTAAATCATCTGCATATAACAACACCATATGCTTCTCCGCCCACCTCTTGACGGCCCAGGAATCCATCCCTATGAGCAACCTACATGCCAGTGGTTGTGCTGCTAGCACTATGAGGCGGGGGAATGCGGGACAACCCTTCCGAGTGCCCCTGTGAAGCTCCTATTCTGGTGATATAGTCATTGGTCCTGAGTTTTGATAGGGTCTGCGTGTACAAAAGAGCCACCAGATTTGAAAATGTGACCCGACGTTCTTAGTGGTCAGCGTAGCAAACAGGTATCACCAGCTAAGGGTGTCCAAAGCTTTCTCGGTGTCCAGCGACACCAATGCCAGATCGTCACCACTGTCATCTACTGCACCCATCAATTGTGCCAGTTGCCTAATATTTAGTGCTGTGTGCCTATTTGAGATTAAACCATTTTGGTCTGGGTGTACTAAGTCCACTATGACCCCTCTCAAGTGCTCTGTAACAGTGCATCAAGGATTTCATTGTCACAATTCAACATCGAGAGTGGCCTGTACACCTGCAAGCCATGGAATCCTTATCCTGCTGTGCAGTAATATAATAGTCGTCTCTCTCATAGTTGTTGTAGGCACCCCTTGCTCCAACGCCTCCTGATACACTGATAAACCATGTTTAATATCCTTTCCTTGTGAAAGGGGCGGGGCCTTGTGGGATGACCTGGACAAGGGGACTGCACTGTGCACTTCCCTCACAGCGCATTTATGTTTGGTCGGCTGTCTCGGGGCGGCCAAAAGCACATGCACAATGGGCTGTCTCCAGCCCAGCAACTGTGGGCGCTCCCAGCCGATTGGCTCAGGGCAGGCTGGGACCCTGTTCCTGCAGCGACATTGAAGGAGAGGAGCAGCATGTCACGGCAACGGAGGAGGTAAGTGTAATTATTTTTTATTTTATTTTATTAATTCCCCCCCAAACCCCCTGCGCGCAGCCCCACCCTCAGTGGGGCACCCACTGACACACACCCACCACCCGGATACCACCCCACCAGGCATAAGTTGTAATGATAGCCACTGTACTCACCCCCTTGTATCTGCTGTGATCCCCTCAAGCGCCCATCCAGATCTGGGTAGGCCACCGCCAGTATGCGGGCCAACAGGGGGGGTCATGTTCCGACGGGCACCCCTTCCACATTGGGAGGCCAGCCCCAGATGGGCCTCCGCGGTCTTCTGTGCCCAGCATCTCAGGTCCTCCCACCTTTTCCAACAGTGGGTGCTCTGCCTGCTGTAAACACCCAGGGTCCGCACCTCCTTGGCGATGGCATGCCACAACCCCTTCTTTTGATGAAGTACACCATTACACATACAATCCAGCCTGTCACACATATGGCCCACTAATCCCTTTTCCATCTCCATTGGCACACACATTGCCCGGTGCCAGCCATGTACACTTCCACCAGACATTCCCCCCGATGACTCCATGCATACTTCCCACATGCACGGTGCCCTAGGTGTACTCACCTGTTGGGCTGGAGGCCCATACAGCAGTCCATACTGGGGTAGGACCCCACCCACCAGTCACTCCAACTCCTCCGAAGTGAAGGCAGGGGCCCTTTCTCCGGTGACATGGGCCATGGTAGGTTCCGGACACAGGCCACAGCAGCACACGCAGTGTAGGTGTTGTCCTGTGAAAAGTCAGGAATCATGTGAGGTTATAGACAGAAAATGGTGGTCAAGTCCGCGGGGGTGTACACCGTCACCGCTAGTGCTGATCCCCATTGGCCACTGTGCGCCATAGAGGCCTATATTAACCAATGAGGAATTGCACAGCGGTGCAAGACTGCCTTCCGCCACGATGCCCAGCGTCGGTGGAGTTACCTCACTTCTACCCGTCCCTACATACAGGACAGACGGTCGCCATTTCATGGTGGTGGACAACGCTCAGATGATCCCTAACTGTGTCATTGCCTAGAATTGCACATATGTTGCCATTCCCACTGTCCCATCACGTTAATGCTGTATGTACACTAAGGTGGTGGTTCCATTGTTCAAATTGTGACAGCCTACTCACTCTTGTGTCCCTTAGATTCCAACCTCTGCAGATGAAAAGGAGGAGGAGACAACCTCCCGTGTACAGACCCCTTCTGGACTTGGCTACACTGCAGGACAGGCACATTATACTCACCTATAGACTGGACAGGGCCACAATCACAGAGCTGTGTGCCCAATTGGAGCCTGACCTGATATCAGCTATCCGTCATCCCACTGGGAGCGCCCCTCTTGTGCAAGTGCTATCAGTGCTCTATTTCCTAGCAACTTGTTCTTTCCAAGTGACAGTAGGCTTGGCAGCAGGAATGTCACAGCCGATGTTTCCAATCGTGCTGGCAAGGGTATTGTCTGCCTTGCTCAAACACATGCGCAGCTACATTTCTTTTCCCAGGTGGAAGATTTGGCCACTGTGAAGGCTGGATTCTATGCAATGGGGCATATCCCCAATATTATTGGGGCGATTGACAGTACACATAATGCTTTTGTCCCCTCCACCAGAATGAACAGGTGTTCAGGAATCAGAAGAGTTCCACTCAAAGAATGCCAATGAATGTGCAAATGGAGTGCCTGGCAGATCAGTACATCTCCCACGTCACTGCCAAGTATCCTGGGTCGGTGCATGATGCCTTTGTCCTAAGAAATAGCAGCATCCCAAATATGATGGCTCAACTACAGAGGCACAGGGTGTGGCTAATAAGTGAGCCAGTGTCCCCACTGACTGTATGTCAGTGTGTGCCTTCAGGTGTTCTCCGCATGGCATTGTATAAGGCTAATGTTTGTCCCTTTATACTTGCAGGTGACTCTGGCTACCCAAACCTATTGTGGCTCCTGACCCCTGTGAGGAATGCCAGGACAGGGGCAGAGAACCATTTCAATGAGGCACAAGGGCGAACCTGAAGAATAATCGTAAGGACCTTCGGCCTCCTGGAGGCCAGGTTCAGGTGCCTCCATCTGACGGGTGGATCCCTGTGCTACTCACCTGGGAAGGTCTACCAGATAGTAGTGGCATGTTGCATGTTGCACAACCTAGTCCTCAGATGACATGTGCCTTTTCTGCAGGAGGAGAAGACTTAAGATACCCCTGTGGCAGCAGTGGACCCTGAGGACAGTGAGGATGAGGAGGCAGAGGATGAGGATGTGGACAACAGGACATCAGTCATACGTCAATACTTCCAATGATACATAGATGAGACAGTGGAACTAATCGTTGCTCTGACTATTGATTTCATCTGTGTGACTGTAGCATAATGGCATTCACCTCCTTTGCATCTCAACTTACTGTCACCTATGGGTTGTAATCTTACAGATGTTGGTGATAGGACAACAGTGTCCTGATGTGATGACTACAGACAGTTACAGGTCATTAATTGTATGCTATCACAGTGTTCAGATAATTTGCACTAGATGTGACTGTTCCCCTAAATGCACATTTTCAACACATAAAATACTGTCAGTCGAGTTGTGTTCAAGGGTGTTTATTGTAGTGCTATGAAATTGAGGGAAAAGTGCAATGGAATGGGGTGATGGTAGAGGAAAGTACAGGATATTGTTCCAGTTTGTTTGTAGCACAGGTCCAGTACCCAAGGGGCCAAAGGAAGGGGAGCAAAGGTAGTTCAAAGTGGACAAGGTGACAAGGTGGGACACAAGGGGGACAATCAGAAGAGTCTCACTTCCTGGTGGTGGTCTTGGTTTTGGCAAGTGTCTCTGGCTTCTGTCGGGGTCACAGGGAATGTTTACGGGGTGGTTCACCTTCTGCAGGGGAAGGGGTGTTGGTGGCCTGTGGGTCCTGTTGCGGGGCCTCCTGCCCACTAGCTGCAGCAGACGTGGAGGGCTGGTCAATGGACTGGCTAGTGGTAGGGGCCCGCTGTGCTGTTGCTTCCCTCCTGATGTTGGCCATGTCTGCCAGCACCCCTGCTATGGAGATCATGGTGGTGTTGAGTGCCTACAAGTCTTCCCTGATCTCCTGATGGTGTTTGTCCTGCAGCCTCTTGTTCTCCTGCATGTTGGTAAGGTTCTGGGCCATCGTGTCCTGGGATTGTTGGTAGGCTCCCTTGACATTGGTGAGTGCCTCCCGGAGAGTCAGTTCCCTGGTCCTGACCTCCCCCTGGTACACAGCGGTCCTCCCAGTGTCCCTGTTCCCCTGTCCCCTGGACGGTGTGCCCACTGACCTCAGGTCCCTGATTGTCTTGGGCTCGAGGTGTGGACTGGGGTCCCTGTACAGGTGGGCACACTGCTGATTGACATGTCCTGGGGACAGAGGTGTGGGGATGCTGGGTGGGTGCTGTGGTGTTGGATACTGAGGGGGAGGCTCTGTAGGGGACTGTGAGTGGACTGGGGTGACCAAATGTCCAGTGGTCCCTGATGGGCCAGGTTGTTGATCCAGATCTAGAAGTCCAGAGTCACAGTCATCACTGGGGGCATCTTCTGTTGGGGGATTGGATAGTGGTGGTGCCTCCTCTCCACTGACATTGGCTGGAGGACCTGTGGGGACGTAAGTGATGTATTATGCTTCATGCCTGTGACATATTGGCCATCCCTAGCTTCCCATCTATCGTTGCTGTTGCCCTGCCACCTTTTTTGTGTATGGTGATGTATTGTAGTACTGTTAGTTCCCCTATGCTGTGCATGCTTTGGTGATGGGTGTCAATGCAGGGCTGGGAGGGCTGTCCACGCATTGGTATGGCATGCAGGGGTTGGCATTGGGGTTAGTTATATGTGTAGGTGCAGTGCATGGGATGGAGTGGGGTAACTGGAGTGAGGGTGAGGGGGTGAGATAGCATGCAGGCGTGGGGGGTGATAAGTAGTAAGATCTGACTCACCAGTGTCCAGTCCTCCGGCTACTCCAGTGAGTCCCTCAGGTTGCAGGATTGCCAAGACTAGCTCCTCCAATGCTGTGAGCTGTGGTGGAGGAGGTGGGTGTCCACCGCCAGTCCTCTGGATGATGAGCTGGTGCCTTACTGCCACGGAACGTACCTTCCCCCGTAGGTCTTTCCACCTCTCCCTGATGTCATCCCTTGTTCTTGGATGCTGTCCCACGGCATTCACCCTGTCCACGATTCTCTGCCATAGCTCCATCTTCCTGGCAATGGATATTTGCTGGACCTGTGCTCCAAACAGCTGTGGCTCTACTCTTACATTTTCCTCCACCATGACCCTTAACTCCTCATCAATGAAACAGGGGTGCCTTAGTGGGTCATGACTAGAGGGCTTCTTACCGCTATAATCAGCCAGTCTCTGGGCAGCACTTGGTTCTTGCTTGTTCTGGATTGACCAAGGTAGGGGCGATCCTTTTCAGGAGCCACGGTTCTGCCGATAATAAAACACCAAGCAGGCTGTAACTTCCAGAAGGAGTCACAGAGGAAAAAACCCAACGTGGGAAAAACCTCAGAATCAAGGACTCCTGAAAAAAGAAGAACAAAAGCACACAAAGAACTGAAACAAGCTGCAGGCCAAAAAAGAACAGGAGAAATCCAAAATGACAGGATACAGGAACGAGGAGCACAACCGCAAAGGAAGTGTTTGCAACGCAACAAACAAAAGACCAACTGTGCTTATATACTGACAAACAGGAAGTGACATTCAGGAAGTGACATGCAGGAAGTATTGAAGACACCTTCTTGGATTGGGAAAGACCTCATTCAGCTGAATGGAAAAATAGCCATATTATAGAAACGTAGTGAGCAAAGCATGCAGGGAAAGGAACACAGACTCTTGGGAAGAAGAAACATGGCTAAGGCAAGGAAAGAAAAAAAGGAAGAAAAAAGAAGAAAAGAGGAATACGGCAAAAACAGGTAAGCAACTTAACAGGGTAAAGAGCGAGGGCAGCATAAACAGTGCCCAAAGGGAAAGTTTAGCCAAAAAGCGGACCGCAGCAGAAATGGCCGTCCGAGAGGCGGACCGCCGATCTGACTGTGGCCCGTAAGTGAGGCGCCACCTGTCTTCGTGGCGTCACATACTGGGGACATAGGTGTTGTGTGTTGTGGGTTGGGGTGAGGGTGTGGTGTAATGTGGTGGGGTGTGTGAAGTGGGGTGCTTGAGGGATGTATGGGGGTATGTGGTGTGTGTGTCTAGTTGGCTCAGTGATCTTGGTGTCAGTATGGTGGCAATAATTTGTATTCGTAAAGGGTTGTGGGTAATGGGGTGTGTGTTTTATATTGCTGTGGGTGGGTGTGGTATGTGTATGAGTGGCAGGTGTGTGTTTTTGGTATTGGCCAATGTTTTGTAGTTTAGTATTTGGGTGGCTATTTTAAGTCTGGCGGTGTGTACCGCCAACGGTTTAGCGCCATTGAATGTCCGCTGTGGTGATTCGTGGGTCATAATGTGGTGGGCGTTGTTTTGTTGGCGTAACGGTATGGCTGTCGGTACCGCCACTTTAACACTGAGCTCTGGGCAGGCGGATTTGTGTATATGGCAGTATTCTGTCCGATTGGTGTGTGTGTGTCATTATATAGAGAACGGATGATTGCTACCACGGCGGCATGTTGGCGGCCGTCACCATGGCGGGATTTACAGCCAATCTCATAATGAAGGCCTAAATGTAAAAACAGCTCTTAAAAGTCAATAGTGATAAATATGTCACTTGAAGTTGTGAGGGACTGGTGCAAATCTAAAATTTAGGCTGACCGTGATGAAGGGGAGGAAGGCTACAGAACCCACGCAGGATCAACTGAACAGTACCTTTCACGGTGCAATGCGTCAACAGCGAGGACATGATGCATCAGAATTTTCATTGCACTCAGGGTACTGCATCGTCATCGGGTTCCGTGGAAGTGAGGAGATGCGTCATCGTCAAGCTGCACAGAATGGCAATGTCGGGCCATGCACTATGTGACTCCGGGTAGCTGCTGCGTTGCCGTTGGAGATGACATGGATCGGTTTTTCTGCTGCACTTGGGGCATTGCACCACTTTTTGTAGGATGTAGCTGCAAAACTCACTTCTGAGGCCAAAACTAGAGAGGGGTCCCTCAGGCAAGGGTAGGTCCCATATATGGTAGATTAAGCAGTACCAGGAGAATTGCAAGCAGTCTTTGATGGCCATGAGACTGCTGAAGAACACGGGGCAAGCCAACAAGCTCATGAAAACTCTTGGTGTCAAGGATGTAGAGAACAAGTTCAGTCCTTCTCACTGCAGGACAGAAGCAGCAAACTAAAGCACAGCAGAGCAAACAGCAAAGTGTCAGTTCCTCCTACAGCACAGCACACAACAGCAGTAGTCCAACACAGTAATTCTGTTGCAAAGTGGCAGTCCCCCCTGGCAGCACAGCAGTCCTTTTTCCTGCCAGAGTGACCTTGGATCCAATAGAGATCTGGTTTCTGGAAAGTGGGAGAAACTTCCAGGCCTTCCTTTGAAGTCCAAAAAGTCCCTGTCCTGCCCTTCCTGGTCCAGACACTCTACAGAGGGTTATGCAGCTCTTTGTGTGAGGAGAGGCCCTATTCTAGGCCCTATTCTAGTGTGTGACTATCTAGAGCGAATGCACAATGTCCAGCTGTCAACACCCCAGGTGTGTATTTAGGGACAGGCAGAGGCACAGAATGGTTAAAGTAAGAAAATGCCAACTTTCTAAAAGTGGCACTTTCAAACTTACAGTTTAAAATCTGACTTCACCATCATTTGTGATTTTGAATTTTGAGTCCAGGGACACCATACTCCAATGTCTATCTCTTCTCAATTGGAAATTATACTTAAAAGATGTTCACTCAAAAGAGGTAATCCCAATGCTCTCCTATGGGAAAGATAGACCTTGCAATAGTGAAAAATCGAAAAGTACCTACGTTGGGGTTGACTTACATGTAATAAAAAGGAAGGTTTGGGCCTGGCAAGTGGGTACACTTGTAAGGTCAAAATGGCAGTTTAAAACTGCATACACAGGCTCTGCAGTGGCAGGCCTGAGACATATTTGAAAGACAATTGTGTTGGGTGGCACAAACAGTGCTGTAGTCCTACTAGTAGCTTTTAATTTACAGGCCCTGGGCACATATAGTGCACTTTACTAGGGACATACATGTAAATTAAATATGCTAATTGTGGAGAAGCCAATGTTACCTAGTACAAAGCACCTGCACTTTAGCACTGGTCAGCAGTGGTAAAGTGCCCAGAACCCTAAAAGCAAAAATGAGTCAGAAAAACAGTACGTCAGAGGGCAAAAAGTTAGGGGAAACCCCACCAAGGATGCCTGGTCTAACACTTTCCATGCAGTATGACATATCTCTCCTCTGCATCACCCTCCATGGAAAGGCCCTCAAATGGCATCTGTGGGGCAAACCAGACCTCAGTCCTCCAGGCATGTGCATTGTAATGAGCATGGTAAAACATCCCTTTCTACTTACGTCACACTTTGTCCGCTTATTCAGTCAGTAGAAATGTCTCCTGGAAGCAGGCTAAATGTATCCCTTCCCCACGCAGATAGGCAAGCATTCTGCCACCTTTCACATAGTTATTTAGCCCCCAGACATTCCAGGTAATCATTTTAACCTTGTCACCCATGCCTAATACATAGTTAGCTCACACCCCTGCCTGCAGTACAACCACAATTGCAGTCACTATGTGGCATGATGCGGCAGTTTCCTTGTGGCATGCATACCAAAACACAGAGAAAACAGATGTGCCCGAACCAAGTGGCTATGACCCATGCATATACACACGGATAGGCAGACCCCTCACCAAAAAGCAGACACTGCTTGTAGTCTGTGGCACCAAAGTCAAAAGTTAAAATGAACTAACAAATAAACAAATTCCCATTCTCTCTCAATAACAGTGTCAAACAGTACAAATGATAGGCCTAGGCCGATTCAGTCCCAAGGTAGTGTCCCACTCACAGGGCTCGCTGCAGGGAGGATCGCAAAAGGTGTCTCTAGCAGGACCTGGGGGACAGGCCACAAATCAGTCAGACAGGCGAACCCTCCTGACCCAAAGCCTGATCAGGGGCCTCAATAAAATCAGTGGAAGCCATCTGGGCATCCGGAGAAATATTTGCCATTCGAGCGACTGGAGATCGTGTCAAGTCATCAGCCAACCTCTGATGCCCTATCCTTTGACTCCTGTCTATTTTCTCTAGCCAGACCCAAGCTTGTGCTGTATCTATGAAAACGTGAGAGGTATTATCACGCACAATCTTTAATTGGCTGGAAAGAACATCATGTATTTCAACTACTGGTCACAACAGCACTGTTTCACCGCCTCGAAGGAGCACCTCATCTTTTGGACCTGGACAGTATTATCTGGGACCAACATTATCTCTACATCCTCTTTGCGGAGAGCCACCAGGCAGCATGCCTCTTGCAATACTACATTTCTGTTTCTATAGTTCAAAAGATAACAGTTCTTGCAGGAGGGTAGGGAGGTTAATGCGATGGGGCATGGTGCACAAGCTCAATGGGAAAGTAATTAGACAATCCTCTTGGCTTCAGCACTTTCATGATCCAATCCTATAGGTAAAGATCCAGGCAGTCCCTCCCCATGCTCTCTGGGAGTCCCCCCAAGCATACATTGGTACAGTGAGATCGTGGGATCTACCGTCTGCATATTCCACCCTGGACTCTAGACATTTTTTGTGTTGACCCAGATCATCTATGACTTGCCTCAGAGCTATTGTTGTCTTGTGCATATCTTCCGCTTTGCCATTCACCATCAAGACTGAGCCTGTCAGCTTACGGAGATCTATCCACCTTAGCCCCATTCCACCATCCTGCATCCACCCTGGTCTCTGGTGACTACCTTGTGTCTATGATAGCTTGAAGCACATCCATCAACATGGGTGGCACCTGGGCCCTTCCCTTGGGTGGTGGATCCCCGCCCACAAGGTTCGAACGACCAGGCTTACCTTTAAGGTACTCGCCTGGGTGGTCGTGATGCACCGTTGCTTGTTCTTTCCCATGCTGTGATCCAACAACAGTAACACATAGGGAAATATAGCGGAAGGTTGTCACAATCAAGCGTGAGGGTGTACAAAACGAATCTGGCTGCATTGTAACTGCACAGGTGTGCTCTCCCAAAAAGTCACCAATGCACATTACTGTGTCTCAAAGCTGCTGCTCCACAGGAATAGCCCACAGGTCCAAAATCACAGAGTACTGAATACTCTCTGCAGCCAACAGCACTCACTGCCTCAAATACAGTTCTGAGAGACCATTAGACCTCTCCTCACTCACCCAGCAATGAGTCCAAAGTGGGGCAGTGTCATGCTAAGGATGCCATTACTACCAGTGTGGCTATATATACCACAGTCCCTCGGAGGATGCCACTGCCTCACAGCACTCTCAGCAGGGACGCGCTTGAGTCTTCAAGGAGCCACCTCACTCCAGGCTGCTCCAATTCACAGCTCCCAGGGACGCCCCCAGGGACGCCCCCAGGGCAGTGCCCAAGGTCACAGCATTTACAGGCCCAGGGACCTCCACTTGAAGCCACCTCTCAATACTCTCAGCAGGGAATGTATTTTGTTCTCAGAGAGCCGCTGTGCTTGAGGCTGCTCCAATTCACAACCCCAAAGAAGCCATCAGGGCTGTGTTCAAGGCTGCAGCAGCCACCGGCCCAGGGCCCTCTCTGTGGCGTTCACCTCTGATTGGGGCCCCTGCATCCTGCATGGCTCCTCTAGTGTTGCAAAGCTCCGCCACAAGCCCCAAAGGCCTCTCCAATGCCGCTTTCACTCCCACTAGGGAGCTCCCAGGAACCAGAGTGTCCCCTGCCTCAAACGGCAAGCGTGGCCATTTTCCCTGCAGGCCTCTACTCACAAGGCCTCAAACGCTGATAGCCACCCAGTCTCAGGTCCCACAACTGGTCTCACTGGGATAGCGATGTGCCAGCAGTCCCGGGCCTTACCAGGTCAGGAACTGATCTAACGTGCCCACCTGCTTGATGATTAGACTGGATGATATGGGCCTCAGATATGGAGCTCACTAGCTACTCTGTGTCATCCTTAATTCATCTATCGATTCTGCCTGTGTATTTAAGGCATGGAAACTGGCCAATGCCACTCCAGTTCTCATAAAGATCAATGCTGATAATCTGGGACACATACATAGGACTCACAATTAGAATTTTTTTCAGGTTATAAATTCATCAAACTTTACTGTAATAGAAGAATTTAATATATGCATAGGTACCAAAACCAGTCGGATACCGATTGGATTAATGATGGTTCAAGTAAAGAGGGGGAGGATGAGTTGTTCAAAAACATTTTTCAGTGGCTGCTTCAGTGCAAAAGGTAATGTCTACTGTAACTGAAACAGTGGCAATATATATTGGAAAATGTGAGGTACAAACCTGATTTGTTTTGTCAAAGACCGTTTCTGCTCCTAGTAGCACTGATATCTCAGAAGTGTCTAAAGCATGAGGTGTGAGTCTGGGACACAAACAGTAAAACCTATCTCTATTTAACACAATTCACAATTTCTTATTAAGATTTTTTGTACATCAGGCCTCAAGGCCCTTGTGTATCTGGATGCAGACATACATTCAAATATAATATGAAGGTATCCTAATACATATACAGACACTGATGGGATTGAGAAGCTGAATTTGAAGAAAGTGATGCTCTTTCTCCCAGAAGATGACTTCTGGGAATCCGTACAAGCCTTAGTCTTCTCTCACCTGGAGGGAGCTAAAACTATGCTCACTGATCTTCCCAATAACACTCTAGCACCCCTCAAATGTATCCTACACAGTGCAGCATGGTGCATCAAGCTCTCAAAGATGTTCATTCAGATTAACTCCACATCAAAAGACCTTCCTGGCTCCGCCTACCAGCCCAAATCACCCTCAAGATAAACTACACCACTAATACAGTCCTCAACATCACCCAGGTTTACCTGACAAGCAAACCAGCCATGTCTGGCGGATAATCAGACCAAGAGCCTGCGTATGGCCAGACAAAAGACAAAATAGTTTAAGAAGGCAAAATCCAGAAGGCACGTTTTCTCTGCTCAGGGTCCCATTTTCTAAACAGCATCCCTGTCAACATCAGATCACCACCAATTCTCCTACAACTCACTAAAAAAAAGCTGAACATACCCCTTTTCAAGGGTCACTACCCCTGACCTTACTGTCTGCCCTTGACTTTCCCTCAATAATTGTATCTTCCTAGAGGCCATACCTGCCCTTCAGTGCTCCATTGTTCTTGAGTTAGGTTTGTGCTCTACAAATATCAACATATGCCTACAATACATACATGACTTCTCCGGAGCTAGAGGATGCTTACTTGCATATTCCAATGCATCATAATCACTATGAATGTCTTTAGGGAACCTTCATGTTCCATTTCAAGTCTTACCTTTAAGCCTGAAATTAGATCTACATCTACTCATCAAAATCCTGGCCACTCTGGTAGTGATTCTATATGGCATGGGGATTGAAGTAAATGCTTACCTTCTCGACTGGATGTACTATGTCATCATGGTTTTGAAATGTTATCTCATACATTTTCTCAGGACTTGCCATTTATTGCAGTGAGATTGTAAAGGGACAGGTCGGCGTAATGAGGACAAGTAGTCAGTGGCAGATTTGATGAGTGACTAGATTTTGTTTCACACAGTGCAGGTGTTGCCAATAGGGTTGATGAATGTCTCTTCACTTCGTCCCTTTTTCTTCTCGTTACAGGGCTCCCAGGAGGCGCATGTGGGAACAAGAATGAGAGAAATGCAGGTAAGTGGTTGGTCTTTTGCTATGTTCCTATTCTGTCCCTATTTTCTCTCTTTTCTCTCGGTTTTTCCTTGTTGGGTTCCCCCATGCGGGTCTCCTTCTCCTTCCCTGTGATCTATCCTGTCTGCCTCCTCTTCTTGTCTTCTCTTCCTTCCTTATCTCTCTCTTTGGGTGTTCTTTTGGTTATTTTGTTTCTATAGCTGTACTCTATATTTTCCTCAGTCCATGCCTGTTCACTTGCTTCTCTTCTCTTAGGGATTCTGTCTGGACCCGTAATTCTTCCTTCGCTCTTCTTTATTTCTTTCTAGTGGCTCCCGTTTAATTTTTATGTCTATTTGTTAAGCTGCCTGGACCATAGTCTCTCATATGTACGTCCTTCCTTTTCTTTACCTCCTCACCCTGTCCCCTGAACTGGAGCGTATCCTGCTATACCCCTCATATTTAATTTACCCATTAGTGTCAAGCAACCAGATATTGTGTCCACCTCCAAGTTTTAATCAATCCACCCCTTTTCCCCACCCAAACTGCAACAAAACCCAAAACAATTACTGGGCCCTTCCCTGTTCCTGTGCTGTCTTCATTTTCCCTTGTTTTTCACCCCCTCCTGCCCCCCAAATTAGTATCGGCACGCACCTGCAATGGCCACGCTTTCCCTCACGCGTGGCCGGAACTTGCGCTGGGTGCCTCCCCGCTCCACGGACTTTGTGGACAGTCCCTTCGAGGTGTAGTCTGCCGCCACGATGCCTCTTCCTTCTTGCCCGTTGTTTGTAAGTCTCCTGGTCTCTTTTTCCTCGCTTGGTTCGTCTCCGACTTCTTTCCCCATCGTGGTATCCTCCTTTTTATCTCCAAGCTGCCCGCGCCTCGGCTTCCCCTGCCGTTCTGTACCTGGAAGTGCACGGGGATTGAACGTCGTGTCCTGACCTTCCGGGTCGACAAAGGCAGCGGCAGTATTCTCCTCACGGCGAGATGGATCCGCGGGATGCAACAGCGGTCCGTCACAGGATTACAGGAAGGCCTTTCCTCCAGACTCCAGGATCATCAAATTAAAATCTCACCTTTGAGTACTTTTCCAAGTAACATTTGCACCAGCTCTAAATTGGTTAAGTGTTTAGGGCAATATGGTAAAGCTTGGGGCTATTAGCTCTATATTTTAAAGATTAAATGTTAGTAGTTTGCAGTGCCTAGTGTTCTTTTTCAGGCAGTGACACTGCTTGTACTACCTGGGAAAAGACCACATTTGGGCATGTTATCCAAACACATTCTTCAACTTTGGACTACTGCTTCTCTTTTCCTAAATTCATTTTTTCACCTCACATCAAAGATATGTGAAGAACTAAATAGGTGACTCAGTACTGAGAGCCTGCAAAGGGGTCCCATTGTTTTTTTAGATCCTGCTATTCTCACAACAGATGTAGCTGGTCTTGATTGGGAACCAACTCTGCGAAAAGTCTTAACTCACTGATGTTGGTTGAGGCACGAATCAATGTGGTCTCGAATGAAAAGAATTAACATCCATTCTTTTTACCCTTTTTGCTTCTCCAAGTACAGTCGATGATAGTAAAGGCTTCCTCTGTTCTGCAAAAGTTTAGACAATCAGGAAGGGAAGCTTGTGTAGTGGATGCTCTCACATATCCTTGACCTTCAACACTCCCTTTTGCATTTCTCCCCTTTCCCCTGACTGCTAGAAAATTAGCCAGGATTTACTCATCCTAATACTGCCTTTCTAGAAGGGAATGGGTAGGCTCCCTCCATCAAGGCAGCTAGCTGTATCCAAGGAATGGAGGCTCTCTTTGTCTCCTTCTCCTTTCATCTTTCCAGTCCTTCCACCCAAGGCTGACTGGAGACTTCAGCTGTCAATATGGAGGTTGAAAGACTGGGGCTTTAGAAATTAGATCTAACTAAAAGCCTGGCAATAGCAGTACAATCCTCCCGGTGCCCTGCCTCCTTGAATCTTTATACCCATCAGTGGTCTTCCTTCAGTAATTCTAAAAGATTTTGACCTTGTGATTGTTTCTCAAGCATGATTCACCAGTCTCTCTGTTTCCACTCTGAGACCTTGTGGATGGGAATGGAGGAGGTACATTCTTGGGCGACCAGATTACCGAAAAGATTTTCTTGGTCACGACCCACTTGTAAATCTCCACCTATTTCGTGTCTTCCTTTAGTTCCATTTTCTGTACAGAAAGCTCTCTTTCAAACTCTAGATTCCTGTCCTCTGCAATTCCTATATGTCAAGGCTGTAGCAGTTACCCTTACACACAGGTTGGTTGACTTCGGTTCTCTTATCTTTTGAGCTCCTTATTTAGTGATTTTTTTACTAAGTGGTTCTCCATCATTGTTCAGGTTTTGTCCAAAGATCACCTCAGTTTTTAATTTGCAGGGAATTAGTTTACCAAATGCTTTCTCCTGAAGAAGGTTTGCCTGATACACGATGTTCATGAGGTTGTTTCCATCTATGTAGATTGCAATGCCAGGCTCAGGTGATGTCATTCACTATTTGTGGATTTTAGCTCAGCTACACATGGACTTAATCATTCAATGGTCACTCTCGGCAGACCCACATTTCTAGGGCTTACATTTAAGCTTGTCTTTCCTCCCAAAAACATGTGATGAGGAGGTCTTATAGAGGGATGGCTACCTGTTGGACAGAAGCTAATGATGTATCCTTGCAAAATATCTGTGTTTCTCAGACTCCATTCAGGAAGCCACAGGACAGGCAGGGGCTACTGTGGCACAACCGTGGAGATTGACACCTTTTACTACTGCTGTCTGGGCTCCAGCTCTACCATGGCTCTGCAAATTGGGCTAACTGCATCTCTTACAGCACTTGACTGCAAGTAGTAGGAAGGGCGAGCAGACACATTCTTCTCTGGGAGGTTAGTGCAGGGGTCAAGGCCTCACTGGACGTTCCGGGCATGGGGTGTTTCTCCAGGAGTCTGCAAGGGTGGCAGGCTGCTTTTGTTACTGTCTGCCAATTTTATAGCATTGCAAGAGTTTTAAAAGCACTGCAGAGTTACTTGTATATCCAACAGTTTCCAGGCAACAATAAAAGTACCACAATAACTCTAGTGATTAATGTACCTGTTAGGGAGGGATCAGGGTTTTGTCTAGTGGCAGTTTTGACTCATATAACGTGGCACAGAGGGTTAGTATACCTGCTGCAAAGAACATGTACTAAGCAGAGCACAGAACAGTATTTCATGTGCATGGCTCAGTGGGTTACTGCTTTTGTCACAGAGTTTCTTTTGTTACTGTGCAGTTCAGAAGTTAGAAACATAATCTAGCTCAGTGCACTATGAACTGCCATCAAAGAGCTGCATGCAAACTGCATGGTACAAGTTACAAATGTAAGTTTTCCCAGTCTTTGATTATCTTAATTTTGCTAAAAAGGGTTTGTTTGGGTAGAAGTAAATTGTTATTAGTAAAGCAACCCTAACCACTGTGTTACATTCTGAATCCTGCACTCTTGAAAAATTCCTACCAGTATTGAGGACATGTGAATCATACACCTTGTAGTCTGCTTTGTCAAAATTTTCCATACACCAATTTACAGACTTATTATTAATTGTCTCTGTATGTGTGTGATGTAAAGCGTTCCACCACCCTACGGTGGTAAGAGAGTCCCTATAAAACAAATGAAATACACAAGATAGGAGCTATGGATACATAAGAGGAACTGTTAGAGGGTAATGGTGAAGGAATCATTGAAAAACCCCAATAAAGATTGCTGTATCCTGGTGCAATGTAAGGTCATCATTTACTATGCTTTAAAAACCTAATACAATTGATTAAATAATGAAAAACGTGTAGTAGAATGCACAGTTTTTGCCATTTTGGGAATTTTTCCAAAATTTTAGTGGGGTAGGGTGAACCCATCAACCCCTCATTGTAATGGTCAGGCTCGCTCGCTAGCCACCCTATGAGGGCTGAACTTACAAAATTTGCCAGGGATTCTTTGGATTTCTTGGTCCAGTCCTTACAGTCAGGCCCTGCCTGGCAGAGTGTACTCAGGCTCAGTAATCAACACCTCCCCTCTCCCCCACAATATGATCAATGTCCAGCCCAGTGCCTGTCTTTGTATAAAAGGCAAGTACCTTATTACACAGAAAACCTAGAATTCTACCTCACATACAATAATGCAAGGAGACTCAAGCTATAGGTGTGAGTGCCTATGCTTTCAGGGGCCTTGTCTGGCTAACTTAGCTAACCCTCCACCTGTCCCTTGTGGGTACCCCCCTGGGTCCACAGTTTGAGGTACTGCCCACAAGTGCACATTATGTTGTTGCCTATGTAGCACTTGGTCTCTCCTAGGCAGAAGTCCTTTTAGTCTCTCACCCAGTTTACAGGAGCAGTGCCAGGCTGCACTCACTCATGATGTAGCAGCAATAATCTCACTGGTCGCAGAGAGCTTCTAGGCAGCAAATGGCAGTCTTCAAAGGAGCTGCAAATCCATCGAAGCTCAGCACATCACTTGAAGGGTTTTACTGGAGCAGAGACTTCTGTTGGTGCCCCTCTGTGAGAGGAGGCCTCTATTTGCATGGTTAACACCCCACATTTTGCCTGATGTTGATGTGTCCTAGAGGTTGCAGTGCCCAGGGTCCCTGCTAACCAGGTCGCCTGGGTCAGAGATCTTTCCCTAAATCTGTTGTGATGCTTGGTACAATTGGACACACTCGTAAATATCACTGTAAGTTCCTAGTAAGTGGGCACACCAGTACCCAGGGCATGGGATGGTAAGGGTAGAACCCTGAGGGCAGCAGCACTGATTGTGCCACCCTCTAGGGCCCTGCACCCAGATGCACCCAGCACTGACATTGCATGCTGAGTGTACTTGGGCAAACCTAAAAAGACAAATTCAACATGGCACACTCCCTGTGTACCCTGTCCACCCAACACTGTATATGTTATGGGTAAATCACCCCTCTAGCAGGCCTTCCAGCCCTAATGCAGGGTGCACCATACCATATGTGAGGGCATAGTTGCATGAGCAATATGCCTCCACTGTGTCCTTGCCAAACCTGGGACATAGTGAGTGAACAGAGTAGCCATTTTAGTACATGTACTGGACACTGATCAAACACGAATTCCACAGTTACATGATGGCCACTCTGCACCCTGGGTTGTTTGATAACAAACAGCCCAGGATCATAAATCTGAACTGGTACCAGTATTGGATTTATCCGTAAATGTACCCAGAGGTCACGTTAGAGGTGCCCCCTGTAAAAGCTAACCTAACTGGCATGGTTGCTGACTGGTTCCATCCAGCATGCCACTTCCTGACAGCCAATATACAAAGCTGGGGGAGAGCCCTGGCTCTCTGGTTTGTAAAACAATACTCTTCCGGGGTTGGGGAGCTAACACCCCCTCTCTCAGGAATGTGTACTCTCTTGGCGGTGAGCTTCCAAGGGCTACCACCCTTGAAACTCGAGCAGCAGATGGCTTCCCCCTTTGTCAACCCCCACTTTTAATGGGAGCAAAGGTGGGAAACCACACAAAGGTTAGGAGGTGGGGTCTCACTGAGCCTGCACCACCCCTAGGGGCTTGCAGGTGAAGTGGACTCCTCTTTCATTTTTCTCCATGTTGGATGGCAGGAAAATAGCCAATGAGGTTTAGGGAAGTGACCCTTCCCATAGGAAGTGGTCACTGTAGGTGGTGTAGCCACGCAAGGGTAAGTGTCCCATTGGACTCTACCAGGTTCCCCCCAAAAAGGCCACTAAATTCTGTATTTAGTGGGATCCCCTAGACCAAGAAATCAGATTCATCAGAAAGAAAAGAAGACAGCACCAAAGAACCCGACAGCACGAGAACAGAGGACCTGCTGCAGCAGTAGAGGCTCCAAGACCCCTGCTTGCTGCACTAGAGTCCGACACTCGCCGCTGCGGAGGAGCTGACCACTGGACTGACTTCAAAAGACCCAGAGGACCTCCAGGCTTTGCAAATATCCTAAATCTCCCTGCTGAGTGGAGGCAGCACTCAAGAAACCAAAGAAACCTACAAGGAACCAGCAAACGGGTGAGGGTCACTTCACAGACCGGACAATATCTCCGCAACCGGAAGTTGCAGCCAGACCCAATGACACACCAATGACAGACCGGATGAGAACTGCAGGTGTGCCAACTTTGGTGGCATAGTGCCCTCACTGGCCGACTTGTGCCAGTACCCCAGGGACTGGTCCATGCACGTTGGACACTACCAAAAACAGCTCACCCAGAGCTGCAACTGGATCAGGAGGAAGCCCCAGTGAAGGGACTTCAGTGACACCGTGGACCTCCCGCCAGAACGCCCTCGTTGTCCTGCAAGGCCCCCGGAAGAACACTTTCCTCCAGCTCCATGGGGGTATCATTGCACACAGCATCCAAGACATCCCACTGCATCCGGCTGCCCTGAGACCTGCATCGCGGAACCTGATGTGTGCCCTGGGTCCCTAACCCCTTGCAACCTCATCAGCCCACGGGACCCCAAAGGCACCACCATTTAATCTGCAAACCAGCTCCTTTTCCGAGTGGCCCTTCCAAGTGGCCCTGTGCCTGTGCCAAGAGACTTTCCAGCACTGCTCCTGCCAGAACCAGGAGCCGCCCAAGACTCTCCAGCTGGCACAGTGTGACCACCAACCTCATTGACCACCCTGCAAAAGAAGAGACTGGTAACTCACCTGTGTGATTTTATATGTTTTTTTTAGGGTTGAGCCTGCGTCACATGCGCTTGCGCATGCATTTCACTTGCAAGATGCTTAGTAGTTAGAAAAGGGCTTGGAGCCCCGTCCATGTCACGTCAGTATCTTTCATTGGTTCGTGGGCTTGCCTGTTAAAATCTGCTTGCTTTCATTAGTGGAAGGGATGCATACGTCATGCCTTTTCCAGTGGTTAGCCCTACTTGAGCGCAGCGACTAAGTACTGCAAACATCCGAGGCTCACTGTTTTCCATTAGGTTTGTGGACTACTTTTTATCTTTTTTCGCAGCGCGATCTTGCTTGGCAGAAGTCGAGTGCTTTAAATTACATCGACCCTGTTACATTTTTAATTGCACTTTTGCTGGGTTACGTAGATAATTGCATTTTTGCCGACAGATTTCACTACGAGTGAACTGTAGCAGCGCGACTGCGCTCTTTTTTTCCATTTAATGTGGCAAGAAAAGTCAGTTTGGGAGTTTACTACTGCTAATAGTTCTAACTCTGAGAAATGCGAGACCCTTTGCATTGCAAATGCTTGTTCTAGGTGGCCTTCCATTGATTCATATGGTGCGTATTTGCGCACAGAAAGACTAACTTTATTAAAACTTTGAAAAATCATAACTCAAAAAGTACTTAACGCATCTTAACCATTTTGGTCTTAAAAATTCTATAAAAGCCTGAAGTAATTTTATAAATTCTGTTCTTGAGTTATTTATTGAGGGTATGTGGTGTATGACTGGATTTGTGAGTACAACAAATGCTTAGCACATCTCCTGGATTAGCCTACGTGCTCGACCAGCTACTTTAAAAATTGGAGCCTTAGGTAGTCTCATTTTTACCTCTGGAAACCAGTGTGTGGGTGCCTGGACCTCCTACACAGTGTGCCTAGCTTTGCACACTACATGGAGGGCCAGCCTCCTACACCGTTGTCAAAGCAGTAGATCTTTGCTGACTGCAGCTCACTCCAGTAATCTGGTGAGTTCTTGGCGCTTCTTTTTGAGTTAGATGACACCACGTCCCCAGGTGATTGTTCCTTAGCATGGCATGGCTGTTGCTGGGCTCTATCTTTGGCATGAGGTGCCTCGAAGTGACAACCTTGATTCTTCATGAGGTACCCTAGGCTACTTCTTCTTGAGAGCGACAACAACACATCCGCAAATGATTGTTCTTCAGTCTGGCAGTCGCCTATACTCCAGATCACTAAGTATTCAGGACTGGTCCTAACCCAGTGGTAAATTTGGCAATGTTGTGGTGACAGTCTACTTGTAAGGCACATGGGCCACCAGTAGACAATCATCCCTATCACTCGGGCACATAGCTGCAAGTGCAGTGCATGCTATGTGGTAGAGATAAATGACGAAGATCACACTGTCTGGGCTTGCAGTACCATGATTAGCTCAGCGCTGCTGCTAGGTGAGTCTCTGTTTGATGGACCCTGTGCCAGGGTTCATTATGGCAGTTCACTCCATGATCAGCTGCTCCTGCAGAGCTGGCGCTTCGTTCCTTGCTCACAGGCAGGATGTCTCACCACGTAGAACAGTCCAGTAATTCCTCTTTCAGATCAGACTCCAGGTGATGTTCCCTTGCCTCAGGGGAGCTGTCATTGCAACACCAACCCTTGGCTGTTTAGTAGCTCCTGTGTACTCTGTGCACTACTCCCTCCTCGGCAGAAGAGACAATATCAACGAACACCATTGGTTTTTGGGCTCTATTCCAGTCCTGGCTCGCTTCCCTAATGAGGAGAGGGCGGGGACGGCGCGTGGAGTATGGAGGGGGAGGTATCGCGGGGGAGCAGATCTTAAAATTAAGTATACAAAAAACAAACAAAAAATTACCTGCTCCCTGCGCACCACTCCTCTCCTCCGTCTCCTCCCTCAGAAACAGGCTGGGTGCTTCCAGGCAGACTGGGAGCCTGTGTTGGCTCTCTCCAGCTGTTTGGCCAGCCTGAGTCAGCCGGCCAAATGCACATGCCCTCTGTGGGGAGGGCTGAGTACGTTCCCCTCCGTGCTCGTCACCCCTTGGCCCTGCCCCTTCCACCACGAAGGGATAATAAACATAGTTTATTATCCTGTTGTGGTGAAATATTTGCAGCTTTTGCTGCTGGCGGGTGCAATGCTCCTCCGCCCATATGGAGGAGCTGCCCCTGCTCTATTCTTTATACCGATCTTGCACACTGAGGATGCATCCTTGGAACTGATTTGCATTTATTCCCATTTCATGTGTCCTGCCTGGGCCACCTTGCAGACCTGGCCTTTGTCTGTAATGATGTTCTGCCCAGCAGGACAGTCTCCAAATGGAGTGCCCACCACATAAGTATGACCCATCCTCAAAGACATCAGGAAGAGATACAAGAATGTGTGCCCTTTCAAATGACTCCTTTCCCTAATAAGATACATAGTAGGCCTCACCACATACCCCATGCCAGCTAGAGTCTTTTACCGTCCATTGTATCAGGAAGGGCCCAGGCACTTCTAGTTAAAGCCTGGGTTCCTCTTTCCTGATTAGGAGAGGTTAACAATATACATATGCTGCCTGGGGTAAGGAACCTCTCCTCCATCCTGTTCTCTGGTCCAGGCATGTAGCACTTGTGCACACTATCAATCCTAGCACACATGTATAATGCACAGTAGGTCCATTTTCTGGATTCTGGGTTCACTGTGAGCAGCGGACCTTAGATGAATGGGCATATAATCGCACATTTATGTCTCACAGGTAAAAAGGCCTATCACTATAAATCACCAACTATGGAATACTGCCACCATCGCGTTCCAAGCATGAAACCCACAATAGGGATGTTAGTCCCCTGTCACTATTAAAACACTACGGAAATGTGCCTGATGCACCCCTCCCAGTTCAGGACAAGGTCCAGAACCTATCATCATCAAAGGTCTGGCCTAGGTCAGCTCGGGCACACAGGTTAGTGTACAGCATGACTAAAAATCAAAAACCAGGTCACAAGTACATGCAGTTCTCGCTCTCAGAGCAGGGGACATAACCGTACACCATGCAGAGGACATTCAGGTCCCATCAGTGCTGCTGCAACCTGGTCTTCTTCATTCATGTTAATTTCTGAATACCAACTAGAGATGGTTTCTGGGAAAAGTCATTTTGCTGTGTGTTGTCTTTTATACTGCCCAGAGGGGCTCACTAAGCATGGGATGTTTTTTCTGAATTGTGTTTCTTTTAAAAAAACTTGGTGCTTTGATCTTTGTTGTCCGATGTTCTTTGGCAACATATAAACCTGGGCATATTCTTACAATACTTTTGAAAGGGTTAAGGAAGTGGATGCAGAAGTACGGCATCAATGCTTTATCAGTAATTTTATTTACAGCTACTTGTGTACCCGAGGAGGGCCTACAGAGCTTGTTTGAAAACGAGAGAAGTATGTGACACTGGCTCTACAGAAGCGCCTATAATGCTTTGTAGGAGGAGCGAAAGCGTGTTGTAACTTAAGAAACTTTTTAATTAGAACGTTTTTTCTTCAACTACGTCGGTCTGGCTCGCAGTAAAGGATGCAGATGTCAGGCATGGTTTGTTTCCAGCTTCCCCAAACAGGATGCACAGCTCCTCCCCACCCCTCACCGTGTTGTCATGGCCGCAAGGGTTACATTCAGCATGTTTGCTTTCGTTAATATCTATAGCGACAACACAGCAATAACAGTAAGATAAATCCTAGGATATAGAAAAAAGCATTTTAAAATACACGGTTCCCACATAACTGTTGTTCCGTGTTGAGAAATCGTCTGCAAAGGTTGTTTTCGACTTAATTAAAATCCCCCAGTGCCAGTTTGGAGTTTGCTACCACAGCAGCTTGCATGTTATGTGACTGCCTGTTGAGTAATGCAGAAGCACTCTGAAAAGGAGGCTTGCCCGGCTCCCTTGTGGTTAAACTAGAAGAGCAGCAGTTCATCCTCGTGAAGTTCCTGTAATGTGACTCAGGCTGTGGGAACGTGATAGCTCACCGTTCAGAGATGCAACAAACAGCGTCACGCTCGGGGATACGGGCTGTCTATAACCCTACAGCATCACCTAGCGACAGCAGCTGTCATCTCACCAGTTATAGGCAGCGGTCTGTACAACCGGTTGCTGGATCACAACAGAAGCCCTAATTAAATGAAAGGTGTAATCACAAGGGACACGGTTCCCTTGTGGAGTTTAATTTTATTATACCGCAAAATGCGTGTTTAGCACTGGTACGTGTGAGAGTATGATTCTGCAGAATGATCCGAGAAACTGATATATCTACAAGTCAACGGATGTCTCTGCACGAGAAAAAATACATTTAGAAGTTATTGGATGTGGCGTGGCAAGAGCTGCTGACCGTGGAGCTGGGGCACCAGGTTCGAGTCTCGGCGTGGGCTCAAAATCCTGTGATTCTTGGCAAATCACTTATTGTCTCGCCGTGCCTACCAAAAATGAATCTGTCCTTCTGTAACGTAACTAGTGCTCATGTAAAGCGCTCCAATACCGTCGGGTCCAGTTCACGGTATATAAAAACTGCAAAAACAAAATATGTATATAGTAAATACATTTAAGAACAAAGGGCCTCATTATGAGTTTCGTGGTCCTATGACCGGCATGTTGGCGGTCCGACCACCAGCAGGCTGGCAGAGCGAACCGCCAAATCATGTGTTTGGCAGTGGCCCATACAGAAGACCGCCAGCGACTGCGCGCTGGACCTAGTAGGAGGTTGCACACTTTCATTGTGACCACAGGGGTCTAACCACCATGCAGCACCAGGCTGAAACAACAGTATAAAAGATGAAACTCACCTCCAGGAAGCCATACACATCCGGGGCCACCATGAAACCAGAACTAGACGTCATCCCGCTGCTCCTGCTCCCCGAAAGACAACAGATTTACAGACTTGTAACAACTACACAACAACTGCACAACTCCAAATACATATAACATACTCACACCCAACACTGGCCTGGGACTGGACATACATACAACACACATGTACATCCATGTATAATGGAACATACACAACAACACCATCATATAACCCAGCAATTGACACACACATCACACACACACAGCACATCAAACCTATCATGCCATGCATAATACATGCAGGCACAAACAGTCAAAACACACAAAGTGACACGCCACAACAACACCGGCACCGAAGGGAGGGGAGCAGCAAAACCTTGCATGGAAGGAGGGACATATCCATAAGGGGCCAAAAACACATGCCCACACGAACAGGTCCAACTTAGATCACATGGACAAGCAATACCAACAAATGTAATGCGCAGTCACACATATGGGTGAAGCGCAAGGCTACAAAGCATACACTACTCCAAACACCATACAAGACTCCAGCCAGTTCTGAGGGACACACACCTAAATTGTCACATGCACTGAAAAGCAAAGCCCATTTGTACAACTCAACACACTCCATGTCTGCAATGACCAAACTCCACAACACACACCACATGTACGCAATAGCCACATTAGGGGACAAGATATATACCATACAGGACGACATTGCACATCACTACAACAAACACATATCACTACAAACACAACACAATACCATAACACCATCATTTCAATTACATACACATACCTATCATAGAACACACACCCTACCCCTGGGGACAACAGCACTGCACACAACCTCAAATACTGCTCAAACAATACGAGAAGCAGCAAGCAGCACACACAACATAATACTGGCGCACAACCAATGTCAGCCAGGAACAACTCAAACCTAAGAAAGGAAATGCAGGACAAAGATGTAGCCACAAAAACAACAACTGGTTTGCTTTAATATTGGTAAAGTGCAAAAATTAAGAAAGTCCAAGGCTGTTGGCCAGTCCATGAGTATAAAATCTGAATACCAAAGACACAAATTGGTGCCTTAACTTGACTCCTGCCTGCCATGTAGCCTCCACAGGTAGGGGAATGAAGGGGGCAGGCAGGCACCTCAGGGAGTATCCAGGGGAGGACAGGGTTTGGGCTTCAGAAGGGTAGATTTTGCCTTAGGTTTGGGAGGAAGGTAACCTTTTTAGGAGGGGTGGACCTCTTCTTGGTGGGGGGAGGGGCGTGGGTGCTGGCAAGGGGGGGAGAGGAGGCTTTGGCGGTGGAAGGGATGGCCTTGGGGAGGGAAATAGATCTTGTGGGGCTGTCGGGGGACCAGTACAGAAAAGGTGAAAGTTAGAAAGGAACACTTTTTTAGACAAACAGGGCCAGTCATCAGAAGGGGGTTTGGGTGTGGAGGGTGAGGAAGTGGTTGTCTGGCGTTTAGGTGTGGATGTCTTGGGTGCATGTTTGTGGAAGGTGTGCTTGTGTGTGGTGGGTGTGTGTTGGGTGGGTGAGTGAGGGCGTTTATGTGTCTTAGGCTGAGGGGGTTGGAAGTTCTGGGGGATGCCGTTGTGGGTGGGTGGCTGTCTGTTGGGGTGGTGACTGTAGGTATGGTGGATGTGCTGCATGTAGGTGTGTCAGTGGATGTGGTGTCTGCGGATGTGGTGACTGTGGTGGATGTCTGAGGGTCTGCTGGTGTCGTGTCTGCGGATAGGATAGGTGTGGTGGCTGGATCAGTGAATGTTGGTGTGGTGTCTGCAGGTGTGCCAGGTGTTGTGTCTGTGATGCTGGGGGTGGTGGGGGTGTCAGGGAAAGTTGTGACTGTTGCTATGTCTGCAGGTGGACGTTGTTTGTGCGAGTGAAGTGGTTTTTCTTGTGGTGCTTTTTTTCCCTGCGCTTCCCTTAGATGTTGAGGTGGATGCATGCCGCCTCTCTGTCTGTGCGCTTTGGCTGGATCAGGGAAAAAGGGATTTGGACTGGGAAGAAGAAGGTGGAGGAGGGACAGTAGACAAGGGGTAACTGGCTGCCATCAGTGTGGAGGCCAGAGCCTGAAATGATCTCTGTACGTCAGGTAATGCACCATGAATGCCCTCCAGGAACTCATTGCACTGTTGGATTTGGCTTGCCAGTCCCTGGATGGCATTCACAATGGGCGTCTGATCCACAGAGAGAGACCGCAGGATGTCAATAGCCTTCCCACTGAGACGAACAGGGCTAACAGGGGCAGTGGCATGGGTGCCTGCGGCAAAGGAGACGCCCAACCTCTTGGGTGAACAGACACGGCCAACTGGGTGGGGAGCAACAGGGAGGGAGGTGATAGAATGGGGGATGGTGGGCAAAAGTGGTATAGGGGTGGTCCCCGATGGGTCTACCACGACAAGGGAGTGGTGGCTGTAGGAAGAATCCGTGGATGAAGATGTTGATCCAGCCGCACACGTGGCATTCCCTTCACACTCTGGGCCACTGGGTCCCTCGTTGTCAGTGGTCTTGTGACCTGAGGTCCCGTGGCCTGATGCTTCCCAACTTGGCGCGGCCCGTCTCCTTTGCCTGCCAGTGCTGTTGCTGCCAGAAAAAGAGTAAAGTAAGGTGATGACCTCAACATGAAGACACTGCAACTACAATTCAGAGAGGCAAAAACATACCATCATGTCAACTGACCACCGGCATGAAGTGACAGCAAAGTGCCACCATCATGTGCCAATACAAAACATGCATGCCATCTGAAATTCCAAAATAAACACAATATCTATTTCTGGTGTCTAATACACCAAACACATCACAACTAGGTGACCACTCCACAACAAACATGTGCAACATCCAGCACAACACATGGAATCTGTAGCCAAACTAAGGATCACTCTGTAAGGTACCATAACAATTACACTGACACATGCCTATAGACACAACTAAATTGTACTGATATGATGTCTCGTGGACAACTGATGGTACTAAGGAAAGGCAATAAACAATGCTCAAATAATGCCATGCCCGGAATAGGTGACACAAAAACATAAATTTTACTAGGGACACAACACAACAACATACAGTTCAACAAGTCAAACCTTACCTAAATGAGCCGAATCTGGTATTTCCAAGGCCCACACATATGTGGCACACATCTGAAGTTTCAACAAACTAAATGTAAATCAGGTCCCATAGATCATGCAGCGATGGCTACTGAATACGCACATGAATAGTCTTGTAAGGCCCAGGATAGACCCCTCGAATTTCTCCCACACATTTCCATCTGTACTTCTGAGTGTATCTGTAGTAGATACCTGTACTGTGCAGGAAGGAGGGACACAGACCTTGCAATCACAATCAGGAGGACACCATATCGTGTTACAATGATAAACAACATCACTACCCACATCAAATACACATGTCAAGCTGGCATCACTACAAGCCAATCCATGATGCATCCATACAGTCAGGACACAATTCCCAAACACCACACTCCACAGTTCAGGCCCTCCACTGACCAGTTGACTATACTGTAACTTTTGTGAATCATTAAATGATCACCTGACATTGATTAGGTGCCAGATGGAACACATCCCACAAAGTGGCAAGTGATAGTTACAGCTGACTGCAAACAATGCACACAAAGAGACACAACCTCCAAATGTCACATGCTGCCAAAAGTCATTGGATGTGACAACAAGCCCAGTGATAGATCCATTGTGCAAGGAATGATGGTGGTTATCCCTCTGCAGCTGTTTTATCTCCCTGAGTTTGACAAGTATCTGGCCCCTCACACCTTGGAACTGTTGGTCCCAATACTTGGGTAATCGTGTCCTGGACAGACCCACCCCCAGCAGCCTCATATCACTGGCCCACACTATCCCTCCCACTGAGTCCAGGTCCATCATTGTCCGAGGTGTCCAGATGAGACTCAGGTACCTGGACCCGGGTCATGGGCTTGGGGCCAAATAGTTGCCTGAGATGTTGATGCAACAGGGCTGGAAGGAGTTGTTGTGGTTAGGGTGAGGCTGACCGGTATTGTTGGACCAGGTTCCCCAGAAGGGCCAGCGCCGCCCTCAACGTCCACACGACCAGGAGTTGTATCCTCACGGAGGGCTTCATCCGGGGAGGGAGAGTGCAAGTCTCTGGGGGGGATCTTCATGTTACCAATCACCGATAGACCTTTTTTAAGTGATGGACAGTATGTTAAAGGTTGTATTGTGATATGTACCTCCAACAGTTTACAGTGACATTTGTTACATGGCAAATACAAATTGGCTTTGCTTTTGTCCCTTTATGTGAGAGGAACACCTGCTATCAACTGTATGGACCTGACATTAGAGGTGATGATGAATTCTATTTCAAGTCACCTTGCTACAGGTTGTGTGAGTACCTTGTTACTTGGGTAACTGTCCATGGACTCCTATTCTTCCAGCAGTGCGGTGAAAGCAGTGGCTGTCCATGATGTGGCTTAAGTCATCTTGGGACCTAGTAGACTGTCATGCTTGCAGACCCAGGGCCATGTAGTTGAACATGTTGTTTATCAATCAATCAGTACCTTTGTAGAGCGCGCTACTCACCCGCAAGGGTCTCAAGGCGCTTGGGGGGGGGGTTGGGTTAGCTGCTACTACTCGAACAGCCAGGTCTTGAGGTGTCTCCTGAAGGTCAGCAGGTCCTTGGTCTGCCGTAAGTGGATGAGAAGGTGTTCCAGGTCTTGGCGGCAAGGTAGGAGAATGATCTGCCGCCGGTTGTTGTCCTGTGGATGCGTGGGTCAGTGGCGAGGGCGAGTTCGGCGGAGCAGAGCTGTCGGTTCAGGGTGTAGAAGGTGAGACGTTCATTGAGGTATGCTGGTCCGGCGCGGTGGAGTGCTTTGTGGGTGTAGGTGTGGAGCTTGAAGGTGATCCTCTTGTTGACGGGGAGCCAGTGTAGGTCTCTCAGGTTGGCTGTGATGTGGCTGCGGCGGGGGATGTTGAGGATGAGGCGTGTGGAGGCGTTCTGTATGTGTTGTAGTCTTTCCTGGAGATTGGCCGTGGTTCCCACATAGAGAGCATTGCCGTAGTCCAGTCTGCTGCTGACGAGGGCCTGGGTGACCGTCCTTCTGGTTTCGGTGGGGATCCACCCGTAGATCTTGCGGAGCATGCGGAAGGTGTTGAAGCAGGAGGGTGAGACGGTGTAGACTTGTTGGGTCATGGAGAGTGATGAGTCTAGGGTGAAACCCAGGTTGTGGGCGTGGTTGGTGGGCATCGGTGCGGCTCCCAGTGTGATCAGGTACCAGGAGTCGTCACAGGCGGAGGGGGTGGGGCCGAGGATGAGGATCTCTGTCTTGTCAAGAAGTGGTCAGTGCCTTATGTATTTGTATACTACCACATGCATTCCAATGAGGCATCTTGGTACCTTTGTTTATCTGTCAGTGATTTTGTACCTAGGTTGGGTTCTCCTTATTGACCACACTATTTTCAACTTTACTTATCTGTTAAAAATTTATCTAATTGATTTGCCACATCACAGAGTGTACCATGATCTGCAACTTGATCCCTCTCAGGTAGGTAAACTTCATTAGTGAATTGACAGACAGCAACACAATGTCAATGTGGACACTGGCCTGGTGTTTGGTATTTCAGCAACTGGCTCTCCTGGGCTTTCATATTATGTTACACCAACTACTACAAACAGCATACATAAGTCATCCTCTCAGGTGCGTTATTTTTTTGTGAGTGGATGTTGGAAGGTATTTGTACAGATGCACATTGGGCAGGTATTTTACTTTGGTAGACAGTGCCTTCTGGCCTTATTGCTGTCATGGCCTGTACTCCCCACATAGTATACAGATGGGATCCCCACATAGTATACAGATGGGATTCCCTCAGGTGAGTACATTTCAGTAGCGGAGCAGAGGGAGGAGGGTCATAGTAGGTGAGTACACAGTTGTCGCTGTGTGGAATGACATCACCAGTGTCTTCTGGCCTTAGCATTGCTGTCATGGTCTGTCCTCTGTACACTGTATACAGATGGGATCCCCTCAGGTGAGTACAGTTCAGTAGCTGAGTAGAGGGTGGAGGGTCATAGTAGGTGAGTTCACAATTGTGGCTGTGTGGAGTGACATTCCCAGTGCCTTCTGGCCTTAGCATTGCTGTCATGGCCTGTCCTCCCCACATAGCATACAGATGGGATCCCCTCCGGTGAGTATAGTTCAGTAGCTGAGTAGAGGGATGGGGCCATAACAGGCAAATACACAGCTGTGGCTGGGTAGATGGACATTCCCAGTGCCTTCTGGCCTTAGCATGGCTGTTTTTGCCTGTCCTGCCCACACAGTATATAGATGGGATGTCCTCAGGTGAGCACAGTTCAGTAGCTGAGTAGAGGGTGGGGGGGTTATAGTAGGCGAGTACACAGTTGTGGCTGAGTGGAGTGAGATTCCCAGTGCTTTCTGGCCTATCATAGCTGTCATGGCCTGTCCTCCCCACACAGTAAACGGATGGGATCCCCTCAGGGGAGTACAATTCAGTAGTTGAGTAGAGGGAGGGGGGTCATGGCAACTATGATGACTTGACTCCCCCAGGTATTCCTGTCAAGTCCTCAGGATGCAGAATGACTAGGACCATCTCCTCCCTTGATGTGAACTGTGGGGCAGGAGGAGGGCGACCAGCACCAGTCTTGTGTACCTCCAGCTGGTGCCTGGGAGGCATTGAGTGCACCTTCCACCTCTTCCTGACGTTGTCCCTTGAGTGCGGGTAGCTGCCCACAGAATTCACTCTGTTGACTATTCTTTGCCAAATTTCCATTTTCTTATTGATAGTGGTCTGCTGGACTTGGGTTCCAGATATGTGTGGCTCTACTCTAATGATTTCATCCACCAGGCCCCTAACTCCTCATCGGTGAATCGTGAGTGTTTTTGTGGTGACATGGTGTTGTATATGAAGTGAAGGAATGGGTGGAAATAAAAGCATAGGTGCCATGTGTTGAGTGGGTGGCATGCAGTGAAGTGTATGATAGTTTGCAAATATGTGTTTGGGGGTATGCAGTGCGGATGTTCGATGTGTGGCTTTTGTTAGGTGGAGTGGTGCCTATCTGATTACTTGCACTACAGTTGTTGTGTTCTGTGCTGTGGAGGCAAAAGATTGTGGTGAGTTTTGTAGTGTGGTTGATGGGTGTGTCGAGTGTGTGTATGTGTGTCAGCTGTGTTGCTTTCATATCTACCCAATGTGGTGTTTTGCATTACTGTGGGGACTGCCAAGCACCGCAGTTCTCACCGCCATGTGAAGACTGCTATGGCAAGACCGCCATGATGATTTTTGAATTGTAATAGCTTTGGTGGTTGGTTGTTGGGTAAGCGGTCCCTGTGATCGGACCACCTCTTTCTCACCCTCCAAGGTCTTGGCAGAGTCAGGATTTTGGCTGTCTTTTGGCTGGCTTGGCTGTATAATTCGTAATACGGCGGTCTTTATGACCGCCAATGTGGCGGTCTTTTGGCGGCCGCCACCACAGCGATCTGGCAATCAGAGCGCCGAACTCATAACCAGCCCAAAAGTATGATTGCGTCAAACATTTTTTTTGTATTTTTGTCTCAAGTTTTCTTGTGGTACTGTATATATATATTTTAAAACTTTTTACTTTTCTGTGTTAGTTTTGAAATGGCTGTTTGGTCGCAATGTGACTTAAGAAAATTATATGTTTTTTCGCATTATAATTTTTAACTCTGCACAATTTACATTGCTGTGAGGTGCATTATTGCCTTTGAGCAGTTTGTGCCCTGCGAAAATACAATATAAACAATGTAGAATAAGAAGGTCTTTGTGATCCAATATAGATGCAGAAAATAAAGACCTTTCTACCAACAACACTACAAAGTAAGCTTAGGGGCGTAGTTTGGTCAGTTAGATGGGGGAGTGAGCTTCAGATTTTCCAGGATCAGGCTGGTATATGATGTTACACACATTTTTAAACAAGCAGGGAGCATGAGAAGGGCCTAAGAGGCAGTGGAAAGGGAAAGGGAGAGTACTAAGAGAGTAGGAGTATTTGTAGGAGTACTAAGAGAAAAAACACAATATTTTGTACTACTAACCAACATGTTTGAGAACTTTCAAAACAGAGAGGGAGAGTGTGTGTGCTTTTTTTCTCAGTGTGAATGTAAACATTGATGGTGAAATGAGACAGACATCTCACCATATCAGCATCTGTACCCAATTATTTATCAGAAAATACATTAATTGGGGGGGTGTAAAAGCCAACAACACCCCCTGGAGCTATGCCCCTGAGAAAGCTGGCATCTAGACTCTCATGGTCTCCCAAAGAATGCTGTAGTAGGAACAAGAACAAAGACCAGTGGAAACCATTTGAATTTTACTCATATTTTTTTATGACAATCCACTCAGTCGAAGACCAGGCTCGGACTTCCATGATGAGCTAGGTCAATTCGGAAGAAGAAATACCTAACTTTCCTCTGCACAACAGTCTTGAAAAATCACATACTCAGACCCTCATTTTTTTACAGTCCAGTGGTGCAGTGTGCCAGCCCATATTTACAAGGCCACACAAAGCCATTTTGCGCAGTGGTATGTGTGAAAGGGGCATTTCATGTGTGTTGCTTGCGGTGTTCCCACACTACAACCATAGAACCCGAAGGAATCTGATGCATTTACAGATTTACAAGTCTGGGAATTCATCAGATTCCTACGCTACATCAGGGGTGGAGTAAGAGTGACACGACAGGGTGAATTATCTTTATTCCTCTCCGTTTTTTCCTCTTTCTATGTGTGCTGCATTTGGAGTCTATGAGTCATCCGACAATCCTGTGGCAGGCTTGTGAAAATTTGCCCATTGGTGGTTCTGAGGTGTTGGTGGAGTCTGTAAAGCCCATGGAGGACATGGACAAGAGGAATAGGTGGAGAGAGCAATGAACCAGTGGCCAGGGGGCGGAGGAGGAGATGAGTTGTGTGTATTTAAACTTCATAATAAACCCTTGCACGCAATCACTCCTCCCTAATGAATAGAACATAGATTGAGCATGGAACTCGCAGCCAGAAGCTTGAAGCATGAACAAAACCTGGTCTGAAGCCATATAGAGACAGATGTGCTTGTGTTAGGCCCATGACTCCCCAGCTTCACTAGCCACTGAGTACTACAATGAACACGCCACCTCAAGTCTCCACCAGCTGTTTGAGGAGTCAAGCGGTGGGGAAAGGGGCATAAGGGGATTAGGGGGGTGGATGTTATGTTAACGGGTGGGTGGCACAAGTACTACTGGTGGACAGTATTTACAGGAAAGTACAGTGCCAGCAAAGTCAACCAATTGACAGTGACTAGCAGTGACTTGGGACTCGCAACTACCATTACTATCAATCACTATTGATTATCTACCAACTAAAAATGACCACCTGTCAATTGTCTCTGTGTTGTATATCTTCTATTTGTATAATATTATTTTACACAATTATACTTTCCCTAACTTTCTTACTCACATTCTTTCCCTGTTCTTGGTTTGGTCCAAAAAGTTGGGTTTTGAACATACAAGGACTTTTGGAACAGTTATTACAGAGTGGGCTCTCACTGGTTGTACATGCCTCTGCTCAATAAACCTGTCCAAGTTTCATGGTGTTTGACTTTAATTACAGATAAACCAGAATTGGTGACAAGGGATGGGATTGAGAATACTTGCACTGGTCTGGTCCAACACATGGTAAGAAGCCCTCTTCCTGGAGAGCCTGTTATATGTTACTGGAACTGACTGTCACAGTTTTTACCGTTGGGCTTGTGTCTTCCGTGAGGTCATCTTTCAGGCCAAGATTATCCACAACTCACAAGGTGTTGGTGATTTCATGCCACACCTCCAACCATTCTTTTGTGTGTGAGGAAGTGTCCACCTCTTGCAGGTGTGGTTTTCTTCTTTGTGCCAGCTTTCCTCTTGTGTAGATCCTATGTGACTGAAGGGTAGTTCCATGCATCGTTTTCCCCCCACAGTCATCTTTGGGAGTGTACTTGTTCTCGGCCAGTGATATTTAACATTTTTGCTGTGATGTCCAGCTGGTCTCTTTTGTAAAGAAATAAATTGTATTTCATGTATTAAATTGAACAAAAACAGCATAATGTGAAGTAATATAAGGATCATTTGTATCTCTATCCTCACTTAATGTATTCAGTGTATCTACTGCTGGAGCACACACAGAGGTCTTCCTCCTGACTCAGATTCAGAAACCGAGCGCGCTCTGGTGAGACTCCATAACACGTCCCACCTACACTAGAGGTCGAGGGGATCTTTAGACTCTGTGAGGAGTGTGGGAATCAGATTTATTCAACACAGATCAATAACATGAGAAACACAAACAATTAACAACACCATGACCAATTTGACCACATCAAAACTCCAAACTGAAACAAGTTTCAAAGCTTTATTACAACCACAAAGCCAATACAAGGTAAGTGGTGCACAAAACTAATATATAAACATACATGAAAACCATAGACTGACCAAAACGTCTAAGGACATTAAGCCTAATAAACATCAATACGACTAGACACTCCAAAAGAATAACACAAATTAACAGAACTACAATATGAACTTCAAAAGCAGATTTCCAAGCAGATGATGGTGACATCAGTAAGTCATCAAATTCAATCAATAAAAATCAGTTTTCAGGCTGGGCCATCCTTAACTCCAATACGAATTTAGACTTTCATGTGTGGTGATGGACTAACACATGCGGACAAAAACAAAAGAAGAGACAAATAGAATTTGGAAAATCATCTTACTAGGGTAACTCACTTTAAAAGTACACTGGTGTAATCATCTAAGCTGAAATGGAAATAAAAAGAACCAAATTGCAGATTATAAACCTCTCCTCATGGGACAGCAGACAGGAAAGATTTGTCAGTCCAGAGCACTCACAGCTTCTCAGCATCAGTAGATATCAGCATCAGGGGCAGTACAGAACATGAGCTGCACATATGGCAGGCTAGCAGTTCAGAATTTATTGGGCATATTAATACTGAATAGCATGAGGAAAAGGGGCAAATAGAAATGATGACTTGGATTATTCAGAAGACATCTAAGGGTCATAGGGATTCAGGTGATGAGAGTAGCATTACAGCAAGGGTTCTTAAGCAAGACTGACTAAAGGTTTCAAAGGTCTCTTCCTAACTAGAAATGTCCATAGAATTCTGATGGGTCCTCAGAGTGGACTCATCTTGCGCAAATGGATCAATATCCAATTAAAATTATTGATGCCCATCAGGTTTGCAACTATTCCGGATTTTCTCAGGGAAGGTGGAAAGTCATCTCAATGAGTTCATACAGTTCTGCCAAAATATAACGTTTAGAGAAAGTTTGAAATATGGGGCTCCTTTCCCAGGCTTTTACAAGATGATTCTAACAGGTCTCATGTGAATTAAATAATGCTTCCTGTCTTGTTCGACAGCTAGAACAAATACTGCTACAACTGTTATTAGTTAAAACATGTTTCTGTCTTCAATACAACAGGACATTCTCTAACACATCAGCAACCTAGGAAATAATTCAGGGAACAGAATGAATTAGCATTTTTCCACTACTATTGCAAAAATGAATCTTCAGGCCTAGTCCGGCTAAGTAAACCTAAAATTGCACACCTTACAATTCAAATCAAATATGCAAAGCAAATTATTTAATTGCAATGAATATGTATGCGTGTGATTAGCAATAATTTAAACATGCATTTATTTTTCTGCACACATGTAACTCATGTTAATAAATTCACTTAAATCAATATAAGTATGATTAATTCATGTTTGTTTGATACTCAATATATTCTTCATGTTATAAAATATTATTTTTATTAAAATTGGCATCATTAGTCTGCTAAATATAAACGCAGAACATCCATATTGACAAAATGCAATGTCCAAATAAGTGGAGGGCGCAATCACCGCCATATTTTGAACATGCACATTTTTACATTCCATATTAATTTCCCTGTTAGACTTTCAAAAGACATTTGTAAGTCGCTATATGCTAAATTCAATGCCACTAGTGTATTAGTAAAATCTGATCTTTATCACTACGTGAACTCCGCATTACATATTTCAGTCCTACACTTTATTAGTGTAACTCATCATTTGGCCTTAAAACATACAATACGAACCACCACAGAAATTCTTGCAAAATAGGGGTGATCCACCACTGCCCTGGAAAAAATGGAAAGAAGAACTATGTTGTAGCAATTGGTACAGAAACAATGCCTGTGGAATGCCACTGTACACTGTCTTTGCTCAGAAAGTCAAGAAGTTTTTAGAACCTTTCTAAAAGTGGAAACCCCTGATCGTGAAGATGAATTCGGTAAATATAGGGGGAAGCACTGTTGTTCTTAGGAAAGTATTTCAAACCTGCTATAAATATCACTTTGGAAAGATTCAATTTTTTGCGCTCAGGCAACGGGAAAATGAATCAAGTGATTAATTTGTGACAACTTTGTGAGGATTGTCAATCAATTGTGAATTTGAAGATGCAAATAAAGGAATGATAAGAGACCAACTTATGGTGAACACTAGCAATAAAAGAATCCAAGCATGGGTGATGGGCAATTCCAGTTTAGAAGAGGTGGTAAATTCAGCTAAGGGCATCACACAGTCAGTTTTATGGATGAAGGAAGTATCAACTGACAAAAATGATGGGTAAACTGGGGAGGTGTGCACCATTAGCAATATGCTTTAAGAGTTATAAACAGAAAAGGAAAATTCTAGACAAACTTGTTACCAAAGTGGCAGTTTGTTACACATTGCATCTTATGAGGGATGCTTGAGTTTGAAAAAAGAATTACAATTTGTGTGGCAAAGTTGGACAATTCTTCAAGGTATGTAAGGTAAAAAACCATGTCCTTCCTCCTAGGATTGCACAGGTGGATGATGTTACACATGTATGACAAGACAAGACAAATATGACCAGTCTTATGATAGTTTTACTACTAAAATGGTTTTGGCTGTGCCAAATGAAAAAAGGAGAGTTTCACAAATTGAAAAATAAACCACCTGTGTGCATGTTGAACATCTGTAGTGTGGACTGGGAAACGCTTGTTGACTCTGGGTCACCTTTACAATAATCACACTGAAAGGTTTGAATCTGTGTTTGCGAACAATGATATTTCTATTGAAGACCCTGATGTATGAACTTTTTTGTCTGATGGAAAAATGATAGATGTCATTTGATGTTCCTTAGCACAGGCAGAATTTAAAGGGAAGACGGTGGAAATTAAAATATACATCACCAAACGTAGTGTTTGTATATAATAGGCTGGCGGTAGTCGATCCATCATCTCTGAAGCCTGTTTTGTCAGAAAATGAATTGAACACAAAGGAATACATTGTTAAAGCATTTTCCCTGGTATTCAACAAGAACTTAGGAAAATTGAAGCATTTCATGCAAAAAATAATTTTAGGGGAAAATTATGCTCATGTGAAGCAAACAGTAAGAGAAGTACCCTTATATGTGTGTGTAAGGCGTTGCAGGATCTACTTGAGTCACTGAGCAAAGATTACATTACTGAGTAGGCTGAAGCCTCTGAGTGGATATCCCCAGTAATCCTAGCAAAAAAATGAATAACTGAAGTCTGCGACTATGTGTTTATTTTAGGGCTCTTAACACCAATATTGTAAATGCTATTCATCCCTTGCTGAAAATAAATGAGTTAATTTTGATGTTAGATGGGGCTACTGTGTTTTTGATTCTCGATTTATGCCAGGCATTCCATCAAATTTAACTATCTACAGAGTCCAAAGCACTGACAACATTTGTGACACCGTTTAGCCTATATAGGATTAAGAAAATGTTGTTTGGACTGGCACCAGCCTCATTCGCATCTCAAAGGGTAATGCATCACACATTTAAGGACGATTCAGTTAAGTGTTTCCAAGATGATATTCTTGTGTTCACCAAAACCATAGAGGAACATGGTTATGTGTGACCAATTGCAAAAAAAATGGTTTGGTGCCAGCTCCTGAAAATTGCAATTTATTTTGTTCCCAAGTTGACTATTTAGATCATACAGTTTTTAAAAAGGGTATAATTCCCAAACAATCCCTGATGTGAGCTATTGTCAATGCTCCTGCACCTAACAATAAGAAAAATGTTGTGTTTTTTCTAGGACTCTGTGAGTTCTGTTTCGACTCTGATGAAACCTTTGAGAAAACTTTTAGGAAAAGGGACAGGTTACCTGTGGAGTGATGAGCAAAATCCGGCATTTGAGGAACTATCTAAAATGTATTGTCTCTGCACCCATCCTTAGACCATTTTCATTGGGGAAAGAGTATGTTATCACTGTGGATGTGAGTGCATATGGACTAGTTACTGTCCTATCCCAAAAGACCAAAAATAATGATTCTTCTGTGCTTGCATATGCCTCAAGAACACTTAACAGTACAGAGAGGCGTTGTGCTGTTATCGAAAGAGAGTTACTAGCGTGAGTATGCTCAGTGAATTATTTCTGTCACTTTGTATGGAGAAGAAAATCTACCTTGCAAACTGACCACAGGCCTTTGGTTTCAATTTTAGCTCCTGGTGGCAGATTGTCTGCCACAGCACACATAGCAAGATTGTGTTCCAAACTTCAGGAGTACTGTTTGAAGTGAAATATGTTCCTGGAAAATTGAATTGCACAGCAGATTGCTCTTCCGTGCCATGTGCATGTTCGTCAGGAGAATGTGGTTGAGGAGGATGAAGTGGACATTGTGGTAAGTGTGAGTGAAATAACTAATCCCAAAAAATCTGAGGAAAGTTGGAAGGTTGGAAGACTTTAGAGATTGCATTATCAATTTGATGAAATGTTCTATCAATGAAGGATGGCCAGGTAGCAGGGTATCAAAACCTTACCAAGAGAGTTACAACTATTTTCCCACATTAAGGATGAATCAAGTTTGTGTAGTGGGTTAGTGTTAAAAAATGAGAACTGCATTCCCACTGTAGGCACTGGAAAACCATCTTTAAAGTCAGTCATTGTGGTCACATGGAAATGACATCCTTAAAAAATCTCATCAAATTACACTTCTGGTACCATGTATGGACATGAATGCAGAACAGTTTGTGAGGGAGTGTGATGTGTATGAGTTCTGATAAATGTGCGAAGTGCACGGTTCAGCCTCTGATACCTGTAAGATGGCTGGGAAATCCTTGGCAGAAAGAAGGATTGTACATAGTGGGACCTTTTCATAAACTTTCAACATCCAGGAGGTTTGCCTTGGTACTGATTGATTATAATTCCAAATGGCCTGAAGGGAAGTTTGTGGAGAATGTAAGTACAGAAATCGTAATTGATTTCTTGATGGAAGTTTTTAACAAGGCAGGACATCCGGAGATCTTAGTTACAGGTAACAGGGTGGAATTGCGGTCCGATGAAATGAATGAATTCTTCTGTGCTCATGAGATATCTCATATTACAACTGTTCTGTACGATTCCAGGTGCAATGGTCGGGTCGAAAGCTCCAATTGTTGTCGGAAAGAGTCTCATGTTAGCTCTTGATATTTGTAATTCAGTGATTAGTACTACTAGAAAAAGGTTACAGCCTTACAGGATTACATCAAATTCTGTGATGCAAGTCAGATCTTTTGTGTTGCTAAAGAGACGACAACCTGTCTCAGAGTTGTGTTGTTGGTGGATGCTCAACAAAATACATATATGTAAACCATTGAATGAGCGTTCTGATGAAAGTAAGGTGGCTTCCAATGTAAGACGTTATCTACTGAAGTCCAAAGAATATTATGATCACAAACACACTGCTGTTTCGTGTGATTTTCGTGTGGGGGAAATGGTGCATGTGAGAATTCCAGGCCACGTAGAAAAAGGATGTTCTAAATTCGCTAAACTTAGGAAAATTGTCAAATTGAATACAAATAGTACGATTACCCAAGAAGGAAAGTGTTGGGAGCATGAGATGTTTGTCTAAGCAAATGAGTGTTGGCAAAGGACTTGACATGAATGAAGGCATAAATCACAATTCAATAAACCATGAGGTCAGAAGTGAACTGAAAAACCCAGAGGACATAGACCCATATTTAAGAAAAAATGGCGCATCAGACCTAATGTGCCACTTTTTCAGAACCCTCCCTACCGGCACCTAACGACACCATGGTTGCACCGTATTTAAGATATGGCGCACCATTGTGGTCATTAGCACAATAGCGTCAACATATTTGATGCTATAGTGGCGCTTTGCTACATTAGCATCAAACATTTTGATGCTTGTGTAGCAAAGTGCAAGGAGGCCCATAGATGTCTATGGGAGCATCACTTTTAATGCCTGCTCATTAGAAATGACACCGCAAATGGTGCAGTGAAATCTGTTAAATTTTACTGCACCATTTTTGCGGGTCTTATAGGGCCAGAATCCCCCCCCCCCTTGCGCCACATTGTGCCTGGTGCAGGTATAATGTGGCGCAAGGGTTTATAAAGTGGTGCAATGCATGCATTTTGCCACTTTGTAAATATGGTGTGTGGAAAAATCCACTTTAGCGCCACCTTAGCATAAAAAAAATTACGCTATGGTGGCGCTAAGGTGGCACTAGGGGCTCTTAAATATGCCCCACAGAGTGCCCCACACGTAATGCATTGGGGGGAAGAAGTAACGTATGACACTACCCGCCAATGAGTGGTCCAATGATTGTCTCACTCTCAGTGAGCCGGCTAATTGGGCTTAGCTGAGAATATGTCTATAGCTCAGCGTGTTGTCTGCTGCAAGAATCCGCACCACTTCATGGAGAATTCTTTAGGAATCATTTCTTGATTCATGATTCTCTGTTTCACTTTCCTCTTTTGTGTTAAGCTATGTATTGGAATAAGTTCATTGTAATAACCTGTGCTATTCAAAGGTTACCATCAGAATATGCATGTTTTGTTTTATTCATCTAAATTTTACTCAGTTATACTTTTTCCTTACTTTATTACCCACCTTCTTTTCTTGTTCTTGGTTTGGCCTATTGGGTTCTGAATGCTTGGTACATGGGTGGTCTAAACAGTTATTACAGAGGAGGCTCTCACTGGTTGTACATGTCTCTTAATGCTGAATAAACCTGCCAAAATTTCATGGTGTTCAACTTCAATTACAACACCCTGGTATCTTGGCCCTTCCGTTGAACATCTAGGTTCTTAAAAACTGGGGGACTCATTTACAAGCCCCTTAGGCTGCCGCTGCATAGTTAGGTTTTGATGCAGTGGCTGCCCTCTTAGTGCTCTACACTGCTCCATATTTACCAACTGACTCATCGGGCTCAATGCATCAGTTTGTAAAGCCCTGCGTCACATTATACATGCACCAGGTATAATGCATACAGGGTAGGTGTTCCAGTGGAAACTGACGCATTGAAATTGACAAATTTTCACTGCATCATGCTATGACTTCACTGCGTCACAATTTTACCGCCTACTCAGACCAGGTGTAAAATAGACACAGGGCTTTTTCCAATGGGACTCTTCTCGGATTGCTGGAGTTGTGTCAGTTTAAAGACACACCTCCAGCAATGCCCAACAGATGCATCAGAATTTCTGACACATCTGTGAAAAGCTCTGTACTGTTAGTGCAGCGCATCCATGGCATTGTTAAGGGATGTGCTGCAGGCACAAGAAATCTGACGCATTAATGACGATGCATTAGTTTCTTGTAAATGAGGCCCTTCGGGTCACAAATGTGATGGCTATCCCATCTGCTGTGTCTGCATCTAAGCAAATGTCATCCCCACAAACCCATCGAACAGCCATTTAATGTGCCAAAATCTAAACCAAACTTAGATTCAGTTTCAAAATCCTCCCAGAAGAAAGCGAGTGTGGATGTTGTGACTGGGGCTCCGATTCAACCAAATGATGAGCCTCTGAGCAGTGTGCCAATTAACGAAAGTAATGAGAACATCCATTCATTGGAGCATGAACCTTAGTAAAAAAATGTGTTCAGATGAGCAGGATAAGAAGGGTAGAATAACATCACAAGTGCTGTGCTGAAGTCAAATATATGTGTATGATCAAAACTGATGGATTGAGATTCAAAAAAGGATCTAGCATTGGGTAGTTCGCCAAATGGCCTTGACCACACCATCCCAGATGTGCCTGCTAGGCTGGCCGTTCAATCCAAGGAGATGTGTACAGCGCACACTGCTGAAATGCCAGTGCACAAATAATTTGATGATGATCCTAACAAGTGCCCCTGGGAAGTGTCAGCGACAGTCGTCCAGGATTACAGTCAGGTGATTCAACCTACTTGAATACACCCCGGCATAAGCAGCCAGCAGCAAGTATTTCTAGGAAAGAAAACTGGCAAAGCATCATTATTTCGGAGGGTCGAAGGCCTATATTTATACTTTTTGCCACAAAACTGCGCTAAAGCAGTTTTGCGGCAAAAACTTTAGCGCCAGCTTGCGTCATTTCACAACGCCAGCCGGGCACTGTATTTATTGAATGGCGCAAGCCGGCGCCAAACTTGGGCTAGTGTCTTAGAAGAAGATGCTAGCTGGGTAGGGGTGGCGGTAGGGCAGGAGGGGGTTGCGCGTCAGAAAATGACTCTAGCCTGTATAGAGGCACAAAAAATGCCTCTAACAAGACTTGCGCCATTTGCTGGCGCACAACCACCAAAAACATGATTCCTGCCTTAGGAAATTCAGAAGACATGCCCACCACCCCAATGGCCAGCACAGGGGACAAGTGTCCCCTGGGCATGGCCATTGCGCCCTGTGCCATGCAGGGGGGCCCAAGTTAGGGCCCCTGATAGCAAAACAAATATAGAAAAAAAAGTACCTGGACTTACCTGGGATGTGATCCCCTATCCTCTGGTGGGTGTGGGGGTGGGGGTGTTCCTGGGGCTTGGGGAGGGCACCTGTGGACCTATTCCATGGTGTTTTACTATGGAAATGGGTCCACAGGTCCCCTAACGCCTGGTCTTACCCAGACATTAAATAATGGTGCTAAGCTATTTAGCCCCTCCTCCCACACGTTCATCATTTTAGCACAGGGTGATAAATATGGGGCTAGCACTATTTTTTAAAGGGAACGCAAGGTAGGTTCACTCATCCAACAAATGGTGCGAACCCCTATATGTTGGTGTTAGATGTGTCTCACGTCAAAATATAAATATGGAGTTAGGTTTGCGGCAAATTTGCGTAAAAAAAATTACGCAAATGTGGCACAAAAAAAGTTTGAAAATGGGCCTAAATGCCCTACATAGAGCCTTGACCTCTATACTTTCATTAAAGGAGAAATCCTTGGGGGTGGCGGATCGCATAGCATCTCTACTGACAACAATACTTCAAAGCCTAGTAAATTCAAGGGCTAAAAATGATGTAGCATTTACAACAGAACTTGTATTAAATGAGTCTGAGTTAGTGCGATAGCCCAAAGCCTGACTGATAAAATTAAATTGGCCAGTGGACAACTATGTAGCAAAAACATAAGGGCAAAGAGGCGGCAAATAGGAAGAATTTATTGAACTACTCTGGGGATATCAGTGCAGAAAGCAGATAAGCAGCAAAGAGGGAAAGGGAAAGAAGGGCAACCTTCCTGTGTATTCGTTAAGATGGTTGTTTACTGAAAGGGACAAACCAGGGAGGCCTATGAAAGCAAAACCTGATTGAGAAAAGTCAAGTAGCCCGAATTTAGGTACAGGGATGAACAAAGGTCCCAAAGATAAAATATGTGTACATGATACGGAACTGGGGACTAGTTCAACATATCCCAGCTTTAAAACAAAGTAAAGCAGAGATATTGGGAATAAATGCAAAAGGGATCAGGATAAATGAATGGGCAAACCATAAACAAGGATTTAATGAAAGACCCAATAGCAAATATAAAAAAGAGTCAAATATAAAAAGGAAGTGAATTCCTGTTCCTGGAAGAAAAAAAGGAATGTGGAAAAAAGCATATTTAACTATGAGTTTATTGCCCTAAAGGCCAAGACTGGGCGTGATAGGCAACAGCTCTGGCAAGCAAAAAGGGAAGTAGAACCTTACATGGGTCTGACTGATGAACACAGATTAGTATCACCCACCAGTTAGTGTGAGGGGGAGATTTAGGACATTGCAAAGAAATGGAAAAATCTGTGGGAAAGACATCTGTATAAATATTATGGGGGTCATTATGACCCCAGCGGTCGGAGCTAATGTGGCGGTAGTACCGCCAACAGGCTGGCGGTACTTACTGCCACATTATTGCATTGGCGGGTTGGCTTAAGCCAACCCGCCAATGCACCACTCTGACCGCCATGGTGGTAGCAGCCGCCGGGCTGGAGAGAAGAATCTCCAGTCCGGTGGCCTCCATTGTGCCTCCGGCGGTATCATGACCCTGCCTACCGCCATGGTTTTCATTGCGTTTGTAACCCCATGAAAACCATGGCGATAGGCCCTATCAGTGACAGGGAATTCCCACCCTGTCACTGATAGGAGGCCCCCTTGCCCCCCAAACACTCTCCAGACATCCCCGCCACTACATCCACACCCCCCATTCACACACAGACACACACTCATCCTCACATACATACATGCATGCATTCATTCATTCCCCCCCATTCAAAACATACACGCAGACACGCATTCACATTTCCATACATACACGCACTCACACACATTCATACACGCACTCACACACATTCAAACACACACGCAAACAACACTAAACACACACTTGCATTCTCGCAAATCCGGCTGTGGTGGATGGATGGTAGCCGCGGCAACAGTCTTTTGGCAGCCATCGCCGCGGCAGGAAGTGGTTTTTAGCGCTGTTGTCATAATGGAGGCCTATATCTTGGAATATTGCTGGGTTGGATGGTAAACAGGAGGCTAGGGAATGGTTCAGATTTATCAACAACCACTTTCCACATTTTCTTGCTGCTTTCAAAAAATGTGTACAGTTTTTGAAAGCAGAGTGAGCAGCTTCATGGAATTTACTGAACCTGCACAACTTTAAAAAAAACAAAAAGCACAGGTGATGGACGGAATGCTGAACAAATAAAACATTCACCCCCAGTCACAGATATAGGTTTAATCCATAGCTTTTTTGCTCATCACTCCACCCCAGTTTTGAGCCAGCCCTTTACAAATCAGTCTTGACCCTGCTCCCCATGTGAAAAGTCCAGCCTGATCTTCCAGGCCAGGTCCTCCCTGCACTGGAAACAAGCATCCTGGGATACGTTTCGGGGTATCACCCCTCATCAGCCAGATTAGTTTTAATCCATTGGCACTGGGAGAACGGGATTCAAGTCTGGGCATACCCTTCCTACTTAATCTCCACATGAGATTACCATGGGGAGAGCCATGAGATTGCCAGCAGTGCCTGTGAATGCGTTTGTGAACATTACAGATGACTTTGTGCTGGATTATTGTAAAGGAATGGCTGACGTGGTTCGTTCTTTGCCTCATCAGGTTGGAGAAGCTACATCACAACCTCAGTAGGAGCTTTGCAATTCCCTATGTCCAGGCGACTGGGTCATGGTGAAAAAGCATGTAAGGAAAACATGCTTGGAGCCACATTGGAGAGGCTCTCACCAACTGGGTTTGGTGACCACTATGGCAGTGAAATGTGCTGTTCTAACTAACTGGGTACACATGAACCACACTCGCAAAGTTCCCCTAGATGATACAGCACCTGTTCCAGAAGGGTCGGTTGCAGTGAGCGAGAGGGATCAGGTGAGTTCAGCTGTTGGGGCTGGACAAGTGGCTGCTACAGCACAAGTGGGATGTGAGGGGGTTTCTGAGTGAGTCAACAACAGTGGATAGTGCAGAAGGGTCGAGACAGAATAAGTTGACTTATGCAAGCTCAGATGCTGACAAAGGACCCGTTGCTGCAGGTAAAAGAGTTGTACCAGGAGACAATTGGCCTAAAGAGCAAACTGTGCCAGCTATACAAGTGCCTCCGACTATTGCTGAGGAGACTAAAGGGTCAAATCATACTGACAGTGATGCACTGGGCTGAGTAAACAGAAGATTAAAGAGAAAGAGAGTACCAAGCCAAAAATACTCAGCACCTAAATGTACATAATTTGCAGCAAGTGACTGGGAGAAGGAGTTTGGTACCTTTTTCTTTAACAATTCAAATCCACTTCAATATTCTTATGATTTGGAGGTGATTATCAGTAATTATGAGCTGTGCCTCTATTAGAGACCTTTGAACTTTTAGTAGAAACCTTTGAACATTTGCAAGTAGAGAAAACTCTTGATGAACTTTCTAGAAGTTCAAGGACTTTTTTCTAAATAATTTTCACTTTTAAGAGGCTATTTTTGATTCTTGCTTTGCTCACAAATAAAAATGACTGAAAAGAGACAGTGATACATTAAAAGCCACTTTGCATTTTTGAGTTTTGAGTCGGATTTGTGGTCTGAAACTAGAGAACTCATGTCTAATAGAAATAAAGGTAGCAAATGCAAATGCAAATGTATAGGTTTAATGATAATATTAATTATCATTGGATTGAGCCTGCCCAAACAACTAATTAAGAGAAAGTTATATCCACAAATGCCTTGAATTTAGCAAATTCGATAGCAGATCAAAATCCCCTGAACAATGATGAGAGATATTTACACACTGATGGTTCTAGAGGTGATTTATCTGCAAATGTATATTACAAGTTGTTATATGAGTATGTAGATACCATGGAGGCTAGAGATTGCTACGTATGCACACAGTTGCCTTCATCAGTAAGTGAGGGAATCACATACCATATTTTACACCTAACCTGGAATTTCCTGTAGCCTGTTAATAACACTGTTGTATCAGCAGGAGTATTATCAATACTTGTATTCTTATTAAGACCTAGGCCCTCATTACAACCCTGGCGGTCGGTGATTAAACGGCAGTAATACTGCCAACAGGCCGGCGGTATAAAAAATTTAATTATGACCACGGCGGAAACCGCCCACATAGACAGCCACTTTAACACACCGACCACCACGCCGGTAGCAACAAGCACCGCGGCGGTAACAGTCAACACCCAGGCGGAAGACAATGTACCGCCCACAGTATTACAACTGGCCTATCTGCCACCTTTTCTGGGGCGGTACCAATGACATCAAAAGCACGGCGTAAACAGTACACAGAAGGCAAAGGAGTCACCTCTGGAGACTCAAGGAAGAACCACGACGCCATGGAGCCCGAGTTGTACATCTTCCCCATGCTTGTATACCTCTACATACATTACGAACAGCAACGCCGGTGAAGACGACCACGGTGAGTACTGTCGCCTAGCACACAAGGGAGGGTGGAAGGAAAAAGAGAGTGAAACACACACGCAACACTCCCACCCCCAACACCATACACACAACCAGATGCAATAACATTGCATATTCACCCTGCACCCCTCGGGAATAATGCAAGGACAAAATTAATTGATTAAAGTGAGTGTAATAAGATAAAATAGTAAACATTTTTGCTTCAAAATTAAACAGTATCTACATATATACAAATGGAGGGACACTGCTCAGCCCTCAATGTCTGTGGGCCACAGTGCCACATCACATAGGCCAAGGCCCCACTTGACTCCTGCAACAACATGGAGAGAACACTGCAGGGGCATCAGGTAAAAAATACACAGGCAACTCAGGGGAACGGGGAATGGTGGCACCTCAGCCGGAAGATGGTACAACACCACTGGTCCTGGAGGGGACTCCATGTCCTGGTCTTGGTTCTGGGGAGTGCAAAGCCACAGTCTCTCTAGCGGGTGGTTTGCCCACTGCTTGGTCCTGGGGAGTTCAAAGCCACAGTCTCTCAAGTGGATGGTTTGCGAACTGCTTGGTCCTGGGGAGTGCAAAGCCACTGTCTCTCAAGTGGGTGGTTTGCCCACTGCTTGGTCCTGGGGAGTGCAAAGCCACAGTCTCTCAAGTAGGTGGTTTGCCCACTGCTTGGTCCTGGGGAGTGCAAAGCCAGTGTCTCTAGTGGGTGGTTTGCCCACTGGTTCTGGAGGAGGCCTTGTGCCCAGTGTGCCTCATCCTGGAAAGGAGGGGGTGAGTGGATGGCTTCTTCCACTGGTTCTGGAGGGGGCACTGTGTCCTGTGATGCAGCACTTGGGGAGTGCAAGGTCACAGTCTCTCACCTGGGTGTCACACCTACATGATTTGCATGGTCCAGGACGCACCACAGCCCATGGAGGCTGGACTAAACACTGCCCGTCGGCGGTGACGGCTGTTCAGTAGTGGCAGTGGCGGTGCTGGTGTCGGGGATGCCAGTAGTGGGGGGAGGCTCTAGCCCGTCCCCTGCAGCCTCAGATGGCTGCCCACTGGGGCTGCTGCTGCTGGCAATAGTGATGGTTGCGGTGCAGGCACTAGTGGGGGCAGGCTCCAGCCCTTCCTCTGCAGCCTTGGACGGCTGCCCACTGGGGCTGCTGGCAATGGTGCTGGTGGTGGTGCTGGTGGTAGTGCTGGTGTCGGGGATACCAGTGGTGGGGGGAGGCTCCAGCCCTTTTCCTGCAGCCTCGGATGGCTGAACTGCCATGGTTGGTGGTGGGGGCTCAGAATCATTCCCAGCACCAGGCCTCCTGTCCTTCTTGCCTGCAGGTCCAGGCCCCTTGCCCTTCCCTTGGCAGCTGGTGGTGCCTCCTTGACCTTCCCCTTCATAGCTGGTGGTGCCTCCTTGACCTTCCCCCTGGCAGCTGGTGGTGCATCCTTGTCCTTCCCCTTGGCAGCTGGTGGTGCCTCCTTGCCTTTCCTTTTGGCAGCTGGTGCAGGCACACTGTCAGCTGGTTCCCTGGAGCCTCTCCCACCTGCAGTAACTGCGGACACTACTGTGGCCGTGGACTGGGTGGCTGAGGTATTCGCCTGGGTTCTGACCACCCTGGCCCAACGTGAAGGACGGGGGTGGGGGAAGGGGTAGGGAAGAGGTCAACGGCGGAGAGTAAAAGCTTCTTAGGGACACTGGAGCAGGAAGAGGGTGAAGGTTTGGGAGTGGAGGAAGAGGGAATGGTTGTAGGAGGTGTCAGTCTGCTATGTTTGGGTGCAGGTGCATGGGCTGGATGCTGTTGTGAGGTAGATGGCTGTTGGGTGTCTGAGTGCTTGCGTTTGTGTACTTTGGGAGGAGGGGGCACAGACACAGTGGGAGAGGACACAGGGGACGTGTGCATGGATGTGGGGGTGGTGACTGCCAGTGAGTGGGTGTGTAGGGGTAGGCGTGATGGTGATGAGGTAGTGGATGAGGATGTAGTGCATGCAGGTGTGAGTGGAGACGCTACTGGGAGGGTGGTGGACGATAAGGAGGAGGGGGACACATTGGAGGCGGTAGATGTTGGTATGTCTGCATTTGGATGGTGTTTGTGTGAGTGCCTGTGGGGTGATGTGTGGTGCTTGTGTTGACCTGTGCCACTCCTGTGTGTTGTTGTGGGTGCACGCTGGTCTGAATGTGTGCTTGGGATGGGTTGGGGTTGAGGGGAATGGGACTGGGTAGAAGAAGTTGGAGGGGGGAGGCCAGAGACAGGGACAATAGCTGCCATCAGGGAGGAGGCCAGATCCTGGCTTGATCTCTGTTGGGCAGCCATGCCAGAGTGAATGCCCTCCAGAAATGCATTTGTTTGTTGCAAATGGGCTGCTAGCCCTTGGATGGCATTCACTATAGTTGACTGCCCAACAGAGATGGATCGCAGGAGGTCAATAGCCTCCTCACTCAGGGCAGCAAGGCTAACTGGGGCAGGGCCTAAGGTGCCTGGGGCGAAGGAGATGCCCACCATCCTGGGTGAGCTGGCACGGGAAACTCTCTGAGGGGCTGCTGGGAGGGCTGTGCTGATACGGGGGGTGGTGGCTGTACCTGTAGTTGGGGTGGGCACAGAGGTGTCCGCCACCAGCAGGGAGCTTCCATCAGAGGAGGTATCACTGTCAGAACTGTCCCCTCCTGTCTTCGCCTTGGTACTCCCTTCACCCTCCATCCCACTGGTGCCCTCACCGTCGGTGGATTCGGCCTCCTAGGCCCTGTGGGATGCAGCTCCCAAAGGATAAACTTGGTCAATGGCAGCAATTGCCGTACATGACACACACACAGGGAAGAGCCATACGCACTAGGCACAGCACTACCATTCACAATGCTAGTCACCAGCCCTTGGACAGGAATATCTAACACCAATAGAAGCACACCTGACACCCACAGACCCCTGAAGCTGTAACAAGAGTACCGAGCTACTCTAGAATTACATTTTATACATAAATACAAGTCAAACAATATAATATAACAATATTCAGCTTATAATGTATGTCAACAGTTGCTAAAATGCTATGGGGGTCATTACAACCCTGGCGGACGGTGTTAAAACTGCGGTAATACCGCAAACAGGCCGGAGGACAAAAAAAGGGAATTATGACCCTGGCGGAAACCGCCAACAAAGACAGCCACTTTAACACACCGCCCGCCACAGCGGTACAGACAAGCAGCGTGGCGGTCACCGCCAACAGACAGGCGGAAGTCAATGTACCGCCCATAGTATTACAACCCGCCAATCCGCCACCTTTTCCGGGGCGGATTCACCGTGGATAAAAACACGGCGGAAACTGCTTTTGCAATGGGAAAACGCTCACCTGAACACATCCCACAAGGATGGAGGACTCCATGGAGCCGGAACTCCAAATACTCCCAGCACTTGTCTTTCTGCTCCTCTACGACCACCATCTACGTAGGAGCCGAAGACAACGGTGAGTACTGCACCTACGACATGGGGGAGGGAGGAGGCAAAAGTTAGGGGGACACCCACGAAACACTCCCACCCCCACCCTCGCATATTACAACATACACACCAATGCATTTCCAAACATCACAGTAACAACTCACAATCCCCCCGGAAGAATGCAAAGACAAAGCGAGATCCATTCAAACATTGTAATGTTGCAATAAACAAGTTTAGCAAAAATATACAGATATATACGAAAATCTTTCAGAAATATATACAGTACGAGAAGTAGTGTAGATATGTACATATCAATATCCGTGCACCACTAGTCCAAAAATGCATGGGTGAGGCCCACAAAAGATACCTGACGACAATCGGAGAGAACACTGCCGGGGCATCAGATAGAAACACTACAGGCACCTCAGGGGGAAGGGAAGGGGGGGCACCTCAGCCGGATGACTGCAAAGCCAGATCCACGACGGGGCTCCATGCCCACTGTGCCATCCTGGGGAGTGCAGAGCCTCAGTCTTTCAAGTCTCTACAGTGGGTGGGTTTCCCACTGTTCCTTCCTGGGGAGTGCAAAGCCACAGTCTCTCAAGTCTCTACAGTGGGTGGCTTGCCCACTGTGCCATCCTGGGGAATGCAAAGGCTCAATTTCGCAAGTAGATAACATCCGCCAGTGGCTCGTGAGGGGGACTGGTGCCCAGACTGGATTAGTCTCCCAGTGAAAGTGCCTTTCCGTCACTGTCCCAGCTGCACATGGGATAAGGATGCTTGATGTGGCGGTCTATTCATTCTTACCCGGTGCATGCCCTGTTCAGTGGTCTTCACCATGGCGGCGCTTGCCCTGTTCAGCGGTCTTCACCATGGCGGTGCTTGCCCTGTTCAGCGGTGCTTTGCCATGGCGGTGCTTGCCCTGTTCAGCGGTCTCCACCATGGTGGTTCGGGACTGTTCAGCGGTGCTTTGCCATGGCAGTTCTGGACTGTTCAGCGGTCTTCACCATGGCGGTTCGGGACTGTTCAGCGGTGCTTTGCCATGGCGGTTCTGGACTGTTCAGCGGTCTTCACCATGGCGGTGCTTGCCCTGTTCAGCGGTGCTTTGCCATGGCGGTACTTGCCTTGTTCAGCAGTGCTTTGCCATGGCGGTGCTTGCCCTGTTTAGCGGTCTTCACCATGGCGGTTCGGGACTGTTCAGCAGTGCTTTGCCATGGCAGTTCTGGACTGCTCAGCGGTCTTCACCATGGCGGCGCTTGCCCTGTTCAGCGGTCTTTACCATGGCGGTGCTTGCCCTGTTCAGCGGTGCTTTGCCATGGTGGTGCTTGCCCTGTTCAGCGGTGCTTTGCCATGGCGGTGCTTGCCCTGTTCAGCGGTCTTCACCATGGTGGTGCTTGCCCTGTTCAGCGGTCTTCACCATGGCGGTGCTTGCCCTGTTCAGCGGTCTTCACCATGGCGGTGCTTGCCCTGTTCAGCGGTGCTTTGCCATGGCGGTGCTTGCCCTGTTCAGCGGTCTTCACCATGGCGGTTCAGGACTGTTCAGCGGTGCTTTGCCATGGCAGTTCTGGACTGTTCAGCGGTCTTCACCATGGCGGTTCGGGACTGTTCAGCGGTGCTTTGCCATGGCGGTTCTGGACTGTTCAGCGGTCTTCACCATGGCGGTGCTTGCCCTGTTCAGCGGTCTTCACCATGGCGGTGCTTGCCCTGTTCAGCGGTGCTTTGCCATGGCGGTGCTTGCCCTGTTCAGCGGTCTTCACCATGGCGGTGCTTGCCCTGTTCAGCAGTGCTTTGCCATGGCGGTGCTTGCCCTGTTCAGCGGTCTTCACCATGGCGGTGCTTGCCCTGTTCAGCGGTCTTCACCATGGCGGTTCGGGACTGTTCAGCGGTTCTTTGCCATGGCGGTTCTGGTACGGACATTGGTGTGTGGCATGACGTTCCCTAGACTGGGCATTGGTGTGTGGCATGACGTTCCCTCATAACCCACCTGGGCTGTGGCAGCCGGGGCCCTCCTGGGTACTGACTCCGGCGGTGGTCTCCTGACCAGTGACAATACTTGGGCCCTCCTGGGTACTGACTCCGGCGGTGGTCTCCTGACCAGTGACAATACTTGGGCCCTCCTGGGCTATGACTCTGGCGGTGGTCTCCTGACCAGTGACGATACTTGGGCCCTCCTGGGCTATGACTCCGGCGGTGGCGGTGGTCTCCTGACCAGTGATGACAGTGCTGGCGGTTGGGTCTCGACCGCCAGGAATGATGGCGCCCTTCTCCGCCATGATACTCACAACATGCTGGCCAGACTTCCTCTGGGCCTTCCCCACCTTTGGTGGAGTCACAGCTGACTCTCCAATCCCCTTGGAACCCATGTGAGTTGGTTTCCCACCAGGAGGCTTCACACGGTCCCGTATTCCACTCTCCAATTTCAGAGCCTTTACAGGGGGTGGGATGCCAGTGCCTTGGCTCCGGGTCACACTGCCTGCCCTGGTGGCCGGTGCACTCCACATACCTTGAACAGGCACCACTGGTATTGGAGGCTTTTTGGCTGAGGCGCTACGACGGGACTGATGAATTGGAAGGGGGGAGTGGGGGCAAAAAGGTCAACTTTACAGAGGGACAGTTTCTGACGGACACTGGAATGGGTAGTTGGAGGGGGTCTGGGAGTGGAGGAAGAGGAGGTGGTTGTAGGAGGTGTAACTTTAGGTGATTTGGGTGCAGGTGCAGGTACTGGAGGCTGTCGTGAGGTGGATGGATGTTGGGTGTGTGATTGCCGGCGTTTGTGTACTTTGGGAGGGGGCGTCACAGACACACTGGGAGAGGACACAGGGGACGTGTAAATGGGAGTGGAGGTGGTGAGTGCAGGTGAGCGGCTTGTGGTGCTGGGTGTCCTTATGCGATTCCTGGTGCCCGTAGATGTGGTGCATGCAGGTGTGTGTGTAGACGAGACTGGGAGGGAGGAGGGAGAAGAGGAGGAAGGGGACACAGTGGAGGCAGTGGATGTTGCTGTGTCTGTATGTGTGTGATGCTTGCGTGAGTGCCTGTGGGTTGTGTGGTGCCCATGTTTGCTTGAGCTACTTGTGTGTGCTGACTTGTGTGCATGCTAGTCTGTAGGTGTGCTTGGGATGGGCTGGGGTACAGGGGATTGGGTCTGGGTGGAGGAGGTTGGAGGGGGGAGGCTAGAGACAGAGACAATGGCTGCCATCAGTGCTGAGGCCAGAGATTGCAGGGTTCGCTGAAGGACAGCCTGACCAGAATGAATGCTCTCCAGGAATGCATTACCGTGTTGCAACTCTCATTCTACACCCTGGATGGCATTCACAATGGTAGACTGCCCAACAGTGAGTGACCTGAGGAGGTCAATGGCCTCCTCACTGAGGGCAGCAGGGGTGACTGGGGCAGGGCCTGAGGTGCCTGGGGCGAAGGTGATGCCCACGCTCCTGGGTGAGCGGGCACGGGGTGAAGGCTGAGGGGCTGCTGGGAAGGCGGTGCTGGTAGGGGAGGTGGCGGCTGTACCTGTAGAAGTGGAGCGCACAGATGGTGCCGCCACCATAAGGGAGCTCCCATCGGCGGACGAGTCCGTGTCGCTGGTTGGTGATCCGGTGGCCGACGTGAAGCTCCCCTTGCCCTCCGTCCCACTGGTGCATTCTGAGTCCGTGGTGTGGCCCTCCATGGCCATGTGGGATGCAGCTCCCTCGTGCTCCGGTGCTGCTGTACCTCCGCCTGATGATGCTGATGCACAAAAGAACAGGGAGAGCAGAACAAGGGGGGGGAGACAGAAAAAAGACAGGTTGGGTGCATGGCATACCGCTACCGTTGGTGGACAAGACAGACACAGCAGCCCCCTGCATTACGTCTTTCTCCTGCCCTCTGCATATGCAATTTCTGGGATATGGCCTACATGGCAATGGTGGACATCTGCACACGTGGATGCCACAGGGGCAACTATACCCCGACTTGGCACTCTACTGAGGTGGGGTAGAGTGCCACATGGGCTGCATAACAGAGGGGCCTAGTCTTCGTGTTTCTGCCTGGCCTAGGTACACCCACAGGCCTCCTCCACCACCCAGACCCCTCTACTGCGCGCAAAGTCAGCAGAATGAGGTTGTACTCACCCCCTTGTGTCTGCTGTGATGCCCTCAAGCGCCCATCCAACTCCGGGTAGGCCACCGCCAGGATCTGGAACATCAGGGGGGTCATGGTGCGACGGGCACCCCTCCCACGTTGGGAGGCCATCGCCAGCTGAGCCTCCGCCGTCTTCTTGCTGCAGCGGCGAATGTCCTCCCATCTTTGGTGCCCCGTCTCTGGTGGGCCCCCAGGGTCCGGACCTCCTTGGCGATGGCACGCCAAATGTCCCTCTTCTGGTGGGCGCTGACCTACATGACATGCACAAGGGAAGCAGAGAAGTCATTACCAACTGCACCGTCGATGTGAGTGGCCCCCCTCCCTACTCTAGCCATGTGGCCCATTCATTGACATGCATTATTGTTCCCTGAACTCTGCCCCCTTCCCTCTTCCAACCAGCCCTCTCCACCCAGGCCTAGCCCATACAACGTGCTCCCTGTGTACTAACCTGTTGGTCTGGAGGACCGTAGAGTAGTGTGTACTGGGGGAGGACCCCGTCTACCAGTTTCTCCAACTCCTGAGCAGTGAAGGCAGGGGCCCTTTCCCCAGACGCAGCAGCCATTGTCGCTTCCAGACCGAGGTCACAGCAGCACTTGCAGTCTAGGTCCTCTCCTGTCGAAGGTCAGGTATCTAGTGATTGAACAGATAGAAAATGGCGGTGACGTCCGCGGCGGTGCGCATCATCACCGCCGGCGCACCTGTTCATTGGCTCCTGGGACCCATAGGGTCCAATGTTAACCAATGCTGCTTTGCGCCGCGGTCTACGACCGCCTACCGCCACGGTGTGCAACGCCAGCGCTGTTACCCCACAATCCCATTGTCCCAGTTTATTGGTCAGGCAGCCGCCATTTCAGGGGCCCACATGGCTTCATTTACCTCTGCGTCACACATAACTAGGCATACACTCAACACACATACAGGAAGGGTTTTGTGATTGGTGTAGTCGTGTGTGTAACTGTAGGTACATACCTGGATGAAAAATGACTGATTCGTCGTTGTTGTCCTTCGTAGGCACCGTGAGCTGGGACATGTGAGAAGATGGCGGAATCCTCCGGTGTACCGACCGCTGGTGGACCTGTTGACAATGGAAGAACGACATGTCATCATCACCTACAGGTTTGACCGTGCCACAATCCAGGAACTATGTACCCATTTTAGAGCCAGACCTGATGTCACCAATCCGCCATCCGACTGGAATCCCCCCTGACGTGCAGGTGCTGTCAGTGCTCCATTTCCTTGCAAGTGGGTCATTCCAGACGACAGTGGCCATGGCATCAGGGATGTCCCAGCCTATGTTTTCCAACGTTTTGTCTAGAGTGTTGTCTGCCCTGCTGAAACACGTAAGGAAATACATCATTTTCCCTGAGGTGGAAGATTTGCCTACAGTGAAAGGTGACTTCTATGCCCTTGGACATATCCCCAACGTCATCGTTGCCATTGATGGCACCCATGTAGCTCTGGTCCCCCCCCCCACAGGAGTGAACAGGTGTACAGGAACAGGAAGAGTTATCATTCCATGAATGTTCAGATGGTCTGTTTGGCAGACCAGTACATCTCGCAGGTAAATGCTATGTTCCCATGCTCAGTGCATGACGCCTACATCCTGCAGAATAGCAGCATCCCTGATATGATGGGTCAACTCCAGAGGCACCGTGTGCGGCTATTGGGGGACTCTGGTTTCCCCAACCTGTCATGGCTACTGACCCCAGTGAGGAATCCCAGGACCAGGGCAGAGGAACGCTACAATGAGGCCCATGGGCGGAATAGGATGGTGATCGAACGCACCTTCGGCCTCCTGAAGGCCAGGTTCAGGTGCCTCCGTATGACAGGTGGTTCCCTATTCTACTCACCGAAGAAGGTGTGCGAGATCATCATCGCCTGCTCCATGCTTCATAATTTGGCTTTGCGACGCCGGGTGCCTTTTCTGCAGGAGGATGGTCCAGATGACGGTGTTGTGGCAGCTGTGGGGCCTGTGGACACTGATGAGGAGGAAGCTGAGGAAGAAGACAACGACAACAGGGAGTCAGTCATCCAGCAATATTTCCAGTGACACACAGGTGAGAACATTTTCATTTTTACCATTACATTAACTTTCACACGTCTACCTCTATCCTGTCTGTCGATTTCAACCAGTATTTGGTAACTGAGTTGTTCCTTTACATTACGGTTTCACAGGTGTGGTTACCAACGTGTGTTATCTGCTTGCATCCTTCAAGGACTTGTGATGTGTGACATAGGTATGTTGGCTTTACAATGGGGAACGCATTATGACTCTGTCATTGATAATACATATTTACAATCTCACAGACTGACTCCAGATTGTTTTTTGTTTCAAGGGTGTTTATTGAAGTGCTCAGAATTGGGAGGGGGTTGTAATATGAGGATGGGTGATGGTGGAGGAATGTCCATGGCAGAGTCCAGTCTATTAGTCTCAGGGTTGTCTCATTTTCTGGCGGGGGTCTTGCCATCTTGCTCTGTCCTGTTCCTGGCTCTCAGGGACCGCTTGCATGGTGGTTGTCTGTCTGCAGGGGGTGGGGTGCTAGTGTGGTGGTCCTGTGGCGGGGCGTCCTGTCCACTAGCGCCGGCGGAGGTGGTGGGCAGTTCATCGTTCTGGCTAGTGTCAGTGGCCCCTTGGAGTGCCACAGTGTCCCTCATGGTTTTTTGAATGTCCTTCAGCACCCCTACGATGGTGCCCAGGGCGGAGCTGATGATCCTGAGCTCCTCCCTGAACCCCAAATACTGGTCCTTCTGCAAGCGCTGGGTCTCCTGAAACTTGGCCAGGACCGTAGCCATTGTCTCCTGGGAGTGGTGGTATGCTCCCATGATGGAGGATAGGGCCTCGTGGAGAGTGGGTTCCCTTGGCCTGTCCGCCCCCTGTCGCACAGCAGCCCTCCCAATTCCCCTGTGTTCATGTGCCTCCGCCCCCTGGACCGTGTGCCCACTACCACTGCCCCCAGGTCCCTGTTGTTGTTGGGGTGGTGGGTTCTCCTGGGTTCCCTGTAGTGGTGGACACACAGCTGATTGACCTGTCCTGGGTACAGAGGTTTGGGCCCGCTGGGTGGGTGCTGTGCTGGTGTTACCAGAGGGTGAAAGGTCAGTGTTGGGTTGTGCCTGTGCAAGGGGAACCGACTGTCCCGAGGCCCACGATGGTCTGGGCTGGTCATCAGGATCCAGTAGGGCAGAGCTGCTATCGTCACTGTGGGCCTCTTCTGGGGATGGAGTGGTGTTGTCTGGACCCTCTGGTGTGGTGACGGTCCTTCGGGTTCCTGCAGGGGCATAAGAGCATGATTAAAGCATGTGTGTGTGTGATGTTGTGCAATGGGTGGGTGTCTGTGTAGCCCAGTGCTAGCATTCCTGTGTGGGGGCTTGTGTGATGATGGTTAGGGGGTGTTCTGGGTATGTGCAGTGGGCATGCTTTAGTGAGGGGTGACCATGCTTAGTTGTGTCATGCAGGGCTTGGTGTTGGGATGGGTGGTTTGTGTTCTTAGTACATTAGTGAGGAGTTGGAGTGACAGGGGAGGGGGTGAGGGTGGGGGGTGTGATAGCATGCAGGTAGGGTGGGGGATTAGATAGTTAAGATTTGACTTACCAGTGTCCCATCCTCCACCGACTCCTCCGAGGCCCTCTGGATGCATGATGGTCAAGACTTGCTCCTCCCATGTTGTTAGTTGTGGTGGAGGAGGTGGGGGTCCGCCGCCAGTCTGCTGCACCGCGATGTTGTGCCTGGAGACCGTTGAACGCACCTTCCCCCGTAAGTCGTTCCACCTCTTCCTGATGTCCTCCCTATTTCTTGGGTGTTGTCCCACAGCGTTGACCCTGTCCACGATTCTGCGCCATAGCTCCATCTTCCTGGCTATGGAGGTGTGCTGTACCTGTGAGCCAAATAGCTGTGGCTCTACCCGGATGATTTCCTCCACCATGACCCTGAGCTCCTCCTCGGAGAAGCGGGGGTGTCTTTGGCGTGACATGGGGTGGTGTGTGTGATGTGTGGGGCGGTGTGAGTGTTGATGTTTGTGGTGATGTGTAGTGGTGTGTGGTGTTTTGTGTGTGGATGTGGTGTGGGTGATGGTGTTGTGTGCCTCTGTATGGTGGTGTTGTCTTGGCTGTGCTGTCTCTCTGGCCTTCGTCCGTAAATTTTGGTCATGGGGGTTTGTGGGTGATGTGGGTGTGTGTTTTATATTGTAATGGGTGTGTGGGAGTGGTGTTTGTATGTGTATCAGGTGTGTGTATTTGTAATTGTCCAATGTGGCGGTGTTTTGGAGATGTGTGTGTATTTTGAGCGCAGCGGTGTGTACCGCCAATGGAATACTGCGGTTGAAATACCGCCGCGTGGATTCGTGGGTCGTAATAGCATGGGCGTGTTTCTGTTGGCGTGGAGGTGGAGGTTTTGTTTTCGCCAGTTTAACACTGACCTTTGGTGAGGCGGAGTTGTGTGGGTGTCTGTATTTCGGCGGATTCCGAGATGTGTGTCATAATAGCTGTGGAGGTCTACTGCGGCGGTGTATTGGCGGTCTTCTGCACGGCGGTAAGCGCCTTTTACCGCCAATGTTGTAATGACCCCCTATATGTCCAATCGAGGCCTATATCACAGTCATAACCTCCACCTTAAAAGATTTCATTAGATAGAAACATGAAATTATATCAATATTTTATTATTCAATATCAAAAACATTATAAGACAGACAATACCTAAAACATTCATACCACATTCACTCAACAATAATATGTACAACAATATACAAAAGTGTAATCAAACATTAAATATATATGATGTGATAGATGTAATGTAGAACCAATAAATATATACATATACAATAAGCTATAAAATCCACTATCATAGTATTCATATATAATACTCCAAGGACACAGTAGGAACCACAGGCCTATGTGCGTTTCGGGGATCCTCTCATAGGGAGGCCACCTTCATCAGGGCCGTTCCCAAATTTATATTAAAACGTGGATCCCAACGCCATGAAAAGGACATGTATGTCAAACAGAATGCTGATGCTTTGATATGTTGCCACTTTAGATGAGGATATCTAGTATATAGAACACATAAACATACAAATTCACCTTGAAATTTTGGAATCCAGAGTCCAAAATGTTATATATGTACTATGTACCAATTACATATACATTAAATAGCAACCATAACAAACTACCACATGAAAATAAACTATTTCAAAGTGCAAAGCCTCATATTGAAGAAACCCATTAGTGTAATGTACACCAAGAAAAACAATAAAAAGAATAGGAAAATTATAATGTTGTGTCAGTCAAGCATGCCTTATCATGCATTAAAACTTTAAAAATCACCCGTAGTGTCTTATTAAGCCATACATGTCGTGTGTTGCCCCAGAGTTATTGCACCCTGATGAAGTCACAGAAACTGACTCGAACTAATTATATAAAAGATATAACCATATGTTTACCTGCAGGCCACTCTAGATAAACATTATGATAGAAAGTACATGCTCTTCCAAGTGCGTGGTGAATACCCCTTTGTATTACACCATAACGTCCGCATTACTACTTCAGGGGTTGGATTATCTATTGGGAAGAATCAGAAAAGGGTCTAAAAAGATGGATGCCAGGGCAATGCTAGTCTTAATCGTAAAAGTGCCTCAAGGTGTCAGAGTTCTAGGAGATTAATTTTACCTCTATTATCAGCCTATTCGTGCGGGACACCAGGCTTCTATGGTCCACTGTTATAATGATTTAAAGCCACCATTTCCGCACATACGTGAGTTTTATTATTCTGAAAAAGGAAGGAAGTATAAAATAAGTTCTAATTCACTATGGGCAACATACATTTGTTGCACGTGTAGGCTTGATAACATATTCGGCCATCAAAGAAAATGACGCCGCCAAGTAACTCACCAAAAGCGGGGATACACAGACCCCCGTTTCTCTTCTTCGTACACGCGCCTGCATCTTTGGGAGAGAGTGACCAGACCAACACGCGTTCTTTATGTGTGTAAAAGGACGCTTTATTGGAACAGGTGCCCTTAGACCTACCCCACCTGGCCTTTGCCTTACAAAACTAAAGCCTCACTAGACATCAATTTACCTGTCCCTGCCCCTCCCCCTCCCCTACCCCGATCCCTCCCCCCCTTCTACTCGTCCTGTCCTCTCCTTCCTCGTGTCTTCTTCTTTTCCCCGTTCCATCCGCTTCTTTGAACCTGTCCGCTAATGAGCAGTCCCCTGCCTGTCCCTGTCCAATTAATACTCCTTCCCGTCCTAATACCTGAAATGCCCTGCCAATTCCGTCCTCCACCCGAGTTTTAACTAGCTGCCCTGCAGCTGTCCCCGCCGCGGCCTGCACCTGTCCAAAGCGACGACCTACCCTAACAAACGGACACCTGCTCCAAAAACCCAGCCTGCATAGGGAGGGGGGCGGGAAAAGAAACCACACTGAGCCAGACTAAACGTCCCAGCCACCAGGTTACCTTTACAAAATGGTGGCTGGGACAACAAAATGTCTGGTTAAATAAAACACCCACCCCAGCCCTTAACTGGCAGCCCTGACGCCCAACCGCGTCGCAGGTCATGCCACCTCACCCAAAAACCCCGGGGGGGAACTCCTCGTTCCTCGTCCTCCCCCCGAGGCCCCATTGGGAGAGAGTGACTAGACCAACACACGTTCTTTATGTGTGTAAAAGGCCGCTTTATTGGAACAGGTGCCCTTAGACCTACCCCACCTGGCCTTTGCCTTAAAAAACTAAAGCCTCACTAGACATCAATTTACCTGTCCCCACCCCTACCCCTGCCCTACCCCGATCCCTCCCCCCCTTCTACTCGTCCTGTCCTCTCCTTCCTCGTGTCTCCCTTCTTTTCCCTGTTCCATCCGCTTCTTTGAACCTGTCCGCTAATGAGCAGTCCCCTGCCTATCCCTGTCCAATTAATACTCCTTCCCGTCCTAATACCTGAAATGCCCTGCCAATTCCGTCCTCCACCCGAGTTTTAACTAGCTGCCCTGCAGCTGTCCCCGCCACCAGAAAAGGCCCTGACTTTTCTGCCCCCCCCCCCAGGGCTCCTTAAACAACTTCTTCAACTGCTCCTTAACCTGCAATAAGTACAACTCCATCCCAATGAAGGATAAGTGTACCCCATCATCCCTAAAGAATTCAACCTCGTCGAATTTTAAATCCAAATGTTCTAAAAATGTGACACCACGACCTACGCAAAAACCTTTCATCTCTTTGTTCACCTTACGCCTGGCCCTCTCAATCGCCCCAGGTTTCCTCGCCCCTCTCCATACCCGACGCGGAACAAATGCTGTAAAAACTATGTGACAGCCTTTCCACTGCTCTAGTACAATCTGCAAGTCCCCTTTCATTCGTTTCAACAGGCTCAAGCCCGTTGTGCGCACTAAATCATTTTCCCCTAAATGAATAATCAGCACCGCCGGACAATGTGCCCTGCACTTTGCAGCTTGAAGGCGCGGCAACAGTTCCTCCCATAACATACCCCCTTTTCCGAACCACCTGACCCGATAGCCCGCCGAATCTAAACCCAAGCTGTCTCCAATGGATGTCCTCCGAGCCTGCAGTTGCGCCCACTTTATAAATGAGTGTCCAATGACCCAGATTTCCAGGTACTCCGCTTCCGGCCCCAGTACAACACCTGAAAAAGAAAAACAAGTATGAAACCATTCCCAGCACACATTCAAATTTTAACCGTCCCATCCCCTCACGTAACGCCTAAAACAGTCTGATTTCCACCTCCCCAGGGCCATCAACTCCTCCCTATGCCATCCCTTGTTACCTGCCTCCGTGGCCACCCCAATCCTAAAGGAGTGCGTGCCAAATTTCGTGGGGTCCAGACCGATCCTGGCCAAGCCTTTTCGCAATACCGCCAAAAGCTGTGCCGCAGATACCCTCCTGCCATCCGCATGGCAAAAAATATGCCCTTCCAAAGAGGAAGCCCCTTCCTGTAAATGGCCTCCCCAAAAAACTGGACAAACGTACCATACCTGGTACGGCCTTAGGCATACCGTAACCCCCAACCCTTTGTGATCCGTCTTCGAAAGCCGTATGCGCAACACCAAACCTTCTTGACCACACCGCACGTCGCTCCATCTGATCCCGGATCTCTCTTGCAACCCCAGCAGCTCCGACGCCCGAAACGCCCCAAAAAACAGCCACGACATCAAGGTTCTGAAAAGTAATGCTTCATAATAATCGTAACAAATCTCCCCCAAAACAGGTAGCAATAACTTCAAAATCACTATAGATATTGGTTGCCGCACCCTTTCCGACGCCCCCAACGATTTCTCCCAGCCCTGTAAGATCCTCAAACCAAGCTCCCCTGCCGAAGGGGGGTAACCCCAAATTAACTTCCCCATAAAACTGAGCACCGACAACTTACCCGAAATCGTAACTCTGGTCTGCCCTCTCCCAATTAAGTCCATAATAAATTGCACCACATCCTCGACGACCTCCTCCTGCCTTACCCGCCGACGGGCCCCCGATTCTAAGAACTCTCTCCACACCTTCGCATACGCTCGCCGCGTAGCCGGAGCCAATGAGTTCATAACCAGCTGTAGCATCCGTGATTGCCTACTGTCCAAAGCCCCTCCGGCATGCGAATTCTTCTCTGCGCGACGCCCATGTTCAATCCATGGAAACGCTGCCACTTCAATCGCACATGATGATGCGGGAGTGCGTGCCCCGACAGTGCCAAAGCCAGTCGCCTGCAAAATGTCCTGCCCGCTCGCACCACTGCACGCAAAATTCAGATGGCCCAACAGCACCTGAACCTTCTTTACTGTGACCTTGTTCCTACCCAACATACTCCGAATCATCTCTATCATATCCAATTTCTTGTCGTCTGGCAATCTAGCCGTCCCTTCAACCGTGTCCAGCTCAATCCCCAAAAATGACAGCGCCGTACTTGGCCCCACTGTCTTTTCCGGAGCCAGGGGCACTCCCAGGTCTCCCATTACCTCCACGAAGCCGTTCAGCACTGCCGCACAAAGCATGCTGTCCGCCGGCGCTGCAAAGAAGAAATCATCCAAATAATGTGTCACCCATCGGTGACCCGACCTCCTCTGAAAAATCCACTGTAGGGCCGTACTAAAACGCTCGAACAGCGCACACGAGCTGGAGCAACCCATGGGCAACGCCTTGTCCACATACCAATGTCCTTGAAACTGGATGCCCAGCAACTCGAAATCATCCGGATGGACCGGCAGCAACCGAAATGCCGACTTCACATCTGTTTTTGCCATCATAGCCCCCGAGCCCAACTGCTCAATCATCTCAATCGCCACATCCACCGATGTATAAGATACTCTAGTAACCTCCTCCGGTATGAAGTCATTCACCGACATGCCTTCGGGCCATGACAAATGATGTATCAACCGAAAACTGCCCTTTCTCTTTTTTGGGCACTATCCCAATAGGGGACACAATAAGATTCTCCAATGGCCAATCCGAGAAGGGGCCCACCATGCGACCCTCCCGGACCTCCTTGTCCAATTTGTCTTGCACCAGTTCATCCTTGCCGCGCACCGACCGCAAATTTTCCGCCCAACGCCGCTCACGAGGACCTTGATACCCCAACCGAAAACCTACCCGAAAGCCCCGCACCAAAAACCGCGCATCCCCCGGCCTGTCGTACCCCGCCAAATACCTCTCCAACATATCCACCTTAACCGGCGTACGAGCCCTTTTTTGCCACTCCTTGTCTTTGACGCTGCCCGTCTCGCGCACCATAGCTAGTGCTCGGGCCCCCACTCTGTGATCCCCCCGAACCAGTTGCATTTTGTTGGCCGCCACATAAAGTGACCGGATGTCTCCCTGCGCATTTGGAGCACTCGTGCCGGAACTTGCAGTACTCTCTGGTACAAAGTCCCTTATTATAGTCCCAGCAAGCACCCGTTCGACCGTACCCGACGTTGTTGGACCTGCTTGGGCTGGAGCCCCCAGACCCCACCCCTGGGGTGGGGCCCTCCCGAAAGGGCCGATATATTATAGGCAAGCCGCTGGCCGTAAAAACGGTCTTACCAAACTTTGCAGGACCCATGGTATGCTGCCACAGATCAGCGTCAATTTCTCCCCACTGCACCTCCGAATCCGCCGACAGTCGCGCCCGGAATTCTTCATCATACTGCCGCCAGGCATAACCACCGTAGTTAAGTTGTGCCTTACGTATGATATCCATATATTTAAACAACGCAACAGACCTTTCCGGAAAACGCTCGCAATACACACTAGCGAAAATCAGAAAAGCTGCCGTCCAGTTCTCTATAGTTACCGGCACTCTCGGCCGTTTAGAGAGCTCCCACTCCTCCTCTTTAGAGCCCTCCTTCGCCCTGACCTCCCTGTGCAAAAGTTTAAGTATATCAACATATTCTCCCTTCCAGATCTTCTCCTTTGTGGCCGACGTTAGATGCGCCCCAAGCGGTTTAGCCGTTCCCATGTAGGGCAGCTTGACCTTTTTCGCCACCGGCTCCTCCTCCTTCTCCTCTTTACTCTTCCCCGCCTTTTCCTCCGTACCTCCCTCTCCCCCTTTTCCGGTCTCCACCTTCCGATCACCCGCGCTGTCCATGGACACTCCCATATCCTGCACATATACCCCTTTCACCAATCGCACGAACTCCTCCCTCGCCTCTGACGCTACCGACACCATTGAAACCGACGAAGCCTTACCAGGAGACAAAAGCGGGGGCCGCTCCTGTACCTTCCGCTGTTCTCCCTTCCTCTGCTCCAGAGAACTTCCCGTAGACCGCCGACCTGCCTGCGATACCTGTAACGACTTACGGACAGGGTTAGACACTCCCCGCCCCTGCCGTTCCCACCACTCCGTCTCACTTCCACTGGTACGCAGTTCTCCCTCTTCAAAACTCATATCAGACATCCCTTCCTCCCAGGTCGACCCTTTTTTCACACTCTGCTCACCCTGCCCCACACACCGCGTACAAGCCACATACTCCCCTTTTTTAGCAACCCATCGCTTCGCCGAGCCCGGACGTTGCTCCTCCCAAGCTGTGGCGTCGGGGCGCATTACCCACTCCTCCACACCGCCTAGGAGAAGCGTCCGCAGCCCTCCGCCGTTGACCACGCCGTCCTGATGATGCCATCCGGCTAGCCGCCCAAGGGCCAGCCTTCGCTTCCTCCCAGGGTACCAGAGCCGCCCTTTGCTCTCCTGGGTCCTCCTCGTCGAAATCCAACGGACCCTCCCAAAAAAGGTCTGGTGTGCTGGGGCAAAAATAACCCCTTGCCCCCTCACGCCGCTTCCCTACCCCACCAACTAAAGCTCCGCCCTCCACGCTGCTAACTTCTTCATCCCCAGAAGAACCCCCTCCAATACCCCCAAGAACCGTCCCAGGGGCCCCTCCCTCCCTTACTGCTGAAGGGCCCTCCCCAGCTGACCCAGAATCACCTGCCTCCCCAGGCACCCCTTCCTCCTCACTGCTACTCCAAACTAACATAGTAGGCCATTTTTTTTAAACCGGCACCCTAGGGTCCCATTGTTCCTCCGACCCTGGGCTGTCTGCCTTGTCCCTGTCCCCAACTAATGAGGGAAGCTCACCCTCCTCAGTTACATCCGCCCGTCTGCCTCCGTTATTCCGGTGTTCTGGCCCTCCCTTCTTTACCCGGGAAACTGACCTTGCCGGCTTGACACTCCCCCGTGGCCCCACAAAGCTCCCAAAAGGGGGCGCACCGCTGCCACCCGCCCCTGTTATGGGCTTATCGCCGTGTTGGGGGCCGGAGCCCTTCAACCCAGGCCCACGCCGGGCGCTTCTCCCACCTGCGCGCAGGCCTCCAACCCGCCCTACGGCCGGGTAAGCCCTTGGGGATCCCCGGGCTACGCCGGGCCGAATTGCCCGCCCGCGGCCCGCCCTCGGCACTCCACGCCCCGCCTCCCGTAATGCCTTCCCCTTCCCACCCCTCACCTGCGCTCCATCCAAGTGACGTGGCGGAGAGCACGCCGCAACCGCCGCGGCCACACCAGCCGAGGCACGGCGCGCTGGGCGGGCGGGTGCCAACGCCCCAAAATCCAAACGCCCAGCCTGCCGCAGCAGAGCCAGCGCCTCCTGTACCTTAGGATCCATCGGCGACGAAGAACCACCAACCCGGTACGATTTTTTTTTTTTTTTTTTAAACTATACCCCTTGACTACACTGACCTCGCCTACTTCTCTCTGACACTTGCAACCTGACACACCTTCTGAAAAAACCAGAATTGAAAAACAAGGATTTCGTTTTTCAAAAACCACCTCACAAAAAGAAACCACACTGAGCCAGACTAAACGTCCCAGCCACCAGGTCACCTTTACAAAATGGTGGCTGGGACAACAAAATGTCCGGTTATATAAAACACCCACCCCAGCCCTTAACTGGCAGCCCTGACGCCCAACCGCGTTGCGGGTCGTGCCACCTCACCCAAAAACCCCGGGGGGGAACTCCTCGTTCCTCGTCCTCCCCCCCGAGGCCCCAATCTCTTCCTTATAGTTTCCTGGTCACATGGCTTCAGGTATGCGAGAGATTGTGCGAAGCGTATTCAAATGACGGGCTCCGTGGCAGCATCAAATTGATAAATAGTCGCCATATTGACAGGGAGTAACATGGGTTGTAGCGCATGAAAAGAATCTCATGCATGCAAGCCGATGGACAGATATGGTGTGAAATCAACACCACAAGAGTGACACCCTCGTCTCACCAAACCGAAAGATATAAATACAGAAATTCCTTAAAACAAACCTATTTATAGAAAAATTCTTACATATACGAACTCGCATTGACTTTTATAGTATAATATAATGTAAGTTCGGCGTTTAAAGCCACAGAATTACAAACAAATATCTAATCTACTATGCCAAATGTAGTACATGAGAAGGGCCAGCAAAAAGGTCCTTATAATAAATTCATCGGTAAGACAGATCCATTGGTTACAGATGGCCTAAGTCAAAAATCAGAGTTTATAAATCCATAATTGGCAAATTAATGGACAGAACGAGGGCACATATAAAAGTAGGGGATCCACAAGATAGCATCTAACAATATTGCTGGGATGTAGGATCTTACTACTAGTTTTATATATACCTCCAACCTAGTTGGTCATCATTACCAAGATGATGAATCACCGCTGCTCTCTTATTTGTAGGGAACATTTTAACCAATTATGTTTTCCCATGGAATGTATTCATTCAACCCATTTTTACAGGTGTCCAGTGTAAAGATCCAATATATTTCACGTTTTTTCCTAACTTTATTATCAACAGTTCCTCCCGGTTTCCTTATCTTTTTTAAAATTGTCCATGTCAGGTCCTCTATTTTATGTCCAAAGTAGTTCCAATGTTGGACCAAGGGAGCTCCCTCCCTGTTTTTACGTATATTGGACATGTGTTCCAAGATCCTCACTCTTACTTCTTGTCCTGTTTCACCTACATATCCCAAGGTAAAGGGACAGTGAATCAGATATACACAATTAACTGTTCTACAATTCGTCATGTCAATAAGTCTGAATTTTTTCCGGTTCCACTGTAGAGTATCACCTATGATGGCTCCAGGACATGCCTTACATGTTCCACATTTGTGGTTCCCCTTAATTGGCTCTGATCCCCTTATTGATTTTTCGCAAAAACCTTGATCTATTGGTATATGGGATCTAACAATTTGTTACACATATTTTGATTTTTCCTAAAGGCAAGTAATGGGCGTTCAAGTGGTGATAGATCTGGGTCACTATTAAGTATGTGCCAGTTGTTGAAAATTATTTTGCTAATTCTCTCATTCATGTTAGAATGTTGTATGACACACACCAAGTCGATTTTGAATCTTTATTGCGTTGTTCAAACATACTCTCCCTGTTATAGTATTTAGCTTTCTTATAGGACTCCCTGATAACTCTTTTGGGGTATCCTCGCAATAGGAGTTTTTTCTGTAAGATATCTGCATGATATTCATAATCTTGCATATTAGTACAGTTCCTCTGGATACATAGAAACTGACTAAAGGGTATTCCCTGCTTTTGACTTCTTGGATGGAAGCTATCATAGTATAATATGGTATTCTTGGCAGTTGGTTTCGTATAAAGGGAGAATTCTAGTTGAAGATTATTATGTCCTATCCAAATATCTAGGAACTCAACCTTGTCTCTACTTTGATGGATGGTAAACCTTAGATTCGGATCACAGACATTGATCCATTCACAAAATTCATTGAGTGATTCCTCTTGCCCTGTCCAGATGAAAACAATATCATCTGTGTACCGAGACCAGACTTGGACATTTTCATAGTAAGGAGCTATTTCGTTATAGATATGGGTTTCTTCAAATTTCCACACATAAATGTTCGCTACACTCGGGACACAGGCCTCCCCCATGCTTACTCCTTTCCTCTGTTGATACATGATTCCATCAAACTCAAAAAGGTTTTCTCGGAGAACAATATCAAGATATTGGAGGACAAATTTAATATGATCCGTCAGCCCTTCTCTCTCAAACAAATGAGCAACCGCCTGCCACGCCTCCCTTTGAAGAATGTTCGTATATAAGGCTTCAATGTCCATAGTTACCAAAATCTGTGAGATCGGCCCATTATCTTTTATATAGGCAGGCAAACAAACCACTCTCTGTTTTAAAAATGTTTCTACATATTTTGAAAGTGGTTCCATAAGAGAACCGACAGTAGACACAATTGGGAGAAGGGGGGATCCACCTCGTTCTTATGTATCTTGGGAACCCCATACAATACTGGGGTCCTGGTGGTCTGCCGATTCAGATATTGGTATTCTTGTTCACATATTATGCCCCTACTCCATGCCTCATCACTGATCTCATGAATGTTTTGTTTAATATCATTCAACCAATTATTTTTGCCCTTAATGTAGTGTTCAGGGTTATTGAGCATTAGTTGCATCTTTTGTTTGTATTTTTCTGTGTCCATGAAAACAATACCACCCCCTTTGTCACAGGGTTTCACTGTGATCTGTTTGAGCTGTTGAAGTCTCACAAGGGCCTGTTGTTCGCACCTAGTAAGATTATGGGGGAGTCTTGGGGTAGATCTAAGCATGACTTTAACCTTTTCTAGAGCAATACTCTCAAATATCTTGACTATCCTCCTCTAAAGTAGTAACATATCAAAGCATCAGCATTCTGTTCGACATGTATGTCCTTTTGATGGCGTTGGCATCCACGTTTGAATATAAATTTGGGAACGGCCCTGATGAAGGTGGCCTCCCTATGAGAGTATCCCCTAAACGCGCGTAGGCCTGTGGTTCCTGCTGAGTCCTTGGAATATTATATAAGGATACTATGATGGTGGATTTTATAGCTTATTGTATATGTATATATTTATTGGTTTGACATTAAATCTATCACATTATATATATTTAATGTTTGATTACACTTTTGTATATTGTTGCATATATTATTGTTGAGTGAATGTGGTATGAATGTTTTAGGTATTTTCTGTCTTATAATGTTTTTGATATTGAACAATAAGCTATTGATATAATTTCATATTTCTACGTAATGAAATCTGTTAAAGTGATGCTTATGACTGTGATCTAGCCCTTGATTGGACATATAGCTTTTTAGCAACTGTTGACATACATTATAAGCTGAATAGTGTTATATTATATTGTTTGCCTTGTATTTATGCATAAAATCTAATTCTAGAGTAGCTCAGTACTCTTTTTACAGCTTTAGCTTTCATTTCCCTGGTTGAGCTACTATACTAACTTCAGGGACCCTCTCTTGCTTCGGACCCACAGACCACTGCCCAGTAGTGGATGCCTACTAGCTTGGTAGGAGCTGGTGCTCATCAGCCCCTGCCCAACATGGGACCTACCCTGCAATGTCCGGCCTGGCCTAGGAGCACCCACAGGCCACATTCCCCACCGGAAACGACCCCACCACGTGCAAGTAGTATATCGGGAAACTGTACTCAGCCCCTTGTGGATGCTGTGATGCCATCAAGCGCCCATCTCGCTCCGGATAGGCCACCGCCAGTATGCAGGCTATCAGGGGGGTCAGGGTTCGATGGGCACCCCTTCCTCGTTGGGAGGCCATCCCCAGCTGGGCCTCCGCCGTCTTCCTTGCCCAGCGTCTCAGGTCCTCCCACTGTTTGCAAAAGTGGGTGCTCTGTCTGCCGTAGACCCCCAAGGTCCAGCACATCCTTGAGGATGGCACGCCTTATACCCTTTATCTGATGGGAGCTGACCTGCAGAAAAATAAACATAGAAAAAGGCATCAGTCATACCTGTTGGGAAAAATATATAATCACATGTATGTACCTATAGATATGATACTTTAGTTCCAACTCTCTTTTCCCTTATCTGAATCCCAGTAAGACTTCCCTACTGACCTCTCTGACACCTATGCCAGTTGTACAAACAAACCTCTCCAAGCCACGTTGTTAAGTTTAGCTCGGTCTCGCACTTTTAGTTCAGCTAGTCTGCAAACCAGCCCCCTTTTCTTTAGGGACCACCTGTTGTCTGTTCACGTGTTCATGCTCACACTGCATTATGTATATTTTTACACTATGGACTTTAAGTTTTGTGTATGCAGCATTTCTTTTGTATGTGCGTGCCCATGTTTGGACTGTGTCCCCTTTTGGGGTTGTGCTGTGACAGCACTTATTAACATATATAAGTGCCTGACTTATATGCTTCAGGGCAGAAGATGCCAGCTTGTAAGACGTAACACTGGGATGTGCGTCTGCCTTCTGCCTTGGCATGCCAATAAACCTTGGTACCTCATGAAAGCATTTCATCTGTTCCGGAGCCTTGCCTGGTGTTTGTGTTTTCTTTGCGTCACTCTGAGGAGGGTAGAAAAATAGTTTTCTAACAAATGGCGACGAAGGGGGGATGCGTGAAATGCCACCACGGGTAAGTTAATTAAATGCCTGTTGTTGTGGCCTTTCAACGCTTAGCTAAGAGTTAAACTGGGGATTGATATAAATAAAAATATAGCTGGCTATTTAATAGGTGACTGAGGAGTAACTAAGTTACCCGTATCATTACATTAAATGATAGTGGCAAATTCGTACGGCGAATTGTAATTCCACGCAGGAGAACCTGGCCAGACTGAAGATAATTTTTTTCTTAAATAGGTGACTGAGGAGTAACAAAGTTATCCGTATCATTGCGTTAAATGATAGTGGCAAATTCGTACGGCGAATTGTAATTCTACGCAGGAGGTCCTGAACAGAAAGAAGAGAATTTTGTTTTTGTTTTACCGGAATCCCCGAGAGAAAATAAATAAATTAATTAATTAATTAAAAGCCTCCTGGGGTGTAGCTTGGGAAGCATTTGATCAGCTGGCACCGGAACACAGGAAATGATTTTGAAATGTGCACAAACAAATAGTCTGTCATTGATCAATGGCTGTATTTGAATTATGTGTTGTTTAAGTGTAAATGTGCCACTATGTTTCATTGCAATGTTTTGGAATTCCATGTAAAGTAGTGCAGCACTGCATTAGACAAGAAAAAATGTTTTATGTTGTGCCTCTAAATTGTCAACAGCTCCTGTTTTCTCTATCTCTCTGTCTATCCACCACTGCATAACTATTTTTTTCCCTGTTTAACAATTTTTTGGCAGGATACAACCATTGTGTTTATTTTTTCCAGATTGTAAAATTGAGAGGGAAGGGCACAATGGGCAGCGGCAAGTCTAAAGGAAACGTAATGGTGGTAAGCCCTAGAATGCTGAAAAATACTAAAAAGTTGTTTAAACAGATGACAGGCGAGAAATGTTTTGACCAGATAGCCTCATAGAGCAAGGTAAGAAGGACACAGACTGTGTAACAAATGTAAACTAGTTTGCATGCTAATGTGGACAGAGAGAGAAAAAGCACAGTGCAGCTGTAACAAAGCCTGGGTATTAAACACAGGCTGCATGCACACAAAACTGTAACAGCAGGCAAATATCTATATTTTAGGAGTGACATTTATAACATAGTGATGATAAAACTAACTTTAATGGTAAAAGCGCACTCAATTTAAGAAGAGTAAACCTCACAGTAGTGAAAGAAAAAAAATAATAATAATTATGCGTGAAACCACCAGGACATGTAAACTTAAAAGTACATGCCCGGCCTACCTAGCGCCTACCTTAGGGGAGACTTATATGTAGCAAAAAGGGATTTTGCAGGATTGTCAAACAGTTTTAAATGCTAGGTCAAAGTATCAGTAAACTGCGCCCACAGGCTGCAGTGGCAGGCCTGAGACAGGTTTTGAAAGGCTACGTCTGTGGGTGGTACAACCAGTACTACCGCCCACTAGTAGCATTTAATTTACTGGCCTTGGGCACACTTTTAAGGTGCTGCTACTTTTCTGTGTCATTTTTCTCACATTATAAACTCAGATTTCTGGGTCTAAATAGGTAAATATCTTGAGTACAAAATAGGATAATTGTGAGCTCTAACAATGCCAATATTTCTGTATCTAGGAGACAAAATTAAAATGTGAGCTTTAGTTTCAATGTGGCCTCATGGCTGCACTGTTTCTCAAGTACCCCAGCTCCTGGCCTGTTTTTTGCACAGGATTTCTATGCGCATACTGGCATTCTAAATTTTCTTTAGCCAGTTCTTTGGAAGGTTACCTTTCCCTACTGATGTTAATTGGTGGTAGAGAGTGCATGGCACAGAAATACAAAAACAGCATACAGTAGTTTAAATCCTACCTTTCCAAAGACTGAAAATGAGGATGTTAAGCAGTCATGCTTCTGGCCCTGCAGAGCTCTGATGGGACTCTCACATAGGACAAACACTAAAACACTAAACAGCAGTTGTTAACTGTGCTGGGACAGGGGATGTGAATTTACGACAGCAGGTTTAAGTGTCAGATGCTAAGCTTCTGCAATTAGCCCTGACTTGCACTGCTGTTACCAAAAAAAAAAAAAATAATCAAGGGTAGCTTTGATTATTTCCTCAAACTTATGCAAATAAGTAATGACAAATGTGGCAGTCCTATTTTACACCAGATTTTTAGCAGTACACTGATTAAACTGGTTTTATCTAAATGATTTGAAAGGGACACATGCACACGCATAGCTTGGGAAACTGCTGAAGGGTCTACATTAGACTGTGAAAGCATGACTGCAGGTCATCACCATATTTTAAATATGAGATAGATATGTATATATACATGTACATTTTTAATTGTACTAATGCAATTTGTACATATAGTATATACCACTTGTAATAATATTAAAGAAAATGAAAAGGGTGAGCTAGTTTGGAGGACTGGCTACTTCTTTTCAGCAGTTTTGCTTCTATTTCTTATGGTTTGCAACAGATGCTTTGTGTAGGGAGGCTTGCAGCTTTGTCCTCATTTGAGACGGCTCTCTTCCACACACGTGCAAACAGTGCAGTGTCATGTTAGCCCTCACCACACTGAATGAGCACAATTTCCTAAAAGTTACAGAAAAAAAGGCACACTGGAGTGCAACTTGTTCTAAATAGGTACTACAGACCAAAGGAAAAATATATAATGTATGCTTGTAATTTTGAAGAGTAGGTTAAGAATAACTTAATTTCCTACATTTTCTAACTATTCCATGGTAGGAGAACCCACTTCGAGTAATATACACACAGGAACATACTCAGTAAAAAGAGCTAATATATGAAAGAAAGTCCTTTTGCTTAGTAAAAATAGGGTCAAATTGATGCTGAATACATGTAAACTGTTTTAGAATATCATCATTAGTAATTTAAATACATTTAATAAATGGAAGAATTTGCAGAGTGGTAGCAATACATTTCTGGCTTTGATTCAGCCCTCTTGAAACTAAATTGAATACCATAGGTCCATTCTAGGTCCAAGAATGAAACTGATTGACCCCCTTATGATGCATTTTTCAGTGTCAATAAAAAGTAACTAAAAGAAGGAGCCTGTGTCTCACTGGATTGTAACTTCCTTGAGGGACCGTCACTATGCAACTAACAAGACTGAATAAAGGAAGAATTGCATATTCTATTAAGGACAGGGCAGAGTTTTTGCTGTTTTCTTGAGGAATAGTACCTTTGTAGGAGATATGCAAGGTAGGACTTACATTATTGAATAACATTTTCAAGGGGCACAGTATAGATAGGATGGAGGGCAAGGATACCAGCAAGGAGACTAGAGTAGGGATCAGTGTTACTCTTGCCCATGCCAAGAGGCTTACAGATGAAAAAGCACTGCATGAGGAACGCTTTCCAGAGAAAACAAGTAGGAACATAGGATGACGCAGAGAGAGACATGACCCATGCAGTGGAAAACCGATGAACCCGGTGCTTTATGATGGAGGTATCTGACACATCTGAAGAGAATACAATGTTTCAAAATAAGGTAGGAGATAAAATGGTTGATTTCTTAATTTCAATATGGATGTGCCTCACCAATTAGCTGGGGTATACTTCATCTGCCACAATTTCTGCAACAGTATATGCTTTCAAGAAATGGGATTTACTTACAATCACCTGAGCGCAGGTTAGAATTGATTAACACAGTGCAAACTGCAGCAGTGAGCATTGACCGAAGACCACAGGGAGAGAACTTCTTATAGTGCCAGCTTCAGAACAACACGTCTATAGCTGTAGCACCATGATTCTACCCTACAAATTTGGGCCCCATGGTAACTAAGAATTTTACATTTCCTTTGGGAGTTGTGACTGTGTTGGGAGATGGAGAAGGATGGTGTTGAATGTTGTGTATGCTCAGAAACGGCAGGGCTGTAGTTTTTGATAAGCTTGAAGGGAATATGACTTTACAGCTGACTGAAAGCATGGTCATAGAACAAATTAACTCAGAGGTTTGGGCAAACACAAAAATGAGTCAGGATAATTAAAAACACACCCTCCCCATAAAGTAACGCTTAAGGAAAATGCAGAACTACCTTATGTGCGTCAGTATAGACTGTCACCTCAGGCAGAGGAGGGAATAAAACCTGTGATTGAGTCTATCTTACAAGAGGGTATCATTAAAAAGACCAATAGCCCCTGTAATAGTCCAATAATGCCATTGCCCAACGGCAACAGTGGGCACTATAGATTCATACAGGATTTACACCAGATAAACAACAACGTGGTTCTCTTAGCACCTATTGTGCCTGACACCAATACTATGTTATCTTCTATACTTGCAGAAGCAAAGTACGTTTCAGATAAGTCTTGCAAGTGTGTTTTTCAGTATTAGAGTCCATCCAGAGAGTGAGTACCTCTTTGCCTTCACAGTAAATGATACCCAGTGCACTTTCACAAGACTGGCCCAAGGCTTCACAGAGAGTCTATGCACAGGCAGTAAAAAGAGAACTGGACAGCCTACTCCCGGAAGGCAGCAGTGTGATCCTGCAGTACCCTGGTGATCTCCTTGTAGCATCTCCATCACTTGAGGCTTGTGAAACAGACACTGTAGCTCTGCTGAACCACCTCCAGGAGAGAAGACACAAAGCCTCATTGTCAAAATTTCAGTGCTGCCAAAAAGAAGTGACTTACCTTGGTTATGTGGTATCCAAAGGTACACGCTGCATATCACCTGACAGGATAAAAATTATTCAAAGCATGAATGACAGAATGATGTCCTTCCTGGGTATGATGAACTACTGCGCCAGTGGATCCCTGAGTACAGATCCTATGATGCATTCTTGGGGAAATGCACGGTACAAGATGCACCCAACAACATTGTATGGACTAATAAACTTGCAGAATGTTTCAAAAGACTGAAAGGGGCATTGTGTACTGCGCCAGCATTGGGACTGCCTGATTACAAACTGCCCTTCCATCACTATGTGTCAGAGCAAAATGGCATTGCAAATGGTGTACTGACACAGCAGCATGGCTCTGGAAAAAGACCTGTGACGTATTACTCTGTGACTTTGCCTTCAGCAGTGACTGGGCATCCAGCCTGTTTGAGAGCAGTGGTGACAGCCGCTGTGATGGTAAAGAGGGCGGCTCCCATTGTGATGGACTACCCTTGTTTTGTTTATGTGCCACATTCGGTACAGTTGTTGTTGTCATCAGCAGCAACACAGCATTTTTTGGCAGCCAGGCACACAGGTTATGAGGTCACGTTGTTGTCTAACACTAATATTACCATTAAAAAATGCCCCCTGTTAATTTGGCAACATTATTACCTGCCATAGGTGATTCTGATGAGACCCCTGACCATGATTGTGTTGAGATTGTAGAAACATGCACCACACCCAGACCAGATTTACAACAGACACCTTTAGAAAAGGCAGACTGAGTGGTACACTGATGGTTCCTCCAGTAGACTAACAGACACCGATTACAGAGCAGGGTATGCAATAACAACAGTAGACACCATAATTGAAAGTGCAGCTCTGCCCCCTGGCACATCTGCCCAGCAAGCTGAGCTGTATGCTGTAACAAGAGCATGCATCCTAACCGAGGGGAAAACTGTTAACATTTATACTGACTCACGTTATGCCTTTGGAGTTGTCCACGATTTTGGCCAGCTGTGGCAGTATCGTGGTTTCATAACAGCAGCAGGGCGCCCCATCCAAAATGGCCTTTTGGTAAAGAACTTGTTAAAAGGAATACTACTACCCAACAGAATAGCAGTCATAAAATGCAAGGCACATACAGGGGCTAACACCAAGATAGCCAGAGGAAACGCCATGGCTGACACAGCAGCAAGAGAAAGCATGTTACAGCCAATACAAATGGTGTCCCTAATGGCAAAAAGTATTCAAAAAATTCAGCTTATTCAGAGACAGTTGTTACTAGCTGATGTAAAGGAAGCACAATGGTCTGCAACACTAGCTGAGGAAAAAGTGTGGATTGATGCTGGGTGTTTGCAAAATGATGAGGGATTATGGGTCCACCAGGATGGGAGACCTGTGGCTCCACGTAGTATGTTCCTTCCCCTTACAAGGCTTGCTCATGGACCCACTTACATGGCACAAGGGGGGATGAATGAGCTAATTAGACTGGAATGGTTTGCACCAGGGATGACAGCCTTCACTGCACAATTCTGCTCCCAATGTCTTGTCTGTGCCCAACATACTAAAGGCTGGTCCCCTGCTACACATGATCGCTTACCAGTACCACAGGGGCCGTTTAAAAATGTCCAAATAGACTTTGCCTATATGCCCCCAGTGAATGGATTCAAATATTTGCTGGTGTGTGTGGATCAATTTTCAAAATGGGTGGAGGCGTTTCCTACAAGGAAGAATGATGCAGCAACTGTGGTGCGATGCTTGATGAAAGATATCATACCCCGATTTGGGGTCCCCCAGGGTATTAATAGCGACAGAGGGGGTGAATTTGTGGCTGCAGTGGTGCAAAAGATGTGTGAATGTTTGGGAATAGAGTGGAAACTGCATGCCCCTTACCACCCCCAAAGTTCAGGACAGGTGGAGAGGATGAACTCCACTATAAAAAATAGATTAGCAAAAACAACTGATGCAACAGGCCTGAAATGGCCTGATGCTCTTCCTTTAGTGATGCATGCCATAAGGGCAACTTCATCTAGGACAACCCTTTTGTCCCCCCATGAGGTCCTGATGGGACGGCCTATGTCTGTGGGGTTGAGGTTGCCTCTCCTAGCATCTCAAGCAGCACTGCTGTGGACAGATGAAAACATTTCTGACTATGCTATAAAATTGTCATCAGTCTTGAGGCATCACCATCTCCAGGTGAAGGAAGCTTTGCCCCATCCGTCCTCAGAGCCCACACATCCTTTTAAAGCTGGAGACATAGTCATGGTGAGAAAAATAAAAGATGTTTCTCTTAGTTCTAGGTGGACTGGACCACACCTTGTGCTCCTGGTGACGCGGACGGCGGTGAAGGTACAGGGACGTCCTGAGTGGATTCACAGCACTAGGTGCAGATCCGCACCATCAACAACAAAGACCGACGTGCCTGCAACGGATGAGCACATGCAACCCGTGGAGCACCACAGCATACCAGAAAAAGGGGAGACAGACCAGACCGTTCCCAAGAGCCACGCTGAGGGTCCGTCATCAAGTGTCAGGTGACTCCAACTGAAGCAGTTGAGTGAAGCACACAACGTAGTCTCGAAGAAAGGTGATAGTCACACCTGCAGAAAAATAGACTGAAGAGGACACCGCAGGGCAGGTCCATGAAACCGCCCTTGAACAAGACTACTGCAGACTAGTAGGGGAAGACGAGGACAGCACACTGCGTGCCATTGCCTTACTGAACAGACTTCATATCTATTTCTATAACTTTTGAAAAAAAAAAATGCATTGCATAGTACAAATAATATTTTTTAGTACCTTAATTTTGTATGTACTACCAGTATTTAGACAAACAGCTGACCATCCCTTCATTGCGGTTCATGAGAAAGTAGCCCAAGTCTTAGGTCTCGCGGGGACGCTGTCAGGAGTGTAGGTGCAATGCCCTACGGACCGTCGATACTAATTGTAAGTTCCGGTTCCTGACATTTGATTCCCAGGGGCTCTATCCACAGACCGGGGATGGGCGACATTGATTGACATATAGAACAACTTCACAGTAAGTTACTGTGTTTCCTTTATTTTCACTCCTATTGGGATTTTTTTGAATTTTTGGAGAAGATTTTTCACTTTGGTCCTGATGAAGCGTCGAGGGATCCGGATAGACCATTAGACGCAAAACTTGTAGACCCCTATTCTAGAGGAGCCACTTTTGGGTTTACCCTCTTATACATATTGTTTGTGCGAGTAGACGAGCATTATCATTCAATTTTTACTCCCATTTTGCTTTTAACTTTGGTCTCCATCACATTATTACTGATTAAAATCATGATTATTGATTGTTGATGGATAACCAATTTTATTTTTGCTATGTTTTCTCTCCTATATTGCTCGGGCATCTTGTAACTAGATACCCCATCAGATTGATTATTGATCTCTAACTATCAGTAGAGCAAATACGGTTAAGAGCCCCCTCAGTGGAGCCCGTTAGGCATTGCAGCACCGGCCTAACGAGGAGCTTTCCCAATGATGAAACCAGACATCCAATGTGATGCTTGAGGGTTCTCGCTCCTGTAGAAACTAATCCCAGTGATTTAGCGTTTGGAACAGTGTACCCTTTTTTCTTATTACTGTATACGGGAGACTGTACACTGGACCATTAACCTCCCAGGTCCCTCCTCTTTGTTTTCAGTATACAGAATTATGCACAAGGAAAAGGATGCCTTATACCAAATGTAACTTGGGACTGTGGAGAAGGAAGGATTGGATGGTACCCACGTTGTACCATACTGCCCAATATTCAAGCTGAATACCCAGTGTCACCTATGAGAGAGAACAATGCAGAGGACAGTGCTTTTCCTGTATGTATAAAGCATCAAGTTTCAGGATGTAACCCAGCTTCCCGATACTTAGGATACCTCGCAAGTAGCAAGTGTCCTAACATATTAGAATTTGATGATACCACGGGTAATTGGAATATAAAGGACAGACAGTTAATAAGTAGGATCTGGACAACTAAGAGACAAGGAAAGAAAGTTACCTACACTTTACATTACTGGAACATCACTATTCTTGGAGAAACACTGTTGATAACACCTGATGGTCTTCTATATGATCCACTAATTGAACAAGAAAATGATTATACTAGGGCACCAAATGTGATTTCTAAAATATTAGAATATCCTTTATGGTCAGCTTGCTGCTCTTACATGGCGCCGTGGGCAAATGTTACTTTTATAAACTCTGCATGGATTGATTATAAATGGTGTGACCAATTTCAGAACTCTTTTCCTGACGGGGTAGGCCTTCCTCTCAGTAAATATCACACATTGGACACACAGTTACAGGGCAGTATGTATTTCATTTGTGGAACTAAGGCTTACAAGGTGCTTCCGCGGCACTGGGAAGGCATGTGTGCTATTTCTTATCTAACACCAAACATTTCAGTTGTACCACATATTGCAGCGCATGAGCCATTAAACTTGGGGAGTTTTGCTCATAGGTATCAAAGAGATATACATACACCTATTCTGGAGGCTAGACAAGGTCTATTTTTTGAGCTAATGCGTATATTAATCCCTGGATATGGCGTATATGATTTGGAATTGGCCCTTTTTAACGTCTGCTGTGCTAGCCATAGCATTCAATGCAACAAGAGATGCACTTCAAGAGTTGCAGGTGGAAATTAATTCAGTGGCTGCCATGACTATCCAACATAGAATTGCCCTTGACTTCCTGACACTACAACAAGGAGGACTGTGCGTTTTGTTGAATTCCTCTTGCTGTTATTTTTAAAATGAAAGTGGAAACATAGCAAGGGATGTCACCCAAATTAAAAAAGCAGTTAGAATATTTCATGGAGCAGAGAAAATTTCTGATTCTGATGATTGGTCCTGGCTTTGGTCATGGTTACCAACAGGATGGCAGAAGAGCTTAGTTCTAGCGCTATTCAGTATCTTTATAACAATAGTGGTACTTTTGTGTTGCCTCCAGTGCTGTTGCTCCATACTCCAGCAGTTCCGTAGTAAGAACATCTATTCATTTTCTGCAGTTAAAGTCATACATCCTACAGAGCAGGAGATAGCCCTAAGATATCTTACAATACAACAAGATGTAGAGGAAGCACACAAAGAAATGTTTGATATAATGGCTATTGACCCATAACACATGAATGCTTTAGGTTAAATGCTAGCACATCATTTAGTCTATGTTTACATAATTAATACCTCATAGGTGTATATCTAGAGGACAATATATGTGTTTCATCTGAACAAAATGTGTAACGCCATCCAAAGATATGTATTTTTGATACGTTATTACTATGTTTCTGCAATGTATATATATATTTTTGCAATCAAGTATGATATTACTATCAAAAAGGAGATATTGTTGGGTAAAATATATATTCACATGTATGTACCTATAGATATGATACTTTAGTTCCAACTCTCTTTTCCCTTATCTGAATCCCAGTAAGACTTCCCTACTGACCTCTCTGACACCTATGCCAGTTGTACAAACAAATCTCTCCAAGCCACGTTGTTAAGTTTAGCTCGGTCTCGCACTTTTAGTTCAGCTAGTCAGCAACCCAGCCCCCTTTTCTTTAGGGTCCACCTGTTGTCTGTTCACGTGTTCATGCTCACACTGCATTATGTATATTTTTACACTATGGACTTTAAGTTTTGTGTATGCAGCATTTCTTTTGTATGTGCATGCTCATGTTTGGACTGTGTCCCCTTTTGGGGTTGTGCTGTGACAGCACTTATTAACATATATAAGTGCCTGACTTATATGCTTCAGGGAAGAAGATGCCAGCTTGTAAGACGTAACACTGGGATGTGCGTCTGCCTTCTGCCTTGGCATGCCAATAAACCTTGGTACCTCATGAAAGCATTTCATCTGTTCTGGAGCCTTGCCTGGTGTTTGTGTTTTCTTTGCGTCACTCTGAGGAGGGTAGAAAAATAGTTTCCTAACAATACCGTCCGGCCTGTTACGCTCATGGCCCACCATAGCCCTCACATCCCCTTACACACAGACATTGCCCACCATACATGCATCACGCTGCCCAGAACCCTTCCAGCAAACCCCCCTACAGGAGGCCCTCACACAAAGCACTCCATGCATCCATGCCCCTTGCATCGTGCTCACAGTGTACTCACATGTTGGTCTGGAGGCCCATACAGCATTCGGTACTGGGGTGGGACCCCATCCACCAGTCTCTCCAACTACGCAGCGGTGAAGGCAGGGGCCCTTTCCTCAGTGACATGAGCCATGGTAGGTTCCAGACACAGGTCACAGCAGCACTTGCAGTGTAGGTCCTCTCCTGTTGAAGGTCAGGTAGCAAGTGAGTGAACAGATACAAAATGGCGGTCACGTTCACAGCGGTGCGTACCGTCACCACCGGCGTACATCACCATTGGCCACTGTAACCTATATGGCCCAATGACAACCAATGAGGAGTTGCACGGCGGTATTCGACCGCCTCCCCCAACGGCGCACAATGTCAGCGCCATTACCTCATTTCCACATGTCCATCCACAAAGGACAGGCAGATGTCATTTCGGGGGGGGGGGCAGGCCACGGCACCTAATAGGCACCATTTGGGCCTATCCAACTACATACAGTTACAGTCACACCATGCAATGCAGTGTGGTGTTTGGAAATGTGGAATACTGACCAGCTGCTCCCTGTTTTGCTCCCTAGATTACAACCGCTGGCTCAACTCCAGAGGCACCGGGTGTGGCTAATTGCTGAGCCCTGGTTCTCACCCAGTAGATGTTGGTGTATGGGTATGGTGTGGGCCCTAAGGGTTAGTGTTTGGCTAACAGTTGTCCCTCGATATTTGCAGGTGACTCTGGTTACCCCAACCTCTCATGGCTACTGACCCCTGTGAGGAATCCCAGGACAAGGGCAGAGGAACGTTACAATGAGGCACATGGGTGAACAAGAATAATAATAATAGAGAGGACATTCGGCCTCCTGAAGGCCCGGTGTCATTGCCTCCACCTAACAGGTGGATCCCTGTACTACTCACCCAAGAAGGTCTGCCAGATAATGGTGGCATGCTGCATGTTGCATAACCTTGCCTTGAGATGCCAGGTGACTTTTCTCCAGTAGGATGAGGCTGAAGATGGGTGTGTGGCAGTAGTGGACCCTGTGGACAGTGAAGATGAGGAGGCAGAGGATGAGGATGAGGACAACAGAACATCTATTATACAACAGCACTTCCAGTGACACACAGGTAAGACACTGTAACTTCACTTTGCATTGACAGTTTTGTATTTGACATTGTACATGGCAGGCAGATTCTCCCAATTCTATGGCCACTTACTGTACCCTTTGGCATCTATATTTTCAGCTATCTGTGCCCCACTCTGGCACCTGGTGTGTTGACTGCAGCCAACTACAGGTCATTCCTATGTATACATTACTGTACAGTTGTATTGCAGTTTTTAAACCTTGTTAAACGAATACATACTTAAATCATTTGACATACCCCATACTTGTATTTTTTCAAAGGGTGTTTATTTAAGTGCTAATAAGTAGAGGGGTATGTGCAATGGGCTGGGGTGATGGCTGAGGAACGTCCAGGATAGAGTCCAGTCTATTTGTATCACAGGTGCATTGTCCACGGTGGCATAGGAAGGGGAGCAATGGCAGTTCAAGGTGGACAGGGTGACAGAGTGGGACACAAGGGTGACAATCAGGAGAGTCTTATTTCCTGGCAGGGGTCTTGGCAATGTTCTCTGGCTTCTGCCTGGATCGCAGGGACTGTTTGCTAGGTGGTTCTCCTTCTGGTGGGGGAGGGGTGCTTGTGGCCTGTTGTTCCTGTGGCGGGCCTCCTGTCCACTAGCGGCAGCAGAGGTGGAGGGCTGTTCATCGGTGTGGCTAGTGTCAGGGGCCTGGTGGTGTGCCACTGATTCCCTCATCGTGTTGGCCATGTCTGCCAGCACCCCTGCAATGGTGACCAGGGTCGTGTGGATATCGTTCAGGTCCTCCCTGATACCCAGGTACTGTCCCTCCTGCAGCCGCTGGGTCTCCTGCAACTTGTCCAGTATCAGGCCCATCATCTCCTGGGAATGGTGGTATGCTCCCAGGATGTTGGTGAGTGCCTCATGGAGAATCGGTTCCCTGGGCCTGTCCTCCCCTGTCGCACAGCAGTACTCCCAGCTTCCCTGTTGTTCTATGCCTCTGTCCCCTGAACCGTGTGCCTACTGCCACTGACCCCAGGTCCCTGATTGTCCTGTGCTTGTGGGGTTGCCTGGGGCCCCTGTGGGGACAGAGGTATGGGCCTGCTGGGTGGGTGCTGTGCTGGTGTTTCCCGAGGGGGGAGGCTCTGTGGCTGTATGGGACTGGGCTTGGGTAACCGACTGTCTGGAGATCCTTGATGGGCCAGGTTGGTCATCCAGATCCAGGCGACCAGAGGTGCTGTCATCGCTGTGGGCCTCTTCTGTGGGGGGACTGGATATTGCTGACACCTCCCCTCTGGTGACGTTGTGTGGTGGACCTGTGGGGATGTAAATGCAATGTTATTGTTTCTGCCTGTGACATCTTGTGCATGTGTGTGTTGCCCTGTATGGTTGTGATTGCTCTGTCAGCTTTGCCTTGTGTGAGTAGTAATTTGTGGGCTAGGGGATTGTCTCTAATGTGCATGCTTTAGTGATGGTTGTCCATGCAGTGCTATGAGTGGTGGCCATGCATTGGTGGTGCATGCAGGGCTTGGTATTGGGATGGGTGGGTTGTGATGGTGGGGTGTATGTGAGGTGGTGGGGTGATGAGGGTGAGGGTAGGGGTGGGGGTATGTGATGGCATGCAGGTGGGGGGGTGACAGTAGTAGAGATTTGACTTACCAGAGTCCAGTCCTCCTGCTACTCCTGCCAGACCATCAGGATGCAGTATTGCCAAGACTTGCTCCTCCCATGTTGTTAGGTGTGGGGGAGGAGGTGGGGGTCCACCGGCAGACCTCTGTACAGCTATCTGGTGTCTTGCAACCACGGAACGCACCTTCCCACATAGGTCGTTCCACCCCTTCCTGATGTCATCCCTTGTTCTTGGATGCTGTCCCACGGTGTTGACCCTGTCCACAATTCCCCGCCATAGCTCCCTCTTCCTAGCAATGGATGTCTGCTGCACCTGTGCTCCGAATAGCTGTGGCTCTACCCGGATGATTTCCTCCACCATGACCCTTAGACCCTCCTCAGAGAACCTGGGGTGTCTTTGAGGTGCCATGGGTGTAGTGTGTGTGGTGTGTGAGGGTGTGTGGGGTGATGTGTTGGGGTGTGTGCTGTAAGGTGCGTGGATGGTGTATGGGTGAATGTGTTCTGTGGCTCTGGTTCTGTAAGTGCTCTTGGCGTGTCTCTCTCTCAGTTGTCAATTTATTGAGTCGTGAAGGGATATGGGTAATGTGTGTGTGTTTTATAGTGGTGTGAGTGTGTGGGTGTGGTGTGTGTATGTGTGCCAGGTGTGTCTAGTTTGAATTGTTCAATGTAGTGTTGTTTTGTATGTGTGTGTGTATTTTGAGCGCGGCAGTATGTACCGCCAATGGTTTACCGTGGTTGAATGTCCGCCATGGTGATTCGTGGGTCATAATTCTGTGGGCGTAGTTCTGTTGGTGTAACAATGTGGGTTTTGCTACCTCCAGTTTATCACTGACCTTTGGGCTGGCGGACATGTGTGTGTGGCTGTATAATAACGGATTGCTATGTGTGGGTAATAATATGGTTAGCGGTAAACCGCCGCTGCTGCGGTATGTTGGCGGCGTCGGCATGGCGGTAAGCGGGACTTACCGCCAATGTCATAATGAGGGCCCTAGTGTTTTTAACTGTACCCATCATAAAGCATTTGAGTCACACTGCAAAGACAAACAAAATTGACACAGTGGGAGGTTTCTTTGAACCTACGTTGCCATTTGGTGTGGTTTATGCCCACAAGAACAATCTGACCTGCATTCCTACCCCTGTAGAGAAGGAGTTCATTGGACAAATTGAGGAGAGAAGAAGAGCTATGAGGGCAAAAATAGAAAAGGGAGTAGTTTTATAAAACTTGGGAAAAGATGAAGCACATACAGTAGGTGGAAATCGATGTAGAAAAATTATGTGTATAAAGACCTAGATCAAAGACTGGCAAACATTTTGTAGGAACTCGTGAGTGTAGATATATGTTTTTGTTTGAGAGTGTTTTGACTTTTATGTTGAATGGACAAGATCCCGTCATATCAGGTGTTTATTTCATATACGGAAACAATGTCTATTACAAGATGTTGAAAGGCTAGTATGGTGTATGTTACCCGGGAGTAGTTTTTCCAAAGATTTATCATGTGGACTATTTTAATGATCCAGTCCTGGATGAAAAATCAAACACCAGAGTTAAAAGAAGAGCTAGTGCTTTAGAGATTGTAGAATATATTTTGATGCCATAATTCCATCATTAGGTGTTATCTTGAATGATCTCAAGTTGAGAAAGTTATCAACAATAGTAGATAAGTTATCTACAGACACTGCAAGTACCATATTATTAATGGATACAGAAATGGTTGCTGTAAGTCAATGGTTTCACAAAATCATCTTGCATTAGACATTCTTCTTGCAAAGGAAGACCAAGTTTGCAAAATGTTGCATGCTCAACGGTGTTGCACTTACATCCCTGATAACATTAAAGAGATAAGAAAATACATTGCAAACATGACTGACTTGAAACAGGATCTGAAAGAGTTAACAGCGACAGTTGCATAGGAAGAAATAGGTAGTGTTTTTTTCAGCTATTGGAAGTTGGTTTGGAAATCTCGGGAGAGGATTCTTTGTAACCATTTTGAGGCCACTATTTATTATGACTTTGTGTACCCTACTTGCAGTTGGTCTGTACAAATTATTCAATAAGCTGAAAGTGAGAAGAGTCAAGAGTAAGCAGAGAAAGGAAGAGATTGAGATGGGGACTAGAAGGAGCAGATACTATAGTAACATCAAGCAATTAGAGGACCTCCAAAGACCTTACCTGAATAAGCCTCTGAAACGTTGAGCTATTTCATTGAAAATGAGAGTTGGAGTTTTTTGTGATGGCTTGATTAGCCATCAGAGGGGGGACTGATATAGCAGAAACGTTATTGCGGTCCCTTCTGTCACAGTGATCATCTATACGTGACAGCTTATGCATTATGGTAAAGTACTAATAGTTTGATTGTAGAATGATGTACTGAGAAGGTGTTTTAAATGTGCACTAGTTTAGACTATAGACTTCGGCATAGGTGGTATTGAAGTTTAATTAAATGTTTGAAGGATTAGACTGATATTATGTTATAATCTAGACCCTAACCTAATAGTCTGTATTGAAACAGTATTGAATGTCTAATAATTAGTGTTTTAAATATACATAGAAAAATGGAAAAATGGAGTTCTAAGTTACACTGATTGAAATATATTAACAGAGTCATTTTGTTTAAAGTTATTGTAATATGAATGCTAATGAAGACATATTAATGCTGAATTTATAGTTTGCATTTTAAAATGTGTCTTATTTGATGTATTAGTGAGTTGTATTTTCTCACTTGCATTAGCCTAATTGAGGTCTGCTAGGCCCTGTATTTCGTGACTGTGCAGAAAATATCAAGTGATTCTGCTAACGTGAATTTTTCTTTCAGATTTCGTTCCCATGAAAAGACTAGTTTGGTAATAGATGTCTATTGTTTTACACACAGAGAGTTGTAAGAATTTGACCTTGGATGTGGAACATCCTACACTGTGGACTAGCAATTTAAACATTTGTTTTAATCTTGTGTGGAGCCACATGGATGGATGCTGTTCTCATGTCAAGACATGGGAAAAGGTGAGGTTGTTTCAACTTGGAGTTGTGTGATTAATTTCTATTGGATGAAGCCCCTTCAACGTCATATGAACTGTTTTCCTGAACAAATCAGATTTCTGTATACATTTTGATATGTCGATGACCAGCTGGACTTTGGTCAGTCCTCAGATGAGTATCCTGGCTGAAGGTGAGAAGCTGAACCCATTTTTGCCCTGTACCCTGAATGCTGGGTCCTTTGGAGAGGTATCTTCCTTTCTGGTTTGTCCCTTTGAAATGCCCTGCTGAGACTTAGAGATTTCCTTCCTAATTCTTACAGAAGCCTTTTGACTGAGCTTCTGACGTGTTGACACTTTTCCTTTTTTTCTTTTTTTTCTCTACCTAGTTAGCAATTTCTTGCCCGAGATTAACTTTTACCAAATTCTTTTTGTCCTTTTGATCCTTTTGTCTGCAAATGTTCCGCCACACAAGTTTTCCCCTGACTTGGTTAAGCTGTAGGGTTTCCCCCGATCCCAGCTAAATGGAACTTTGATCATTTGAAACTGCTTTGATGCTTATTATGACTAAGCAATGTTTATTCCCTATACATCAAGTTATTTTGCTGCTGTTTTGCATTGTTTTTGTTGTGTGCCTTGTTCTCCTAATGTTAGTTCGCCTGAACTTACTTCATCGCCTTTGTCATCCCTTGGTGATTCTGTATCTTTATAACTTTGTCTTATGAATTGTCTACATGACTCTGAGCTTGAGTTCGTAATAAATCCCTGAACTTAAATTCTGTCTGGAGTTTTCCTTGTATGGCCACATTGGTCATATTGTGTAATTAATTGGTATGTATTGAAATTTGCTTGTATGGTTCTACCACATCCTATGCATCGTCCAAAGATACATTGACCTTGTCCAACATTGATTCCTGTGAAGGATAAAAATGATTCAGCAAAACCAATAACTTTGTTTTATGAATGATCACACTATCTCCGACAGTCCAGGGAAAAAAGACTCTTGCTACTGTCAAAAAGGCCTCGATGATTGATGCTAGTATAAATAATCTAGAATTCTGAGGGAGTATTGATGATACAGCAATTGTAAAGAGTGTTGAAATCGATTACGATCCCTTCAAATCCAGTCTGACACTGAGCACCACCAGTCAGTTCCATATTTGTGAGAATGATTATGCAGACTATGATCCTGAGACTACTACGGCAAACAACCAAAGAAGCAGAAGATGGAATAAAGGAAAATATCAAAATGAAATCCTACTACTTAGTGACATCATGGCAAGATTTGGTGTAACCATCTATTTTAATAACTAAGACATACCCACTGCATATGATTTAGGGCCAGATTACAGCATTGGTGGTCTGAGCATCGCCAATGCCGTGGTGGCTGTCAGACCGCTGCAGTTGTGGCGGCCCAACCTCTACATTACGAGGTTGGGGAGCAGACCCACCAACCTACCGCTGTCCCCGCCAAGATCCTAGATCCCGACGGGCTGACTGCGGAGCTCTGAAATCAGCACTGCCCTGCTCATTACAACCTTGTTCTTTGCCATGAAAAGGCTGGCAGAGAACAAGTTCAGGGTGCCACATGGGGGCCCCTACACTGCCCATGCCCATGCAGACAGTGCGCATTTCAAGGGTGCTGCTACACTCTGCGTACAGCAGCATTGCGGCTGTCTTTATTATGAGCCGGCGACAATGCTGCTGTCACTTTCCCACTAGGGCCAGCGCGGAGGTCACCAGAATGGTGGCGACTACCCTGTCGGAAGTTTGACGGACGGGTGTTTCCATCGGCCAAACACATAATCGGGCCCATAGTGTTGTCTGAATTGAGATTGCTGTGTTGACAGCCAATAATAAATCTAAAGGTTAAATCAAATACCCATAATTGTTGCAGTTGGTGTGATGCTGAGTGCTATAATATGAGGTGTAAAGTTTCACACTCGCTAAGCCAGCGCCATTCCAACTGACAAAGCAAGAGGCTCTTCCAATTATACAGGTGGGAGTATAAACACTTTAAAAAAACAGTTAGGAAATAAGCAACACAGAATCTATTATCGGTAAACTTCAGAGAAACTACCTACACAAAGGACTCTAAAAGATTTTGGGAAATTATTACCCGGGTAGGGAGGGGAGAGATAGTAAACAAACAGGAATGTCACATGGGTCCAAAACTATGGGTAAACTATTTAACTGTTTGACTAATCTTTTCCAGGAAACTTCAGTGTGGGCCCAAGTGCTCACTAAAGTATTTAATGTAGCTATTCCCAGTGACAACATACCTTACATAAGAAAGGGGATCCTGGATCCCCCTTGGGTCAATTTCCCTCTTGCTTGGATGGGGCTGGTAAGATCTTTGGTAAATTCATATTAAATCGATTGCAAAGTTGGCTGGACAAGGTTAATATTCTGTTTGAGGTACAGGCTTTCTCCGAGTCAAGGGGAGGAACCATAGATCAGGTTAACCAATGATGTATGATTTGTCACAAATATTCACTATAAAAAGGGCTGCCTTGTACTTAAACTTTGTTGACCTGAAAACAGTATTTGACCTTGTCAGCTGTGCAAATCTATGGCAAACTGTGAATGAGCAGGGGGAGCAAGACCTACTGTGCGAGAGATTATAGCACTTCCCACTGGCAGCATGGCTAAAATCAGATATGGCCCTGCAGAATCATTCCCAATTGAAAAGGGCGTATAACTGGGCTGTGTGTTAGCTCCCCTGCTCTTTAGTTTTTTAAAATAATATTGATTTCTTACCGGAAAACTCACTTGATGTTTCTATAACAGCCGGTTGTAAGATAATTTATCAATTTTATATATGTTGAAAAATTAAAATGTGTAAATTTAAAATGCATTTCTTTATTAGAAAATAATGTATGTTGTCTATATGTGTTTATTTTATGTTAATATTTCTAATGTATATTTTAATTTATGGGAAATTAATCACAGCATTTTATAATAAAAGTTTGGATAAAATATTTAATCATTATATTTCAATATTTAATATTATAATATATCTATAATTGTGTTTTATATGTCTAATGTTTAGGTTGAAAATGAAATTCATATATGTTAAAATAAATGTAGATTTAAAAATTGATAATAATCCTGATGTTTATGATGTGCTCTATTTTTGTTTTATTATTAGTTAAAAAATTGTGTTTTAACTGTTAAAATAGATAATTGTGAATATAATTTATGTATTTATGTGTGAATGATTATGTTATATATAATAAAATTACACATGCTATATTAAATGTATAATTTTAAATAACGTTTTCTATTTATTAATCAGATTATTTATATATTTTATTTACTATTTTGCTCTTTATGTAATGTGTACTAGCTCCAGTTCTTAGAATTTCAACTCTCCAAAGCCATGATAAGCTCCTCACATAAACTTTCCGACCGCTCAGTAGGACGCCATGGTAAATTTACCATTGAATTGGAGCTACAACACATTACATAAAGGGACATTACAATGTAACATTTTTGTTTGAACTTGTGAAGTTGATACACTTGGTGATTAATCATCATATTTGATACACTTGGTGATTAATCATTATATTTTACGCATGCAACCTAGGATTCATCCTGGACTGTTCACTATCCGTGACCCAGCGAGTCAACGCCATCTCCTCCTCCTGCTTCAACACCCTCTGCATGCTCCGAAAGAGCTACAAATGGATCCCCACGGAAACCAGAAGAACAGTCACCTAAGCCCTCTGAAGCAGCAAACTGGACTACGGAAGTGCCCTCTAGGCAGGAACCACGGCCAAACTCCAGAAAAGGCTGCAACGCATCAGAACGCCTCTGCACGCCTTATCCTGGACATCCCCTGCCACATCACAGGCCACCTGAGAGACCTGCACTGGCTCCCCGTCAACAAGAGAATCACCTTCATACTCCTCATCCAAGCTCACAAAGCACTGCACACCGGACCACAATACCTCAACAGACAGCTCTCCTTTTACACCCCGGCACGACAGCTCAGCTCTGCCGACCTCACCCTCGCAACCATCCCACGCATCAGCAGAAATACAACCGGAGGCAGATCATTCTCGCACCTCACCGCTAAGACGTGGAATACTCTTCCCACTCACCTGAGTCAGACCAAGGACCTCCTTACCTTCAGGAGACTTCTCAAGACTTGGCTGTTCGAGCAGGAGAGGCACCCTCCCCCCCTCAGTTCCTTGAGACCCTCATGAATGAGTAGTGCGCTTTACAAATTCCTTGATTGATTGATTGATTGAGTGCAACGTTTCACACTATTATGAAGCATTGATGCCCTGAGGATGTTCACAGGTGGTGAATGAAAGGTGTTGGTTGTCTTCTGTTTTACTGAAGAAGATAAAGGCTTCGCTGGAATGACACATATGGATAATTCCACTTTCCTTTAAATTTTATCGGTGCCATGCCAATTGTACTATGTAGACACTGGACCTTTTTTTGGGTTGCACCTTGGGAGCAGCCGATGCCTTCATTGTGGCACGACACAACAACATTTATGGGACAAGGGGGAGGTGGGGTTGGACTATTTGGCTCGCTGCTCTGGTTGGATGACATTTATTAAATGCAACCCCTTTAGTGTCTGTAGGAGGCTGGACTGGCTTGTAGTGAGTACCAAGGGGTACTTGCACCTTGCACCAGGCCCAGTTATCCCTTAATAGTGTATAGGGTGTCTAGCAGCATAGGCTGATAGATAATGGTAGCTTAGCAGAGCAGCTTAGGCTGAACTAGGAGACGAGTGAAGCTCCTACAGTACCACTTAGTGTCATATGCACAATATCATAAAAAAACACAATACACAGTTATACTAAAAATAAAGGTACTTTATTTTTATGACAATATGCCAAAGTATCTCAGAGTGTCCCCTCAGTGAGAGGATAGGAAATATACACAAGATATATATACACAATACCAAAAATATGCAGTATAGTCTTAGAAAAAAGTGCAAACAATGTATAGTTACAATAGGATGCAATGGGGACACATAGGGATAGGGGCAACACAAACCATATACTCCAAAAGTGGAATGCGAACCACGAATGGACCCCAAACCTATGTGACCTTGTAGAGGGTCGCTGGGACTATTAGAAAATAGTAAGGGTTAGAAAAATAGCCCACCCCAAGACCCTGAAAAGTGAGTGCAAACTGCACTAAAGTTCCCCAAAGGACATAGAAGTCATGATAGGGGAATTCTGCAGGAAAGACACAAACCAGCAATGCAACAACGATGGATTTCCAGTTGAGGGTACCTGTGGAACAAGGGGACCAAGTCCAAAAGTCACAAGGAAGTCGGAGATGGGCAGATGCCCAGGAAATGCCAGCTGTGGGTGCAAAGAAGCTGCTACTGGACTGTAGAAGCTTAGGTTTCTGCAGGAACGACAAGGGCTAGAGACTTCCCCTTTGGAGGACGGATCCCTCACACCATGGAGAGTCGTGCAGATGTGTTTTCCCGCCGAAAGACTGCCAACAAGCCTTGCTAGCTGCAAATCGTGCGGTAAGAGTTTTTGGATGCTGCTGTGGCCCAGGAGGGACCAGGATGTCGCAAATTGCGTCAGGAGACAGAGGGGACGTCGAGCAAGACAAGGAGCCCTCTCAGCAGCAGGTAGCACCCGGAGAAGTGCCAGAAACAGGCACTACGAGGGTGCGTGAAAGGGTGCTCACCCGAAGTCGCACAAAGGAGTCCCACGTCGCCGGAGAACAACTTAGGAGGTCGTGCAATGCAGGTTAGAGTGCCGTGGACCAAGGCTGGACTGTGCACAAAGGATTTCCACCGGAAGTGCACGGAGGCCGGAGTAGCTGCAAAAGTCGCGGTTCCCAGCAATGCAGTCTGGCGTGGGGAGGCAAGGACTTACCTCCACCAAACTTGGACTGAAGAGTCACTGGACTGTGGGAGTCACTTGGACAGAGTTGCTGGACTCAAGGGACCTCGCTCGTTGTGCTGAGAGGAGACCCAGGGGACCAGTGATGCAGTTCTTTGGTGCCTGCGGTTGCAGGGGGACGATTCCATCGACCCACAGGAGATTTCTTCGGAGCTTCTAGTGCAGAGAGGAGGCAGACTACCCCCACAGCATGCACCACCAGGAAAACAGTCGAGAAGGCGGCAGGATCAGCGTTACAGAGTTGCAGTAGTCGTCTTTGCTACTATGTTGCAGTTTTGCAGGCTTCCAGCGCGGTCAGCAGTCGATTCCTTGGCAGAAGGTGAAGAGAGAGATGCAGAGGAACTCGGATGAGCTCTTGCATTCGTTATCTAAAGTTTCCCCAGAGACAGAGACCCTAAATAGCCAGAAAAGAGGGTTTGGCTACCTAGGAGAGAGGATAGGCTAGCAACACCTGAAGGAGCCTATCAGAAGGAGTCTCTGACGTCACCTGGTGGCACTGGCCACTCAGAGCAGTCCAGTGTGCCAGCAGCACCTCTGTTTCCAAGATGTCAGAGGTCTGGAGCACACTGGAGGAGCTCTGGACACCTCCCAGGGGAGGTGCAGGTCAGGGGAGTGGTCACTCCCCTTTCCTTTTTCCAGTTTCACGCCAGAGCAGGGCTAAGGGGTCCCTGAACCGGTGTAGACTGGCTTATGCAGAAATGGGCACCAAAAGTGCCCATGAAAGCATTTCCAGAGGCTGGGGGAGGCTACTCCTCCCCTGCCTTCACACCATTTTCCAAAGGGAGAGGGTGTAACACCCTCTCTCAGAGGAAGTCCTTTGTTCTGCCATCCTGGGACAAGCCAGGCTTGACCCCAGGAGGGCAGAAACCTGTCTGAGGGGTTGGCAGCAGCAGCAGCTGCAGTGAAACCCCAGGAAAGGCAGTTTGGCAGTACCAGGGTCTGTGCTACAGACCACTGGGATCATGGGATTGTGCCAACTATGCCAGGATGGCATAGAGGGGGCAATTCCATGATCATAGACATGTTACATGGCCATATTCGGAGTTACCATTGTGAAGCTACATATAGGTAGTGACCTATATGTAGTGCACGCGTGTAATGGTGTCCCCGCACTCACAAAGTCCGGGGAATTGGCCCTGAACAATGTGGGGGCACCTTGGCTAATGCCAGGGTGCCCTCACACTAAGTAACTTTGCACCTAACCTTTACCAGGTAAAGGTTAGACATATAGGTGACTTATAAGTTACTTAAGTGCAGTGTAAAATGGCTGTGAAATAACGTGGATGTTATTTCACTCAGGCTGCAGTGGCAGGCCTGTGTAAGAATTGTCAGAGCTCCCTATGGGTGGCAAAAGAAATGCTGCAGCCCATAGGGATCTCCTGGAACCCCAATACCCTGGGTACCTTAGTACCATATACTAGGGAATTATAAGGGTGTTCCAGTAAGCCAATGTAAATTGGTAAAATTGGTCACTAGCCTGCTAGTGACAATTTGAAAGAAATGAGAGAGCATAACCACTGAGGTTCTGGATAGCAGAGCCTCAGTGAGACAGTTAGTCACTACACAGGTAACACATTCAGGCACACTTATGAGCACTGGGGCCCTGGCTGGCAGGGTCCCAATGACACATACAATTAAAACAACATATATACAGTGAAAAATGGGGGTAAAATGCCAGGCAAGATGGTACTTTCCTACAGTGTCCAACACCTTTGCCAAACTGGTTTTGATTTGATGTAACCCCTTTACTATTAAATATTTAAATTATAGTGGGAATAGTAGATGTAACCCCTTTAGTGCCCTGCACCTTCCTTGAAATGGTCTAGATTGGAGTGGGAATAGTAAATATAACTCATTTAATGTCCAACACCTTCTCCAAAATGGCTTTGATTGGAGTGGGAATAGTAAATGTAATGCCTTTAGTTACCAAATGGTTTAGATTGGAGTAGGAATTGTAAATATAACCCCTTTAGTATCCAACATGTTCCCCAAAATGATTTAGATAGGAGTTGGGTTTGGAATTTTCACATACATAATTAATACGTATCTATTTTCTAATAATAAAGGTACATACAGTTTGTAATTTGTATTTATCTTTTGCTCTTTGTTGGAACAGGTAAGACCTTACCAAGGTTTTTGATAAGGTTTTGCGGGTTGGTGGATGTAGGGAGTACTAGTAAATGCTAGTTATAGTTCTCTTTTGTGGTTTTTCAAAGACTTAGTAGTTTCTGTTGTAATTTTGTTTGCTAGTGTTTGTGTTAGGCTTAGGTAGAGTTTGTTGGTAATGTATCATTATTTTATGTTATATTATGTTATGTCCTTTGTGTAGATTAATTGCGATGTTTATGTTAGATTTGAAGATAAAGGCCCTGATTACGAGTTTGGCAGATGGGAACACCCGTCTGCCAAACTCCCGTCAGGGTGGCCGCCACTGTAGTGGCAACCTCCCCGCCGGCCACATTATGACTTTCCCATGGGTCTGACGGGCGGAAACCAAGGTTTCCACCGGTGAGCCCAGCTGGAAAGTGGCGGCAGCATTGTCACCAGCTTATAAGCGAGCCGGCGGCAATGCCGCTGCCAGCATGGAGAAACAGCACCCTCATAATACGCATTGTCCGCACAGCAGACAGTGCACACTGCGAGGGTGCTGGGCTGGGGCACCCATTGGCATGAGCAGTGCAGGGGTCCCTCTATGGCCCCCTGCACCTTTTCTCCACCAGCCTTTTCATGGGGATCAAACCACCATGAAAAGGCTGGCAGAGAACAAGGTTGTAATCAGTGGGACAGTGCAGCATGCACCTCTGCCTAGGCTGATACAACCTGCCTCCGCCGTCATCCTGTCGAGATCACCCAGCGGAGATTGCAGTACCCTGGAGGTCGGTCCACCAGGGTCGTGATGTGGTGGTCGGACCGCCACTGCAGCAGCAGTCCAGACCGCCACAGACATTTTAATTTTGCATTTCTTTTTTTTAAAGGAAATCATTGTGGTTTCTAGTAAACCAATATTTTTAGTTTTGATCTTGTTAGATTTTTTTGATTTCGGTGGGAGTTTCTTTCTTTAACGATTTTTCAGTATTTTTATGACTTGTTTAGACTTTCGATTGCTTCGATGGATCTCAATTGCATCTGTTTTAATCTTTTATTTTTTAGGCAATTTTGAAATTATTTTTCTTTTTTTAGTGGATTATATTTTTGACTACATGGATACAGAGGAAGATCTGCAGCTACCAAACAGTAAGGGATATTCAAGTTACGTTTTGTGGGTGGGAAATGTATATTTTATCATGTATGTGCATTTTATGTGATTGGCATTTGTTATATAAAGATTGATGTGTTGTATTTAATTGTTTCTATTTAATTCTGTTTGTAATTTTGAGATTCGTTTTTTTAAGAAATCAATATACTGTACATATTCATTTTATTCATCAATCTTATTTACAATAATAGTTGTGTTTTTTTAACTGATGTGTAAAATAATTCATTTAATATTTAGTTAAAGATATGTTATTTATGCTGGTTTGAATTCTTCCTTATTAATGGGTGTGTGTAGAAATTAGTCATAAAAAACATAGGGCCATATTTATACTTTTTGACGCAAAACTGCGCTAACGCAGTTTAGCGTCAAAAAATTTAGCGCCGTCTAACGCCATTCTGAAGCGCCATGCGGGCGCCGTATTTATTGAATGGCGTTAGCCGGCGCTACCAGACCGGCGCTGCCTGGTGTGCGTGGAAAAAAACCACGTACACCAGACAGCGCCGGCGTAGGGGGAAAATGGCGTATGGGCGTCTTAAAATGGGGCAAGTCAGGTTGCGTCGAAAAAATCGTCTTAACCCGACTTGCGCCATTTTTTAACGACGCCCATCCCCCATCAACATGACTCCTATCATTGTAAAGATAGGAGTCATGCCCCCTTGCCCAATGGCCATGCCCAGGGGACTTCTGTCCCCTGGGCATGGTCATTGGGCATAGTGGCATGTAGGGGGGCACAAATCAGGCCCCCCTATGCCACAAAAAAAAAAAAAAAATACTTACCTGAACTTACCTTAATGTCCATGGGATGGGTCCCTCCGTCCTTGGGTGTCCTCCTGGGGTGGGCAAGGGTGGCAGGGGGGGTCCCTGGGGGCAGGGGAGGGCACTCTGGGCTCATTTTGAGCCCACTTGTCCCTTAACGCCATGCCTGACCCAGGCGTTAAAAAGCGGCGCAAATGCGCCGTTTTTGGCCACGCCCACTCCCGGGCGTCATTTTTGCCCGGGAGTATAAATTCCACGTAAAGGCCTGGGAGTCATTTTTTAAGACGGGAACGCCTCCCTTGCATATCATTAACGCAAGGAAGGGGTTCACGCTAAAAAATGACGCACACTCCGGGCACTTTGGCGCCCGAAGCGTCTAACGCCATAGTATAAATATGGCGTTAGTTGGCGTTAGTTTAGCGTCGAATTTGCGTCAAAAAAAACGACGCAAATTCGGCGCAACCAGAGTATAAATACGGCCCATAGGGTTTTAGCTATTGATTGTAAGTAATGTACTCCTTTGTTGTAATAAAGAGTTTTACTTTACATTGTAGCATGCCATACGTTCTATTGTTTGTTTGCTAACTTTAAGTTTAATTTGGGTTATTCATTGTTACATTCGTAGTTGTTTGTAGCTTTGTTCTTTTTGCAGGGCTTCTATTAATTTTTAGAGGTTGAGTTCTGCCTAGTGGGAATTCAAAGGCACTGTGCTATCCTTCAACTGTGTTAATGGTTTTGGTTTCTTGAGCCATGATGCTGTTGTAAACATTCCACCATTGTATTTGGAATTTGGGTTGGTGTCTGTGTTCAGAGTGGTGGCCAACCGCCAAGCTTATTAAAAAAGCACAGTTGACATGGCAGCTCCCTTGAAGTGGTTAGATGAGGGCTATCAGCCGTTGTGGTACAGTCACAGCAAAGCACCAGTATAGTGCCCATTGAATGGATTGAAAAACAACACAGCTGACATCCATTGGCCAAGTGGACACACCCTCAAATCACACTATAAAACACACCCCATCTCAGGCCATAATCCTTTGTCTTTCAACTGCAGCACAGCAAAACAGAGACCATACATCCTTTTTTTTCAATTTTATTACGCAAGGCAACCCTTTTTTCCCCATCCCATTTTACACCTTTGACACACTTCATCTAATATTTTCCCCATATTCACTTGTCTTGTTTTGTCATTGTCAGCCACTTTCAGCCATGTTGAGACCCAAAAACACACTTTTTCAAAGGATGAGTTGAGAGTCATGGTGGATGAAATCATAGGATTGGAGACATGACTGTTTGGAGACCAAGCCCAACATACGCCTCTCTGTAGGAAAATTGAAATGTGACCAGGATAGTCAAAAGAGTGAATGCTATAGGCACCACCATATGCACAAAGCAGGATATTAGGAAGAGGTGGAACGACCTGAGGAGGAAGGTGCATTCCCTGGCTTCCAGGCAACATCTGGAGTCCCAGAAGACTGGTCGTGGTACTCCCAATGCTCCATTACAACGTATTCCCTGGGAGGAGAAGGTCTTGGCCATCCTGCATCCCAAGGGCTTGACAGGAATAGCAGAGGGGGGGGGGGCAGAGTCTGGTAAGTCAAACCACCAGAACTGTCACAAAACGTCAATGTCCTGTATGCTACCATCTCAAATTTTGACATTGTGTTTTTCATCTACTTTCATAACCTGCAATACCCAAAAGCATTAAAGACAGTAGATTGTCAATGTGTACTGTCATACATAACATCACATCTATCAATTTCCATTACATGCCATATGTTGGAATGGGGTTTGTACATGTCTTAATATCAAAAGATCATCCCAGGCCCCATGGTATGTGTCAACATGCCAATGTATAGTCCAACCTAACTGCAGTGTTGCAACAGGTATGTCAGACGAAACATCTGTCAAGTGTTGGGAAGTAGAGAGAATGTCATGACTACAACTACCATGAGTCCCTCTTTCTGTAACTCAAAACAAGAGGCCATTGTGCACTTTCACAAAGACACTTGTTAGCCATGTCACAACTGATGTTCACTCATCATGGAGTTTACCATTTGTCTAGTGTTGGGAGTTAGAAAGTAACATGACTACAACTACGATGAGGCCCTTTTTCTGTAACTCAAAACAAGAGGCCATTGTACCCTTGTACAAAGACACTTGTCAGCCATGTCACAACTGATGTTCATTCATCATGGACAGAACAATCTACATATCATGCTCATCTCTGAGACATGTATGCCTACCTAGCTTGATGTTGTCCTGGTAACCCCAAATGACACTATTGATGCCATGAATGACACATTACCAAGTGCGTACATCAAGTAGTTGTAAGGCATTAAGCTGCTTCAGCTGATTGGAAGTGGCAGGTAACCCATCGATTTTGCACTGCTCACATGATGTCTACTGCTACATATACAACCAAGTTGTGTGTTCACCTGTATCTTACACAGCTAGGCCTTGTAATGGTCAAATGAAAATGTTACTTCTCCACTGTGTTGGCATAACTGATTGTTAGATGGCATGTTCATTCTTTAATCCAAAATGCAATTTATCAGCACATCTAATTAGATGCGCAATCCTAATAGTTTTGCAACTTCCACAAATGTCTTCTCAACAACTTCAATATGATGGAAAGATATCACGATAGGAACCCCTACCTGTTAACATTTTCCTTGAGCTCTACCTACTGTAACACTAAACGGTTGGATGTAGACTGCACACTTCCACCAATAACAATGTACTCTATTTCTCAGCAGGTTGAACTGGTGCTGCACCTGGGCAGACATTGTCCATTAAACAGACTCCCAACCAACCCCCGGCCGAAGCCCTCAGGGATGACAACACTCCTAGAAAATGGATGTGGATGACAGACCTGGTACATCTGGTCAGCATGGTCAGACGGCAACAGTGAGTCTCACTAACTACATCAACACCTCCCACCCCAGCTGCTACAGCATCTCAACCAGCAACATACCTCCTTACCTGTGTAACTAGCACAGTTAGTACAATCTTGGGACCCCCAGCCCTGGATCCTGAAGTGCAAATCCCAAACCTGTGACACAGAGGACAAGGACCCAGTTGTAAAGGGCACCCTGGGCCAAGGGCAAAGGCTTGTGGGGGTAAGGTCCATGGGAGGGATGCTGCGGGCTGGCAGAGTGAGGCCACTGAGGCCACTCACGACCAGGACACGATCAGCCAAGTCTTGGGGATCTATCAGGGGTCTCAAGGCAGAATGGGCCAGGTAGTAACTGGACTCCAGGAAATCAAGCAGCTGCAGAGGGACATGCACCAACAGATGGAGGCCCGTCACTCCAACATGGGCACCCTAACAGGGGTGTTGATGGACATCCAAACAACCCTGAGCAGGGCTTTTCCACCACCATCTACCCCTTCCTGTGGTGCAAATACATCAATGCCATCTACACCTGTGGCAGACACAGGAAGGGAGGCCCTGCCAGAGGAAGAAACATCGTTAGACACCCCTGCCTCTGCAGCAGCTGAACCGTCGCAAGCACGGTGTTAGAAATGGGGTCTCTAGTTGGCAGTCAGTTTGCACACTGTCAAAGCAGGGACCCTCACTCTAGTCAGGGCAAGGGAGATACTCACTTAAGGTAACCCGTGATCACCCGGTTCGTAGCTTGACACAAGCAGTCAGGCTTATCTTAAAGGCAAAGTGTAAAGTATTTGTACCAACACACACAGTAATACAGTGAGAACACAAAAATATGGACACCACACCAGTTTAGAAACATAGCCAATATTTATGTAAATCAAACAAGACCAAAACGACAAACATCCAACATACACAAGTCATGCTATGAATTTTTTAAATAATAGAATCTTACTCCATAGAAAACAATGGAAACGTTGCTGTTACACAAAGTACCTTGTCTGCGTCAAATATAAAGCCGCACGGGCAAGCGTGCATTGGAAAAGTCAGCAAAGCGTCTATTCCTTACTCACAAGTGAGGCCGTGCATTGTTTCTTCTTCGGTCGGGTAGGCAATGCGTTGTTTTTCTCTCCCACAAGAGAGTGATGCACTGATTTCTGGACGGGGCACCTCGGATCCACACCGGTTCACGTTGATTTTGATGCCCAGTGATGATGTGTGCAAAATGGTGATGGAAAACTGCGCTGCATGGGGGTTGCTTCATTTTCAGCAGCCTCAAGCGGGTGTTGCGTCGTTTCCCCAGCCGCAATGCAGGTGATGAGTCAATTTCCCAGCAGCCATGCAGGTGGTGCGTTGATTTCTCAGCGGGGATGCAGGTGGTGCATCATTTTTACAACCACGTTACAGGTGGTGCATCGAAATGATCCCCGCTCGGCCCCTGTGCATGGATTTCCACCTGGGTTCTACTAGCTTCACCTTTCAATGGCCCAGGGACTGGATAGAGTACCACTGGGCAGGAGTCTCAACATAGAGTCCAAGTGCCGGCAGCAGAAGTCTTTGATGGCCCTTGGACTTCCAAACAGGAGGCAAGCTCAGTCCAAGCCACTTCACAAGTAGGAATATACCACAAAGTCCAGTCTTTGTCCTTTTTCAGGCAGAAGCAGCAACTGCAGGCCAACCCAGCAAAGCACAGTCACAGGCAAAGGGGCAGCACTCTTCCTCCAGCTCTTCAGGTCTTCTCCTTGGCAGAGGTTCCTCTGAAGTCCAGAAGTAATCTAAAAGTATGGGGTTTTGGGTTCACTACTTATACCCAGTTCTGCCTTTGAAGTAGGCAAACTTCAAAGGAAAGTCTCTGTTGTTCACAAGAGTCTTGCCGAGGCCTGGTACCAGACACACACCAGGGGTTTGGAGACTGCATTGTGTGAGGGCAGGCACAGCCCATTTAGGTGTAAGTGTCAGATCCTCCATCCACTTTAGCCCAGATGGCCCATGAGGCAGGCTACACCCCACCTCCCTTTGTGTCACTGTCTAGTGGAGGCTCACAAACAGCCCGACTGTCAGGCTGACCCAGACAGGGGATACACATGCAGGCAGAGTCACAGAATGGTTCAGCAAGAAAATGCCCACTTTCTAAAAGTGGCATTTTCAACTGACAATTTAAAAACCAACTTTACCAAAAGTTGTATTTTTGAATTGTAAGTTCAGAGACACCAAACTCTAAATCTAATCTGTTCCCAAAGGAAAATTACACTTAAACGTTTTTTAAAGACAGCTCCCTTGTTAACCTTTGAGAGAGATAGCTAGGCCTTGCAATAGTGTAAAAACGAATCTGGCAGTATTTCACTGTTAGGACATGTAAAACACATCAATACATGTCCCACCTTTAACATACACTGCACCCTGCCCATGGGGCTACCTAGGGCCTACCTCAGGGGTCCCTTACATGTACAAATAGGAAAGGTTTGGGCTTGGCAAGTGGGTACACTTGCCAGGTGGAATTCACAGTTTAAAACTGCACACACAGACACTGCAGTGGCAAGTCTGAGCCATGTTTACAGAGCTACTTGTGTGGGTGGCACAACCAGTGCTTCAGGCCCACTAGTAGCATTTGATTTACAGGCCCTGAGCACCTACAGTGTACTTTACTAGGGACGTACTAGCAAATCAAATATGCCAATCATGGAAAAGTTAATTACACATACAATTTACACAGAGAGCACATGCACTTTAGCACTGGTTAGCAGTGGTAAAGTGCCCAGAGTCCTAAACCCAACAAAAACTGGTCAGGGAAAATAGGAGGAAGGAGGCAAGAAGCTTGAGGATGACCCTGCTGAAAAGGCCAAGTCCAACACGGGGACATTCATGCAAATATCCAAGAGGTGCGGATGGCAAGACACCCACCACTGCCAGGACGAAACTTCAACCTTAGTTTCCTCCTTTGTGTGTCACACATTCACTCTGTGGACTAATTCTGGACACTCTTCCATTCCTGATGGGAGGAGTAATCTGGACTTTGGAATTTAGATGGTTTGGCTTCTACATCTAAGGTTTAATTCACCATGACTGACTACTTCACTTTTTATTTATGTTTGGTTTTGCACCACGTATGTCTTCACCTTTAACACTTTAATAAATTCACAAGTCACCAACTCATTATCTGCTGTAGTAAATTTCACATTTAGCAATGTAGATATGTAGGACCGTGGGAACTATATACTGACAAAACAAGCTACTTGCGTAAGCATGGATATGTTGCATGTACACAATGTTTAGTTCAGGATTACAACCATGCAACACCAGCACAGACATACAAGTGTCTTCTCGAAGCACATTTTTATTACATTGTTCAAATCATAGGCTGTCAAGATGTCAGAAACATAGAAAATCAAACATGATTGAACCATACTGTGCAAGTGATCAAACTACAGGTACAAACCTCCAGAACATGGAAGGAATGGCTATATTGACCTGTAGAATAGGCACAAATGAATTTAGTTGATGTCATCAGCTGGAGCCATATCACATTCAAAAGGAATCCAACATCACATAATGCAAGATTCAGACATATGGCAGTACAACAGTTCCTGATCACAGGGTCATTAAAATCCAGTGTTTCTGCATCTGGTGGTATGACACAAACAAATGTCAATGATGTGCCGTAGGCACTTTGGCCTACAAGAATGAAACACATCAACAGCTACATACAGTTCGTACAAAAAGAGAGTTAAGTCAATGTGAAGTAAGTCTAACATGGATTTGGCCTACAACTACATATGTTCTGACCACATAATGAAATACATAATGCATCATGGCCTCCACACGACAAGGAACAAGTCCAATGGAGTCTCCTTAACTTCCATCCTGTCACTGTGCCAGCTGTCTAGGCACAGGTCTTGTCCACTCAAAGTATGTGACATACATTCCCAGGAACAATCCATGTCCACTTAGTATGTCCCATCAGCATCATAAACCTGCCAATGTCACAATGCTGAAATGTCCAAATAAAGATGCCATGGTGGAGGTACCTAAACAAACACAAAAACAAAGAGTATAGTTATGAAACCATACATATGACTCACTTCACATAGCAAACGTCTGGAGAACGCAGTCCATGACAAAATTCTGACATAAACAAAGCAACATTTACTTAATGTGAATGTGTCAAAAGCTTCATCACCAAACACCCTTTGCCAGATTTTTCCAGAGCTTCAACCTCCTAACCCTAACCCAAATAATATACTCCTCACACCATCACACCAAGAGTTCATTGTACAGTCAAAGTCATGACATCCAGGGCCAGATGTAGAAAGGCTTTTGCGCCTCGCAAACAGCGAAAATCGCTGTTTGCGATGCACAAAAACCCCATCGCGATGCCCATTCCCATTTTGCGAGTCAGTAACCTGGTTACCGACTCGCAAAATGGGACTGCGAGTCGCAAATAGGAAGGGGTGTTCCCCTTCCTATTTGCGAGTCACAGTGCAATGTGGGATTGCTTTGTGACAGAGAACGCGGTCGCAAAGCAATCGCAGTTACCACCAGTGTCACACTGGTGGTAACCCATTCGCAAAAGAGAAGGGGTCCCCATGGGACCCTTTCCCCTTTGTGAATGCCCTTGAAAAAAAAATTCAGAGCAGGCAGTGGTCCTATGGACCACTGCCTGCTCTGAAAAAATGAAACTGAAACGTTTCATTTTTCATTTTGTAATGCATCTCGTTTTCCTTTAAGGAAAACGGGCAGTATTACAAAAAAAAAAAATGCTTTATTTAAAAGCAGTCACAGACATGGTGGTCTGCAGTCTCCAGCAGGCCACCATCCCTGTGAGTGCTGCAACTCGCAAGGGGGTCGCAAATTGCAACCCACCTCATTAATATTAATGAGGTCGGCCTTTGCGACCCCCTTGTGACTCGCAGATGGTGTCAGGGACACCATCCTGCATCCGGCATTGCGACTCACAAATTGCGAGTTGCTCTGACTCGCAATTTGCGAGTCGCAATGCCGGAATTTCGTACATCTGGCCCCTAATGACATACTTACACGGATGAGAAAAAACTGTCGATGAGGTCCTGTCACAAGTCAGCTCCTTCCTCTTCACCACTATCATCATCATTTGGCCTTTCAGGATCCTCACCCATTGGCACCTCAGCTTCTCCCTCCTCTGCAATGTAATTCCTTTGCAGGGAGAAGTTAAGGAGCATGCAGTAGGCCATAGTGATTTGACACACCTTCCCGAGTGAGTAGAGAAGGGCTCCCCCAGTCTTGTCCAGATAGCAAAATCTGGCCTTCAGGAGTCCAAAAGCCCTCTCAAGTGGCGGCCGTGTTTTTCCTTGGGCCTCATTGAAGTGGACTTCCTTTGGCGTAGTTGGATTCCTCAGCGGTGTTAACAACCAATGGCAGTTGGGATATGCTGAGTCTCTTGTTTTGTAATGAGGTATAATAGCTACAATGAGTCACACGCTTCCTGATTGTAACACCTGACATTGTACACACAAAGGTAGGGCAGATGTTACTTACCAACAAGCCAGGCCCACTCCGTTTGCAGTTGTGACATTATCTGGGGTATGGTGCTGTTTAGCATTACAATGGAATCATGGGCTGAACCAGGAAACCGGGCACAGATGTTTGAAATGTACAAATCTGCCAAGCAGACCACTTGCACTTTGATAAAATAGAGGTGCTTCCTGTTTTGATAGACGTGTTCACTGGCATGCGATGGCACTAATGCAATATGGGTGCCACTAATCCAATATGTATATGGCTCCCACCACATGTGGAAGGCGACCAAATCCATAGAAGCCAACCTTCACATTGGCTCGAGCCTCACGTCTGGGTAACCTGATATAGATGTCAATGTGTTTCATCATTGCTGGTAGCATGTCTTTTAAAATACCACTGAACATAGGTTGTGACATATCACCAGATATAGCCACTCTATTTTGAAAGGATCCTGTAGCCAGAAAGAGTCTCACAATGGGTGGTATACATGTTGGATTAGTGTTCAGAGGCATGAGATGTGGCTCCAACTGACAACATAAATCTTGTATAGTTTGCCTATTCAGATGAAACTGCTTTATTACATCCCTTTCTTCCATGGTCTGAAGATCTGGAAATGGACGGTACACTGGAGGTTGTCATTTCCTCCCTCTCCCAGAGTACCTATGTGTGGAATAAAATAAATAGGTGCATCAGTCACAGTGTCCGGAGCAACATATGTGATGATAAGACAAAAGTAATGTGACAAAACATTACTGGCTGAAAAACCATTGCACACATTTCACATTTCAATTGCCTACTCACCCAAGATCCAGCTATAATTCCAACTGTTGTCTACAACATATATGTGAACATCATACACCTATATGGTCCTCATGTGCACCTTGATATAGAAAAGTGTGTTTTTTCATCCCAAAATACTGTCACTGGCTGTGTATAGCGCACTGCAGTTATATGACATTTATGACCAGTAACGCACTACACTGATGATTGTGTAGTAGAAATGACACATCAATGGAGTATTACATATGTTTACATGTTAAAACACATTTGTAGTGGTAGTGATGCATTTACCAGTCAGCAATACTGTAGTTTCAACTACTAAAATTGCGGACGCCTTACCTCGTATATTGGACTTTTGGAAGCTACTGCCAGCAGAGTAAAGTGGTCGCGCGGTGGGTGGTTTCATCCACGACAGTTACAGCCATAGGCTAACGTTGTTGACTGTGATGGTTGCAGACCAGTGCCTGTACCTGTCTACGCTGATAACCACGTACATTTATACATGTACGCTGTGGTTTGAAAAATAACTCACTTGCCTTCTGATACTGCTGTCATCAGCACCTCCACCACTTTAGCTGCTGTGGGCTGCCTCTGGGAGCAGTCAGGCCAGACTAAGAAGGTGAGAGGACCTCTGCCTTCTCTCCAGAGGAGCTAGAGAAACTTGTTGAAGAGGTCCTTCACCTATATGGTTAGCTCTATGGCTCACCAGAGGAACAGGTAACTACCTCATTTACATATTTGACTGTGTTCAACGCCATTCTTTCCTTTCCCACAGGCTGCAATGTGCCTCTGAGTCCCAGATATTTTTGGGGATGACTGTAGTTACATTTTGTCATCCTTACATAGGATGTACATTTCATGGATTTTGGAGCCCTATAAGCTTTGTATTTCAAATGACTATTGTTTTGTGTGATGTGTGATAAGCCCTAGATCCTCATTCTGTTGCATTCACATGTCTATTCAACTAACCGTTCTGGGTAACAATGATATATATGATGATCAGATGATGGTAAATGAGCAAATAAATGTATTTGTATTACAGCATGAGCTGTGTATGTTTACTGTCCGAAGCAGTTGAGGAGGATGTTAGCAATGTGTACAGTCTCACATATGACTCAGCCCAGATCAGCCCCTGGCAACGGTTGTCTGAGAGCTAGTTAAATCTCACTGACCCCTTTAGAGTGTCACACAACCTTGAGCTTACACATAGGATGTCCACAAGATGTACTATTATGCATTGCAGTGATGGAAGCGTGAAGTTCATGTTGGTTTATTATACACAGCCTGCAGAGAGCAAGTCCTGTCATAGGTTTTCTCATTAGGGGCCATGGCCCAGGCTGGGACAGAGTTACTGTGGCAATGGAACTGATGCAGAGGGTAAACTCCCTAAAGACCTGCAGTTCCTTGGAAAATTAGTCTTAAGAACCAATAGTAGGCCTCAATGTTTTTACAATGACTACATTTGGAATGGCAACTGAGGTAACTCCCTGACCAGCTACATCTTTCCATTGACCCACATTGTCAGTGTGTGACATTTACTAGTGACAGGACCCTTACTCTCACAGGTCTGTTACTACTTTCCGCTAAGTCATGTTTTCACTGTACTGGCATATGGCACAAGGGACAAACATTCAGTGTAGATAGTTGGTTAATTCTGAAGCGATCCATACATGTGAATCACTAGCTTCATTACATTCAACGAATCAGACCAAACATGCCTTGATATGTTCAATGTCATCTCTGTAAGGGTGCTACACATGGTAAAAGGTGTGTCCTGTGACACCAGTACATACCACACAAACTCATTCAGATGTAGCATGAGATTCCATTCAGTAGTCCTCATGTCCACATATCCACAGAGAGGAAGCTCTCAGTGACACCCAATGCCAGCCCTTACATTGTTACCTAAGTCTTAGGAGTAGTCTAGACTATGGTAGTAACCTGTATGGCCCATATTAAACAAGGCAATGCACCTGGATGTAATGGTGTCTGTATAGTCAAGCACAAGTAGTTTACCCTTCAGAAGGTCATAATAGTGTGTTGTGTTTCATAGTGGCTCACATCACAGTACATGTTGGTTGGTCTTGGGCTACCTGATGTTAGTGAGCTTGGTTAGTTAGTGTTGGTCATGCCCAGAGTTGTGGATAGTCAGAAGATGACTACTTAAGTGTGTATGTATGTCCCTGTACTTACTAGCATGTGAAATGTCCACATTTAGGGCCTCATTATGAACATGGCGGTCGAGACTGCCATGCCGGCGGCGGAAATTACCGCCAACGACATAGCTGTCTTGACCGCCACAAAATGAACAGATGGGGGACCGCCACAGGTGGCCCTCCACCCCCGCCAGGCTACTGCTGCCAGGCAGCCTGATGATGGCGGTATTCTTCATCCGACAGGACTCGTTTCTGCCAGTCATTCCCTGGCAGTTTTACCCGCCAGGAAAAGGCGGGCAGTAGGGGTGCTTAGGGGCCCACATGCACAGCCCCATCGCGCAGGTCACTGCCCGATTTATGGGCAGTGATTTGCGCAATGGGTGCTGCTGCACCCGCCGCACTGCGACATTGACCCGTCGGCATTGTCCAGGCCCAGTGAAATGTTGATTATTCGGCCGGCGGGGTCTCAAGGGGGCAGGCGGTCTGTGTTCAGACCGCCAGCATGAACACGGCGGGAATAATGACCCCCCTAGTTTGTTAACAAGTCACAAATGCTTGTGCTAGGTGTCTACAAAATGTGGGTGAAGCAAACAGATATCCTAAGTTATGCATTTATGATCCCTTCATTTGTCTATTGTATCCATACAGGTCAAAGCCCATCTGAAGCAAGCTATTTGGAGAACCACCCCCCCAGAAGGTGTGGACCCTGGGGTCTATTGCTGACGCAGTGCCCATTGTCAGAAAAGGTGGGAGGACTTGAGACGCTGGGCCCGGAAGATCACAGAGGTCCAGCTGGGTCTGTCCTCCCAACATGGACGGCGTACGCACCGGACCCTGCCCGCCCCCCCCAATTGCCTGCATACTGGTCGGTGGCCTACCCGGGGTTTGATGGGCAGTTGAGGGAACCACAGCAGCTATAAGGGTGTGGGTCCTGGGAAGATTCATACATGTTACAGTGCCACCTTTATGTGTTAGAAGCAGCCATCTCCCCCTGTATATTGGAGGTGGCCCATGTGTGATACACAAGAAGAGTTATTGTTTGTATAAGTCTGGTAGTGGGTGCATGCTGATGTGCCTTGCCTATTGTCCAAATGACCAGGTACAAAACAGAGTCCAGTTGACTACCAATATGCTCACTTGAGAAGACACAGTGCTGAGTACAGTGATCAATCAGCTCTTGTTGTTTGATGTTTTGTGTGACATTTGAACCCAACAGGCCTCTTGTCTTCAGTGTGTCATCCACAACATCAAACAGCATGAGCTGAAGGATCACTGTATTGAGCCATGTGTCTGCTCAAGAGAGTATATTGGCATTTTTACCCAACAAGCCACTTGTCTTCAGTATGTCATGAGTGTTGGTACCTCACTACTGTGTCTCATGTGATGGTGGTCCTCATTCATGTGACATAGCATATAGTTCATTTTGGGTGCTGTCACTGATCAATACTTTCCCTTGGTAAGTGGGAATGTACAGTTACATGTGTTGGCTAACGTCACTGTTGCCAGCAGTATTGTCCCTACATGTTGGCATGCGTACCTTTCACTTTAGTAGTATCATTTACACTACTGTTTCCCATATGCTCAACCTGTCCTCAAGGGATAATGTCTGATTCTATCACATATGCGTGCATGCAAGAATACATTAGAAAAAAGCTATATGTCCTGGGTATGCAGTTCATAGTTCATACCACAGACAGGAGTGTATAAACATTGGTTGGTGGGTCACACTTACCCAAATCCATTACTCAATGTCATTTGTTATGTCCAATTGCTCAAACGATGAAGGACATGTCTGGTAGACCTACAGTTATTATTCAGAATGTGCATTTCCATGCCAATGATATGGAATTATTATGTTTAGCAATTTGCATATGTTTATTGGTTAAGGTTCATTATCAGACACCTGACATATATCAGGGAGTGACATGCTTCAATGTGAGAATCATATGTGAATGTGTGCACTCAGTAATACTATGGAATTTGTGCTTGCATGAAAAAAGATACAATGATATGCCTTTCCATTGAGAAACAGATTAAACCAGCTCTTCAGGTAATGGAGTTTCCCTGAGCCTTAACAACATTTAATGGACTATTTGGATTTAGGTATGCAGTGTTAGAATGGAGTTCTCACCGGTACCAATCGCAACCGGTGATTTGCCTAGGCCTACCTGATTCATTGTGCTGTGGATAGTGAAGATGAGTAGAGGTGGGTTTCTGCCTTGTATGCCTCCCTTTCTGCCAGCACAGATGTGGTGGTTGGACCGCCACAGTTAAGTCAGTGGAACACCACCTCGTAATTGGTCCGGTGTTTGCACTGGCAGTCCGCCCTCCATCAACCGCATGGCCTATCTTGCCAATGCAGCGGTCTAGATTTGCCGGCTGTGTCGGCGGGACCACAGTGGTCTTTTATCTATGTAACCGCATGCATCGTAATACGGCTGTCGGACCGCCAACACTGCAGCAGGATGACTGTCTTCCACCAAGTAGTCCCAAGTTCGCCAAACTTGTGATTAACCCTTAGTCTATGTTCATTTTGTTGGTAGAAAGGACTTTCTATAAGTACGTTGTGTGGTTAGCTGCCTCTCTGACAAGGATATTGGCTAGTGCAATCATTTTTTTAAATTTCAAATTCAAATTCGCTGTTTGTTGCATTTTTCACACTTAGTGCAGATTGTTGAGGTGCCTCCAAATGCTTTGGTTAAAATGTTAGTAACAGCTCTGTGTGGATAACGTTTTAGGAAGGTTGAGTCCTGGCTTGTTCACAATCTGTTATTATTTTATATTGAGATTAGTTGTTTGTTTTAATTTTAATGTGGTGTAATAGTTTGTAGTAAGTGCTACATTGTTCATTAGGTAATAACGTGTATATGAATGGTATATTAGTATTTTGATATTCACCATATATGGTGCATATCTGAGTGAATGGTTTTGGGGACATTTTGAATGTCCTATCCATCATCCATGTTTGACATTCACTTAGTTTTAGTAAGTTATCTGTTGTAGAAAATATTAGGGTACATTTTAATTGTTAAGGTTAATATGTAAGAGGAAGGGTTCCTCATTATATGTGGTTCTTAAGTATTCAGGAATTTAGATTTCTTGTATCTTCTAGTGGCAGTAGGGGTATATCTGGTGGCTTTTTTAATTTGTGCAAGCACAAGTTTTAAAGTAGGTATAGCTGGTAGCTGGCATGTGATTTGTTTGGGGACTTTAGGGAGTATATCTTTTAGTAGTTTAGTAGTGGGCTCTTGCGAGCCAGTCTTTGCCTGTCTTAAATTTCACAGCACATGCCTTGCTTCGATTTTGGTGATATTTGGGGGGTGGTTGTGTTCCCTTACATTAGTAACAACATCTTCTATTGTAGTGGCTCTCCCACAGAAAGCAATTGAGTAATATTGTGTACATTTTTAGTTGATAGTTTCTATGCTTGTACTTTCAATGATATAAGTGTAGCCCATGCAAGTGAGTAATTGTTTTCTCTTCTGTGACGTGATGTAACTTTCTGTTTCTGTTATTATGTCTGGAAATAGAGTAATAATACAAAGAACCAAATATTTAAAATGTATTATGCATTTATTGTTGACATACAAAATTATTGTACTTATTTTCTTTTTTATAGTTACAAACGTGTTCTTGCTAGAAAATGTAGGGCCTCATTACAGGTTTGGTGGTCCTTGCACATCCATGGCGGCAGTGGCAGTCCGATCGCCATTGGCTTGGCGGTCGGCTCATTGTATTAAGAGTCCTGCGGACCTATGGAGCAAAGACCGCTGCTGGCCCGCCGGTACTGCCAGACAGCACAGATCTCCATGGTCACGAGGCAGCACAAACAAGCCGGCAGAAACAGTGTTTCAGCCAGACACATTATGAGGTTGCACACCGCCAATGTGACTGTGGCGGTCCAACCACCATGGCTCAGCAGGCGAAAATGGAGAGTATACAGGAAGCAACTCACCTGCAGTCAGCCTAACATGTCCTGTTCCGCCATTGAGCCCATCACACATGCCCTGTTGCTGATTAGCAAAGGAGCCCAAAATCCACGCCGCTGTGGACACAACCGACTATAAGTACACACACACCTGCCTGTTTCATTACGCACAACAACAGATCATCGTGCCGTCATCCACATGATACGGGGATTCTCCTCGGGCACCAAGTACACGTGTCAATGTGTACACAGCCTGAGTCATTCACAAAGAAGGACACACTCACAGCCACAAAACTTCCCCTTTGGGCAGGTCACTCACACTGCACCACAACACTACACAAAAACACATGTCTAACCATCTCAGCACAGTGACAATGAATTGTGCACAACAGTGTGTCACACAACACCAGCAACACAGCAACATCACATCTACAAATACAATTGACACCCTAACATTCCTCACATGCCATGGACTGCCGTCACATTCAACACACATATGTATGGATGTGCCATGGAACACAAACACCACTCCCATTAAACAGCCCTGCAATGGACACACACATCACCCACATAGCAATACAATGGAAGGACAATGGGATGCACAATAGACAGAGAGACACATTTACAAAGATCACTATGCAAACAATACCTGCACAGTAGGGATGGGGGCATCAGGAGCAAACAGGGAAGGATGCTACACTGGGACACATTACACTTTGTACATGCCCCTAAAATAACATTTGAACAGCAACTGTCCCTTCAAGTATATTTGGGACACATAGTGGAACCAAGTGGCATGCCTGTCCGCACAATGTGTAAGTACAAGTCAAGAAAGCACATACAATACAACTGCATGGGTCAGACATCTAGATGAAGTAGCTGCAAGGTACACACAAACAAATGGACACACGTGCAGTCAAATGCTAAGGTGGCTAGCACAATTGAACACTCTCCATGGCTGCACAAACACAACTCGAGCTCCCACACATGAGACAAATGTATAATCCATAACAGAGGGACAAGTCTAACAGCATACATGCTCACATTGGACAACACAAGGTGAAATACTTACCATACCAAACAGAGCACAATGCAATGACACCAAAATTGCATTAACAAACGCATATCCTTAGAGCTAACATCTACCTTTGTCTTGATTGGCACCAGCACTGCCCACAAAGTCAGATTTTGCAAACAACAGCATATGGATCAGCAAGCAGGCTGAAACACACACAACTTTAGACAGACAGCACAAGATACTCAGTAACAACAAAAAAGTAGAAAAGAAATGGCAGGACTAATGTGTACCCAAAATAACAATTGTTTGGGCTTATGAGCAAGCAATGGCAAAATGTTCAAGGCCATTGGTCAGTCCATTAGTCTTTCACTGCACAGTATTGTGCCAACATTTGACTCCTATTACTGACAGGGAACCTTCAAAAGAAGGGGCATCAAGTGGGGAGGCAGGCACCTCAGGGATCATCCTTGTGGAAGGGTTGGATTTGGGATGGGTTGGTTTGGGTCGGGTGGACTCTTTCTTAGGAGGGGTGGGCTTCTTCTTGGGTGGAGGGGTATGCATGCTTGCAGGGGGGACAGGTGTGACAGGGGAGGACTTGGAGGTGGAAGGGATGGGTTGGGATGTGGGTAAGGGCCTCTTGGGTTTGGGATGGAGGGAACAGGGGAAAGGGCAAGTTAAAGAAAATCTTTCCCTAGGAACACTGGGACGGTCATCAGAAGGGGGTGGGGATTGAGGGAGTGAGGGAGTGGTTGTCTGTTGTGTCGGGGTTGATGTCATGGGTGTGTGTGTTTGTGTGAGGTATGCTTATGTTTGGGTGGTGTCTGTTGTGTGCGTCAGTATGGGTGTTTACGTGCCTTAGGGGGCTGGGAGGTGGAGGTGCTGGGTGATGGAGTGGTGGATGTGTTTGTCTATTGGGGTGGTGTCTGCAGGTATACTTGTAGAGAAGGATGTGTGTCTGTTGGAGTGGTGTCTGCAAGTATAATGGGTGTGGTGGAAGTCTGTGTGTCTGTTGGGGTGGTGTCTGCGGGTATGGTGGGTGTGGTGAATGTCTGTGTGTCTGTTGGGGTTGTGTCTGTGGGTATGGTGGGTGTGGTAGGTGTGTCACTGACCACTGTGGTGGTGCCTGTAGGTATGCTTGATGTGGTGTGTGTGCCAGTGGGGTTAGTTGGAGTGCCTAAGGAAGTAGTAGCTGATGGTGTTTGTGTGGGTGTATGTTGAGTACTCGCTTGCCGTTATGTTTTGTGCTGTTTGTGTTTATGTGTGCTGCTTTGGTGTGTTGAGGTGGGTGAGTGCACAATTGTCTGTCGGCCTGGTATAGGTAGGGGAATGGGGTATTTGGATTGGGAAGAAGGAGGTGGAGGGGGGATGGACGGTGGGGGCGACTGGCTGCCGTCCATGAGGAGGCCAGAGCCTGAAACAATCTCTGTAGGCCACACATTTTATTATGAATGCCTTCCAGGAAAGCTTTGATCTCCTGAAGTTGGCAGGCCAATCCCTGGATGGCATTCACAATTGCAGTCTGACCCACAGAGATACTCCTCAGGAGGTCAATAGGTTCCTCATTCAGTACAGCAGGGGCAACAGAGGATGGGGTGGAGGTGCCGGGGGCAAAGGATACGTCCATCCTCTTTGGTGAGCGGGCACGGCCAACTGGGTGAAGAGCAACAGGGAGGGTGGTGATAGAACTGAGGGTGGCAGACAAAGATGGTAATGCAGTATGAGTAGCCACTGGAGGAAAAATCCTGTGATGATGATGTAGACCCAGTCTCCTGCAAATACAAAGAGAAATAGGGTCACCACATGTCCCTGGTCACACTTGAACAGCTCTGATTAGCAAACATTACCATGATATCAAGTAAGTCTCTGCAACAAACTCCACCTAAGTGGCCCCTACATTTACCATACCATACCATATGCATGCATACCATTGGAATTGTCAACAATTGCCCAAAGGAAAATCAGGAACCAGACAACTACAATTGCATGATAAGTTGTGCATTCACAGTAACCATTGAACAAGTAGGAGACCACATCACCTTCAATGCTTACTTCATGGAGCATACATCATTTACCTGTTGTCATACAATAGTAGGCCATGCCAACTCCTTTCCCACAGATCACACAGGAGGTCAGGCAGACATTTTTGTCACATACACAATAACACAGCAATAAGAAATTATGCTCCCATAACATGCCCTGTTGCTGACAACAGTACAGTAGCCTGGAGACTGTAGCATGGAAATACTCATGTCACACTGGAAACGTCTCCACAATGCACACTTGACCAAGTGAAATTCTTCTCAATGGAGTCATGGAGGTAGTACCAATGTTGCTCTGATAGGCCATACATTTTTCATGGAAATGTACACTGTAGACATCATGTGCAAATTGTCATGGAGATATGTGCCAAAAAAAAACAACACAATGAATCAGCATGCCCATGGAAATCACCACTAACGTCTAGCACCCCTTTCAATTACCTACTCTGATTGCATTAGCAAAAGCCATTAAGGGCAGATTTACAAGAAAGTGGCTCATCGGTCCCGACACGCCACTTTTCTTGCATCCCTCTACCACCACCTAATGACACCATGGTTACGCCGTATTTGTAATACGGCACACTATGGCGATCGTTAGCACAAAAGTGTCAAAATGTTTGACGCTATTGTGGCGCTTTGCTGCACTAGCCTCAAAAATGTTGACACTAGTGCAGCAAAGCACAGGGAGGCCTATTGGTTACTATGGGTGCGTCATTTTAATGCCTGCTCTGAGTAGGCAACTGAACAAGTCTATCGCAAAAGAAAGAACCTCCATTCCATCAAAGTGCAAGTTGTCTGTTTGGCAGATCTCTACATCTCACATGTCTATGCCCGTTATCCGGGCTCAGCCCATGATTCCTTCATAATGCAGAACAGCATTATACCCCAGCTGATGTCACAACTGCAGCCAGAGAGGACCTGCCTAGTTGGTAAGTCATGTCTGTCCGGATTGTGTGTGTGCAATGTCAGGTGCTACAATCATGAAGTGAGGGACTCATTTTTGCACTTATTGGGAAATTTCCCAATAAGTGCAAAAATGAGTCCCTCACTTCATGATGGGACTCATTTTTGCACTTATTGGGAAATAAGTGCAAAAATGAGTCCCTCACTACATGATTGTAGCACCTGACATTGCACACACACAATTAGGCAGACATGACTTACCAACTAGGCAGGTCCTCTCTGGTTGCAGTTGTGACATCAGCTGGGGTATAGTGCTGTTCCTTGATAGGAGACTCAGCATTTCCAAACCGTCCTTAGTTATTGACTCCATTGAGGAATCCAATTATATCAGGGTAAGTCTGCTTCAATGTGGCCCATGGAAGAACACAGTGGCCAGTGGAGTGGGCTTTTGGGCTCCTGATGGCCAGATTCTACAGTCTGGACTGGACTGGCAGAGCCCTCCTCTACTCATCCGTGAAAGTGTGTCAGATCAATGTGACATGCTGCATGCTCCACAACATCACCCTGTGAAGGAATATCCCGTACATCCCAGAGGAGGGGCAGCCTGCAGTGCCAATGGGTGAGACTACTGAAATGACAGTGGTGAAGAGGTAGGGGCTGACTTGCAGGAAAATCTCATCAAGTATGTCAGTTGATGTCTTGAATGTGACTGCACGATGAACTGTAGTTGAGAGAATGTGTGGAGTTGAGTGTTTTGGAAACAGCTAGAGAGCTGATACTCTGCAATATTCAGCCAAAGTCTGCTTGGCAAGATAGCTTTTGAGACATCCCCAGCTTGATGATGTTGCTTTGTTTGTATCAGTTTTCTAGCAATGTACTTTATTTTCCATTTGCTTGCTATGTGACTTGTGTCAGAGGTATAGTATCAAGCCCATACTCCTTGTTTTTTTTTACATGTACCTTCACCATGGCATCTTCTTGTGGGCATTTCAGAGTTTTAACATTGGCAGGTATCTCCTGCTTTTCTGACATAGAAAGTGTACATGGACTGTTCCAGGTAATGTAGGTCGCAGAGTGTGGATGTATGAGACCTGCACCAAGACAGTTGGCACAGTATTTGGGTGGAGGTACAGAAGTGCACATTGCACTTGAGTTGTGTCTTGTGGTGGGCCTGATGCATCATTTGTATCATCATATGGTCTGAAAATATGGAGTCCTAGCCCTTGATCTAGTCATTTGTCCTTCACATTGGCTAAACACTCTGTTTTATGACCTGTCTAGAGCTGTAGATGTGTTTCATCATTGCAGGTCACAGTACCTGTGCAAAAACACTGACATATGTTTGTGACATACCATCAGAAACATGGGCATTGGATTATAATGGGCCTCTGATCAGGGACTGTTGTACTGCCATCTGTCCGTATCTTGGATTATGTGATGTAGTATTACTTCAGTGTGGTATGTGATAAGGCTCAAGCTGATGACATTAACCACTTCAATATTTGCCTCTTCTACAGGACAATGTCTGACAAATCCCTTCCTAACATGGTCTGGAGGTCTGTACCTTGAAATATGTACTTTGACTCAGTATGAGTCACACATTCTTGTTCCTAAAAGTTCAGACATATTGACAGCCTGTGTGTTGTACACTGGAATAAAAGTTTTGGTTTGACCACACACTTGTACTGATGTGTTGGTGTGTGATGGTTGTAAACCTGAGCTAGACACAGTGTACCTGTACTATATCCCTGCTTGCACAAGTAGCTTGTGTCTTCATATTCATAGTATGGTTCACATGGTCTTACATCTCTACATGGGGAAATGTGGAAATTAAGCAAGCAGATAATTAATTTTGATGGGGGAATTTATTGCAGTGCTAAATCTGGAAATAAATTATGGACATAAAGTAACAAAAATGAAAGTGAAGGGGTCAGTCCTGGGGAATGAAATCATTGGAGTAGATGCCACACCATTTGGAGTCCAAAGTCCAGAGTACTCCTCCCATTGAAACTAGTAGGTGGTTCGGTATCAGTCAACAGAGTGAATGTGTGGCACACAAAGGAGGTCCTTTAGGAAGAGGTCACTTGTTAGCAGTGGTGGGTGTCTTGCCATCTGGTGTGTCTGGGGCAGGTTCTTCCTGTGGCAGGGCCCCCCTTCCAGTGGCTGGCAACGATGTTGATAGGCCTGGTGATCAGCCAAAGGAAGGGGTAGACTGTTGCTGGTCAGCCATGCTCAGCATGGTGTGAATGTCCCTCAGCACCCCTCTTAGGGAGGCCATGTTGGTATTGTGGGCCTCCATCTGTTCCCATCATGCCTTGAGACTCCTGATAGACAATTAAGATGTGGCTGATGGTGTCCTGGCTAAGATCAGCTACTGTGGTCTCACCCCGCTGGCCCACAGCATCCCCCCCACGCATCCTACCCCCACATGTCTGTGCCCTTGCCACATGGTGCCCTCTCCAACTTGTTCCTGGACCCTCAATGTCTGAAGTGTTGTGCTGCAACTCAGGATACAGGACTTGGGGGCAGAAGATGGTAGACACTGTGCTTGATACACAGGTTGGGGGATGAATGGCTGCCTGTGATGATGAGGCAACTGGGCTGGGAGGTGATGTGGCGGCCACAGTGAGACTCCCTGTTGCCATCTGACCAAGTTGCCTAGATTTGCCAGAACCTTCCTCCATGTCCAGACGTCCAGGAGTGTCTTCTTCACCGAGGGCCTCATCCAGGGGGGTAATGGCAGTCTCTTCTGTGGCCTCTGTGTGGCCAGTGGCAGCTCGGCCTTTTGATGTGAAATGTACAATGCTACAGGTTGTTTTGTGACATCTACCTCCAACGGTTTAGAGTTACGGTAAGCAAAGACCTTGTAGAAAGGTAAGTTGCAGTTAATCCTATTGTGGCAAATAACCATAGTATTGGGTATATTGACATGACATGGTGAAGCATTCCTATTCATTTTGACTCAAGCAGCTGCAGAAATGTGCAGATGATTAGCACTTGGGAGGATGGCCTGAAAATGACATCTTGCCACTAGTGCAGGCAAAACAGTGGCTTTGTCGATTTGGAGGCCTAGTTGAGTGTGATAAAGGCAAACTCTAGACTTTGTTGTATATGTGCCTGGAGTCATCATGTGCCTAGTGCAGTTTGAATGTGTCTGCTGGGAATACCAATTTGGTGAGGCATTTTGAGGCCTTATGAATACTTGTTATACACAGTGGGAAAGGTGTAATTCCTCTCCTCCAATATTTCATCTTGTGTTAGCAAGTGAAGATGGAGCTATGTTGACAGATACAACTCTGAGTTGGGCATGATCTATCCTTGATGAGTCCCAGGTGTGTATACTTCATTTGAGAGTTGACACACAAGAGTACTTTGACAAGTGTCCACTATGCTGGTGTTTGGAGTTCGAGTTATAGCACCTATTAGGCTTTGCAGTCATGTCACTCCCTCTACTTCCCTCTACTTAGCAAATGGTATCCTCCCAGGTGAGTACACTTCAATTGAGAGTTGTCAAACAGGGGTCTTTAGACAAGTGAATACTGGTCTGGGTTTGGAGTCAGAGAAACAGTGCCTCCTGGGAGTTCCAGTCAGAATATTCCCTCTAATTCACATACTTGACAAATAGCATACTCCCAGGTGAGTACACTTCATTTGTGGGTTACCAAGCAATGGTATTTGGACAGGAGAACAATGGGCTGGGGAGTGGAGTAACAGTAACATCGGCTCCTGGCGTCAGTAGTCATCTCACTCCCTGTGCAACACACAATATACAAATGTAATCTCCCCAGGGGAGTACACTTCATTTGTGGTTTACCAAGCAATGATATTTGAACAGGAGAACACTGGGCTGGTTAGAGCCTCCTGGAACCAGCAGTCAAGTCACTCCCTGTACTACACACACTATACAATTGTGATCTCCCCAGGTGAGTACACTTCATTTGTGATGTACCAAACAATGGTATTTGGACAAGTGAACACTGGGCTGGTTGTTGCATTTACAGACACAGCCTCCAGGCCTTGGCAGTCATGTCAATCCCTCTACTTCCCACACTTGGCACATAGTATCCTCCCAGGTGTGTGCATTTCAATTGAGAGTTTCCAAACAGGGGTTTATTGGCAAGTGTACACTGGTGTGGTGTTTAGAGTTAGTAAAACAGTGCCTCCTGGGAGATGCTGTCAGGAAACTCTCTCTAGTACACACACTTGACAAATGTTCTCCCCCCAAGTGAGTTAAATCCTTTTGAGAGTTCACTAACAGATGTACTGGGGCAAGTGACCACTGATCTGGTGTTTGGAATTAGTGAAACAGTGTCTCCTTGGAGTTGCAGTCAGGCTATTCCCTCTACCTCCCACACTTTACAAATAGTATCCTCCTAGGTGAGTACACTTCAATTGAGAGTTTCCACACAGGGGTTTATTGGCAAGTGCACAATGGTCTGGTGTTTGGAGTTAGTGAAACAGTGCCTCCTGGGAGATGCAGTCGGGAAACTCTCTCTAGTACACACACTTGACAAATGTTCTTCCCCCAGGTGAGTTAACTTCATTTGAGAGTTCAGTAACAGATGTAATGTGGCAGGTGACCACTGGTCTGGTGTTTGGAGCTAGTGAAACAGTGCCTCCTGGGAGTTTCAGTCATATCACTCTCTCTATCACACACACTACACATATAGTATCCTCCTAGGTGAGTTCACTTCATGGGTGAGTTGCCAAACAGGGGTATTGGGACCAGTGATCACTGGTCTGGTGTTTGGAGTTGCTGAAACAGTGCCTCCTGGGAATTGCAGTCAGGTACCCCTCAGTACTATAGCCACTATACAAATGTTGTGTATTACATATCTGCACTTGGGTTCAGGCATACATTTACCTATTGAGACATACCATGAGTCCTTTCTAATTTTTTGATACTGAAAGACTTACAGGCCCCATTTCGACTTATGGCATGTGATGGGACTTCGTAGCTGTGATGTTGGGTCCAACCGTGCACTTTAGCAGTGTTTAGGCTCTGACACTCTGGGTACTGAGTGATGGTAGGGATGGTAGGGGACATGTACAAGACAGTGGCAAAAGGTAAGCTATGAGAATGCATGACATAGCATTTTGGTGACATTTTTTGTTTTGCGACTTATTAGACTTCACTTCCACTGGTATTCCTGTCAGGCCTTCAGAATGCAGGATGGCCAAGAACTTCTCCGCCCAGGGAAAGAGATGTAATGGGCCACTCGGAGGGCCACCACCAGTCTTCTTGGCCCGCAGCTGGTACCTGGAGGCCAGGGAACGGACCTTGCCCCTGGGGTAGTTCCACCTCTTCCTAATGTCCTCATTTATGCGTATGGTCGTACCGACAGCATTGACTCCATTGACTATCCTGTTCCACAGTTCCATTTTCTTAATGAGAAGAGTATGCTAGACTAGTGCTCCAAACAATTGTGGCTCTACTCTTACGATTTCATCCACCATGACTCTAAACTCATCTTCTCAAAAACGTGGATTTTTCGACCGTGACATGGTTGTGAAAGTGACTTAGTTTACAGGGGAAGTGCAATAGGGTGTGAATAGACAAAAGTGTGTGCAGAGTGTGCTATGGGATGGTGAAAAAAGAGGATGCCTAATCTTTGTAGTGTATGGGAAATAAGGTGCTCTGACTTCAGTGTTTGGCATTGGAAATGCAAAGGGTTGTTGCCTTTGAAGAGGTGTTTTTTTTAGTGTCCTTTACAGGTGTGTCCACTGTGGCAATGTGTGCCAGCTGTGTTGTTTACAAATTCAACCAATGTGCAGTTGCGTTCTACTTAGCTGACCACTAACCGCTGTGGTTCGGCCCACCTTTGGCTGACTGCAATGAAGGGTCCGCCACAGCCACTATGTGCTTGTAATATGCTCAGTGGTTGGTCGTGGTGGTGTTGGTGCTGGAGGTCGGACTGCCTATTTCCAGACCACTGCACCGCTGGCAGTCTGCAGTTTTTGCTTGGCGGTGAGCAGTCCTGCCTGTATGACTCGTAACAGGGCAGTCTGAAAGACCGCCAACACGCTGATCTTTTCAGAACCACCAACATGGCCCTCTGGCGGTCCGACCGCCTGCTCGTAATGAGGCCCATAATCTTTATTTTAAGGTTTTCCATTGGGAGTGTTGTAATGTGGGTCAGGTGACTCCTTTTTTGTTGGGGGAAAAAGTTGTGTTAGTTTGATTTTACATGTTTCTTTGTTGATATGTAGTGGGGGCTGAGGGAGTTTGATCTCATTTTTTAGGTTTTAGGGTGAGTTCATGTTTAGTAATGTTTTAAATTAACTTACTTTTTGTGTGCTATTTTCCAGGTATGTGATTGCTGTAGCTTTTCAGTAGATAAAAAGTTTCTCAATGTGGTAGCAATTCTTTTGTAGGTTCTAAAGTTAAAGACATAAAAGCAGTGGAGCCTTTGGTTACTTATTTGCTATTTTACTATGTTTAAATTAATTATTTTATTATTTGGTATAAATAACTGGTTTGCTTACTTTGGAAGGTAGTTGTATACATGTTTCCACTTCTGTTTTCAGGTTGCTTTTGGCAAATCTGCTAGAGCGTCGTCTTCTTCCAGCTTTTGTAGATTTAGGAGTAGAAAGTAGTCACATTTTATGTGCCTTTTATATTGTTAGTTTAATTGTTTATATAATTTCATTGGTTAATTTTATTTCTGGTTCATTTTTATTGGTTAGCGTTCTTTTGGTTTGATTTTTTTTCATTTCTTGCCTTTTATGGTGAACGATAATTAGTGTTTATTTTGCTATTGTTGTTTTAATTTGGAATATAATTATTTTGCGTGATGTTTAAATGTTTGTGCTTGTTGGAAATATTTTTGATTACTATTGTGATGTATTGAAGTGTATTTTTTCTGGATTATTTAAATTTAATTTAGTAAAGAAAAATGGTTATACTGTTGTTAGAATATTTATATATATTTTTTAACGTTTTTTGTTTCATGGTAAATGCTGTGATTTTTAGAGTCGGCGCACGAGCGCTCTGGCCCCAGTTGTAATCTCTCTGTGGGCTTTTAACCACACCCATGTCATGCCCATCAGTTTCGCTGGTTCGTTGGCTTGCCTTTTAAAATTCGCCTGATTTAATTTGTGAAAGGCATGCATATGTCATGCCTTTTCCAATGTTTAGCACTCCTCAACAGCACCGGTAAACTACTGAAAACATACAAGACTCCATGTTTTCCACCTGGCTTCTGGACTACTTTTTCTTTATATTTCTTACGCAGCGCGATCTTGCTGGTCAGTAGTCAAGCGCTTTGCACGACATCGATCCTGTTACCTAGATAATTACATAACTGCTGATACGTTTGACTGCTAGCGAACTTCTGTTTCCTTTTGTGTGCTCCTTCACGCTCATGCTTATTACATGGTGCTTTTAAATTGTCTCGCTTATGTAAAGCTATATTACTTTTCATTTTCAATTTATGTGCCAAGAAAAGTCCGGTTAGGACTTTACAACGCTAATAGCTCCAAATCAAACAAATGCGCGACCTATTGACTTACAAATGCTTGTTATGTTAGTAATTAAGATGATTTATTGTTGGTGTTATGAATGTCATCAATATTATGTATTGCAATATTTTTTGACTATTTACATGTTTACGATATTTTTGTTTCTGATATTTTTGTTTTTGATATAAGTAAAAATAGATACTTTTAACATCAATATTTATGTTATCGATATTTGTGGTTTTCTTAGTTAAGTATAAGAAGGACATATTTTTGTGAACGATGTTTATTTTTTTAAATATTTCTATGAATCAATATTGTTAGCATTGCTATTGTGTCATTGATCTGTTGTGGCAGAATGGGAGGGGGCAATTGGCTGGCGCACATAAGAAAATCATTAACTGATCTTCAATTTGGGTTCTTATGGGCTAATCCAAGTAAGTTAGGACACCATACACTGGAAACTGTGAAGGAGTGCAATCAGATGTTCAAGTGGGAAACTAAGGGCCTTATTTAGAGTTTGTTGGAGGGGTTACTCCATCACAACGGTGACAGATATCCCTTTAGTTGAAATATAAATCGCATAGGATATAATGGGATTTATGTTTCGGCAGACAGGATATCTATCACCGTTGGATACTGTAAATCCGGCAAACTGTAAATCAGACCCTAAGTCTGCCACGATAAGTCTAGGCAGTATTGTGAATGACGACCTTGACCGTAGGTCAGATCCGACGTACATGCCATATTTGGATACGATTCACCCAGAACAGGAAAGTATTCAGTATATTAAGTTCAGAATGGGTATTTTTCCCACTACAGAATATCTTGTAGGGTGTGCAGGACTCCCAACAGTGAATGTGGACCCTGTGTTTGTATGTTTAGAGGGAAGGGAAACATATAGAACCTCTTGCACTTTTGCACTAAGTTTGTAATAGCACGGAAATGATGGCTTCTGCAATTATTTAGGTCTTATGGACTAAATTGAATTAAGATAGCACTAGCTTTCTGCTAGGCTGATTGTGGGCATATCCCATTGAAGAACAATTGTTCAATTTTTAATGAAATTGCTTTAGATGTAATGTGTGATTTTTAAATTTTTAAGTCCCTTGCATTTTCTTGAGACATTAGTACATCTGATATGTTTTGGTCAGTATCTCATAGTTAGTTAGTTAGTCGGCTAATCAAGATTGCCCTTGTTGGCACAATGTATGCAAATATTAGAAGTCTCACTCTTGTCCTAAAATGGGGGTAGGCGAGAGGGGCTGGATTAATAATTCATAACTTGCGGTTCTTTTTTAATGGAGACTCTTAAGTATATATGTGTAACTATGGAGTTTTGAAAGTTTTACAAATATTAACAATTGGCTGTGTGTATGTATTTCTAAGGTATGAATTGTTTTTAAAGCATATGTTTAAATTGTATTAGTATATTAAATTGAAGGTATGTAGCTGAAACAATAAAGAGATTTTGTCTTTATTTGCTGAATTTCGTTTTTGTTAGCACCATGAGTCTGCACACTTTACCACTGCTAAGCAGTGCTGAAGTGCTTGTACTCTCTCTCCTAGACATGGTAAAATAGACTTACAAATGATTGGCACATGTAATTTACTTGTGAGTCCTTAGTAAAGTAGTACTACATGTACCCAGAGCCTGTAAATTAAATGCTACTAATGTGCCTGCAACAACAAGCTGATGGATGGTATGCTTGAAATAATCTCAAACACTGGCAATCGCTCAGCCCGCATCCCAATCCTTAGTTTTTTAACCACCATGTCACCTCAGCTTGGACCCATCCATATGCAAGTCAGCCTGGACCCTGCTCCAAATGGAACAGTTCACCAAAACTGCCAGGGGCAGGTCCTATCTGAACTTTAAAACAACCAACCCAGGACTGATTTCACCCTTATTATGGGCTCATCACCCAGGTATAGCTTGATTGCAGTAGCACAATGAACATGGGACCCAAATCTGGCCATACATTTATACTTAGGCAACTACAACAACAACAACAACAACAACAACAGCAACAACAACATCAACAACAACAAGGTGATGAATGGAATGCTTAAATTAATCTTACCCATTGGCAATCGTTCAAGCTGCATCCCAATCCATAGTTTTTCACTCACCACGTCACCTCAGTTTGGACCATGCCATTTACAAATCATCTTTGACCCTGTTTCAGATGGAACAGTCTAGCACGAACTGCCAGGCCAGGTCCTACCTGAACTGGAAAACAAGCAATTCAGAACCTGTTTTGCCCTTATTATGGGCTCATCAGCCAGGTATTGCTTGATTCCAGTGGCACAGTGAGCAAGAGACCCACGCCCGGGCATACCTTTGTACTTAAGGCAGCAACTGAAACAACAACAAGGTGATGGATGGATGGAATGCTTGAATTAATCCCAGCCAATGTCAATCGTTTGGACCGCATCACAATCCATCATTTTTTCTCCACCAAGCTACCTCAGTTTGGACCCAGCCATATGTAAACCAGCCTTGACCCTTCTCCAATCGGAACAGTGCAGCCCAAACTACAAGGCCAGGTCCTACCTGAATCATAAAACAAGCAACACAGGACTAGTTTTGCCCTTATTATGGGGGCTCATAAGCCAGATATAGCTTGATTCCAGTGGCCCAGTGAGCACAGGACCCACTCCTGGGCAGGTGACATGGTGTGCAAAATAATGGTGGATTGGGATGCAGCGCAAGTAATTACCAGTGACTGAAATTAATTCAAGCATTCTATTCATCACTTTTTTGCTTACTTTAGTGTGTCGCTGTAAGTGGACGCCCTGTACACACTGTATCACTCGAATTAAACTGTACCCGGCTGATGAGCCCATAGCGAGGATGCTTGTGTTTCCGATTCAGGGAGGATCTGGCTTGTTAGTTTTGGACTGGACTGCTCCGATTGGAGCAGGGTCGAGACTGAGCTGGGTCCATTCATAATCTTTTTGTACACTAATTGATTTGTAGCACTTATTGTGCCACCTACTAAAGAAGCCCTTTAAAACATGTCTTAGGCCTGCCATTGCAGCCTGTTGCAGTTTTAAACTGCCAATTCGATTTTATTTTATAAATAAACATTTTGCCAGGCCTAACCCTTTCTTTTGAGAACAGATGTTACCCCTAAGGTAGGCCCTAAACAGCCCATAGGGCAGGGCGCTTTGTATTCAAAAAGTAGGACATGAGCTTTTAAGTTTTACATGTCCTGGTAGTGAAAAACTCATAAATTAATTTGTCACTACTGTAAGGCCGATCTGGACCATTAGATAACATTGGGATACCTTATTACATTTAATAAATGCTTACATTTGATTGGGAACGGATAGGGATGTCAAATTTGCATTCAAACAAATTGTAATTTAAAATCCTCTTTAATGACAAAGTTGGATTTCAAGTCACAATTTGGAAGATGACACTTTTAGAAAGTTGGCATTTTCATGTCCCAACCATTTGGTGTCTGTGTCCTGGGTCACATGACAAGCTTGGCAGTTGGTCTTTGTGTATTCCTTGCAGAGAGCAAGACAAATGTTGGCAAGATGGGTGATCCTGTCATGATGGTGAGTGCGAAGATATTCTCTGCCCCATTTGCATTTCAAACGGCTGCCTTCAGCATAATCACAAATAAAATTGACTCTAGTCTTTTGTCACCCCATAATCTTAGAGCCGTAGCAAGTGAAAGGGAGAACCAGATGTATGAATATTGGACTTTCTGAGTCATCTATTCAGTACTTTCATGGACCTTTGGAAGATTCAGAAGAAGGACTGCCTGCTAACTGGCTGCCAGAATGGCTGCCCTGCTGCTGGATGCACTTCTTTGCCTCCCTGCTGACGCAAGAAAGAATGGCCCTGCTCCTTGAACCCGGGACCACCACAGTGGCTCCAAGGGTTATTTGGCTAGCCTCCTGTGTGAGCTACAGGAACATAATAAACTCCAGTGACCTTGAACTCCGCACCTGGCCTCTGCCTGGAGGGATCCCTAATCCCCCAAGTGGTGCCCCAAGTTCTGGACCCTTCGAAGTGGTATTAGGAGTGCTGCTCCTACCTAACTCTAAAACTTGGGACTTAGATGAAAATCCAGCAAAAAGTGCCAAGTGAGCCAACAAGGGACCTATCTGCCAGCTGATCTGCTGACTTTGCTATAACTCATGCTTCGGTCTTCTCCGCAGCAGCATGTCCTGTTCAGCGGGACCTTTTAGTGACAGTATCTGACCTCCTGGAAATCTCTACAATTATAGCTTATAGCTTCGTCCTGCTGAAGGTTTTTGTCATGCAAAAAGTTGTCTAAGTCCGAAGGTAAAAATCTTCAACGGACTCAATGGCGACAGGCTCCCATAGATGATGACACGCTCCTCGGCCTGAAAATCTAGCTTTCCCACTTAGAGCTTTTCCATCCATTATCGGCGCCTTCATTGAGACATCATCCAGAAGCTCCCCAGTGATGACACAGCCTGCTGCCTTGCCCCACTGATCTCTACTTTCTCCTGGACTTTTGCCTTGAAACGTTTTTAAGTCCAGCAGTAAGCAGAGACCAGGCCCACCATCTCCTGTGTCTGACCTGCACTTCAGCACGCTTGGCCCTAACTTTTCACACAGCCCTGGTTTTTCACAACCAAATACCTGAGGTTGGAGCTTTGATCTTTGATGTGCTATTTTTGACATACAACTTTAACAATTCATAACTCCAGTTCTACTGATTAGATGTAATTCATTTTGGTGTAATTTTATTTATTAAACTTTGTTTCTGTTTTTCTCAATTGGTTTGGGATTTTCCTTGTGTTGTCACCATATTGATGTTTGCACACTTTACACATTACCTCTAAGTTAAGCCTGACTGTTTTTGTGCCAAACTACCACAGGGTTAAGCACAGGTTAACTTAGTGACTTGTTGAGATTTACCCTGACAAGGATTGTGGTTGTTGCTTGAGAAGGGTTTCCACTCTGCTCAACCAATAACCCAGTTTCTTGCAATGCCCACAACATGTGAGGTTTGTAGTCAAACAGGGCAACCCCATATCCCATAAAGTAACATTGGTATGCCAGGAAGTAGAAAGATAATGCTCCCTATGGGGTCATCTATATATATTTTTAGGAAACGTTCACCAACATTTTCTTACTGTAGTAATTGCCAATAAAGATAGGCGCTATGGTTAGCTGAAGTACACTGGAGTAAGCCAGTCATATTGTTTTTGTTCAAAAGTCAATTTATTTTCAAACACATATGCAACAAGTATTGTCATCACCAATAGGTCTCGTCTATGAAAGAGCTGCTGGCTTTGCCAATGTCTGTTAGCCATGTTGTTAATGTTGTTGAGAAGCACGAGTGGTGTACAGTATAGCTGAAAGTTATTTAAAAAAAGGCAATATGACGTGGCCAGTGTAATTTTCTGTTTCTGAGATGGTTCCATGCCTCTTGATGCTCTCTGGATTTTGACCTTCACTGTTCCTGACAGCCTTTAATAAATGCCTGTGCTTGCAAACAAAAGGTTGTAGGAGGCTGGACTGGCTTGTAGTGAGTACCAAGGGGTACTTGCACCTTGCACCAGGCCCAGTGATCCCTTATTAGTGTATAGGGTGTCTAGCAGCTTAGGCTGATAGATAATGGTAGCTTAGCAGAGCAGCTCAGGCTGAACTAGGAGACGTGTGAAGCTACTACAGTACCACTTAGTGTCATATGCACAATATCATAAGAAAACACAATACACAGTTATACTAAAAATAAAGGTACTTTATTTTTATGACAATATGCCAAAGTATCTTAGAGTGTACCCTCAGTGAGAGGATAGGAAATATACACAAGATATATATACACAATAGCAAAAATATGCAGTATAGTCTTAGAAAACAGTGCAAACAATGTATAGTTACAATGGGATGCAATGGGGAAACATAGGGATAGGGGCAACACAAACCATATACTCCAGAAGTGGAATGCGAACCACGAATGGACCCCAAACCTATGTGACCTTGTAGAGGGTCGCTGGGACTATTAGAAAATAGTGAGAGTTAGAAAAATAACCCTCCCCAAGACCCTGAAAAGTGAGTGCAAAGTGCACTAAAGTTCCCCTAAGGACAAAATAGTCGTGTTAGAGGGAAAATGCAAGGAAAACACAAATCAGCAATGCAACAACGATGGATTCCTGACTGAGGGTACCTGTGGAACAAGGGGACCAAGTCCAAAAGTCACAAGCAACTCGGAGATGGGCAGATGCCCAAGAAATGCCAGCGGTTGGTGCAAAGAAGCTCTTACTAGGCTGAAGAACTGTGAATACTGCAGGAACGACAAGGGCTAGAGACTTCCCCTTTGGAGGATGGATCCCCCACGCCTTGGAGAGTCGTGCAGAAGTGTTTTCTTGCCGGATGGACGCCAACAAGCCTTGCTACACGCAAATCGTGCGTTTGGCGTTTTTGGACGCTCCTGGGGCCCAGGAGGGTCCAGGAGGTCGCAAATTGGACCTGCAGAGAGAGGGGACGTCGAGCAAGACAAAGAGCCCTCACTGAAGCAGGTAGCACCCGGAGAAGTGCCAGAAACAGGCACTACAAGGATGCGTGAAACGGTGCTCGCCGAAGTTGCACAAAGGAGTCCCACGTCGCCGGAGACCAACTTAGAAAGTCGTGCAATGCAGGTTAGAGTGCCGTGGACCCAGGCTTGGATGTGCACGAAGGATTTCCGCCGGAAGTGCACAGGGGCCGGAGTAGCTTGCAAAGTCGCGGTTCCCAGCAATGCAGCCCAGCGAGGTGAGGCAAGGACTTACCTCCACCAAACTTGGGCTGAAGAGTCACTGGACTGTGGGGGTCACTTGGACGGTGTCGCTGGATTCGAGGGACCTCGCTCGTCGTGCTGAGAGGAGACCCAAGGGACCGGTAATGCAGCTTTTTGGTGCCTGCGGTTGCAGGGGGAAGATTCCGTCGACCCACGGGAGATTTCTTCGGAGCTTCTGGTGCAGAGAGGAGGCAGACTAGCCCCACAGCATGCACAAGCAGGAAAACAGTCGAGAAGGCGGCAGGATCAGCGTTACAGAGTTGCAGTAGTCGTCTTTGCTACTATGTTGCAGGTTTGCAGGCTTCCAGCGCGGTCAGCGGTCGATTCCTTATCAGAAGGTGAAGAGGGAGATGCAGAGGAACTCGGCTGAGCTCATGCATTCGTTATCTAGAGTTTCCCCAGAGACAGAGACCCTAAATAGCCAGAAAAGAGGGTTTGGCTACCTAGGAGAGAGGATAGGCTACTAACACCTGAAGGAGCCTATCAGCAGGAGTCTCTGACGTCACCTGGTGGCACTGGCCACTCAGAGCAGTCCAGTGTGCCAGCAGCACCTCTGTTTCCAAGATGGCAGAGGTCTGGAGCACACTGGAGGAGCTCTGGACACCTCCCAGGGGAGGTGCAGGTCAGGGGAGTGGTCACTCCCCTTTCCTTTGTCCAGTTTCGCGCCAGAGCAGGGGCTAAGGGGTCCCTGAACCGGTGTAGACTGGCTTATGCAGAATTGGGCACCTCTGTGCCCAACAAAGCATTTCCAGAGGCTGGGGGAGGCTACTCCTCCCCTGCCTTCACACCATTTTCCAAAGGGAGAGGGTGTCACACCCTCTCTCAGAGGAAGTTCTTTGTTCTGCCATCCTGGGCCAGGCCTGGCTGGACCCCAGGAGGGCAGATGCCTGTCTGAGGGGTTGGCAGCAGCAGCAGCTGCAGTGAAACCCCAGGAAGGGCAGTTTGGCAGTACCAGGGTCTGTGCTACAGACCACTGGGATCATGGGATTGTGCCAACTATGCCAGGATGGCATAGAGGGGGCAATTCCATGATCATAGACATGTTACATGGCCATATTCGGAGTTACCATTGTGAAGCTACATATAGGTAGTGACCTATATGTAGTGCACGCGTGTAATGGTGTCCCCGCACTCACAAAGTTCAGGGAATTGGCTCTGAACAATGTGGGGGCACCTTGGCTAGTGCCAGGGTGCCCTCACACTAAGTAACTTTGCACCTAACATTTACCAGGTAAAGGTTAGACATATAGGTGACTTATAAGTTACTTAAGAGCAGTGTAAAATGGCTGTGAAATAACGTGGACGTTATTTCACTCAGGCTGCAGTGGCAGGCCTGTGTAAGAATTGTCAGAGCTCCCTATGGGTGGCAAAAGAAATGCTGCAGCCCATAGGGATCTCCTGGAACCCCAATACCCTGGGTACCTCAGTACCATATACTAGGGAATTATAAGGGTGTTCCAGTAAGCCAATGTAAATTGGTAAAAATGGTCACTAGCCTGTTAGTGACAATTTGAAAGTAATGAGAGAGCAGAACCACTGAGGTTCTGGTTAGCAGAGCCTCAGTGAGACAGTTAGGCACCACACAGGGAACATATACATGCACACCTATGAGCACTGGGGCCCTGTGTGACAGGGTCCCAGTGACACATACATATAGGCCACAAACCTATGAGCACTGGGGTCCTGACCAGCAGGACCCCAGTGACACATAACAAACATACTGAAAACCTAGTGTTTTCACTATGAGCACTGAGGCCTGGCTATCAGGATCCCAGTGAGACAGTGAAAACAGTGACAAACACCCTGACATACACTCACAAACAGGCCAAAAGTGGGGGTAACAAGGCTAGAAAGAGGCTACCTTCTCACACAACCCCCCCCCAAACGAAGGTCAATAAGGCTAACCTTGGCCAGTTGAGACTTTATTGTCTAAGTGGTGATAAGTAGAGAGTAGCTCTGCAATAGACTGGTTACTCCCTTTATCATCCACTATATGGTTACTTCCCTGTGGGGATGTAAACCACCCTGTTTGAAGTTTTTTAGCTAAGCAACAATGTGAAGATGTATTTTCAGAGTTTCTCTCAGTACGTTTTAGTTTAGAGCAGTGGGAATTGTCCACTGAACCTATTTGTAGTGATGGAAATGCCAGACAGGGATGCTGTCTCAGAAAAGCCATAGCTGGGCAAAAACTTTGTCCATCTGGCTGGAAGAGAGAACAGGGATGCTGTTTCTCTTGAGTTGGAGCAGGGCAGGGATGCTGTCCTATCAGCTCCACACTAGGGCAGGGATGCTGTCCTAAGTGTTGTGAGGCAGTGCAGAGTTTATGCACTAAAGTTTCTCTGGGAGGGTTGGAGGGATGCTCCATGTTAACTAAAATGGTGCTTTTTTTCTCACCAATGTTAGTTATCCCACAGAGAGGTACTTCCACCTCAGGGAGTCCAGCTTTGCCAGCTGATGATTCCCTTGGAACAGGTGCCACCCCAGGAGAGGTTTCTCCCACCACAGGAATAGTATCCTGAATGGTAGGGTGGTTAGGGGATACTGTGATACCCTTTTTACCTGTTGATGGAGAGGGATCCTGAGTTTTCAGGCCTTCTCTCCTTTGCTTTTTCATTTCACTTGAAATGAGAGGGAACAATTCCTCAGGGATGCCCAGCATGGCTGCATGGGCATAAAACTCTACATCAGCCCAACCTGAGGCCTCTAGGTCATTACCTAAGAGACAGTCTACAGGTAAGCTAGGTGATACCACCACCTGCTTAGGGCCAGTAACTCCACCCCAACTAAACTGAATTATAGCTAAGGGAAGAAACTTAGTGGAGTTATGGACATCAATAATCTTATACTGTTGTCCAATGATGTGTTGTTCAGGAGGCACTAGGTTTTCAGTCACCAAAGTGAAACTGGCACCTGTGTCCCTGTAGGCCAAGGCCTCAACACCATTTATTGAAACTGTCTGCCTGTACTTATCCATTGTAAGGGGACAAGCAGCCAGTGTGGCAAGGCCAATGCCACTAGGTGTGACAGAAACTGTCTTGGGACTGATTACATCAGTTTCCACTATGGACCCATAAGTGAACCCAACTACACCCTTTGCTTGACTGTTGCCAGCAGTCCCACCACTAGTACCACTACTGCTAGGGGCACTAGAGCTTGATGTATTAGTGGTGGTAGGCTCAGGGGGTTTACCTGGACAGGACTTATCCCCTGGCCTATGGCCTCTATTTTTACACACAAAGCACCAAGGCTTTTTAATGTGTGCAGGTTGGGAAGAAGAGGAAGAATTTGTTTTATCCCCACCCTCTGAAGAGTGTTTAAGATTTGAAGTGGGATCTTTGGTTTTACCCTTATCCCCATGCTTATCTTGAGATTTTTCACCATCTTTCTTCTTATTGCCATCTTTGTCACCCCCTGTATGAACTTTTCTGTTCACCCTTGTTCTGACCCATTTGTCTGCCTTCTTTCCCAATTCTTGGGGAGAGTTCAGATCAGAGTCTACCAGGTACTGGTGCAACAAATCAGACACACAATTATTAAGTATATGCTCTCTCAGGATTGTGTTATACAGGCTTTCATAATCAGTAACTTTACTGCCATGTAACCACCCCTCCAAGGCCTTCACTGCCTGGTCAATGAAATCAACCCAGTCTTGTGAAGACTCCTTTTTGGTCTCTCTGAACTTTATCCTGTACTGTTCAGTGGTTAAGCCATAACCATCCAGGAGTGCATTCTTAAGAACTGTAAAATTATTGGCATCATTTTCTTTCACAGTAAGGAGCCTATCCCTACCTTTTCCACTAAATGATAGCCATAGGATAGCAGCCCACTGCTTTTGAGGGACATCCTGTACAGCACAGGCCCTCTCAAGTGCAGCAAACCACTTGTTAATGTCATCCCCCTCCTTATAAGGGGGAACTATCTTGTGCAGATCTCTGGAATCATGCTCTTTTGCAGGATGACTATGGGGAATACTGCTGCTGCCACCATGGGTATCTAAACCCAACTTCTGTCTTTCCTTCTCTAATTCTAAAGACTGTCTATCCAAATCCAGCTGTTGCTTCTTGAGCTTCAGTCTGGTTTGTTCCACTCTCAATCTATTGAGCTCCCTTTCTAACAATCTGTCATCAGGGTGGGTGGGAGGGACATTTCTAGATACAGAGGTATGATGGGAATGAACAGAAGGAGACCTGTCCCTTACAGAGGGCACCCTAACAGCTTGGCTACCAGCATAATGTGAGAGCACATCATCAGTATGATGTGATTCAACCTCTGTACCAACTATGCTAGACTGTCTAGTAATGGGCAGGCTGAGAAGTTTCTTTCCTGAACCTTTTCCTGGGGGAGTCCCTGGATCAGATTGAGAACCATTAGCTACTTTTTCTACAGATTGGGCACTTATGGCCTTATCCTGTACTCTAAGCATATTAATTAACAGTTCTAAGGAAGGATTCTTCCCTACACTCAAACCTCTCTCTATGCAGAGACTCCTTGCTCCTTTCCAGCTAAGGTGATCATATGCAAGTTTGGACAGTTCAACATTTTTTCCTGTGCCAGACATTTTTTTAGAGAGAGTTAAAGTGATAGCAAAAGAGAAAAAAGTTTTCAGAACTTTTTGGAAAGACAGAAAAAAAACTTTTTAAACTTTTAAGAACTTTTTGAAAGTTTAGAAGTACTTTTCAGCACTTAGAAAAGAGTGAAAAGAGGAAATGCAAAACTTTTTGGCTATGTGTATATACACTGACCTTGTTTTGTATATTTTTCTCTTATGAAAAGTACAATGACAAGAGTGGTAAGTAGTCTCAAAGCACTTATCCCACCGCTGCACAACCAATGTAGGAGGCTGGACTGGCTTGTAGTGAGTACCAAGGGGTACTTGCACCTTGCACCAGGCCCAGTGATCCCTTATTAGTGTATAGGGTGTCTAGCAGCTTAGGCTGATAGATAATGGTAGCTTAGCAGAGCAGCTCAGGCTGAACTAGGAGACGTGTGAAGCTACTACAGTACCACTTAGTGTCATATGCACAATATCATAAGAAAACACAATACACAGTTATACTAAAAATAAAGGTACTTTATTTTTATGACAATATGCCAAAGTATCTTAGAGTGTACCCTCAGTGAGAGGATAGGAAATATACACAAGATATATATACACAATAGCAAAAATATGCAGTATAGTCTTAGAAAACAGTGCAAACAATGTATAGTTACAATAGGATGCAATGGGGAAACATAGGGATAGGGGCAACACAAACCATATACTCCAGAAGTGGAATGCGAACCACGAATGGACCCCAAACCTATGTGACCTTGTAGAGGGTCGCTGGGACTATTAGAAAATAGTGAGAGTTAGAAAAATAACCCTCCCCAAGACCCTGAAAAGTGAGTGCAAAGTGCACTAAAGTTCCCCTAAGGACAAAATAGTCGTGTTAGAGGGAAAATGCAAGGAAAACACAAATCAGCAATGCAACAACGATGGATTCCTGACTGAGGGTACCTGTGGAACAAGGGGACCAAGTCCAAAAGTCACAAGCAACTCGGAGATGGGCAGATGCCGAAGAAATGCCAGCGGTTGGTGCAAAGAAGCTCTTACTAGGCTGAAGAACTGTGAATACTGCAGGAACGACAAGGGCTAGAGACTTCCCCTTTGGAGGATGGATCCCCCACGCCTTGGAGAGTCGTGCAGAAGTGTTTTCTTGCCGGATGGACGCCAACAAGCCTTGCTACATGCAAATCGTGCGTTTGGCGTTTTTGGACGCTCCTGGGGCCCAGGAGGGTCCAGGAGGTCGCAAATTGGACCTGCAGAGAGAGGGGACGTCGAGCAAGACAAAGAGCCCTCACTGAAGCAGGTAGCACCCGGAGAAGTGCCAGAAACAGGCACTACAAGGATGCGTGAAACGGTGCTCGCCGAAGTTGCACAAAGGAGTCCCACGTCGCCGGAGACCAACTTAGAAAGTCGTGCAATGCAGGTTAGAGTGCCGTGGACCCAGGCTTGGATGTGCACGAAGGATTTCCGCCGGAAGTGCACAGGGGCCGGAGTAGCTTGCAAAGTCGCGGTTCCCAGCAATGCAGCCCAGCGAGGTGAGGCAAGGACTTACCTCCACCAAACTTGGGCTGAAGAGTCACTGGACTGTGGGGGTCACTTGGACGGTGTCGCTGGATTCGAGGGACCTCGCTCGTCGTGCTGAGAGGAGACCCAAGGGACCGGTAATGCAGCTTTTTGGTGCCTGCGGTTGCAGGGGGAAGATTCCGTCGACCCACGGGAGATTTCTTCGGAGCTTCTGGTGCAGAGAGGAGGCAGACTAGCCCCACAGCATGCACAAGCAGGAAAACAGTCGAGAAGGCGGCAGGATCAGCGTTACAGAGTTGCAGTAGTCGTCTTTGCTACTATGTTGCAGGTTTGCAGGCTTCCAGCGCGGTCAGCGGTCGATTCCTTATCAGAAGGTGAAGAGGGAGATGCAGAGGAACTCGGCTGAGCTCATGCATTCGTTATCTAGAGTTTCCCCAGAGACAGAGACCCTAAATAGCCAGAAAAGAGGGTTTGGCTACCTAGGAGAGAGGATAGGCTACTAACACCTGAAGGAGCCTATCAGCAGGAGTCTCTGACGTCACCTGGTGGCACTGGCCACTCAGAGCAGTCCAGTGTGCCAGCAGCACCTCTGTTTCCAAGATGGCAGAGGTCTGGAGCACACTGGAGGAGCTCTGGACACCTCCCAGGGGAGGTGCAGGTCAGGGGAGTGGTCACTCCCCTTTCCTTTGTCCAGTTTCGCGCCAGAGCAGGGGCTAAGGGGTCCCTGAACCGGTGTAGACTGGCTTATGCAGAATTGGGCACCTCTGTGCCCAACAAAGCATTTCCAGAGGCTGGGGGAGGCTACTCCTCCCCTGCCTTCACACCATTTTCCAAAGGGAGAGGGTGTCACACCCTCTCTCAGAGGAAGTTCTTTGTTCTGCCATCCTGGGCCAGGCCTGGCTGGACCCCAGGAGGGCAGATGCCTGTCTGAGGGGTTGGCAGCAGCAGCAGCTGCAGTGAAACCCCAGGAAGGGCAGTTTGGCAGTACCAGGGTCTGTGCTACAGACCACTGGGATCATGGGATTGTGCCAACTATGCCAGGATGGCATAGAGGGGGCAATTCCATGATCATAGACATGTTACATGGCCATATTCGGAGTTACCATTGTGAAGCTACATATAGGTAGTGACCTATATGTAGTGCACGCGTGTAATGGTGTCCCCGCACTCACAAAGTTCAGGGAATTGGCTCTGAACAATGTGGGGGCACCTTGGCTAGTGCCAGGGTGCCCTCACACTAAGTAACTTTGCACCTAACATTTACCAGGTAAAGGTTAGACATATAGGTGACTTATAAGTTACTTAAGAGCAGTGTAAAATGGCTGTGAAATAACGTGGACGTTATTTCACTCAGGCTGCAGTGGCAGGCCTGTGTAAGAATTGTCAGAGCTCCCTATGGGTGGCAAAAGAAATGCTGCAGCCCATAGGGATCTCCTGGAACCCCAATACCCTGGGTACCTCAGTACCATATACTAGGGAATTATAAGGGTGTTCCAGTAAGCCAATGTAAATTGGTAAAAATGGTCACTAGCCTGTTAGTGACAATTTGAAAGTAATGAGAGAGCATAACCACTGAGGTTCTGGTTAGCAGAGCCTCAGTGAGACAGTTAGGCACCACACAGGGAACATATACATGCACACCTATGAGCACTGGGGCCCTGTGTGACAGGGTCCCAGTGACACATACATATAGGCCACAAACCTATGAGCACTGGGGTCCTGACCAGCAGGACCCCAGTGACACATAACAAACATACTGAAAACCTAGTGTTTTCACTATGAGCACTGAGGCCTGGCTATCAGGATCCCAGTGAGACAGTGAAAACAGTGACAAACACCCTGACATACACTCACAAACAGGCCAAAAGTGGGGGTAACAAGGCTAGAAAGAGGCTACCTTCTCACAAAGGTCTGCTTATGTTTTCAACTTTTTTCTGCTTCTATTTTCTTCACTTTTATCTCAACCTGTTCAATAATCCGGGTCAGCTCCTTGATGTCGGCTATCTTCTTCAGGAGTCGTCGACCAAGTAATTCAGATTGACTTCACTCGATGATCCAAAGATGAGGAGGTGTTTTTCAGTTGTGTAATTGTCAAAATCGCAGTGTTGTACTAGACATTTTAGGTGGGTAATGAAATCCTGCCTCTGACTGTTTCTTTTTTTCTCATGTTTATTTGCTCTCAATTTTTTTTAATTCACTGCATTAATAAATGCATTTTACTAATTTAGTAATTAATAATTGCATTCCTGAAGGACGCATTGTCTCAATGACTTAATGATCCAATTGTACCCTGAAACCTTTCTGTAATGGGACACTTTTTGAAGGATCAAATTCATATTCTTGCGCAAATTCAGTTAGTTTATCACATGTAGTTGCTGCACGCCTGGTCATTTCTGTGCTGAAATAAATCAGCTCTTTTTCTTGGTATTGATTCACATGTCCAAGATCTAAACATCCTCTGATCATTTCTTCTAGTTCTGCTTTTAGTCCTGGACATTTAACGGTCTTTTCTTCTCTATCTCCTGTGCAATGACAACCTGATTTTCTGCAGTTTCTTCAAACTATGGGGTAAAAAATCCTATCTAAACCTGGTTATTGGTGCAGTTAAGACAATCCTTCTCCCTTCCCTCAATGACTGATCAGTTTGTTGTGGTGTCGAAGCAAAAATCTTTGAATTCAGTGATGTCAGGATGAACCCTGCCACAGTTGCTCCACCAACAGCTCCTTCAACTACAGCATTTGGGACAATATTAACCGGAGCAGTTGCTGTGCGAATCTCTAATGGCTGTGTCATTGTAACTCTAGTGACAGGTGCCGATACAGTCATAATAGAAGCAGTAACCCCTGATGGTGTCACTGTAGGACAATTCTCAATTTGGGCAGGCACAGCATTAGTAATAACAGGTTGTATAATAGGCTGTGCCATCTGTAATGGTCTTCCAATTTGAATCACATTCGGGTCAACAGGGGCTGCAGCCACTGTCACATTAGATGTTGATGCACCCTCAGTGTTTGGTACAGGGGCCACATAAGGTGGTGGACACCAAAATCTCATCACCTTAATCACTATTAGAGTCTGATGTCTTTTCATCTTTTTCATCATTATCCCTCTGGATTTTATTCTTTTTCAGCTTCTTTGGTTTTTCAGTAGCAATTGCTGGGTACCGTCTAGTTCCCTCAACCGTGGCTTTTCCGTGCCTCTGCTATTGCTCATCCCATCTAGCATCTGCATAATTAGGCACTGCTCTCTTAGCCTTGATCTGATATTTATCTTTCTCTCTAGCATGTGCAGTTTTCTCCCAAGCAGTTAATGCTTTGTAGTGTGTAGGTCTAGGTGGTGGCTCAAAGGACCCTCATCTTATCTTCAGTGATCTTGCATCATTTGACAAAGCCACAAACATGCATGCAACCCCATTTTCGTTGCCATATAATGTGCTGGTGTACTCTCAGAAGTGTTTCTTCACCTTCCTGTACCAGAATGGTCACATCACCTCTCACCAAACCTTTAAGAGTTTTCAAACATTTCATGATTTCTGATTTTTCAACAAATAGTAAACAATTCAAATCACCAATGTTTTGATTCTATTCCATATGCGTCAGTTGATTAGTAAACCTGTCTCTCAATCTCAGTGTGGCTCTGCATGCAGACTATCCAGTATCTGCACGGCTTTTCACACCAACCGACCAATACCAGCGTGGCACAAAATTACATCACTCCTCATTCCTTGTAACAATTTGCCCTCCTTTGCAATTTGTTTCTCATACACACAATTCTACAACTCAAAGCAAACACAAATAAACAATCTTTGTCTGCTTCTCTAAAGAAAACAAAGGCAATTCAACAACCACAATATTTAGGTTTTGACACCCTCTGACTTTTTTTTTCAAATAGAAAGATTCTTCACTCACACAAATGAAATCTCGACCAGTGGGAAATCACCCTAATCAATGCAGCTTCACCTTTGTGTAGTAGGTTCCACTAGCACCAATCAATATTAGTACAATCATAATAAATCGTTATTGACGATATCTCAGTTGTACTATGTACAGTACCTCATTACCTGCACCACAAATCTTTAGCAGAAAAGACAACCATAAATGAACTCTTATTTATCTAACTTGGGATCTTGGATTACTGTGGAGTCTGATAACCTCTTTAGCAACCTCCTTCCATTAATCTTTAAAATTTGGGCTTTGGGCTTCGGGACATGGGCATCTCTCTAAATCAGGACATTTAATTATAGCCCCTCTTTCTCATAACACACCATTCCTCTGCTATCAAATTGCTACAGCGGGGATCTTAGTTAAATTATTGGTTTACAAGAAAACTCATCACCTCATCAGGGAGAAATCTTCACTGTAACCGGGTCAGGGCTTTAGATTTTTGATTCTAAGGTAAATTAATCAGGAGCTGTAGATCACATTAAAATGTCATCACAATTTCTATTCTACTTTTAGTCAATAATGAGAGGTTGAGTTGAGTCAAAAGATTTATTAATCAATTGTCTCAGTAACTCGGCTTTATTAGAATGAGCATAAACATTCTGCAATATCAATCATTAGTTTGCCTATAATCAAATTGAATAATCAATAAATCATAATAAGTGCATTTTGTGTGTTCTAGAAAGAAAATATCCATATACTAGGAATGGCAATGAGAAGGTGTCAGTTAGAAACCCATACAGAGTTTACATTTTGAGGAAGTGAAATCATAATCATAAAGCTTTAGCATCAAACCTCAGCTAAGTAAAACAATAATCATTGAAATCTGAACTTCTTATAAAGAGAGATTCAAGAACTTTGGTAGAGTCTCAGAGCAACAGGGCAATGGGAAATGTAGGTAAGTGGAGCAGCATAGAATAGTGTGGTAGTCTACTCTAAGAACGCACACTGTTCTAAACATAACATACCTTTATGCATTTGTTGTTTCTTCTTTCTCCAATGAGCCAATCATCTGTCAATGCTCTCAGGGGAACAGGATCACTGGCAACATTTGTAACCACAACTATTTCCTCTCAACTAACTGATTTGTTCCTTTGTTGAATGTTTATTTCTCCTGTTCAAAACTACTTTCCGTGTGTGAACTCTCATAACTATCTTTCTAAATAACAAGTCTATTCAGCATCAACATTCTTCAACTCATTTGGTCGCGCCTCATAACTAATTGACTCACATCTTCTACTTTCTTTCTTTTCTTTGTGTATTTTCCATTATTTCACATTTTGCAGAAGAGCCTTGTCCTTCAAGATGGCTGCCCCTTTACTTGCAATGAGGTTGCCTGACTTCAAATTGGCGTCTTCATGTGTTCGGGGACTTCCTGGCCCTTCAAAATGAGACCCCCGTTGATTTTAGTGGGGGCCTCCTGACTTTAAGGACTTTAAGATGGCTGTCCGAGGTCCTGCCTCTCAGGAGTTTTCAGTGTTTTCATCTGACAAGAATAGGGCTTTCTAAATGGTAGCATGCATGTTCAGCTGCTGTTTTGTGTAGTGTGCTGCATACCTTGAGGTTTTCTTTTCTTGCCTCAAGGTGACATTTTTCTCAGCCTGGAGTCCACGGCCACTTCACTCCTCAGTCTCCACGGTCATGGTTCTTTTTTATTGGTGGTAGGTGACCGGAGTTAGGATACCAATGTTGCCTCTCAAATTAGCAGGGTTTGATCCCCTATGTCACTTTCTCCTTGCCTGTAGTGACCGAGCTTGAGTTCCAGTGTAATTTTCTCCTTTCCTGCAGGTGACCAGGGTTGGATTCTCACTGTTGCTCCTTCTTGGGTCCTACTATCCCACCTTTGTTGCCTGGTGGAGAATTTGTTGTCCACAGATTGGATGCCAGACACATATAGGAGAACAGCTTTCTTTTTTTTATTTGTAAATGTACAGATACAGAGAGGGAGCATGAGTGTGAAAAGACCACAGGACAAAAAAAGAGACATGACCAGTCATAGTTCTTCTTTTTCTTATGGCAGGTGAGGAGTGGGTAACATGGACAAAGGCAATGGGGAAGAAGCAACAAGGACACCTCTCTCCCTCCTTATTAACCACCCAGGCGATCGCCCGCAACTTCTCCTGACAAGACACAGTAATATTGCCAACCCTCAGTTCTCCGTTTATACTCCCCTACACCCGCAGTTCATCAACCCCACTCTTATGCAGCCTCATTCCAATCTGTGTGGAATGCAGTATATAGTACATGCCTGATTGCCCCACGTAAACACCTCCATCCCCTGGATTATCATTGCACCTTCCATCTCTGGGTCTGATTATTGTCTTTTTGCAAACTGTGTATACAGGCGAAGTAGTTGTATAATGCAAAAATCAATAAAAAAATTTTTTTTTTAAAACAAAAGAAGCAAGACGGACAAGGGTAGTGGGAGGGAGAAGAAGCAACATGGACAATAATCGGAGAGTGGGAGGGAAAAAGCAACATGGACAAGGACGACAGGGGAAGAAGAAAACTAAAAATAGTACCTCAAACACAGTGTGATCAGCGGAAGGACAGCAGTCAAGGTGCAGCAATCCCTACTTGCTCCAACAGAAAGAAGAGGAAGTGAAGCCAGCACGCACTGGTCAATTAGAAGGCAGCAAATAAGAGTGACAAGAAAGCCAACAAATGGTAAGCAGTGGGTGGGCTGCAAGCTCATTGTTGAATACAATACCTCTAGCAAGTGAGAAAGCATGCAGCTCAAACGCTTCCACAGGCAAGACTGAAAAAGAAGTAGCTGAATTATAACCAGGTGGCACAAGCACTTACAGTGTTTGGGGCTCAATACAAGTGCTCCGGGAAGTGTATGGGTTTGGTGGCATAATACATTCCACACTGCTGGGATTCTTAAGGTTCATCACAAAATCCTTAGGAATTAAACACTTCTAGAGTTAACGGGACTTCCTTATAGTTAACTCCAGGGGTGTTTAATTGAGGGAGTTTCTGATTTGATCCCTGAGAACACCCAGAGAAAGGAGGAATTACAAGGAGAATTGGTAATGCTGCATGTGATTCCCCTAGTAATTTTACATTCTCATCTGCACTTTCCCAAAGGCGTTTTAGCCCAGGAAAACCCAGATTTTAAAGAAAATAATTCCCTAGATCGATACACTAGTCTCCTATGATTGCAAGGCCTGTTTCACTGATTTTGTAACAATAATTGAAAGAGTAACTCCTGAGTTTAGAAGCTTTTTAGAGGTTTACTTCAATTGCCTTGCAGGTTCAGTAGCTTGCTGAGTGCAGTCAATGTTGTTACATCAGAACAGGTAATAAATAGGTAGCCAGGAAATGTTATGAATATTGATTATAAACAGTAAGGTACTGCCTACAAGTTATTCTTGAGTTATTCACCCAAGGACTATAAAAGTAAAAACAGTCAACCAGTCCTAGTAACATCAACTGGACAAAGTATCAATATGGAGACATTTTTTTCCTTTAAATTTGGGTGCACCCACCCAACAACCCACCAGTTACTCAAAGAACGTTGTTCATAGTTAGAGACAGCTTTTAATAATACATGCAAATTACTGTCTCCTTGGTGTAAATGAGTCCATATGTAACACTTGTAAATAGACCATTACCAGAATTGTTAAACCTGCAGTGTATATCATATATTGGCCCAGATATACAAAGGTGTAGAATACTGATTCCCAAATTGGGAATTTTGTTAAATCGCAATTTGGTATTCTTGATGTATCATAGTGACCCTGCCTAAATTTGTGAATAGTTATGATTCGCATTAACAATTTAGTGATTTCCTATTACAGATTCTATAAATTGCTAATTGTAGTGTCGGCGGCAGCCAGCACTTGATAAATAAACACACACAACACCATGATAGGTTTATGTCCTGACCCAGTGTGCGGCGTTAGATGTGCGTTACGTCTCCCGGGGTCTATCTTTCTTTCCGTGTGCTGTCACATCTAACCTCACACGCTGGCCACACCTTTATTATATAACCTCGGTCACATGACCAGAGACAGGGTTCATTTAGGCCAAAATCTGAGGGGGAACTCTCGGTGTGAAACCTGTCACCGCCCCTCCAGACTTTCCATCAATAGTAGTGCCCAGCGACTAGTTACGTCACTGGCGTGACACTACATTCCTCCTAAAAATTAAAAACACAGAACTACATAAATTGCAGATGCCTTTGACTAACTAACCATCAGTCACATGGTCACGCAGCTTCACCGAGGGAGCTGAGTTACTGTGCAGATAGTACCTGGTGCTTTCAGATCTTCCCCGGCTGGCACTGAGTGTCTCATTACTAGCGGGCATACCGTCTGACGATGCATTGGGCAGGCTTTCGTCAATTGTCTTGCGACAAGGAACATCGTTGTCATCATCGTCATCATACACTGATGGGTGATCACCTGCTGACTCCGAGGACACTTCCACTGGACGAGGTGCGGTAGGGGAACAAAACCTTTTAAACAACGATACGTTGTGTTTCACAAGATCCGTGCCACGTCCAGCTACCACTGAAGATCCGTGCCATTTCACAACTAGCCACAGAGCAGGGTCAAAAGGCATGCGGAATTTACTGCCCGGGGATAGTTCTTTGAGCAGTACTAGATCACCCACTTTGAGGTCTGATTGTCAAGCTCTTCTACGAACACTGGCATATTTATTGTTGGCCAAATGTCGTTTATGCACTTTGTCTGGATCCTCAGAACCAGGAACCCAGGACTGGTGGTGTGGTATTGAGTCGATGATCGCTCTCCCAAAAACCACATGCCCCGGTGCTCTGTTGGTTGTAGAGTGAGGGTTCTGGAGGTAATTCCTTAGGAACGAGTATATCACATGCTGTACTGGCTGCCTACTCACATGTGCAATACGTATCACCTTATTCAAGGTCTTCATAAAACGCTCGACTTCGCCATTGGCTTGTGGCCACCATGGGGTGATCCGTTTATGTCGAACGCCAGCAATTTCTAGATACCCAGCTAACTCTCGGCTCTGAAATGGTGGACCATTGTCTGTCTTGATTTCTGCGATGAGTCCATGGGTGGCCATGATTTTCTCGATATGGGGTATGACTATCTCAGCTGAGATAAAGGGGAGAATCTCGACTTCTCAATATTTTGAAAAGTCATCGATCATGACCATGGTATGCCGGCCATCCAGGAGGCTCCCAAAGTCTAGGCTGGCTGACTTCCAAGGTGATGTGGGACCTGGCTCCGTTTCTACTGGAGTTGGTCGGCTAGGTTCCCCTGATGCTTGACACCATTCACATGTTTTTACCGTACTTTCCACCAACTCATCCTTGGACCTCAGACGATTTTTTGTCTTAACAATTCCTTGATGTCCATTATGGGCGAGTTGTACCACTCTGGATGTGAGAGGTGTGGGGATTACCAGCTGGCACCCTCTAAGGAGACACCCTTCAGCATCTACTGTTAATTCATCTCGTACATGATATAGGCTTCCTAGGATGCACTGAGCAGAGACTGTCATGGTCGAGAGTTGTTTCTTGACTTGGAACCATTGATTGTCTTTTGTAGCTTGCAGAGCTTTCTGGAGGCATTAATCTCCGGCTGTCACTTGGACTACTGCTTCCACTGACAGAGGCAGTGGTCTGGACCTGTCGGAGATAAGCTTGACGTATTCTTCAGTTTCTTCCGCGTCACATACCTCGTGGTGTGAGGCAGCTCGGGGATGCCGGGAGAGGTAATCACCCGGTTTGTCTGAGCCTGGGCGGTACTCCAACTGGCACCCGTAATCCTGCAGTTGGAGCATCCATTTCTCAATTCTCGGAGGTGGCTTTGAGGCAGTGGTATGACAGGTTTGTGGTCAGTGGTGACCAAAAAGGGGTGGCACATAGATGATGAAGTGTTTGCATCCCCAGTGGACCACGATAGCTTCCTTTTCGATTTGGGAATACCTCTGTTCCGTCTCTGTGAGGGATCTACTTGCAAAGGCTACCGGGGACCAGTCGCCTTCATCTTGCTTTTGGAACAACACTGCACCCAGGCCTTTTGGGCCGGCATCGACAGCGACTTTGGTGTCTCTCTGAACGTCCGTTGTTGACTTGGGCCCCAGGTCCAGGGTTCTGATGAAATGGTTCGGTTTCCCCCAAACAACAATTTTTTTTCCTTTCACCGGGCATTCGGTTAGATTGTGTGGTGGACCGCCACAGTGCCCACATGTTCTTGTCGGTGGTTTATATGTGTGATGTTTTGCTCTATTGGCGGGCATAGCCATGGCGTTGACAGCCTCTTCTTTGACTGGCCTTTGTAGTGCTGCCTCCATATGTGACGCTCGGGCTTTTGATAGTTCTTTCGTGCATCCCATCATGAGAAATGTCAGTCAGGGACCTTCCAGACTCTTTGAGAATGCGTTCTCTCAGTTTTGTCGATGCCCACCCTTGTATTATCTGCCCCCGTATCTCTTCTGCTTCATCTGTGAATCTACAGGTGCTGGACAAATCACGCAGTCTCCTGTGGAAAGAGTCAATAGACTCTTCCATGTGTTGTCGGGCTTGCCTGAAAACGAACCGCTCGTAGTCAGTATTGGCCATGGGCTCGAAATGTCTATTGAGGGCCGCTATTAAGGTGGTATGTGTCTTGGGGGTGTCTTCGACAAGGTTTTTGGAGATTTTGAAAATTTATTTCCCTCCCAAATGTATAAGCAGGGCCTGTTTTTGTGCATCTTCCACTTTTGTCACCTCAAAAAATAGTAGGACTTTCTCCACCCACTCCTTCCATTTTGGAGCCTGTGTAGACGGGGCTCCCTCCACGACGAAGGGTACAACAGGCGGAATGATCGACATGGCATAGGAGATGGGGGTATCTACTGGGTAGAAGATGTACGGTGAGGTTACCACATGGCACCTGGACGGTAAGCTGAGTCCACAAAGAGAGGAACAGCAGGAACAGCGTAGGACCCAGTCAGCAAGGATGCAGAACAGCTACAGAGGCTGGCACTTGAAGAGGTAAGTGTATAGACGGGGCAGCAAAATGACAAATGGTCCTTTGGGACGAGCCCTACTTGAGAAACAGGGCATTTGACATGCGCCACAAGAACTGCCAGCACACGGTGCGAGCGGCAGCGTCGGATCAACAAAGAACCCAGGGGCGTGGCCGGGCTGAGAATAGTGAGGTAACACTCACGCTGGGGCCACGTGGTCAAACTCGATGCGGCAGGCTGTCGGGCCTTGAAAGGAAGAACACACTCACCGAGGCGTGAGCGGTGGTGTCTGCAGCAACAGACGGCAGGCCGGGCGGCCCGAGGGCAGTCTGTGCTTTGCAGCCCACGTGGCACAAGCACAACGATCAGAGAGGCCGCCACGGGGTGCAGAGCGCAGCATATGTGACACCCTCATCGCCAAACTTGTAGTGTCGTCAGCAGCCCGCACTCGATAAATAAACACAAACAACACCGTGATGGGTTTATGTGCTGACCCGGTGTGCGGTGTTAGATGTGCGTTACGTCTCCCTGGGTCTATCTTTCTTTCCGTGTACCGTCACATCTAACCTCACACCCCGGCCACACCTTTATTATATAACCTCGGTCACAGGACCAGAGGCAGGGTTCATTCAGGCCAAAACTTGAGGGGGAACTCTCGGTGTGAAAAATGTCACCCCCCCTCTAGACTTTCTATCAATAGTAGTGCCCAGCGACCAGTTAAGTCACTGGCGCGACACTACACTAATCAGTGTTCAGGAATCGCGAAGTGTGAAAGTTTGGGAACATCTTGATGACATCAAAATGAGGACTTGCTTTATTTAACTCATGCACTCTACAGTAATCTATAACAAATCGGAAGGCAGATTTTGTTAGCTGAGTGTACTGTTCACAAACTAGAGGCGTTTGGAACTACATTCGTACATTACGTCCCTAGAGGAGACAAAAAAAGGAAACTGGAGGCTGCAAAAGGAACTTAAATTCGTTGGGAAAGAGCCGGAGATGCTCACTAAGGAACATGTTCTTCACAATGATGAGCTATTTAGTAAAAGCTCATTTCAGGTTCATGATAACCAGAAGAAACAACTTTGGAAGATAATCCAAGTCAATACCATTGACGAGGTAAGGAAGCCGAGGTACAATATGTGCTCATGGACAAAAGAAAAAGTTGCAAATAGACTTGCTGAGCCTCAAGGAACAGGTGGGGGTCTAGAAACGCAACCGCCTCCAACACCTTTTGAAGGCCTCATACAAAGCACTTTTCAGCCAGAAAGTATAGTTGGACTTTGTCAAATGTATAATGTCCCACCCACTACATCCCAAGGTAAGTGTGAAATGATTAAATGTTTATTTTAAAGATGAATAGTTACAAACATACTTAAGTGAAAAACATGCCAGAGCAATGTTTACTATTACCTTTCTGATGCATTCTCCGGGATGTAGTCCATAGACTTCTGTCCATTTTTAACAGTAATTTTGGCTTTCGCAAAATATCTGTAAACACATTTATGTATATTTAAAAATATTATTTTTAAAGAAAACTGTTTTTTTTTATTTCTTTAAACCTTAAAGATGTAGCTTTTCTTTTCAGCATACTAGAAACTTTTTGGTATATATCACAGATGTCCCAAAAACAATGGGGGAAGATTCCAAGCTGGAAGCACCTCAAGACACTCCCTCTGACATGGAAGAAGACAATGCAACTACACACACAACAGCACCTGTTCCATCCAGACACAGAGCAGTTGTCTCTCCGCTGTCAGATTTCCCTCAGGTATCAGAGGACCAAACAACAGGCAGTGGGACGACGAAACCTGCTATAAGAACCAGACACGTGGATAGGAGGCTTTTCCCCTGTGGTTAAAGTGCTTTCAGTTTGAGAAGTTCAGGCAGTGTTAAGTTTACATATGTTGGTTACACTACAGCTGACTTTGGTGGCTTTGGGGCCATAATGTTGGCAGTGTAGCATCCAAACAATAAGAACATACAGGGGGTCATTCCGACTGCCGCCGGCGGCGGTAACCGCACGCCTGGCGGGAGCCGCCGAATGACCGCACCGCGGTCAAATGACCGCAGCGGTCATTCTGAGTTTCCTGCTGGGCTGGCGAGCGACCGCCAGAAGGCCGCCCGCCCGCCCAGCGGGAAACCCCCTTCCACGAGGATGCCGGCTCCGAATGGAGCCGGTGGAGTGGAAGGGGTGCGACGGGTGCAGTTGCACCCATCGCGATTTTCAGTGTCTGCCATGTAGACACTGAAAATCTTAATGGGACCCTGTTAGGGGACCCCTGCACTGCCTATGCCAGTGGCCCCACGACACCCGTTCCCGCCATCCTGTTCCTGGAGGTAACAACCGCCAGGAACAGGATGGCGGGAAGGGGGTCGGAATCCCCATGGTGGCGCTGCAAGCAGCGCCGCCATGGAGGATTCCCTTGGGCAGGGGTAAACCGGCGGGAAACCGCTGGTTGCCCTTTTCTGACCGCGGCTTTACCGCCGCGGTCAGAATTGCCCATATAGCACCGCCAGCCTGTTGGCGGTGCTACCTCCGGCCTCCACCGCCAGGTTCGGAATGAGGCCCACAATCTGTTAATAAAGTTAGCATCAATGAATTAAAACATTGCAAACATCAAAGATGGCTTAGATAAGCTAAATAAGACTGTTGGGGGTGTTGGGGGGGCAAAAGGTGACAGCTGATCATTTTAAGGAACTTACAGAGGATGTAACAAACATATGTACAGTTTTACAGGAAGAAACTATAAATCATAGGTGCGGGTATCATCAGCTTATGCGTCCATTAGATGGGTTCACAAGGTCTGTTCATCAGCACACACATGCTACTGCCACTTTATCAAGGCCCATGGTCAACATGCACATAGATATGTGTCACTACAGTGAGAATGTTACACCTGGCCTTGTGCAAGTCACCAGTGCTTTGGAAAATATGTAAACCTCACACATGTCTGCAACAGGTGAATTAGCTGGGGAGGAATTGAAGAGGCCTCAAGGCTCCGTAGCATCTCTGACCCAGGAGCCATGAGTCTGTATCTCACTCGCAGACCAACTACACACAGTGATATATCAGGAACTCATAATGTTGAGAACACAGAAAGAGGAATTGTTGTGAGACGTAGAAAGAAGTATTAGCAACATGTTTTCCAATTACTTGCTTCGTTGTCTACATTTGTTACCATCTACACTGTGAAAACAGAAAATCGTTTCACACATAGTTTGATTTGTATTAGAAGATTAAAAAAATATATACCTAAACTTGAAGGAAAGTTAGTTAAAATCTGAGTTCAAAGCAGCATCATTCTATGGACTTTCTGAATATCATTTCACTTTATACTTATTTTAGAACTAATTCCTAGTGATGTCTACATGCCATGCTCTTCCTTTTCCTATTCTTGGGCCTTCCTGAGAGTGATTATGTGGTATTTGCTGATCATCTTCATCCTACTCTGGCTTTGAAAAGATTATAGGTATTGCGCTTTGTGTTGCTATGCTGTCCAACATGGCACATGTTGCAACTATCTTGCAGTTTGTCCCTGGTGACCAGTCAACGATCCTTTTGTAAGCTCAGTCACACTTGTGGATTTATGGGCAGCTTAGAGGTGTTGCTGAACATAGATACAGTGTCAAAATCCATGAGTAAAAAGCTCTACATAAGCACAATGTTAAAGTGAAAATAATTTTAGAGACAAAATGAATGGCCATGTTGATCGTGTACCTTTGTAAGTATGTTAAAACATTACCAAGGAAATATATGTCTGCAAAATCTCTTCTAAGGAGGCATTTGTGAAAGGCGTCATGCCTAAACCTAAAGGAATAGTATGTCCTTCCAAAGAATCTTGCCACTATACCTGTAATTAAGTTTGTTACATTGCAAACCACTTGACTGTTTAGAGAATGAGAATTCTTTCTATTCCTAAAAGTAAGCTCATTGTGGTAAGGTGGGCATATAGAAACGTGAGTTCCATCAATAAATCCACTGACATATCGAATGTGAGCTATTTGATAAAAATGTGAGCATGTTTAACTGTAATTCCTGTGAAGTTATAGGATGTTTTATATAAAATGTCTGTCTGTCACACCAGGGTAGAAATCTGGGTTGTATGCAATCAGTATCAAATGCGTTTGGCCTAAGTGCCCTCGATCTGCACTCCCAGATAGACTAGGAGCCTGTGCCTGCTGACTCCAACCCAGCAGTGTAGCTCGGGTTGGAGACAATTTACTGCGCATGTCGGTGTGGCCGTCCTGAGACGGCTAGGCAAACCCACATGCGCACTGACAACAGTACAACAACAGTATACCTACCACTTCCCCTCATGCTTGTTATCCCCACAGGCCGCCCCCTAGACTCAACACTATGGAGAGAAATAAAATGATAATAAACATTCTTTATTATCGTTTTATGTTTCAAGCATTGCAGCTGCTGCTGCTGCTGGCAGGGGGTACAATCCTCTGCCGCCATAGCGGAGGAGCCGCCACGGCTAGTAAGCTGGACTGTGGATGATCGTGCACCATTTGCACTGTTTTTAGCTAGAGGGCCAACAAAGTATATATTTTATTTTAATTTGTGAGGCTAAATCTGTTCTGTCCAGGACCTTGAATAAGAAATTCCATTCAAAGTGAGGAAAAGCTTCCAGGCATCAAAGGGGAGCAGGACCATCAGTTTATTTTCTCGTTTTTTTCACATTGGTCAAAAGCTAACTTTTATCATACATTGTTCTATTTTAAATGAAGCCTGATTGGTGTGGCAAAATCAGTTTGGGCCAAGCTCCCTCCAGTATAGTCACCAAGATACTTGTGAAAATGTTTATATCATTATTTATTAAGCCTTTGGATATAAAGGACCTGAAATCCAGCTGATCTTTGGGCTCAGCATAAGGGTGTGGACAGAATCCATCATGGAGGGCGTAGCTGCATATGCCATCAGGAAGGATTTATACACTCAGGAAGGAGGACTGCTATAAAATCTTTAAGTGCTTTATACAGTGCAATAGAAAAACCACCTGGCCTGCAACATTGCCTGAGTGGAAGCTCTATATTGCTTTCAGGATGTAACCAGCTGAAATAAGGTGTGCTTTCCTAATTTTATTGGGCAAGAGTTTGTCCTCCTTCTCTCCATTTCCGTAATATGTTGTATGTATAAACACTTATGGGCATTATTAGAAATTGGGTTTCTGGTTGGCAGAGGTATGCACCCTGTCCAAGCAGGAACCACAATCCTAGTCAGGGTAAGTCAGATACACACAGTTAATTAACCTGTGCTCACCCTCTGGTAAGCTTGGCACAGAGCAGGCAGGCTTAACTTATGAGGCAATGTGTAAAGTATTTGTGCAACACTTAAAAGAGTAACACACTGAGAACACCACAAAACGACTACACACCAAGTTGGAAAAATAGATTATAATTTTATGAATACAAAACCAAAACGGCACAAATCCAACAAGTTGAAGTCGGGATATGATTTTTTAAGGAATAAATTAAACTGTGTTTACAAGCTTAAAGTGCCAACCCGGGCTATCTGGTTGTGCTAGACCAGATTAAATTTGAAACGTAATACTGACCGCAATGGAGCGTGAGTGTGTTACAGGGACCAGCTTTGGCCCGCTTAAATCAGTATCTTTGTTTGGGGTTGTGTTGGCATTGAGGGAGGATGCAAGGAGCACTGTGAAGAGCAGCTGGGTCAATGCGTCGTCATCGTTCCTGGCGATGTGGCAATCGAGAATGCTTGCTGGCAAACCCCTCAGGTGTAGGCGATTGGTCGTCAAGCCCTGCAGCTGGCGATGCAATGTCTCCTAAAGCGGCGAAGGAGATGCGCCAGTTCCAACTAGCAACACAATGACAATGAGTGGATTTTGGTAGTTGCAGCACTTTATACCTACTTCCTAAGCCCAGGACTGGATTGACACCACTTAGCAGGGCCAGGCTTGCAGCAAGCAAAGTCCAGGCGCTGTTGCAGGTTGACACACCGCCACAATACAGTGTTTCTCGGTACAAAGTAATACTCTGTATCTACCTACTTTTTGTCATTCGGTGTGGCTTTATTATGAAATGATGTCTCTTTTTCATAACACTCATGGTTTTTAGTTCACTTTCCTTTTTGTTAAGTGTTATGGCTGTAATACGCCGTTTAGATTTATTGGTACACTGCGCACCTACCTCTGCGGTTGCATTCAGATTAGGTTCTTGTGAGAAGTCTTTGCCCCCTTTAACAACAGTTCAGTTTATTCGTATGGCTCAATCTGACAACATTTATTCTCGGACTGCTCGCGCTCATATTAGTTATACTCGGATAGGGAGTTCAAGATGGCTTTTCTCTCATTCATAGGTTTGGTGCTCAGACACTCTGTAAGTTACTTTTGCTGCCGCTGTACGTTTGGAACAAATATGCAACATTTTGGCCGCGTAGTTTTATTAGCTGGTAATATGATATTGGCGCTTTTGGCTTTTGTGTTTCAGAACTGGAGAACTTATCATGGTTTCTCTGTGACATGAACTGACTAGTAGTACTGCCTTCCTGGTTTAACTTACTTATTCATCAGGTTTGAGAGATAGCATATTTTTTGTTTGGCATGCATTTTTTCTTGTTTTACAAACTATTTTAATTTAACACACTTTAATACCGATGCCTGCATTACATTTTTGTTTCAAAGATTTACAACGCGCTACAGGACGAGTTTACTGGACTTTCTGTTTTCGGACAATTTTGTGGCCCACGTGGTACTTCTTCCAGTTGTCTGTTACTATAAACTGATTGCATCTATAGTATCATTGGTATATTGACTACTTGCCTTCTAGTCTTTCTATTGTGTCAGACTCATCGATTCACCATACTTACCTTTTCACCAATAACGCCTTTACTAGTGTTGGCTGGTTTCGGGGATACAATACTTTATTCTTCATGCTCAGTTTACACTCGGTAGCCCGTAACAGATGGATGCTGTTTCCTTTTTTTCATTTTTGTTATGTCGGTACTAACTCAACATAGACACAGGATTTACGGTGACTGGGTCTTTCTTGCCAACTTTAGCTTGGGAAACATGTTTGTTTACATTTTTAATTTCTTATTACATCTTTTTGCAGCCTTAAAAAAGTCGTTGTTGATGAAACACGTGTCAGCTCCTTGTTCATCTTGGATTAAAGAGAACTACTGACCTCACCTACTGAGTTCCAGGTCTGGACAATATATTATTGATGTTACTTGCTTGATTTTATGAACTACAGAATTGCGCTCTGGGTGGCATCTTGCTGTAGCAGGTTGTGTTGGATGTCTTTTGTGACCCTGAGACTTCAAAAGAACAGGAGGCATGCCAGCAAGTTCTTGTAGTCACTGTGAGTACAAGTGAAGTGGGTCCAGTGCTTCCTCAGCAGGGCAGCAAGGCAGCACAGCAGGAAAGCAGTTCTTACAGTGCAGCAGGCTAACAAAAACAGAACAGCAGAAGTGAGGAAACCACCCTAAGGCTGTGAGATCTAACAGCCAGTATTGTGAATCAGCAGACTTTTAAGTTTAACTCTTTCCTTTTCCAAGGCTCTACAGTTTCGTCTGGAGCAGCCCCTTATGTGTTGGTTCTCTACCATGGCTATCTGTTGTTCCGGAAATCATAGATTTTCCTTTTGCAAATCTGGCAAACATGGCAGTGTGGGACATAAACCCATCCTGCAGTATGGCTTTTGTTGCATCCCACAACATATCCCATTTGTTCTCCTTATTTGCATTTTAGGTAAGATAGTGATTCGGGGATTCTTAAATCCAATCCAAGAGCCATTGTGACAGGAGCATGATCTGAGATAGTCTGCACCCCTATATCTCTTGACATGGCCCTAGGAAGGAGTGATCTGCTGATCAGGAAAAAACTCAGTCCTTGAACAGGACTTGTGAGTGTTGCAAAAATATTTGTAGTCACAGTCGTCATGGCACTGGCCCTTCCATAGATCTACCAACTCAAGGTGTTTGGGTTCTTCAACCAACAAAGGAGGAGGTTAAGACCGTAGTGACTTGAGGAGGTGACTCTATCCTTGGATTCAATGTGATACTAAAGTCACCACCACTTGTAAGTATGTCCCTTGATAACGATAAGGCAGACAAACAAATGCTGAAAATGTTCTTGAGTTTCGTTCCCCATCAGCCTCCATGTGGGGACAGAAATCTGACCTCAACTAGGGAGCTCAAGCAGGGGTGGTTCCTTCGCAATGGTGAAGGAGCATCGCCCCACTGGCTAAGAGGCAGCAGCTGAAAAATAAAACTATATTTTGTTAGCTGCTGGCTCAACGAAGCCAACTTGTGAAGGGAGGGGCGGGGCTGGGCTAAGGGAGGGGGAGAGGGAAGAAGGAGAGAGTGCACTTAAGTATGCAAGTCAGTTTGACCGGCCATCTTAGGCCAGGCAAACTGACATGCTCACTTAGGTTTCTCCAACCCGGTTGTGTTACACAGCTGGGTTGGAGAAACTGCATAGACTCCAAAGCCATGTCAGAGCGCCAGACCTAGCTGCTCAGACCAATCCTGGTGCTGCTCTCATGCTAGAATGCATGGTAGCAGCATCAGGATTGCGTGGGGAGCATGTGCTGGTGTGCCAGGGACTCCTGGGACACCATCAGAAGAGGAGTGCAAGGCTGCCGGCGTCATCGGGAAAGGTAAGTTTTTTTTATTACTGTTATTTGTTTTTTTATTATTGTTTATTGCTCTCCGCCAATCCACGGTGCCCGCCCACCCCTCATCTCGATATTTGCAGTGGCCGTCCCTAAGCTCAAACCATGTTTGAGTAAATAGAAACCCTTTCATCCTTTCATTTTTAAAACAGCTTTGGAATGGAATTGTGTTAGAAGTCAGTGCAACATTAAACACCCATTATCAACCTTCAGAAGTTGGGTTTCTTATGTTAGGGTGACATCCACTGCTTTAGAGTGGAGCCAACACAATAAAGCTTTATGCTTCATTGGGCAGGTGAGGCCGTATGGTTTGAGGATCTTCAGGTCTATCAGCTAACTTTAGTTCTACCAGTAATATTATCCTAGATACTTTGCTGGAGTGGGCCTCACAGTCAGAGAATGTCACAATTGACATCTCCAGAGGTGCGTTAGATGGAGGTGATAAAATGTACATTTAAGTCCTGCATGATGTTTGCCTCTGTGTAACAAGAAACCAACCTTTTGCCCATCCATGTAAGAAAATTAAGGAAAAAAACAAGAGAATTGAACCAGAACAGGAAAAGGGAGAAAGGAGAAAAAAAGAGTGCACAAGTGAAAGTGCAATCATAAAACAAGACACACTTAAATGCTAAATTGTGGACAGTGGGACAGGAGGGCAAAGCAAGCGAGGTCAGGATTAGTCTACTCCTGTCTCCAAAGCAAGTTGTTCAATCCATGAAATAAGCAAGCGTTGATAAGGTTATAAATTTGAAAGTAGAGGTCAAGTATAATGGAAGAACAACAATAAGTGCTGTGGGTCGAGATGTTTGACTCCGAAGCAAATAGCGATGGGGAAAAGGGGCTGCAGAAGAAGGCTGATGTTTTTTGTCCCTGAAAATGGCATCAGCAAAGGGGTTGCGGTGCTAAAATTACCAGCTTCCCAGATTTCTACCAACCTGTGCATTTTTTAAATCAAAACACCTAGGGGAATCCAAGATGGGGTGACTTGTGGGGCTCGCAACAGGTTCTGTTACCCAGAATCCTTTGCAAACCTCAAAATTTGGCCCAAAAACACTTTTTCCTCACATTTTGGTGACAGAAACTTCTGGAATCTGAGAGGAGCCACAAATTCCCTTCCACCCAGCTTTCCCCCAAGTCTCCCAAAAAAAATGGAACCTCACTTGTGTGGGTAGGCCTAGCGCCTGCGACAGGAAATGCCCCAAAACACAATGTGGGCACATCACATTTTCCCAAAGAAAACAGAGCTGTTTTTTGTAAAGTGCCTAGCTGTGGATTTTGGCCTCTAGCTCAGCTGGCACCTATGGAAACCTACCAAACCTGCACATTTTATAAAACTAGACACCTAGGGAAATCCAAGATAGGGTGACTTGTGGGGTTCTCACCAGGTTCTGTTACCCAGAATCCTTTGCAAACCTCAAAATGTGGCCAAAAAAACACCTTTTCCTCACATTTAGGTGACAGAAAGTTCTGGAATCTGAGACGAGCCACAAATTTCCTTCTACCCAGCGTTCCCCCAAGTCTCCCAATAAAAATGGTACCTCACTTGTGTGGGTAGGCCTAGTGCCCGTGAAAGGAAATGCCCCAAAACACTATCTGGACACATCAAAATTAGCAAATACCAAACAACCTGTTTTTGCGGGGGGCATCTGCGTTTTTGGTCCTGGGCTCAGCAGCCATCTAGGGAAACCTACCAAACCCAGAAATTTCTGAAAACTAGACAACCGAGGGAGTCCAGGGAGGTGTGACTTCCATGGATCCCCCAATGTTTTCTAACACAGAATCCTCAGCAAACCTCAAATTTAGCTAAAAAATCATATTTTCCCAAATTTCTGTGTGGGATCACTGCACCGGGACAAATTCCCTACCACCCAATGTTCCCCTCAGTCTCCCGGTAAAAATTATACCTCACTTGTGTAGGTGGGCCAAGTGCCTGTGAAAGGGAAGAGCCAAAAACATGTTGAAATTGAAGGGGAACCAAAGCGGGTCCAAAAGGGCAGTTTTTTTAGGATGACAAGTGCAGCAGAATTTTTATCGGTATAGGTGAGACAATGCTGGATTGTAGGGGTTTTGTGGATTCCTGCAGATTCCAGAAGGTCCCATCACAAAAATGTGGGGAAAATGTGTGATGTCCCGCAAAGTTGGAGGTTTGCAGGGCATTGTGGGTAAGTGAATGGTGTGGGGTGCATGTGAAGCACACCACCCTGGAACCACCCAGATGTTTTGTTTTCATATGTGTCTAGGACTTGTGGATTTTTCTACATGGCAGCGTCCCAAAGTCCAAAAAGTGCAGCCCTCACCATTCCAAGTGGGGCGATTTTGAGAGTTTGCCAAGCTCTCATGGCCCAAATGTAAAACCAAAACCCAAAATAATCAAATGTCCTCTTGCTGGCCGTGGGATAAGATGTTTTAGTGTGGGGGAGAGCTGAAAGGCTGTTACCCCCTTAAGTTGGGGTGGGGGCATAACCAGGCCCATACTGTTTGGGAGCCTCCACCCCACTATTTTTAGTTTTTTTTTTTATTCCCTTGCTTCCAGTAGACTTTCTGCCCCCCTGGGGAGTGGATCGGAGGTAATTGCCCTATCTGCTAACTGGTGGGCAGAACAACGTTGGCCCCATTTATTTGGGGGTGGGTATATGGCCAGACCCCCACCCTCTTATTTTGAAAAAAAAATCTTCCATGGTCTCTGGTGGGCTTTCTGCCACCCTTGGGGGCAGATGGGCCTTTAAAAAATAGGCTGATCTGCCCCCAAGAGGAGCAGATAAGGTCAACAGTAATATGCCCAGATGGGGAATGACCCTTACCAAAGGGGATGCCCCCCAAACAAACACACACATACACACACACACCAATCCCTGGTGCCTAAGTGGTTTCAGCCCCCCCCCCCGGGGGCAGATCGGCCTAACAGAAATAGGCCGATCTGCCCCCAGGGGGCAGAAATGTCCTAAAAATAATTTGCCCCCCGGAGAGTGACCCTTGCCTAAGGGGTTGCTCCCCACATATAAAAAAAAATAAACAAAAAAATGTATTATCCCTGGTGTCTATGAGGTTTCTGCCCCCACGGGGGCAGATCAGCATAATTATATTTGGCCGATCTGCCTCCGGGTGCACAGAAGTGGCTTGAAAATATTATGGTCTCTAGGGAGCGACCCTTGCCCAAGGGGTCGCTCCCCTTATTGGAATATTTTAAAAAATATATATATCCCTGATGTCTATAGGGCGATGCAATCGGGCAGCAGAAATGCTGAGAGAGACATGAAAGGAAAGGTCTTTCCTTTCCTTTCATGCCTCTCCCGACCCACCTCCCAGCTGGAAGATAAATGCTTTTGCATTTCTCTTCCGCGATTGCCCTGGAAGCATGCTTCCAGCACGATCAGAGGTGACCTCTGATGAGGTCAGCGCGCGATTTTCACTATGATGTCATCAGACATCACTGGGGGGCAGGGGTCGGGTGTGGAAGGGGAAGCGATTCCCCTCCCATCCCCTACTGGAGGGTGTGGGAGGGAGGCCCACGGGTGGACCAGGTGCAGGATGAGCTGGTCTCGTCCCGTGTGCCAGGACGAGACCAGCTCACACCAGGCACCCTGGGGGTTAATTTGTGTTTGTTGTTTCCGGTGGGGAGCACCAGCACTTATTTTTGAGGGCCTTCACTTCTTTTTCTGCCTTAAGCATTTACTGCGAGCAAAAGACATACATGGGAAAGACGGAGGAAGAGAAAAACGAAAAAGCGTCACAATGGGAGAAAGCAGAAAGCTGCAAGAGTGAGCTGAAGGGGCAGGGAGTGGCTTTAAATGGATTAAAGAGACCCGAGATGGCTTCAGGGTTAGCTACCTCAGTATTCCGTGTTTGCACATTTAATTGCAGCAGCTGCGTGTTTAATAGGAAGACTTTGGGACTGACACATTTTTATTTACAAATTAAGCACTGGTTGTGATCTCCCTCCACTCTCCCTTCTGCCTAAAGTCACTCCAGACACATCTTGGAAATTCAGTGAACTGCAGACATTGATGTTGGGTAGTGTTGAATGTGTTTTCCTGCATTCGAAAAAAGTATACACAAGTTGAGACATTAGGGGTTAGAGTTCCCTTTTGCTGTGAAAATGAATAAACATGGTGGGCCTGATTCACAAAGGTTAGCTACACTTTTGAGTAAGTTTACACTTTGTAGTAAGTTTACTTCTTTCAGTATTCATAAACTCTTGAGTGTAAACTTATTACAAAAGTGTAAGTTACATGTCTATAGCCCAATATTATTACACTTGGCTTGATCTTATGTGGGTGGGTGATGTCTGTCCATAAACCCCTCCCTGACTCTCCCTAAACCCCTCTTCCTCCTCCCTAATCCCATCCCCTTTAGTAGTAAGTCTGCCCATTTTCTCACTCACTTCCTTGTGTCCCTCCCACATTTATTGCTAAAATCAATACTTACATTTGCAGAGACTCCACAGTCGAGGCGAAGAACTCCGCACATATAAGTTTAGGCAAAACGTACACTTTATAGTATGTTAGTAGTACGTTTTGTTGTACAACAAAGTGCAGTTTGTGAATCAGACCCAATTAGTCCTACCTAGGACACTTTCTCCATCTTCCAGAAGTTGCAGTACATGACAGAACAGGCTTTGTACATGAGCCTCTAGTCCATGGTGGGGATATTCTTATTAATGGAGTACACTAGAGGGAAGGTGTGGGTGCCCTTGTATTATGACAGAAGATTCAGATTATAGTACCTCCGTTTGTAAGGTCTGTGGATCAGTAACACAGAGGTTCAGGTACGTAAGATGATGGTCTTAGGGTGGCCCTCAGTCAACCAACTATTTGCCATTATACAATATGTTATGTATAAATTGAGGAGTAATGAGCAACATCAACAGATTTACATTAGTAGCAGAACTAGTGGATGAGACATAGAAAGTGGCATGCTATTCTAATATATTAGTCACACTATTGCTCTCAGACTGCCACTCTGTGTTATTATTACACTTTCTTGACCTGTTGTAATGTGTTATTCAGAATGGTACTTAGTAATTTAAGTCATATCTTATGGATCTTCCTCCACCATTGAGCACCATTGTCTCGGTGGACACCCAGACCTCTCCAACCTACATGGAGCTCTACCTCCTCAAATTTAACACTGAACTACCCTGCCAGGTTAAACCCACCAACATCCGGATCTCCTGACAGCATTGGAAGAAAGTCACACATCACAGTTGGAACTCTGAACTCCTCGCTCACAGCACCCCCAGCCCACCAACCTCATATGTGCCATCTCCAATGTCAACAAATGAGTAACAGCGCTAACTCCTAGGCTCTCATCCAAACCAACTCCAATCCACGGTCCAAGGGCCATGCCAGCTGGTACACCGAAGATCTCTGACTCACAAAACACCACTGAAAGCATCTGGAACCACAGTGGCTTTTCACCCACAACACAGAGTGTCCTTCAAGTTGGCCTTCAAGATCTATCATTAACATCTCATCTCATCTCAGCTCTGTCTTCTTGCACCTCTGCTAAAGATTATCTTTGTCATTGTCAAGAAATTCTCATGACTGACCACCAGCTCCAGGGCAATCACTCTCTCACAAGACCTAAGGAGCAAATTTTCCATTCCTATGAATAAAATCAGAACCATCTGTACAATCTTCACCTCCCAACTGGACTCCTCATCCCTCAACCTAATCACTCAACTCAAACACCATGCCAGGCCCGAGCTGTTGTGCAGGCCAGAAATCTCCACCAAGGAAACAGCCAAAACCATGCAGTCCATCAAATCTGGAACACATTCGGACCCCTGCCCTCACTAAATCTTCATAAGAGGGCTGGAACCCACCTGCTAAGTGCTCACCTCAATAATCAATCTCTTGCTCTCTACTGCCACCTTCCCAAACACCTGGAAATATCCCACCATACTACCAACATGTCACCATACTACCCCTCCTCAAGCAACCCTTGGCTGACCAGATAGCAATGTCTAACTACGGGCCACTGCCAAAGTCCTGGAAAAACTGGTCAACACTAGTCTTGCTCTTTATCTTGAGACCAAACTACTTTTTGAACTCTCCGAACTGCCACCACGGATGACATAAACTGTATCACTGATCAGGGAGACACAGCATCCCTCTCCTTCTGGGCTTCTCAGCAGCCTTTGACACCATCTCCCACCCTACCCTTCATCACAGGACACTCAAATGGTCAGCCTCTCCATCTTCCAGCTGGACACGACAAAGCTGATCTGCAGAGCTCCTCATGGTTCTTTCTTGAGCTTTACCCTCTTCAATTTCTTCATGGCCCACTCGCCCCCATTGTTTGCTGCCACCGCCTCAGCATCGTCTCATTTGCATATGACACACAACGCACACTCTTCTTTTAAGAAGTCACACCCACATTATTATCCAACTTCTTAAAATACATATCTGACACAGAATAAAAGATGAGGACAGCCTGTGATATTTGGTCAATGAATGGAAGTTGGTTATAGAAGAGATTGAGACCAATGGACCAGACCAGAGGAAGAGAGGGCAGAAGAACAGTCAGGAGAGACAGGCCAAGTGGAATAACACCCAAATACACCATCCAGAACATCTGCTTTGAGCAGAAATGTGTACCATCGCCTAGGGCCATGGTTTTGCAGATGGACTGTGGTCTTAGGCAAGTGCTTGGTGATTGGGGGCATGACGGGGAGGGGGTTGCTTAAGTAAATACCTTACATGCATTGAGATGAGAGATGGGGAAGCACTCAGGGCATGTGGGGCATACTAAACAAGCAGGAATAGAGGTACTGTGCCTGATTTGGAACCATTCAGCAAATATACTGCACTGTGGAGAAGTGGTATGCTTGGAAGAGGGTGCATATCCATCAGTGAAAGGTGAGAGGAATATTTTTTACACTCATCTAATGAGACCTCTCGTTACACACACACTACCTGTTTTGTGTTTGCTTTTACTGAGGGACCATGGAAAGAGTATACCAATCCTCAGGTACAGGCGAGTATCTTAATAAGACCGATGGAAGTTTGTGTTTTGGGACAACGCTGTCATTTTAATAAACTAGGTAGTGGATCCTTAGCCACTGTATGAAAAAACAACTTGCCTAAGATACTTCTCCTGTAGTCCATTTACCTGCATAGTTTCAGTCCTGTGTAGCTGAAGTATTCTCTTTGGAAATACAATGACAAGTTAAGCCTTACTTTCACTGCTCCCAGACTCATTGTCTATGTGGTTGTATCAGTCCTACTAGTAACTTGGCTTGGGCTGGCATCAGTCCTCATATAAATAGCAAACCTACATCCCTCAGGAACCTGCCTCACAAGTAAGATTCCGAGCTTTATTGCAAAGCTGTGCCTCTGCAGGACCAGAGAGTGTGTGGCCCCTCATCTGCAACAGCAACTAATTTTGCAGTGCTTACTCAGGGATCACACAGCACCTTCCTAGCAGATTACAGTTTCACTGTGCCACCTTGATTGCTGGCAGCTTAATCCTATTATTTCAATTTTCAATGTCTTCCTACTGGTGTTTGTCTCCAGTTCTTCTGAACATTTTTCATGCACATTACAGTCTTTCAGGAGTTTGCCATGACTTAGTGGCTCTGTGTGGCTGCTTGCTTGTGATTCCATGAATTTTACCTAAGCTTGTCCCATAGGCCAAATGTGACTTCCCAGACGTACACGTTACGACCTCTAGTTCCACTCCTCCTACTTGGTTAGGAACTTATGCTGATTGTAGAGGACCGGCCATCTGCTATTGTGTGAGTGAAATTGTGTGGGTGTTCTTATTCTTGTCTTCTTGTTGCTGTTTTTGAGTCCTGCTGCCTTCAGATTCAGTCAGCTCTCCACGAAGGGCATTTCAAATATTGAGCATAGTCACTACCACAGTTCCTACCCTGCGAATGTTCCCTATAGAAAGTGAAGCACTTTGCGCAGTTGACGCAGCCTAAACCACCTATCATGGGTCACCTAATTTACCAGTGAGATCAGATTGAAGTTCAAGTCCCAACACAATTCAAGTTTTTAACATTGCATTTAAGTTTGCAGGACACTTTTAATATAGTTGGTGGTTGTGGGCAGAGGTAAGTTGGTGCTTATGATCCAGAGAAATAGCCTATGCTTTGTCTGCATTCGGCCTCAGAACTCCATTTCCTAGCAAGTTAAATTATTGCATACACATGATGCAATATCATTAAATTTACCCTCGGAACCTTGACCCATAATAAAATGGCATGTGATCAGTGCTACTGTGTCTTTCTCTAAAATCCTTTGCAACATCTCAGGTATATGCATGTGATGTATACTACAGCACATTTAAATCATATATTTTAACATCTTACACCTCCTAAAGCTACACCTAACACCCTTCCAACCAAACAACTCTGTAAAGGGTGCCCACGAACCAATGAAAATCAGAGAGCTTTGTGGCCTAGTCATATTTATGACATGATGTACAAATTCTGTAACACAGTACAATACTGTAGGTGGCAGGAGGCATCAGGTGAGGGAAGGAGGTTGTTGTTAGAGTTTCTTCTGGGAGAAAGTGAGAAGCCTTAGGGAAATGTATACTGTTTAAGTGTTACAATGGCAGGTCAAAATGAGCCTCATGGAATCAGGAGACCACCTAGCCTCTACACAGTATCTAGATTCAGACCTGTCATGAGCACCCCAATATCGTTACATTTAGTTGTGTGGCAACTTCTGGAGGAGGAGGGCTGGAGGGAGAGCAGGACTTTTTGTGATGGAAAGGCAATCAGGTTTAGGTCTTTAGTAGTTGGCTGAGGAGGTTGTAGAGGCAAAGATAAGTTAGTCAAAATGCAACACTTGAAGTGGACAACACTAAGTGCAGGCATGTACTGTCTTAAGCCATCTTCTTCCCACTTAGAAGAAACAGCACACTCCCTCTGAAAATCAAATGAGGTTGGCATTAGTATTGCAAGCCCTAATTATTGAATCCAATTTTCCACCTGCTCTAACACAGTAGACACTAGAACATTGGCAACTGAGGGCCTGATTTAAGTCTTGACGGTGTTACAGCCAAGCCGCGTCAGTGGTGGACCCGAAAACACTGTTAATGGTGTTCCACCCACTGTATTTAGTTGTGTTGCAGCTGAGCTGAAGACTGCCACCACGGAATGCCCTTTCTAACCATCAGGAATGCAGGCTCCCACCAACAAGATTTAGATGTGTCAGCTGTGCAGGCGATGTCATACCGGGTGATTGCTGACAGAGGGAGACCCTCACTCGACCCAATGAACAATGGACAATGGCACTGGCTATGGAATACAGGCAAGTCACACACACACCAACACTCTATCCCAACCATATAGGTACCTCTGCACAACACACCATTCAATACACCATATTTACACACCATCATCCATTGCTATTCCAACACCACACAACCAGTACATACCATATTTACCCATTGCCATACATCCATGACACAATACACACTCATTCTTGACACTACACCCACATAAAACATAACCACAACAACCAACTAAACTGCACACTCAGCTACACAAACACTCACATGAGGCACACCTAAACACATCACGACAACATCTGCCACACAACAATACTCACCTGAATGTTGCACACACCAAAACAACATACACAACAACATCAATCCCATATGCAAATGAGACACATACAGACACAACCAAATCAATGCCTTACCGAAATTTGAGGGCCCCTCCTGAAAATGACAAGGAGGGGCCTCCCCTCCGAACTCACTCAGGAGCTCTCAGGCCAGGGTACTGAGCTGAGGAGGCCTAATGGAACTCGGGCTCCCCACACATCGCTGGATGTGGGGGCCTTTGTTACACCACTGAACCACATCACCCACTCCTGCTCCCTCCAGCTCAACCAGCCAGTCCAATCACACACACACACATACACGGACTGACTCACATACACAACAGGTAGCATAACCTTACCAGTACAGGTCCCGTTGTAATGCGCACACATGGTCACAGTTGACAAATGTGATTGTGCCATCATTGTCGTGCCACCAGTCATTTAGCAATAATACCACAATGACAGTTGTGTATGATATGTGTGTTGTGCCAGTTTGTCCCTATCCACATCTGACCCAATTGTGTTCACGACATATGCATGTCACAGTGATTTAAACAAATTACTGTGACATGTATATGCTTGCAGTGGCCCGGACCTCATGTGCAGTGCCCACACAATGTACCCTGGCAATGCAGCGCCCCTACCTTCGGGTCTGTCAACAGCAGCGACGGCAGGTCTTGTCCAGTCGTGTCCAGTCAAAAACGAAGTGAATTCAGGGGAATAGGTAAATTTTACACAATTTTTCCATTAATTTGCCAACTCAAGTATGAAGGTTGGACTGCCACTTTTTGCATGGCAGAAAGGCACATTCAGATCTGCATGGAGGGTAAGGTGGTTGGGGTCCCGCCAGGAGGCACTTTTTCCTATGGTGCTGTTGATGTGGGCAATGTTTCTTGGCAGAGACAGTGGGACAAATGGGGCTGCTCGTCTATGGTATCACCTACACCTAAATCTGGTGGGTGGACTCTCATGGCAGGGCATAGGTTTACAGTCGAAACCTCAATGGCTGGATTATAACTGCCAAGATCTAAATCAGGCCCTTAGTCTTTTTGTCACACTATGATTACTTCTTTTTATCCAAAACTGTTTTTTCAATGTTTCTGAGTTTGTTCAATTGCTCCTTTTAGAAGTTAGTTTTAAGCATTTACCATTTTTTCTAGATGAACATTGTTATGCCACTACTGAGCATTTCCCATAAGAAGTCATGACTTCTTTGATTCCACAAAAAGTGGATGCCTTCAGCAAAAACACTTCTAGAAATACCACAGACTTAAAGAGTATTCGTTTTTAATGTTATACTGTTACTAGCATTTATGTAGTTTGGGTATTCGTCCTCAGCTGTCATAAACAGCAATTTACTAAAATACCAAAAGAAGCAAAAATTACATCACACATCGCTTGATCGTCAATGACATCATCATATAGTTATCTCCTTGATCCATCCACAGCCACTAAACATCGTCCTATTTACTGCTCAGGGGATCACTGAAGGCAACAATGTGTACACTTAAGAAAGAAAAAAGGACTTTTAGAGATGTGTTTTCTTTGGCGTCCTGCTGCTGCCTCCTGAACAATGAGAAGACGTGTAGTGATTGCAACTTCGGGGTGTCAAATGGTAAACAAGGTGTGTAGCAAGCTTCTACAATTGTTTACCTTTAATTGATGTCCATGTGTGCTGTGAATGCATCATTGATAATCACATTGTGCTCAATTTATGTAATTGATGAGCCATTAATGCCAACATTTTTCCAAACTTAGTTTGAATTTTAGGCTAAGAGAGTGTCCAAGCACACAAAAACCATGAATAGTTGATGCAAGGTGGAACTAAGGATTACCTTGAAGTAAGTACCAAGCAGTACAGCTTGCAACGTTCTATGCATTATGAAACGTGGACAAGAGGCATGTTTTACCCTGACAGCAAGAGAGTTGCGTCCTGTTCTAAAATCCCATCCTATAAAAAACTATTATGGGGGTCATTCTGACCCCGGTGGGCGGCGGGAGCCGCCCGCCTGGAGGGAACCACCAGAATACCGCTGCGCGGTCAAAAGACCGCCGCGTGTATTCTGGGTTTCCCACTGGGCTGGCGGGCGACCGCCAAAAGGCTGCCCGCCAGCCCAGTGGGAAACACCCCTCCATGAGGATGCCGGCTCCGAATGGAGCCGGCGGAGTGGAGGATGTGCGACGGGTGCAGTGGCACCCGTCGCGTATTTCAGTGTCTGCAAAGCAGACACTGAAATACAAAGTGGGGCCCTCTTACGGGGGCCCCTGCAGTGCCCATGCCATTGGCATGGGCACTGCAGGGGCCCCCAGGGGCCCCACGACACCCCTCACCGCCATCCTGTTCCTGGCGGGCGGAACCGCCAGGAACAGGATGGCGGTGAGGGGGTCGGAATCCCCCATGGCGGCGCAGCAAGCTGCGCCGCCATGGGGGATTCCCAGGGCAGCGGAAAACCGGCGGGAGACCGCCGGTTTTCCTGTTCTGACCGCGGCCAAACCGCTGCGGTCAGAATGCCCTGCGGGGCACCGCCAGCCTGTTGGCGGTGCTCCCGCCAACCCCGGCCCCGGCGGTCCTTGACCGCCGGGGTCGGAATGACCCCCTATGTGTTGGGAAATACAGTATAACCAGAACAATAACTCTAGAAGTGTACGTACTCTACACTATTTGCCACTAATTATCAGAATGCCTTTAGGGATGTTGCCTGAATAGTTTGTAAAAATATTTTTGAAGTCCTAATAGACTGAAAACACAAAAAACGTGGATGTTGAGATCAATGCAGCTGGCACAGTTCGTTTTTGAATGCACCATTTCCCACTGATTGCCTATGGAAATAGAATCCAGAATTCCAAATCCTACTCGGTCTACTTATGTTTCTTAAAAGGCAGCATTCGACACCTACTCTGCTAAAACGTCTCGAAGCATCCCTTTAAAGAAAGTTAAGCTCCCCCTAGTATTGGTAATTCACTGTGCTTTAAATAGCACTTTGGCCCACATGCTGTACAGAACCGCCCCCCCCCCCCACCCATAATCTGGCGTGTACCATAGCAATGGAGAGAGACCCCAGATGTTTTTTAGGTCGAGCGTAGCAGACGTGTTGTTATGTATCTGTGGTGCTTAACAACGCCCACATCATACACCTCACTTTGATTGTTCCCGGGCTTGCCTTATCAAAATCCCTGGTTGTTGTTGGTAAATGTTTTATGTTTGTCCCGCCTTGGGGCTGGTTGGTTACCGCCTTTGGGACAGACCCTGCTACATGGATAATTACACCATTGCTGATATGTTTGACTGCGAGCGAACTACTTTGTTTTGTCTCTCTCATTCGTGCTGATGCTTAAGGAGGACATGGTGCTTATATGTTCAATACAGGCAAACTTAAACAGTGGTATTGGTAGTCATATTATTTATTTTGTCTCTCCGTGCAGGACATTGCCTCATTGAAGTTTTATAAATTGCGAACTTGTTTTGTTGTTGCCTTACATTCCACCTTGTGCCTTGCCCTTCACTCCCACCACCTAAATCCTCCCTCTATTCCTCTTTCCTGTTTTTTACTTCTTATGCAAAGCTTACTGTGTTTGGTGCATTAAACATATTTTTTTGCATGTTAAAAAAATGAACGCGTTTGATTGGACGCCGTTAATCCAAGAGTATTTGTAGTATTATTATTTTGAAATGCGTGATTTCAGAAATTTACAATAACTAATAAACAGTGTCATGGAAAAATAGCGACACGACACAAAAAGATAAATAAACAAGGTACCGCTTACAGTAGAGATTGTGGTGCGCCATATGTAATATTGTGCGCTACAAATTAAAAGTATATTTCGTATTTTTACTTTGTTGCAATTTAAATTACTAATTTTGGGGGGGCATTTTCACTACTACAAGATGCTAATACATTTTACGGTGAGTTGCTATTGGACGCTCCCTTTTTATTATTTATAAGACAGGAGTTTAACTTCTAATACTACTCATGCATTACAACAGTTTTATGCAGCAGGGATACAATAACCAGGGATTGAGGTGGTCGTCACAACATTATAAAATGAACGTGTTTAATTGATGGTGTTAATCCGACACTTTTTTTTTTACATTGAAGAGGCTTTATCAATGATGTTTGCTCTAGGATGTAAGTTGTGAACATGTTCTCAGAGCCACTGTTTATTAGTCATTTATAAAGTTATTGTCACCATAAAATACAATAATAACATTCCTATTTTCTTTACTCTTTGTCTCTCCCTCAATTTCTTTCTCTATTTTTCTTTTTTCTTAACTTCCTCCAAATCTCCATCCTCTCTCTCCCTCTATTTATCTCTCTTTCATTTTCTTACTCTCTCTCTTTTTTCTTACTCTTTCATCCTTTATATCGTTCTTTCTCTGCCTTTAGCTTTCTATCTATCTCTTTCTATTCATCATTCAGGCTTTTTCTCTTCTCTCTAACTCTCTCCTTCCACTCTCTTTATCACTATCTTTCTCTACCCTCTCTCTTACTCCTCTCTCTCTTAATTTCTATCCCATTCTTTCACTTTCTTTCTCACATTCTAAATCTTTTAAAATATCGCTATTTTCTTTTTTCTTTTGGTATCTCTCACTATTTCAATCTCTCCCTCCACTCTCTCTTTATATTTCTCCAACTCATCTAATTCTCTCTCTCCTACTTTCTCTCTCTGCCGCTCTATCGCTATAGCCCTCTCTCTAACTATTGCTCTCTTTCTTTCTCTCTCTTTATCTATTATTCTCTATATCTCTCTCTCGCTCTCTCCCTCTCTTTACCTTTGTCTCTTTCTTTCACTCACTCTCTATCTCCCTCCTTTCTATCACTCTTTTGCTCTCATGATCTGTCTTTCTATCTCTTTCTCTATTTCTCTCTCTTTCTCTCTCTTTATTACTCCTCTCTATCTCTTTTACTCTACTTTCCTCTCTCGCTCTCCCTTTAGTCCTTCTCTCTATTCCTCTCCCTATTTCACTGTTTCTCTTTCTTTATTTCTCTCTTTCATTCTTTCTTTCTCCCTCTCTTTACCTATTCATCTATATCACTATCTCAATCTCGTTCTCTCGCTATCTTTCTTTTTTCTTCTGCTCTTTACATTCTTTCTCTCCTCATTCTTTCATGCTCTCTTTTTCTTTCTATTTCTTTATTTCTAATTTTTTCTCTCTTTTTCTATCTCTTTTTCTCTCTCTCCCCCTCCTCTCTCACTATCTATCTCTTCTAACTCTTTCTCTCTCTCTATGCTCTACCTTCTTCTCTCCCTCCCTCTCTTATATTCTCTCCCTCCTCTCTCTCTCCCTCATCTCTCTCTTTCTCTATCACTCTTTCTTTCTTTCATTATTTCTATCTCTCGGTCTCTTTATTTCTCTGTTTCTTCCCCCTCACTTTTTCTATTTTTTCTTTCTCTTTTTCTATATCACTTTCTCTATATCTGCCTCTCTCACTCGCCATTTCTTTTTTCTGTTTCTCTATCTTTCACTCTATCTTTTTCTCTCATCTCTTTCTTCCAGCTCTTTTTTCTGTGTATTTTCTATCTTTCTCTTTCTCTTTGTTTTGATCCCTCTCCTCTATTTTTTTCATTCTCTTTTTTGTATATATAAAGAAAGCTTCTATTACTGTTATACTATATTTGCTGCATGTGCTGTCTTTATTGCCCTTCTTTCTATTACTCTTTCTCTCTCATTCTCGTTCTTTCTCCCTTTCTCTCTTTCTTTCTGCATCTTCCTCTATTTCTCTCTCTCTTTTTATTTCTACTAAAGGTTTTTAAACAGCTTACATGATAAGTGTATATATTTTAATAATCTACCCTTATTACAATTATAACCATAATTCAAGATAACATAACATCCTTGTTACACTATAACTTTAAAGCACTCTTAATATTTTAGGGAACCTTCTAGTTTGTTACTCTCCTCACTCCTCCATAGCAGTATTCTGTCCTTTTAAAAAAAATATATATTAACCAGCCATTAACTCTAATAGTAGAGTGGTTAAAGGGGAATTCTATTTTCAGTAGCGTACAAGTTTAAATTAGAATGCAAATTAACAACATTATCATATTTTGCTGAAGATAGAAACATGTTTTTAATGATATGCAAAGCCACTGGAATTATATAGCAGGAAAGGACAACATTAAACACAAAGGAGATCAAGTTTTATGGAAAAAAGTCAACTTAACCAATACAATACCAATAGCTCAAACTCTTACAGATGCGAGACCTATTGCATTACAAATGCTTGTTTCATACTGGGTCTAAGATGACTCTGCCCCCACTTTTCGAAGTATTAGGTCCTACGCTCCCCAGAAGTTTGGGACTAGTTACTCCTCTGCACAGTATGTACTGAAGAATAGACGAACATGCAGGGACAGATCTGTAATTATGGAGCATCGCTAGGCAACTCCACTTTATGTGATCAAAAATTTAAAATATAGGCACTTTTTCTGTGCAGTACAGTGTAGCATTGTGTGTGTCATCGCATTCATCGTTATTGCATGGGGCATGTGGAGGGCAATTGAGTTGATGTGACACATTTGCCTCGGTAGACCCATATGGCGGATCCTACTTGAAAGCCCTCTTTTGACATGGGCAATACTGAACACAGCAAGCAGCTTCCGACGTTATCACTTGAGAGGTGGCAAAACAGCCTTCCATTTGCTGGCAGCTCATGGAGGGGAGCTGCTACTTCTCAAAAGGGCTGCCTGCCTCCAAGTTAACTTTAGCCTTCCTCCAGCATTTCCGACTGTTTCTTTTGCTCAAGCCTGATGAATTTACTTCGCGACTCTTAACCCCTTCGTGCCTGTTTTTTAGCAGTAAGTTGTGTAAACTAGAGGTGGGCAAGTCAGCAAATTAGTAGGAAAAGCTAAACCCGAGCCAACGGACAGCTTTGTAATATTTATGGAATGTTGGAGTTTTTAAAATTGAACTGAGGAATATTCCTGTTCCCAACCTACGACTATGCTGTTAGTGAACTAAGAGGCAAGTCAGGGGTCCTATGTGGCCGAAATTCTCATTATAGGTGAAGCAACATTATAACATTCTCAGAAAAACAAAAACAAGGAAGGTTTTTGTACAGCACCCATCCTGAATGCAAATGTTTGAAGATGCCCTCATGTATTAATGAACAAAAAGGAGGCTTGGTGAAATTGCATATTTCCCAAGTATAGGACATCTGCCTTTTCTGTGTGGTCACCCCAGATATTTCGCCTTTTGAAACCCTGTTTTTGCTAGCTTTTGAACTTTGTACTCTATACCCAGGCTAAACAGGAGTAAAATGCCTGTGCTCCTCTTTAAACATGGTTAAATCGGACTACTCCTGACTGGCATTTTTCCCTTACCTGTTCGGCCCTAGAATACACTGTAGAAAGTGCACCAAGCGCCCATTGTGGACTGCAGCACCTCTTCTGCCATCCACTACTGTGACAGTGAAAGCATGGCTGTTGGCCTACCCTATGGTGCCTGGCTCTTCCAGTGTCAAAACTGCAGTGATACCTGTCAAAACAAACCTTTTGGACAGGTAAGACCTACCTTTTAAATACTAGTAAGACACACTTATATGTGCCTTGTAGCCCATAAGACAGGGTGCATGATACTGAAAAGAGGAACAGGTAGAAAATTAATATTATCATGTCCCAGCAGTGACAAGACCCAAATAATATTTTCACTGTGGAAGGCCTTGCTGTCTTTTGTAGAAAAACAGAGTGCAAATTAAAATACTAATACTAGCAACTCATGAAACCGACCATCTACAAAAATAACTAACCCACTAGTATAATAGCTAATAAAAATCCTTTTTAATTATGAATTTGGATTTGAAATAAAATATTAAGGAAAAGTAACCTTTTGAAAGTTACCTTTTACCTGATTGATCTTTCAGAAGCGTTAATTAGCAATTAGCCTTTGCCAGCTCCAGCCTAACCTCTGCCTTGAAGGAGGTGTGAACGAAGTGAAAAATTCATCCCATCAGCTACACATGGGTTAACTTGAATGGTAGGTATGAACTCTTTGAGCCCTGCAGAATCTTGAAGGTGGAGGCGCTGGGCAACCCATAGGACACCACAATGTCAAATATTGCCTGACAGGTCTGTTTTAGTCCCATGTAACACTTTGATGCACTTAAAACAGGATGCCAGGACAGTTCTTGTGTATCCTCTGTCTGGGTGCTCTAGGGCCCTGACTTTGTCCTACCACTTCTGTCTGCTAGTTGTTGAATGTATAGGGCTTACGTCAAACTGGATTTTAGTTTTAGATGTGGGCGGATACTAGGGATTACTGGAGTGCCCTCAGTTACACACCCACAGCCCTCAGGGCCCAGGTGTAGAGTTTATGAAGGCTTTCACCATTGGGGACCTGATCCCTCTTTCACCCAGGACCCAGGACGAGGAGCGCATGTGAGTCTCCTAGAGCAAGCCAATTTGCTGTTTTATTGCTTTTAACTGTTTGCTATTTTAATGCTTAATGCTCAAAAACCCCTTCTTTTAAAATCTCTGTGGCACTTCTTTTGGCCAGGTTTCCTGTGGCAGGGGTCGGGTCTGTCAGAGCCCGTCCTCCCTCCATTAGTGAGCTGTTAATTTTTATTTTTTGGAACCACACACCAGGTCAGCGGTCTAGCTGGTGCCTGCCACGTGGGCTCCTACGTCGGTACCGGCACGTTTATTGTCGGGTTGGATGCGGCCACGCAGTGGCGCCTAAGGAAAGACCATCTGCGCCCGTTCCGTCCGACCGGGGCTGGGAATTCCACACCCTCTACTCCTTAGCAGCAGCTTCGTCGTGCAAACATTTGAGACCTTTGGCCTCATATAATGGTACCGAGAGGGTATTTGAATTTAGTGGTTGGGCACCTCTGACCTCATCTGCTTGCAAGGCGCTACAAGGAGTTAGTAAAAGGATTCTCTTGAAATGAGGCTAACTCCAGGAACCCTTTGGTTTTTGCTTTGATTAATGCGCGGTCCCTGCCCAAACACAAGGTAGAAATTGAAGACTTGATTGTTTATCACAAGTTGGATTGTCTCCTTATTACAGAATCCTGGGCCAATGCCAATTCCAATCCAGATTTAATTTCAGTGACACCGTTAGGATACTCCTTTTTCAGAGTGGATAGATCTATGGTCAGAGGGGGTGGGCTTGCGATTATCTGCAGGTCTCATTTTACTTGTCAGTGGGAGCCCGCAAATCCATCACTGAAGACTTGCAAGGGCTTGTATTTTAAAATTCGGCAGAATAATTGTATTCTTCTTGAGGGACTCCTGATCTATAGACTCCCAGGCCCTCATGCTCCTTTCTTGCAAGACTGGCCTACTTTAATTGAGCCATTGGCGACCTCCACAAATTGTATTATTTTGGGGGATTTTAATCTCCATTTTGATGAGAGTCAACACACCCATATTAAGGACTTGGTTAATTTCATGGCGACTTTTGATTGTAATTGCATAGTCACCTCGGCCACTCATTCGGCCTGCCACATTTAAGATGGGATCTTTGCCAGGCCTCAAGATCAAGTGACAGTAACAAACATCCCTCTTGAGTGATCTGATCACCACCTTTTATTATTTAGATGCAGGAATTCATATCCCGGTCAACATATGAGGATGAAACGCAGTTCCCCACGTCACTGGAGCAAGATTACAAAGGATCAGTTAAGCCCAGCCATAACTGCTGGGTGGGAAGCTGCAGGTAGCTTCCGTATGTCTGCTTTAGATGGCTTTAATTTTGGCATTAATTCCGCTTTGAATCAACTTGATCCAGTGGTGACGAGGACTTCGTCAGTTGACAAAAAAAAACAGCTGTCCTTGGTTCAATAGGGACCTTAAGCTTTTACAAAGGAGATATCGCCAACAAGAAAGGCGATGGAAGCTAACTCCCAATCCAGTGGAGAAGGATAAGTTGAGAATAGTCCTGAAGGTCTATAAACATGCTTGCTTTGAGGCCAAGTCAGACTATTTTACTGCTAGGATTAAAAGTGCATCCACCATCCCTAGAGAATTACTTAAGGTGGTTCGGTCCTTGACTACACCCCCTCCTTCCACTGAGGTGGATAACACGCAGGAATTTTACAATAAAGTGCCATCTTTTTTTGAATCCCAAATCCTACAAATTCACTCAAACTTTTTGTATCCTGTTGAGATGCAATGTCCTTCCAATGTCTTGAATTCCACTTCAGACATCGACATTCCACTGCTTATGGATTTTCAGCCATTACTGCCTGACAGGATCACAGAACTTCTAATGGGAATTAGGTCAGGCTCACCGAATGATCCCTGTTCACCCTACATTCTACAGATGGTTTCTGAATTAGTTGCACCGGCACTTGTGCCAGTCTTTCAGGAGGTGCCATCTTCTGGAGTCTTCCCCCCCATCTTGGAGGGAAGCAACCGTCATCCCTCTGAGAAAGAAACCGGACCGAGCATCACAAGATTTCAACAACCTAAGACCGATTTCCCTACTTCCCATGTTGGCTAAAATTTTTGAGAAACATATTAACCACGAGATATCTACTTTTCTTCATCATGCAGGTAGCTTAGATCGGTCTCAACATTGATTCCGAAAGGCCCATAGTACCGAATCAGCGCTTCTGACGACCTCTGAAATATACGCAGGTTGTTGGACGAGGGACAGGGTGCAGTCTTGGTCCTGTTGGATCTTTCTGCTGCATTTGATACCATTTCTCCTCAGATTATGGTATCCCAACTCTATCAAGCAGGGATTAGAGATTCTGCCTTTAAGATTTTGGAATCCTTTCTAGGCGATAGACCGATGACAGTGAGCTGGGCCGACTTTAAGGCTCCTCCCTTTTGTCTGCCATGTGGGGTCCCTTAGGGCTCAGCTTTCAGCCCTAGTCTGTTTAATGTTTATGTTGCCCCTTTGGCCAAACTGATCCGCTCATACGGCTTTATGCCTACTTCTTATGCGGATGACGACCAACTGATCATTCCGGTGTCCAGGAACAACCGGGAGGAAGTGGCTGATTAGTTTTGTAACTGTATGCGTGCGATCAATCGCTGGATGGGTCAGAATTGGCTAAAGCTTACCAGCAACAAAACAGAAATTGTGCTGGTGGCCTTCGGAGTGTGGGGAGCTTCCCTCCCCTATCACTGCCACCAAAAAGTTGGGAGTCATCTTCGATAATTGTATATGTTTTAGGCCTCAAGTAAACGCCATGGTCAAAACTAGCTATTGGACCTTAAAAACATTGAGGAAAATCCTGCCGTTTCTGCAGCAGGAGGAGAGAGTGACGGTCATTCTGGCTCTGGTTAAATCCAGACTGGATTATTGTAACTCTCTGCTGCTGGACCTGGATAAAATGTCATTGAGTAAGCTCCAATTGATTCAAAACAATGTGGCCCGATTGATTTTGGATCTGCCAGCAACAGCCTAAAACGACTTCACTGGCTTCCGGTCACGAAGCGGATCATATTCAAAACTCTATGCTTAACATTCAAGGCGGTACATGGAGGAGGAGCAGATTACTTAGCAGCTAGACTACGGTGGTACAACTCTTGTCTGGAACTTAGATCTAAAAATGCTCACTTGATTCATGTCTGTCGCACTCGTAGGGCAAGATGGGGAGACAAAGCTTTAACAGTGGCAGCGGCTAAGCACTGGAATTCGCTCCCTTGGGACATTAGGAAGGAGGATAACTTCCTGACTTTCAGGAGGTTGATGAAAACCTGTCTGTTTCCTCGTTAATTGGTCTGGCTCTGCATCTGGGTCTCTCTTCGGACTCATACTGTACTCTTTTTAGCGCTTCGATGCTAAGGCCGGAATGCACTTTAGAAATACTTAAATACAAATACAAATACAAAGTATTGGACTTGAAGGGTTAGTTGATTGATCTCCTGGGTAGTCTCAGGGGCACAAAACACATGCACAGGACTTTGCTGTTGGCCTCTACCAGATTCCATGAGAGTCTGAGGTGCCTCACCCTGGGGTCTTGGGGCCTTTGAAATGTATTCCTATGAACCTGTGACTTTGTCCTGCATTTGTTTTGGCTCCAAGAAAAAGTCTGGAAACTTAAAAAAAACTTTTTCCCCAGAGACCAGGGGACTTACTGCCAAAAGAACCTGATGGGATTTCAGATTTGCCCCACGGAAAGGCTCCAGCACCTCCGACAAAAATGACAAAGTCCCTTTAGTTGTTAGGACTTTAAAACTTTTATGTCCTGAAGTAGGGACGTTCTGAACCCTCTGCTTTAGCAGATAGAGCAGGGGTGTTTTTTATGGGCCTCTTTTATCTGCAACTTGGTAGATAGAAGTTCACAATTAACACTAAAACGAAAAAAGAACGATGGGCTCATAGGAAAGGGAAAGAATGATGGGCTAGTGGATGCATGAGAGGGTGAAAGTATGGATCGATGAGTGGGTGAAAGGATGGGGGTTGAAAGAATAGATGGATGAGTGGCTGAAAGGACTGATAGGTGAAAAGATGGATGACTGGGTGAAAGGATGGGTGGGGGAAGGATGGAAATGGATCGATAAGTGGGTGAAAGGATGGGGTGAAAGGAGTGATGGGTGAATTGAAGGATGGGTGCATAAAAAGATGGATGGGCTGGTGGGTGAAAGGCTGGGTGGGTAAAAGAATAGATGGGTGGATGGATGGATGGATTAATTGATGGATTGGTGAAAAGATGAGTAGGTGAAAGGATTGGGGAATTAATGGGTAAAAGGATGGTGAGAGGATGGGTGAGTGAAAAGGTGGGTAGATGAGTAGGTGAGATGATGGGTAGATTGGTGGATGAAAGGATGGCAGAGTGAATGAAAATCTGATAGGATGGATGGTTGGGTGAGTTAAAGGATGGTACGGTGAATGGAAAACCCAGAGGATAGTTGGATGGATGGATGATTTATTGATGGTAAAGGAAATGGATATTTGAGAGGATGGATGGATGAATGGACAGGTGGATGGATAAGTAAAAACAAATCTGAGAGAATGGATGGATGGATGCATGGATGGCTTGTTGGATGGAAGTATGGAAGCGTAACTAGAAATATGAAATGATGAATGGATGGATACGTGGGCGAGAGGATGGCAGAGTAAGTGGAAATTGGAAAAGATGGGTGGGCGAAAGGACGGCTGAGTAAATGGAAATCTGAGAAGGTGAATGAAAGGATGATTGGCATAGTAAATGGAAATCTGAGAGCATGGATGGATATCAGAGTAAACGGAAATCTAAGAGGATGAATGGATGGATAAAAGATCAATTGATGAAAGGCTTAATTTGATGGATGGGTAAGCCAAATGATGTATGTATAGGTGAATGAATGTATGGTTGAATGCATGCATAGATGATGAATATGTGAACAGATCGATGAAATGGCTAATCGCTGAAATGGTGAAAGATTGTATGATGGATGAAAGAATGAATGGATGACAGAATGTAAAATGATATGGTGGTTATCAGTGGGTAGATGGAAGGGTGAGAGGAGGAATGGATAGATGCTTGGATGGAAGAGAAAACTGAGCTCTTCTAGGGAGGTTGTGACTCATTTGTTTCTCTTGCTTGGTACAATCAGAGCTTTGGTTCCAAGTGAAGGATATTTTAATATTCTCGCTATTCTGTTGACCATCAATCTCAAAAGTTCCAGAGAGACATCATTAACAACCTGCTTCAAGTATCCAACCTTCAGTTCAAGGCGGCAGATACACTTTGAGCCCTGTCCCGCTCTGAGAAGATTTCCTCTTCAAAAAAATGACAAGGTCCTTTGGACTTTGAAACTTAACTTTTTCAAACTTTTTGACTCCCAGAATTTAACTGGGACCAAACTAGTTAGTGTATTTGATCAGGGATCCACTGAGGTCGGCCTCAAATCACACCTAGCTCCTGGTCTAACGCAGCCTTTGACCAACCAGTGGTGTAGCAAAGGCCCCCACAGCCTCCCCTCTCCCCGCCGTGTGGGGTTGGGTGAGCTCCAGGGGGCCCCCTCAGCACAAAACCCTGTTGCAGACACAGGTGCAGGCTCGGGGGAAGGGGGCCTCAAGTTTCATTACGCCACTGTGACCAGCACTGGTGTTTTGCACTATGTTCAGTTAAATCTTTAAAAATCCATATCGCCGCTTCCCATTATTCGATTTTTTTATTTTTTAAGTTGTCATGGGCGAGTGCAAAGCACTCCGTCCCATTCTCTGTTTGGGCTTCAAACCACACCCATGTCACCTCAGTGACTTACATTGGTTCGGGGGCTTGCCTTTTAAAATCCGCTTGCTTTCATTTGTGAAAGGCATGCATATGTCATGCCCTTTCTGGTGTTTAGCCCACCTACACAGCACCGGTAAACTACTAAAAACATACGAGAATCGCCTGATGTCCGGACTACTTTATCTGTTTATTTTCCACGCAGCACGATCGTGCTGCATTTTACATAGTGCGATCGCGCTGCTTTTTGTTTACTTTACAACGCTAATAGTCGAGCAAATGCGAGACCCGCTGCATTGAAAATGCTTGTGTGTGCTTGCTACGAAATTCAAACCAAATAAACACTTTTCATGAAGAAACAGAAAGCATTTTCTCCATCCAGCGCTATTTGCAAAATTACATCGGGGTGCCAAAAAATATTTCCCAAACCGCGACACTGGCAGCATAAAATAGCATACCTCATGAACAAGTAATTGAAATCGCACCAGCCTGAAGAGCAAACAAGTGTACATGCACATTAAAAAAAGTGTACTTTTTTATCATTTTAATAAAGAGGCGTGGAAAATGCAACGCACAGTACTTTTTTGGTGGTCACAACAAGTCATCATGAGAAAAAGGCTGCACAAGCCTATCGTGGGGGGCACAGCTCTCGTGTGTGTGCCTTGCTAAGTCAGGAATCTCGTGCCAGCCTCACGTATGCTCTGTAGGGAGGCTGCTTCGTGTTACTGCTCTGTCACAGGAGGGCCACTGCCTGGAAATGCTGCTTATCTCTTGTGAAGATCACACACAGTCCTACTGAGTATTTCAGTAAGTGTGCTTATTCACAATCTGTGATATTGTACTCATGCGAGCAAAATATCCCTTTTTTTTTAGAAAATTGAGCCAAATGGTGATTTTGACAGCATCATTTTCACAAGAATGAGCCAAAATGTAGACTCTGAAAGGGTACTCCTAAAATATCCATGTAGTTTTATGGTTTACAACCAAGCACGCTTCTCCCCAGGACTGTTGCAGCTTCTTCTTCCCTAAATGGTAGCAAAATGGAACATTCTTCAACTCAATAAAAAAAGTAAAAGAAAATCTATAGATACATCCAGTTCACAGTATACAAGTTCACATAGCCTATCTTTTTACTAGTGTCTTTATCCACTTTCACATTGCACTTCCTTTCATTTTTAGGGTTGAGCGCGCAAAGCGCTCTGTCCCTTGTGTAATCTGTCTGTGGGCTTTTAACCACGCTCATGTCACGCCCATCAGTTTGGTTCGTTTGTGGGCTTGCCTTTTAAAATTCGCTTGATTTCACTAGTCAAAAGCGTGCATGTGTCATGCCTTTTCCGGTGTTTAGGCCTCCTCGAGAGCACCGGCCAACTACTGAAAACTTACGAGGCTCCTTGTTTTCCATGTGTTTCTGGACTACTTTTTCTCTTTATTACCTAAATAGCGCGATCTCGCTAGGCAGTAATCGAGCACTTTGCATGACATCGACCCTGTTACACGGACAATTGCACTTTGCCGGTTACGTGGATATTTGCACTTTTGCCGGTTACATGGATAATTCCACTTTTGCCGATACGTTTCACCGCAAGCGAACTGCTGTTTCCCTTTGTGTGCCTGCTTTGTGCTCATGGCGGCCATCGGCTCGCTTATGTGAAACTATTTTACTTTTCATTTTCAGTTTATGTGGCAAGAAAAGTCCAGTTACGAGTTTACAACGCTCATAGTGATAACTCGAGCAAACGCTAGACCCATTGCATTGCAAATGCTTGTTAGGGTCGAGCCTGCGTTGCATGCGCTCGCGCATGCGTATCGCAGCGAGACGCTTTAGGGTTTAGAAAAGGGCTCGGAGCCCTGTCGACGTCACGAAAGTGTTTTTCATTGGTTCCTGGGCTTGCCTAATAAAATCTGCTTGCTTTCATTAGTCGAAGGCATGCATACGTCATGCTTTTTCCGGTGGCTAGCCCTCCTCGAGTGCATCGACCAAGTACAGAAAACATGCGAGGCTTGCTGTTTTCTGTCCGGCTCGTGGACTACTTTTTCTCTAATTTTCTAGCGCGATTTTGCTTGGCAGAAGTCGAGCGCTTTACATAGTTAATTGCAATTTTTCGGGTTACACTTTTGCCGATAGGTGAAAAGTCGGGTTATGAGTTTACAACGCTATCAGCTCTAACAAGAGCAAACGCGAGACCCGTTGCATTGTAAATGCTTGTTTTTAGTTTTATAATTTGGTTTGCCATTATTATTGCTTGGTGTTTTTACTTTCTTTTTGTTTGGTACCTCAAATACTTTACTACCTGAGATCTCCCGTTCTGGCTGTATGTAAGCTGCTACTGAAATGTAGGGAGATGCGCCGCAGCATGATCCCGCAGCATTCCATCATGTGGGAAAATGAAGTCGGACTGGTAGAAGACTGAAAATGATAAACAGGTTGGAGAGGTGCAGGGAACATGCGATGTGTAAGTAACTGGAGGGCATAACACGACGCAGGCATGTTTTACATCGAAGATATTTCCTATAAAGTGCAAAGCCTTTAACGAGGAAAATCGAATGCAGGAAACATAAAAAGGTGAAAGAAAGTGCGTTTTATCGAAGTCAGGGATCGTAAACGGCGTGTCTGTTTAATCTCACTAACGAAAACCCACAGCTAAAGCGCGGGTTTGTTTGGAAGAATGTGCCCAGGGACTGTCAGGCCAGTTCCTGCACGTTGTGTCAGTCTATTTGCATTCCAGTCAAACAGAGAAATGAGTCGGGTTCAGACCAGGCCGCATTTTACTGTCACCTGCTTCTGATGTTATTAGTGGAGGTAGGGGGAGAAAAGAGGCGATGTCGAAAGACAGGCATCTGGCAACCAAACAGCGACACCACTCACCACAGCAAAACCATACCATGGATGGAATCAAGACGCTAGAGTTTATTTTACTGAAAAACACGCGTACCTCCATCACATTTATGTTCCTGAAAGAGTACAGTACTCTGCTAAAAGCGGCAGTGCTTAATGGTGCAACCTAATGTGAGGATAGCCGAACACTGCTGTTGCCTACTCTTGGGCCCAGATTTAAGAGGGCCTAGCGCCACCTTGCGCTACATTAGCATAACTTTTATTACGCTAATTTGGCCCAATGAGGCCAAAATCGCTGCGCTAGATTTACCAAGTGACACAATGCATGCATTGTGCCACTTTGTAACCCCTTGCTACACATTTACCTGTGGCAGGCAAAATTTATGCAATGGGGAGTTTCCCCGTTGGGGGGGTGGCTGAAAACGTGGGGCAAAGTAATCTAGAAGATTTCCCTGCACCATTTTTTGCTGCATTTTTAGCGCCTGCTCAGAGCAGGTGTTAAAAGGGGGCACACCATTAGTTACAATGGGCCCATATGTACTGTTCAGGGTTAGCTCTAGAATTTTGGCGCTAACCCTGTACAGTACATCAACAGTGTCAATAATTTTGATGTTATTATCCACTACCCTGTGCCATGGTGCGCCGTATTTTATATACAGTGCACAGATGGTGGCAGAAGGGGGTGCTAAGAGGTGCAGAAAAGTGGTGCTGCACCAGGTGCAGCGCCACTTTTCTTAAATCTGCCCTTTGGTTTTATCTTTTGCCTTTTTTTCCCACCACCTGGCCACAGGCAAGCAAGGATTGTGTAGTTTCAGGCCTTTCACCTGTGGTCTCAGGCGGCTGGCCTACTATGAACTCTGAAAACTGAGCACTAAATACACACGTTTAGCATGTGACTGTTAGGATGGCAAAGGTGGTGCGTGGTCAGAAAATCAGAACTGCAGTATGACCACGGCACACAGAATAGTATGATCACAGTTCGTATTGAGGAAAAGTATCCCTGGTGTTCAGGTTCAGGATGTGGAGAACAAAATAGAAAAGTCCACAGTCGATGATGCACAGTGTCTTTATTTGTAGGCACAGTTTGCCACAGACTTGCTTTGTCTTCGAGAAACAGCCAACACGTGTTTCGCCACACAGGTGACTTCATCAAGGCTGGGCCGTCCGGCCAGGGAAATGAGTATTGGGTAAAGTCGATGGTGGTGTAAGTGAGTACTATGTAGTAGAAAGGCTGGCGGTTGGTGAGTGGAGATCCAGTGGAAGGCAGGTGAGCGAGACAGACCCTGATAAGCCTTGGGTCGGGACCCTGTACAAACAGTGGAACGGTCGTCAAGTGTAGCTCAAGCGCGTCTCGGTGCGTCTCGGAGTACTCACTTTTAGGGTGATCTGTCAAGCGTGGGCCAAGATAAAAGAGGGGGGGATTTAGAGCTTTTCCAATGTTAATTTCCTTCAGAAAAATTGAACCGAGATAGCGCAAAACCACTGGACAGAATTACACCAAATGTGTCACGTACTGCACTGGACTTCTCAACTCTGGATTTCGGATTGGCGAATACACAAAGTCTTCTACAGGTCCTGGATACTCCCAGATAAGGGCGACCCCTTCTAGTAGCCACGGTGCCGCTTGACAGGCTACGCCAAAGCAGACCGTACCCTCCAGAAGGAGTCCCAGAGGGAAAAAACCCCAAAACTGGGGAAAAAAACCTCTAACAGGAACTTCTGAAGGAAAACAAGAAAAAACAGGACTTGACAACAGGAAACAAAAATAGGCAGTATCCAGGGTAAAAGGCAGGAAAAAAGGAACAGGTAAAAATCTCCCAAGGGAAAAGCAGGAAAAAAGGAACAGGCAAAAATCTCCCAAGGCAAAAGCAGGAACAAGGAACAGGCAAAAATCTTCCAAGGCAAAAAAGCAGGAACAAAGAACAGGAGCGAACAGCACAACCAGAAGGAAGTGTTTGCAATGCAAGGAGGAACAAGACTGACTGACTTATATACTGAGAAAAGGGAAGTGACATCACAGGAAAGGGAAGTAACACCATCTTGGATTGGGAAAAGCCCATAGACCAGTATAGGAAAAAGGAAGTAGTATAAAAGAAAAACAGAGCATGCTGGGACAAAAACACAAAGAAGACAAGATGGACATAACATGCATAGAGACAGACAAAGGACCAACAAAAAACCCACCACCAACAACAAAAGAAGAAAAAAGGCTACAAGTAAGTGTAGCGCGTCCGGAAGCGAAATATATGCTTCCCAGAAAGCATAGTCAAAAAACGCGGGGAACGGCACTCCGAATATCGGTAGCGCGTTCCACACGCGAGGACAGAAAGAGACGCCGCATCAGAGCGCAGCGTTACAGTAGGTCCCCTCCCCGAGGCACCAGGTTTGTCAGGATGATTGTCAAAAAACAGGCGAACCAAACGGGGAGCATGGACGGAGGAAGCATCCTCCCAAGAACAGTCACTGAGGGCTTATCCTTTCCAATGGACCAAAAACTGTAGCTTGCGTCGAAAAATTCTGGAATCACAGATCTCCTGGACTTCATACTCAGGCTGTTCGTTGATAGACAGAGCAGGGGGACGTTGGAACTGACGATGGTAAGGATCAGGAACAAAGGGTTTTAACTGGGACACATGGAAAACAGGATGAACCCTCCAGGTATGAGGTAAGCGGAAACGCACAACTACAGGATTCAGGATGTGCGAAATTCGAAAGGGTCCATAAAAACGTGGTTTGAACTTATTGGTGGAAAACCGGGATGGTAGAAATCTGGAAGAAAGCCATACCTTGTGGCCCACTTGATACAAAGGTGCAGCTTGCCGATAACGATCCGCCTTTCGTTTCATAGCTTGTTTCGAAGCTAGGAGAGTTGTGTGAAGTAGGCCCTGGATTCAACGGATCTGTCGTGAAAAAGAAGTGACTGCAGGCACAGAAGAGGATGTTCGAGAAACAGTAGTGAAAGTCCTCGGATGAAATCCATAAGTACAATAAAAGGGTGTGGTCTTGGTCGCACTATGTATTGTGTTGTTATAGGAGAACTCGGCAAGAGCAAGATATTCCGACCAATTGCTTTGTGTGGCATTACAGTAACATCTCAGATACTGCTGAAGCTCTTGATTCACTCGTTCAGTTTGCCCATTCGTTTGTGGATGGAAACCCGAGGATAAAGAAATCTCAATGTTAAAAAAGGCACAGAAGGCTCTCCAGAAACGTGATACATATTGAGGTCCTCTGTCCGAAATGACCTCTTGAGGAAGACCATGGAGGCGAAAAATATCCCGTAGAAAAATGCGACTCATTTCTGGGGCCGTTGGTAGTTTCTTCAAGGCTGAAAAATGGGCCATCTTGGTGAATGAATCTACGGTCACCATGATTACTTGGTTACCAGAGGAGGTAGGTAGAGAGCATATGAAATCCGTGGATAGAGTACACCAAGGAGCGGAAGGAACCGGTAAAGGTCTTAATAAACCTGCCACCTTAGTTCTGGGTGTCTTAGTCTGGGCACAGACTGGGCATGCTGACACATAGGTTTCAGTGTCTGTCTTTAGCGAAGGCCACCAAAAAGATCGCTGAAGCAGCTCCTGGGTCTTCCTGATACCCCGATGACCGGCTATAGGAGAATCATGGCACATTTTCAGGGCTTCTGTCCTCACTTTCTTGGTAGGTAGGAAAAGAGCAGGTTGATGATAGAAGTAGTTGTCCTTCTTCTGCAAAAAAGGAGTCACTTTATCCCATTCTGAAGCAGACAGAAACTGGTACTCAGATTGAATGCGTTCTTGAAAAGATTGAGTAGCTCCGATGATCCTGCTAGCCTCAATAAGATGTGGAGAGGAGTTCTGGGCTATGTCAGGATATCTGCGGGATAAGTCATCTGCCACTAAATTCTGGGAACCAGGTATGTACGTGATCACGAAATCGTACTGGCAAAAGAAGAAAGCCCATCGAGCCTGACTACTGTTGCGACACTGAAAGCTCCGAAGACACTGGAGATTACGGTGATCAGTCATAGCTTCAAAAGGCTCTCTGGAACCCATCAGGAAATGCCTCCATTCCTTACAAGCTACTTTGAGAGCGAGTAGTTCACGTTCCAGTACAGAATAATTTCATTCAGCCTCTGATAGAATATGAGACAGATAAAAGATAGGATGTTCCAATCCATCATTGTCTTGCTTCTGCAGCAGAACTGCTCCAATAGCTCTGTCTGAGGCATCAGTCTCGACGATAAATTTCTTGGTATTGTCAGGATGACGCAACACGGGTGCTTGGGTAAAGGCTGTCTTTAATTCTTGAAACGTGCGTTCAGCCTCCTTGGTCCAATTGAAACCCTTCTTCAGGTTCTCTTTCTTAATTGTTTGTGTTATGAAACTTTGTAGGTGGGCAAAGTTATGAATAAACTGACGATAAAAGTTTGATAGACCAAGAAAACATTGTGTTTCTTTAATGGACGTTGGAGAAGGCCAATCTAATATGGCACTGACCTTGTCAGGATCCATGGATATTCTGTGTTGATTAATACAAAACCCGAGATACCTTACTTCAGATTTATGGAACTCACACTTCTCAGGTTTACAAAACAATTGGTTCTTCTTGAGTCTTTCCAGAACTTGCAGGACATGATCTACATGGTGCTCAGGATCACGGGAATATATCAAGATATAATCCAAATAAATGACTACATATTGATTGAGTACATCAGAGAACACTGAATCCATAAATCGTTGAAAAACAGAAGGGGCATTGGTCAGTCCAAAGGGCATAACACAATACTCATAGTGCCCAAAAGGGGTATGGAACGCAGTCTTCCATTCATCTCCTTCCTTGATCCGAAGGAGATGATAGGCACCCCGTAAGTCTAATTTAGTAAATATCTTGGCTCCTTGAATGGCATCTAATAGATCTCTGATTAAAGGCAGTGGATATCGATCCTTATTTGTTATTCTGTTGAGTTCACGAAAGTCCACACAAGGACGCAGATCCTTAGTCTTCTTTGGGACGAAGAAGAGAGGAGCCCCAGCAGGGGATGTGGAAGGGGCAATCAAACCATTGTGTAAGATGTCGTCTAAATATTCCCTTAGCAACTTCTTTTCTTGGTCTGTCAGAGAATACATTCGACCGAAGGGGACAACTTCATCAGGAATCAAAGGAATAGCACAGTCATAACTGCGATGAGGTGGCAAAATAGGATTACTAGGTTTCTGAAAAATCCTGATATATTCCTGATAACAATCTGGAACCCCCTGGATACTATTGATAGAGTTAGTGTTATCCTCAGTTGACTGACAGGACCTTTTTGGAGTCCAATAAGAAGTAGTGGAATAACAATTCTGTTGGCAAAATGAAGACGTTAGGGATATAGTTCGTGTTTCCCAATTGATATAGGGGTTGTGTCGAGCTAACCAGGGAATTCCCAAAATCATGATGTGATTTGGTGAGGCTATGAGATCAAAGACAACGTGTTCTTGATGCCCCCCAAATGTCAAACAAAGAGTAGAAGTTGAGGCCACCACAGGTCCTGAGGTTAACGGAGAGCCATCCACCGTGTGAACCTGCTCAGGAGTTTCTTTAGGAATGCGGGGAATTCCTTTACTTGTAGCCCAGGTCTCATCCAGATAGAGTCCACTGGCTCCACAGTCAAGGAGAGCCAGAAGATGTTCTTCTTGATCTTGTGAACTTTGTAACTTGACCGAGAGGATAAACAGGGTGGACATGCTTTCTTTGGAGGAACATATTGATGGTACTTCAGCTCCTCCCGTCTCCTTCCTCCTTATAGGGGACGGGAGCTGGCGTTTCCCGCAGGCCTTGAGGGACATACCGGACAACTACGGATCAGGTGGCCAGCCTTACCACAGTATAGGCAAAGTCCCCTTCGTCGTCGTTCCTCCCTTTCTGACTCCGTCAATGGCCCACGAACCAGATCTATCTGCATGGGCTCTTCATGGGGAGGTGGAGAGGCTTCAGATGGACTATCTTCCGTTCGCCGACTGCTAGCACGGAAGGTACCAGACTGGTATGGAGCTCTAGTTCTACGTCTTTCCATCTTGTGCTCTCGAAGTCTATACTCGATGTTCATAGATTGATCCATTAATTCTTTCAAAGAACAAGCTGGAGAAGAGTGTACAAGCTCATCTTTAATTTCTTCATGCAGGCCTCAGTGGAAAAGGGTTACGAAGGTGCGTTCTACCTAGGAGGTTTCAGCTGCCAGCTGTTTGAAGCGGGTTATATACTGCAGTACATCCTGATTACCCTGCTGAATGTCACATAAGGCTTCTTCAGCTGCTGCTTCTACCCCAGGTCTCTCAAACATTTGTTTGCAAACAGTCAGGAAAGAGGAATAGTTAGCCAGGACTGGGTCATCTGCAGAAACCAGAGGAGTCGCCCAAGCAAGCGCTGGACCAGACAATGCGCTGATCAGATAGCCCACCTTAGCCTTATCCGAAGAAAACTGGAATGGACGAAAAGCAAAGAAAACCGTCAGGGCGTCCAAAAATTCCTTCATCTTTAAAGGATCTCTGGAATATCGAGGAATAGTAGCAGATACGGGTGGTATGCCCATTGATCGGGAAGACAAGACCTGTCGTAGCGCAGTGTTCTCTGCCCGTAACTGTTGTAACTCTTGGGCTTGTTGTTGGACAGTCTGTAACATGACTTGAGCATTTTCTGACGCCTCTCCCTGTGGATCTTCCATGGCGCTTTCGCAACGCAGAATCTTTTGGCGTTGCAATCTGTCACGTACTGCACTGGACTTCTCACCTCTGGATTTCGGATTGGCGAATACACCAAGTCTTCTACAGGTCCTGGATACTCCCAGATAAGGGCGACCCCTTCTAGTAGCCATGGTGCCGCTTGACAGGCTACGCCAAAGCAGACCGTACCCTCCAGAAGGAGTCCCAGAGGGAAAAAACCCCAACACTGGGGAAAAAACCTCTAACAGGAACTCCTGAAGGAAAACAAGAAAAAACAGGACTTGAGAACAGGAAACAAAAATAGGCAGTATCCAGGGTAAAAGGCAGGAAAAAAGGAACAGGTAAAAATCTCCCAAGGCAAAAGCAGGAAAAAAGGAACAGGCAAAAATCTCCCCAGGCAAAAGCAGGAACAAGGAACAGGCAAATATTTTCCAAGGCAAAAAAGCAGGAACAAAGAACAGGAGCGAACAGCACAACCAGAAGGAAGTGTTTGCAACGCAAGGAGGAACAAGACTGACTGACTTATATACTGAGAAAAGGGAAGTGACATCACAGGAAAGGGAAGTAACACCATCTTGGATTGGGAAAAGCCCATAGACCAGTATAGGAAAAAGGAAGTAGTATAAAAGAAAAACAGAGCATGCTGGTACAAAAACACGAAGAAGACAAGATGGACACAACATGGATAGAGACAGACAAAGGACCAACAAAAAACCCACCACCAACAACAAAAGAAGAAAAAAGGCTACAAGTAAGTGTAGCGCGTCCGGAAGCGAAATATATGCTTCCCAGAAAGCATAGTCAAAAAACGCGGGGAACGGCGCTCCGAATATCGGTAGCGCGTTCCACCCTCGGGGACAGAAAGAGATGCCGCGTCAGAGCGCAGCGTTACAAAATGTGGCAGAAAGTTAGCTCTTGGACTAGAAAGATCCCTTTTTGTTATTTGATGTAAATCCGTTCAGTAGTTTATGAGAAATGTAAGAAAATCCAAATTTGTATATATAGGGATGCAAAAGATTTGCAACCCCTAACAATCTTATGCACAGATCTGATTGGCTGCTAACACTTCAACAACAGAAGTGCTGTCAGCCATCTTGGGACTCAGCTTCAGCTAAGTCCCAGAAAAAAATATAAAAAAATACAAAAGGGGCCAAGGTACCAACACCCTGACCCCTTAGCTCTGGTTGTGGTGTCCCAAAGGGACCGCCCCAGGGCTAAAAAGCATTTTTTTCATTTTAAATTCCGATCTGCAGCAGATCCACAGATCTGTCGTAAAATAAAAAAATTAAAATGAAGTGCGGGCTCCCACTCTTCCTTATCATAAAGCCGCGTGGTGGGTCAAGTTCCAGGGGTATTTCTTTAGAAATTCGGTGGGAGGGCCTTCTGGCCCCCCTCCCCCTGCCCCGGGGACCACCATCTCCCTGGGACATTTAACAAATGATATGTGGGGGGCCTGTGCCCCCCGCACCCCAGGACCACCATCTCCTAGGGCAAATATTAAAAAAGAAAAGGGGGTCCCAAAGTGACCTACCTTAGCCCCGGGTACCACCACCACCCAGGGAAAATATAAAAAAAGAAAAGGAGGTCCTTATGGGACCCCCATTAGCCCCAGGGACCGCCACCCCTCAGGGGAAATCGTTTAAAAAAGAAGGGTGTCCCTATGAGGCCCACAAGCCCCGGGGACCACTGTCCTGAGGCTTCGATATAGTTATATACAGGACCACCACGCCCCAGGGTAAACAGAAAAGAATTGAAAGGGCTATGTTCATGTTGGAGGGGGCCCTGCGGCCCCCCTCATGGAGCCTTTGATGGCCCTGGGGACCGCCAACCCCCAGGGCCCACTCCAGTTATGTCCCGTGGGTGCTCACCCCTGGGACATAGCTGGTTGTTGTGGATTAGTAGCAGCCCTGCAGCCAAGCCACAGCAAACACTTCAGGTTTTCACAGCGGGACCTTTAAACAGGACCCACTGTTTAAATCTGAAGCTTCATCTCTGTCCCCTGCAGACTCGCATTTCACTGACACACCCACTCATTCACACATAGAAACTCCTCTATGTCCACGCACATACAACTACTCACATATTTCTTCACACATAGCTAAACCTAGTGATATACAAACATTAATTCACTAAATAAGTCACTGAGAGAACCACTTAGTCATCCATCAACTCATACACCAACACAGCCATTAACACACCCACTGATACACCCATACAAAGGATCAGAAAAAAACAATCATTACATCACTCATCTATCGACACGTTCAGTGTTCAACTGCACAACCACTAACACAGCCACACACTCACCCATTCAGTCACTAACATACCCACTCAGTCTTCAATACAATCACTAACACCAATAATCACTAAATGTAAAACCATTCACACAACCACTGACTGAAATGCAAAGGCATTGAAACACCCAGTCTGTCACCAATGTAACCACTAACACAACCACTCATTAACCAACACAAGTAATAACACATTCACTTAATCTCCAATATACAAAACTGATACACCCACTCACTTTATGATACAGCCACTTACACACCTATTCACTCTCACATGCAGTCAGTTGAAGAGTACTCAGTTATAAATACAGCCATTAATAGACTCAGGGGGTCATTCTGACCCTGGCGGTCGGTGTTAAAGCGGCGGCCAACCCGCAAACAGGCAGGCGGCCAAAAAAATGGAATTCCGACCTTGGCGGGAACCGCCAACACAGCCCGCCACTTTACCACTCCGACCGCCACGGCGGTACAGACAAGCAGCGCGGCGGTCCCCACCAACAGACAGGCGGCAGACAATGTACCGCCCACCCTATCACAACTCACCAATCCGCCACCTTTTCCGGGGCGGGAGCCCCGCCGATAAAAACACGGCGGAAACAGACTTCGAACGGGAAAACGCTCACCTCCATACACCCCACGAGGAATCTGGACAGCATGGAACCCGAACTACACATCCTACCAGCTATTGTCTACCTGCTCCTCTACCAGAAGCACGAACGCCGGCGCAGAAGACAACGGTGAGTACTGCACCTACGACACAGGGGAGGCAAAAAAATACGGGCACACACATACGCCACACACCCACCCCCACCCTCACCCACCACAACGCACACATCAATGCAGAGCAACAAGTCAGAGTGACACCTCCCCGGAAGAATGCAAAGACAAAATAAAATGATCATTAAAAATGAAGTATATTATAGCATAATTGAAGTTAAGTGAAATATGAAAATATAAATAAAATATATTACATCATGAACAATATATACATAGGTCAAAAGTCCGGCCCATATTGGCTATCATCCATTGTTCGTGGGCCAATGGGCCTAAACACATGGGCAAAGCCCACACACGAGACCCGATTCCATTGGAGAGAACACTGCAGGGGCATCAGATAGTAAAACGACAGGCACCTCAGGGGGAAGGGAAGGGGGTCACCTCAGCCAGTTCAGTCCACGACGCCAGATCCACGAGGGGCCTCCATGCCCACTGTACCATCCTGGGGAGTGCAAAGCCACAGTCTCACAAGTCTCTACAGTGGGTGGGTTGCCCACTGTACCATCCTGGGGAGTGCAAAGCCACAGTCCATCAAGTGGATTACAGACTCCACTGGTTCTGGAGGAGGCATGGTGCCCAGAGTGCTTCGTGAAGCCCTGGCAGACACAGATCCGGCCCTGCCAATGGGCCAGCGGTGCTTGAGAGGAAGGGCCCAGTGGAGCGGTGCTTGAGATGAAGGGCCCAGCGGAGCGGTGCTTGACAGGAAGGGCCCAGCGGAGCGGTGCTTGACAGGAAGGGCCCAGCGGAGCGGTGCTTGAGAGGAAGGGCCCAGCGGAGCGGTGCTTGAGATGAAGGGCCCAGCGGAGCGGTGCTTGACAGGAAGGGCCCAGCGGAGCGGTGCTTGACAGGAAGGGCCCAGCGGAGCGGTGCTTGAGATGAAGGGCCCAGCGGAGCGGTGCTTGTGATGAAGGGCCCAGTGGAGTGGTGCTTGAGATGAAGGGCCCAGCGGAGCGGTGCTTGCCACGGCGGGGCCCAGCGGAGCGGTGCTTGAGATGAAGGGCCCAGCGGAGCGGTGCTTGACAGGAAGGGCCCAGCGGAGCGGTGCTTGACAGGAAGGGCCCAGCAGAGCGGTGCTTGACAGGAAGGGCCCAGCGGAGCGGTGCTTGAGATGAAGGGCCCAGCGGAGCGGTGCTTGAGATGAAGAGCCCAGCGGAGCGGTGCTTGAGATGAAGGGCCCTGTTCAGCGGTGCTTGTCACGGCGGGGCCCTGTTCAGCGGTGCTTGTCACGGCGGGGCCCTGTTCCGCGGTGCTCGCCACGGCGGGCTCAGTTCGGCGGTGCTTGTCACGGCGGGGCCCTGTTCAGCGGTGCTCGTCACGGCGGGGCCCTGTTCAGCGGTGCTTGTCACGGCGGGGCCCTGTTCAGCGGTGCCTGCCACGGCGGGGCCCTGTTCAGCGGTGCTTGACATGTGTTCCCAGGGAACCAGATCGGGCCAATATTTTCCGCTCAGTCGCCATCCGACCTTTCGCTTGCGGGGCCCTCCTGTGCTGGAGTCCTGGGCCCGTGGGTGTCCTCCTTCACACCCGAAATGGGGCTGGTGGGGCCCTCCTGGGCAGCTCGCCTGCTGCCGGAAATGTCCGCCCTGCTGACCTTGCCCTCCTTCGCCAATTCTCTGGGGCCCTTGCCTCCCTTTGTGGATGTGCCAGGTGACGGTGCCAGGGTATTGCCTTTGGGGGCTGCCGTCTCTGGCCTCTAGCTCCGGCCCTTCCCTTTTTTAGTTTTTTTCCCAGGGGGTGGGCTGGCTGTCCCCTTGCTGCTGGCCGATGTTGCTGCCCTAGAAGCTGGTGGACTCCAATAGCCCTGGACTATGGTCCTTGTAGGTGCAGGGCTTGTGGTGGCTGAGGTGCTGTTTGGACTCTTACGAGATGGAGGGGGTGGGTCAGGTGATGCAAAGAGGTTTATTTTGGAGAGGAAAAACTTTTTAGGAGCAGTGGGAAGGGTAGGTGCAGTGGGTATGGGAGTGGAGGAAGAGGATGTGGTTGTAGGAGAGTCAAGTGTGCTGTCTTTGGGTGCAGGTGCTTGTGACGGAGGCTGTCGTGAGGTGGATGGCTGTTGGGTGGGTGGCTGCCTGCGTTTGTGTGGTTTGGAAGAGGGGGTGACAGACACACTGGGAGAGGACACAGGGGAAGTGTAAATGGCAGTGGGGGTGGTGACTGCACGTGTGCGGAGTGTTCTGGTGGGTGTGCTGGTGATGGACGTACTGGCTGATGGTGGTGTGCATGCAGGTGTGAGTGGAGACGTCACAGGGAGGGAGGAGGGAAACGAGGAGGAGGGGGACACAGAGGAGGCAGTGGCTGTTGGCATGTCTGCATGTGGATGTTGCATGTGTGAATGCTTGTGTGATCTGTGGTGCTTATGTCTGGATGAGCTGCCCTTGGGTGTTGATGTGTGTGCAGGCTGGTTTGTAGGTGTGGCTGGGATAGGCAGAGGAACAGGGGAGTGGGACTGGGATGAGGAAATTGGAGGGGGGAGGCAGGAGACAGGGACAATGGCTGCCGTCGGTGCTGAGGCCAGAGCGTTGAACGATCGCTGATGGGCAGCCTGACCCGAATGAATGCCCTCCAGGTATGCATTGCTCCGGTGCACCTCCCTTTCTACACCCTGGATGGCATTCAGAAGGGTAGACTGCCCAACAATGAGCGTCTGGAGGAGGTCAATGATCTCCTCACTGAGGGCAGCAGGGGTAACTGGGGCAGGGCCTGAGGTGCCTGGGGCGAAGGAGATGCCCGCCTTCCTGCCCAAGCGGGCACGGGGCGAACGCTGAGGGGCTGCTTGGAGGGCGGAGCTGGTGCGCGGGGTGGCGGCTGTACCTGTTGTAGCGGTGGGCACGGATGTTGCCGCCACCACAAGGGAGCTCCCTTCCAAGGACGTGTCTGTGTCGCTGACGTCTCCACGGGTCCCCGTTGTGGAGCTCCCCTCGCCCTCCGTCTCACTGGTGAACTCGGAGTCGGTTGCATGGCCCTCCGGGGCCATGTGAGATGCAGCTCCCTCGTGCTCCGATGCCACTTCTCCTCCGCCTGATGATGCTAATGCACACATGAACAGGAAGACCACAAAAAAGGGGGGGGGGAGAAAAAATGACATGTTGAGTGCATGCATTGGCGACACCGTTGGCGGAGAGGACAGACACAGAAGCCCCCTGCACTACGCCGCGCACTCGGTGTACACTACTCAATTATTGTGACTTGGCGTACAAGCCTATGGATGACAACTGCACACATAGGTGACCCAGGGCCATGGATAGCTGTACTTAGCACCCTACAGAGGTGGGGGGCGGGGGCACAGGGCCATGCATTACGGAGGGGACCAGCCTACAGAAGTCGCCCTGGCCTAGAGATACCCACAGCCCTCCTCCCCCACCCAGACACCTTCACTGTGCGCTAACATAGCAGAATGTGCTGGTACTCACCCCCTTGTGTCTGCTGTGATGTCCTCAAGCGCCCATCCAAATCGGGGTAGGCCACCGCCAGGATCCAGGACATCAGGGGGGTCAATTGACGGGAGCCACCCCTCCTACGTTGGGAGGCCATCCCCAGCAGAGCCTCTGCGGTCTTCCTGTTCCCGCGGCGGATGTCCTCCCACCTCTTGCGGCAGTGGGTGCCCCGTCTGTTGTGGACCCCCAGGGTCCGGACGTCCTTGGCGATGGCACGCCAAATGTCGATCTTCTGATGGGCGCTGACCTATGTGTCATGGACAGGGTGGGAAAAAAAATATCATCATTTTCAGCATGGTCGATGTGAGTGGCCCCCCTTCCCCAACCTTGCCATATGGCACATGCTCTCATCTGTCGTGCGATGCATGCCTCATTCGCTCCCCTCCCCACCATCTTTCATCCACCCCACTCAACACAGGCATTGCCCACAAAGCATGGTCCCAGTGTACTTACCTGTTGGTCTGGAGGACCGTAGAGTAGCGCATACTGGGGGAGGACCCCATCAACAAGTTTCTCCAATTCCTCAGATGTGAAGGCAGGGGCCCTTTCCCCAGTCGCAGCAGCCATTGTCTCTTCCAGACCGAGGTCAAAGCAGCACTTGCAGTATAGGTCCTCTCCTGTGGATGATCAGGTCTCGAGTGATTAAGCAGATAGAAGATGGCGGTCACGCCCGCGGCGGTGCGTACCGCAGCGGTGCGTACCGCGACCGCCGGCGCACATCGTCATTGGCTCCTGAGACCCATAGGGTTCAATGTTAAGCAATGCTGCTTTGCGCCGCGGTCTTCGACCGCCTACCACCACGGTGTGCCACACCAGCGCATTGACCTCACATCCCATTGTCACACTTCACAGGTCAGGCAGCTGCCATTTCAAGGGCCCACATGGCTTAATTTGTACTGCGTCACACAGGCCTAGGCCTTGCATTGCCACTCATACAAGCCATTCAATGCATAGCGAATCGTGTTCTGTGCAAGCTGTGGTTACGTACCGGTGGGTTGCTTGACTCTGCTCCATGTTGTCCTTCCTAGGCACCGTCCGCTGGGACTTGCGAGGAGATGGAGGAATGTTCCCGTGTACAGACCGCTGGTGGACCTGTCGACAATGGAAGAAAGACATGTCATACTGACATACAGACTTGACCGAGCCACTATACAGGAACTGTGTGCCCAGCTGGAGCCAGACCTGATGTTCCCATTCGCCAACCCACAGGGATTTCCCCTCTGGTGCAGGTTCTGTCAGTACTCCATTTTTTGGCAAGTGGATAATTCCAACAGTGGCCATATCATCAGGGATGTCTCAGCCTATGTTTTCTAAGGTTTTGTCCAGAGTGTTGTCTGCCCTGATGAAATACATGCTGAGATACATTGTTTTCCCTGAGGTGGGCGATTTGGCTACAGTGAAGGGTGATTTCCATGCCCTTGGCCATATCCCCAACATCATTGGTGCCATTGATGGGACCCATGTGGCTTTGGTTCCCCCCAGTGAAAGTGAGCAGGTGTACCGGAACAGAAAAAGTTATCATTCGATGAATGTCCAGGTGGTCTGTTTGGCTGACCAGTACATCTCCCATGTAAATGCAAAGTTCCCTGGGTCAGTGCATGACGCGTACATCATGCGAAATAGCAGCATCCCTTAAGTGATGGAACAGCTACAGAGACACCGTGTGTGGCTAATTGGTGACTCTGGTTACCCCAACCTGTCGTGGCTACTGACCCCAGTGAGGAATCCCAGGACAAGGGCAGAGGAACGGTACAATGAGGCCCATGGGCGTACTAGGAGGGTGATCGAGCGGACCTTCGGCCTCCTGAAGGCCAGGTTTAGGTGCCTGCATATGACAGGTGGAGCCATAATGTACTCACCAAAGAAGGTGTGCCATATCATCGTGGCCTGCTGTATGCTTCACAACCTGGCTTTGCGACGCCAGGTGCCTTTCCTGCAGGAGGATGGTCCAGATGGTGGTGATGTAGCAGCTGTGGAGCCTGTGGAGAGTGAAGAGGAGGAAGACGACGGGGACGACACAGACAACAGGGACACAGTGATACAACAGTATTTTCAGTAGCACACAGGTACGAATCAACCCGCCATTTTACATTTACTTAAAGTCTCCTACCTCTCTACTGTCTGTGTTTCCCCCCAGTTCCTGTTAACTGAGTTGCGACTTTCCCTTCCGTTTTCAGAGCTGTGGGCCCCACTGCGTGACCTCTGCTTTGTTTGCCCATGGACTACAGCTGTGTGACAGTGGTATGTTGTCATCACAATGTAACTGAACATTTTGGCACCGTTATGTCTAATACATTTGTTCAAAATACAAGCAGACTCCAGATTTTTTAAGTGCAATAAGTGATTTTATTAAAGTGCTAAATTTAGGTACATGATTGTAAAACGGTGATGGGTGATGGTGGAGTAATGTCCATGGCAGAGTCCAGTTTTCAGTCTCACAGGTGCATTGTCCATATGCCTGTGGAAGGATGGAGCAGGGGCAGTTTAAGTTTGGACAGGGTGACAATGTGGGACAGTGGGATGACATCAGGGGGTATCGTATTCTGGCGGGGGTCTTGGCATCCTACTCTGTCTTCTTGTGAGATCTCAGGTACCGCTTGCGGGTGGTTCTTCTTCTGCAGGAGGTGGGGTTCTGGTGGCCTGTCGTTGTGTGGGGGCCTCCTGTCCACTAGCGCCGGCGGAGGTGGTAGGCTGTTCCTGGTCCAGGCTAGTGACAGAGGCCCTTTGTGGTGCCACATGGACCCACAATGTGGTGACTATCTGGTTAAGGGCCACGACGATGGTCCCCATTGCGGAACTAATGTTTCTCAGTTCCTCTCTGAACCCCATGTACTGTTCCTCCTGCAGTACCTGGATGTCCTGGAACCTGGCCAGTACCATAGCCATCGTCTCCTGGGAGCGGTGGTATGTTCCCATGATGGAGGAGAGGGCCTCTTGGAGAGTCGGTTCCCTGGGCCTGTCCCCCCCTTGTCCCACAGCAGCCCTCCCAGTTCCCCTGTTTCCCTGGGCCTCTGTCCCCTGGACCGTGTGCCCACTACCACTGCCCCCAGGTCCCTGTTGTTGTTGGGGTGGTGGGTCAACCTGGGTGCCCTGTAGTGGTGGACACACCGCTGATTGACGTGTCCTGGAGACAGAGGCATGGGCCCGCTGGGTGGGAGCTGTGCTGGTGTTCCCAGAGGGGGTTAGGTCTGCTGTAGCCTGTGGCTGTCTGTGGGGAACCGACTGTCCCGAGGTCCCCGATGGGCCGGGCTGGTCATCTGGGTCCAGGGAGACAGAGCTGCTGTCATCACTGTGGGCCTCTTCTGGGGGTGGGATGGACATCTCTGGATCCTCCTGGGCGGTGTGGTGGCGTTCGGGTCCTGCAGGGGTATAAGAGTATGTTTATTGCTTCTGTGTGTGCCATTTCGTGTAATGGGTGGGTGGCCGTGTACCCCAGTGCTGGCATTCCCTTGTGGGGGCTTTTGTGACGGTGGCTTGTGGGGGAGATGGGTATGTGCAGTGGGCATGCTTTGGTGATGGGTGTCCATGCTTTGGGGAGGCATGCAGGGCTAGGTTTTGGGATGGGTGGGTTGTGATGGTGAGCCATTTGCAAGGAGTTGGTGTGATGGGGGTGGGGGTGAGGGTGGGGGTATGATTTGGCATGCAGGTGGGGTGGGGGGAATGAAGTGGGGAAGATTTGACTTACCAGAGTCCATTCCTCAGCCTACTCCTGCGAGGCCCTCAGGATGCAGGATGTGCAAGACTTCCTCCTCCCATGCTGTGAATTCTGGGGGAGTAGGTGGGGGTCCGCCGCCAGTCCGCTGTACCGCGATGTTGTGCCTTGATACCATGGAACGCACCTTCCCCTGTAGGTCGTTCCACCGCTTCCTGATATCGTCCCAATTTCGTGGATGCAGTCCCACAGCGTTGACCCTGTCCACTATTCTTTGCCATAGCTCCATCTTCCTGGCAATGGTGGTGTGCTGCACCTGTGCCCCGAATAGCTGGGGCTCTACACAAACTATTTCCTCCACCATGACCCTGAGTTCGGCGTCAGAGAACCTGGGGTGTCTTTGGGGTGCCATGGGGTGGTGTGGATGAGGTGAGGGGTGGTGTATGTGTTGTAGAGTGTGGTGAGTGTGGTGGTGTATGGTGTTTTGTGCGTGGAAATTGTGTGGGTGATGTTGTGATTTGCCTCTGTGTGATGGTCTACTCTATGCTGTGCTGTTTCTCTCTGTCCTTCAGTCGCAATTGTGGTCGTAAGGGTTTGTGGGTGATGTGGGTGTGTGTTTTATATTTAATTGGGTGTGTGGGAGTGGTGTGTGTATGTGTCTCAGGTGTGTGTATTTTGAATTGTCCAATGTGGTAGTGTTTTGTAAAGGTGTGTGTATTTTGACCGCGGCGGTGTGTACCGCCAATGGAATACCGCGGTTGAAAGACCGCTGCGGGGATTTGTGGGTCGGAATGGCATGGGCGTATTTCTGTTGGCGTGACGGTGGAGGTTTGGTCATCGCCAGTTTTTCGCTGGCCGTTTCTGTGGCGGACTTTTGTTGATGTCGGGTTTTTGGCGGTTTGCCAGTTGCGGGTCAGAATGAGCGTGGCGGTTTACCGCGACCGCGGCGGTGTTATGGCGGTCTTCTGACTGGCGGTAAGCGCCTTTTACCGCCGAGGTCAGAATGACCACCTCAGTGACTTAACTAGAGAGTAACTCATTCACTAACTCATTCAGAAATAGAATGACAACTATTGCTTTACACACAAAGCCTCTCCCACAATCACTCACTCACATAAACAGTCACTGACACACCTATTCATTCAATCAAATACAGGCAGTCACACAGTCATTTCATCACCCATACAGATATTCACGTATCCATGCACTATCCCATACACCTAATAATTGAACCAGTCATTCACCCAGTTACACATTCATACAATCAGTCACAGTCACTGGATGATGTCATCAGTGATGTCATTTGAAATGTCATCAGTGATGTCACTGACCATGTCATGAGTTATATAATTTGTGAGGTCATAAGCAGTGCATTAGGAGGGCACAAGTTATAGTCAGCTAAGGTAACTATAACTGCTTAATTTCTATGGTCTTTTACACTTGAAATGTGAGCCTAACTATAACGTCCCTCTAACCTTTGTTTTTGTTAGTGAATATGTATATATATATATATATATATATATACATTTATATATATATAGGTATATATAGTCCAGGTAAATATATGTGGAGATATGGAACTAAGTATAGTAAACCTTTGCTTATTCATAGAAACTTGCCTTCACTATATTTTTCTCCTCGATATTCCTGACACAATATTTTGTCTACACAATATTTCTACTCTGATATCTTGTCCAAACACCCCAAAGCCACTACCCAAACAAGATGAGAGAGCCCATCATTGGTGTCCTCAAATAGAGGTGAGGTGGGAGTCTATTCGAGGACTAGAGATGTGCCCTAGTGCCCATGCACCAGTATCCCAAGTCATGGCAGTGGTGAGAGGGCAAAGGTCATGGGGGTGCACCTGCAAACGCCAAGCACAGTTTTTAGCAAAGAGGAAGAACCATTGGTCATCTTTCAGCATTTTCAGTGAGTCACTCTGTGGGTAGCTATTTAGGAACCTTGAGGGTGTGGAGAGGGCCCCATAGCAGCAGGACTCCCTGCTGTGGATTTTGTGCAGCTCCAGTCCACACCAGCGAACCCACCAATCCCACCCAAGCCAAGGAGGAGGACTGCAATGCTTTCGAAGCCCAGATGGGACCTCCCAGACAGTCCCTAGGTAAGCAGGGGTGCAGGACTCACCGCAAGTCATTCCACTGCCAATATCCCTCTGGATTTGCAGGATATCAGTGGCGTATTATAAGCCCCACAGCCAATGTGGTGTAAGGGTCCACCGACCTTCATGGGGCCCCATTAGCATAATTAGCAGGTGGTGGGCCAGAGAGGGGGTCCTCCACGTACTTTGCAAGGGGGGGCCTCAAGTTCTGTTATGCCACTGCAAGGTTGATGGATGTCATTCATAGTAGTTTATAAGTAATTTCTCTGGGATGTTAACACTTAGATTGTTCTGTGCAGTTGCCCTTTTGCAGGAACACCACCAGTGTTTCTCACCAGCAAGGCAGTATCCTCGTCCATGGTTCATTCTCACCATTGTAGCAGAACTTCCATGGCATTCCATCGTGAGGAGAAGTTAAGTCAGACTGGTAGAAGACCCAAAATAATACAAGCATTTGCAATGCAATAGGTCTCACATTTGCTGGAGTTAGAGCTATTAGCATCGTAAATTCCTAACAGGACTTTTCTTGCCACATAAATTGAAATGAAAAGTAAAACAGTTGACATAGGAGAGCTGATTCAAAGCATCATGAGTGTGAAGGAGAGACACAAAAGGAAAAAGAAGTTCGCTCACAGGCAATCGTGCAATTATCCATGTAACAGAGGCAGTGTGCAAGGCGGTAACAAAACCGCCCCAAGGACCCAAGGAGGAACAAACATAAAGCATTTACCAATGATAACAAAGGATTTTTGAAAGACAAACCCACAAACGAGTTAAAGTGATCGGTGTGTGGTGGGCATGGTTAAAAGCCCATAATACTTGCAACAGGTCAAAGCGCTTGCGCACACAACCTAAAAATGGTTGCAGAGGTGCAGGGAATATGAGATGTGTAATTAACTGCAGGACATACAACGACGCAGGCGTGTTTTACATCGAGTATATTTCCCATAAAATGCCAAACCTTTAATGGGATAAACTGGATGCAGGAACATAAAAAGGTGAAAATGTGCTTTGTCAAAGTCAGGAGTTGTAAATTGTGTATCTGTTTAGTCTCCCTTGCGAAAACCCATTGTTTAAACACAGGTTTGTCTAGAAGAATGTGCCCAGAGACAGTCAGGCAAGTCCCTGCACACTGAGTCAATCTATTTACATTCCAGTCATACACTGAAATGAGTTGGGTTCAGACCAGGCCGTCTTTATCCTGTGTCTCTTGCTTCTAATGGTGTTCCATGGACTGGCTGGGAAGCAGGCTGTAAGAGACACCAGCTCTAGATATCAGTCAGTGAAAAGTTCCAGAACACTGACATGTGGTTTCAGTCCTCGTCTTAACCATAGATTCTGAGTGTTTGTGGATTCTCCAAGCTCAGCTCTGGCAACGGTTCTAGATGGCTCTCCCAGTTTGTGTACCCCTATCTACATAGGTCAGCCACAGTCTTTGTTTTTGAGTGTTAACCAGAGGAGGGGAGGGGCTGGGAGTCTCCAGATCAGAACAATCCAAAATAAGGGCACAAAGAGAGAGAAGCCTTTGAATTCTACACCTTTCAATCTGTCTTTGGTAAGTCCACTGAAGGAACTAAAGGGAAGGACATAGCTAAAGGCTAACTCTAGATTTCTAAAGCAACCACTGTCTCCTGTCCTCCCACATAGCTGAGTCTGGTTAGTATTAGGCTTCAGGAATTCTTTGAAGGAACACTGCAATATGCATTGGTCGTCTGGTAGGTTATTGCCACTCTCCATTTTGTACACTATCTTCACAATGGAAATCTAGAACTGATTCTGCTGTGCTCACCATCAACCTGATACACATCTTCCTACTTCTATTGCAGAGGGCTTCCAGACAATTTCAAGGGGATTGGCCAGTAGGTGACTCTCCCTCCACATATCATGGGTAAAAACACCCGTCCGGTTAAACAAACACATCACTGCCACCACAATGCAGCCTGGGAAGCTGACAATAGTGATGCTCATTGCAGGGAAGGGACATTGTCCCTGCAAACCACTAGAACCTGGATTTGGGTGGAAAACTACGAATCAGCTGGTCCAGGGCATACATACATGAAAGTCATGTTTGCTGTATTAAAAAAACAGATAAAAAAGGATCAGAGAAGCCCTCTCTGTGTAGCTCAGAGCAGGTATGCATGCTTGTAAAACCATGTAGGCAACATTCCCTTTCCAATATCACCCTACAAACGTCTTTTTATCTCACTCTTGCAGGTTCTTGTTTATCCATGCATTGTCATTTGTCACTGTTTTCTTATTTCTATCTTGCTTCTTCCTTTTCTCCGTAAGTTTTGATGATGAATAATAAGAAGCTGTTCCACCACCTGAAACCACATGCACAAACTAAGCACTGCTTCACCTGCAGGCAGCTTGGGCTAGTGGACGCTAACCTATTTTATGCTAGGAGACAGCAGACTCCCTAAAATTACATTTAGGGGGTCATTACAACATTGGCGGTAAAAGCCGCTTACCACCGTGCAGAAGACCGCCAATACACCGCCGCGGCCGCGGAAATCCGCCACAGCTATTATGACCCACATCTCGGAATCCGCTGAAATTCAGACACCCACACAAGTCCACCACACCAAAGGTCAGTGATAAACTGGCGAAAACAAAACCTCCACCGTCACGCCAACAGAAACACGCCCATGCTATCACGACCCACGAATCCACGCGGCGGTCTTTCAACCGCAGTATTCCATTGGCGGTACACACCGCTATGCTCAAAATACACACACATCTCCAAAACACCGCCACATTGGACAATTTAAAATACACACACCTGATACACATACAAACACCAATCCCACACACCCAACACAATATAAAACACACAGGCCAGAGAGACTGCACAGCATAGACAACCCCACCACACAGAGGCACACAACACCATCACCCACACAACATCCACGTACAAAACACCACACACCACTACACATCACCAGACTCATCACCACATACACCACCCCACACATCACCTACACCACCCCATGGCACAGCAAAGACACCCCAGGTTCTCCGAGGAGGAGCTCAGGGTCATGGTGGAGGAAATCGTATGGGTAGAGCCACAGCTATTTGGATCACAGGTGCAGCACACCTCCATAGCTAGGAAGATGGAGCTATGGCGAAGAATAGTCGACAGGGTCAACGCAGTGGGACAGCACCCAAGAAATCGGGAGGACATCAGGAAGAGGTGGAACGACCTACGGAGGAAGGTGCGTTCCGTGGTCTCAAGACACAACATCGCGGTACAGCGGACTGGCGGCGGATCCCCACCTCCTCCCCCACAACTAACAACATGGGAGGAGCAGGTCTTGACTATTATGCATCCTGAGGGCCTCGGAGGAGTCGGTGGAGGAATGGACTCTGGTAAGTCAAATCTTAACTATCATATCCCCCACCCTACCTGCATGCTATCACAGACCCCCACACTCACCCCCTCCCCTATAACTCAAACTCCTCACTAATGTACTAATAACACAAACCACACATCCCAACACCAAGCCCTGCATGACTCAACAAAGCATGGACACCCCTCACTAAAGCATGCCCACTGCACATACCCATAACATCCCCCCAACCATCATCACTCAAGACCCCACACAGGAATGCTAGCACTGGGGTACACGCTCACCCACCCATTGCACACCATTACACACACAGATGCAATAATCATGCTTTTACACCTCTGCAGGACCACTACCCAACGTCACCAGACAGGAGGGTCCAGACATCTCTACCCCACCCACAGAAGAGGCCCACAGTGATGACAGCAGCTCTGGCCAACTGGATCCAGATGACCAGCCCGGACCATCGTGGGCCTCAGGACAGTCGCTTCCCTTCGCACAGGCACAGCCCAACACAGACCTTCCACCCTCTGGAAACACCAGCACAGCACCCACCCAGCGGGCCCATACCTCCGTCCCCAGGACACGTCAATCAGCTGTGTGTCCACCACTACAGGGAACCCAGGATAACCCACCACCCCAACAACAACAGGGACCTGGGGGCAGTGGTAGTGGGCACACGGTCCAGGGGACGAAGGCCCAGGAACACAGGGGAACTGGGAGGGCTGCTGTGCGACAGGGGGCGGACAGGCCAAGGGAACCCACTCTCCACGAGGCCCTCTCCTCCATCATGTGAGCATACCACCACTCCCAGGAGACGATGGCAACGGTACTGGCCAAGTTTCAGGAGACCCAGCGCATGGAGGAGGAACAGTATTTGGGGTTCAGGGAGGAACTCAGAACCATCAGCTCCGCAATGGGCACCATCGTAGGGGTGCTGAAGGACATACAGAACAACATGAGGGACACCGTGGCACTCCAAGGGGCCCCTGACACTAGCATGCACGATGAACTGCCCACCACCTCCGCCGGCGCTAGTGGACAGGACGCCCCGCCACAGGACCACCACACCAGCACCCCACCCCCTGCAGACGGAGAACCACCCCGCAAGCGGTCCCTGAGATCCAGGAACAGGACAGAGCACGATGGCAAGAACCCCGCCAAGAAATGAGACCACCCTGATTGTCATCCCACTGTCCCACTTTGTAACCCTGTCCATATTGGAACTGCCCCAGCTCCACTTCCTATGCCCATATGGGCAGTGCACCTGTGAGACTAATAGACTGGACTCTGCCATGGACATTCCTCCACCATCACCCCTCACCATTTTACCACACCCTCCAATATTTAGCACTTCAATAAACACCCTTGAAGCAAAAAAAAATCTGGAGTCAGTCTGTGATTTTGAAAATGTGTATTAGCTATGACAGTGACAAAATCCGTTCTCAAATGTAATGTCAACATACCTATGTCACACATCACAAGTCCATGAAGAATGCAAGCAGATGACACACGTTGGTAACCACACCTGTGAAACCGTAATGGAAATGTACAACTCAGTTACCAAATACTGCTTGAAATTGACAGACAGGATAGAGGTAGAAGTGTGAAAGTACTTGTAGTAGGCAAGAAAGTGTTCTCACCTGTGTGTCACTGGAAATATTGCTGGATGACTGAGTCCCTGTTGTCAATGTCTTCTTCCTCTGCTTCCTCCTCATCACTGTCCACAGGCTCCACAGCAGCCACAACACCGTCATCTGGACCATCCTCCTGCAGAAAAGGCACCTGGCGTCGCAAAGCAAGATTGTGAAGCATACAGCAGGCGATGATGATCTGGCACACCTTCCTTAGTGAGTAGAATAGGGAACCACCTGTCATATGGAGGCACCTGAACCTGGCCTTCAGGAGGCCGAAGGTGCGTTCGATCACCCTCCTAGTCCGCCCATGTGCCTCATTGTAGCGTTCCTCTGCCCTGGTCCTGGGATTCCTCACTGGGGTCAGTAGCCATGACAGGTTGGGGTAACCAGAGTCCCCTAATAGTCACACACGGTGCCTCTGGAGTTGACCCATCACATAAGGGATGCTGCTATTCCGCAGGATGTAGGTGTCAGGCACTGAGCCAGGGAACATAGCATTTACCTGGGAGATGTACTGGTCTGCCAAACATACCATCTGTACATTCATGGAATGAAAACTCTTCTGGTTCCTGTACACCTGTTCACTCCCATCAATGGCACCTATGATGTTAGGGATATGTCCAAGGGCATAGAAGTCACCTTTAACAGTAGCCAAATCCTCCACCTGAGGGAAAACGATGTAGCTCCTCATGTGTTTCAGCAGGGCAGACAACACTCTGGACAACATGTTGGAAAACATAGGCTGGGACATCCCTGATGCCATGGCCACTGTTGTTTGAAATGACCCACTTGCTAGGAAATGGAGCACTGATAGCACCTGCACTTGAGGGGGGGTCCCTGTGGGATGGCGGATAGCTGACATCAGGTCAGGCTCCAACTGGGTACACAGTTCCTGGATTGTGGCACGGTCAAACCTGTGGGTGATGATTAAATGTCGCTCCTCCATTGTCAACAGGTCCACCAGCGGTCGGTACACCGGAGGATTCCGCCATCTCCTCACATGTCCCAGCTGACGGTGCCTAGGAAGGACAACAGCGACCACAAAGTCAAGCAACTCAAAGGTATGTACCCACAGCTACACAGAACACGAAACATAATCCAAAAAGTTGGCTGTATGTGTGTTGAGTCCAGGCCTAGGTATGTGTGACGCAGTTGAAAATGAATCCATGTGGGCCCCTGAAATGGTGGCTGCCTGACCTCTAAACTGGGACAATGGGATGTGAGGTAACTGCGCTGGCGTTGTACACGTCGCGGTAGGCGGTCGAAGACGGCTGCGCAATGCTGCATTGGTTAACATTGGACCCTATGGGTCCCAGGAGCCAATGACGAAGTGCGCCGGCGGTGATGATACGCACCGCCGCGGACGTCACCACCGCGGCCGTCACCGCCATTTTCTATCTGTTGAATCACTCGATACCTGATCTTCGACAGGAGAGGACCTATACTGCAAGGTCTGCTGTGACCTCGGTCTGGAAGAGACAATGGCTCGTGCGTCTGGGGAACGGGCCTCTGCCTTCACTGCACAGGAGTTGGAGAAGCTCATGGACGGGGTCCTCCCCCAGTACACCCTACTCTACGGTCCTCCAGACCAACAGGTGAGTACACAGGGAGAAAGTTGTATGGGCTATGCCTGGGTGGAGAGGGCTGTTTGTAAGAAGGAAGGGGGCAGAGTTCTGCGAGCATGAAGGACTGTGAATGCATGTGCCACATGGCAAGGGTAGGGATGTGGGCCACTCACTTCGACGGTGCAGTTGCTAATGACTTCTCTTCTCCCCCTGTACATGTCATGTAGGTCAGCGCCCACCAGAAGAAGGATATTTGGCGTGCCATCTCCAAGGACGTCCGGACCCTGGGGGTCCACCAGAGACGGAGCACCCACTGACGTAAAAGATGGGAAGACATTCGCCGCTGGAGCAAGAAGACGGCTGATGCTCAGCTGGGGATGGCCTCCCAACATGGGAGGGGTGCCCGTCGCACCATGACCCCCCTGATGTTCCGGATCCTGGCGGTGGCCTACCCTGAGTTGGATGGGCGCTTGAGGGCATCACAGCAGACACAAGGGGGTGAGTACAACATCATTCAGCAGACTTTGCGCACAGTGAAGGTGGGGGAGGAGGGCTGTGGGTTTCCCTAGGCCAGGGCGAGTTCCGTAGGCTAGGCCCCTCCGTAATGCAGGCCATGTGGCACTCCACCCCACCTCTGTAGAGTGCCAAGTACAGGTATACATGCCCCTGTGTCATCAATGTGTGCTGATGTCCACCATAGCCATGTAGGCCATATCCCAGGAACTGCATCAGTAGAGCCCAACAGCGCGGGGTAGTGCAGGGGGCTGCTGTGTCTGTATTGTCCGCCAACGGTAGCGGTAAGCCATGCACTCAACCTGTCTTTCTTCTGTCATCGTCCCCCCCTTTTTGTGCTCTCCCTGTTCTTTTGTGCATCAGCATCATCAGGCGGAGGTAGAATGGCACCGGAGCATGAGGGAGCTGCATCCCACATGGCCATGGAGGGCCACACCACGGACTCTGAATACACCAGTGGGACGGAGGGCGAGGGTAGCTTCACGGCGGGGACAGGATCAGCAACCAGCGACACCGACTCGTCCTCCGATGGGAGCTCCCTTGTGGTGGCGGCAAAATCTGTGCCCCCCACTTCTACAGCCGCCACCCCCCCACCCAGCACCGCCCTCCCAGCAGCCCCTCAGCCTTCGCCCCGTGCCCGCTCACCCAGGAGGGGGGGCATCACCTTCGCCCCAGGCACCTCAGCCCCTGCCACCTCTGCTGCCCTCAGTGAGGAGGCCATTGACCTCCTCAGGTCACTCACTGTTGGGCAGTCCACCATTGTGAATGCCATCCAGGGTGTAGAAAGGGAGTTGCAACACAGTGATGCATTCCTGGAGGGCATTCATTCTGGTCAGGCTGCCCTTCATCGAACCCTGCAATCTCTGGCCTCAGCACTGATGGCAGCCATTGTCCCTGTCTCTAGCCTCCCCCCTCCAACTTCCTCCACCCAGACCCAATCCCCTGTACCCCAGCCTATCCCAAGCACACCATCAGACCAGCCTGCACACATGTCAACACACAAGGGAAGCTCAGGCAAACATAAGCACCACACATCCCACAGGCACTCACGCAAGCATCACACACATACAGACACAGCAACATCCACTGCCTACACTGTCGTCTCCCTCCTCCCTCTCAGTGTCGTCTACACTCTCACCTGCATGCACTACCACTACAGCCACTAGGTCCCGCACCAGCACACCCACCACCACACCCCGCTCACCTGCACTCACAACCCCCACTACCATATACACGTCCCCTGTGTCCTCTCCCAGTGTGTCTGTGACACCCCCTCCCAAAGTACACAAACGCGGGCACACACCCACCCAACATCCATCCATCTCACGACAGCCTCCAGCGCATGCACCTGCACCCAAATCAACAAAAGTTACACCTCCTACAACCACCTCGTCTTCCTCCACTCCCAGACCCCCTCCAGCTACTCGTCCCAGTGTTCGTCAGAAACTTTTCCTGAGCAACATTGACCTCTTTCCCACCACCCCCCCTCCAATTCATAGGTCCCGTACTAGCACTTCAGCCAAAAAATCTCCGGTACCAGTGGTGCCTGTTAGAGGAATGTGGAGTGCACCGGGCACCAGGGCAGCCAGTGTGACACGGAGCCACAGCACAGCCAGTCCCCCCCCCTGTGAAGCACCAGAAGTTGGACAGTGCCCGACGGGATAGGGGGAAGACTCCAGCCGGAAAAGCCGCTCACAAGGGTCCCGGGGGACTGTCCACTCAGCTGTGACTCCTCCCAAGGTGGGGAAGGGGCAGAAGAAAGCGCCAAAGTCTGGGAAGAGCAGCACGGCGGAGAAGCCCACCATCATCCCCGCTGCCCAGGAGGCCACCGCCAGCCCAATCGTCACTGGCCAGGAGGCCACCGCCAGAGTCAGTGCCCAGGAGGGCGCCGGCAGCCACAGCCCCGCTGGGCAATGAGGGACCGCCGTGGCAAACACCGCTGCACAGGTCAGAGACAGCAAAGTCAAGCACCGCTGAACAGGGCAAAGACCGCTGAACAGGGCAAAGACCGCCATGCATTGCACCGCTGAACAGGTCAGAGACAGCAAAGTCAAGCACCGCTGAACAGGGCAAAGACCGCCATGGCATGCACCGCTGAACAGCTCAGAGACAGCAAAGTCAAGCACCGCTGAACAGGGCAAAGACTACTGAACAGGGCAAAGACCGCCATGACATGCACCGCTGAACAGGTCAGAGACAGCAAAGTCAAGCACCGCTGAACAGGGCAAAGACCGCTGAACAGGGCAAAGACCGCCATGGCATGCACCGCTGAACAGGTCAGAGACAGCAAAGTCAAGCACCGCTGAACAATGCAAAGACCGCCATGGCATGCACCGCTGAACAGGTCAGAGACAGCAAAGTCAAGCACCGCTGAACAGGGCAAAGACCGCCATGGCATGCACCGCTGAACAGGTCAGAGACAGCAAAGTCAAGCACCGCTGAACAGGGCAAAGACCGCCATGGCATGCAACGCTGAACAGGTCAGAGACAGCAAAGTCAAGCACCGCAGAACAGGGCAAAGACCGCTGAACAGGGCAAAGACCGCCATGGCAAGCACCGCTGAACAGGTCAGAGACAGCAAAGTCAAGCACTGCTGAACAGGGCAAGCACCGCCAACTCAAGCACCGCTAGCCCATGTGCGGCTGGGGCAGTGATGGAACTGGGACCATCACGGGGAGAGTGATGCACTCTGGGCACCAGTCCCCCTCCAGAACCAGTGGAGAACAGCATCCACTCCGTCTGTCCTTAACAGGATAAAGCACTCTGGGCACCAGTCCCCCTCCAGAACCAGTGGAGAACAGCATCCACTCCGTCTGTCCTTAACAGGATGAAGCACTCTGGGCACCAGTCCCCCTCCAGAACCCGTGGAGACTGTTATCGACTTGAAAGACTGTGGCTTTGCACTCCCCAGGATTGAACAGTGGGCAACCCACCCACTGTAGAGACTTGAGAGACTGTGGCCTGCACTCCCCAGGATTGAACAGTGGGCAAACCACCCACTGTAGAGACTTGAGAGACTGTGGCTTTGCACTCCCCAGGATTAAACAGTGGGCACCCCACCCACTGTAGAGACTTGAGAGACTGTGGCTTTGCACTCCCCAGGATGGTACAGTGGGCAACCCACCCACTGTACAGACTTGAGAGACTGTGGCTTTGCACTCCCCAGGATTGAACAGTGGGCAACCCACCCACTGTAGAGACTTGAGAGACTGTGGCTTTGCACTCCCCAGGATTGAACAGTGGGCAACCCACCCACTGTAGAGACTTGAGAGACTGTGGCTTTGCACTCCCCAGGATTGAACAGTGGGCAACCCACCCACTGTAGAGACTTGAGAGACTGTGGCTTTGCACTCCCCAGGATTGAACAGTGGGCAACCCACCCACTGTAGAGACTTGAGAGACTGTGGCTTTGCACTCCCCAGGATGGTACAGTGGGCAACCCACCCACTGTAGAGACTTGAGAGACTGTGGCTTTGCACTCCCCAGGATACATCAATGGGCATGGAGCCCCCTCGTGGATCTGGCGTGGTGCTGTCATCCGGCTGAGGTGCCCCCCCTTTCCTTCCCCCTGAGGTGCCTGTTGTATTTCTATCTGATGCCCCAGCAGTGTTCTCTCTGTTTTGCTCAGGTATCGTGTGTGGGCCTCGCCCATGCATTTTGGGCCCAGTGGTCCATGGACATTGAATGGTGCATTACCTGCACTACTAATCGTGATGTATATTTTGTTGATTGTGTATATATATCTATATATTTGGTTACTGTATTTTGATATATTACAATGGTTGCACTCATTTCCTTTTGTCTTTGCATTCTTCCGGGGGGTTTGGGGGTTGTTACTGTAAAGTTTGGATATGCATTGGTGTGTGTGTTGTAGTGAGTGAGGGTCGGGGTGGGGGTGGGGGTGTTGAGTGTGTGTCTCCCTGACTTTTGCCTCCCCCCTCCCCTATGTCGTAGGTGCAGTACTCACCGTTGTCTTCGGCGCCGGCGTTGCTGATGATCGTACAGGAACAGGAAGACGATCGCAGGGAGTATTTGGAGTTCCGGCTCCATGGTGTCGTCATTCCTCGTGGAGTGTGTAGAGGTGAGCGTTTTCCCATTGAAATGGCTGTTTCCGCCGTGTTTTTATCCACGGTGAATCCGCCCTGGAAAAGGTGGCGGATTGGTAGGTTGTGATACTGTGGGCAGTACTTTGTCTCCCGCCTGTCTGTTGGCGGTGACCGCCGCACTGTTTGTTTGTACCGCCGTGGCGGTCGGAGTGTTAAAGTGGCTGTCTTTGTTGGCGGTTTCTGCTACGGTCATAATTCCCTTATTTTTTTCCGCCGGCGTGTTTGCGGTCTTACCGCCGCTTTAACACTGTCCGCCAGGGTTGTAATGACCCCCTTAGTGTCCCACAAGTGGCGGAAGGTCACCATACATGCTCCAGTCCGTGATTCAGACCAGCTTTCCATGAATGTCTCCAAGTGAATCACCTTCTAAAACCTGTTGCACATTGGGACTGAAAGAAAAAAGTAGTCCACCCACAATTTTTACTCATTTTCTGTGCTCTTATGTGACTAAAAATACAGTCTGAGAGGAAATGGGCCCTTAGTTGTGTGGTTCACACAAGTAATGTGTCCACATTCACCCTCCACTGGAACCAAGCACCCCATTGTAGCATTTGACTCTCTCAGTTTAGCAAAATAGAGCAGTCCAAGGCCTACGCAAGAGAGGTGGCGTGGCCTAGTAATCCCCATTCGCTGGCATGCAATATTAAAACTCAATAAATAATTGTCCAGTCTGTGCTTTTTGTTTAGAAAAGGAAAGGTACATTTTTTATACATGCACTACTCAATACTATGCAGTAATTTAGGGCCAGATGTATCAAAGGTTTTTACCTATTCTATGTCAATGGGAAAATGTGTTCATACATATGGCCCTTAGAGACCTACAGAAGACTTGTGGAAATACCTTTGGCAACAGTACATTTCATCCCTAAAAGGTCATGACATCAAAATAAAGGGCACCCCTTTCATGTACAATGTAACACATAACTATGTATGGGGGTATCAGTTTACATTAGGTCAATACTGTCACATTTCAAGACTAGAATCTCAGGTTATGGCAGTTTATCATTACGCCACTGATTTCAGTAACCATCATCCCTCTGCACATGTAATGAATATACATGCATTGCAATCTTGTGCCCACATTATCAATACTAAAGCCTTGCAGCCTTTCAGGAAAATGTGTCACTACCAGTACTGACAATATTAGTGATAACAAGGTGAATAAGTTTTTTAAATAAAGCGTTGGGTATAACCATTGTGAATAAAGCATTGTTCAAACCATTGCAAAAAGACTCTTGAATAGAGCATGTTTTCAAACATCAATCATGTCTCTGTGACTTTTAGGCCACAGAACTTGCAGCCATACTGTTAACACCCCTAGATGACACCGCACTCATAGCTGTACAGCACATGTTCCAGTCTAGGGAAGAAAGTCCCAGGCTTGTCACATTTCCATTGATCCTTCAAACTTAGGGACAATGCATTTATGTAATTGTCCCTGGGTGTTCTTGCGGGGAGCTGCAGTGCTGCTGCAGCTCCCCTGCACTCTCTTTAACTCTTTGGTGGTGGCTCCACTGCCCTACAGTAAACACAAATGGTAAAAACTCTTTGGAAAGTTCGAGCCCTACAGGGTATTATGGGCTGCTCCCTTAGGAGCATTAGTATTGATGAGTGGTTCTTTTGTTGAGGCCGTGTGGCATGTCCTTCTTCTGTTTGTTTTGATCCTGTGGGCGCACGGTCTCTCTTGAGCATCCCACATTTCTCCTGCATTTGGGGCAGCCCAGGAAGCCCACCCCTGGCTGCTTCGCTGGCTCCCTACCCAGACAGCACTTCCCCATGCTGCAGCAGGAGCCAGCAGTTCTCCTCTACTCGCGCCTGCAGGCAGGAATTTCCTTGTTGATGGTTGCTGCAATCTCCCCCCTCCCAGACACGTGCACTTGGTTTGACTTGCAGGGGGCTCCATGGTACTCCCCACTTTCTCATGGTCGTGGAGGGCCTGACTTTGGGGGGCCAGGGCCCCCCAGAAATTAAATTTGACTTGAGGGTTGGGATTTCTGGGCCCTCTTCGCTCTGGGAGAGTCCATGCATGTCCCTCCCAGTACTTTAAAAATTAAAAATTCTTTGCTGAGACCTCTGGGCCCTGGCCCACCCTAGGGGCATTTTTCCAGGATCTGGGATCATCCTGCGATTCAAAGGTCAGATCCTCCTGCTCATTTCCCGGGCCCTGTTGGGCCATTTTGCATTGCTGTGGGCTCATTTTGCTCATGGTGGCGAGCCCTAGCCACCATTAGCACCTTACTTAGGGCTTCTGAGTTCTAAGATGGCAAACGTGGCACGGACCTGGTTTCAATGGCTTTCTGCCCAAGCCTTTATCCTTTCTTTTCTCTGGTGCTCCTTTTCTCCTTGGCACAGAAGTCTAGTTCTTCCCCAGCTAGTCCTTATGGGGTGTAAGGAGACCAGTTTCCCTAGTCTTGGGGAGCGCTCAACTGGTATGGGGGACAACTGTAGTGAGACTCCTTTGTCAAGATGGAAATTAGGTGGTTCCTCCTTCCAGATATCCATGGCTGCCACCTCTTGTCCCAGTTTGTATCAAAAAAGCACAAACAAAAAAGCACTCTCCCCCTTGTGTAAGACCTTTTAGGTGAGGGTAGAAAGGTCTAGAAGCCTGGCACCTCTGGCCACTCCAAAGTGGCATATCACCTCTCTGCCCTGGCCCAACCCTTCTGCACAGCATGCTGGGACAATTCAAAATGGAGTCACCCAGGTGTCACTGATTACATCTCCTCTGGAAGCTTACCTCTGCCCCTCGCTGACATCTCTGCCAGGGCCTTTCTCAGTAAATTGTCAAAGCAAAACCCCCTCCTGTGTTGGCTTCAGAGGTCTGGATTCCCTCTTCTGTTCACTGGGTTGGTCTGGCACATTTCTGGTACAGTGTGACAGGTAATTCATGGATGCAGATCCTTTGTACCCACCCCTTTCCTCCTCAGAAGCTGAGTGAAGAAATGTTGATTGTTCCCGTTTTTGTGGGGAGGCCTTGTTCCCGCTGCTGAAGAAAAATGTAATTAATTTAGCACAGCAGAGTGAGAAAAGGCCTGGGCTGTGATACTGAGCTGAGCCAGAAAATATGACCGTCCTGGTTGAATCATTAGTTGTACATATATCATCTTAGAACTTTCAAATTTGGGTTTGACCTGCAGGCTTTACCCCATTTTGAAATATCACTGGTCTCTGCGGTCAAAGGGAAGCAAAACTGCAGTCTAAGGCAGTCTTCTACAATGGAGTGTTACTGCAGAGAAGACTAAACCACACTAATTTTCCCTATGAGTGTATGAATGTAAACTAGCATTATGAAGCCTACCACAGGTCAATATCCAATTCTGCAGAGTGACCTCTCTGCCAGAATACCTTTGACAGTTATTGGCCTACTCATGACAGCATCTGTCATACATATGCACACGTGTGCACACACATGTTCACATGTAGCTAGCCAAGAGCCCCTTACCCTTGCTCCGTTGCGGTGGCCTTCTCTTAAAAGTCAGGCACTGGTGGTAAACACTTGCAGTTCATTTGCTAAGTATTTACTGAGGGTGAGTGACCATTTGTAAGGATCACGCACAGTAACAAGGTCAAAAACAGATGTCCAAAAAGTGAACATCTGGGCGAATTTGATAGGCAGAACCCATCACTTTAGGCCTTCGAGGGTCTTACATACCAGTTCACAGATCCACTAGTGCAAAATCTGCTAGCTAAGCAGTCTTTCCACCACTCTGGGTTTTGTTCACTTAGGGCCAACGGTGAAACCAAAATTGCCATCCCCCCGCCTTTTGTGGAAAAATTCTCCATTCACTCTCTGCTTGTCACGACATCTATACAACCTCTTTACTACCCTAATCTTCACTGTTGAGCTGCTGCAGCCAGAGTACTCTAAGGTAACTTTAAAACAATCCCCAAGAAAGACTGGGTTTTCTCAGGTGTATCTGACTGTCTGGACTAGTGTAACTACAATGTAGCAGAACCTAGTACCAGGAGGAAGATGGAAGAACAATCTCATCAAGGTGGCAAGGGTAAATATGGAGACCCTGCATGGTCTATGAATAAACAGAGGTCAGAAAACAGGTTGGCAAGATATATCAATAAAGGCAACGATAATACATTATGTTATAAAGATTGTGCTGGACACGTGATGCATAATACCACCATTGATAATTTACTTTATGCCATGGACATTATTATCCGAGTCTAACAGCCAGTGCCACTGGAATTAAGACGAATTGGACGGCGTTGATGGCTAAATAAAATAATGAGAACAGAAAAAACAATTTAGCAGCACATTATTATTATTATCATTATTAGCCCTGTAAAAAAAGCGCACTTCTCACCCCCAAAGGGGTATCAGGGGGCTGGACTGCAGACGCAGGGAGAGGGAGAACTGCAAAGCAGAAGTAAAAAAAAGAGCTAAAAAACCCAAGTGTTCAGAAGTTTTTTAAAGTCCGGACAGGCTCGAGTATGCAGGGGGAGTTTATCCCAATATTTTTGGGCCGAGATTGGAAAAGACCTGGCCTCCATGTTTGGCCATTCAGAAACTCCAGGGGCAAAGCAGGAAGTGGTGTTTAGATCTCAGGTTTCTAGCCGGGCAGTAGGGGACAAGTTTGTGCCGAAAATATGCAGAGCCGATACCAGAGTAAGACTTGTTTACCAAGCATAAAAGTTTGAAAATGACATGCTTCCTAATAATCTGGCCTGTTTTTGGCAGTAGCTCTGTGTCCTGCCTTGAGCTTTATTGATGGAGAAATGAAAGCTGATCAATGAGTGATCGGGCCAGATTAAAGGAAAGGGATGATCAGTCTGAAGTTCCACTGCATTGGTAAAAATATGGTCCAACGTATGACCAGCAGTGTGTGTGGGGCCTTTTATTATCTGAAATAGCCCTAGAGTTTCAAGGTCTGAGAGTAAAAGTTGAGTTTCATATGTTGTAGTTAATTCTACATGATAGTTAAAATTCCCTACTAAAAGGAATTTATAAGAAGCAAGCACAGGGGGGGCAAGAGATTCTATCAGCTTCTGACTGAACTCTTTTTTAGAGCCCTGGGGGTGATAGACTAGAGCTGCTTTCCAGCTGTCACCAGGGGAACTCTCTACATTGAAAATACAGAGCTCAGCCCAGTCCTCGTGGAAAGAATCTAGGCTGGAGACCGTCACGGATTTTAAAAAAAATAATAGCAATTCCACCCCCTCTTTTAGTCTTTCCATCAAACCTTAAGAGAGTATAATTTGAGAATATGTCAACTGGGATACACGGAGCAGACATGGAGTTAAACCAAGTTTTGGTAATGAACCCCATGTCCGGTTGATGGGTATTAATTAAATCCCATACGTCGCATGTTTAGGGAGGGAGCGGACATTCCAAATAAGCCTGTTATTACAGAGGGAAGACAGTCATTGTCAGGGGATGTTTGTTAATATTTACTGTGAGGAGTGCACAGAGGACTCGCAGAGTCGCCTTGAACCAAGATGCCCTGTCGGAGGCTTGGGGCCCGTGTTGAAAGATGCAGAGTAGATACATAATTGCAAAATTGACAGCTGGTGGAAATAAGGGGCAAAGAGGTCTGTGACATGATAGTGCATCCCATTAGGGACAGAGTCTAAGCTCTAATCTCCAATAGGGAGTCCCTGGTGTAGCATATCATAGAGGCAGCACCTACCTCTGAAATAAGAAATACAGGGTTCCTGGAAGCAGTCTGTCGCAGATGGGCACCTAAGGGCTTGCCTTTGGCATGTCCGCAGAGCACCTGCTCCGAGTCCTCGCCAGGCTGTTCATTTTATACTGCTCAGGCTAGCAATAATAAGACACTAGGGGCCAGATGTAGCAAAGGTTTTTACCCATTCTGTGTCTATGGGAAAAAGTATTCGTACATATGGCCCTAGATTGCTAAAACCCTACAAAATGGTGGCTGCAGCTGTCCCACCAATTGATTGAAAAGACTTCCCTCCACTCAGTCAGCCAAACCACTGTGCACAGGGGAAGTGCAAAAGTGTAGGTGTGTCTAAAGTAAGTTAAAACAGGTGGTGGAGCACTTGCACAGGTCTTCTTCCTGCCTTGGGTTCAGAAACCACACACACTCTGGTGAGACACCATAACTTATCCCACCTACTAGAAGTTGACCGGATCTTTAGTCTCAGTGTGGAGTGTGGTAATTGGATTTATTTAACACAGATCAATAACATGAAAAACATAAACAATTTTAAACACCCTAACCAATTTGTCCACAAAATCAAACTACAAACTGAAAAACGTTTCTAAGCTTTATTACAACCACAAAGCCAATGTAATGTAAATGATGTGCAAATCTAAGTTAAACACATATATGAAAGTCGTAGGCAAACCAAATCATCTAAAGAGATTAACCCGTAGGGTGCCTTGGATGAGGTGATCTCGTCCAAGGCACCGGTTCCCGGGTGCCTTGGACGAGATCCCCTCGTCCTGCACCTGGCCCATGGGGGGAGCCGTAGCGCTCCCCGTGGGCCCCCCACCCACACCCCCCAGTCGTGGATGGCAGGGGAATCCCTTCCCCTTCCACCCCCGACCCCCCTCGGCAATCTGATGACGTCAGCGCGCTCACAGCGCGCCAACGTCATCAAGTATTGCCGGGACGAGCTGGAAGCCATTTGCTTCCAGCGCGTCGAGGGAAGAGGACTCAGAAGAGGTGAGTTCTTCCCTTTTTGGGGGCTTGGGGGGGGGGAAACAGACACGGGGGGAAAGGAAAGGGTTTTTCCTTTCCCCCTGTGCCTGTTTTCAGTGGATTCCTGCTTTGTGTTGTCATATGTCTAATTTGCTTTTTTCTTTTTTTCGTTTTAGTGGGATATCATTGGTGATTGCTGTGTCTGTGCAGAGTAGTTGCTGGTGAGTAGCTTTTTCAGGCAAGTGAGTGGTATAGTTTTTTTAGTACATAACTCTTTGTGATAAAGCTACACTTTGTTTATTACTTATTTTAGTGCTAGTAGTTGTTGGCAATCAATGAGTTGTTAGTGAGGATCATGGCTAGCCGTAGAGTGACTGCTCAGCAAGTTGTTGGCATGCTCTTTGAGTCGTCTTCAGACCATGATTATGAGATTGACTCTGCATCTGAGGCAGAGGAGGAAGTGAGAGATTCTGGCAGTGAGTTTTCTGTCCGAGAGTATTCTTCTGATGAGGAAGCTACTCTCAGTGCAGATGAAGGGCCTGTGGACATGGATGTGCCATAAGTGCAGCAGCCTGGGGCTGAAGGGTTTCCCATTAGAAGACCTGACACCTGGATTGCCCCAAACATGGAGCAGCCACAGTTACCTGCATTTACTGCTCTCCCAGGGTGTAGAGTCAATACGGAAAACCTTTTGCCTGTCCATTTCTTTCACTTGTTTATGGACGATGTGTTTTTGGAAGAGATTGTGGAGCAGACTAATTTGTTTGCAGAGCAATATTTGAGGGACAACGCTGCCAGACTTAGGCCTCAGTCTAGAGCTACTCAGTGGGTTCCCACATATCTGGAAGAGATGAAAACGTTCACTGCCACCATCACTGGCTTCTTATTGGTCTACTAGTCCCTTGATGGCAACGGCTATATTTCCTGCAACTATGACACGTAATCGCTATTTGCTTCTTCTTCGTATGCTGCATTTTGTAGACAATGCTTTAGCCTTGCCACGAGATCACCCTGATTGTGACCGTCTTTTTAAGATTAGACCTGTCCTTGATCATTTTGTAGATCGTTTTTCAGAGGTCTATGTTCCAGGCAAAGAGAGAAGTGTGGACGAGTCTTTTTTCCTTTTCAAGGGGCGTTTAGTTTTTAAGCGGTACATTCCTAGTAAGAGGGCACGGTATGAGATTAAATTGTATATGCTGTCAAAAGGCAGTACAGGATATGTGTATAATTTCCGGGTCTACACTGGTAGGGATTCCAGTATTGACCCTCCTGGTTGTCCGGCCACTTTTGGAGTTAGCAAAAAAATTGTGTGGGAACTTGGTAGACGACTGTTTAACAAAGGTCACCATTTGTACGTAGATAATTTCTACACTGGAGTGCAGTTGTTCAAGGAGTTGTTTAGAGTGGACACTGTTGCTTGTGGCACAATCCGTTCCAACCGGAAAGACTATCCAAGGGAGTTTGTCTGTAAAAAACCTGAGAGGGGACAGTGCAGTGCCTTGCGGAATAATGAGCTGCTAGCTATGAAATTTTCAGACAGGAGGGATGTGCACGTGCTATCTAGCATCCATGATGAGAGTACTTCCCCTGTGACTGTTTGGGGTCAGGTTGTGGAAGTGCGCAAACCTGCGTGCATTTTGGACTACAATAGGCACATGGGTGGTGTTGATATAGTAGATCAGAGGATGGAACCTTACACTGCTCTTCGTAAGTCTTACGTGTGGTATAAAAAGTTGGCCCTACATTTATTTCATTTGGCAACTTTTAATGCTTTTATTGTGTTCAAGGATTGTTCACCTGAGTCAAGGATGACATTTGTTAAATTTCAGGAGTCAGTGATAGAGAGCCTTAGTGTGGTGGAACAGGCAAGAGTTCCTAGAGTAGAAGTGGTGGAGGAAGTGGCTAGATTGAAAGATCGCCACTTTCCAGATCACATTCCTCCCACTCCTAAAAAAGACTTGCCCACAAAGGAATGTAGAGTATGTGCCCGGAGAGCAATCCGGAGGGAGAGCCGGATGTACTGCCCCGAATGCCCTTCAAAGCCTGGGCTGTGTTTGGCCGGCTGTTTTAGAAGTTACCACACTAGGAAAAAATATTTGGGAAATACCATGAGCGTAAACTGCCTGTTTTATATTTTCATATGTTCAGTTTCACGGTTGACATTACTTTCATGTATTTAGTTAGAGCTTTTGTGTTTGTAGTTTTGTACTTATTTTATAATTAGTGGTTTCTTTGTTGTTTATAAACAAAAAAAGTGATGGCGGTGTGCTTGGGGTGGCGCTTGGCTGGCGGTGTGCGTGGGGTGGCGCTTGGCTGGCGGTGTGCGTGTGGTGGCGCTTGACTGGCAGTGTGCTTGGGGTCGCGCTTGGCTGGCGGTGTGCATGGGGTGGCGCTTGGCTGGCGGTATGGGTGGTGTGGCGCTTGGCTGGTGGTGTGCTTGGGGTGGCGCTTGCCTGGCGGTGTGCTTGGGGTGGCGCTTGGCTGACAGTGTGCGTGGGGTGGCGCTTGGCTGGCGGTATGGGTGGTGTGGCGCTTGACTGGCGGTGTGCTTGGGGTGGTGCTTGGCTGGCGGTGTGCGTGGGGTTGCACTTGGCTGGCGGTGTGCGTGGGGTGGCGTTTGGCTGGCGGTGTGCGTGGGGTGGCGCTTGGCTGACAGTATGAGTGGGGTGTCACTTGGCTAGCGGTGCCAGCCAAATGCCAGTCCACCCACTCATCAGCTGGTGTGATTGCTGTATCAGGCATGTGGGCGTATGAAAGTGATGGGCCCTTGGCTGGCGCTGTCTGTCGATGCAAGTGTTGTAATGTGCTGGGCCCGTGGCTGGTGGCGTGAATGGTCTTGTGCATGTCATGTATGAAAGGTGTGTTAATGGACTGTAAAGCGGATGGTGCCTTGCCATGGCTTTACAGCTCATGAGCTGTGAGTCGTTGGTTCAGTTTTTTGGCCTTTCAGTTATCACCAGTGCATTTCACTTTTGTGAAATCTCTTGTTAATAAAATTTGATCTACTGAACCATCACTCACCCTCGTGCCAAATCCAACCAGTATGTGTGGTAAAAATTTAAAAACCTGCTCTGCTGTAATCAGGCGTCGCAGCACACTTGTGACACACTAGGTGTATCAGGTGGGACCCCGATGATGAAGCATGCCACCAACTTGGTTGGTGGGTGAGGGGTCTTTTTCACATAACCTAAGTGCATTTCTTTTCATAATTTTAGTGTTTGGCACATCACAGACGTATGTGGACACATCAAAATGATATATTACAAAACTACCTGTGTTTGGGGGGGAGGGGGCACCTATGTTTTTGGTCCTGGGTGCGGCCTTCATCTAGGGAAACCTACCAAACCCAAACATTTTTTTAAACTAGACATCCCAAGGAGTCCAGGGAGGTGTGGCTTGCGTGGATCCCCCAACATTTTCTTACCCAGACTCCTCTGCAAACCTCAAAATTTGCTTAAAAAAGCCTATTTTCCTGACTTTTGTTTGTACGATCACCGCTCCAGCACAAAGTTCCTACTCCTCAGCGTTCCCCTCAGTCTTCCAAGTAAAATGACACCTCACTTGTGTGGGTCCCCAAAGCAGAGTCAGCCTAAAGATGTATAAAAGAAGATGTGCTTATCAACTCGCTGTGCTATCCCCATAATCTCTACAAGTTTGTGGCCTTTTTCTGTTGGAGGCACCTGGCCCACATCCACAAGTGAGGTATCATTTTTATTGGGAGACTTGGGGAAATGCTGGGTGGAAGGAAATTTGTGGCTCCTCTCAGATTCTAGAACTTTCTGTCACCGAAATGTGAGGAAAACTTGTTTTTTTTAGCCAAAGTTTGAGGTTTGCAAAGGATTCTGGGTAACAGAACCTGGTCAGAGCCCCACAAGTCACCCCATCTTGGATTCCCCTAGGTCTCTAGTTTAAAAAAATGCACAGGTTTGGTAGGTTTTCCTAGGTGCTGGCTGAGCTAGAGGCCAAAATCTACAGGTAGGCACTTTGCAAAAAACATCTATGTTTTCTGTAGTAAAATGGGATGTGTCCACGTTGTGTTTTGGGCCATTTCCTGTCACGGGCGCTAGGCCTACCCACACAAGTGAGGTACCATTTTTATTGGGAGACTTGGGGGAACATAGAATAGCAAAACAAGTGTTATTGCCCCTTGTCTTTCTCTACATTTTTTCCTTCCAAATATAAGAGAGTGTTTAAAAAAGACGTCTATTTGAGAAATGCCCGGTAATTCACATGCTAGTATGGGCACCCCGGAATTCAGAGATGTGCGAATAACCACTGCTCCTCAACACCTTATCTTGTGCCCATTTGGGAAATACAAAGGTTTTCTTGATAGCTAGTTTTCACTCTTTATATTTCAGCAAATGAATTGCTGTATACCCGGGAATAGAATGAAAACCCACTGCAGGGTGCAGCTCATTTATTAGCTCTGGGTACCTAGGGATCTTGATGAACCTACAAGCCCTATATATCTCTGCAACCAGAAGAGTCCAGCAGACGTAACGGTATATTGCTTTCAAAAATCTAACATTGCAGGAAAAATGTTGGAAAAAACTGCTGTTTTTTTCACCTCAATTTCAATATTTCTTTTTCACTTGTTATTTTCTGTAGGAAACCCTTGTAGGATCTACACAAATTACCCGTTGCTGAATTCAGAATTTTGTCTACTTTTCAGAAATGTTTAGGTTTGTGGGATCGAGCATTGGTTTCACACCCATTTTTGTCACTGACTGGAAGGAGGCTGAAAGCACGAAAAATCATAAAAATGGGGTATGTCCCAGTAAAATCCCAAAATTGTGTTGAGAAATTGGGTTTTCTGATTCAATTCTGCCTGTTCCTGAAAGCTGGGAAGCTTGTGATTGTAGCACCGCAAACCCTTTGTTGATGCCATTTTCAGGGGAAAAAACACAAGCCTTCTTCTGCAGCCCCTTTTTTCAATTTAAAAAAAAAAAAAAAAAAATTCACTGTATTTTGGCTAATTTCTTGGCCTCCTTCAGGGGAACCCACAAAGTCTGGTCAAAGGGGGAAAAGGCCTGGCAGCGAAGGGGTTAAACCTACTAACCAACAATGCTATTAAACACTCAAAAAGAATAACACAAAGTAACAGAACAGTAATATGCACCTTAGAATCAGATTCCACATCAGATGATGATGACATCAGTAAATCATCAAAATTCAAATGAGAACAATTAGGTTTCAGGGCTGGGCCGTCCTCATCCCTAATATGAATTTGGACTTGCATGTGTGGTGATGGACTAACACATGCATGCAAAACAAAAGAGGAGACAAAAGTAATTTGAAAATGCATCTAACAAGGGTAACTCACTATGAAAAAATACACTAGTGTAATCGTCTAAGCTGAAAAGGAAACAAAAACCACATTATAGATTATACCTCTCCTCATGGGACAGCAGACAGGAAAATTTGTCGAAGAGAGCGTCCACAGTTTCTTAGCATCAGTAGACAGCAGCATCAAGGGCAGTGCAGAACACGAGCTGCACAAAAGATAGGTCAGCAGTTCCGAATTTATTGGACATATTAGTACTGAACAGCATAAGTAACAGGACAAATTAGACTAAAGGGAAACTTATAACATAGAGACTAAAGGCATATTTATGAAAAGTGACGCACAACACAAGCACAACACAAGCTAGCGTCATTCTTTAGCACCATCTGTGCTCCATATTTATTACATGACGTAGAATGGCGCTAAGGAATGATTAGCGTGAAACAAAAAGAGCTAACATGTATGACATGCTGTAAGGAAAAATGACGCTTATGCTGCAAAAGTGGTGCTAGACCATTTTGCGGCATGTAAACATGTTGCAAAAGGGTTAGCGCCATTTTTACACCGCATTAGCACCAAAACAAAATGCACAAGCAGGAAAAAAACTCAATTGCAAGAGAAGATGGAATCATCAGGCCAGGAGAGACCCCAGGGAGACCCCAAACACCCAAGTACCAGCCAGGAGGGTCCAGAAAAGTCACAGGAGGAGGAGGCGAAGAGAAAGTACACGTGTCACTTTAGCGAGGAGGAGTATGACATCCTTGTCAGAGAGGTGATGGAGGACCAACACCAGCTCTTCATCACCTCCAAATTGCCAGTTGGTGAAGAGACACAATATGGCATGCAGAAGGGGACAAAATCAACAGTGTCGCAGAGGTGAAGAGGACTATCCCTGAGGTTAAGAAGCGCTGGCACGATTGCAAGCGCAGTACTAAGGAGAAACTTTCCAGGAACCTTAAGGCAGCACTGCAGACTGGAGGTTGAAGTCCTGCACCACAGGAGGACCTGGATGAGCTGGAGGAGATGGTTGCAGTGGTCATCCCAAGGGAGCTGGTCACTGGAATCACAAGACAGGACAGCGCAGACTACCAGGAGCCACCACAAATGCAGGGTAAGTTGCAGGGGAGGATATCTAGAACTCCACTAATTGCAGAAGGGGGTGGTACACACTCAATGCATGCAAAAGGGTTGCATCGGGACACATAGGCCCTGATTCAAGACGCACCTTCCCCACCCAAACCACACATGTACTGATGCTTTGGTTGTGCAATGCACTCCAACATATATACAACGTCAACATAGGCGATTCACTATGGCTTTACTCCACCATGTAAATATGCACCACATTGCCTGGTAGGCACGTGCAAGTAGTGTTTCTGTGGCTGTGCCATTACAACAACCATTGCAACTAGTCAAAGCTCCTGTACCAACACAACGTAGACATCATAGACTAGGACGGAAGTCAATACCATCCCAGGGGTGGTGTCTCTGGCCAAAATGCTTTCCTTCGTCAATGTTGCATTGACTTTACTCATGTGTGCTGCATCTTCCGGCACACATTGAAAAGGCATCTCAGCAAAAATAGCTTGTATATGTGCAAGAATGGACTCCTCCCTGCACATAAACAAATCATCACTTCAAGGCAGAAACCCCATCATCATGCTGCAACAATGACTGTTTTGGATTCTCTCTTGATTTCTAAAACCCCTCTGGGTCTGCAGATCATGGTTGATAGGTTCAATGCTTTTTGTGCGGACCATGGTCTGGAACTCAATGCCAGCAAAACCAAATTAATGATATTAAGCAAGGGCCTTGCTAGGAGATGCACTATTACTTTAGATGGGGCTCCCTTAAGTAAGGTACGTTCTATAGATTACCTGGGAGTAAGAATTTCAAACAAAATGCAGTGGGAGGATCAAATTTGCAAGAGTGTCTCACTTCTCCAGCATAGGTCAGGTGCTATTCTGCACTTTTATAATACCACCATTGCGAAAGCTGTTTCTCCGGCTATTAAAATGTATTTGGCAAAGGCGCAGAGTGCAATTTATGGTGCTGAGATATGGGGTCCTTCTAACAGTAACAAATTGACTGTGGACGAGAATAATTTTGCAAGAGTTCTTCTTGCATGCCCTCAAAGTACACCATTGATCCCAGTCTTTTTGGACCTTGGATTTCATCGTATCTCTGATGTGATAGCTCTGAGACCTTTACTCTTTTGGGTACGAATCTTATTGTTTACAGGGACTCGCTTCAAGATATTTTAGAGAGACCTAACGCTGTTTCCATTCCTTGGCTCAAGTATGTTTCTAAGTGGTTTTACATCTTGGGACTTGGGAACTTTTGGGAGAACCCTCATAATTTGGGGAGGGCCCAGAAGCAAATTTTGAAATCTGTCTACTGGTCTTATGTTAGGAATAATTATCTTTTATGTACAACTCATGGTCAGTTGACAACACAATTTCTTGCTTTTAAATGGCACCCCCAGTTTGAATCTTATCTGGACTAAATTTGTGATTTATTAGGTAAGATCTTCTACACTCATTTAAGATTTGGATGTCTACCATTAAAGTCTCTTACTGGTAGCTGGAAATCATCATTAACATTTGATTTATGTTCCAGTTGTAATTGTGGAACCAAATCTGTAGCACATTTTATGTTCTTTTGTCCAGCTTATGTCTCTGTCTGGCGAAAATGGATACGCCCAGTTTGTAGGAATATGGGCATGAGACAATGTAAAGTTGCCCTCAGGATACTACGGAGTGACACTTCTCTTGTCTTAATTTGTGCAGTTAACAAGTTCCTTACGGTCGCATGGCACATTCGTATTCGTTTTAAAAAAAATGTAACTTAGTAGTGACATTTGTTCTTAAATTTTTATATTTACTTATTTATTATGTATATAAATCTTTGATTGCTGTGTTTTTTTATGCTTTGATGGTTGTCTTTGACCGAATAAAGCTTATGTGACTTGACTTGACTGTGTTGGTACAGAGAGCACAAATCTGTGCAGGCACAGGATGAATTGCAGGGCTGTACTGTATTCAAGTAAATATGGCACATCACTGCAAATCTAACCTGCTGCAGTGTACTACTACACATCTTGCAGCTGCTCTGAGCCATGCCAAATGAGAAAAAATCTGCTCTAAAGCATGCAACCTGTGGAACACAACCCATGCAGGGTCAACCCACAACAACTCACACACAGCCATAAGCGTCATATGAGAATGGCCACAAAATAAAATGCATACAACACATTGTGCATGTATGTGAACATCATGTGTGCTGCTGTACAAGTGGCTGCAATCTCACCATTTGAAAAGACAGAGGGCTAGATCAAAAAAAAAAAAAAGCATTTGGAATGCAATAGTCTTGTGTTTGCTCGAGTTAGAGCTCATAGAGTTGTAAATTACTGACTGGACTTTTATTGCCAGACAGACTGAAAATAACAAAAGGAAGAGAGCAAGGGTGAGCTGGCCCTGGAAAAGCCCCCCTCTGCTGTTGGTTTATGTTTACAGAGGGAGCTGGTGGGGAGGAGGGGCTGAACAAGCACCCACACTGTTGAGGTGAAACAGGCAAATGGCAAAAAGAAGTCTGTTACAGAAGAGATAAACAGGACATTGCGTAATTACACAGTACTTTGTGCTGCTCCCAAAGTGAAAAAAGGCAGGACAAACAGGCAGAACTGACCACTAGCAAGCAAGAATTTGTGAAGGACACTGCAACTAACAAATCAGAACGCTGAAACTCACTCTGTTGTACACTTTAGTATACAGCAGGCCGAACGCTAACGCTCGACCTAATGATGGTGCGTGCAGCTGTGCAAAATTATGCAGCATCACGCACTGTCATTTTCAAAACGCAGGGATGCGCCATGTACATAAGAATACAGTGCACCCCTCTGTATCCCCCATGCACAAGTGGAAATTAGATGTTGTGTGCCAATGCAGCCACCCTTGCACCATAGTGCAAGGATGGCTGCGTTAAGGGGGAAAATGTTTATGTGCAGGAAGGAACGCCGTCCTGCACAACAACAAACCTAAAGTGTGATTGGCTCTTACTCTGTGTGCAGCAGAATGCAGTACACATAGTAAAAGGGAAAAATCCAATAGAAATGTAAGCATTGCTCCTAGATTTTGCCATGCTAAACCCACCCCTGGGCTAGTGTCAGATATTGGCCCAGCGTCTGATATACAACTTTTCCAAAATCTGAGGTATTGTCGAAACGCAATGGGTGTTGTTGTGGTACGCCCAGAGCAACACCCATTGCACACACCTTCCACGCAAAGTGCTGGGTGTGAAGTGTCTATATATACAAGGTGGCATCAAGGCACAAAAAGTGGCTTCATGCCACATAGTACATATGGAATACAAAAGGATGATGGACGGCGTGTTGAAACTTTTCAAACAAGCACCCCCAGTCTCAGATCTGGGTTTAATCCATTGTTCTTTTGTTCTCCAAGCCACCCCAGTTTGGATCCAGCCATATGCAAATCAGTTTTGACCCTGTTCCCCATGGGAACAATCCAGCCCAGGTCCTCCCTGGATCGGAAACAAGCATCCTGGGACCGGTTTCAGGGTATCACCCTTCATCAGCCAGGCTAGCTTGAATCCAGTGGCACAGTGAGCAGGGCATACCCTTCCCACTTAGGGCAACTTTAGCAACACAAAAGTAGTACATATGGGTCAGGGCATTGTGCCACCTGAGCCTCACCAAAAAGTGACACTCAGGTGGCGCTTGGGGCACCTACATATGCCCCAGAATGCCGAGGAGCATATTTATGAGCCCCTAATGCCACTGGAGCATCACTTTTCATGACGCTCCAGTGGCGCAATGCCCTGTGCCGTATTTACAAGATGGCGTTAAGCCACCACCCTGAAAATACGCCCCTTCACACGTAGCCCTTTGCATGGAATGGGAGTGCAATGGGTGTTGCTGTGGGTGTGCCATAGCAACATCCACTGCATTTTGACGCTGCCTCAGATTTAGGAGTTTTTGTAAACCTGAGGCAGAACCAAAATCTAACACCACCCCTGGAACCGATATCTTTTGAAGCGGACATATGGCATATATGGCTCTGAACCAATTCAATGGTAATTTACCCAGATGGGAGTACCAGTACAACTTATTTGTGTTGTATAGGAAAATCTAACCTTATCAGTGATGGCCTCCTGTCAGTGTTGCAGATACAGTTCCAAATGTGTCTGTTATCAGATGTAGCCAACAATGAAATTGCAGGACCCCACCAATGACAGGTGAAGTACCATTTTTACCTGTCCAAGATAAAGTATACATACACAATGGCTTGAACACTGGATGGCAAATGTATGTACTAGTAGACAGTATATAGCAGCCATTCTGACAGATCCTTGGCCATGCACATGGTAAACCAGGGAAATCAAAACAGTAAGCATACCCTAGGCCATTTCCCTAACTTGGCCAGTGCACTCATGAGAACCCCAAGACACTCAATCAAATTATAAAATAATTAGGCTATGATAAACAGGATTTATTGTAAAACCATCAACAAAGAGATTACCTAAAAACTACCCTATGCTAAACTAACCTATACTAACTAAACTTAACTAACAACTACACCTATCTAACCTATTCTAAACTTATCTTACACATGTAACACCACACTCTAAACATTGGCCCCCAGCTCCCCTTAAAAGACAAGATACAAGTAGGACAACATAATCTATGACTACACATGTACTAACCTAACCTATGGCCTAAACAAATATATATATATTGTTGGTATTTTTTTAATACCCAAACATGACCCCCCCACCCACCTCCAACAATAAAAAAATGTAGATCCCCCCATACTCAACCTAACCTAACCTATGCCTAACCCACTCTAACCTAATACTACCCATCTAAAACCCAATCTCAAACTACATAAAACAGTAAAAGGGAGGGGAAGGAACTGGGAGCTTGTAAAACACAATAAGTTCATTTCCTGCTTTTCTTCATTTTCTTCGCAACATCCTCCGGTTTGCAGCACTTTCCTCCTCCATTTTTTTTAAGTCTGGCTAAAATGTCCCATCTCATGTCTTGTTCAAACTGGCTAGCTACAACTGCAGCACTACGGCTGTGGCCCCCTGCACCCCTTATGATTTAGATCTAGTCTCCTTGTGTGGCTGTGGCTGCTGTGGAGGTCCACCATGTGCAAATGCACGCCATTCCCCTGATGCCTTCTCACTGTGGAACCTCCTTCCCATTCGGTTGTGTCCTGTCTCAACTTCTTTAATGTGGCGGTAGCGTTCGGCCCTCTTGTTGAAAGGGTGCCTCTGATCTTGTATCACATTGGCAGCTGAAATATGAGGAGAAGCAAGCATCAGTATCAGCATTAGGTGGAGGTTGTACAGACATATTATGCACACTGCAACTGCAGATACCACATACAGTCCATCACACATTGCTCATCTATGACTATATTCTACCACCCATCAACAGTATCATGTACATGTTACCGGGATGGGGGCAATCCATTGTGAACCAACAGGGCCCATTGATTGGATAAAATTGTCCATGATCAACATTTGTATCATCAAACTTGTGAGGATCACTTGCCCCAACAAGTCTGGATTTCCTGTGTCCCTGTGCATAAGAGAGGCTGTGCATGCAATCCATCACCTCAGCACCCCTGGTGAAACATCAAGGCTTGCATAGTCATCATAGTTGCCAGGTGGGGGGCACATGATATTGGGTCTGGTAACTTCCCACCGGCTTTTCCAAGGTTTGAATCATCATTCATGTGCCCTGGTGTAAGACCTGGCCTGAGCATACGTTACAAGGGGGCACACCATTGCCCATGATGTGCCCACATGTACAACTGATGCAATGTTCCCAGAAAGTTTGGCCAAACCTTGATCCGCACATCAAAGTTGTCAACACATTACAGAACTGAAGTACCCTACCCTGTGCTATGTTGTGCTACATGTGATAAATGGCACACACATGGTGGCTGTATGGGTGCCCTTAGAGCACCAATGAGTTTGGCACTGCACTGTGTGCTGCAACAGACTCCTGATTCACAGTACATCATTTGCACATGCATGTCAGACATCATCAAAGTACCATGTATGCACACATCATTCACATCATTTACATATAAGATGTGTCCTGCATCACTCACAGATATCATGGTGGCAGGACCATGTTGGGAAAACTACTGAGATCTGGGTTGGGAAGAATCATAGACTTTTCCCACAACCAGCTGGACCTGAGTTGTCTACTAACTGTGTACACTACTGACTTGTGAAGCACAATATAGCTCCTTGCAGTACTACAACCTCATTAAATCTGAAGGGTACTGAGGCACCTGTGGTGCATTTGTCTCCTACATAAGCCCCCTAGAGACCTCTGCATATATAACCCACATCTGTACCGTCTTGTCAGTAAGTGTGGCACACAGTGCTGACAATAGTGCTGTGACAAAGTGGTTGTAAACAGGCATGATATGTACTGAAACAGCTGCCCTATCATGGTAGACATCAATGAATAAGTGGCCAGCCATTACAATTCCTATTACTCACAATTCCATGCCAGCACATGTTGCATCTTGAGCTATAAGTAAACCATTCTCATTGCACAACATTCCAACAGACATGATGTTACCATCCATTCTCCAATGATATCATATCATTGGCCATGCTAAACCATGTTTCATAGCATTCCACACTTCAGACTGACTTACACCAAACCCTGGATTAGCACACATGACGCACAAGATGACACTTACTGGATGCATCGGGTCTTCAAATCAGGCACCCTCTCCTACGGTGGAGGGCGGGGGTTCCAAATGGAAAACATTGCTTAGTGTAATTTGTGCATATCAGTTAATGGACAACACTGTTCACTGTCAACTTGTTAGGCTGAGTGAGCAAGTCATCCTAGTGGTAGATCAGAGCAACTGACAAATATCTATGATCAGTCAATCACACATAGTCTCAGATAATGTAGACCCATGCACCTACAAACCATCACTGTCTCTGACACTCATGTGGTGTTTCTCACTGCACCATTTATACATGGCATTGCTATGCAGGTGTCTGTTAGCTCTACACCTCTATGACCATATGGGACTGGTTGACACTGTATACTGCATCTGAGGGGCATGCAATGGTTGTTGCAGCGGCTGTCCCATTTTGACCACCGTAGCATTTGAGCCTGCCCCAGATGTTGTAGACATCTACCTCATTGTCACAGCAAACTGACTAACTACTGCCGGTAGGGTCAACTGCATCTGTTTATGGGTAGGTAAATTATGTGCTCAGCAGGAGGTGCAACTGATCATCACGACTTCTGCTGAGTGCTCTCCTTCTTCAGGCTGCTTGCACTTTGTACACATCTTCTACAGCAACATTGTCTGGTCCTACATGGACAGGATTCAACATGTGACGTATGTAATTTGTAGATGTACACATCTCCTACTACTGGCTACTTGATAGTTACCGTTCCATTGAAGGTATTTGTGAGATGTAATGAGTACCATGCACACATGACATTACACCTGCCACTGCACTTGTGCTGTCTCCAAGTGACCTCCCGTGTTGTATTTGCAAGTATCTGTGGGTGTATCCAAGCTGTCCATCCACATCCTCCAAAGAACATGGGTATGCATTTCTTCCAGCATACCACAACCTAGGTAACTCTTACCAAAACTGAATGATGTTGAGGTGTGAAATCATGTCAGTGCTGTACTTTTCATTAGCCAAGTGCAACATATATGGCTAGGTCTACTCCCACTCAGTTTGATGTGGTGTCTCTGACATTATTGAAAAGTGCTGGACACAGTAGCACATCCCACACTTGATTGCGATGTTAGAACCAAAAACATGTATGGGATAAATTGCTACGGTTGCTACCAGGCACTTGTTCTATCATGTGAGTGACAATGGGGGTGTGTGTTGATGTGTGCTGTTGTGATGTTGTTATACAGAGCATACTAGGTAAACATGCTGACACATGTCAAGCATTGTTGATAGTGGCAAACCTGTTGCTACCTAGGACATACACCCGTACATCAGTCTTCACATGTTTATATGGATTTGGTCTCGGCATGTGTCAAGACAGCATATTTATGTGACAAGTGTGCAGCTCATGTACATAGTGAGTGTAACACACTCTGCCTACATTCACACCAGACAATTATTTGGTGGTGCATTGTCCCATTAAATTCTTAGATCCTTTCAATGGGTCATGTATTTGGATAGTGATTCTGCACCCATATATGCTTATTTTGTTTGGCAAGCGATTGCACACTCCACAGCCAATGTGTGTGTGACATACGTGAGGTACAGGCCACCATGTGTCAGGGTTGTGCCCAATGGCAGTGACAGGACATAATCCCACTGATACACTGTGCAGACTCAGCATCGGACATTGGTTAAAATCCCTGGACAATTACTGAAAGTCCATAGTTACCTATGATGTCCCACCCTTGTCACACATGTACCGTGCAGGCAAATCTGCAATCACCGTGAGTTGTGATAGTGTTCTGTTCCAGCATTACTTAAAATCCATATGTTGACAGCCCCTACCTTATGTGTGAGCCCCTAGCATCCATTCTGTTAGGCATGGTGTTGTTGTGGTGAATGGGCTAGGTATTAGCACCTTGCCCACTTGATGGAACAATATATGTAGTGGGGCATGGATCTAGGAGTCACATGCCCATGAATTGTGTGTCACTGATGTGAGATGAAGGCAGTAGACCCTCTTACATCACAAAGGATGTTGCTACCATACGTTTCACCTTTGTGTTTCTTACCTGCTCCCTGAGGTTTGAGTCACATTCCAATGGTATATGTAGTAGAGAATGTGTAGACCAAGGAGAATCAGGTGCAAAGTATTTTATTTCTGCTATTTACAATGTGATGTTGTTAGTCCAGTGACTATGTATAGAAGTTCTCTACAATGTGGAGTCTCCTGCGAACTCCTGCAGCAGTGTTCTGTTGTTCCCCCTCCAAATTATCTGCTCCATCATCATACTCTTCCTCGTTGGGGACATCAACCTGGTCATCCCAGGAGACATTTGTTCTGACACAGATATTGTGGAGGATTGCACATGCCTGTATGATTTTGCATATAAGTGGCTTCCTCCTGTTAGGGCCAAGCACCTGAACCTTGATTTCAGGAGCCCAAATGTCCTCTCCACCACATTGCATGTTCTTCTGTGCCCTTCGTTGTGGGCCCACTCTTCCACCGTTGTGGGAATGGCAAATGGAGTCATGATCCACGGCTGCATGCCGTACCCTTGATTAGCTGCAGAGTAAAAAGAGAAGATGTGTTGGTAGCGCTTGATAGAGGTTTGGAACACACCATGGCAGTTATTAGTTTTAGATGGAGTGGTGACTCAGACTTGCTTGTGATATAGTGTATGTTCCTGTTCTTGTAAAATGGTTTTATTGGACTGGGTTGATGTACATGACAATCTTGGGTAGTGGCTCAAGGCCCTGGGAATTTTAATAGTGATCCCAAAATGATGGTTATAATTTAGGAAATTATGTAGTCCATATTTGAAGCAGTGTTCTATTGTTAGATGGAACCTACCACCTCCTTGCACCATAATGTCAGATGTTGAGACGCCATAGTTGCCCTACAAAGCCAGACTGTGCCGTCCATGTTACCATGTGGCACTGCACATGCAGTGCGACACTTTGTGATCCTTTGTGGCAGAATATTCTTGTGGCAGCCATCAAGTGTATGAGGGTGTGTATCACACATTAGTAGGATGATGTAATTTGGTGCAGTAGTATCTCCTAGCTTCCAATACATGATTTCTCACAGACACTTTCTATACATCCACAGTGCAGACTTTGGGAGGGGGCACAGCTATTTTTCAAATGGGTCACTTAGTACAGTGCATGATAGGTCGGTGTTGTGGTTCCCAGAACACTGACGCTGAGAACAGGTGCTGTTAACAGGTTTATTCGCATATAAGTCCAAAGATGTACAGAGCCACCTCACAGCGTATTGCCGGCATCTTCCCCAACCGCCTTCCTTCTCCCCAACCAACCTTCCACATTCCACCCCACGAGCCCGCATTCTACTCCCCACATTCTACCCACAGACACTGCATATTAATTAACATACTTCAAACCCTGGATTAAGATACTACAACATAACATACCATCTCCCCCATTTATAAAACAATAAACAAATAAAAAACTAAACAAACACAACAAAGGACCAAGGGACCAAGAGGACATTATCGATCAGGTCTTAGTTTCCATGGCAAAAACCTTTCACAAGAGGATCTGCGAGGAAATTTCTCCTTACAATTTGAAGCAGACCTTTGTGTAATCATATCACCTGAATTTTGGGCACGTGTTAAAGAGCTTTGATCCTTCCCTCCGTCACAGTCATCACACGCTCCCGACACAGAAACCTCAGAAAGTTTTACCACTTTGGATAAGTTCCACCAACGACCATCTTCAACCATGACAGCACTCCCACAAATTTTCTTTACCCTGACAGGTTTACCAAAACAATCATCACCTTTTTTAACAGGGACAGTTTTCTTAATACGCACCAAATCTCCAGGGCAAACTACATGCAACTTGGTTGCTTTAACAACATCATATCTTCTTTTCATACGTTGCTGGCCCAACCACACCTTTTCCCACTCTACCCTTTTCCTTTCACACAAACCCTTGGGTTTCAAAGAATTAGATAACCATGAAGGAAAGAGAATAGTGGTTGGCTTACGACCCTTTAGAGCTTCAAAAGGAGACACATTCGTCAGTGAATGGGGTGTTGAACGATAAACCCACAACATGGTGCTCACGGCCTCAAAAATGTCAAAATTGTTGTGCCTAGCCCATTTTATGCAATCCCCAATCACCCTATTCATTCTTTCTACTAGCCCATTCGTCTGGGGATGATATAGAGAGCTTTTCAAGTGCTTAATGTCAGATTGATGCAAGAAATTCTCCATTTCCGCATTAACAAATTGCACCCCATTATCTGAAATAATGGTCTCTGGTAAACCCTCTCTCATGAATATCTCTTTAAGGAAGTTAACAGCATTAGATGCAGAGGGAACAGCATAAAACCGAACTTCAGGCCATCTACTGTCATAATCCATGAGAACAAACATGTATCTTAAATTATAAGGAAGGAAATTAAACGGTCCAATCATATCGATCCCCACCTTAGACCAAGGTTTTGCAGGGATCTCAATAGGATGTAAAGGTGGAATACATGTTTTCAATCCTTTCTCAGCCGAATTGCAAACCAGACACCCTTTGACGGCAAGATCAACTTCTTTGTCCATAGATGGCCACCAATAACTCTCCCTCAGCCTTCTCTTTCTCATAGTGGCACCAAAATGTCCATCATGTGCTAAATTTATTAGGCCCAAACGTAAACTATATGGAGGTATACACCTGTCCCCTCTCAACAATATATCATCTTCTATTGTGATCTCATTTGCAATTTTACAAAAAGGTTGCACTGGTAGTGAAACATTCCTTTCCTTAGGCCAGCCATTGATCACAAATTCTCTAACCTGAGCCAGAATGGGATCTCTCAAAGAAGCCTCTTCCCAATCAGTTTTGTTGTAGGCTTTGGATTTTGGGAGATCTATAGAAGCAACAAAACAATCCTCTCTATCCTCCTCACCGTCAAAATCATCTAACCCATCTATAGGTAATATCGAAAGAAAATCCGCTCTCACATTGAGCTTCCCCGGCAAAAACCTAACTTCCATGTTATATTGTAATAGTTTAGTGGTGAGACGGGCAATACGTGGGGTAGTATAGTTGGTTTTATCCCCACTGAGAATGTAGAGTAATGGTTTATGATCAGTGATGATGACAAATCTTCTGCCCCAAACATAACTCCTAAATTTTTCACTTGCCCAAACACAGGCCAACAATTCTTTCTCTATTACAGAATAATTCACTTCAGCCTCCCTCAATACTCTAGAAGCATAGCTTATCGTGGCTTCACCTCGTTGAGTGTCCTGGACTAGAACCGCACCCAAACCATACTTGCTCGCATCAACCATAATCTTGCATGTTAATGCAGGATCGTAAGAGCGTAGAGCTTTAGCATCCGTCATTTCAGATTTTATCAACTCAAACGTGTCTTGACAATCCTCATCCCATGAGAATTCAACACTCTTCTTCAACATGTTAGACAAACATTTCATCTTAGATGCATAATTTGGGATAAACCTCGAATAAAACTCACACAATCCTACAAAAGAGCGCAACTCATCCTTATTTTTAGGAGGAAGACAATGACTAACGGCATCCACCAAACCAGGTCTCGGTTTTACACCCTCCGAGGACACAACATGTCCCAAGAATTCTATCTATTTTTTCCAAAATTCACACTTATCTTCTTTAACTACCACTCCATTCTCCTGAAAAATTTGTAATACCATCTTGAGAATCGTGTTGTGATCAAGTAACTGTTTGGCAAAAATCAATACATCATCCTGGAACACCAGGACACCTTCCAAATCTTTCAGCAAATGGGACATAATACGTTGGAAAACCGAAGCAGCCGAAGCAAGACCGAAAGGCATACGACAAAACTGGAAAGTGCCAAACGGTGTATTGAAGGCAGTTAAATGTTTAGAGTCTTTCTCCAGGACAACCTGATGATAGGCTGAAGCCAAGTCAATTTTAGAAAACCAGACTGCGCCACTAAGTTTCTCAAGCAAGTCATTAATCCTAGGTAATGGAAAAGAATCTACCCAAATTTCTTTGTTGAGACTTCTTAAGTCAACACATAAGCGGATTTCACCATTACGTTTGCGAGCAACGACAATAGGAGATAACCATAAACTAGATTCAATCGGTTCAATTACACCAGACACCTGTAATCTCTCCAACTCTGATTTTAGGTCGTCCCTCAAACTGAATGGAATCGCTCTTAATTTGTGCTTTATAGGAATAGCATTGTTTTTAATTTTAATAGCATGCTTAAAACCTTTAATACATCCCAACTTTTTATCAAACACATTGGGGAACATCGTATGGAGAGTAGGCAGATCCACGTCACGATAGTCAGTAACCACCATCACTTGCTCAGTAGTCCCTGGCCTCAGAACCATACCAAAAAGACCTTGATGGAACCAACCTAGGATATTGAGACCCTTGACAGCAACATATACCTTTCCTCTAATCTTGCGCCCCTTGAACTCCATTACATCTTCAATAAAACCTTCTAGCTCAATCCTCTTTCCCTCATAGGAAACCGGAGCTCTGTCGGGTGGAAACAATTTTCTGGGACCCCACGTCCTCTTGAACAAGTCTAAAGTTATCATCGTAATTCGTGCGCCTGAATCCACCAGTAAATGTAGAGTTTTCCCACCCACACAAATATCTACATATGGATCCACACACTCTTCAACATCACTTGAACGGGATTGCTCATCAGTGACAACAAGAATCATGTCACGCAATTCACTTCCTAAACTTTGACTAGGCATATCACTGGTATTAGCCACAGTGCTGATTTGAACATTCTTGTCATTCCTAATACTCTGACACACTCTAGCAAAGTGGCCTGTTCGGCCACACCTGTGACACACTACATTCCTAGCAGGACAACCCTTAGAGTCCTTAGAGTGTGGTAAATTGCCACATCTAAAACAAACATTACTGCGTTTGAAAAATTGATTATTGTTAGTCTTGAGTTCTTTATGCGAAGAGACAACATTGACACTAATTGTCTCTTCCTCCTTGCGTTGGTACGAAAGTTCCTTAAGAGAAGCTTGAGCAAGCTCAAAACTCTTCGCCTGTTTTATTACATCCTCAAGAGAAGGATCCCCCATCGTTAGTAGTCTCTGTTGGATGTGTTTGTCGAAGCAATTGCCAATGAGTTGATCCCTGATGAGTTGATCACGAAATGCACCAAACTGACATTGAGCACACAACTTACGAAGTGCACTGATAAACTCATCAATAGATTCACTTTGAAGCTGGACTCTCTTAAAACATTTGTGGCGTAGTACAACCAGACTAGGTTGTTTATCAAATCTCAAAATGAGTTTTTTTACAGTCTCCTGATACTCATCCAATTCTTAATCTTCTAACACATCAATTTCAGGAAGTTGTTTTAACGTCTCACGGCCCTCAAATCCCAGTGAATGTAACAATAAAAACTTTTTCCTTTCAGGTCTGAAACGTGATGCACCAATGGCCCCTAAATAAGTTTCAAAGGCATCAAACCACTGAGACCACGGCACAGGTGGCTCCCCAGGTGTTTCAAGAAAAGGAGGAGGAGCCAAAACGGATTGCATAGTTCAGAATACAAATGTGTCCCACAGCAAAGCACCTGCAAAATAATGTTCAGTGACAATTCTGAGTAAGATTGATACACTGTAGTCAGTGACCTGAATAAGAACTAATATCCAAGAACACGCCAGCACAGAAACGCGTGTCTCGCCGTAGAAATCTATATATAAAGAAATGGTTGGTAAGATACACGTTGGTTGCCAAGGTACGCGCTGGTTGCTAGCGTACCATTTGTGAAAAGAGAATGCGTGCGCATGCACGTCTTGCTGGCGTTTGTTGATTGACGTGAAACTACGCCCACGTTGAAAGCACAAAGAGAAAGACGCAGGACCGCGCGCCGGCCGTCGTCTCCCGTCGTCTTCAGGGAGTGCTAGAAACACGAAATAATTCCCCGAACAAATCCACGATGAACAGCGGCACAACGAGCAGTCTCACCTTCAAGCTGGGTAATGTATTCATCAAAGACGTATCGTCTGTTTGCCGAACATGGATGAATAATATGCGTAGATTCAGAGGTGGCTCGCCCCCTCGTCGCCAAAATTATGTTGTGGTTCCCAGAACACTGACGCTGAGAACAGGTGCTGGTAACAGGTTTATTCGCATATAAGTCCAAAGATGTACAGAGCCACCTCACAGCGTATTGCCGGCATCTTCCCCAACCGCCTTCCTTCTCCCCAACCAACCTGCCACATTCCACCCCACGAGCCCGCATTCTACTCCCCACATTCTACCCACAGACACTGCATATTAATAAACATACTTCAAACCCTGGATTAAGATACTACAACATAACATACCAGTATGTCCTCTATACTCCTACCGAGACCTACTATGGCATCCATGATTGTTACGTTTTTTCACAAATTCCGCACCATAGTGGACTGTTTCTGGTATACGGAACAGACATTGTGGTGTTAAGGGGCACTAGGGGCATATGTGAGGTGGCACTATAGTAGGTGCTGCCCCATTTCTCATGATTCTGCCTCATGGTATTCAATGACCGATATTTTTGTATTTGTATGTGTGCGACACAATGCAGCAGACAGATGTATGTGCACGCTACTGGTATGTCAGGTATGTGGAGATGATATGTAGTTGGTTATGGCACCACTTGGATGGCATTTGATTTAGGTTCTGCCAAAGGCTTGCACACCATGATTTACGTGGGACTGTGCCTATGTGTGAGTTTCTTAAAATGGCCATGGCCCATGCCATTGATATGCCTGGGCCACACTTTGTTTGGTGTAATGTGTGTGTGATCTGTATTTAGTTGTCAACCTGTTGACACTTGCAGTGGTTTGTGAGCAGCTTTTGTATGCAAAGGGTACTTGGCTCCACCTGTCCACACGTCGTGTGCCAGTCATGGTGTGGCTGTGTTATGTACATGTGAGTGTTCGTGTTTGTGAAGTGCAATGTGTGCGGTGTAGTGTGGCATGTTATATATGTGTTGCCTGTACATCTATGTAGCCCTGCCAATGTGTATTTAGTGTGGTGTTTTCTTGTTTTTCCTTGATGGTTGGTGTGTTATGTGTGTTATGATTGGTATAGTGGGTTACCTATGAGCAGACCATTGCCATATTGGCCATTCTGGAACCACTTGTTTATGGTGCAATGGCAAAATATGTATGCATATGGACGCTGCAGGGGATATTTAGCACGGATGTTGGTGAAGAGCCCATGGTGGTCCACAATGGCATGCACATTGATTGAATGTGTGTGCTTGGGGTTCCTATATAGGTGTACCGTTGCTGCAATTGGCACTTGTTGCACATGGGTGCAGTCCATTGTACCCAGCACATGCGGAAACCCAGCAATTTGATAGAAACCTTGCTTGGTCTCCTGCTGCAGATGCTGGGTTGTTTGGGGAGCAGATGTGGTGGGATGTGAGGTGTATGATAGCCTCAAGGACCTTAGATAGGAGAACCGAGAAGGATGGCTGGGACATACCAGCCACTTGTGCACCCTTTTTCTGAAAAGATCCAGATGCCAGCATATGGAGAACAGCGAGGGGTTTGGTCATGGGTGGAATGGTAGTGGAAGTTTGCACCATTGCTGTGATGTGTGGCGCAATATGGTGCGGCAGGCATACAATGAGCTCCTGGTTCAGTCTGTACTTCCTGATCACATCTTGTTTCCTGAGGCCAAGGATGGTTGTGCGCTGTCTGAAGATCCTCTCCAGCCTTCTGTGCTGCCTTTTTGGCTGCTGTGGTGGTGTTTGGGGTAGCCGTGGTGGTGGTGGAGGGACCTGCTGTCTTCATTGACGTCTGCGGTGTGTGCCAAGATGGAGCAGTACCACTTTAGTGTTCTCCTGGAGGTTCCAAATGCACCCTCTGTGTGTTTTCCTTGAGTGGTGGTTTGTGGGCCTCTTTTTAACGCCTGGTCTGACCAGGTGTCAAAAATGACGCTAATCGAACTTAGCAACATTTTTAGGTCCCTTTCCTTGGTTTGCATTGTTTTTACATCAGTAGGTAAATATGGTGCTAGAGGGCTAGCGTCATTTTTTGGAAGGGAACGCCTACCTTGCATCTTATTGTCGCAATGAGACGCAAGGTGGATTGGCACTCCCTAAAATTGGCGCTAACACCAAAATGTTGACGCTAGATGGGTCTAGTGTCAAAATCTAAATATGGAATTATGTTTGTGCTGCTTTAGCTGAAAGAAAAATGATGCTAAGGCGACACAAATATTTCTTAAATATGGGCCTAAATGTGGCAGAAAACTTGGAGAGGAACAGGAGGTGACAGCACAAGTACTTCGGGAGAACTCTCTAACAGACTGACTAAAAGTTTCAAAAGTCTCTCCTTAACTAGAAATGTCCATAAGTTTCTGATTGGTTGCCTGTGTGGGCTCATCTTGTGCAAATTAGTCAAAATCCAATGGTAACTGCTGACACCATCAAGTTTGCAACTATTACAGATTTTCTCACGGAAGATGCAAAGTCATCTTGATGAATGCATACAGTTCCACCAAATTATAACATTTATTCATTGATTACAACTTTGGGATTCTTTCCCACAGCTCACAAGATGATTCTAACATTTCTCATGCGAAATTAACAAAGCTTCCTGCCTTGTTCGACAGCTAGAACAAATACTGTTACATTTGTTATTTATCAAGACATGTTTTTAATACAATAGGACATTCACCAACACATCAGCAACCTAGGAATTAATTCTGGTCAAAGGAAACAGACAGCAACAAAATGAATTTTCAGGCCTAGTCTAGCTAAGAAAGCCGAAACAAAAATTAATGCAATTAGTACATGTAAATCCTGTTGCACACCTTACAATTTGAATCAAACATGCAAAGCATATTATTTAGTTGCATTCATTATTCATGTGTAATATTAGGAAACAGCTGACACATGCATTTATTTCTCTGCACACATGTAACTTACATTAATAAATTCATTTAAATCAGTATAAGTATGATTAATTCATGTTCATTTAATACACATCATATACTTTCATTTCTACTATTTTCTAAGATTATATTTTTAATATTAATTCAAGTCAGTAATTCACTTGAATATAAATGCACAACGTCTTTCATGGTAAAACACAATGTCAAATACAAATGGAGGTCACATTACCCTATAATTCAAATGTGCAATTTTTTTTACATTTTGTGATAATTTCTCTGTTAGCCTTTTAGATAAAGGTTTATAAGTCACCATATGCTAACGCCTATGCGACTAATGTATTATTACATTTGATCTCTATCACATGTAAAATCCACAATTAACAAAGCGAGACATAAATACAGCAGAACTTTAGAATTTCAACAAGTGCATACCAACTACAATTAGTCCCTGGAGAGCGCTGCATGTCTGCGCCAGGCTGTTGATTTCATACTGCTCAGACTAGCAATAATGAGAGGCTAGACTGCTGAACGCCTCTAAAATGGTGGCTGCAGCTGTCTCACAAATGAATTGAAAAGACTTCCCTCCACTCCATTGACCAAGCTGAGGAGGACCGGGGAAGTGCAAAACTGTAGGTGTGGCAAAAGAAAGTTAAAATGTATACCCTTCTGACCAAAATCAGCAGAACTTTCACAATTTCAACAAACGCAGACCCTCTACGATTGGTCCCTGGGGAGCTCTGCACGTCCGCGCCAGGCTATACTTCTCAGGCTAGCAACAATGAGAGGCTAAACTGCTAATCGCCTAAAAAATGGCACATCCTGTGGTTCCACATCCCGTGGTAGTATTATTTTGCTGTCTTCTAAATACAACAATCATTAGTGCTGTCTGGTAAAATATTTCACCCCATTTGTACCCGTTTCACACCTTAATACAGCAACCAGCAATTCACATGATAATCCACTAAAATCTGTAACAATTAGAAAAGTCCTAATGTCTGCATGGAATGCAATGTTCACTTACTTTTCCCAAATCTTTGCTCTTAAAATAATATAGTCATACAAAGGGCCTGTACATTTTTAAATTAATTCCATGTCCAACTCATTAATTAAACTTACCCACCATCTTGCTCTGCTCCATATGTTCCTGCTCTATCCTTAGCCATGATATCCCAGAACCAAATCCAACTCTGCAAACACCAGCCCTTACAAATTGGCAGCAACACCAACACTTCCTTTCTTGCTGACGCTGGATAACCATTCAGACATCCAGTAGCACCCATACCGCATACCTCTTGCCCCAGATCATAATTTACCTCCCTAAATGCTGGAATTTAATTTCTTAACTTTATATACTTAGAACACTTGGACTGAGCAGAAGTACCTCACAATTATTAGTGTGCTTCAGAGTAAAACACCGTACAATTAAAAAACTCATTAAGAGGGAGAAAATCGATATAGTGACCATAGCCTGTAATCAGTCTAAAAACGAATCCTTAGACCACAACAACTGTCTAACTAAGTCCTCGAAAAGGTGAATACTGCTCTGCTGCAGATGTTAATGGAAGGCAACCACATCTAGGAGCCTTGATGATTAGTCTTCCATCCCACAATAAAACCACACTCATCGTCATTTGGGATAACATTCTAGCCCAGCAATAAAGATAACTCTTCCGCAGTGCTCATCTGGTTGAACCCACTGCCCCTCTTTAATCACATTGACCCACAAAACTCTGTTGAGTAGACTACAAGCAGCTACTGGTACGTCTTCATAAATCCATAGCTATTTTAGGCTGTACCTCAAGATGAAAGTGTCAGTGCCTGTGTCTTAGCATTAGTAGCTGTCTGTTATGCTTCCTAGGGCTTCCCTATCACAACTCTCTTATTTTATGTCTACATGATCTGTCGTATTCATTAAGTGAAATACTGACCTATCTTGTAACTCATAAGCATTTAGCAGCCAGGTCTCCAATAAAGGGCCATGTCAGCATGACAAATTTACACCTGTACACAAATTATTATCTTTTTAGAAATAAGATGGCAAATGGCTCTCAAAGGGCTTAAAAATGACACATCCAATTACTGTCTCAATTTCCCTTTTCTGCATTCTCTGTCTCTGGTCTCCTGCTTCCATAATCACCAAGCCTACTTTTCTCAGCCTAGTAAACTTGTGTGTGAATGTCTCAACAGTAACATCAGCATGTGAAAAGCAATGTTGTTGTCAAATTAGATTCCATCCAAAGTAGATGATTTAAATTGACCCTCATCTGTATTTTTCCCTACATTGTTAGACCTTGTGGTGGACGATCCTGGCAGTTTGGAGGTGGCGGCGGTTCTATTCTGCCAGGGCAGCACTGCAAGCAGCCACCACCAGTCGTTTCATGGCTGTACCACCACCATGAAAATGCTGGCAGAGAACAGGTCCAGGGGGCCCCAGCGGGGACCCTGCACTGCCCATGCAGTTGGCATGTGAAGTGCAGGGCCCCCCTGGCAAGCGACATCGCAATGTTCACTGTCTGTTTTGCAGACATTGAACATTACGAGAGGGCTGATGCACCCTGCACTCTACAGCATTGCCCATGGCTCGATTACGAGCCAGAGACAATGCTGTAGGCTGTTTTCCACTAGGCCAGTGGGCGGAAACTCAGGTTTCCACCCACTGACCTAGCAGGAAACTCTTAATGGGGCTGGCGAGGAGGTAGCCTGTATGGCGGCAACCTCCCCATTAGAAGTTCGGCGGACGGTATAAACCGTCCACCAAACTCATAATCAGCCCCTAAATATGGACTCTACTCACTCAAAGCCAATAGGCAGCTCCCATTAGGACCTAGATTTGATTTTAGCATGTTGTTTCATAAATGTCAACGCTTGTTTGACATGACTAGGTTACCTGTGCCGCACAGTCAGTTCTAGAGTCCAAAGCCAGCTTTAGTTAGTCAACTTTATAAAACTTATTACTTCAAACACATATATTTTTATAGAAGATTCATGTTCCAGGAACCCAAGAGCAAACTAAGCGCGTTATTTATTGTTTGGAAGGGGGCCAGCATTTCAGCCAAGGTGGCAGATTTAGTAACCTCCGAAACCATGGCAGATGATCTCCAAACATATTTAGAGCTCTCTGCCTACCTGGTGGTGATCTCTGTGCCTTAAGAGAAACGACAGCCATGGTACCTCTCTGAAGGTGCTGTTAGCCATGTTGTATACAGCTGCTCTGCAAACGTTTATGTTTGTCCCAAAGAGGGAGTTTGTTTTTGAAAAGCAAAATACTAATCGACCTGGCACCCTGGGAGGTTTCTTTCAGGCTGTAAGGGACATTTTGTTTCTGTTTGCGACTGTTCAGCTTTGCCTGGTGGTTCAGAACAGGAAAAAAGTTACAGGAGAACATTTGCTCTAAATAGGGCAGATTGTCTGAGCTACAAAAGGTTTCCCCTGCCAGAAACAGCAGGGGCTCCTCTGGCGGAGACATGACTAAATTGGTCAAGCTTACCATTGGGCTGACAGGTTACTCATCCAAGTTTGTCTTATGCTTTGTGCTAAATATGAAACTCCGCAGTGCACAATATAAACTTCAGGCGGTTCGTGCTTTCATAATCCCACATGGATGCATTGTCTTTTGGGTGCAGCTCAAAGAAAGTAGCCCTGCCAATGTATTTTAATAAACTAAATGCAAGAAAGAGACATGCAGTAAAATTTGAGAAATTCAGGTGAACTACAAAACTCCACAAGTCATCTTTAGCTTGAAACATAAAGGAAAGTACATAATGACCTCAACGTCAGAACAACTGAGTCAAAATCGTCTTTCAGTCCATAAAACAATGTGGAAACCCTGTCAACTAATATAAAACACTTAGCACAAGCCAAAGTGTTTGAAACTTTTCCAAATTCCTTAGAGAAAGGTTTACAAAATGCACAACAGACTAAAACTACTGCAGCACCCCCTAATTCTGAATAGATCAATCTCTAATCGATCGCCCTTCTTTCCTTTGAGGTCTCGACTTAATCACCGAAATCATCACCCACATACCATTCTGCCTACTCAGCAGACAGTATACCTGCATATATAATCACAATACTTTCTGTGAATATTTATTCTCTTATCCTCAAAATAATCAATTCCTCAGTAGAAGAAGGCATTTTCCCAGAAACACTCAAATCTGACCAAATACCCCCTTATCAAAAAGGCAAACCTAGACCCAAACTGTTGTGAAAATTTTAGACCAATCACCAAGCCACCATTCTTATGTAAAGATATCAAAAAAGTGATCTCATGCCAACTGGTAAATCACATATATCAAAAAAAGTCCTCAACAGATGTCAGCCTGGCTTTAGACCAAAATGCAAATTCCTCTGTGCAAATTCTAGATTATGTCTTAAAACACTAGGGGTCTGATTATGAGTTTGGCTGACGGTTTACCCCATACGCCGAACTTCAGATGGAGAGGTTTTACAGGCTACTTCATTACCGGCCCCATCAAGAGTTTCCTGCTAGGTCAGTAGGTGGAAACCTTAGTTTCTGCCCACTGGCCTAGCAGAAAACAGCCTACAGCATTGTCTCTGTCTCATAATCAAGCCAACAGCAATGCTGTAGAGAGCAGACTGCACCAGCATCCTCGCAATGTTCACTGTCTGCAAAGCAAGGGTGCTGGCCATGCCAGGCCAGGTGCACCTGTTTTCTGCCAACATTTTCATGGCGGTGTACCGCCATGAAACTGCTGGTGGATAAGGAGGTCGTAATCTCAAGGGCAGCGCTGCCCTGGCGGATTAGGACCGCCGACACCTCCAGACTGCCGGGATCTCCGATCCTGGTGGAGCTGGCGGTTCCCTGGCAACCCAACCACCAGGGTTTTAATGTGGTTGTTGGACTGCCGCATTGGCGCAGTCCGAGCGCCATCCGTAAGTCTGGCGGTCTAGTGAGGTCCTGGATGCGGAAACACATGCCTACTGATACTATTAGACATATCTGAAGCATTCAATGCCATTAATCTCATCATTCTACAAAACATTTTATAATCCAGAATGTACATAAAAGGCAACATTCTTAACTGGGAAGAGAAAACTCCTAATGAGGTGGGTCATTATCTTTTGTGTTTTAGAAACAAACTCCTGCTTTGGGATTTTTATTTCTTAAAAATAAAAAAGGTTTACAACTCTGGTGAATGGCCATCAAAACTGATTACAGTGTCCACCAAACTTTTTGTAGCTATGAAGGGACTGCCATCACTGTGACAGTAATTTATTTCAATGTACAAAGATGCTTGCTGTGCTGGGGTTCTTCTCTAAATTTAACAGACATGCTATTTGTATGGCAGAGATAATGTCCTTCACTATCTTTGTACACTACTCGATCAGTCAAAGAATAAATCAGGCCCTTTGTGTTTTGGTGAACTGGGTGAAATGTTCACTCATCATGCTATCTGTGCAGTGGATTACTATATATTAATCTTTCACATACAATGGAACACCCTTCTGTCTGTTTGTTTAATTACCTTCTGATGGACCTATCATTCTTGGTGTAGTTTCCTCCTGACTTTTTGCCTTCTGACCTCCTGTTTTGCAGACTCTGTTTTTGCCGGCTTTAGGATTCTACACACTTTACTACTGCTGACCAGTGCTAAAGTGCATGTGCTCTTTCCCCAAAAACATGTAACCATTGACTTATCCACAATTGACATATTTAATTTACCTATAAGTCCTTAGTAAAGTGTATTACATGTGCCCAGGGCCGGTAAATTAAATGCTACTAGTGGGCCTGCAGCACTGATTGTGTCACCCACATAAGTAGACCTCTAAACATGACTCAGGATGGCCACTGCAGAGCCTATGTGTGCAGTTTTAAACTCCCATGTTGACTTGGCAGGTTAACCCTCTTGCCAAGCCCAAACCTTCCTTTTTATTAATACATATGTCACCCCTAAGGTAGGCTCTGGACAGCCCCAAGGGCAGAGTGCAGCGTTTGTATAAAGTTGGACATGTACTCTTAAGTTTTACATGTCTAGGTACTGAAAAACTTAAATTCATTTTCCATCACTGCAAGGCCCATCTCTCCCATAGGTTAACATTTGGATTGACTTATTACATTTTTTCAAGAGTAATTTTCATTTGGGAGCAGATGGGACCCCCACATTTGGTGTCTCTGGAATTACAATTTAAAATCACAATTTATGGTGAAGTTGGATTTTAAATTGTAATTCAGAAAATGTCACTTTTAGGAAGTTGGCATTTTCTTACTTCAAAACATCTGGTACCTTCTGCCTGTCTCTGAATAGATGTCTGGGTGGGTGACAGCTGGGCTCTTGTGCATTCCCTCCAGACAGCAAAACACAAAGGGAGTTTAGGTGTGACTGAATCTGCATGTTGATGTCCCATGCTAACCAGGATGTGAAGGGGGCGCTGACACTTATACCTAAATGGGTTAGGTCCTGAGCCATCACAAAGGGCTGCATAACCTCATGTAGTGTGTCTGGAGCCAGGCAGGAAGGGCAGGGACTTTGTGCACTTCAAAGGCATCTCTTTGAAGTCTCCCCCAATTGAAAGGCACAACTGGGTATAAGTACTGACCCCAGACACCACCAAATCAGTACACTTCTAGAACTGAGAACATTCTGCCAGGAGGAAGGACTGATGTGCTGCTGAAGGGACTGTCACACTACTGGAACTCTGTTGGACTTTGCTGGACTCCTGTTTTGTAGTTCTTGTCCTGATGCCTGCTTCCATCCTTGCCTGGGACTGAGAAGGACTGGACCTGCATCGCTACATCCCCAGAACTAAGGTGACTCTAAGGGCTTACTGTCTTACCTCCTGTTCTGAAGTCTCAGGGACTTCAAAGAGGTCACTCCACTCTGCTACAGCTCTGGACCCTGCCAACTGTGAGTTCTACCCTGCCAAGTGCTGCCAATCCAGGCCTGGGACCCTGGAAGTGGATTCAGCAGTTGTTTCCTACAGAAATCCATGCATTGCTGTCACTGCAATGATCGAAACTGCCTCATCTCTCCTCGGTGCCAACACATTGCTGCTGAGGACAAATGCAAAGCATCACCCACTGCGTGGCTCAGAACCAGTGAATCGCCTTCCGCCCCATTCATCGCCTTTGTGTCACCGGCTGTGCAGCTCCACGACAACACATCTCCTTCATCATAAGGGGTTTGATGCTACACTTTGAGGACATTGCATCAACGACTGCTTGGCTTGACGGTGATGCAACCCTGACTGCAGAGATCGGAACCAACTCATCCCCTTTGCATAATCTCCTCTGCTCCTCGTACGGGATCTTTGACATCGACACAGTCCTCTGCATAAGCTACTGTTTCAGCAGAACAAGGTTGGTTTACAGTGGTCTAGCATGACCAGATAGTCCCAGTTGGCGCTCTAAGGGCCATATTTATACTTTTGACGCAAAACTGCGCTAACGCAGTTTTGCGTAAAAAAAATTAGCGTGGAAAAAACGACGTACACCAGGCAGCGCCGGCGTAGGGGGATATGGAGCTTGGGCGCCAAAAAATGGGGCGTCAGGCTGAGGCAAATTTTTCGCCTCAACCCGATTTGCGCCATTTTTTCCGACTCCCAACCCCCATAGAAATGACTCCTGTCTTAGCACCTTCCGAGCCCACAGGTCCCTTAACGCCTGCCTTGTCCAGGCGCTAAAAAACTGCGCAAAAGCGGCCGTACGTCATTTTTTTTGACCCGCCCACTCCCGGGCGTGAATTTTGCCCGGGAGTGTAAATATGGCGCACATGCCTCGGAGTCAATTTTTTAGACGGGAACGCCTACCTTGCATCTCATTAACGCAAAGTAGGTGTCCACGCTAAAAAATGACGCAAACTCCATGGACTTTGGCGCTAGACGCGTCTAACGCCAAAGTATAAATATGGAGTTAGTTTTGCGTCGGAATTGCGTAAAAAAAAACAACGCAATTCCGGCGCAAACAGAGTATAAATATGCCCCTAAGTTTCTAAGCACTACATTTGCAAATATCCTTTAAAAAATCATATCTCAGCTTCTACTTATTGGATTTTTACCGTTTTTTGTTTTGTTTATTAAATTAAGCCCTATTTTTCTATCCTGTGTGGATCATTTTTATGTGGTATTTTCACAGTTTTACTGTTTTAAATGTTGCACAAATACTTTACACACTGAAATGAAGTCCCCTGTTCTGTTTTTCTTTACCCATATTGTTAGAAATAGAGTTTCTAGTTGGCAGTGGTTTGCACCCTGTCCAAGTAGGGACCTTCACTCTAGTCAGGATAAGGGAGTGACACAGCTAAGATAAACCCTGCTCACACCCTTGGTAGCTTGGCACAAGCAATGAGGTTTATCTCAGAGGCAATGTGTAAAGTATTTGTACAAATACATAGTAACACAGTGAAAATACCACAAAAGTACTCCACATCAGTTTAGAAAAATAACCAATATTTATCTCAGTGAAAGAAGACAAAAACAAAATCCAACATACACAAGTAAAGATACACATTTTCAAAGATTAAATCTTAGTATGGCACTTAGAAACACAATAGCTCCAACTGGGGCTATTATGGCATCTTGACGGAGTTTGTTCCCAACAGTCCGATGCCACTTGCTAGGGAATGCAGGACAGTCATGGATCTGCGCGGACCACAGGTACAGTACTTTGGAAAATAATGAGGAAACAAAGACGTTTCATGGAGTTGGGGAGGTGAGGCATCGCTGGAGCCGGTGCGGCGTCGTTTCCATACGGGACGTGAGGCGTTGGATCCTTTCTTCTTGGTTCTACTTCTTCAGTGATTGAGCATTCTCTTTACCAAATCTTTACATTGTATATATTTCACTGCAGTTCCATCACCCGAACACATTTTGCAACTAATATTTCTTCATTGCCTTCTCCAAAGTACATCAAAAATGACAACCATGTGCTCCTCTGCAGTCTGGTAACACAGGTTAAAGTTTTGGGGCCAGATGTAGGTAGGTAAAAAATTGCGACTCGGAAATAGCGACTCCATGCGAATCGCTATTTCCGACTCGCAAAACCAAATGCCAGAAAGACTCGCCATTCCAAATTGCGAGTTGCGGTGGTGTCGCATCGCAATTTGCGACCTCCGTTTTTAGCGAGGTCGCAATTTGTGACCACGCTAAAAGCTAGGTAGCAAATTGCGCAAAGGGTGTGGTCCGGTGTCGCAAATTGCGACTAACTCGCAAATTGCCTGCAGGTGGAACAAAACAGTTTGAATACCCACTTCCTGGCTCTCTGTGATGACATCAGAACCAGGAAGTCACCAAATTGGGACTGGGAGGAGGGAGGAGCACACCCAGCCCAAACTGCAGAGCCACACCCAGGTGAGGGGAGCTGCAGCAACAATGGAGAAGGAGTCACCCAGTGCTGGCAGAAAGAGAAAAATAAAGTTCTCTGACAAGGAGTTGGAGGTACTTACTGAGGATGCTGCCTGCACCATGACCAACTCTTTGGCAAGGCAGCAATGAGTGTCCCTGACACTAAAAAAAAAAGAATATGGCAAGACATCCAGGACAAAATTAATGTCATTGGGGTAAGCCACCGCACCCTGGATGAAATTAGTAAAAGGTGGTATGATCTTCGCTCCAGGACCAAGGAGAGGGTTGCGGAGCGCATGAGGGAGATGAAGGGCACTGGAGGAGGGCCATCCACCGTTCCACCACCTACAGCCCTGGAAACCATGGTGGAGACAACACTGGAGCCGGAGGCTGTACTGGGCATAGGAGATGTGGACCGTTCGGCGCCTAGAACATCAAAATGTGAGTACCATGATATATGCTTTGATACCCACAAATGCACTTTACACACAATCCCAGTACACAGCAGCAGGCACCTCCAGACTAGCTCCATTCCAGTCTAGCAACCTCTAGAATAGTGCATTATGGGCAATGTAGTACAGTAGTCCAAATATAGGCAAATGTTTATTGTGAGGCAAAAAACAGATGTGCAAGACTGACAGTGTATCCCCTATGTCCCACAGGTCTCCCACAAGGCTCCCCCATCAGCGAACACGTGCAGGGAGAGGAACATGGGCCAGACCCACAGGAGGAGGCTGCCACTGACACAGCAGGGCACATCAGTACACCACCACCCATGGAAATGCCACCGGAGTGCATAGAAGATCCTGCACTGGATATGGAGGCAGCAGTGGTAGCACCAGGGCCATGGCCTACGGAGAGGCACACACAGCCAGCAGCAGGTGCAGTGCGCAGACGTCACCACAGAGTGCAGTCTGTGCACAGTGAAGATGTCGCAGATGTTGAGTTTGCGGGACTTGAGGCATCCTTAGTACAGGGTCAGCACCTGCAAAACAGACAGTTGAGGTCAATTAACAGAAACCTAATAAGACTGCAGACCACTATGACTCATGGGCTGGCTAATGTGGACAATCAGTTGAACTATGAACACACATCTGGGGAACCTGACACAGTCCATCGACTTATTGGTCAGGGAACTGGTGGCTGAAGGGCACAGGCATGGCGCAGGGAGCACAACACTGCAGCCTGGTTAGACAGACTTGCAACATCCATTGGGCGCCTCGCTACGAACACCACCTGCCTGTCAAGGCGCACTGTCAGCCTGCAGGTGGAATGGGGTCATTTTGCTGGTGATGTGGCACGGGGACTTGGCCGCATCAGCCATTCGGTTGACATAATAGAGACCAGACAGGCTGCAAGTGGTGCAGGGGATACCCCAAAGGACAGCGAGGAAGGCTCTACAATCAGCAGTGTGTCTGCCACTGATACACGTGTGCTGCAGAGTAGCAGTGCACGGCAGGGCTCAGGTGACCCACCTGGAGTGAGCCATGGTGGCCACAGTCGGAGGAGGCTGTGAGCCACTGACATGTACTAGTACTGAGGTACATGCAATTAATGTGTCTGATTTGACTGTTTCCAATACCAGACTGTTGCATACTGCACATTTCTAATGACATGATAGTTTAGCAATAAAAAGGTTTTGTTTGTTTCACTACACAACTGGGCTATGTGTGTCCGACATTAGTGAGTGTGCTCACGGTTGCCATGTACCTGCCAAAGTATTGGGTTGCAATGTAGTTCTGTGTCTGTCTGCCCTCATTTGCGATGCTTCTATCCCCAGGCTGTCGGTGTGGTAGCTCTTGCTCCTCATCCTCCGTGTCTGTGTCTTCAGGGGTAAGATGTAGCCCACGTCTGGTGGCAATGTTGTGTAGGATGGCACAGGCGGCAACTATCTTGCATGCTGTTTCTGGGGCATACTGGAGTGCACCTCCACTTTTGTGGAGGCATCGGAATCTTGCCTTTAACAAGCCAAAGGTCCTCTCGACTACAGTTCTAGTCCGCCGATGTGAAATGTTATATCGCCTCTCGTTCTGATTGCCAGGTGTTAGGTATGGGGTGAGTATCCATGGTCTCAGGGCATATGCACTGTCACCTGTTTGACAAAAAAGGCAAATTTAGCAGGGCATCACAGGGTTACACAGTGACCTGTATGTAAGGCTTCAGAGTGTAGTCACCAATACTTAATAGATATCTGTCTCCAAACTCCCCACGTTCTAGGCGTTGGTGTATCCCACTGTGCCTGAATATGTATGAGTCATGTGTACTCCCTGGATATTTAGCTACAATGTCAGTAATAACATTATGGGCATCACATACCACCTGGATGTTTAGTGAGTGGCCACATTTCCTATTGCGGAACACATATTCCAGATTTGCAGGTGGGCAAATTTGCATATGTGTCCCGTCCACACACCCTATTACATGGGGGAAGTTGGCAATTCTGTAGAAGTCCAACTTGGTGCTGTTGATTTCTGCCTCATTCCTGGGAAGGTATATATATCTGGACATGTGTGCGAGTATGGCATCTAGGAAACATCTGAAGAATCGTGAGAGTGCACTTTGGGATACCCCACCTGCCACTGTAATCACACCCTGATAGCTACCCGAGGCCAAGAGGTGCAGTGAGCATAGCACTTGCACATGTGTGGGGATGGCACTGCCGCGCATTGTCTGTCCTTCAAGCTGAGGTTTCAGCAGTTCAATAATCTCTAAGATAACAGCACTGCTCAGTCTATATTTGTCATAAATCTCCTCCTCAGTTTGTTGAAATAGTGGCTGCCTGGTCCTTTATATCCTCTCCTGTCTCTGCCTCCTTCTCCTCTGCTGGGCAGCCTGGACTCTCCTCCTCCATGCAATCACGTACAGTTCAGTCATTTTGAGTCACCCAGATGCTTTCTGGGTCTCCTTTTATACTTTGGTTCTGGTTACCACCTGCTCTGAATAAGTGGTAATCTGGGTGTGCAAAACGGGCTTTTTTGCGACTAGTCGCAATTTGCGACTGGCTTTTGCATATGGTTTGCGACTCGCAATTTGCGACTTCCAGATTGCGAGTTGCAAAATCAGGTGCCAATTTTTGCGAGTCGGTGCTGGGTCGCATCGCTATTTGGTGATCAGAAATGGGATTTTTGCATCCCATTTCGGATTTTGCGGGGTCGCAAATAGCGATTCAGGCCATTTGCGACTCGCAAAACTTTGCTACATCTGGCCCTAGATATCCTGATGCTGAAAACCTAAAGCCTTCTAAAAAGTACAAGACTATGATGTTGAAGTACCTCAACATCCTTGTTGTGGAGAAATGTTGAAAATCCGGTTACAGTTTGAATAGCATTCTGATTCAGTGTAGCTAAGAGCAGTTGATCACAGTCCCGAGGATAGGTCTAATCTCCCAAGAAATCATGCAAGTGGAGGACAGTCACATCAAAACCAATCGGTCAGGCCCAGGTCTTCAGAGTGTGCCTTTATTATTAGGGAAATAAAATCAATTTGATTAAACAGCACAGAACTTTGACTGGCTGTACATGTTGGAGTCTAAATTTTCCATGGGCGACTTAATTTAGTTCCTTGAGGTTGCAGGGTGAGTGATGCTGTGTCGGTGGCAAGGCGTTGGTTCCTTAAGACCCAGCGGGGTCTATGAATCCAGCAGGTCAAGCTGTGAGGCGCTGACTTTGTGGTGTAGCAATCACACCACGGGGCCACAGGTGCTGTGGCAGAGTTGGGTGTCAGAGGCATCGATGACAAAGCACTCGGGACTCACACTGTGGCAGGACTTAGGAGGCACTGTGGCAGCATCAGACCTGCAGTTTCGATCACGGTTATTGCACTCAGTGGGGACCACGGCTCCGGTGCAGGCAGCAGTGTGAAGTCAGACAGCTGTGCTGGTTCCGAAGTTGCTCTGGAGTTGATGTGCTTGGTTTCTTCTTGGTTGCACCAAAACTCACTCCTGAGGGCCCAGGGACTGGATTTGGCACCACTTGGCAAGTCAGGACTCTCAGCAAGAGAGCCCAGGTGCTTGCAGATTAAGGCCCTCATTATGAACATGGCGGTCCGTTCCGCTCCGCCGGCGGTGGCGGTAGAAACCGCCAACAGAGGAGCGGTCTGGACCGCCAAATAATGATCCAAACGAAATACACACATCCTGCGAACGACTCACCGCCAGGAGAGGAGTGCTGACGACGACGACAGAGTTCGCCTGCAGGCCTTCGGAAAGGCCCAACCCGCCCATCAAATTATGAACCACCATTCCGCCGCCAATTCCGGGGCGGGAACCACCGTCACACAAAGCCAGGCGGAAATTAACCAAATATAAGGAACCACGCACTGCAGTCCCACAGAATGCGCTACGACAGCCATGGATAGAGTGCTGCAGATCATGCCAGCCCTGCTCCTTGCCATATACCTCCATGACCAAGACCGCCGACGAAGACGATGATGATAAGTACCGCAACCTATGAAACAAGGGAGAAAAGGGCACAGTTACATTCCCACCCACTCCACCCACCCTGCAACGCCCCCCCAACCATTCATAGCAGCACAAGTCATACATCCCACAGCAACATGTACTTACCTGACAAAAGCCTAATCCAACTTGACCATAGTACATACTAAAGCCCCACACCCATAAAAAATGAAACAAATGACCAGGGTTCAATGGCATGCAGCCCAAACACAGGCCACTCAGAAATTTTAATTACAAGCTCACAGAGCCAAACAGTCCAAACAGGGCCAATGGCCAGTCCGTATCGTGACAATTATCATGGGCCACAACGGGCCCAACCTGACTCCCACAAGTGCTTGGTACTCCACATAATGGGGCACCATATGGGCATCCAGGCACCTCACGGAAGGGGGGCAGGGGTGGGTGGGGGTGGGGATTTTCGGCAGGGGTGGGCCTTTGCCTTTCTTTGGGAAGGTGGGGGGTTGGCTTCTCCTTTGAAGGGGGTGGGGGCTGTTTGGCTCGGGTGGAGCTGGATGGCCTAGGCTCTGTCTGGGCCTTTTTCTTATCTGGGGAAGGGGCACGGGAATGTGAAAGGCGGACAGTGGTGGGCTGTGATGTGAAAGGAGCGGAAAAGGCAAGGAGGTGAGCTCATTTGGGGACAAGACGGGGTGGGCCAGTGGGTTGGAAGAGGTCAGCACGGGAGAGGAAAAGTTTCTTTGGAACAATTGGGGTGGGCGTGGATGAAGGCGTGGGAGTGGAGGCAGAGGGAGTGGATGCATGTGGTGTAGGGGTGCGTGTAGTGGGTGCAGGTGACTGCTCAGTATGCTGTGGTGTGGTGGCTGTCTGATGGGTGGGTGTCGGTGCGTTTGTGTGTCTTGGGAGGTGGGGGGGTGGACACAGTGGGAGAAGACAGACAGCTAGTGAGGATGTATGTTGTGTGGGTGTCTGCAAGTCTGGTGAGGGTGCTGCATGTGTCAACTACAGTAGAGGTGGTGAGTGCAGGTGTGGTGTATGGCATGCATGTATGGCTGTCTGCTATTGTGGTGAGTGCAAGAAGAGGAGCAGTAACAGTCAGTGAAGGTGCAGTGCATGAGGGTGTGGATGTAGAGGGGACAGACAGGGTGGCGGAAGAGGTGGACACACTGGGGGAAGTGGACGTTATTGTGTGTGCAGGTGTCTGTTGGCTGTGTGACTGCTTGTGGTGGGATGTGTGGTGCTTGTGTTTTGAAATGTGCTTCTTGTGTGTTGATGTGCTTGTCAGCATGTCTGAATGTGTGCTTTGGACGGGTGAAGGGAGTGGGGTGCTGGAAGGGGTAGAGGAGGTTGGAGGGGGGACGGAATGGCCAGGGAAACTGGCTGCCATCCAAGAGGAGGCCAGAGCCTGAAAAGATCTCTGTAGGGCAGGCACGGCACTGTGAATGCCATCCCGATAGGCATTTGTCTGCTGCACCTCTGATGCTAGCCCCTGGATGGCATTGACAATGGTTGTCTGCCCTACAGAGATGGTTCTCAGGAAGACAAAAAACCTCCTCTGTGAGGACAGCAGGGCTGACTGGGGCAGGGGAGGAGGTGCCTGGGGCGAAGGAGATGCCCACCTTTCTGGGTGGGCGGGCACGGGCAACTCGGTGGTGAGCAGAAGGGAGGGCAGTGATGGAATGGGGGTGGCGGAAGATGTAACGGTAGTGGTGTGTGTACTAGGATCTGCCACTGCCGGGGGGCCCCCATCGGAGGAGGTCTCAGAGTCACTACCTCCTGTGGTAGTAGCCTCCCCTGTGGAAGTCCCCTCACCCTCCCACCCACTGGTCCCCTGGGCGTCGGTTGTCTCTGCCTCGTAGGATCCGTGGGCCACTGCCTCCCCCATGCCGGTGCCTCAGCTCCCTCGCCTGATGTTGATGCTGTACCAAACCAACACAAGAGAACAGGGATGGGGAGACAAAACAGGAGAGACACTTGTAAATAGCTGAATGCAGGTACATAATGGCCAGACATACACCCACCCAGAAAACACATCCAACAGGCAGCACCGTTCACTATGCCCATGGCCATGCCCCTGACTACTGACCAGAATACTGCTCTACACCCATCCCCTGAAATACCTACTGAGCAGAAGTAGGTGAAACCTGACAGAGACACCCATACCCCCTTTGGGGAACATACAGTGGATGGACACCAGTCAAATACCCTGCCTCTAAGCAGCATGAGCCCTATTGCACACCCAGACATCCTTCCAGACTGAAGTATGGTCAATTAGTACTCACCCCCTTGTGACTGCTGTGCAGCCTTCAAGCGCCCATCCAGGTCTGGATACGCTACCGCCAGGATCCATTGCATGAGGGGGGTCAGTGCCCGACGGGCACCCCTTCCACGTTGGGAGGACTTCCCCAGCTGGGCTTCACTGATCTTTCGCGCCCAGCGCCGCAGGTCCTCCCACCTCTTTCTACAGTGGGTGCTCCGTCGGTTGTAGACCCCCAATGTCCGTACCTCCTTGGCGATGGCATGCCAATGTGCCCTCTTCTGGTGGGCGCTGACCTAAAAGGGCGACACAGAACTGGAACACAGAGGTCAGGCACTTGCACAATAGGAACAGCTGGCTAATCGTCCACTATAGGACAGACAGTATTCTCAGACATACAGAACAGTCGCACGCAGCATGCCATGCACCATGGCCCATGCAGGCTCATAGGTGCAAACATATGTGCAATCAACACCATCCATTACACATACACAGTGACCCCGAAACCCAGACTCACCTGTACCTCTGGCCGTCTATACAGTTTTGCATACAAGGGCAGGACCCCGTCCACCAGCTTCTCTGGTTCTTCCTGGGTGAAGGCCGGGGCCCTTTCCCCTGCAGCACGTGGCACATCCATAGCCAAAGGCAGTCCACTGCAGTACACAGAGTGGAGTACCTGTCCGCACGAGATCAGGGAGTCAAGTGATCAAAAGATGACGAACGCGCGTACATTCCGCGGCAGTGTGCACCGTCACCGCCGGCGGCGATCATGATACGCCAGGATTCCCCATTGGCATCCATGTTAACCAATGAGGGTGCGAACAGAGGTAAACACCGCCTTACGCTGTAACGTCAACCGCTAACGGTATGAGGTCACTTCCACAACGAAAGGGCAGAACAACAGTGGGCAGACATTTTGCCTTCACCAACGCATCTACAATTAATTAATACTCACAATGCAGGCCCTACTAGCCACATGAAGCACCTAGGCCTCTGTCCATTCAGTATTCTAGCACACATGAAATACTCTGTTCCCTCATTGTGATGTACATGTATATCTGTCAGGTAGCAGTTATTTTAGAGACACCGCAATGAACAATGCCGTGCACAAATGATGACAAGTGTGCCTATGTATGTGTTTTCATCACTCCCTTTTGTAACCCCTGGTAGGTACCGACCCTTGTGGCGAGGAAGGGCACCATCGGTGTACAGGCCACTTGTGGATATGGGGACCATGGTGGAGCGTCAGATCATGATCACTTACAGACTCACACGTGCAACTGTTCAGGACCTTTGTGCAATACTGGATCCTGCACTAACTCTAGGAAATCGTAATCAGCATGCCATTCCAACAGAAGTGCAGGTTCTCTCGGCACTCCATTTCCTGGCCACAGGCTCATTTCAAGTGACAGTGGGCATGGGTGCTGGTTTTTCACAGCCAATGTTCAGCCAGGTACTGACAAGATTTCTGAATGCATTTGTACAACATCTGCAATCCTATGTGAGGTTTGCCCAAAGTACTGACCTCCCTGCCATCAAGTCTGACTTCTATGCCTTTGCCACCATTCTCCATGTCATAGGTGCCATCGATGGCACACACATAGCAATCATCCCCCCAAGAGTGAGTGAACAGGTGAACAGGTGTACAGAAACAGGAAGAACTTTCACTCCATGAACATCCAATTGGTATGTACTGTAGACCAGTACATTTCCCATGTGAATGCCATGTTTCCAGGTTCAGTCCATGATTCATTTGTGTTGAGGAACAGTAGTGTGCCAAAGAAGATGGAACAACTACAAGAGGACAGAGGGTGGATCATAGGTACGTTTGCCTGTCACTAACTGACACATTGCAGAAAAACAGCCTGTCTGACTAAGGGACATACCAATGACAAGTCTGTATTGCACCATTTTGTAGGTGATTCTGGCTAACCAAACTTGCGTTGGCTCCTGACACCAGTGAGGAATCCGAGGATGGATGCAGAGAGGAATTACAATGAGGCCCATGGACGTATTAGGAGGGTAATAGAGCAAACTATAGGTCTCCTAGATTCCGGTGTCTACATATCTCTGGGGGTTCCCTGGCCTATGGGCCTGATAAGGTGTGTAGAATAGTGGTGGCCTGCTGCATGCTGCACAACGTGGCAGTGAGACATTCTATCCCCCTCTTGGAGGCGGAGGGTGCTATAGGTCCTGATCAGCTACCTCAGAGAGGTGAGGAGAGTGATGGTGAGAATGAGGAAGGGGAAGATGTCAATTCCAGGAACCAACTGATACAACTCTACTTCCAATAACTGTGTGGGACTTAAACCTGTCATTGGGGTTAGTGACTAATACTGTCAGTGTGCTCTGTCATATGGGGGGGTGGGTCATGATAGGCGATACATGGCCCACTTCTGCAAGGTACTGACTGAAAATATATGCATTCCCTCCTTGTCACCATTTGGGCACACAGGACTACCATCATCCACAGAATTTACAATAAAGTTGTTCTCTGCCAGTTGCATCCATACTCTACTTTGTTCACAATTTAAGACAGGGGACAGTGTTACAGGTGTGAAATGTGTTTTATTGGTAGAAGTGAGTGAATTGTGCTATTTACAGTGATGGGAGTCGTAAGGGTGGGGGATCCTCAAAACCAACATGGTGGCAGCCTTGTTGGTAGTATTGATGGGTCCATTTTGTCAAACAGTACTTAAAATTGCCCTCAGCTAAGTGTTGTTGGGCAATGGGTGGGATGGCTGCTTTGCATTTGTAGCAGAGTCAATTGTTGGAGGGGGCCTTGTTCTTAGCTGGGTTTCCAGTGCCATATCTTGGCCTGAGAGTACGTTTGGGTGCCTGCTGTGGAGCTTCTTTGGGGTGACATGGTTGGCCCTTGGGTTTCCTGGGAGGGTAGTTCTGGGATGTTTCTGCTGCTTGGGTCATATGATACTGGTTGTCCAGGGCTGTTGTGGGGGCCTCTTGTCCGGTGTGGGTGTCAGACTGTTTTTTGACCAACTGCAGCAGTGCTCCTGCTATGGTGGCCATTGGGGCATTGTGCTCTTTCCACTGCTCCATGGCCTGTTGGTGTTGTTCCTGCTGCATCCTCTGACATTGCTCCAGGGTGGACACAATCTGTGCCAACCTGTCTTGGGTATGTTGGTAGGCCCCCAATACCTCGGATATCATGTCCTGGGCTGCTGCATCCATCCTGTGGCCTCCTCGCTGGCCCACTGCGACCCTTGCACTTGCCCTAGCCCCCTGTGCCTGTGTCCCCTGCACAGGTCTGGCAGTACCACTTGTACTGGGGCCCTCACCTTCCTGCATGTTGGGAGTGGGAGACTATGGCCCTGATTCTAACCCCGGCGGTCTTCGACCGCCGGGGCGAGGGTCGGCGGGAGCACCGCCGACAGACCGGCGGTGCCCCGCAGGGCATTCTGACCGCGGCGCTTTGGCCGCGGTCAGAAAGGGTAAACCGGCGGTCTCCCGCCGGTTTACCGCTGCCCTCAGAATCCCCCATGGCGGCGCAGCTTGCTGCGCCGCCATGGGGGATTCTGACCCCCCCTACCGCCATCCTGTTCATGGCGGGAAAGCCGCCATGAACAGGATGGCGGTAGGGGGGGTCGCGGGGCCCCTGGGGGCCCCTGCCGTGCCCATGCCAATGGCATGGGCACGGCAGGGGCCCCCGTAAGAGGGCCCCGCAAGGTATTTCAGTGTCTGCCTTGCAGACACTGAAATACGCGACGGGTGCTACTGCACCCGTCGCACCTTCCCACTCCGCCGGCTCGATTACGAGCCGGCATCCTCGTGGGAAGGGAGTTTTTCCCTGGGCTGGCGGGCGGTCTTTTGGAGACCGCCCGCCAGCCCAGGGAAAAACTCATAATACCCTCCGCGGTCTTCTGACCGCGGAGCGGTATTATGGGGGCGGAATTCTGGCGGGCGGCCTCCGCCGCCCGCCAGAATTAGAATGACCCCCTATGGCCTCTGTACCAGTGTTCCACCAGTCTGTGCCCTGGGTACACTGGTGTGGGTATGCCTGCCCTGGGCTGCTGGTCTTGACTGGGTGGTAGAGGTGACAGTGGTTTCCTGGATGGGGCTGCTGCATGGTGAGAGTCCAGGACTGTGTGAGGGGCCTGCCTGCTCATCAATGTCCAGGGATCCTTTGCCAGTGTCTTGTGAGGTTCCTATGTCTCCCTGGAGGGTAGTGGCACTCCTTGTCCCGTCCGTTAGGGTTGCATGGGTGGTGGTGCCTGTTGGGGGACATAGACATGTCTGTTACATATGCATGAAGGTTTGAGGTGTACGGACTGGGCTATTTTGTGCTGGTGTTACTTTCACTGGCCTTCCAGGGTGCCTTTTTGTGAGGTTGACATTGCATTCAGCACCAGTGTGGGGTTGCATTGTGGTGGGGGTATTGTTCCATTGTGGGTACATGCACGGGTGGGTGGCTGTGCACAGCGGGAGTGATGTGGGCCTGTTAGTGGGTTTGAGGTCATGTAGGGGGGTGGATGTAGTGGGTAATGGCTGGGTGGGGTGTAGGTCCAGGTGGGTGTGGGTGGGGTGGTGCATGCATTGCAGCTGTGGTGTATATGGGGTAATTGTAGATGGCTTACCCCAGTTCATTCCTCCAGTGAGTCCTGTGAGTCCCTCTGGGTGAAGGATGGCCAGAACCTTTTCCTCCCAGTCGGTGTAGTGGGGTGGTGTTGGTGGCAGTCCTCCCCCAGTCTTCTGCACTGCAATGTGGTGCCTGGATGCCATGCCCCAGACCTTCCTCCGCAGGTCATTCCATCTCTTCTGGATGTTGTCCCTAGTGCATGGATGGTGTCCCACTGCATTCACCCTGTTCACAATGGTCTACCACAGCTCCAATTTCCGGGCGATGGGTGTGTGCTGCACCTCAGCCCTGAATATTTGTGGCTCCACATTCAAGATCTCGTCCACCATGGTCCTTAACTCCCTTTCGGTGAAGCGTGGATTTTTTGGGGGGGACATGGTGAGTGTGCTGGATGGTGTCGGGACTGAGAAAGAGGTAAGGGTACTCTTCTGTGGGTCGGTGTGCGTCTCCTGTAGACTGGTGTTCGCTGTCTGGCTCTGGTGCTCTCCATCTTCTTGTCCTGCTTTTGTTGCAAGGGATTGTGGGGTGTGTCTGGGGGTGTTTTATGGGGTTCTGAATGTGTGTCAGGCATGTGGGTCAGACGCCTATCCAATGTGTGCACTTCTTGCTGTTGAGTCCACTTGCCGCCTGTGGCGGTCGCAGCCGCCAATGGTCGTCCGGCCTCCACTGTCTGCTGAGGTGATTTGTGCATCATTATTTGGAGGGTGGGATGTGGGTGTGCTTGGCGGTGGCGGGGTGGGGTGGTCCGGGATTCCTGCCGACAGAGTCATGGCGGGGAGTGGTGGTCTGGCGATTTTTGGCGGGGTTGGGTTTTTCTTTCATTATATGGCGGGTTTCCATTCACCGCCAACGGTGGGATTCTGTTCACCGCCGAAACGGCGGTCGGCGGTCTTTCCAGTCATGTTCATAATGACCACCTAAGTCTTTGATGTCTGAAGGCCTAGGCCTGACCGATTGGTTTTGATATGGCTGTCCTCCACTTGCATGATTTCTTGGGAGATTGGATTGTGCAGTACAGCAGCATCTCAAGAATACTCCTCACAGTACTTTGTAGATAATCTGAGGTGAAGGACCTATCCTGACAAGTGGTCAAGTGGCAGCCATTTTATACTATATCTTATCTAAGATGGAATTTCCAACACCCCCTCAGGAATGACTGACATAACCAATGGGCATAAAGGTGATTTATGATAGATGCATTCTTATAAATAAATAAGGTAAAAATATGACAATTCAGACTACACTGTTTTGGTTATTCGTCTTGTTTGACCTTGAAATATAGATAACAATGCACTTGTTCCAGACTGATGTTGCAACAGGTGTCCTATTGGTGTCTAAATCTGATTGACTTCACACTTTCACAGGTTCCTGGAAGGATAAGGACAGGATACAATGGCAAAGGCAGACAAGTAGATGATACTACAAAAATACAGAAAATGAAGTCTCGGTCTGCTTAAAACAGAGTCGGCCCTCATGATCTTTACATCACAGGTGACCCTCATCTAATCATACGATGGAGGTAAAGTAGGACCAAAGAAAGTCACTTTATCCACCACCCACACCAGACAAAGATCATTACATATGTCCAAAGGCTACTCCATATTAAAGGCGATGCATAATACCTAAATAGCTACTGTAGTGTGATGCTAGATACGCCTGTGACATTGACTACTGCGAATAGTGAATACGGAGAATTTCATACTGCCACTCCTGAAGTGAATGAGGGCCATGGTCCATTCAATGCCAGGCTGTAAGCATACTAAAAACATTAAACTTTAAAAACAGCCATTGTCAATTCCATCCTTAAGGGAAAGCATATTAAAAGATCTACAGTGCCCAATTACAGTATCAATCAAGGAAATTATGGCACCTCAAAATGACCCCAAGCTAGGACACACTGCACACATATACACATGATCTACTATCTAAAAGAGCATCACAGAAAGCCCCAGGTAGCTGGGCTCTAGCTTGCTTGGACTGTGGTGTGATGTAGACATTAAGCCCCTAGGGCCCCTGCCGAGCACCCTCAAAATGTGCACTGTCTGCTGTGCTGCAGCATTGTCGCCTGCTCTAGTATGAGCCAGCGACAATGCTGCAGCAACTTTCCCAGTGGGCTTAGGTTTCCGCCGATCAGTCCAGTGGGAAAGTCATAATGGGGCTGGCGAGGAGGTCGCCAGCACCGTGGTGACCTCCCTGTCGGGAGTTTGGCGGATGGATGTTTCCATCCGCCAAACTCATAATCAGCCTCCCAAGTCACTAGAGTGACAAGATCCTCCATCAGATCCATCAACAGTTAACGGAAGGTGAAATATTCTAGGAAGGCCAGAGTGTTGAGATCTCTAAAGCTACCTGGAATGGACCTTTTCCTCCCTGAGGGTCTTGTTTTCCATCCTTCTCTGTACTTCCTAATGTGGTATCTCTTTTCTGTTCCAACCAGAGCCTCGTCCTTTCTTATGTAATTCCAAAGGCTGGCTCAATGGCATTGGATTCAGTCTCTTTAATATATTTTGGCAGTATGGATCTGATTTATCTGGTTGATGTCAAACTGTTGTGCACACTTCATGCACTGTCTAGTAAGTTGAGTTCCTCCAGAAGGAGAGATAAGCCTTCCTTGACAATCCTGAGTAAATGAATTAAGCTAAATGTTCGAACACTAAATGAAAAAAATGGGGTGTCACTCCAAATGATGATTCTTGGGTGATTACTGGCCTCATCTGTGATATGTATAATGTCTATCTAGCAGATAGGTTTAATGCAGCCACTTGGGCTTTCCTGGGTCCTTTTTTTTAAAACAATGTACATTGGATCTTCAGTAATCCATCTCTGCTTTTGGGTCTACTGCACTGAGTGCAGCTAATGGTTATTTACCTGAAGGTCAATGTTTGATTATGATCATCGTAGTACAGATGATCATAACTGCTGAAGATGGCAGTCTCATCTGCTTAAGGCTCCCGCTGGTTGTCGTAAACCATCTATCATCCTGCATCATCTGGCACCTACAAACAGCCTGGTGCCTGCCGTTACTGCTGGGAATCATAATGCATGTCCTGTAAACTTTTCCGCCAAACTACAATGGGCCACACAACCGAAAAGCTGATTCCTCGAGACCAGGCCAGACCTTAAGAGTGCTGGCCCTTTTTTCCCTGAGCAGGCCCATGGGGCTTGTCAAGTCCTCATAACTCGCTGGATCCTAAGACATGCCCTGGAGAACTGTATTGTAGGAGTGACTGACTGCTGGTTGTGGCGTATTCCCAGACCTGACTTTAATTCACAGGGGCCCCTGGGCTCTGAGACGAGACTGCGGCGTATGTTGTAGACACAGCCGGGGCTGCCGCTGGCTTCACTAAACTGGAGAGATTCTGGATTATACTAGCGATGGTGAATGCAAAGTCTTCCTTATCTGCCCCATAGGCTGCCAAGATCTGTATGTTCGCTGCAAGAGATCTCTGGCTAGAGTGCAGCAACTGTTGGCTGCCCGATGGCCCTCTTCATATGATGCAAGGGGCGTGTACTATTATCGATGGGTAGCCTGGCCCTTGGGCACATCATAGACTAATTAGTTGGCATGCTAGGCCCTACAGCCCATTTCTCATATGGTGGCCTGCCCTTAATGAGGACCCCATCCCATCAGTTCCAGTGGAGTAGAGGGGAAGTGCCTGCACCATCTCCTGCCCCGGTGACCGGAGTTCCTAGTCATTTAATTATTTGGGCCTTCTGGGCAATCCCCATAGGCCACCTTCTTGGTGCTGTGGTGTGGGCAGATCCACCTCCCTGGCGGTCACTGGAGACCTTTTCAGCTTGGTCAGACACCCCAAACACGTACTTTGCCTCGTCCAGCTAATAACTGTTGCACATGTCAGAGTCACCAGATCCTCGGGGTCTGCGCACGTTCCCAACACGTCCACCAATGAACAGCTCCAAGACTCTGATAGATGAATCACAGAGGCTGAGAGAGTTCAAGAGGGGAAAAGGGGATTAGGAAGGGAACAGCTGGGAAGGAGACCTGTAGGAAACAAAAGGTTAAATAACACAACATCGGAATCAAACCACAATTAGATTCATAAAAACTCTCTGTAGAATCTAGGGTTCAATGATACTTGGAACATGAAATAACACTCCATTGAGTCTAGAGTTCTGTGATACTCGGAACATGAAATAACACTCTGTTGAGTTTAAAGTTCTGTGATACTCGGAACATGAAATAACACTGTTGAATCTAAGAGTTCTGTGATACTCGGAACATGAAATAACACTCTGTTGAATCTAGAGTTCTGTGGTACTCGGAACATGAAATAACACTCTGTTGAGTTTAAAGTTCTGTGATACTCAGAACATGAAATAACACTCTGTTGAATCTAGAGTTCTGTGATACTGTTACATGAAGTAAATCCACGGATCCAAGACTTGTTGGTTAAGTCTTTATTATACAGCATCCACAACAGTGCCTGCTGCTTACTTGCTTCTTCCTTCTCTCCCCAACCGTCCCTCCGAGAATCCTCAGGACATCTCCCTTCCATTCTCTGACATCATTGGTCAATGATGTCAGAGTCTAGCCAAGACCACAACACATCTTCTTCCCATAAAAAACAGTAAACTTAACTTATCCATATTACAATAACGTTATAACACATTGATAAAAAAGAATACAATGGAAGGGAAAACAAAGAAAGTTAACACAATGCAAAACCATAAAAAGGAACAATATATAGTAAACTCATTTGTCAAAAATGTAACTAAAGCTAATGCAATGGAAATAAAAATGGAATATTCCAAAATGATCAAATATGTAATCACACACACAAAGAGCCTCTTTAACATGTAAAATCCTCTAAGTATTTGGGAGTTGTTTTATTTCTGACACTCCTTCTAATCTTCTCTCCAGGATCAGGATCAGATCCACCAATATTTTCCTCCTTGCACATTCCCTCAGTCATTGGTCCAACATTCTCACATTTGGCTAAACGCGACATGCTCCACACATCACCCCCTTCCAGAACAACAACATTCCTTCTCACTTGCACAATCTTCTTCGGTCCCATAAACTTAAACGTCCCTTTCCTTGACCAAAAAGGTTTCTTAACATATACCATGTCACCTACATGCCAAAACCTTTGATGAGCACCATGTTTCACATCAAATGCTTTCTTATATTTTGCTTGATTTGCAATAACTTTGTGTCGGAATACATCTTTACCATCCAGTGAATCCCCAATCTCCTTATCAGCTAACAACCACGGAGGATTAAGTTTAGAACCCGCCAATCTACCTCTCAATATTCTAAAAGGAGACATACCAGTAACGGCATTAGGAGCATTCCTGTGGGCCCACAACTTCTCCCTGAGGACCGTTTTTAAAGGAATACCTTTGTCCATAGCTGCCTGTGCACTAGCTACTACCAACTGGTTCATTTTTTCAACTAACCCATTGGCCTGGGGGGAATATAAAGCAGTGCGAAAATGAGAGATAGCTAAATTGTTAAGGAAATTCTTCATTTCCGATGAGATAAATTGCACACCATTATCAGTGACAATCACTTTTGGAATACCCTCACATGCAAAGACATCAGTTAAGAACTCTACGACAACTTTAGTGGTAATAGCACTCACACAACTAGCAGTGACCCACTTGGACATATAGTCAACTAACACAATTGCAAATTTCTCATTGTGAGGTAAAGTTTCAAACGGTCCCACAATATCTAATCCAAGTTTGCACCACGGTTCATCAGGAACACGGACCGGGGATAAAGGAGCAGTTCTTACACTCTTGGATTTATCACTCCTTGCACAATATATACAATTTTTTACAACTGCTTCAACTTGTCTATCAAGGCCTGGCCACCAATAGCATTCTCTGACACTGGCTTTGGTTAAATTCCTGCCTAAATGTCCCTCATGAGCTAAATTGATCAGTTTCTCATACAATCCAATTGGAGGAACCAACCTATCACATCTGTAGAGATCATTTCCAACAATACTCAATTCATCTTTGACATTCCAGAACGGTTTAACACCATCCGGACAGTTACACAAATCAGGCCAACCCTTCACAACATATTCACAAATTAGCATGCGAACAGTGTCTCGTTCACATTCTGACTCCCATCCTTCCTTATCAATAGCTGGTTCTTTAATCCACAAAATTGGAATCTGATCATCCGTAGTACAGTCCGTCAAAGGTAATCTAGAAAGGAAATCTGCTGGATGTTTTCCTTTCCTGGTAGGTATTCTACATGAAAATTATATTCCATCAAATCTTCTACCCAACGTTTGATACGTGGAGTTGTGTTTTCTATATTACGGCATGAAAACATCTGCACTAAAGGTCTGTGATCACTTCTAAGTACAAAGGGTAACCCCCATAGATAGTACTTAAAGTGATTAACTGCCCAATTGCATGCTAAAGCTTCCCGCTCTATTACTGAATAGCGGACTTCTGCCTCTCTAAGAGATCGAGAAGCAAAAGCCACCACTTTCTCTTCACCATCAACCAACTGTGAGAGGACTGCACCCAAACCCTTCAGGCTAGCATCCGTAGACAGCAAAGTTCTTCTCTTGGTATCAAAATGACCCAGAGTAGGCATCTCTCCAATTCTGGATTTAACAATGTCAAATGCCTCCTCACACTCCGAGGTCCACACAAAATCCACACCTTTCTTTAGCATAGCTCTTAAAGGTTGTACCACACTCGCAAAGTTTCTAATGAACTTCGAGTAGTATTCTGCTAAACCAAGAAATGAGCGCACTTGATCTCTGTCAGAAGGAGTAGGCATTGATATGATAGATTTTGCCAATGTCACTTTAGGTTTAATACCATCACCAGATATGGTGTGCCCTAGATAAGAAACTGTTCCAACCTTGAACTTGCACTTTTCTTTTTTTAATGTTAACCCTTTATCCTTTAATCTCCTCAAAACTGCTCTGAGAACAATATCATGCTCCTCTTCATCTTTACTATAAATCAGCATATCATCTTGGAAGAATAAGACAGAACTCAAACCCTTAAGCACTTCTTTCATTATTCTTTGGAAACATGCAGCAGCCGACGCTAAGCCAAAAGGCATCCTAATAAACCTGAAAGCTCCCAAAGGCGTAACAAAAGAAGTTAAGTGTCTTGAGTCTTCATGAAGCAAAATTTGATGGTAGGCCGCAGATAAATCCAACACACTAAATACCTTGGCTTGTGAAAGCATGGTTAAAGTTTCATTAATATTTGGCAAAGGTTGACGGTCTACCCATATGCACTGGTTGAGACCTCTCAAGTCCACACACATTCTAATTTTAGAACCATTGTCCTTGGGGACTAAAACAATGGGAGCCAACCATTCCGAAGCTTCAATTTCTTCTATAACTCCCAAACTCAGCAGCCTGTTAAGCTCATCCTGCAACGGAGACAACATCAAATGAGGCACTTTCCTTACTTTATGTACTACTGGTTTGGCAGAAGATTTCAAAATAATCTTATGCTTGAAATCTGCCAACACCCCTAATTTGTCACTGAACACTTCAGGAAATTCGTTCACAATTGAATCATCACATCCTATATGAGATATAGAAAGAACTTGTTCAGGGGAATTTGGGTCGAGAATAATGCCCAGATCTTTTTGATGTCTCCACCCCAACAAGTTATCTCCTCGTTTGGCCACATAAATTTTCCCTTCTCTCCCCAACCGTCCCTCCGAGAATCCTCAGGACATCTCCCTTCCATTCTCTGACATCATTGGTCAATGATGTCAGAGTCTAGCCAAGACCACAACAGATACTCTGATCATGAAATAACACTCTGTTGAATCTAGAGTTCTGTGATACTCGGAACATGAAATAATACTTAGACAGAGGAAACATGAATGGCCTAGAACTAGACTCTAATTAGGCCTCAAGAAATCTAGGAACCTGGAAAAGAATCAAGACTGGTTAGTACAATGTTTCATATGGAATTTTAAGAATTGAAACATACTGTTCTAGGAATACAAGAACCTTCTAGAACAATGTCCCAGAACAAACACTGCCTCATTACATGAGGATAAAAAGGCCATCCAAACATTCCCTGGAAAACAATAGGAATAGTACTAGAGACTTAACATGCACATAGAATGTAACATCCAGAGTTCTAGCACTTTAGTTTCTTAGAATGCAGGAACATGAATTGCGGACATTGCGGATTTCCACAAGCGTTTGTAAAATGCCATGAAATGGTTACGCACAATGAATAACATGGATTAAAAACAAGAAATGAATCACGCGTCTTGCCGATTCGAATGTCACCACGCAAATGCCAGGGAATGGTAACACACAATGAATATCATGAACTAAGCATAAGAAATGAATCGCGCGTTTTGCCGATTCGAAGGCCACCATGCAAATGCCATGAAATGATAGCATACAATGAATAACATGAATTAAGCACAAGAAATGAATTGTGAGTCTTGCCGATTCGAGTGCCACCATGTGAATGCCATAAAATGGTAGCGCTCAATGAATAACATGAATTAAGCACAAGAAATGAATCGCGCGTCTTGCCGATTCAAATGCAACCTTGTAAAAGCCATAAAATGGTTGCACACAATGAATATCAAGATTTTGGGGGTCATTCTGACTCCCGCCGGCGGCGGTAACTGCACGCCCGGCGGGAGCCGCCGAATGACCGCACCGCGGTCAAATGACCGCGGCGGTCATTCTGAGTTTCCCGCTGGGCTGGCGGGCAACCGCCAGAAGGCCACCCGCCCGCCCAGTGGGAAACCCCCTTCCACGAGGATGCCGGCTCCGAATGGAGCCGGCGGAGTGGAAGGGGTGCGACGAGTGCAGTTGCACCCGTCGCGATTTTCAGTGTCTGCCACGCAGACACTGAAAATCTATGTGGGGCCCTGTTAGGGGGCCCCTGCAGTGCCCATGCCAATGGCATGGTCAATGCAGGGGCCCCCAGGGGCCCCACGACACCCGTTCCCGCCAGCCAGGTTCTGGTGGTGAAAACCGCCAGAACCAGGCTGGCGGGAAGGGGGTCGGAATCCCCATGGCCGCGCTGCTTGCAGCGCCGCCGTGGAGGATTCCCTGGGGCAGCGGGAAACCGGCAGGACACCGCCGGTTTCCCATTTCTGACCGCGGCTGTACCGCCGCGGTCAGAATGCCCCTGGAAGCACCGCCAGCCTGTTGGCGGTGCTTCCGCGGTCGTTGGCCCCATGACCGCCAGGGTCAGAATGACCCCCTTTGTGTTCGAGTAAAGAATTGCGCGTCTTGCCGATTCGAATGCAACCTTGTAAATGCCATTAAATGGTTGCGCAAATGAATATCAAGATTTGTATACAAGGAAAGAATCGCGCGTCTAGCCGATTCAAATGCCAGCATGTAAGTGTCATTAAACATCAAGCGCACTTTCACACGCACAAGAGCAAAATAGATTTAGCATGCTACTTAGGCCCAAGAACTCGAAATCCTTCAAGAACGGGATTGGGGGCCCAGCCCGACCTCCGTCTTACCCCCTGATCAAGAATCACCAAGCAAAGTGAAAGGGCGAGGCCTGAAAGATCAAAGTAGGCCTCTGGAACAAGAGCTCAGGAAGTTGCTGCTGCTCTGCACTGGGACCTCTGAATAGTGAGCACGTGGAGCTGGGCTGGCTCCCTTATATAGAGTCTTGGCCCAGCCCACAAACCACACCCAGGCATGCTGCAGGGAAAGCTTCTAGAAGGCCCTGGAAAGGGACCACACCCTGACACACTCTGAAAGCCTGCAGCAATACATTGCACATGAACAGTATTTATAAGCACCTTGAAAATAAGTCTTCAGGATTAAACTCTGCAATGCAAAAGGTTAAACAACAGCATCTCGACATAATGCATGAATTATGTAATCTCATAAGTGCTGTTTTTTTGCATTCCAGTCGCCCGTAGAGCGCGCACTGCCCAGATGTTGACAGCACATTTCTATGCCACAGCCACTGCACGCAGGCCACACCGCAAGGCTAGTGTCACGTTATCTCCATTAAGTTTGCCATCCACACAGAGGCCTTGGTGATCTACCATCAAATTCTCATGGGGCCCTTTCCAGTCAGAGCCCATTGTAGATATGGTGTCCTTGGTTGCTCCTAAGTGGATACCCGGCCTGTTCCTATGTTTTTCAGCTGGTGGCTATCAACACCTAGCCTGTTGGTGCTTCCTTGTGGGCTGTCTTTCATGTACCTGTGAGCCATAGCCCTGTGCTCCCCCTCTCTGTGCAGTACCTATTGCTTAGCCTTACATAACTTTGGCCATCACCATGGTGACTCACACAGACTTGTTGATACTCAGAGATCTAGCACGTGCGTATCCCTCAAGCTCTCCCTTCTGTGACTTTGCACTGACCTCAGGAGCAGTACAGGTGCACCAGTCACTACCTTGATATCGTCGTGCACCACCATGTGTCAGCGGGCATCCTCCGTACTCGCCCAGAGGCATCTCATGAGCTGCACTAAGTTCACCAATATGTCAAACCTTCCTGCCAGGGAGGTATCTCAACACAGCCTCTCGGACGGCTCTTTGACTACCACGCTCGACGAGTGCATTACTCCCACCAATCTCAATCCCCCACCCGACAAACTAGAAGTCATTCTACAAGAAATCCGGGACTCTAGGTGTGCCACTGAATACTGCATTGACTCTTTGTCAGCAGACCTTAGCCTCCTACATGATGATCACCGCAAACTCTCTGATAAAGTCAAGACTGCTGAAATGACCCTGTCTGCACTGGCCCCCCAGCAGGAATTTCTGTCCACTGCAATCCCCAATCTCTGTCAGCAACTTACGACTCTGAAAGACAGAGCAGAGGCTGCAGAGGGCTGTGCATGCTGAAATAATGTGCACATAGTAGGGATGCCTATTGGTACGGAAGGGTCCAACCCAATATCGAGCAATGATTAGAGATGACAATTGCACCTCAGGGACTCTCTGTTTTCACTGTCAAAGGGGCACGTAGGGTGCTGGCATAGCGCCCACCTCCGGGCGCCCCTTACCACAACCTATTGTTGCACATATATCCTTAACTTTAGAGATCTGGATGTCCTATTGCAGAAGGCCAGGGAGACGGCGCCCATAGTTATGGACAATGCAACTGTCTCCCTATTCCTGGACTACACACTGGAAGTTCAGGACTGCAGGGTATCTTTCCTGGCTGCCAGGAAGCAACTACAAGCCGAGGGGCTCTCGTATGCGCAGATATTCCTGGCATGCCTAAGAGTGATTCATGATCAGCACACTCACTTCTTTGAAACCCCAGACATGGTATGGGACTGCTTGACCAACATTATCCCAAAGTACGTCGTCCTCCACTGGCAAGATCACAGACCTGGAAGCCAAATGGGTCACCCCAGTGACAATGCCAAGGACTCTCCTGGTTGGGGGCCTCCGTCGCCCTCCCCTCAACAAGCTTCTCAGGACACAGCAGAATCGGACTCTGACTCCAATGTAATGCAAGCATGGCTCTGTTTACCTCAGTGACACCGCAGTCCTCAGAGAATGCGATTTAATTATGTGACTTATCTGGTAACCACTCTTTTCTTACTGTAGACATATCCAGTCCTCCAATGGAAAGAGCCCTTACCTCTGACCCACCTACTTCATTAGCCTCTCCTTCCTCTCCCACCCTTCCACTTCTCCACCCCCCTCCTTTTATCCTTTTCTCCTGACCACACCTCTCTTATACTGTATACACTGTGTCCTATCGATGGCAATGAAAATGTGGCTCTTTCTTTCAATCTTACTTCGAGGACAGACGTTTACTGTGGCCCGATGCATGGTAACCCTTTCTTGTGATTTCAATGCATGGTTCTCCAGTGACACCCATGCAAGATCTCTGTACTTACAGTGCCCAAAACACATTTGTCACGAACTGTGCCATTGTGGCCTCCCCCCAACACGATTGCACTGTGTGCTATTTTATTATAATCTGTCTGATGTTTGTTTTAGTTTGTCAAACAATCATTTGTCGCAGGACTTAGTATTGGGGAAATGTTTTTTTCTTGTTTGCCACCACTTAAATTCCATTGTCTTACATACATCTCTCCATATAAGGTGTGGGTGTCCCACTTCTCGGGTAGCTGTGGGTTATTGACATGTCACATGTCCTCCAACATTACCTTGAATGTCAGAGGGATGGGGTCAATTCATAAATGCTTTTGAATTCCGGCATATCTACATCACCGTAAAGCACTCACAAGAAACCCACCTCTCTGCCCCCGAAGCCCTTGAGTTATTGGCTAGATGGAGGGGCCACGTATTTGCTACCCCCTATTTGGAATATACCCGTGGTGCGACTATGTGGCTGCAAGCTGGGGTCCCATTTGAAGCCAAAGACACAGAAATTGACACCAACAGCGGTTATGCCTTTGCCCATGGACTGTCGGGTGGAAAGATGCTAGAATTGGATACTGTATATGCTCCAAATACAGAGCATCCCCTGAGCACTAGCAGAGTGGTCTCATCTCCCACGGGTACCAGGAGGAGATTTTCATGCAGTTCTGGAGGTCAACCTTGACCGATCTCTTCCACCCCCTGCCCAGTGCCATCAAACAGGTTAAGGCCCTCTTGAATTGGGTGTCGAATTGGTCCTTGGTAGATACCTGGAAAGCACATAATATGGGAATGGGCTTATATTCCTTTTATTCTCCATTATACGGCCTACATGCACGCTTGGAAAGTGTCCCCCCCCCCTCTATAATGGAGAAATTTGCACAGGCGACAGGTTAGATGTTCTCAGGCCATAACCCTTTTGAATTGGAGATGGCATGGGGTAGGATCTCAACTCCTATCCTGCCATGGTGCATGCATCCGCTACTCCTAGAAGATACAGTCTTCAAGGCCACCCTGGTCAACACTATAGAAACCTATTTTACCGACAATGAGGAGACATCATCCGTACCACTTGCAGAGTGAGAGGAAGTCAGTGTGTGATCCCACATGCTTTGACGACTCACAGGAAGCCAGAATCCAACACTCAGGGTTCCTGGAGTGTCTGAGGGTTATAGACCTTAAAAAATACAAACTGAGGCAACCCTTGGAGGGGGATAAAGCAGGCACATCAATAGTCTGCACAATATGACCACCACTGTCCCCTACACCGACTCTCTCTATAACAATGCATTGCACCACACAATTGGAAGTAAATGAAGCTTTCTGTGTATACAACAAAGGGTTATATGAGGCTCGTCCCCCCAGTCCCCTACTGATGTAGACACTTTCCTGTGAGACCTGAAACTTCCATAGCTCTAAGTGGTAAATTGGGAGAATCTAGGCGCTCCTGTATCCCCTAGCAAATTGCACCAGGCAATTAGAGAGATGGCATGTAATAAGACACAGGGTATAGATGGATTACTCATTTAATTTTATCCTACGTTTGCCCCCCCCCCCCAACTGGTTTCATGCCTGGAAAAACGTATAAAGCCTCGCTGGATGTGAGCTCACTCCCACCTACTACTTGTCAAGCCATGGTTACCTTCTTACTCAAACCTGGCCATGCCCCAGATGACCTTTCCTCCTATGGGCCACTCTCCTTTCTGACCTCAGAGTATAGAATACTGAGTAAGGTACTAGCACGACGGCTGATCTCATTACTACCTGACTTGACCCATATCAACCAATGCAGTTTTGTACCACATAGCAGTACCTCTTTGCATATACGGAGATTTTACCAGGTGATGGAGTTAGCATAAGAACAATACCCATATGCGGGCTGTCGCTGCTTAGACCTCCAACAACCGTTTGACTTCCTGTGCTGGTATTACATGTTTGCAACACTGCATACATGTGACATTTCCCCTGCCTTCGTTGACTAGGTTAAAATCCTTTACACTAATCTCACTGCAAGGGCCAAGACTGGGACATACATTTCATCACATAATCGAATTTCCTGGGGTAATCGTCAGAGATGCGCATTGTCCCGCCTCCTGTTTGCTCTCACCAAGGAACCCCTGGTGCAGAAACTCTGGCAAGAGGCTGCTGACTGGGGCATCCCACAGAGACCACAGACCCACGTGGTTTTGCTGTATGTGAATTACATGATTGTGTACACTTGGCCATGCATGCGCTGTCTCTTCGCGACATGCTGTAATCAGTTAATGGGCTTTCATCCCACCCAACAGCTTTGTATTTGTTATTTGGTGTATATTTGAAAAAGGCTTTTTTGCTATTGAGTAATTTATCTTTTTAGTCCCGCCTTGTGCTAATTTGTTTCCTCCTCTGGAGTAGGGACTAACTACTTGTATTGATTTATGGGAAACTTCCTAAACAACGCATTGTGAGCAACGCGTACATTTAACGGCAGCATAAAAGCAGTATTAGGATTGGCCGGAGTGCCCTGTCTTGGCACTCCAAGGCAGAGTGGGAGCCTCTGCCTCCTGTCTCCAACCCAGCAACACAGTGCCAGGTTAGAGAGAGACCAGTGCGCATCTGTGTTTGACCGGCACAAGACAGCCAGCCAAACATACTTGCGCACTGAGGCCAGTGCTGTGCACCCCCCCTTCGTCCCTGTCACTTCCCGTGGCCCCGCCCCTTTTACAATAAAACTATAATCAACATAGTTTATTATTGTTTTATTGTAAAAGGTTTGCAGCTGCTGCTCCTGGCAATGGAGTGACGCTTCTCCGCCATAGAGGAGGAGCAGCCGCTGCTGTCTGCTTACATCTTATGTTACATTCAGCGCATCTATATGGCATATTTTTACATTTTTTGTATGGTCCTAAAATGCTTCTGAATCTGGACACACTGACGCCTTGGCAAGGGCATTCTCCATTCTATAACATTAGCATTTTAGCTATTGTAAACGCTATATAAATACTTATGACTTACCATATGGCATTCCATACCAAGCATAGGCAAAGCCAATAGGTCTCACCTATGCAAGATCTATCAGCTTTGTGAATGTTTGGTAGCCATTTCATACAGCAGAGCTAGGGCAGCATAACTGGAAATAAAAAAAAGCGCTATAACATGGACAATGCTGGCTCTGACATACAGCTTTTTTAAATTACTTTAAGTCATTTGCAACATAGCTAAAAAACATTAGCAAAGCCAATAAATCTCACGTAGGCAAGACCTATAGGCTTTGCTAATGCTTTTTTAAGCTTTTTTCTTAAATTGCACAACTGCTCACCAAGCTACAATTTACAACAAAAAACAGATTATTATTATTCACATAGTCAAAACATATGGCATTTACCAATGCCATACCCATCTATCTTGCTCTCTCATGCACTATCCCTGCCTCACTTATAAAGTTAATTTCAGATCTTCACAGTTTCTTTCCGATGCCTTTTCAAATTTTGCGTCCCTTGAACACACGCTCTCCTCCTCTTCTTAGTGTGTCTTCTGTATGCACAAAAGCTGCCTCTTAGGCATCTAAGGCCTGCTCTCCCCTTCTTTCTCTCATTCTCACACACTCTTTCTGCTCCTCTGTCTCAATGTCAATAACCACTACCTGCACAAACTACCTATCCCCCTCATTCTTCCTTTCTATCTATTCTCTGCAGCTCTCACCACTATCTATTCACCATGACACATAATTCCACTGAACAAATACACTACACAACACACAATTCCATGCCACAAAAATGAACAGCTATCAATTCCAGTACAACACACATTATTCCATTACACACCACATACATCCACTGCACTTCAACACAAAACACAATAAGTAAAAAGCATCATTTACACTGCCAATAGCTCAAACTCTCACAAATGCGAGACCTATTGCATTGCACATGTTTGTTGACTTACTGTAGGGCTGATGGCAGGCCCACTACATACTGCCACAGGTGTGTTGGGCGATTAATACTTGTCTTGGGCGGGATTGATCTCCCTCAAGGTGCAAGGAATGGGATGCGGTAAACCAGAACTGAGTGCAATTGATTAAATAACCAACTGTAAAAGCTTGATCCTCCCCCTTTAAATAGGAATTATTGTTTTTCATCTCCTGTCTAATTCTTGCTTTCTGAAGCGTGTGATTCCCTCCCTCCGCCCAATGCCAATAGATCTTCAATTCACAGCTGTATTTAATGTCTGCCGTCACCTTTCAGGCTCTTTTGTTCTTATTGGTTGTGATGTTTATGATTTTAACACACAATTTATGGCCTGCTATTTAGCGGAACTGAGCTAATTCCAGACATTTGCCTCTGAATAATGAAAATGACAACCAAGTCGAAAACCTGAAGTACAATCCATCAAACTCTGATTTGCAAAATTAGAATCAGCTGTTTTTATTTGCTCCCACTATAGATGGAGAGGTATATATTTTACTTTTTGGGTCGTAACTGCTAAAAAACCTGGAAGCGTATTTGTAGTAAGCAAATAATTCATTATTCTTGTATTTTTCATTCACCGGAGAGGGCTGGAAGCCGGGAACGCTGAACTACACCTGCAGACGAGTTTAGGTTTGCAAAGAGCATACCTTCTCGCGCCTAAAACAAACACACGGTCAGTTTACACAGAATACCATTTCCACGTATCTTTAGCCAGCGTGGTTGTATATGGCAATGGTAATTGTCTTGCTCCTTTTCTTCGCAGATAAAATGTGGGATAAACTGTTTCTGTGATTTTATTGCTACAAGGCAGTAACTGCACACAGGAATGATCACAGTTCACCGGCTGATTGACCTCATTTACCCCCTTGAGTTTCTGAGATTATTGTAGAATTCCCTACAGAATTCCCTGCATAAAGTAATTATGCTTTTCTTTTAAAACTAGCTTTATTGTAAAACGATTTAGGCTTGCTGGGTGTACATTAATAAGCAGCATCATACTTAAAAAGACCATCACCTTGCTACTCGTTTCTATTCAAGTTGGATGTTTCTACAAAACTAATAAGGAGAACTTAAACGAAAGAAAGGACCCGAACTTTATGTAGCCTGGTGAAACCTCCCTTGAAAAAAAAATAAAAAAATCCGCACTTTAGTGTTATTTATTCTTTGGAGAACGGCCGCCAGCCTGCCACATCTGTGGAGGCCCTCACCCCTTTCTCTAGCATAGCACTGGCCTCCATATTGAGGGATCCTCGCCAACCCAATGGGGAACTCTTTGCCAAAAGTGCATCTGGTGCTGAAAAGCAGGGTTTATTTCTAAGCAAAAAATGGTAATGATCCTGAGACCAGGGCGTTTTCTCTCTGCACCTTAGGGCCATTCTTTGTTTACTCTTCCGTAACCATATTTTTGTGTCTGATTTTTCATGAATACTTTGAAGGAGGTTGTTTATTGAGTATTCTTTTGTGCCTTCGATTTGTATCACTGCAGAGCAAGACATGCAGCAAACAAGACTCCTACAGACATATGCGAGAAGTGACTTAAATATCTGCTGCAGGGAGGCCCTTTAAATGTACATCTATGGTCTAATCCCTCAAATCACGACCAATTGCTATATACATCAGAGGACCCATGTATTCATCCAAGGACCTTGCATATTTCGTTTGATATGCTCTTTCCTAACCAGATCTTTTTCATCACCTCATGATTTCTCAACTGAAAGGCCCCACTGAGACAATAAATGGCTCTTAAAGCTTACTTGGCCACTGCCTGTGACCCACTCCTGCTTTACAACTCCAGAAATTATTCTAAGTGCAAATGTAAATGTTTCAATGAACCTAACATTCACTGCATGCTGGACTAATCCATTTGCACATTGACCCTACTTTCTTGTCTTCATGAAAAGACTCATAAATAGACCTTTTGCTAAAAACCTTTCTACCACAATCAGTTTGGAAGGGCACAAAATGGTCAGTTTTTTCTAGGCCTCCTGACCCTAAATGCTATTAGATGATTATTGCATCTAGTTTCCTGATCTTTATCAAATAATTGTTATATACTGTGCTTTTTATTTCATACCCGTATCTTCTCATAAGGGGTTAAGACCTGAGCTCCGCCTAAGCTCACAAAGGGATGAACCAAGAGTACTTAAGAATAACTCAGAGTAGATTTTGTGGAAGTTAAGTAGCAGACATTGTTAATTAATTAATGAATTACTGTATTTATTTGTCATCTTATGTAGCACTGGCTCCACCCAAATCGGTTGTTGAGCATCTTATCTTCTTACTGACCAGTGACCACTTCATTTTGTAGTGACAGCGTTTGGTTTAATTGAAGGATTATAACCTGACGTTTCAAATTCAGTAAAAGAAAGAAAATTCTGTCTGAAGTGGCAAGTCCATGTTTTGATTTTTGTTAATGGGGCTTGATTTAACCGACTTAGTAGTATTAAAGACCCAAGCTCTCGAACAAAGAAAAATTGATTTGGAAAAAGATTGTCACAGTCTGAGAAGTGTCTATGATGCCTGGGGAAGAACAGAAAAACACTCCAGTAAAAGGCCTCCAGATTCACGAAAATGAAGATTACTACAGAAATGAACAGTGTTATTAATATAAACCTTCACATCTCACTTCAGGTCCAGTAATGAGGCCTCTTCCAGATTAAACTCATATATATTATCCCAGGAGAATTAGGCCTTGGGTGGGAGGGAATGGAAGTAAAAATGTTGGCTCCGTATGAAATAAGGTGTTCTGACTGCTATGTGCTGCTATGTGCTGAATAAAGAAATTACCTAAAAGAAGAGAATCCCAAAATTTGACTTGGAGGTCAGAAAGTAAAAAACACAGACTTTGGGATCTGTCACTTGCAATCCACACCGAGGGACTTAAACTGCACTATCTTTTTACCACTACTCCTTCATGGCCGCCACATCTACTTACCTTCTAGATCCTACAAATTTACATTACAAAATGTTTAATTGCCCTTCTAAATATATGCCTAGCCAGTTATCTACCTTGTTTTTTGTGTAACGTGATAATCAGCCACCATTTTTGTTCTCCTTGGCCAGAAATTTGGTGTTCCACATGTTGCACCCATGCTATAGTTCATATTGTAAATAAAGCACATGACATACTTAAAGTGGCTATTATGCTACACAACCAAATCCTTTATGTGCCCATTTACACCTACTATACTTCACACCATATGTGGCTCCAGTGACTGGCCTTAATGCCCATATAACCAACTACCGTGCTCACCTACTTGCACTTCATGCCATGGGTCATTCTAACACTTGGCCTCTTGCTACGGCCTCCACAACTACCTATCACACAGTCTCGACAATCAATATTTACTTGCTTATTTGCTTACACCTTGCTCGTGGGTTATGGACTTACCTGGACATTGTACACCACCATAGGACGGAGCCGCAATAGCTGCCTTTGAGTCTCAACCCTCTTGTGACTTATCTTGTTCCGAATCTAGACAGGGTGGGGAAGTGCAGGGTTCACGCACTTCCCCACGATATACACTCTTGCAACTAGGAACGCAGACCACCATGAGACCCTGCTCCAGTGCCCCCTATATATCATATAGCATAGATTTATCTCACATCAATATCCTGTACCCCCTCAATCTACATGCCAAAGTAGCGCACACTGACTGTATGATATTGATACACCACACCGCCACACACTTTCGACCAAACACATACCTTTGTTTACAAGTTGTCCTCTACTCACACCCACACATCTACTCATGCACAACCATGCCTCTACACCAACATATCTGGCCGGACTGATAATTCTCTCACTAAATGTTAAAGGCCTCTCGCATCCAGTAAAACTAAGAAAAAATTGCAGATCATTGTAACAAACTGCAGGGGGACATAATCCATATTGAGTTCATAAAAGATGCCAGATTCTATTGCCCATGATTTGTCGATACTCTAATGTCCCCAGTAGTGGAGAATGAAATTAGGTTATCACCATATTCACTGGGAAATCAGAAGCCAATATTTCCTCACACTCACATGACCACCAGGTACAATGGCTGATTACCAGGATTTCACCAAAAAATAGACATCCAGCCATTGTAAATATGTATGCACTAAATGACAATTCAGTCAAGTTCTGGAAAGAACTAGACAAACGTCTCTTAGAAATCCCAGAAAATATCGGTATCATGGTGGGCAGGGATTTTAATCTGCAAATTGATGGCCTCCTAGACACACTCTTCTCACATAAATTCCTAGGAAGCAGGTCCCACAAACAAATGGTACTGTGCTGCAAAAACAATAACCTGTCTGATATCTAGAGACTATCTAACCCTTCTGGTAGTGACTATACATTTTACTTTCCTCCCCACCACACGTTCAGTAGAGTTGACTACATTCTAGTGGACAAGTCTCTTGTCTCCCTAGCTCACAATTCCAAAATCGAACCCATAATAATTAGTGACCATGCATGTACATCACTTGACCTCGATCTTTCCGTAACCCAACCACCTCCCAAACTATGGCACCTCAATGATGCACTGTTGGAAGACAAACCCTACAAAATCAAGATCAGGGAATCGATACAGCAATTCCTGAAAGAAAACAGGCAAGTCGACACTTCAGACTCCACAAGATGGGATGCTTTCGAAGCATGCCTTCGAGGCACCTTGATAAACCTAGCTGCAACCAGAAACACATCTCTGAACAAGCTCTCAAAACCTCCCTAAACTGGGCGAGTTGCAATATGAATATAACCAAATACTAAGCAAAAGAGTGCAGAAATGGGTGGACATTTGTAAGGCAGAGAATTCAGTCAACAGGAATAAAGCCAGAAAGGCCCTAGCTAACTACCTAAAATACTCTTAAAACAAAACCACCACCTCTGCCATTAGAAACAGTGCCAGTGTAACAGTCACCTCATCAAAAGAAACCCTAGAAGTCTTTTATTAATTCTACTCTGAACTATATAATCCAAGTACAGGATGTAACTCCAAATATTGCTCATCTTACCTCAGCTCCTTTCAGCTTCCCCAAAAGATAGATCTCTCTTCAACAACCCAATCACCACTGAAGAAATCATCTCTGCCATTAAAATCTCTCTAATCAGGGAAAGCCCTGGGCCCAGGCAGCTACTCTGTAGAGTTCTATTAAAACTTATTCTGACCTACTATCTGATCCCATCCTTGCCCTCTTTCAATCATACTCTTCCACTGGACACATATCAAGGACGGCCTCTCCAGCAACAATAGTTTTTATACTGAAAGAAGGCAAAGACACACTAGACCAATCTCATTGACCAATATCAATTGTACATTATGGCCCTCATTATGACCTTGGCGGGCGTGATCTGACCGCCGGGCGGCCACCAATGCGGCCACACTTCCGCCACGGTCATTTTGAGATCCCCACTGGGCCGGCGGCAAATACTTCTACAGGACTGCCATTGCAGCCTGTGTGAAATGGTGCATGCACCCTTTCACTGCCACTTACACTGCGCCAGGTCACTTATAAGTCACCCATATGTCAGGCCTCCCAACCCTGAAGGCTGAGTGCAGAGTATGTGTGTGTGAGGGCACCCCTGCACTAGTATAGGTGCCCCCATGTTGTCCAGGACCATTTTCCCAGACTTCGTGAGTGCCGGGATGCCATTTTACGCGTGCACTGTACATAGGTCACTACCTATGTACAGCTTCACAATGGTAATTCCAAATAGGGCCATGTTTGGTATCAAACATTTTGGAATCATACCCCAAGGCTTTTGCAAGCATTGGTTGTATTACGACTCCCAGTACTGCCATTACAACCTTCTGAGGTTTTCCAGGCAGCCCCAGCTGCTGCCACCTCACAGGCAGGTTTCTGCCCTCCTGTTGCTTGAGCAGCTCAAGTCCAGGAAGGCAGAACAAAGGATTCCATTTGGGAGAGGGATGTTACACACTCTCCCCTTGGAAATAGGTGTTACAGGCATGGAAGAGGTAGCCTCCCAGAGCCTCTGGAAATGCAGATGTTGCCCTCCTTGCATAATCCAGTCTACACTGGTTCAGGGATCCCCAGTCCCTGCACTGGCACGAAACTGGACAAAGGAAAGGGGAGTGACCACTCCCCTGTCCATCACTACCGCAGGAATCCTCTGCATCCTTTACTTCTCCTTCTTACCAAATAAACTGCATCTGGACCCTCCTTGAACTCTACAACTGCAACAAAGAAGCAAAGATGACTTCTGCAACATTGTATCTTCAGCTCCTACTAGCAACTGCAACTGTTTCCCGGTCGTGCATCCTCAGAGGACAGCCAGTCTTCAGCCTGCACCAGAAGAGTGAAGGAATCACCCTTGAAGTGAAGGAGTCACTTCCCTGCTTCAGCAGGCACCCCTCTGCAGTGAAGACCGGTGGCTTGGGTCCCCTCTCCTGAAGAAGTGGGTGGATCCAGCAACATGGGTGTTGGACTGAAGTGGTCCAGATGGTCCTGACGTCCAAATGTCCAACTTTGGTGGAGGTAAGAGCTTCCCAAGCAAGACAGTACCCCCATGCACCATGTGTTTTGCAGTTGTCAAGGTTTGTTGGCTTCCTTCCACAGAGTTCTTCGTGCACCTTGCAGCTCTGGCCCCCAGCACTCATTCCTGCGATGCACAGCCTCCTGCGTGGTTCTCCAGCGGCATGGGATCTCTTTGTGTGGTGCTGCATGTGCCTCCTTTTGCAGCTTCTTTGTCCCCGTGCTGTGGGACTCCTGTGAATGCTGCCTGGTCTTCTGAGGGCTCTCTGAGTTGCTGAGAGCCCTCTCTGCCTCCCAGAGGCCACCAGGTCCTTTCTGGTCCCGGGCAGCACCATTTTCTGCTAACCGCGAGCTTTTCGTGTGCCAACACTTGTTGGCGGAATCCAGCGACGTAAATCAGACTGCAACCATCCATCCAATGGGATATCATCTGCACCAACCAGGAACCCACATCTGTCTTCTTGGGTGCAGTAGTGACCGTTCTTCACTGGTGGTTCTTCTTTTGCACCTTAATCCAGGTTAGCAGGGTCTCCTGTTCTCCCTGGACTCTCCAGTGCTTCTAGGACTTTGTACCCTTCTTCCACAGGTCTTCAGGTCCAGGAATCTATCGTTGGTGTCTTGCAGTCTCTTCTGGTTCTTGCATAATCTTCTTTCTCGTGTTATTGTGTGTTCTAGGAAGCTACTGTGATTTACTCCTGCTTTCCTGGGCTCTGGGGTGGGTGCTATTACTTACCTTTGGTGTTTTCTAATACTCCCAGCGCCCCTCTAAACACTACACTTGCCTAGGTGGGAAACTGACTTTCGCATGCCTGTTTCTAACTATTGTGATTTCCACTAATTGCATTGTTTCTAACTGTTTTTACAGTTATTTCTGCATTCTAGTGTATATACTTTGTATAATACTTCCTTCCTAAGGCAGTATAGTCTCTAAGGTATTTTTGGCATTTGTGTCACCAAAATGAAGTACCTGTTTTTTTCTTTCATGTGTGTGAGTACTGTATGACTACAGTGGTATTGCATGAGCTTTGCATGTCTCCTAGTTAGGCTGTGGCTGCTCACCCACACTACCCCTAGAGAACCTGGCTTCTAGACACTGACAACATTTCACTAATAAGGGATAACTTGACCTGGTATAAGGTGTAAGTGCCTTAGCTACCCACTACAAACAATTCCAGCCTCCTACATTTCCTGCGTGAGGCATTAAAAGAAATTCAACCTTGGGGAAACTTTCATCAATATGGTCAGGACACTTATATGGAATTGGTAGCGAGAGTCAGGATTAACAGCCACTTATCTGACACATTCCAACTGGCCCAGGGAGCTAGACAGGGATGCCCTCTCTCTCCACTTTTATTTCTTCTAGTCATTGAACCCCTCCTGTTCTCCTTAAAACAGAATGTCAATATCAAAGTTATACCATTCTACTCAGGCAGACAACTTTGTGTGGCCTTCGGTGATGATGTCTTAATCTTCACTGAGGAAGCAGATATGGCCATTCCCTACATCATGTCTGAAATTTAAAAATACTCCCAAGTCTCCTGCTATGCATCGCACAAAAACAGAAATTATTTCAGTGAATATTCCCCTCACACCATTAACTGTGGGTAACTATGGCTTGAAATGGCAACCTGGTAGTTTCAAATATCTTGCCATATGGTTTTGGCAAAGATCTACAAATCTCCCTCACCATTAATGAGAACAAAACACTGTCCAAAATCAAGGACCTACTTAACTCTTGGTCCCCCAAGCACATGACGTGGTGGGATAGGTCAGACACAATAAAGATGATGGTCGCTCCCCTGATCAACTTCCTCGTACACATGCTCCCCATGAACCTGTCCTCTTCCTTCTTTAAAACCGCTGATAAACAAATCTTGGGTTCTGTCTGGAAGGAGAAAAGAGCTGGAATCTCTGGTCCTGTCCTCAAACTGAACAAGACCAGGGGTGGGCTCAACCAGACTTCCAAAGATGCCAACAAACAGTTCTTGCGGCCCAAAGCAATTGGTGGTTTAGAAAGTCGGATAACCAATCTCCTCAATGGCTTAAAATTGAAGAACAACTCCTGTCACCGCTGCCACAAAGATCAACCCTTACCATTCTTGACCTTCAGAAACTACCCATAACTCATTTGCATACCATAATTGCAAAACGGTCTCCGCTCTTCTATGGGTTGACAGATTCCCTAAGCAACCGCCTCACTAGCTCTACAATAGTCTCTCTATGGTACAACCATAAAATTAAGCTGGAAGGAAGAACTGTGTTCTGGGATGAATGGGCCAAAAGTGGAATTAATTCAATTGGAGACCAGTGTACATCCTTGAACCCTATCTTCTTCGATTGTCTAAGCAGTCACTAAGACCGTCCACCGATCGAGTTCTATAACTTTCTAAAAATCAAATCTGTCGTTAGGAAATTACGAAAACCTCACACCCCCGAACTTCTCAGAATCTTGAGTAATTTTAATAGGGTAGGCCACTCAGTGGCACATATCTGTAAATTGCTTGACCCTCCCAGACTACATCTTCTCAAAGACCTGAAAAATAAATGGTCCCCAGATATAATAGAAGAACTCTCTTCTCATTTCTCAGCCGCCACCTGGAACAGAATCTGGCATCCTCCCTTTCTTGTTAAAATTACACTTGCAATTAGGCAGTCTATATTTTAGGTAATACACAAAACATACTGGACACCATCCAGACTACACAAATTAGGAATCTTACCTTCAGACAAATGCTGGCATTGTGAAGAATCACCTGGTTCAGTCAAACATATGTTTTTCACATGCAAAATGGTACACCCACCATGGACCAAAATCCACCAAATGATCTTTGATATATTTAAGGCATTGTGGCACATCTGTCCTCCATGGACCTTCCCTTTGACTACTCACTACTAGTAGATTTAATGCTAGCACTTGGCCCAAAAATGGTCCTAACAGAATAGAAGGATCCTACAGAAATATAATTTAATAAATGGTGGAACATCCCTTGCTCTACTAGAAGTGCAGATAACATAATTTACAAGCAATTACATAGCACATCTCAGCTGCACTCCCTATGGAACGCACTAAATTTATACCTCCAAAAGGTGGACCCTCCTTAGCCCCCATTTACACTTCATATCAATAACCTCTAAGGCCTACCATATCAAAATACATTTTTCAATATGCTTCTAGCACACCCACCCTATTTCACCAGAGCACGCTGACCATTCCCCTCTATTTCCCCCTTACTCCCTCTCTCTATTCTTTCTTTCATTTAGCACTTTATTTCCCCCTCCTCTCTATCTCCTCTTTGCCCATACACCTCGGGTACAGACTGGGCCCTCAGATCTCACATCACATGGCACCCCACACTTGGCTAGCCACCATAGGAGTACAGTTCACCTAACATATAATACAATTGTACCTTTAGAAATTGCTACCATATCTGTACCATACCTTGCATGTTTGACTGTGGCTCTGTACTTTGTCCCAGCAAGTTGCCACATTATGATACATACACTGTATCCTGTTATGTACATTCATCACCTACTCTGTATCTGATTACTTTTCCTTTTCCAATAAAATTGTTTGCACACAAAAAAACACATACAAAGAAGGTAGCACAAGCAGTTAGGTGTGCACACTGAGGCATATCCTAGGTACTGCAAAATCTGACATAGGCCCTCATTATGATGTTGGTGGTAAAAAGTGCCTACCGCCGCGGCGACGGCCACCAAAAGACCGTCACCACGGCTACCAGCCGTCCCCCGTATCGTATCTGCTGGCATGGCCGCAGCCGGATTTCTGCCAGAAGGACGGTGGAAATCCGGCTGTGGCCATGCCAGCAGATGGCAGTAAGGTGGCGCTGCTGCCAGCAGCAGGGCCACACGAGTAGACCGCCGCCAGCCGTATTATGAGATATAATATGGCCTGGTGGTGTTCTGCTGGTGGACGCTGCTGCTGGCAGCAGTGCCCCGTCCCGTCTCCTGCCGGAGGACCCCCTGAACACAGGTAAGTGGGTGCTCTGACAGGGGAAGGGGGTGGGGGGTTGTTGTGTGGGGGTGGGGGTGAATGTTTGTGCGTGTGTGTATACAGGTGTGTGTTCCGTGTCGAATGTGTGTGCATGTATGGATGTGTGACTGTTCTGTGAATGTGTGTCTGCGTGTCTGTATGAAAGTATGTGCGGATGTGTGTGTGAATGGATGTATGCATGCGTGCATGAATGTGGGTATGGGTGTGTGTATGCGTGTGTGCGTGTGTGAAGGGAGAGGCGTGAATGAAGGGGGGTTTAAAGAGGAAGGGAGGGTGGGGGGTGAATCTGGGGAGGGGGTGAGGGTGGGGAAGACCTCTATCAGTGTTTTGGTGAACCATGCCACCCACTACCCAGAGGCAATCCCTCTGAGCACAGTGACTGCACAGGTGGTGACTAGAGCTCTAATGGGGATATTTACCCGTGTGGGATTCCCAAAGGAGATTGTGTCTGACTGAGGCACAAACCTAATGTCCATGTACATGAAGTCCATGTAGGACGAGTGTGGGGTGACCAGCCGGTTCACCACCCCTTACCATCCTTAATCCAATGGACTTGTGGAAAGGTTCAATAAGACCCTGAAAGGCATGATTACAAGGATCCCTGAGGCCACAAGGTGTAAGTGGGACGTCCTCTTGCCATACCTTCTCTTTGCTTATAGACAGGTGCCCCAGAAAGGGGTGGGGTTCAGCCCCTTTGAACTTCTCTATGGGGTCAGGGGACCCCTAAGCATAGCATAGTATAAGAGGGTTAGGAGAAAGCTCCCAGGAAACCCCCCCCCAGGATGTGGTCAGTCACATGCTAGCCCTCTGCAACCAGATGCAATGCTTCTGGAAGAAGGGTATGGCCAGAAGGCCTCCCTGGTAGAATTATCACCTGGAGACAAAGTTTGGGTAATGGAGCTAGTAGAGCCTAGAGCTTTCCAGGACCATTGGACTGGCCCATTTGAGATCAAGGACCAAAGGTGGAGGCCACTTACCTAGTGGAACTCAAGTCCCCTAGAAACCCCCTAAGGGTGCTCCTTCAGAACTGACTGAAGCCTTATTTTGAGAGGTTTGAGGTCAGCATGCTTCTGGTGACAGATGAGGGTATGGAAGAGGAGAGTGAACCTCTCCCCAACCTCCTCTCTGCCAAGGAAGGTGATGGGTCAGTGGAAGGTGTCAATCTCTCTGTCTCCCTGATCCTAGATCAGAGAGGAGACTGATACCAGTTATTGGAACAGTCCTCTTCCCTCTTCTCCCTCACCCCTGGACTCACACACTTGTGTGTCCATGACATTGACACAGGAGACAGTCCTCCTGTAAAGAACACAATTTACAAAGTGTCAGACAAGGTGAAGGCTAGAATCAAGGAGGAAGTTGCCAAGATGAGGCTCTTGGGGTGATGGAGAAGTCCAGCAGTCCCTGGTCCAGCCCAGTGTTGTTGGTTCCCAAAGCTGCTGGTCCTGGTGCCAAACTAGAGCTTAGGTTCTGCGTGGACTACTGGGGTCTCAACTTTGTCACAAAGACAGATGCTCACCCCATCCCCCGAGCTGATGAGCTCTTAGACAGGCTAGGCGATGCCAAGTTCCTCACTATCCTTGATCTCAGGTCAGGGTACTGGCAGATCTCTTTGACTGTGGGGGCTAAAGATAGAGCTCCTTTTTTACTCCTGAGGGTCATTTCCAGTTCAGAGTAATGCCCTTTGGACTAAAAAATGCCCCCACTACCTTCCAAAGGTTGGTTAACGTGGTCCTAGCTGGCAAGGATGCGTTCTGCACAGCCTATCTAGACGACATTGCCATATATAGTTCCAGCTAGGAGGAACACCTGCTACACCTCAAGGATGTGCTTCAGGCCCTGCAACAGGCAGGCCTGACCATCAAGGCCAGTAAGTCCCAGATTGGGCAGGGTTCTGTGGTGTACCTGTGACTCCTGGTAGGTGGTGGCAAGGTGCAGCACCTCCAGGCCAAGATTGAGACAATCTAGGCCTGGCAACCACCCAGAACCCAGACAGAGGTGAGAGCCTTCTTCGGTCTCACTGGGTATTACCGCAGATTTGTTAAGGGCTATGGCACCATAGTGGCCCCTTAACAGAACTCACATCCAAAAAGCAACCTAGGTTGGTGAATTGGACAGAGACTTGTCAGAAAGCCTTTGACTCCCTGAAGGAAGCCATGTGCACAGCACCTGTGCTCAAGGCCCCTAACTACTCCAAAGAATTCATCATGCACACAGACGCTTCAGAGTATGGCATAAGGGTAGTTCTAGCACAGCTGATGAGGAGGGCCTAGACCAACTGGTAGTCTTTACTAGCAGAAGACTATTACCACGGGAACAGAGATGGAGTGCTATTGAAAGACAAGCATTTGCTGTGGTCTGGGCACTGAAGAAGCTGAGACCATACCTGTTTGGGACTCACTTCTGGGTTCAGACAGACCACAGGCCCCTCAGATGGCTCATGCAGATGAGGTATGAAAATCTGAAACTCTTGAGGTGGTCCATTTCCCTACAGGAGATGGACTTTATGGTGGAGCATCGCCCGGGGACTGACCACGCCAATGCTGATAGTCTCCCCAGATACTTCCGCTTTAGCAATGAGTGCTCCTAATGGGTTGGGTAGCTCTCCCCACTTTCAGCTCGCGGGGACACATGTTAGACAATGTTCAGCATTCGTCCATCACTTCTTGTTTTTGCATTTGTCGCCCTAAGTGGAAGGGTATGCCCAGACGTGGGTCCCGTGCTTCCCATGCCACTGGATTCAAGCTAGCCTGGCTGATGAGGGGTGAAACCCCGAAACCGGTCCCAGGATGCTTGTTTCCAGTCCAGGGAAGACCTGGCCTAGCAGTTCAGGCTGGACTGTTCCCATGGGGAACAGGGTCAAGACTGATTTGCATATGGCTGGGTCCAAACTGGAATGGCATGGGCAGCAAAAAAACGATGGATTAAACCCAGATCTGTGACTGGGGGTGAATGTTTGACAATGTTCAGCATTCCGTCCATCACTTCTTGTTTTTGCATTTGTCGCCCTAAGTGGAAGGGTATGCCCAGACGTGGGTCCCGTGCTTCCCATGCCACTGGATTCAAGCTAGCCTGGCTGATGAGGGGTGAAACCCCGAAACCGGTCCCAGGATGCTTGTTTCCAGTCCAGGGAAGACCTGGCCTAGCAGTTCAGTCTGGACTTTTCCCATGGGGAACAGGGTCAAGACTGATTTGCATATGGCTGGGTCCAAACTGGAATGGCATGGGCAGCAAAAAAACGATGGATTAAACCCAGATCTGTGACTGGGGGTGAATGTTTGACAATGTTCTGCATTCCGTCCATCACTTCTTGTTTTTGCATTTGTCGCCCTAAGTGGAAGGGTATGCCCAGACGTGGGTCCCGTGCTTCCCATGCCACTGGATTCAAGCTAGCCTGGCTGATGAGGGGTGAAACCCCGAAACCGGTCCCAGGATGCTTGTTTCCAGTCCAGGGAAGACCTGGCCTAGCAGTTCAGGCTGGACTGTTCCCATGGGGAACAGGGTCAAGACTGATTTGCATATGGCTGGGTCCAAACTGGAATGGCATGGGCAGCAAAAAAACGATGGATTAAACCCAGATCTGTGACTGGGGGTGAATGTTTGACAATGTTCAGCATTCCGTCCATCACTTCTTGTTTTTGCATCCTAAGTTGAAGGGTATGCCCAGACGTGGGTCCCGTGCTTCCCATGCCACTGGATTCAAGCTAGCCTGGCTGATGAGGGGTGAAACCCCGAAACCGGTCCCAGGATGCTTGTTTCCAGTCCAGGGAAGACCTGGCCTAGCAGTTCAGGCTGGACTGTTCCCATGGGGAACAGGGTCAAGACTGATTTGCATATGGCTGGGTCCAAACTGGAATGGCATGGGCAGCAAAAAAACGATGGATTAAACCCAGATCTGTGACTGGGGGTGAATGTTTGACAATGTTCAGCATTCCGTCCATCACTTCTTGTTTTTGCATTTGTCGCCCTAAGTGGAAGGGTATGCCCAGACGTGGGTCTCGTGCTTCCCATGCCACTGGATTCAAGCTAGCCTGGCTGATGAGGGGTGAAACCCCGAAACCGGTCCCAGGATGCTTGTTTCCAGTCCAGGGAAGACCTGGCCTAGCAGTTCAGGCTGGACTGTTCCCATGGGGAACAGGGTCAAGACTGATTTGCATATGGCTGGGTCCAAACTGGAATGGCATGGGCAGCAAAAAAACGATGGATTAAACCCAGATCTGTGACTGGGGGTGAATGTTTGACAATGTCCAGCATTCCGTCCATCACTTCTTGTTTTTGCATTTGTCGCCCTAAGTGGAAGGGTATGCCCAGACGTGGGTCCCGTGCTTCCCATGCCACTGGATTCAAGCTAGCCTGGCTGATGAGGGGTGAAACCCCGAAACCGGTCCCAGGATGCTTGTTTCCAGTCCAGGGAAGACCTGGCCTAGCAGTTCAGTCTGGACTGTTCCCATGGGGAACAGGGTCAAGACTGATTTGCATATGGCTGGGTCCAAACTGGAATGGCATGGGCAGCAAAAAAACGATGGATTAAACCCAGATCTGTGACTGGGGGTGAATGTTTGACAATGTTCAGCATTCCGTCCATCACTTCTTGTTTTTGCATTTGTCGCCACATGTTAGATCTGACAGCTTTAGAGAGGTCCTCCCTCAACCTTTTGCCTACCTCCCTCCACTTGTCTGACACTGTTGATGCTGGTTTTAGGACTCTGCACACTTTACCACTGCTAACAGTGCTAAAGTACATATGCTCTTTCCCTTAAAACATGGTAACATTGGTTCATACCCAATTGGCATATCTGATCTACTTGTAAGTCCCTTGTAAAGTGCACTACATGTGCCGAGGGCCTTTCGATTAAATGCTACTAGGTGGCTTGCAGCGCTGGTTGTGCCACCCACATAAGTAGCCCCTTAACCATGTCTCAGGCCTGCCATTGCAAGGAAGGACTGTGTGTGAAGTTTCACTGCCACTTTGACTTGGCATTTAAAAGTACTTGCCAAGCCTTAAACTCCCCTTTTTTCTACATAAACGTCACCCCTAAGGTAGGCCCTAGGTAACCCATATGGCAGGGTGCTGTGTAGGTAAAAGGCAGGACATATATCTATGTGTTTTATATGTCCTAGTAGTAGAATAGTCTTAAATTAATTTTCAAGTACTGTGAGGCCTGCTCCTTTCATAGGCTAAGATGAGGGCTACCCTCATATACTGGTTGAGTGGTAGATTCTGATCAGAAAGGAGCAAACAGGTCATGTTTAGTATGGCCATAATGGTAATACAAAACCCTGCTATTTGGTGAGTTTGAATTCTATATTACTATTTTAGAAATGTCAATTTTAGAGTGCATTTCTCTGCACTTAAAATCCATCAGTGCCTTACAGCCTGTGTCCAATCCACGTCTGGATTGGGCTGGTTGACAGCACCCTTGTGAATTTCACCCAGACAACCACAAACACAGGATACTCAGTCACACCTGCACTCATCTGCATACTAAATGGGTCTTCCTGGGCTGGAAGGGTGGAGGGGCCTGAAAATTTACATTTCAAAGGCTAGTGGCCTGCCCTCACACAATGGACTTCCAAACCCCATACTGGGACCCTGGCAGACAGACCTGTACTGAAAGGGGACATTGTGCACTTCAAAACCACTCTACCCCCATTTTAAAGGCACTTTTGGGTATATAAACTGGGTCCCTGACCCCACCAACTCAGACACTTCCTCGGACAGACAGTCTGAACCAGATCCTGCAACCTGCCAAGAGGAGTTGCCTGGCTGCCCAAAAGACTCACCTGGACTGCTTCGCTGTGAAGGACCGCTGCCTTGCTGGCCTCTGGCTCTGCTGAGAAGTGCTCTCCAAGGGCTTGGATTGAGCTTGCCTCCTGTTCCTGAAGTCTCAGGACCAAAAAGACTTCTACTCTTCAGGGAAACTCCTTGTGTGGCGAAAATCGCCATGCCTGCCAGAATCGACGCACAGCCTGCCCAGCGGTGAAAGAATCGCTTCATCGCCGAACTGGAACGACGTAGCCCGGCTCCCCGAGTGGAGACTGACGTAGCACCTGCATTGAGACCGGAACTTTGATGCACAGCCCTTCCGGATTGACACATTGCCGAGCTGGAACGACGCAACCAGACTTTCTGCGTGAGGAATCGACGCAGCGCCTGCTATGCGACAGAAACTCTGATGCATCATCATACAGGATCCACACAGCACCTGTGACTTCATCCCGCACACCCAGGATTTCCACGCATCGTCCCTGGGCGTCAAAAGACCATGCATTGCAGTGAGGATCCAAGGATGCGTGCCAGAAATCGACGCAAGGCCCTTGCAGCGTGGGAAGAATCGACGTGTCGTTTGTGCGCATCAGGAAATTCGACATACACCTTTCTTTTTCCACGCATCTCCTCCTCTGCTATCTTCGGGCGTGGAAGTTTGATGCTTACCAGATACTTTGTGCACACCAGAGACATTTGTTGATTCTTAAAGACTTAAGACTCTTCTTATCATTGCAAAAGTGATATTTCAACTTGTGCTTATCAAATCTTGATCGTTTTGATCTTAATTTACTCAGATAAATATCTTATATTTTTTTTAAACTCTGTGGTGTATTTTTTGTGGTGTTTTCACTGTGTCATTGCATGGTGTATTTAATGTAGGGGTGTTGCCTAATAATAACCAAGACCCTCTCCCACTAAAGTGACACACCTCAACATTGTACTTCATTATTAGGTCCCATCCACATGCGACTAAGGATTTGCATTATATGGACTTTTCAGGGTCTTGTTTTTACACAGTAGGGCAGAAATAAAGGATTTGCACTGGTTACCATGTCTTAAGAGTTTTTTTTAACCTTTTCGGCCAAAGCACCTCACTGTTAGGAAGGTAGACATACTGTCATTCTCCCACTACATCTACCTGCTCTGAACAACAGTGAGAAGGACCCCAAAAAGTCCAGGCTGTAGGTGTGTCTATAGTCAATATGTAGGTGTCAAATGGCACATTACCGTTCTCTCCAACATAGATTAAAAACAGCAAAACATGAACAAATTTCCTCATTGCATTGTTCATTAGTTTGTTTTTAACATAATCATGGAACCCTAGGGGGATTGCAGCCTCGGTGGAGAGGCGTGGCACATCGAGTCGTCTGGGGATTCAGATTCTTAAGGCATATTTCTAGCTTTTGGTGTACCGGCTGGGTCCCAGGGGCTAGGCATAGGTGTTTGGGCAGTCCACTCACCCTATTTTACCACTTCGGGGTCAAAGATATTGGCCCTCATTATGACATTGGCAGTCTTTCCCGAAGACCGCAGTGCTGGTTGCTGCCAAAAGACCGCAGTGGCGGCGGTAATCCACCCGCCAAATTACGATACACAAAAAACAAAATCGCCAGAATACAGCCACAAATATGACACCTTTAGGCTGAAGACAGCGGCAGAGAGGTGGACTCACCACCCACACTGCTATGGCAGAAATAGACCACGCCCCCCAATACGACCCACAAATCAGCACAACGGTCAGAGCAGGCAGTAATCCATTGGCGGCTGGGAATGCGGCGGCCGAAATAGAACCTCCACTACAACACAACACCAAGTAGGCCAATTTGAATACCCCACACCTGAAAAACATACACACACCACACCTCCCCTATAAAACACACACACAACCCACAACCCGTTGCTATGATAAACAACTGACATGCATTACACGCCCACGCTGAAGATCGCACTGCACACAGACATCATACCTGCACACCTCTCACGCATCACACTTCACTGAAAATATTTTACACTCACACACACATCACACTCACCATGTCTCAACAAAAGCTCCCCCGTTTCACTGATGATGAATTAAGGACCATGGTGGACGAAATCATCAGGGTTGAGCCACAGCTGTTCGGGGCACGAGTCCAGCAAACATCAATGGCAAAGAAAATGGAGTTATGGAGGAGTATCATCGACAAGATGAACTCAGTGGGAAGCCACCCATGCACAAAGGACAACATATGGAAGAGGTGGAACGACCTGAGGAGGAAGGTCCGGTCCATGTCGTCCAGACACCAAATCACCCTCATGAGGACTGGCGGTGGGCCCCCACTTGCTCCCCTGCAGTCACATCATGGGAGGAGAAGGTCATGGCTATCGTGCACCCTGAGGGTCTTAGTGGAATCCCCAGAGGACTGGAAACTGGCAAGTCACCTATAATCCGCTTGTCTGAAGTATACCTATAATGCACGCATTCCCATCCCCTACATGCCCCCTACCCCACTAACACCAATCCCAAAGTCCACACTCCCAAATGCACCCAATGGATGTATAGCATGAAGCACTACTACTCCCACAATGCATCACCCTTTAGCCACCTAACAATGCACATTCCCCTTGCATAACTACACCTGAGTACTGAGGCATGAAACATGGCACTCACCTCACAGCCTCTGTAAAGTAGATCAGGCAGATGTGAATAACAATCCCTGTTATCCACATTTGCCACTGAGAATGTCGTCATACAACCACTGCCACGTACAGCCAGTCCCCCACCTGATGAAGACCCCAATGATGACAGCGACACAGCATGTCTTTAACTGGAAGACCTACCTGGCCCATCCGGGCTCGCTGGGCAGTTCACCTCCACCAGCCTCACCCAGGACACCCTAGAGCCCACCACAACCTCTTCCACCACAACACCTATCACTCAACACCCCCACACCAGTGTCTCCAGGCCACGTCAATCCATAGTGTGCCCACCTGTACAGGGATCTGAGTCAGCACTCGACCCCCAAGACGATGAAGGTCCTGGTGTAAGTGGGAGTGGACACACTATGCCGGAGACGCAGGAACAGGGGGCTAGGGCCAGTGGGAGGGTACCTAGGGGCCACAGGGTGGGGCAACTCAGAGAGCCACCTGCTCATGAGGCTAAAGCACAAGTCTTGGGAGCATACAACCTATCCCAGGACAAGATGGGCCAGATGTTAGACCTGTTGGGGAAAAACCTGAGCCAGCAGAGGGAGTACCACCAGGAGGCCATGCATGAGTGGCATGCCCTCAATGCCACCATGGCCTCCATGAAAGGCTTGATGCAGGAGTCGTCCTGTTGTGTAGCCATTTCAGTTATAGCTCCATGCACGTTATTTTAACATACTAGGCCTGCCGCTGTGCACTTCAACTTAGATATATTTTATTTAGCTTTGCTTTATTATTGTTGCAGTAGCCACTTTAATGGTCTTGTTTTATTTCCTTCTATCTAACTATTTTTGCCTAGGCCAGCACTCTGTTCTCAAACAAGACATTCTTGCTCACTCTGTGCTTCTTCCAAGGCTGCAGTAAGATAGGTTGCCGGTAAACGAGGTATAAAGTTTTGTCTCCGACATTCATAGAAAACACACATCCTTACGTAGGGACATTTTCTCAGAACATCAGCTGTTTCATTATAAAAACACTTCCCTGTCCCTTATACATTAGAGGGAGATTCCAGCCAGAGAACCACGACTGTATGCCGTTTGCTGAATGCTTTGCCACAGCTGCTTATGCAGACTTCAGGCCTTTGCTCAGGTATGGGGGATGATGTCTTCCCAGAGGAGCCTGAAGGGCAGAATTAGAGCTTAACACGCTGTGCCCTGTAGGAATTTCTCAATTGACTCTAGTGACAATATGGTAGCGTTATTTCTATGCTTTACTCTCCTTGTCACAAGTTTAATCTTGTCATGCTGCATCCTCCTGGTTATTGCAGTCCATGCTTTGCTATCTAAGATGCAGTCGCTTTATTAAAGCATTATTGAAACCTATACTGCCTCTGTTTGTCATTGTGTATGTGAGACTAATGTAACCGAGAGAAACGGATGAGACCTGAGTGATCACGATTTCCCTGAGAAATCAATTATGTCATGCGCTCAGCTGTCCAATCATCCCTGCCTTTGGGTAGAGATGAGGCACTGCTAGTTAGCCAGAGCAAAACCCGGATTGGAGCGACAGGTGTCACCTGTAGTGGGTCAGACTCAGTCTCCCACACCGCAGGCGATCCTGCAGCTCAAATCCAATAGTCTCAATAGAATAATGAGAGCCTACGCAACAGTCACAGTCCTGCGTGAGTCCTACACCCACCACCAGGCCCCTTCCACTAACCAACCTACTGACCAGCCCTCTACATCTGCTGCAGCTAGTGGGATGGTGGTCATGCCTGAGGACTCACATGCCACTATTGAGCCACCCCCTGTTGCTGAGAAACCTCACGTAAATGCGTTTGCAGACCAGACATCCTACAGGGACAGAAGCCAAGACCAACCCCACAGCTAGGAAATGAGCCTCTCCAGAACTGTCTCCCTTGGGTGCCACTGAGACACCTTGTTGACTTCCTGCTGCCATAGCCCCATTTCCAAATGCCACATGGATACTGGACCTGTGCTACCAACTGTTTGGCCTTACAGACCGATGGAACTGAACACCATGGACCCATTGCGTTGCACCCTATCCACCCTTTGTTATACAAAATAAATACATTTACACACAAGTTATGGTGTTATGAGTTTACTCTTTGTAATAGTGCAACAAATGTGTAGCATGTCACAGAGATAGAGTCTTAAAACACAGTGAAGATGTGTATGTATCATCCTGTCATCCAGTTCCCTGCAGCAAAGTCAGTATCCACACATCCCTGGGTTCTCAGGTAGCAGATTGGGAAGAGTAGTGAAACATCATCCACAGTATATATGCAATGGATAGTACAGAATGTACATCACATATTAATTTCACTGTTGGCAACAGTATGTACCTGCACATCATGATGGTTAAACAATTTACACTGTAGGTGTACACAGGGATAGACAATCCATTGCTATTGCACACATGACCACAACCCTATTCAGATACTATGAGACCAGATAATCGTTGCATCTGACAGTAATAACTTGAGTAATAGACACTCATTGTAGTTGTACTACACAGCTCACAATCTGGGATGCCAAGTATTTACATCACTTGAAGTCACAAGAAGCACCAAACTATGCCAATGAACATCTAATACCAGAATGTAGAAGTCACAAATGTGTGAAGATGTAGATAGGATGTCTGAAGTATATGCAACACAGACAGATGAACTAACTAACTTCACAGAGGGACTGTTGACCGACTTGTCAGACCACTCTTGTATACACTCATCTGATACCCAAATGGGATCAACACCTACTCATATCAGGAATGGATAAGGAAGCACACCCAATCTGTACACTAACATTTGGCATGTTAAACATAGAGAAGTACCTACCAGAAGCTTAGCTGAAGTACTGCTGGATGAGATCTGTCCTTGTGCCTACATCTTCCCCATCATCCCCATCTTCGTCACTCATATTTCCTCCGTCCTCTGCCACCGGATTGTCCCCTACTCCCACCTCCTCCAGCAATAGGATATTCCTCCATAGTGCCAGATTGTGGAGCATGCAGCAGGCGGCCACAATCTGGCACTCCTTCTGTGGTGAGTTACTGTAGGTAACCCCCAGAGATGTTCAGACATCTGAACCTTGCCTTCAACAGACCGAATGTCCTTCCAATCCCCCTTCTTGTCCTCCCATGAGCCTCATTGTACTGTTCTTCAGCCCTGGTCCTTGGATTCCTCACCGGTGTCAGTAGCCAGGAGAGATTTTGATAACCTGGATCACCTGTGGATAGAGTAAACTAACATTTACAATCCACAATGTCACATACAGATTGAGTAGGAAGGTTGGGGTAACAGTAATTACATATACACTCATCATACTCACCTATGAGGTAGGCCCTCACTCTTTTTAGAGGCGCCATCAACCGTGGGACACTGCTATTCCTGAGGATGTATGAATCATGGACAGACCATGGAAACCTTACAGTTACCTGGGAGATGTACTGGTCAGCTAAGCAGACCATCTGCACATTAATGGAGGGAAAGCTCTTATGGTTCCTGTACACTTGCTAATGAGCACTCGTTGGTATTAATGCACTGTGGGTGCCCTCTATGGCCCCAATCACATGAGGGATATGTCCCATTGCATAGAAACCAGCCTTCACACTGGCCATATCTACAGGATTGGGAAATTGAATGTAGCTGTCATTATGTTTGACTAAGGTGGACAAGACATTCCTCAACACATTGCTGAACATTGGTTGAGACGTGCCTGTTGCCATTCTCACTATCCCCTGGAAGGAGCCAGTGGCTAAGAAGTGGAGGACGGATAGCACCTGTGTAGGAAAGTATCATCTTGCCTGGCATGTTACCCCCATTTTCACTGTATGTATGTATGTTTTAGCCCCTGTGTCACTGGGATCCTCCTAGGCAGGACGCCAGTGCTCATAGCATGTGCCCTGTATGTGTTCCCTGTGTGGTGCCTAACTGTATCACTGAAGCTCTGCTAACCAGAACCTCAGTGTTTATGCTCTCTCTGCTTCCTAAATTTTTCACTGCAGGCTAGTGACTAAATTTACCAATTCTCATTGGCACACTGGTACACTCATATAATTCCCTTGTATATGGTACTCAGGTACCCAGGGTATTGGGGTTCCAGGAGATTCCTATGGGCTGCAGAATTTATTTTGCCACCCATAGGGAGCTCTGACAATTCTTACACAGGCCTGCCACTGCAGCCTGAGTGAAATAACGTCCACGTTATTTCACAGCCATTTTTCACTGCACATAAGTAACTTATAAGTCACCTATATGTCTAACCTTCACCTGGCGAAGGTTGGGTGCCAAGTTACTTAGTGTGTGGGCACCCTGGCACTAGCCAAGGTGCCCCCACATCGTTCAGGGCAAATTCCCCGGACTTTGTGAGTGCGGGGACACCATTACACGCGTGTACTATACATAGGTCACTACCTATGTATAGCGTCACAATGGTAACTCCGAACATGGCCTTGTAACATGTCTAAGATCATGGAATTGTCACCCCAATACCACCCTGGTATTGGGGGACAATTCAATGATCCCCCGGGTCTCTAGCACAGAACCCGGGTGCTGCCAAACTGCCTTTCCGGGGTTTCCACTGCAGCTACTGCTGCTGCCAACCCCTCAGACAGGTTTCTGCCCTCCTGGGGTCCAGGCAGCCCTGGCCTAGGAAGGCAGAACAAAAGATTTCCTCTGTGAGAGGGCGTTACACCCTCTCCCTTTGGAAATAGGTGTGAAGGGCTGGGGAGGAGTAGCCTCCCCCAGCCTCTGGAAATGCTTCTCTGCATAAGCCAGTCTACACCGGTTCAGGGATCCCCCAGCCCTGCTCTGGTGAACATTGACGGCTATGGCATACAAGGACCAATGGCGATTACTGCCGGTGGTGACGGTGCAGACTGCTGTGGCCGTGACTGCCATTTTCTAAAGTGTATCTCACTTGACTCCTGACTCTCCAGCCATCAAGACCTCCACTGAGTGGGCTGCTGTGTCTTGTTCCTGGGAGCCACGACGGCGCATGTTACAGGGGATAGGGCCCCCATCTTCAAATCAGAAGAACTGGAGAAACTTGTGGATGTGGTCCCACACCTGTACAAAAAGCTGTATGGGGCTCCATAACAGCAGGTAGGTCGCATTATAGTTTTTTCCGTTGCTACATGGTTATGTAAGTGTGTCAGTATGAGTATGCAGGATGTTACAGTGGAGGGTGTACCTATGGATATGACTGCTAGGAATGTTGTGGAAGTGTGAAGTCTTGTACAATGCTGATATGTGTAGTGTTAGTAGGCCTTTATATGTCATAGGTTGTTGGGTCTACAATAATGTGCCTTTCCTTCTGTGTCTCCCATGCAGGGATTGGGGTTGTGTGATGTCCTGGATGTCCAACACCTTATGTGAGTCTATCCTGATTCCAACACCATGGAAGACGTAGTCTTCAGGAAGTCTCACTTGCACCAGTGTAGGGTCAAGCTAAAGCCTGCAAGGTAGTTCTTCAACACCTAATATGTGCAGGAAATTGCATGCATTAATTAATATGTTATCACTGATATTTTAAGTGCTCTCCAGGATGGGCAAGATTTATTTTTTTGCATTCTAGAAAACTGCTGCTAAGCTGTTGAAGTTTAGTCTTCTCTTCTTCCTCAGGCCCACATGGTTTAAGAATGTCATGATGTACCAGCACCTTTTGTCCAACATTAGATGATAATGGCTGGTTTTGAGGTCAAGTTTGCGAAACCCACGGACCACCTTTAAGCTGCTGATTAGATCATCAATGGTGAATGTAGGGTGCATCTCCCTCTTCATAACCTTATGCAGAAAATTCATGTCAATGTGTAGTCTTAAGGAGCCAGGTTGTTTTGGCTTGTAAGTAACCACCATTGACAATACACACTGCATGGGCTGGGTACTATCTCCATTACTCCAAGCTTCTCCAGCTTTGTGTGCTGAGATGCAACATGGATTCACATGTGAAAAGGCATTCTTCTGTGTCAGAGGGCAGTATGCAGACTGTAAAGTCTATGCGCAGAGTTGAGGGGCACCTTCAGACAGCCCAGGTCTTGAAACAGATGGCCAGATTAATTCATTATCTGGTTAATTTCTTTTTAGTGGATGCTACGGGCAAAGTGTATTAGTTGAAGCTCTTTTGCTGCCATGCTGTGGAGCAGGTCACTGCTCCGGCAGTGGTCATGTATTTTAGATTTGAGTGTGTTTGGCCACTAGCTTAGGGCATGGGTTCAGATGATTATACTGGTCTTGGCTCATGACGTTCATCAAGACCCCTTTGGTGACTAGGGCAGTGATGGTCAGCCCCTTTACACCCACCCTACATATTGCCAGACCTCTACTCTGGTTTGTGGCTGCCATGGCAAATGAATCCAGGAAGATTTCCTCATCATTGTCCTGCTTGAGGCCAATTCAGGCTGATGTATGCTTTGGCAGGTTTGCTTATCAAAACTCCTGTCAGTGGTCATGCATAGGTTTCGACCAGGTGTGTGCCATGCTCTGATGTTCCTTTAGTGCCATCCTCCACTGCACCGTTTTGCATAGTGATTGGTTTGGCCACTGCTCTACCATGGCTTCCTTAGGGTGTGGCATGCAGACACCGAGGCCCAGATTTACAAGGCCCTAGTGTCTCCTTGCGCCACACTAACGTCATTTTTGTTTAAGCTAATGTGGCTCAGAGGAGGCAATTTTCACCACACCATATTTAAAATGTGGCGCAATGCATGCATTGCGCCACTTTACAACCCTTTGCGCCACATTTTGCCTGCGTCATTTTTAACACCTGCTCAGAGCAGGGGTGAAAAAGATGCACCCATATTAACCTATGGGCATCCTTGCACTTTGCTCCACTAGTGTCAACATTTTTGTATAGCTTGACGCTGTAACTAGCGTGAGGGTGCAGGAGTGCATATATAGTCAACACAAGGTGCTGGGTGACACACTTCAAGGAAGAGAAATTGGCCACCAAATTAGAAAGTCTAGCCTAAAGCTGAGGAATGAAATCAAAGAGTGATCAGAGTTGTGGGTATTAATAAAAGGCAAAGGCAGAGCATTAGTTGTTTAAAAAATGAGTGCGCAATCCAAACGTTTTTGTTAAGATCCTATCGCCAGTGCTGCTGAATAACAAGGCTGTCATTTTAAACATTTTTCTTCCATTACCCTACACTTCATTCACATGCAGTCTGTAAGTCACTAAATAGAGCTTATTTGGCTGTTGTAATTGAGATTAAGAGGGTTGAAAAAAATGAGGAAAGATGTTCGAGGAGTCTTGCACTGGGACGTTTGAATATAAGTCCAGAAGATGTCCACGGTGATCATTCCTTTTTGCATTAGAGGCAAGCAAGTAGATCACATGGAGTAGTTGGTGTTAAAGTAATCTGGAAGGGATTATGGGTGCCATAATGGGCAGTGTAGCTGTGGTTAAGGTCCTGTCGTTGGGGTGCAAGGGGTGGGTCATGATGACAAGAGATATTTCAGCCTGAAAGCAAAGGAAGGCTGGATAGATGACAGGAACTTAGGCTGTGGATGATCACCAGAGATTGTATGAATTTGAGTCCAAGAGAAAGCGAACTCTAGTCCTGTGTTTTCTAATCCATTGTTCTTCAGCACTTCCAGTTTGTGATCTTTCATTATTCATAAATTGGATTCACACTTCAGCCGATTGTTGGATGCATCTGCCTCCTGTTTGCAGATCAGAGCTACAGCCTATCAGTCTCACACACTTTGCAACATCTGTGGCAGCATGCAGTGCGCAAACTGACATGTACCATCACACTGCCTCCGCCCATCTCTGTAAATACATACTGTACACGTATTTTGCTCCTATAAGAAGGGGTGAATGGGAATGGGCAGAGCACTTGCAAGCCCCACCTGATCCACGCTATCTGGTGAAATGACTGTGGTCATTCAATAGCAGGGAAGATGGTCATCGAGAGGCTAGAGGTACATCTCCATCAATGGAAGACCCAGACAATTGATCACCTAAACAGCTCCTCATAAGGGCACAGTAAACATTTACTAAGTGCACATCCCCATGAACACACCCCTATGCAGTGCTACACAAGCCCAGCTACAGCACGTCTTGCAGAGAAGCTTAGAAAATGACCTGTCTTCCAATTTCCTATATTCCTGCCACACCAACACATGGGCTCATACACATGGAGTGGAGCACCCACCATCACACTTTCAACCTCTCCACTGAAGTGCATGATTCCAACAAAAACGTATTGCTAACATTGAGGCATGGGTGCTTGGAAGGTAGTTTGTGACTGCCATCTGTGCACCCACATTAGGGTTATCCTGACGTGATTGCAGATGTCAATTTTCCTGAAACAGTAAGTGTAAGATGATGGTTAGGTGATACTTGCAGAGAAACAACAAGGACAGTCTCGTCCCACATTGTTTCATCTCACATGCTTCCTTTGCTTTAGAAATTCTCTAAAGTAGAATACACAAGAGCTTTCTGCTAGGCCAAGCCCTGGAGATGTTGAACATGGCCATCTGTATGGAAGTATTGGCCAACACACTGTGTTCTGAGAAGAGGGCAACAGGAACCTTTTCCAGAAGACCCTTTGAGAAATGAAACTCTGCCCAAAAGTAGTTGGCTGATGAAGAGTAGAAATGCAATTACACTGGCAATAGGCTGCTGCACGAATGACAAGAACTGGAAATATAAGGTGTAGCACTATTCCGTGTGGCAGGAGGAACACCAGCACTGAACACCACTCACTTTTCTAAATAAACATTAGTCTTAAAAAGTTTGCTCTATTGATCTCCTGTGGATCTGATTACTCATAATTCTCTGGGCCATATTTTAAGGCCTGCAAACTATTAGAGGGAGAAAGGCATACAGAGGAGGCCCGCGTGCTACAGAGGCCGGAGCTTCTCGAGATATTCCACACTCTATAATGTTTACATGTGCACGGCCCTGCTAGACATGCAGTTGTCAAACCGTTGCAGTGTAGTCTTCGGCCTGCTGCTACCATGAGAACCCTGTATTTCATCAAATTGTTTTCATTCATTTTGCAAAAAAAAAATCTTCTAAGAAACTCACGGAAATGTATAAAATTGGAACGCTATGTAAAATCAACAAGTGATCAAATTATTTTGTAGTTTAGCAATGAGCATTCATTTACATATGAGAAGCATTTTTGTGTAGTCATTGGGTGTAAGCTATGTGAATATTTATTTGACCTTTTTCGAAAATGTGAAATCTCACTTACGATTTATAATGCAGGGATTTAGCGAAGACGTTAGCTTTTATGAACATTTTCTATTTTACCCCAAAGGTATTTTCTTAAAAGAATATGTATACATAAACAAATATATACTCAAAAGTGCAAAGAGCTATATTTAAATCTATATATATTACTGAGTATAGTGTGTGTGTGTGTGCATGGTGTGTGTTTGCGTGGGGGAGCACGTACAGAAGTCTAGGTACTTGCTGGTATGCACATGCGTGCAGACAGTCTTTCTGCCAGTGTCTCCTCTGTGCACGCGTGTGTGTATTTTTCTGTGTCTGCTGTTCTGCATTTGTGCATGGTATGAGCGTATGCACTTTTGTGTGCGCTGTGCGGTGGATAAATAATGAGAACCTTTTATTAATGTCATCTGATGCTAGAGAGACTGCCTACGACAGATCACAGTGGCCGTTGTGTATTTGTAATTTGAGACCTTTTGTTTCACAGTGCCTGAATTTGGAATTTCAAATTGCACACTGTTATAAACCTACCTTTATTACAATAGCATTTCATCAATATTTTGAGAGATTAGTTTAGCATTGTTGTTTTCATATATGCTGCACACACCCCTCCATATGGAATACAGCCAGGCTGCAGAATTTATCAAATCTGTGATGAGGGTGAGGACAGTCGCTCTGAAGTTCTCCCTTTCAAAAGTCATCTCCAAGATGACTCCAATGCCCCCCCCCCCCACCTCCAGTCGGGCCAGTATCAACTATAAGCATCTACAATAATATGCAAAATCCCTTCTTGTCGCTCTCCGAAATAGTTTATTGTAATTAAATTCAAAATTAATTAATGTATGCATGTTTATATATAGTGCAGACATTATCCAAAGGTGTTAGAGCACTTTACAATACAAAAGGAAGATTATATAAAGTGCATGAGTTTGTTACTTAGGGCCAGATGTACCAAAGATTTTTACAGTCTGTGTCTATGGAAAAAAGTGTTCGTACATATGGCCCTTAGAACCTTAGGACATATGAATATTACATAAGGTACATGTTTACCATTAACTGGGGCATAGAGTTACATTAGGCAACAAGCATGGTTATAGTAATTAAGTATTAGTTGCAACAGCAGTAATTTAATAAAAGCTTTGTCAATACGGAATGACTCTTCATGGGTAATACTTAACAGCCATAGCTGCAATGCCTCTGGTACCAAGAAAACACCATCTGTAAAAAGTCTCCCCAGTGGCACATGATTTCCCACTCAAGTATCAGCTTTACATATATTTTGGAAATTCAGCCACAATGCTCTGCAACATAGCTTAAAGACATTGGCAAAGCCAACAGTTCTGGCAAAACACGCTCTTCTGTCTCAAGTTCATCCACCACTTCCTAAACAAACTACCTATTATCCTCTATCTTCCTAACATCCCGCACAGCTCTCACCCCATCCATTCACCATGCCACATAATTCCACTACACAAACACACTCCACACCACTCAGTTCCACCCCCACAACATTTCTAATACAACCCACAACATTCCACTCCACACCACATTCATTCTCTCCACTCCAAACTAAAACACATAGCTAAAAGACATTGTCATTCACAACCGCAATAGCTCTAAGTCGCACATTCGAAGCCTATTGCATTACAAATGCTTGTTTTACAATGCAGGCTTGAAAACTTGATGATAAAAAAATAACCAGATTTGCAAATGCATGCTCTTTCTGACAGTCTTTACCACATTTGCATTGTGTAGGTCGTGCTTTACATAAGTGTTCATGTGTTCGTAATAATCAAGTGATCGCGAAGAGTGCCCAAGGCTTACATTATATCCATGGGTGATTTTATAACTGCATTGCCTTTTTATAGTGTGTTTAGCTGGTATGCTTTTCACTGCCAACAATCTGGACCTTTCTTTAGATTTTCCAATGTCTCTGGACCCTTCAGAGGCAGCATGTGTGCCCGCTAAGATGGAAAACAGAGAGGCGTCAATGAACCACTCTTTAGTTTAGTTCGGGTGGTGGCTGTCTGGAGTCTGCGTCAGGACTGTCAGAGATCACAACAGGGAGAATTTGGGTGGGGCCATCCACCTGGTTTAAGACTTAAGAAAATACAATAGTATTGTGTGGTAAAAAATAGCAGACAGGTATTGGAATGGCTGTAAGAGCATTAGCAAAGTTGCATAATAATAAATGCAGAAAATTCCTAACTTTATTAAAATAACCTAAAAAAGCTCTGGGTTATTGTATTGGCTGCTGCTTCGAGGAAATACAACCAATTCCCACATACCTTAGTTGTCTCGGATTTGCACAAAACGTGCTTTGTCACCAGTCCAAGTCCATGTGTGTATTGCAGATTCGCCCTTTGAAGTGACCCGTTAGCATTATCGTTGCCTCTTTCACATCCAGATAAAAAAGGCCTACTTGTTCTATTGTACACTTAACAAAAATGCAGGAATCGACAATTCTTATTTGTCAGGTTTTGTTTACAAACAATTACAGGCCTGGCGGCATATTCACATATTTATTTTATCTATGGCAATGACTGCTTGTCTGTTGCAACCAGGAGAGCCAATTAGTCTTTAGATGTAATCCTTCCATCACAAACCGAGTGCTCAGTGTTCTGGTTAGAGGGGACCAATACTAGCTGGCTTCCAGATAAAAACGTTAGGGCTACCATGCAGGTATTTTTAAAGAGTAACCCTACCCTTATACACTGCCCTATTCCTTTTCCAACAATTGCTCCTGTGTATCTTACAGGTTGAAGCACTCCCGAAGAAACTCTATTATGAAGCATACACCCCTGGTGGGTAAGAGTTCTTTGAAGCAAAATTAATCTTTTCTCCTTAGGTCAGTGAGAGGGTCCTTGGATTGATCCAATCGAGTTGGGGCCTAGAGTTTGTGTAAAGTAATGTGTTGTAGCAGCCATTACAGGATACAGAGATTTAGGCCTTGGGTCCTGAAAATGAATCAAAAAATTTAAGGGGCAGGGTGAGTACACCTTGGTCCCCAAGGGCATGTGAGAGGTGGCCCCAAAGGGACTCCCCCGATTCGCTGGCCAAAACATGGACAATATGTGGTGTCAGCCATTAGTGGACTCTGAGACATGGCCCCCCCATTGAAAGGCATTATAGTGAATGCCATGTTTTTAGGGCACAAAAAAGGAGCGCATATAAATTATGATAGACTTTATTCACAATATAAATCATTTGTTTGTGTTGTACTACTCAGTTTAGAAATAGAAATTCTGCTGAGGTCTTAGGTGATTTTACCGTGTGAAAAATACTGACCTTCTGCTGGGATTTGATTAACCGTACTTGAGTGGAAAACTTTTTCTCTCATGTTTTTCTAATAGAGGTTGTGAAAAGTACTCAAGAAGCTAAAATGATAGGACAGTTTTCTATAGGTTGAAAATATCTTGCTCAGCCATGTGAGAATCAAGTCTGATATTCTGGGTAAAACATGTACTTCCAACAGCTGCAGTAGCTTTAATGCCAGTGTTCTATAGCAGCTTTCCAGAATGTCCTAATGAACAACTAGAGAATACAAATTCTGTATATATGACAAAAGCGTGGTACACCTGAACACTTTTGATGAAATCAAAGCTTTAAAGCTTAAAGCATTTCCTTTAAAAAATACTAAATTGGAGGGGGGAGCCCTTTGGCACAGAAATTATTGTTAGTGCTCTAGAAAGTTAAACGGAGGGTACATTTTTATGAGTTGTCTAATATCTTTGTCATCCATGTAGGGAAAACTTTATGGCATGTAGACTGAAACATACTTTCAACATCAGAAGAAGTCTTTTAGTTAATTCCTTAGTGATCAACTGCAACTCCACCCCAGCGTTCTAATGAGCAATCAGAGTGCTAACATTCTGTAGTTATGACAAAAGTGTGGCACACCTGAAAGCCATCTTGATGGAATCGAATCTGTAAAACTGAAAGGAATTTTGGACAGAGGAAATAACAGGAAATAAACAAAATGAGTGCTTTCCTTTTGTCATAGAAATTATAGTTAGTGTCCTAGAAAGCTAAAATAAGTACTAATTTTCTTTGAGTTCTCAAGTTTCTTCCTTATTCATTTCAGTAAAACCTTCTGACGTGCAGGGTGAAACATTTGTCTTTTTAACACCAGCAGCAGTCTGTCAGTTAATTTTGAGCAATCAACTGCAGCGTCACCAGAGAGTTCTAATGAACATCTGGAGCACTAACATTTTCCATTCAAGACACAAGTGATCCACACTAGAATGCCATTTTGGTGAAATAGTTGAATGTAAAGCCTTTCCTGAAGTGCACGCTGAAGTAAAATAAGCATTACGATGTTAACATATTATGAAAACAGTGGGTGAAAAATGTGAGGGGAGGAATGGGTTTTTGGCAATTTGACTCATAATACATTTTTAAAGGTGCTAAAAATAGGCAAAGTGGGAGACATCGGTATAAATTCAGCTTCCCTTTCATAGATCTGTTTACTTAGTCTACACATCTTCTCAATCCCTTAATAGCTCCCTAATTTTAAAAAATTAACATTTTGATGCATATATTTAAGTGTTTTTTTAGTTTAAAATTGTATGTTGTAAGTGACATTTTCACCTAACTATAACATCATTTTAACTTTTAACCTTTTTTTTCAGTGAATTTCAAAGAGTTTTTTTCACGTGAAGTAAGATATTATTACCAGACATAACTATGATGTTACTTTAACCTTTGTTTTTTTTCAGTGAATTTCAAGGGTTGTTTTAATGCAAAGTATGATTTTACTACCATATGAAATTACAATGTAAATGGTCTGTGGCGGATTAGCCCCACTTAACTCCCGCGGGGACAGACAACCCCAGCTTGTTGCATGGTCAGCCAATGAAAGTGCTCATCATAATATAAAAGTGTATTATTTCATTTATTTTATTCAAATAACTTTATTTGGTATTCTTTAGTGAAAAACATAAAAGTACAATTATATCAAATGAACAGCTACATACATAAATAAATAGACAGTAAAAGATGTATCTTACACAATAGAAATAACCAGCTAAAGCTGTGGGCAGCAAGTTCATAATAGCTGATAAAACCAATTTCCCTATACCCTTGCAGATGCTAAAAGCATATTTAAAATGAGTTGAAACTGCGCCACAATTGTAAGTAAATTCCAATTGTAGTAAAAAAAAGCAAGGGTAGCCTACGCTTTCTAAGACTGCGCTTCAACATCAGTGATTTAATAATCCTTCTTCTCTGCATTAAATAAAACTTACTTAGTAGGAAAAAGTGCATAGTACTTTGAAATGATACCCTGTCACATGGCAACACTTATGGATAATAGACCATTGTTCATTTTGGGAAATAAAGTCTGAAAATGGATAATATTCAATCTGGATTGGGTCAGCAGAAACCTGTGGTAGCTATTTGTTACCCACAATAAATAGAACTGTAGTCCAACATTGGGTTTAAGTCCCAATGATAGAACAACTTTCAGCTTTAATCTTTCCTTCTGAAGCCTATATTCTTCAAGCTTAAAGATGTATAGGCACTTTTATTTACCTTCACAAATCCCCTTAAGCGGGTTGTTATAAAAATCAGGTCCCCCCAGGCTACCACACATCAATTTAACATTTCAGAGGATCTTATGGGCACAATCAAGCTTTAGGCAATCCTGTGTGTGCCATTAATATATTAAAAGATGCTTCCTTTTTGTCCATATCTTATGCCATAGTAAAAGTGGACGCTGTAGGGTAAGATCTTCCACAAAGCCAAGCCCCAGCTCTTGGATTATAACATACAAAGCGCTTGACTGGGAATAGCAAGTGATTGCCTCAGGAACCTATTTTCAAGGCCCTATATGGGACTAACCTATGCATGACCCCACACACCTGTCCAAGAGGTGGCTACACTTACAAACTTGGCCATCTGCATCCTGACCATCTCCTTTTAAAAAATTCCCCAGTTACCTGGCAAACCTTAATACTGCTGAAAACAATCTCTCAAATTGAACTTGTCTTGTCTTACCAATTCTTTCCAATTGCCTGTGGAATCCAATTGGGGCCCCAAATACACAAATGAGGAAATCAGGCTGACTTACTGTTCTTCAAAAAGATAAGGTGATGTTTATGCACGTCAGGTCCTCGAAGCATGATGAAAGACTTGGATAAGTTGACATTTGGTCTATGCTTGCCATAAAATAAGAAAAGCTGTTCAAAAACTTGTTGGGAGGCATTGGGGCTATGAGTCAGTAGCACTGCATTGTTTGCATAAAAGAGGGCAGTAACAGGGCACTATCCAATCAATGACAAATCTTTACATGAGCACATCAGCTCAATTGCTAACCTGTTGAGGTATAGTGTAAATTGAAAGGGGGGCAACACGCAGTCCTACCTGACCCTCCTATTAATAATAAAGCCCTCTGTAGACTTTCCTTTTGTCACACATCTCACCCCTCACAGTTGTGTCAGAGTAAATCCCTCTCAACAGTTTCACTATAGCTAAATCCACACCCAGGCCCCCCATCCTGGACCACAAAAAAGAGGAGTCATTTAAAATAAAACAGGCCTACTGGCTTTCTAAGGGGTCACCATATCAATAAATAAAAGACAGGCCTATTGTCTTTGTTGAGAGGTGACCACATCAATATACAAGGCAAGCCTAGTGGCTCTGTCAATGGGTCACCACATAATTATATAAAGGCCGTTCTATTTGCTCGGTCAAGGGGTTACCACATCAATATAAACAGCAAGTCTATTGGCTTTGTCAAGGGGCCACCACATCATTATATGAAGAAAACCCTATTAGATTTGTCAAGGATTGGCCATATCATTATTAAAAAGAAGCCTATTGACTTTTTCAAAGGGTGATCACATTAATATACAAGGCAAGCCTACTGACCTTGTTAAGAGATCACCACATTAATATATAAAAGGCAAACCTATTGGCTTTATTAAGGAGTGCATATCAATATACAAGACAAGCCTCACCACATTAGTATATGAAGACAAGCCTATTAGCTTTGTCAACAACAATAACCCCTGTCAGAGTCTTTCGTTTACATTTCTCAGGCCTCATAATACAGTCATAAGACCAACCACAAAGGATTGAAAAGCAAAAGCTCAACCTCAGAAAAAGCTCAGGCTCTGGAAACGTTTCCTGGGATCAAATTCCATACACCCCAAAACAAATAAGTTAACTTTTTTTAGAAATGATTTCTGGGTGTCTGCTGTACTCCATAAAGCCCTTCACCACATTTTTGTAACATGTTGGTGGTGCCCCTGGTCAGATGATTGTGGCACCACAAAGCAGGAAAAATATGCAAAGCAGCCAATGAAGGCCATTAAGAGGCAGTCCTTCCTGGAAGCAATGAATAATAAATGAATAGCTCTGGCCGCTCATTTGTTATCCTTTTTCCCCCCTTTAATTTAAAATCTTTGGGTGTCCCATCCTATCCAGGATACCCAATATTTCTTTCATTGTTGGTGGTCATGGGGGGAGCCCCAGAGCCAAACAGCCCGCCAGCCCGCCAGCCCCCTGCATTAAGCCTATGGGCCTGTGCATGACCTCTCACCATTTGCTGTGTGGTCCCTTTTTTCTTGACTCCTGCTGGCAGAAGCAAAACACTGCTTTCCTGCCTGCCCTGTGAGCAAGGAACTAACTACTCACTCCAACACAGAGGATAGGTCCCCGGGATAACAATATGTTGGACCTAGGGGAATGGGGGAACCCAGGGTCGAAAGCTGGATTGGAGAGGAGGTGCCCCATGTGAGAGCTGAATTAAGTACTAATGATTTTGCATTTATTATGGGTTAAGAATTTGCATGGAATTAGGCTAATGGAGAAATTAATGTGCGATTTGGAAAATGTGCCCACTTGAGGGGTCCCCATTAAATCCGTAATTCTTTAGTGAATGCATATTATTATTATTTATTGTGCACACGTAGAGAAAAATGTATTAATATGTCACATTAATGAGTTCTTGTTATGTATTTGTTTTATTAACTTTAGGCCTTAAATTCACGAGGTTTGGGCCTACAAACAATTTGCAGATGTCTTTAACATTCCCATGAGAACTGCTGTTGTACTATGTTAGAAATGGGGTCTTTGGTTGGCAGTCAGGTTACCCCCGTCCAAGCAAGGACCCTCACTCTAGTCAGGGTAAAAGAGAATCACCCCTCAGCTAACCCCTACTTACCTCCTTGGTAGCTTGGCACGAGCAGTAGGCTTAACTTCAGAGTGCTAGGTGTAAAGTATTTGTACCAACACACACAATAACTTAATGAAAGCACTACAAAATGACACAACACAGGTTTAGAAAAATAGAGAATATTTATCTAAACAAAACAAGACCAAAACAACAAAAATCCACAGTACACAAGTTAAGGTATCAAGTAAAAAGCAAAAAGAGTCTTCATGTAGTTTTAAACACACACTAACACCATTAGCGTGAAAATATACCTTGAGTGCTTCAAAAATAACCCCGCACGGGCGAGTGTGCGTCAAAAAGGGCTTGCGTTGTTTCTCCTTTCGTCGAGTTGCGCCATTTCTTCTCTCTTCAGGAGAGCAATGCGTCGATCCGGTCAGCACTCTAGGGTCCGGGCAGGACTTACGTTGTTTTTACACGCCCAGTGGTGTTTGCATCGGAAATCCAGCCGCACAATGATCCAAAAACCATGCAGCACGGGTTGCGATCTCACCAGCCTCCGTCAGCAATGCTGAGCGTCGTTTCTTCAGCTCCGTGCATTGATTCTTCGGTCACGTTACAGGTGAAAGTCGATTTTCAGCCACGATGCCGGCGGCACGTCGATTTCCCAGCCGCAGATTGGAGTAGCATCGATCTTTTCCCCGCACAGCGTTCTGTGTGTGGATATCTTCCTCTTAGGCTGCCAGCTTCTCCTTTCAGGGTCCCAGGAACTGGATGGGCACCACAGGGCAGAGTAGCAGTCTCTGCAGAAACTCCAGGTGCTGGCAGAGAGAAGTCTTTGCTGTCCCTGAGATTTCAAACAACAGGAGGCAAGTTCGAAATCAAGCCCTTGGAGATCTTCACAAGATGGAAGGCACACAAGGTCCAGTCTTTACCCTCGTTCTCTGGCAGAAGCAGCAACTGCAGGATAGCTCCACAAAGCACAGTCAGAGGCAGGGCAGCTCTTCTTCCTTAGCTCTTCTCCAGGCAGAGGTTCCTCTTGGTTTCCAGAAGTGTTCTAAAGTCTGTGGTTTTTGGTGCCCTTTTTATACCCTTTTTCTCCTTTGAAGTAGGCCTACTTCAAAGCAAACTCTCTCTTGAATGTGAAATCCTGCCTTGCCCAGGCCAGGCCCCAGACTCTCACCAGGGGGTTGGAGACTGCATTGTGTGAGGGCAGGCACAGCCCTTTCAGGTGTGAGGGACCACTCCTCTCCTCCCTTCTAGCACAGATGGCTCATCAGGAAATGCAGACTACACCCCAGCTCCCTTGTGTCACTGTCTAGTGTGAGGTGCAACCAGCCCAACTGTCAAACTGACCCAGACAGGGAATCCACAAGCAGGCAGAGTCACAGAAATGGTATAAGCAAGAAAATGCTCACTTTCTAAAAGTGGCATTTTCAAACACACAATCTCAAAATCAACTTTATTAAAAGATGTATTTTTAAATTGTGAGCTCAGAGATCCCAAACTCCCCATGCCCATCCGCACCCAAAGGGAATCTACACTTTAATCACATTTAAAGGTAGCCCCCATGTTAACCTATGAGAGGGACAGGCCTTGCAGCAGTAAAAAACGAATTTAGCAATGTTTCACTGTCAGGACATTTAAAACACATTACTATATGTCATACCTTAACCATACACTGCACCCTTCCCTTGGGGCTACCTAGGGCCTACCTTAGGGGTGTCTGACATGTAAGAAAAGGGAAGGTTTAGGCCTGGCAAGAGGGTACACTTGCCAAGTCGAATTTACGATTAAAACTGCACACACAGACACTGCAGTGACAGGTCTGAGACATGATTACAGATTTACTTATGTGGGCGGCACAATCAGTGCTACAGGCCCACTAGTAGCATTTGATTTACAGGCCCTGGGCACCTCTAGTGCACTGTACTAGGGACTTACTAATAAATCAAATAAGCCAATCATAGATAAACCAATTACATACACATTTTGCATAGGAGCACTTTCACTTTAGCACTGGTTAGCAGTGGTAAAGGGCCCAGAGTAACAAAAATAGCACAATCAGAGTCCAGCACACATCAACAACCTGGGAAACAGGCTAAAAGTTAAGGGAGACCACGCCAAGGATGAAAAGTCTAACATACTAGAAAAGATACAAATGTTAATGTGAGGCATGAGATTGAAATGCTCCCAGGAATAAACAATGGATGCACCGACTAGAGTATGGATTGCAACAAATAAGATACCTGACGAGCCTGACGATGGGAACAGGAGAAGAGGAGCCAGTCATCGACGTGTGAAAGACGGTTCAGTTATATCTTAGATCTAAGTTTTAGTTTCCATTGGATCAACTGTAGACCTATGATTTTCTGACCAATGATGACTTGGGAAGGTGCTTAGGAAATTCTGACTTATCGTGACTGCAGAGAGAGTTCTGTGCCACTTTGTTAGATATTTTAGCCACTAGCCACTTTGGCATTATCTTTTCCATTCTTTTTGTTAGCTCACTGTCTTATTCTGTTCGAGGGAGCTGAGCAGCTCCCGATGATTTTGTTCATAACCATCCTCATAGAGTACATCTGTGCTAATGCTGATTCTTTAGCTTGCTAAATTTATGTGGTTCAGATAGATTAGAGCCCACCGTGTCTGAGCCATTCCCTTTCACTGCCCATTGCTGAAACTGACCAGACGAATGTCCAGCTGACATAGAGAATCGCAACTTGCTGATCCCATTGAGAAGAGGTATAACAAAATGTTAATGTCTTTGTCATAGGCTTTTGCTCTTTTGTTTTCTAGGCACCTACCGCTAACTTGATAGAGCCATAGCTAGATGTTTTCCAAATTAACTTTTGTCTAAATTACTTTTGCATGAAGTTCAAACATGCAATTCTAATCAGAGTTAGTGAGAAATCCAATTGTTGACACATGTTATTAATTGAGAGTTTATCTTGTTTACCTGCTGAAACCAGATGTATGTCATTTGTATTGCGCAGTTATTGTTACTATTGATTTGTACTGTGACTATTGAATGCTTATTTGTGAATGCTTTAGTTAAATTGAGATTCTTTAGAAGATTCCGTCAGCCAGTGTTGGCCAGTGTTATTCATTTATGTTTATCATTTAGTATTGAGATTAATATATGTGATGTTAGCATTGTTAATATAGGGAAATAAACTTTCTTTCACTAAAAGGTGTTGTTATTCATGGCCATATAAAGGTCATGATGCGTGAAGTTTAGTCACTCAAGATTTTGACAAATTGATTGTTTTATATGTTGTGGTCACTAGATTTGGTTTTAGAGAGAGTTGAGAGTAATGATGGTGAGATTCCTCTAAGCGAAGTCAAAAGGTCCATCGAACCTCTAACACGTCCCCTTATAAATAAATTATAAAATACCAAGTAAGGTCAGACGAACTCACAGTTTTTGGTAGCAGAGTCGGATGGTTTGTCTCCTTAAGAGGACACCATCATTTTTTCTCCCGGTTTGTCAGTTGACCAGTTTTTGGACTGTCGGATGGGTTCATGTCCTTATCCAGTTTGATAAAAGACTTGGATGATTTGTCCCCATTATATGAGAAATTAAGATTATGTATCCCTAAGAGCCTAACATGATTTTCCTGAAACCTTGGAGTTTGCCAATGCTTGCTTGAAGATGTTCTTGGCATTCTAGTGAGAGAGTGAACGTAATAGGTTTTGCCCTTGCACAGCTTAAGCAGATCGCAGGTGAATTTAGCTGTTTGTGAGTGGACAGGGAGTCTGCGTACTCCAAATGAAGTTGGTTAGGGAGTTTGCGTACTCCAAAAGTGTGTGAGTAGGGAAGTCGTCGAACTTCACATGTGTGTAGTGCTTTGTGCTCAGAAAATTGCCCACGTGGTTGTTGGTATACGGACCCTGCATGGTCTAAGACTCCGGAGTATTGTAAAAGTGTATGAGACAGTTGGTTTATGTTGTAATTTGTCTGTTTAATAGGTCAATCGGGTGTGGTTGACAAACTCAGAGTGCGTGTAAAAGTGAGTGATAGGTTTTCAATGGAGATCTGGTGAGTCTTATGTGCACCAGGAGGATCCATTGATCAGTTGAGAGTAGAATTTGAGGATCAAATTTTGCTTGGGAGTCAGGGAAACTAAGATAGAAGGAGTATCTGTTAGAGCGAAATGCCGCAGTTGAAAATTAAGTAAGGTTTCTGAAGCGATTATGTCACCTACAGTTTATAGTAAACAGACAAGTTGTGTGCTGATTTTTATTTAGTGCTCGCAATATTTGCAATTAGTTTTGCGCAGATCTGAGTTTGAGAGGGCAAACCAAAAGGCTTTGTCAGCCACTGTATGTGTGACGTCACTAGAGCTGCGCTGGGATAGGTTGATTACTGAGAAAGGTCGCAAATGGATTGATGGGCAACCGTGAAGCGTAATTGGTTGAGCAGGTAGGCGAAAAGGATTTGGGGATTGAAATTTACTTCCTGCTTTGACTGAAATAGTGTAAATTACAAAAGATGACATTTTTCAAAGCTTTAAAGAGTGTCTTAAGGGGAGATGTGTTAATTCCAACTAGAGTAGGAGAAATTACACAGCCAGAAGGTACACCTGCTTATATAGTATTTAAAGAATAAGGTGCTGCACCATGTCTTTGGCTGAAACAATGGTGCGACGAAACAGAGAGAGACAGGAGCTTAGCATTCCCTGCCCATGGAACATTTCATTTGAGAATTTTGGAGAATTTGAGGAGAGTACTGTGTGATTCAAAACCTCCTCCCAGACCTGCACAGTTTGAAGCATTAGCTATTTGGGAATTAGTGGCCACATGGCAAAAGCAACAGAAATTTGGGAGGAGAATAGAGTCTAACCCAAATTTAAGGTCTCCAATACAAACACAGACGATCCTGAGATACACCCCCATAACAGGGTCCCAGATGGAGATGTCTGCATTGATAAGTCAGAATACAGGAGTAATACATCCCAGAGATCCAAATGTCCAACCAAGTCCAGATGCCGTGTCAGTACCAGTTACCATAGGTCCAGTTATACCATTGTTTGCCAAGGGACACGATAGGAGCAATGATCAGGAAATACTGAACCCAAGCTTAGAAAGGGAGAGGGTTAATGAGAACGCAAGAATGATGACTCCCATGAGACTGACATTTGATGGGACAGGTCCGTTGATAGATTTGAGTTATTTTAGGACTCCTCCAAATAATCAGGGGAGATTCGACATAGGTTCCAATCCAAGCATGGTGACACCAGAGACCCCGAGCCTAATGTTACCGCAAGTGCCAGATGTAAGCAATAACAACATTTCATTACAAGGTTTGACAGCTCAGCAGCTAACTGAATGGTTGGAGAAGTTGAATAGCACGCAAGGAGATATCAGTGGATGAAGTGCTCTGAATTTGACCAGGCATAGACTAAAAGCAGAAGACTTAATTGAAGTAACAATGGGAGTACATAGAATTGACTCATACCGTGAAGAGGAGTTGCGATATTTGTGCAAAGTGATTACCAACAAAGAGGGAAAAGTACATCAGAAATTAGCAGATCTGGCAGAGAAATATGACGTAGAAATTGAGAAAACAAAGCATTTAAAGAGGAGTTATAGATTAGAGTTTGACTCAAAGGACTTTGAGAACATGAGAATACCGGGAATGAAAATTCACATTAGAGAATTAATTCAGAAAATTCAAACATGGGGAGCATTTGACAAGTGGGAAGGCAGATGGGTGAAGAAAAAGTACAAGAAGAAAAGGGATTCTGGGAATCTTACTGTGAATGTGCAGCAGATTAAGGACCTAGTGAAAATATTACCAATGAGGGAAATTCCTAGAGGGAATTTTGTTTATATCCCCCGGAGCAGGAGTGACATATTATCCCTTACCAATGATTATCCCAGGTTGAGAGAGAAGCCAGTGGAATGGTATCAGCAAACGGATAGATTTGTGAAACTCACAAAATGCTTTTGGGAGGATTTGAACACCCTGTTAGAAATAGTAGTTCCAGCAGACTTATGAGTTGAATGCAAGAGGAGTATAGATTGGCCAATGAGAGAACCTCAGAGAGATCCAGCTACAGGTGCACCGTCTCCTGATGTAATGAAATATTACTATAAGATGATTGCATTTTTTTAAATGAGAATTTTGCCCAAGAATATTGATTGGCAGAGGATAGACAGGACTGCTCAGAAAGGGAAAGAGTCGATACATGCATACTATGAGAGTTTTTTGCAGGCATTTAAACGTTACAGCGGGACAGAAACAATTGAGCTGAAAGACATGATTCATTTTGCATTCAGGTTCGTTGAAGGGTTGAGACCTGAAATTGGCCATATGATTAAAAGTCATTTGATTTGTTGGCAAGCAAAGCCGATTGATGAAGTGTTGCGGTATGCAAAGTACTGTAGTGTTGAGATCGAGTTGAAGCAGAGAAAGTTGAAAGAGAAGGCAAGGGTGATGCAGATTAAAGCGGCACAATCAGGATTGCAGGGAAGTTTCCGCGCAACAGGGAAATGCACAGTTACAAAACCAGATGAAAGGTAGAGGTCGTAGTGGAATTGGAAATGTGAACTGTGTCCTGATATGAATACAGTTGTTGTTCAGAATGACATGCAAGGAATGAAAGGGATGTTACCTTGTCACGCTTGCGGAGGCCTCAGACATTGGAAGCAGGAGTGTCCAATGTTAAGTTAGGAAGGTGTTGTCCTGCAGACGAGCAAGATCAATTATTTTCCAAACATGAGAGGACCATAAATGAGAGGTCAAAATTCAAATTTCCAGAGTAATGTGAACTCGATGCAAGGTTTTCAGCCTATGCAGCAGATACAAATGCCACCTTTGCAGATTCCCCAGTCAAAGCAATAGCAACCACAAGTTCAAATGGTACCTAGGCAGCAGATTCAGATGCCTCAAGGCCCAATGGAGCAGCAGCAGGAGCTGCTTCCTCAGCAGGTCACAGGTCAAAAGCTGAACCAGAGTATTCACACAATACACCAATACCGACTACACAGTGAGGATGAAGCAAATGACGACTGGGTGAGTGAGAGTTCAGACGAAGATGAATGTGTGTTAGAAGCTTCACTAGAAGTGACCCAGAAGGGTCCCTATGTCAAGGGAAAGGTTATGGGTCACAAAGTCAAATTTTTGGTCGACATAGGAGCTACACGCTCTACAGTGAGAACTGCAGAAGTTCCAAATTTGCCTCTTTCGGGGAAAACAGTACAGATTGTAGGAGTTGCAAACCAGTATTTGAAAAACCAAATTACAGAACCAGTTCAGGGTAAAATTGGAAATTTTAAAGGATTACACAAATTCATACTGTAGTTTGTGATTTAAGTTCGGTATCCTTACTAGGGAGAGACTTTCTGTGTAAAACAAGATGTTCTATCACTTGCTCAAACAATGGCATAGCCATCCAGGCAGACAGTGATGATGAAGATGAATTGCTGGACGAAACAGGTTGTGATGCAGTGAATGAGGAGTACCCTTTAGTAAGTTTCTTCCTAGTCTTTACAATACAAGACCTACCCTCCAATGCACAGGGAACAGTTAAGATGAAAGTGTAGGATTTTACAGGAGAGGACATTGGTCTTATCAAAGGTGTTGAGGCAGTGAAAGTCCCAGTCAATCCCAATGCGATTTTTCCCAAGATACCCCAGTACCACATGTCACAGGACACTATTGAAGGGATTGTAACTATAATTGCAGAATTTGTGAAACAAGGTGTTTTGAAAGAAGTACTGAGCAGCCCATGCAACTCACCAATGATGGGTTTACGGAAACCCTGTGGGAAATTTCGGATTGTTCAGGATTTGAGGAAAGTATATGACATTGTGATTAAATGTTGTCTCGTGGTGCCAAATCCACCAGTGATACTGTTTCAGATCCCACGTGACTGATTTACCGGAGTGGACCTGTCACAAGCATTCTTTTCTGTACCTCTTCATGAAGATGGCCAATTTCTCTTTTGCTTTAAATTCCTGGACACAGTTTACTGTTGGTGCAGAATTCCTCAAGGGTTTTCAGAGTCACCATCCATTTTCAATCAGATACTGAAGAAGTATCTGGAGTCATTAAGATTGCCTTTCCAATCGAGCTTGGTACAGTACATTGATGATCTGTTGATTGCGTCACAGTCAAAAGAGACATGCAAGTATGACACTATTGCTTTTTTAAATCATTTGGGAAAGAATGGACATATATGGGGTCATTACAACCCTGGCGGTCAAAGACCGCCAGGTCTGTTTTGGCGATTGCACCGCCAACAGGCTGGCGTTGCAATCTTGGGTATTTTGACCGCGGCGGAAGCGCTGCGGTCGCACCGCCGGGGCCGGGCGGTTTCCCGCACATTTGCCCCGGCGGTGATAATCCGGTGATTACGAGTCCCCAACTGCCAGACTTTTCCTGGTGGTTTGAACCGGTACGGGGAGTCGCGGGGCCCCCTGACAGGGCCCCATGCAGCTTTTCACTGTCTGCTATGCAGACAGTGAAAAGCTGCTATGCTATGCAGACAGTGAAAATCGCGACGGGTGCAACTGCACCCGTCGCACGGCCGCAACACCGCCGGCTCCATTTGGAGCCAGCTCCTGTGTTGCAGCCGAGATTCCCGCTGGGCCCCAGGTTTCCGCCCGCCGCCCCAGCGGGGGACCTCATAATGTCTGCGGTGGGAGTGCGGCCGCATTGGCAGCCGCCCGGTGGTCAGATCTTCACCGCCTGCCAAGGTCATAATGAGGGCCACAGTGTTCCCGGCAAAGTGACAGTACTGTCAAAAAGAAGTAGAGTATTTGGGTCACCAAATTGAAAAGGGAGCTAGGAAGATTCACTGGGAGAGGAATACAGCTATGTTACAGATGAATTCCCCGTCACACAGAGAGATGTCAAAATGCTTCTGGAAATGGTGAGCTATTGTCGCCAGTGGATTCCCAACTTTTCCATCATTTCAAAGCCATTGCAGAAGCTGACTCACAAAGAAGTTACTGATCCCTTAGTGTTGGATCAAGCCTGTATAAAAGTCTTTACTGAGTTAAGAGAGAGTATGTGCAAAGCTCCAGCTTTGGGAATGCCTGACTACACAAAACCATTCATGTTGTTTTGTCATGAGCGTGATGCATGTTCTTTGTCCATTTTGACACAAATCCATGGTGGTTTAAACCACCCTTTAGCATATTTTTAAGCTACTTTGGATCCAGTTGTGGCAGCACTACCAGGCTGTTGGTGCACAGTAGCAGCGGTTGGACTGAGCCTCACTCAAAGTGAGAGCCTTGTGATGGGACACGCGTTAACTGTTATGGTCCCTCACTCCATTGAAGTTCTGCTTACTCATACTAAGACCCAACATTTAACCAATGCCAGATTGACTCGATACGAGACCGTAGTCCTAAGGTGTCCGAATGTAACATTGAAAAGGTGTACAGTACTTAACCCAGCAACTTTGCTGCCAAGTGAAAATGTTTAAATCAATAAATTGAAGGAAGTTGAACATGACTGTCTGGAGGTAACTGATTTGTGCACGAAACCGAGACCTGAAGTTAAGGATATTCGATTGCAAGAAAATGACCAACTTATTTTTGTTGATGGATCCTGTTTGAGTGATGACATGGGAACATTGAGAGCAGGTTATGCTGTGTGCACAATTTCTGGTATACTTGAAGCGTCTTGGCTTCGAGGAGTGCATTCCACTCAGGTGGCTGAATTAGTGGCTCTTACTAGAGCCTACCATTTTTCTGCACAACCTAAAGTTACCATTTATACTGATAGCCAGTGTGGATTTCGAATAGCCAATGACTTTGCCCAGCTATGGTCACAGAGGGGTTTCTGGGTTGCCAGTTAGAAATGGTGAGAGAATCCATGATTTGTTACAAGCTTTACAAATGCCTGAGAAGATTGCTGTGGTGCAATGCAGTGCACGCCTGAAATCACAAGATTTTGTATCAATGGGAAATGGATATGCAGATTAGTTTGCAAGGTTTTGCGCCCTGAATGGTATACCCTTCAAAGACAAATGGTCAATCAATCAATCAATCAGTGAATTTATAAAGCGCGCTATGTACCCGACAGGGTTTCGAGGCGCTGGGGAGGGGGGGGTGCTGCTAGAGTTCGAAGAGCCATGTCTTGAGGAGTCTCCTGAAGGTGAGGAGGTCCTGGGTCTGGCGTAGTGAGGTGGGGAGAGAGTTCCAGGTCTTGGCGGCGAGGAAGGAGAAGGATCTGCCGCCAGAGGTCTTGCGCTGGATTCGGGGGACGATGGCGAGGGCGAGGTTGGCAGAGCGGAGTTGACGTGTGGGGACGTAGAAGTTGAGTCTGGTGTTCAGGTAGGTGGGTCCGGTGTTGTGTAGTGCCTTGTGTGCGTGGGTGAGGAGTTTGAAGGTGATCCTTTTTTCCACGGGGAGCCAGTGGAGGTCCTTCAGGTGGGGGGAGATGTGACATCGGCGGGGTATGTCGATGATCAGGCGGGCGGATGCGTTCTGGATGCGTTGGAGTCATTTGATGTCTTTCGTTGGGATGCCTGTGTAGAGTGCGTTGCCGTAGTCAAGTCTGCTACTGACGAGGGCTTGAGTCACCGTCTTCCTGGTTCCTGTTGGAATCCACTTGAAGATCCTGCGGAGCATGCGGAGGGTGTTGAAACAAGAAGAGGAGACGGCGTTGATTTGTTTGGACATGGTGAGAGCAGAGTCGAGGACGAAGCCGAGGTTTCGTGCGTGGCTGGCTGGGGTGGGTGGGGGTCTGAGGGCGGTGGGCCACCAGGAGTCGTTCCAGGCCGAGGGGGTGCGTCCGAGGATGAGGACTTCCGTCTTGTCGGCTGTTGCTCATCCACTCGCCGATGGATTTTAGTCCCTCGTGGAGGTTGGTTTTGGCGGTGGGCGGATCTTTGGTCAGGGAGAGGACGAGCTGGGTGTCGTCGGCGTAGGAGATGATGCTGAGGTTGTGTTGACGGGCTAGTTGTGCGAGGGGGGCCATGTAGACGTTGAACAACGTTGGGCTAAGAGAGGAGCCTTGGGGGACGCCGCAGATGAGGTTGGTGGCTTTGGAGTGGAAGGGTGAGAGTCGGACTCTCTGGGTTCTGTCGGAGAGGAAGGATGAGATCCAGTTGAGGGCTTTGTCTTGGATGCCGGCTTCGTGGAGATGGGTTAGCAGGATGCGGTGGCAGACTGTGTCGAAAGCGGCTCATAGGTCGAGGAGGATGAGGGCTGAGGTTTCGCTGTTGTCCATTTGTTGTCTGATGTCATCTGTGGCGGCGAGGAGTGCGGTCTCAGTGCTGTGGTTACGTCTGAATCCAGATTGAGAGGGGTCTAGGATGGAGTTGTCTTCTAGGAAGTGGGCGAGCTGTGCGTTGACGATCTTCTCCATGACTTTCGCTGGAAAAGGGAGGAGAGAGATCGGTCGGAAGTTTTTGAGATCGTTGGGGTCAGCCTTGGGTTTCTTGAGGAGGGGTTGGATTTCTGCGTGCTTCCAGCTGTCCGGGAAGGTGGCGGTGTTGAACGAGAGGTTGATGATCTTGCGGAGTTTGGGGGCGATGGTGGCGTCGGCTTTGTTGAATACGTGATGTGGGCACGGGTCCGTGGGAGAGCCTGAGTGGATGGAATTCATGGTTGTTAGGGTTTCGGCGTCGTCTACTTGGGTCCAGGTGGTGAGGCGGCAGGCGTGGGAGGAGTCGTCGGGGCTGGGGTCTGGCGGAGGTGCGGTGTTGAAGCTGTCGTGGATGGCTGCGATTTTCTGGTGGAAGAAGGTGGAGAGATCGTCGCAGAGTTTCTGGGAGGGAGGGACGTCGTTGACGTTGGCGTTAGGGTTGGAGAGTTCCTTCACGATGCAGAAGAGTTCTTTGCAGTCGTGGGCGTTGTTGTTGAGGCGTTCTGTGAAGTGGGCGCGCTTGGCGAGTCGGATCCGTTGTTGGTGTTCACGGTTGGCGTCCTTGAGGGTAGTAAGGTTGTCGGGTGTGCGCTCGAGGATCCATTTCTTCTTGAGTTTCTGGCAGGTGCGTTTGGAGGTGGTCAGTTCGTCAGTGAACCAGGCTGTTTTTTTCTTTTCTTGGTTGGCGGTGGGTTTGAGTGGGGCTAAGGTGTTGGCGCAGTTGAGGATCCATTGATGGAGGTTGATGGTGGCGGTGCTCGGGTCGGTGGGGTCGGGTGGTGGGTATTTGGCGAGTGTGCTGGTTAGTTGGTCTTCAGTGACTTTTCCCCAGCGGCGGTGAGGTGGTAGAGGGATGCGGTGGTGTTCGGTGTTTTTCTTGAAGGTAAAGTGGACGCAGTGATGGTCGGTCCAGTGGAGTTCAGAGGTGTGGCTGAAAGAGATGTGGTTGCTTGAGGTGAAGAGTGGGTCAAGCGTGTGTCCGGCGATGTGGGTGGGAGTGTTGACCAGTTGACGGAGTCCGAGGTTGAGGAGGTTGGTGGTCAGTGATGCGGTGTTGGCGTCGTTGTTGTTTTCCAGGTGGAAGTTTAGATCTCCCAGGAGGATGTAGTCTGGAGAGGCGAGGGCGTGGGTGCTTGCGAGGTCGGAGACGGTGTCGCTGAAGGGGGATCTTGGTCCTGGAGGGCGGTATATGAGGGTTCCTCTGAGGGTAGTGTTGGGGTCCGTGTGAATCTGGAAGTGGAGGTGTTCGGCTGTCTTGAGGGTGTCGTCCGTGTGGGTGTGGATCTTGAGGGTAGATTTGTGGGCGATGGCTATCCCTCCGCCGATTCCGTTGGTGCGATCTCTTCTGGTGATCTTGTATCCGTCAGGTATGGCGATGGCGATGTCAGGGGCTGAAGAGTCGTTCCACCAGGTTTCGGTCAGGAAGGTCATGTCTGGGGCGGTGGTGTCGAGCAAGTCCCAGAGCTCGATGGCGTGTTTTCGTGCGGAGCGTGTGTTGAGGAGGATGCAGTGCAGGTTGTTTGTTGCTGGCTTTGTTGTTCTGTTGCAGGAGAAGTTGCAGGTGCGGCAGGAAAAAGGTCCTTTGGTGTGCTTCGGGGTGGCCAGGAAGCACTCTGTGGAGGGGCCAGGGTTGAGGGCGAGGAGTTCGCTGGCCGAGTATCGGAAGCAGGAGGTGCGGGGCGTGAGGGCCAGGGGGGGGTGGCGCTGGGCGCGGTCCAGGCGCGGACGGGCGCAGACAGGCTTGCCTCTGGCATGCCTCCGGCGCGCCAGCGGCGCGGACGCGCAGCGCCAGCCATTAAGAAGGGAGGGGGGAGGGAGGAGCAGCTGGGAGGCGGGAGGCGGGAGGGAGCGGCGAATGGGGGCGCGAGGGGGGCGGGGCCGCAGGGAGGCAGCGGCAGGGAGCGGAGAGCAAGGGGGAGCGCACAAGGGGCGAAAACACGAAAAACAAGGCACAAAAAATTCGGGCACAATTTTAAAAACAGTCACAATTTGAAAACAGTCACAGAAATACACTAATGGCACAGTATACAATCGGGGAAACAGCAATCAGAGGGGCACAACGGGGGCAGATGCGCAGGGGCGAGGCGCTTGAAAACCAGTAAAAACGCACTTACAGGACGGCGAAAAGTGGCACAATCAGAAGGGGCACAACGGGGGCAGAAGCGCAAGGAGGCAAGGCGCTGAAAAATGAGAAAAACACTTACAGGACGGCGGAAAGCGGCACACGGGTCAAGTGAAGATTACTAGAGCCCACTAGACACCAGGGATGAGGCGCAGGAGGATGCCTGCGGGTGGAGGAGGGCCTCGAACACGCTAGCAGCAGCGTGGGCGGGGGTCAGAGGCAGGAGACAGCAGGTTGGTGCTGCGGACGTGGGGGGCGAGCTCTAGACCTAGAACAGGTCAGAGGTCGCTCACTCGCGACGCACAGCGCCAGCCATTAAGAAGGGAGGGGGAAGGGAGGAGCAGCTGGGAGGCGGGAGGTGGGAGGGAGCGGCGAATGGGGGCATGAGGGGGGCGAGGCCGCAGGGAGGCAGCGGCAGGGAGCGGAGAGCAAGGGGGAGCGCACAAGGGGCGAAAACACGAAAAACAAGGCACAAAAAAGTCGGGCACAATTTTAAAAACAGTCACAATTTGAAAACAGTCACAGAAATACACTAATGGCACAGTATACAATCGGGGAAACAGCAATCAGAGGGGCACAACTGGGGCAGATGCGCAGGAGGCGAGGCGCTTGAAAACCAGTAAAAACACACTTACAGGACGGCGAAAAGTGGCACAATCAGAAGGGGCACGACGGGGGCAGAAGCGCTAGGAGGCAAGGCGCTGAAAAATGAGAAAAACACTTACAGGACGGCGGAAAGCGGCACACGGGTCAAGTGAAGCTTACTGGAGCCCACTAGACACCAGGGATGAGGCGCAGGAGGATGCCTGCGGGTGGAGGAGGGCCTCGAACACGCTAGCAGCAGCGTGGGCGGGGGTCAGAGGCAGGAGACAGCAGGTTGGTGCTGCGGACATGGGGGGCGAGCTCTAGACCTAAAACAGGTCAGAGGTCGCTCACTCGCGACGCGCAGCGCCAGCCATTAAGAAGGGAGGGGGAGGGGGGAGGGAGGAGCAGCTGGGAGCCGGGAGGGAGCAGCGAATGGGGGCGCGAGGGGGGCGGGGCCGCAGGGAGGCAGCGGCAGGGAGCGGAGAGCAAGGGGGAGCGCACAAGGGGCGAAAACACGAAAAACAAGGCACAAAAAAGTCGGACACAATTTTTAAAACAGTCACAATTTGAAAACAGTCACAGAAATACACTAATGGCACAGTATACAATCGGGGAAACAGCAATCAGAGGGGCACAACGGGGGCAGATGCGCAGGAGGCGAGGCGCTTGAAAACCAGTAAAAACGCACTTACAGGACGGCGAAAAGTGGCACAATCAGAAGGGGCACGACGGGGGCAGAAGCGCAAGGAGGCAAGGCGCTGAAAAATGAGAAAAACACTTACAGGACGGCGGAAAGCGGCACACGGGTCAAGTGAAGCTTACTGGAGCCCACTAGACACCAGGGATGAGGCGCAGGAGGATGCCTGCGGGTGGAGGAGGGCCTCGAACACGCTAGCAGCAGCGTGGGTGGGGGTCAGAGGCAGGAGACAGCAGGTTGGTGCTGCGGACGTGGGGGGCGAGCTCTAGACCTAAAACAGGTCAGAGGTCGCTCCATGGTGATTGTTACCGGAGGAAGAACCATGTACAAATTTTGTCCTGAATGTGATTGACAGTTGGGAAGAGTTGAAAGAGCTTCAGAATAAAGTTGATAAAGACGAGAAAAGAACGTGGGCAAAATTGAAATGTGTACAAGAAGAAGACGATGTTTGGGTGTCGGGAGAAGGACAAGTGGTTTTACCAAATAACTTGTTGATTCAAATGACTAGATATTATCATGTTCAAGCACATGTTGAAAGAGATGCCATGATTCATACATTTAAACAGTTTTGGTTCAATTCAAAGTTTAGACAGGTTGCCGAAGCAGTTTGCCACTGTTGCATCATCTGTCAGCTGATGAACATGGGAAAGAGAGCAGTGGTCAATTTGAGCCACATTGGAAGAGCGGGATGTCCATTTCGCAGGATGCAGATGGATTTTATTGAGATGCATATGTGTGGAGGATTGAGATATATGCTGGTGATTATGCCACTGGATTGAGGCTTACCCCACACAAAGAAATGATAGCCTTAGTGTGGTGAAACTACTACTTATGGAACTGAGACCTCGTTTTGGGTTTCTGGTCTCTTTAGAATCAGTTAGAGAAAGTCACTTCAACAATGAAGTAATTAAATTAGCATGTTCAGCTTTAAACAATGAGCAGAAGTTGCATTGTAGCTACTGCCCTGAAGCAGCAAGACTTGTTGAGCAGATGAATGGTACTTTAAAGTCAAGACTTGCCAAGATGTGTGTGTCCACGAATCGGAAATGGCCATATACACTACCGCTAGTTCTAATGAGTATGAGAAACATTCCCAACAGGAAGACTGGATTGTCGCCGCATGAAATCCTCATGGCCAGAGCAATGAGGTTGCCTGCGGTTCCTGCGAATGGTCTTGTGAAAATAACAGATGATATGGTGTTGGACTACAGCAAGGGTCTGGCTGATGTGGTTCGCTCTTTCTCTCATCAGGTGGAAGCCACCACTCTGCAACCATCACAAGATCAAAGCCACAACCTGAGAGCGGGAGATTGGCTTTTGATCAGAAAACACGTGAGGAAGACTTGCTTGGAGCCTTGGTGGAAAGGCCTATACCAAGTAGTACTGGTTACTACTACAGCTGTGAAGTTTGCTGGAGTCCCGAATTGGATTCAGGCCAGCCATACTCAGAAAGTACCCTGTCCTCTGGACAATGAAGATGAGTTGTTGAGAGTACCAACAACTTCTGGACGCTCTACAGAGAAGGAGCAGGAAACGGGAGAATCAGAGACTGAATCTGAGCAGACTGAAGGTGGTTCAGGCAGTCCTGTGAGAGATGAAGTGGAAGACATACAGGAGAATAACAGCGAACCAACTGCATATGAGACAGTAGGAGAGTCTATTCAGAGGAGGGCTCTCCCAGAAGCAGATGATCTTGAAGGACAAACAGAGCAAATAACAGACCCCGAAGAAGTGGAAGGAATTGATGCGGGTCAAAGTCAAAACAATCGGACTCCTCCGACAGAAGTCGCAGGTACCTCAAGTCAAAATCCTGCAGAGCTAGAAGAAGTTGAAAGTTCAACAGTGAAAGGAGCCCTGACCAAGGGTCCACTGAAAGGAGATAAGTGCCCAAAAACACAAACCAAGAGAAAAGAAGCAATTACAGTGACAATGATTGAAGAGGAAGTCGACACAACAAGAAAAGAAGATTTGAGTGATGGAGAGTTAAATGGAGATCGAAGATTTAAAAGAAAACTAACTGCAAACAGAAGGTATGTTGGTCCTGTATGGGTGTGCACACCGACAAGTGAATGACAAAGTGATTTTTTGTCTTTTTGTTTTGACCGGGAAATTCCAGGTCAATATTTTGGCACGTGAAGAAGATCAATGAACTGTAATTTGTAAAAGTTGTGAAACGAAGAAGTAAAAAGAGATAATCGAAGATAACCAGAAGAGACATTTTGAATGAACTGATTTGACAAGCTGCTAAAGCGAATGTGCCGATTTTGACGAGTTACCTATTTTGCATGAAAGTCCTGGAAAAGAGACTAAACGCTGTAAATAGTTTGCAAAAGGAGATTTTGTTTTGCTGCATAGATATAATTTCTGGGTATTTTCTATTTTCTAATTCCTTACAGACCATGAGTAACCCTAACAAGCTGATTAGAGGGAATAGATATTGCAAATACATAGGTATTGGCTAAGCGATTGTGTGCTTGATAGTAAACTTGATATTGATTGTGAGTGTGAGTCTTATTGAGAAGACTATGGCTAATAATGCTACTGCTTTAGAGACGACTACTACACTCACAGAATTAGAGAAGTTTAAGAGGGACGAGAGATATTTACATTGCAATAACGCACACGGAGATCTTTCTTCTAATGTCTTCTATCGCTTATTAGATGAATATGTTGAGACGATGAATGCGAGAGAGTGTTATGTATGCACGCAAATTCCTTCATCAGTAGAGGAAGGGGTTTCTTATTATAGTCTGCCACTAGCATACGGGATTAGTTATAGTCCTTTACTAACAAGATTCTATAACCAGGAGTATAGTCAGTATTTATTTTTGAATCATGATGTGGTGTTTTCATTTGTTCCTATAATTAAGTATTGGAGTAGGGTAGCTAAAGAAAATAACATAGAACTAGTGAGAGGTTTCTTTGAGTTTACATTGACATTTGGCACGCCTTACGCCCACCGCAACAACTTGACATGCTTACTAACACCTGTAGAAAAGAGCTTCTTGGATCAGACTGATGACAGGAGAAAGGCACTCAAGGAGAAGTCAGAAAAGGGTTTAAAGAAAAGGACATTTAAAATGACTATGCATTTAGTGAAATCAAAACACAAGGGAAAATAGCTTTAGATGCACAACAAGTAGGGAAGCTTTGTGTATAAAGGCCTAAATCTAGAACTAACACATTGTTTGTGGGAAAGAGTGAATGTAGACATGTGTTCCTTTTTCAGAGTAAATGGACTTTTATATTGAATGGACAAGACCCAGCAATTGCAGGGGGTTATTACATCTGGGGACCAAATGCGTACTACCGTATTCCAAGAGGATGGTATGGCACGTGTTACTTGGGGATAGACTTCCCAAAGATTTATCAACTTGAGAGCCTGCAAGGGTTATATTGTGCTAGATCTAAGAGAGAATCTTATTATGGCGTGGTTAGAGATATATTTGGAGCAATGATTCCCTTAGTGGAAGTTATTTTGAATTCAATGAAAATTCGAAAGTTGTCTACATTGTGGATAACATGTTAACTAGTTTTTCAGGAGCCGTGATCCTAATGGATACAGAACTGGCTGCAGTAAGATCTATGACTCTTCAGAACGGCCTTGCATTAGACATCCTTTTAGAAAAGGAGGGCAGAGTTTGCAAATTGGTGAAATCACAACATTGTTGACATTCATCCCTAACAATAGTAAAGAACTTAGAAGCCTTATTAACACTTTAACTAATAGTAGCTCTGATTTGATCGACTTGAAAGAGCCTGGAGTTTGGGAAAAGGTTAGCAAAGGTTTTGCTTCTGTGGGAAATTGGCTGGGCAACCTAGGGAAAGGTATCATTTTGAAAATAATACAGATAATATTGATTATTGTGATTTGCATATTTGGAGAATGGGGAACTTATAGATTGTATCATGTGGTTAAAATGAAGAAGTTGAAAAATGATCAGAGGAGGGAAGAAATTAAACTGGAAAAAATTTGAAGAAAAAATTGTTATAGGGAATAAAAATGTTAAGTGAACAAAAATCTTGTATGGAATGATGTATAGTGTGTTGACATATTTAGTCATCAGAAGAGGGATTGTGAGAGCTGAATTAACTACTATTGAGTTAGCTTTTATTATGGGTTAAGAATTTGCATGGAATTAGGCTAATGTAGAAATTAATGTGTGATTTTGAAAATGTGCCCACTTGAATGGTGGCCTTTAAATCCCTAATTCTTTAGTTAATGCAAATTATTATTAGTTATTGTGCACATGTAGAGAAAAATGTATTAATATGTCACATTAATGGGTTCATGATATGTATTTATTTTATTAGCTTAAGGCCTCAAGTTGGCAAGGTTTGGGCCTACGTTGAAGAACCTCATATCAGCTGCATTGTTTAATAACTGTTCGAAAATGCCTAGAAAATCAATGCTCCATTGTTCACGCTGAGTTGACCAAACAATTTGCAGATGTCTTTAACTTTCCCATGAGAACTGCTTGTAGAATCATGTTGTTCTAGAAAAGATACAAATGTCAACTTGAGGCGTGATATTGAAATGTTCCCAGAAATCAACAATGGATGTACTGACTAGAGTACGGATTGCAGCAAAGAAGATACCTGACGAGCCTGATGATGGGAACAGGAGAAGAGGAGCCATTCATCGACACGTGAAAGACAGTTTAGTTATATCTTAGACTTGGGTTTTAGTTTCCATTGGATCAACTGTAGATGTACGATTTTCTGACCAATGACGACGTCGGAAGATGCTTAGGAAATTCTGACTTAGCTTGACTGCAGAGAGAGTTCCATGACATTTTGTTAGCCATTAGCCACTTTGGCATTATCTTCCCAATTCTTTTTGTTAGCACACTGTCTTGTTCTGTTCGAGGAAGCTGAGCAGTTCCCGATGATTTTGTTTATAACCATCCTCGTAGAGTAAATCTGTGCTAATGCTGATTCTTTAGCTTGCCAAATTTATGTGGTTCAGATAGATTAGAGCCCGCCATGTCTGAGCCATTCCTTTCACTGCCTGTTGCCCATCGAAGTCGAAAACTGAAAGCATTTTCTACTGAGGATACTGCAGTAAATGAGGGGACTAGGGAGCTTCATAACAAATAACTCTCCCAATATGGTCACCAGAGGAAAAAGAGCCTAAATGTGGCACAAATATCACTCAAATGTTGCCCAAGAATAGCCCAGTGGCAGAAGTGTGCAAAACACTTAGGCCCATATTTATACTTTTCTAGCTCCGCATTTGCGTCATTTTTTGATGCAAAAGCGGCGCAAACATACAAAATTCAATTATATTTTGTAAGTTTGCACAACTTTTGCGTCTAAAAATGACGCAAATGCGGCGCTAGAAAAGTATAAATATGGGCTTTACTTTCTTTGTTTATTGCAGTTTTATATAGCACAGACTTGACCTGAAAGTACTGGAGTTCTTTACATGAGCACCAGTTACATTACACAAGGACACATTAATTTTGGTTTTCGACATGGGGAGATTAAGGCCCTCATTACGAGTTTGGTCGTACCTGGACTGCCATGTTGGACAGTGGCGGTAGTACCACTGACGGCCCGGCGGTGAAGACCGCCAAATTATGACCATGGCGGTCTTCCCAACAGTTTACAGCCAAAACACCACCAGTGCGGTCAGGCCGCCGCTGGGGCGGTAGGCATCTTCAGACCAGCGGGGACCATGTTGCTGCCAGACATAATATGATGCTGCACACCGCTAGGGTTTCTACCACGGTCGCACTGCCACCAAAACCCTGGCGGAAAACAACTCTATAAAAGGAAACACCCACCTTCTGGAAAACATTGCTGCCCGGAACCACCATGGAACCTGAACTCAAAGCCCTCCCACTGCTCCTGCTAGTACAACGACTCCGGAACCAGCAACGGCGAAGAAGACAGGAACTGTAAGAATACACACCCTGCACACACTGGAGGAAAAGGTATTAGTACACACACACACACAACACACACAGCCGGGATGCCTTGTAACGGACTGACACACACCTAACCACACCCCCATCCGAACACACTCACACACCTACATACACACACGTGCACACCTACTACACGCACACAAACTGTACACAGCACTGCCAACACACACGTGCCAAACACACACCAACCCATACACACATAGCACTGCCACTATAAAACACAATCATACACAACACCACTGACTCACACAACCATATAACAACCGCTACTACACATACGCTTTGCCAACCACTCACACTGAATACCTCCACATGGCAACACATACATACAACAACACGTAACAACACCACACAACCAAAAAACACCATCACACAGCCATAAAATGATCTCTTTGTCACACCATGCCCACACCACACACAATGCATGGGACGTAGCCAACACCACACATACTCATGCACACACAACAACCATTCAAGGGCACACCAACATTACACATGCCAACACAAACTATACATAATTTGGCAACACACATGCATGGAACAAACGTAGACTTATCCAACACACAAAACACAGCAGTGACATCAGGACCTATGGCAGGCCCACACACACACATACAGGCCAGGCACAACAGCTCGCACAACCAACACACACACACACACACACACACACACACAAGTCACACAAACACAAACCAAAGCCCACAAACACTAAAGACCCATGTGGAAAGAAAAGCAGGACAAGCATCTTACCATTGAAGCCAACAACAGGTTGGCCCAGATATTTTAATATGCCATAAATAAATCTATTAACTATGTACATATATACATAAGCCATTGGCCAGTCCAAAGTATCAGGTGCCCGAGGCACAAATGGCACCTACCAGTGCCCCTACTTAACTCCTGATTGCAAAATGACCTCCACAGGGTAGGGGCATCAAGGGGGCAGGCAGGCACCTCAGAGAGCGGGGGTTGGGTTTGGGCTTGGGAGGGGGGTCCTTGGGCTTTGGAGGAGATCCTTGGGCATGGGCTTGGGAGGGGCAGGGCAGGACTTGGAGGTGGAAGGGCTAGACTTGGGGAGGGACACAGGGCACTTGAGGGTCTCACAGAGTGGGGGAGGGGTAGGGAATAGGAAATCTCTGAGAGGAACACCTTTCTACACACACAGAGGTGGCCATGGCAAAACGGTTTGCGAGTGGAGGGAGAGGGAATGGTTGTCAGACGTATTGGTCTGGATAAAATGGGTGCAGGTGTGTGGGTGGAATGTTTGTGGGTGCTGGGTGTATGTTGGGTGGGTGAGTGCGGGCGTTTAGGTGTTTTGGGAGGAGTGGGGAGGAGGTGCTGGGCGATGCCGTGGAGGATGGGTGACTGTTTGTTGGGGTGGTGTCTGCAGGTATGGTACATGTGCTGCATGTGGGGCTGTCGGTGGTTGTGGTTGGCGCGGATGTGGTGACTGGAGTAGATGTGTGTGGGTCTGCTATTGTGCTGACTGTGGGTAAGATAGGACTGGTGGCTGGATCCATGAATGATGGTGTGGTGATTGCAGGTGTGTCTGGTGTAGTGTCTGTGAAGGAGGGGGTGGCGGGGAGTCAATTCATGGAGTGGATGTTGGTGTGTCTGCAGGTGGGTATTGCTTGTGTGCATGCCGGTGGTGGGTCTTGTGGTACTTGTATTTGTCCGCGTTACCCTTGTCTGTTGAGGTGGAAGCATGCCTGTGTGTACATGAGCTTTGGATGGGTATGGGGAGAGGGGATTGGGAAGAGGTAGTTGGAGGGGGGACGGGAGACAAAGGGAGACTGGCTGCTGTCAGAGAGGAGGCCAGAGCCTGAAAGGATCTCTGTAGGCCAGCCATGGCACTGTGAATGCCCTCCAAGAACGTATTGCTCAGTTGTACTTGAGCTGCCAGTCCCTGGATGGCATTCACAATGGTTGACTGATCCACAGAGATGGACCGCACAAGGTCAATAGCCTCTTCACTGAGGGCAGCAGGGATGACTGGGGCAGGGGCAGAGGAGCCTGTGGTGAAGGAGACACCGACCCTCCTGGGTGAGCCGGCACGTGCAACTGGGTGGGGAGCTCCAGGGAGGGAGGTGGTAGTAAGGGCGGTGGCAGACAAAGATGGTGCTGTGGTGGTCCCAGATGGGTCTGTCACCAACAGGGAGTGTCCACAGAAGGATTCTGAAGATGAGGTGTTGGATTCGGTCTCCCCCGTTGCACTCCCCTCGTCCTCTGTCCCACTGGGTCCCTCGGTGCCACTTTCCTGGGTCCTGTTGGCTACTGCTTCCCCACTCGTGTGTGCCCCTGCTCCTTCACCAGATGATGCTGATGCACACAATGAGAGAGAGCGAGGGAGGGGGCAAAATGGTTAACAAACACCTCCCATTTACACAGCTAAACATGTACATCTGTCACAATACATATCATGGCAACGCAATCTGATTTGCAAAGACACATTACCTACATCCCCAGCTAGGCCTCTGCAGTCTTCCGGGTCAACCGCCTCAGGTCCTCCCATCGCTTGTGACAATGGGTACTCTGCCGGCTATGGACCCCCAGGGTCCGCACTTGCTTGGAGATGGCACACCAGATCCCCTTCTTCTGATGGGCATTGACCTGCGTGGGTGACACAGACAGAAGGAGAAAGTCATGCACACTGCCACCATACCAACAGCAGTGCACTATTAACAGCAGACACATCAAATGTCCACACATTCCAACCTCACGGTTCACACGCCTAAACTTCATGCCCCCTGCATTCATGTACCCCCTGACCGGTACACATATACCATTAACTATCACACACACCCCTATCACACATGACTATGGCATTGGGCTCACCTGCTCCTCTGGTGCTCCATACAGCTGTCCATTCAGGGGTAGGATCACTTCTACCAGCTTCTCCGGCTCTTCTTGCATGAAGGCAGTGGCCCTATCACCTGCAGGACGTGATATGATGGCTCCCAGAAACAGTAAACAGCAGCTCAAATTGTGGAGGTCTTGCTTGCTAGAGTGTCAGGAGTCAAGTAAGCAAGGTGGCAGGAAATGTTGGTCATGGCTGCTGCATACAGCAGCTGTTCTCCGACGGCGGCGATCGCCAATGGCCCCAGCCCCCCATAGGCAGCAATGTTACCGAATGAGAAGTTGCAGGGTGCTTGTGAACACCTACCACCATGATGAGATACACCGGCGGACTTAGGTCACTTCTAGCTGTCCAGTGCTGCAGGACAGGCGGCTACCATTTTATGCAGATATCATGCCTTGAACCAGGAAAAGAAGTGCGCCATACACCTTTTTTGACAGAATGAACAGTAGACCCCAGTTGTGCCATCATGGTTTGGCACATACATGTGACTTGCATTACACTGTGATCTTATGTGGCTGGTTGTCTATGGACCAGCATGTCCAGATACTCGTCGCCTGATTGGTGCTGTCACCGTATTGGTCTATGGAATGACTACATACATGCTCAGGGGAGGACAGGTCAGTGTTCCACTTATGGACCATGACACATTTGATGTATGTATAAACTATTGATCAGGGGCAGCAATGTGCATTAAGGGTGGAGTCCATACCGCTTCAGCATGCCCTATATGGTATGTGTTAGCAGTATGCGGAATGTCTACAGTGTTAGGTGTGTGCTATTTTGATATGTTAGGCAAGCATGTGTGGTGTGCATATTACATTGTAGAATCTCTCCTCTCCATCCTAGATAACCTGTCATTAGGCTATTGAGACATACACCAATGTAACGTCTGGTAGTGGACCTTGCAACCCTGGAGGAGAGGTAAGAGGTATATAATACAGACCTATCATCTGATTCGTCAGACCATCATGGATCTATGTACCCAGTTGGAGCCAGATCTATTGCTGCCATACTTAAACACCTGGACAGCTACATCAGGTTCCCCCAAAGAGGGGATTTGGCCTATGTGAAGACAGACTTCTATGATGTGGGACACATCCCTCATGTGATAGGGGCCATAGATGGCACACATATACTCTTGATCCCTCCCAGTGCCACTGAACAGGTGTTTAGGAACTGGAAAAACTACCACTCCATCAGTGTTCAGGTGGTGTGTGTGGTAGACCAGTACATCTCCCAAGTGACTGAAAAATGTCCTGGATCTGGGCATGACTCCTGCATTCTGAAGAACAGCAATGTCCCACACATTATGTCATGTCTACAAAGGGAGAAGGCCTGGCTCATTTGTATGTATACATTTTGATGTGTGTCCCTGTTATGGCACCTGTCATCAAAATGTTCCCTGTGGCTGTACCTATCCTGTAACTGGTCCTATCTCTGTGTACACAGGTGACTCTGGCTATCCTAACCTTCCTTGGCTGTTAACACCAGTGAGGTATCCTGCCACTGAAGGGGAACTCTGTTTCAGTGAGGCCAATGACAGGATGAGGGGTGTAATAGAAAGGACATTTGCCCTCCTAAAGGTGAGATTCAGGTTCCTGCATGTCTCTGGAGGTACCCTTCTCTACAGTCTCCAAAAGGTATGCCAGATCATAGTTGCCTGCTGCATGCTCCACAATCTAGCCCAGAGACATCAGATATCCTTACCAGCTGATGAGGAGGAGGCAGCTGAACCAGTGGCTGGTGATGCAGAAATGGATGAGGAGGCAGATGAAGAATGTGCAGCTGACTCCAACGCTGAGCTCATCAATCAGTACTTCCAGTAACATACAGTTATGTTGTCTGTGTATTGACATGTCTAGTATTTCAACATACATTGGTATTGCTGGTCCTCCTGACTTGGGAATATCAGTGGTGGTGTAATGTATTCCTATCTCTATGTGCGTGTTGTGCGAGGTGACTGACTGCATGTAAGGTGCTGTGTTGAAATGTCTCATCTCTAACATGTGTACTCTATGCAGGTTGAAAGAATCACATCTCCTTTGGACAGGCCTGTATTGTGCTATGTGTCCTGCATTCTCCTGTACTCATGTTATTCCAGTGACTGACTGTGCACTCTTCACCTTTGTCACTCCTACCTATTGCTTGAGCTATTTATTTTCAGTATCCTTAGATAACCGTTCACTGAGTGGTGTTTTGCACATGAGAGGTGCCATCTACAGTGTTTTGTGATGGATGTCCAGCGACTAGTGATGTAGAATTGTAATCGGTTGTGCCCTGTTTAGTTGCCTACTACATGGGCACGTCAACTATGGACTACATATGTGCTTTGGGTAGCATCATGGCTACTATCCTGATGGTAGACTCTGTCATGGCCTTTTTGAGGGTAGGATAAGTGAATTTACTCTGGTGTGTGGCAAGACTAGTGACTCCCTTACATCTGCCATAGCACATATCTGTCCTACTGTGTCTGCTGCAGAGGAAGACTCCCTCTGCTGTCCATTTTACTGCCTGTTGGATTGTGGCCCTTACCACATTGAACATTAGGTAAATATACAATTGTATCTGTACAAATAAAGACACATATGCGGTAGCTGTGATACATAGTGTTTATTGTGAATGGAGTGGCAAACAGGTGAGGAGTGGGGTCATGGTAGATGAAATCCTCAGTGCAGGTGGCACAGCTGTAGGTAGCACAGGTCCAGTGTCCATGGGCCATAGGAAAATGGAGTAATGTCATTGAACAGTCAACAGGGTGTCTCAGTGGCACACAAGGGAGAGTAATCAGGAGAGGGTCACTTCCTGACAGTGGGTTTGGTCTTGGCATCCGCTCCAGCAGGATGTCTGGGTGGACATCCACGTTCGCAGGGGGGTTCTTCAGTCTACAGAGGGAGGGGTGCCTGAGGCCTCTGGTTCCCCTGGCAGGGCCTCCAATCCACTAGCAGCTGCAGATGTAGAAGGTTCAGGTGTGATGTGGCTAGTGGAAGGGGCCTGCTGGTGGGTGGAGGAAGCCCTCATGATGGTCGTGAGGTCCCTGAGCACCCCTGCAATAGAGGCCATGGTAGCATTGTGGGCCTGCCACTGCTGCATGACCTCCTGGTGGTATTCCCTCTGCAGCCTCTGGTTTTCCCCCAACATGGATGTGATCTGGCCCATCCTATCCTAGAATAGTTGATATGTTCACTGGACTTGGGAGATGGCTTCCAGGCCAGATGCCCCCCTTGGCTGCCCTGTTCTCTGGCCCACAGGTTCCCTCCCATATCCACTGCCCCCATGTGCCTGTGCCCCTGGCACAGTGTTCCCACTCTCAGTTTCACCAGGACCTTCATTGTCTTGAGTGTGAGAGGTAGACTCAGGTCCCTGTACTGTGGGGCACACAATACATTGAACAGTCCTTGGGGCACAGGTTTAGGGACGAAGGGTTGGCTGAGATGCTGTTGCCACCGGGGTTGATGTGGGCAGGGTGAGGCAAGGAGTGATAGACTGAACAGGGGTTGCAGATGGGCCAGGTAGGACATCACTGTCCAGACATCCAGCGGCGTTGTCCTCACTGGGGCCTTCATCCTGAGGAGGGCTGGCAGTCTTTGGCAACCTCTCTGTGGTAGCTGCGGCAGGGGTAACTGTGTATGGAGTGAGAGAGAGTTAAATGTTGTAGGTGTGTATGGTTGACTGTTAGTCTGATGCATACAGTGGCTTGTCTTGATTTCCAGCAATGGCATTGACAGGTGCAGCAGAGCTAACACTGTTTGTGGATGGTGGATTGTGACATGTGTACCATGCTCCTTAGGGTTGTTGTGAATCAGGCTTGGCCACTTTAGCTTAGTGGGTGGGTTCTGTTCCTGTGTGATGGTTCACATGAGAGGTTTGCCCTGTTAGCTGGTGGGCATTCTGGCTTGGTATATGTGAGTGGGAATGGCTGTACATTGCAGCATGGTGCCCAAATGGGAGGGGGGTATGTGTATAGGCAAGGTTGTTTGTCCTGTCTGTTCCTGCTGTGCATGAAGTATACCTTCTTACTTTCAAGGCCAGGATTAGTCCTTTTCAGGGCAGTAGACCTGGATTTGTGGCCCTTAGGATTGGTGACAGTGTTGTGTCTGTGTTTGGGCAAGTTTGGCATTGTGTAGTGCCATTCCATTGCTGTCATTGCCATGTTGTGGTCCTCAGTCGAAGCATCCAGTTGTTGTAGCTAGCGTAATAGTCATACATGCAAGAGGTGTGATGTGACATGCCCATTGCAGGTTTTGATGAGGATACACTAGTGCATTGTGGGAGTCGTAGTGATTGTACTTGGCAGTGCTATCTGTGCACATGGAAGGGAGTGTGTGGGCATTGGGGGTGGGTGGTGGTGTGGCACACAGGAGAGGGGCATTAAGTGACTGGGTTGGGGGTGTCGTGGGAAATGTAGTGAATTGGGGAGTGTTTGGGTTGTGAGGAAGCATGCTGAACAGGACGAATTAGTGCCATGGGAGTGTTAGTTACTCACCAGAGTCCAGTCCTCCAGGTGTTCCGGTCAGGCCCTCTGGATGCAGAATGTCCAAGACCTTCTCCTCTCAAGATGTGAACTCTGGGGGAGGAGGTTCCGGCCCACCGCCAATCTTCTTTCATCGACCATGACCCTCAACTCCTTGTCAGTGAAGTGTGGGTGCGTTTGACGGAACATGGTGGTTGTGTTGTGGGTGGGGGTGTGTGTTGTGTGTGTAGGGTGCAGTATAGTGTGCTTGGTGGGGTTGGAGTATTTGGTTGTGAGTGCTGGTAGGTTGTTGTGTTTGTGTGTAGTTGTTATGTGTGTATAGTGTAGGTGGTGCAGTTGTGTGGCGTGTGATGAGTGTGAAGTGTATATGTGCCTCTTGTGTGTAGGTGTTACGTTTGTGATTGTGGCTGCTCTTGTTTCTCGTTCTGTGATTTTAGTCGCAAGTGCTTGTGGGTTGTGGGTGTGTGTGTTATATAGTGCTGTGTATGGGTGTGTCTGGTGTGTGTCAGGTGTGGGGTCTTCAAACCGTGGTGTTGTGTTCTGACAGGAGTATGTTCAGTCCACAGTGGGTCAGACAGCCATTGGTTTTCCACCAGGGAAGTACTGGTGTGCTGATTTGTGAATCATAATATGGTGGGCGAAATGTTGTTGGTGTGGTGGTGCTGGAACCTCATCTTTCCCACCTGCCTGTGTCCTGGCAGTGTCGGATTTGTGGTTTCTTGGCTGTCTTCATTCTGGCCTCTTAATACGGTGGGTGGGATACCGTCAACCCTGGCGGTCTTTTTTTGTCGCCTGCAACCGCGGCGGTTTTGCCTAAAGACCGCCAAACTCATCATGAGGGCTTAAGTGATTTGCCCAGAATCACAGGATGTCGAGCTGATGCTGAAACCTGAACCTGGTTCCCAGTTGCAAAGTCTGCAGCTCTGGCCAAAATTCCACATCCTCTCCCGTAAGTGAAACATATATTGAAGTGCTCGACTGGATAAAAAAAACATAAAGATAGCAAATAATTTAAAAGTGCTTTGTTAGTATTTGGGAACTCAGACAAAATGTCCTCATTTTAGTTTTTTAGAGCACTAACCTTAATGTCTATGGAAATAAGACACTCTCATTTTTATTATTTCTAAAGGAAATGCTTTAGGTATTACAATTTTGATTACATCAAGAAGATGCCAGGCATGCCACACTTTTGTAATAAATATAGAATGTTAGCAATCTAGTTGTTCATTACAATACTATCGTGTGACAGAGGTTAGGGGCACAAACTCAGATAACTGAGGGCATGGAGGCGGGTACTGAGGCAACAAGTTGACCACCATGGGCAGGCAGGAGGGGCAGTGGCGCCACCCCGACCATGGAGGGCAGGTGAAAGGGTCAGGGGCAACAAACCAACCATGCAGGATAGGCAAGAGAGACTGTGGCAATATAATAGACCACTGAGGGCAGAAGGAAGGGGCACTGGCAGTACAACCATACATGGCAACAGACCCGATTCAGACTGGAGACTCCTGATGTTTTTAAGTCAAAAAGGGCTTTATTTTATGTGTTCCACTCTAAAATGTCCTCTTTTTCAATGTAAGTCAAGTTCAAGATGTTGGTAAGTATGGTACATTGGATCACAGAGGGAAGATGGAATGGGGTCAGGACATGGACTTGGATAACAGGGGGCAGGAGGGAAATGGGCAGGGTCACAAAACTGACATTACAGGGCAGGTGTCAGGGATTGCAGCAGCACAATACACCACACGAGGCAAGCAGGACTGCGGTGCATGGAAAGCAATAGGGAGGGGACAGGGCCATGCACATGGACATCAGAGAGCAGAGGGGATGGAGGGAAGGGCAGGAAGCTGCCCATACCAGGTAGACAGAGGGACAGTTGTAGCATAGTGGACTATGAAGGGCAGGAGGGAGGAGACAAAGGCATGACAACAGACCAGACAAGGCAGGAGGGAGGGTATAGGGGCCGACACATGGTAAAAGGAGGGATGGGGTAATGAGGCAGGAGTAGCAAGCTGACCATGGAGGGAAGGTGGGTTGGACATTGGAAGCACAACGCACCTTGGAGGGCAACAGTGAGACTATAATGGCATACACGCAGTCAACAGAGGGAAGGTAGAAGGGTTCAGTGGCAGCAAGCAGACCACACAGGGCAGATGGGTGGGGCTCTGGCAGCTCAGAAGACCATGAATGGCAAGCGACAGGGGTAGTTGCAGCACAACAGACATGGTGGGTAAGAGGGAGTGGGAAGGGGCATGCACAAAGGACCATGGGGGACAGAAGGGTGGGGGTAGGGGCTGGACATAGACAAGAGAGGGCAGGCGAAGTGGCTTCCCAACAGACCACGCAGGGTAGGCAGGAGGAGCAGTTGTCACACAACAGAGCATGGAGGGCAGAAGGGAGTGGCAGCAAAATGGATCATGGAGGAGAGGAAGAAGGGGCTAGAGGCATGGAACACGGACCGGCAGGGTAGTGGTAGCAGGGACAGGCAGCAGCCTTTTGACCATGCTAGGAAGGTGGGAGGAGCAGTGGCAGCTCAACAGAACACTCAGAATAGATGGGAAGAGCAGTGGCAGGTCTAGGTAATATGGTGGGCAAAAAGGAGTGAGCAGGAGCATTCACACAGACATCAGAGGGCCAGGGAAGGAGGGTAGGGACAGCAAGCTAAGTACAGAGGGCAATGATGGGGCATAGAATTGGGCAATAAAGGACAGGAGGAGTGGGCAGGGACATCAAGCTAAATGCAGGACAGTAGGGCCAGGATTAGTCCTTTTCAGGGCAGTAGGCCTGGATTTGTGGCCCTTAGGATTGGTGACAGTGCTGTGTCTGTGTTTGGGCAAGTTTGGCATTGTGTAGTGCCATTCCATTGCTGTCATTGCCATGTAGTGGTCCTCAGTCGAAGCATCAAGTTGTTGTAGCTAGCGCAATAGTCATACATGCAAGAGGTGTGATGTGACATGCCCATTGCAGGTTTTGATGAGGATGCACTAGTGCATTGTGGGAGTCATAGTGATTGTACTTGGCAATGCTATCTGTGCACATGGAAGGGAGTGTGTGGGCATTGGGGTGGGTGGTGGTTTGACATCCAGGAGAGGGGCATTAGGTGACTGGGTTGGGGGTGCCGTGGGAGATGGAGTGAATTGGGGAGTGTTTGGGTTGTGAGGAAGCATGCTCGACAGGACGAATTAGTGCCATGGGAGTGTTAGTTACTCGCCAGAGTCCAGTCCTCCAGGTGTTCCAGTCAGGCCCTCTGGATGCAGAATGTCCAAGACCTCCTCCTCTCAAGATGTGAACTCTGGGGGAGGAGGTACCGGCCCACCGCCAATCTTCTTTCATCGACCATGACCCTCAACTCCTTGTCAGTGAAGTGTGGGTGCGTTTGACGGAACATGGTGGTTGTGTTGTGGATGGGGGTGGGTGTTGTGTGTGTAGGGTGCAGTATAGTGTGCTTGGTGGGGTTTGGAGTATTTGGGTGAGAGTGCTAGTAGGTTGTTGTGTTTGTGTGTAGTTGTTATGTGTGTATAGTGTAGGTGATGCAGTTGTGTGGCGTGTGATGAGTGTGAAGTGTATATGTGCCTCGTGTGTAGATGTTACGTTTGTGATTGTGGCTGCTCTCGTCTCTCGTTCTGTGATTTTAGTCGCAAGTGCTTGTGGGTTGTGGGTTTGTGTGTTATATAGTGCTGTGTGTGGGTGTGTCTGGTGTGTGTCAGGTGTGGGGTCTTTGAACCGTGGTGTTGTGTTCTGACAGGAGTATATTCATTCCACGGTGGGTCGGACAGCCATTGGTTTTCCACCAGGGAAGGACCGGTGTGCTGATTTGTGAATCATAATATGGTGGGCGAAATATTGTTGGTGTGGTGGTGCTGGAACCTCATCTTTCCCGCCTGCCTGTGTCCTGGCGGTGTCGTATTTGTGGTTTCTTGGCTGTCTTCATTCTGGCCTCTTAATACGGTGGGTGGGATACCGTCAATCCTGGTGGTCTTTTTTTGTCGCCTGCAACCGCGGAGGTCTTGCCTAAAGACCGCCAAACTCATAATGAGGGCTTAAGTGATTTGCCCAGAACCACAGGATGTCGAGCTGATGCTGAAACCTGAACCTGGTTCCCAGTTGCAAAGTCTGCAGCTCTGACCAAAATTCCACATCCTTTCCCGTAAGTGAAACATATATTGAAGTGATCATCTGGATAAAAAAACCATAAAGATAGCAAATAATTTAAAAGTGCTTTGTTAGTATTTGGGAACTCAGACAAAATGTCCTCATTTTAGTTTTTTAGAGCAGTAACCTTAATGTCTATGGAAATAAGACCCTCTCATTTTTATTATTTCTAAAGGAAATGCTTTAGGTATTACAGTTTTGATTACATCAAGAAGATGCCAGGCATGCCACACTTTTGTAATAAATATAGAATGATAGCAATCTAGTTGTTCATTACAATACTATCGTGTGGCAGAGGTTAGGGGCACAAACTCAGATAAGTGAGGGCATGGAGGCGGGTAAGGAGGCAACAAGTTGACCACCATGGGCAGGCAGGAGGGGCAGTGGCACCACCCCGACCATGGAGGGCAGGTGAAAGGGGCAGGGGCAACAAACCAACCATGCAGGATAGGCAAGAGAGGCTGTGGCAATATAATAGACCACTGAGGGCAGAAGGAAGGGGCAGTGGCAATACAACCATACATGCCTACAGACCCGATTCAGACTGGAGACTCCTGATGTTTTTAAGTCAAAAAGGGCTTTATTTTATGTGTTCCACTCTAAAATGTCCTCTTTTTCAATGTAAGTCAAGTTCAAGATGTTGGTAAGTATGGTACATTGGATCACAGAGGGAAGATGGAATGGGGTCAGGACATGGACTTGGATAACGGGGGGAAGGAGGGAAATGGGCAGGGTCACAAAACTGACATTACAGGGCAGGTGTCAGGGATTGCAGCAGCCCAATACACCACACGAGGCAAGCAGGACTGCAGTGCATGGAAAGCAATAGGGAGGGGACAGGGCCATGCACATGGACATCAGAGAGCAGAGGGGATGGAGGGAAGGGCAGCAAGCTGACCATACCAGGCAGACAGAGGGACAGTTGTAGCATAGCGGACTATGAAGGGCAGGAGGGAGGAGACAAAGGCATGACAACAGACCAGACAAGGCAGGAGGGAGGGTATAGGGGCCGACACATGGAAAAAGGAGGGATGGGGTAATGAGGCAGGAGTAGCAAGCTGACCATGGAGGGAAGGTGGGTTGGACATTGGAAGCACAACGCATCTTGGAGGGCAACAGTGAGACTATAATGGCATACACGCAGTCAACAGAGGGAAGGTAGAAGGGGTCAGTGGCAGCAAGCAGACCACACAGGGCAGATGGGAGGGGCTCTGGCAGCACAGAAGACCATGAATGGCAAGCGACAGGGGTAGTTGCAGCACAACAGCCATGGTGGGCAAGAGGGAGTGGGAAGGGGCATGCACAAAGGACCATGGGGGACAGAAGGGAGGGGGTAGGGGCTGGACATAGACAAGAGAGGGCAGGCGAAGTGGCTTCCCAACAGACCATGCAGGGTAGGCAGGAGGAGCAGTTGTCACACAACAGAGCATGGAGGGCAGAAGGGAGTGGCAGCAAAATGGATCATGGAGGAGAGGAAGAAGAGGCTAGAGGCATGGAACAGGGACAGACAGGGTAGTGGTTGCAGGGACAGGCAGCAGGCTTTTGACCATGCTAGGAAGGTGGGAGGAGCAGTGGCAGCTCAACAGAACACTCAGAATAGATGGGAAGAGCAGTGGCAGGTCTAGGTAATATGGTGGGCAAACAGGAGTGAGCAGGAGCATTCACACAGACTTCAGAGGGCAAGGGAAGGAAGGTAGGGACAGCAAGCTAAGTACAGAGGGCAATGATGGGGCATAGAATTGGGCAATAAAGGACGGGAGGAGTGGGCAGGGCCATCAAGCTAAATGCAGGACAGTAGGGCCAGGATTAGTCCTTTTCAGGGCAGTAGGCCTGGATTTGTGGCCCTTAGGATTGGTGACAGTGCTGTGTCTGTGTTTGGGCAAGTTTGGCATTGTGTAGTGCCATTCCATTGCTGTCATTGCCATGTAGTGGTCCTCAGTCGAAGCATCCAGTTGTTGTAGCTAGCGCAATAGTCATACATGCAAGAGGTGTGATGTGACATGCCCATTGCAGGTTTTGATGAGGATGCACTAGTGCATTGTGGGAGTCGTAGTGATTGTACTTGGCAGTGCTATCTGTGCACATGGAAGGGAGTGTGTGGGCATTGGGGTGGGTGGTGGTGTGGCATACAAGAGAGGGGCATTAGGTGACTGGGTTGGGGGTGTCATGGGAGATCGAGTGAATTGGGGAGTGTTTGGGTTGTGAGGAAGCATGCTGGACAGGACGAATTAGTGCCATGGGAGTGTTAGTTACTCGCCAGAGTCCAGTCCTCCAGGTGTTCCAGTCAGGCCCTCTGGATGCAGAATGTCCAAGACCTTCTCCTCTCAAGATGTGAACTCCTGGGGAGGAGGTTCCGGCCCACCGCCAATCTTCTTTCATCGACCATGACCCTCAACTCCTTGTCAGTGAAGTGTGGGTGCGTTTGACGGAACATGGTGGTTGTGTTGTGGGTGGGGGTGGGTGTTGTGTGTGTAGGGTGCAGTATAGTGTTCTTGGTGGGGTTGGAGTATTTGGTTGTCAGTGCTGGTAGGTTGTTGTGTTTGTGTGTAGTTGTTATGTGTGTATAGTGTAGGTGGTGCAGTTGTGTGGCGTGTGATGAGTGTGAAGTGTATATGTGCCTCTTGTGTGTAGATGTTATGTTTGTGATTGTGGCTGCTCTCGTCTCTTGTTCTGTGATTTTAGTTGCAAGTACTTGTGGGTTGTGGGTTTGTGTGTTACATAGTGCTGTGTGTGGGTGTGTCTGGTGTGTGTCAGGTGTGGGGTCTTTGAACCGTGGTGTTGTGTTCTGACAGGAGTATATTCAGTCCATGGTGGGTCGGACAGCCATTAGTTTTCCACCAGGGAAGGACCGGTGTGCTGATTTGTGAATCATAATATGGTGGGCGAAATGCTGTTGGTGTGGTGGTGCTGGAACCTCATCTTTCCCACCTGCCTGTGTCCTGGCGGTGTCGGATTTGTGGTTTCTTCGCTGTCTTCATTCTAGCCTCTTAATACGGTGGGTGGGAGACCGTCAACCCTGGCGGTCTTTTTTTGTTGCCTGCAACCGCAGCGGTCTTGCCTAAAGACCGCCAAACTCATAATGAGGGCTTAAGTGATTTGCCCAGAATCACAGGATGTCGAGCTGATGCTGAAACCTGAACCTGGTTCCCAGTTGCAAAGTCTGCAGCTCTGGCCAAAATTCCACATCCTCTCCTGTATGTGAAACATATACTGAAGTGATCAACTGGATAAAAAAAACATAAAGATAGCAAATAATTTAAAAGTGCTTTGTTAGTATTTGGGAACTCAGACAAAATGTCCTCATTTTAGTTTTTTAGAGCACTAAACTTAATGTCTATGGAAATAAGACCATCTCATTTTATTTCTAATGGAAATGCTTTAGGTATTACAGTTTTGATTACATCAAGAAGATGCCAGGCATGCCACACTTTTGTAATAAACATAGAATGTTAGCAATCTAGTTGTTCATTACAATACTATCGTGTGGCAGAGGTTAGGGGCACAAACTCAGATAACTCGGGGCATGGAGGCGGGTACTGAGGCAACAAGTTGACCACCATCAGCAGGCAGGAGGGGCAGTGGCACCACCCCGACCATGGAGGGCAGGTGAAAGGGGCAGGGGCAACAAACCAACCATGCAGGATAGGCAAGAGAGGCTGTGGCAATATAATAGACCACTGAGGGCAGAAGGAAGAGGCAGTGGCAATACAACCATACATGCCAACAGACCCGATCAGACTGGAGACTCCTGATGTTTTTAAGTCAAAAAGGGATTTATTTTATGTGCTCCACTCTAAAATGTCCTCTTTTTCAATGTAAGTCAAGTTTAAGATATTGGTAAGCATGGTACATTGGATCACAGAGGGCAGATGGAATGGGGTCAGAACATGGACTTGGATAACAGGGGGCAGGAGGGAAATGGGCAGGGTTACAAAACTGACATTACAGGGCAGGTGTCGGGGCTTGCAGCAGTACAATACATCACACGAGGCAAGCAGGACTGCAGTGCATGGAAAGCAATAGGGAGGGGACAGGGCCATGCACATGGACATCAGAGAGCAGAGGGGATGGAGGGAAGGGCAGCAAGCTGACCATACCAGGCAGACAGAGGGACAGTTGTAGCAAAGCAGACTATGAAGGGCAGGAGGGAGGAGACAGAGGCATGACAACAGACCAGACAAGGCAGGAGGGAGGGTATAGGGGCCGACACATGGAAAAAGGAGGGATGGGGTAATGAGGCAGGAGTAGCAAGCTGACCATGGAGGGAAGGTGGGTTGGGCATTGGAAGCACAACGCACCTTGGAGGGCAACAGTGAGACTATAATGGCATACACACAGTCAACAGAGGGAAGGTAGAAGGGGTCAGTGGCAGCAAGCAGACCACACAGGGTAGATGGGAGGGGCTCTGGCAGCACAGAAGACCATGAATGGCAAGCGACAGGGGTAGTTGCAGCACAACAGCCATGGTGGGCAAGAGGGAGTGGGAAGGGGCATGCACAAAGGACCATCGGGGACAGAATGGAGGGGGTAGGGGCTGGACATAGACAAGAGAGGGCAGGCGAAGTGGCTTCCCAACAGACCACGCAGGGTAGGCAGGAGGAGCAGTTGTCACACAACAGAGCATGGAAGGCAGAATGGAGTGGCAGCAAAATGGATCATGGAGGAGAGGAAGAAGGGTCTAGAGGCATGGAACACGGACAGGCAGGGTAGTGGTTGCAGGGACAGGCAGCAGCCTTTTGACCATGCTAGGAAGGTGGGAGGAGCAGTGGCAGCTCAACAGAACACTCAGAATAGATGGGAAGAGCAGTGGCAGGTCTAGGTAATATGGTGGGCAAAAAGGAATGAGCAGGAGCATTCACACAGACATCAGAGGGCAAGGGAAGGAGGGTAGGGACAGCAAGCTAAGTACAGAGGGCAATGATGGGGCATAGAATTGGGCAATAAAGGGCAGGAGGAGTGGGCAGGGACATCAAGCTAAATGCAGGACAGTAGCAGCACATCTGTCCAGGCAGGGCAGAGGGGGGTGGGCTGGCGCATGGACTCAGACAACAGAGGGTAGGGATGAGGTGGATGGGGCAGCAAGCCAACTGTTCAGGGCAGTTGGGAATGGCAGTGGCAGAACAACGGCCACACAGGACTGTAATGAAGGAGCAGGGGTATGGACATGGACAATGATGGCAAGGAAGAGATGGGCAGGAGCAGCAAGCTTGGGTGGAGGCAGCACAATACCCCAAGAGTCAAATATCCAATGGTGTAATGAATGCTGCCAGTTTAGTTCATTTGCATTCAGCTGTATTTAACTAAGTAACCATGATATTTGAGTGAGAATGCTCTTGGCTCCCATATAAAGTACCTGACAAACATTTCTGCTGAGAGAATCCCTACAAAGAGAAGACTTTAAGGAAGGCCCCACTCATTAAAAAAACACTTGAATCTGAAAAAGACTATGGTGGTCATTCTGACCCTGGCGGTTGAAAACTGCCCCTTACCCCTGCCCCAAAGAATCCTCCATGGCGGCGCTGCTTGCAGCACCGCCATGGGGATTCCGACCCCCTTCCCGCCATCCTGGTCCTGGCGGTAAAAACCGCCAGGAACAGGATGGTGGGAACAGGTGTCGTGGGGCCCCTGGGGGCCCCTGCACTGCCCATGCCACAGGCATGGGCAGTGCAGGGGCCCCCTAACAGGGCCCCATAATGATTTTCAGTGTCTGCCTAGCAGACACTGAAAATCGCGACGGGTGCCACTGCACCCGTCGCACACGAGCAACTCAGCCGGCTCCATTCGGAGCCGGCTTCATCGTTGCTGGGGCATTCCCGCTGGGCGGGCGGGCGGCCTTTTGGCGGTCGCCCGCCCGCCCAGCGGGAAAGTCAGAATGACCGCTGCGGTCATTTGACCGCGGTGCGGTCTTCTGGCGGTCTCCGCCCGGCGGGTGGTGCCCGCCGCCCGCCGGAGTCGGAATGACCCCCTATGTTTCCCAAGATGCCTCGTTCTTTTGTAAACCAACATGAACAAACATGTGTTCTGCGGACACGAGGATGGAAACCTCTGTATAAAAGTGGTTCAACCCACGTGCATGACGCTTGTTATTGCTTGGTCAGCACTGGTGAAGGTTTGGAGCCTTGGTGGAGTATCATGTTGATTCATGATGATCATTATAGTGTGGTAAGGATGCACTTGCACAGCTTCCATTCTTCATTGCATTTCCGCTGCTGAAAGTGCTTTGGAATAGATTTCAGAGAGCCTAATAGAATCACTCTTGTGTCTGCACAATTCTACAGAACCATAGTACGAGGGTGGGCTCTGCCAACTCCACATTTCTTGTTGACACTTGAGGTGAAAATTGTAACTGGGGATACATTGTCATCACGTGGGTGGGCTCCACTTTTGTGCCTTGGCGTTTGTTGATGTAGCAGTTGTATTTTAAAGTTGTATTTCAAAGAATTTATGCAGCAACATTGTAATGTGGGTGGGCTCTGCTATCAAGAACAACTAATTTGCACATGTTTCAAGAAAGAACCAATTTTCAAAATAATCATGCACTACAAGGAGAATAAAGGAACTCTTCTGACAATTCAAGGGCTCAATAACTTTGCTACAAAGAGGATTTGATTGTGATTATTATTGACAGAAGCTATTTGTTACAATCATTCTGGCCCGTATTTATACTTTTTGACGCTAAACTGCGCTAACGCAGTTTAGCGTCAAAAAGTTTAGCGCCGGCTAACGCCATTCTGAAGCGCCATGCGGGCGCCGTATTTATTGAATGGCGTTAGCCGGCGCTAGCAGACCGGCGCTGCCTGGTGTGCGTGGAAAAAAACCACGCACACCAGGCAGCGCCGGCGTTGGGGAAAATGGCGTTAGGGCGTCTTAAAAATGGTGCAAGTCAGGTTGACGCTAAAAAATCGCCTCCACCCGAATTGCGCCATTTTTAACGACGCCCAGGCGCCATTTACATGACTCCTGTCTTAGTAAAGACAGGAGTCATGCCCCCTTGCCCAATGGCCATGCCCAGGGGACTTATGTCCCCTGGGCATGGTCATTGGGCATTGAGGCATGTAGGGGGGCACAAATCAGGCCCCCCTATGCCAAAAAAAAATATAAACAAATAAAAATGTATACTTACCTGAACTTACCTGAATGTCCCTGGGATGGGTCCCTCCATCCTTGGGTGTCCTCCTGGGGTGGGCAAGGGTGGCAGGGGGGGTCCCTGGGGGCATGGGAGGGCAGCTGTGGGCTCATTTTGAGCCCACAGGTCCCTTAACGCCTGCCCTGACCCAGGCGTTAAAAAGAGGCGCAAATGCGGGGTTTTTTGCCCCGCCTACTCCCGGGCGTGATTTTTGCCCGGGAGTATAAATACGACGCATTTGTGTTGCAGTCATTTTTTTGGACGGGAACGCCTACCTTGCATCTCATTAACGCAAGGAAGGCGTTCACGCAAAAAAATGACGCTCTTTCCTCATACTTTGGCGCTAGACGCGTCTAACGCCAAAGTATAAATATGGCGTTGGTTTTGCGCCGAATTTGCGTCGAAAAAAACGACGCTAATTCGGCGCAAACGGAGTATAAATATGCCCCTCTGTGTCTTTATGGTACTTATCAGGGTAATTGACAATACAAAAGAATCCCTCTGTGACACACACGCCCTTGATCAATAGGTGGGTTTAGTACATATAACTCTTTTTGAAAATACCAAGTGTGTATTGTGGTGATTCATTAATTAGTACATGAATATTCTTTGTTATAGCAAAGTGATCAAATTTAGGCAAGGGACATAAAGACACAAGAGTATGTTAATTTTCCTTTGCAGCTAAGGTAGTAGAATATAGAATACAGAGTTAGTGTTTGAGAAAAGGAAGTAACAAAGTATTGAGTTTATAATAGTGCATTTCTTCTATTTTAGGTCTCTCTTCCAGCAGTCCCCTTCCTTCCTCCCTTTCCCTTGCTTGATCACCGTCACTGTCTGTGCTGTAAAAGCAATCCAGAAGTGAATAATATCAAGAGGTGGACTCATTTGGCAGATGAGATTAGATGAGGTGGCATAACATTTTAGCAAAAATTCAAGACTTTCTACATTACGAGAAACGTTTCTCAGAGAATTCTCAGGACTCAATTAATGTATTGTGAAAAATCGAAAATACATGAACTTTGCTCATTCTCCAATGCAAACATCTATTCACATGTCATTTGGAGCACAACTACAAAAAACAATAGATTTCTTCACTATTGAACTGTATCCACTCACTTAATGAAATACTATAACTGCTAAACTGGCATACGGTTGCAGTGGTAAAATCATATACTAATTTAGGAAAATTCAAAATCGTATTCTATTTGCAACAGAGTTTATTTAAAAGAGAGGAGTACAAGTCTTGCTTTAAAGGGGGATGGAACATTGATGTACATGTAATAGAAATAGAGTTTAGTAACATTAGAATATGAATTGAAAAGCAAATTGCATGGTTGTGTTTGTCTTCCCTTACAGGTAGCTGCCATTTATAACATCAGGCAAAAACAAAGTATAGCTGCAAAGATTCCCCTGCAAGGCAGTCTCTCTTATTTCTCTGTCAACTTCCCCCCGTTGATATTTCACACTGGTAATAGTCAAAAGGTCAGTGTGGATATTAGTGGAGGGGTGTTGGGACTCACTTCTGCCCCTGAGGAATCCATCTGTCCAGTACTTAACACTCCTGACACACCCAGGTTCAGCTAGATTTTACCTGTAAGCCAAGAGCCTTCCCGACAGAACAGTCCAGAGTAGCATTTTTGATTTCTTACCTAGAAGGCGATGCTGCTCAATGGACAGTTCCCTATATTTGTCATAATAATCCTATACTAACTGATTGGGATATTTTTCAAGCAGAATTTGAAAAAGTATTCAATCACCCAGCCATGTTCTTCTCAGCAGACCATTAGTTAATAGAACTGACACAGGGCACCAAAGTGTTAGTGACATATCTAAACCCCTTCCAACTAAGAGTCGCCAAAACTTATTGGCCAGAGACTAAACAAGTGGCCTTGTTCCAAAAGGGTCTGTGGGAAGAACTTAAGGATATCATTGCTCAAATTGATCCTCAATCTAAAACTTGCACAGATCTAATAAACCTGACCCTGAGGTTAGACCATTGTCTAACAAACAAAAATGTGATAAAAGAAGAGGAGACAGCCCCCAGCAAGGTTTGAACGCAATAGAAACTTGTCAATTAATGTAGACAATTTGACTGAGCCAATGGAGATTGGGACAATCATAGCTTCATTGTCCAAAGAAGAGAAAGAACAACAGTGAAAAACTGGCCTCTGTCTTTATTGTGAACAGAAAGTTACTTTTGTAAAAGATTGTATGGTAAAACCCAAGGGCAAGACTATGGTTCCAAAGGTAGCAATAGACACTATGGAAGCCACGAGTTTACAGGAAAACAAGTGAGCTCAAGAGAAAATGAAGAGAAACCCTTGAGCAGTATGCACATCCCTTCTTTGAATACAGGCCAGGTTTCAGGCATTGTTCGTCTTAAACTGACCTTACAATTAAATATCAGAAGTGAATGGGTACAAGTTGAAGCCATGCTTGATTCAGGGGCCACTGGATACTTTGTAGATAAAGTCCTACCTACCACTGTACAAATTCTGTTGATAACTAAGACAAATCCTGAGATAGTGCTCGCAGTGAATGGAAGTATGCTTCCTTCGGGTCCCATCAAGTATTATACCGAGGAATTAGACACTATCATTGAGGAAAACATTTTGAAAGTCTACAACTAAATGTTATAGACTCTCCTAGGTAAGGATTGATCTTCGGTATTCCATAGATGGAAACGCATAATCCTGCTATAAATTGGGTCACAAAAACAATTCACTTCCAACTTCTGTAAGAACTTCTGTAACAAAGGAATCAAGTCAATCAATAGAGTTTTACCCATGTATCATAATATTGCCACTGCAGCAGTAAAGGATATTGAACTTCCAGCTCAACATGCAGAATTTCAGGATGTATTTAGCAATCGATAAGCTGAACAGTTACCACCACATAGACAGTATGACTGTCAAATTGACTTGATACCAGGGGTCATCGTGTGTGGTGACTGAATATACGCTCTTTCTGAAAGTGAAAATGAACATTTGAGATAGTATTTAGACACTTATTTGGCAAATGGGTTCATTAGACCCTCCAAATCCACTGCAGCATCATCTCTGTTCTTTATACCCAAGGCGTCTAAGGAATTAAGGTTCTGTATTGATTGACGTTCCTTAAATAAGGTAACAGTAAAGAACAGGTATCCTTTACCATTAATACCTGTATTATTAGACCAAGTAACAAAAGCAGTGATATACACAAAATTGGATATCAAAGGGTTATACCATTTGGTCAGAATTCACAGAGGAGATGAATGGAAGACAGCCTTCCCCACTCACTATGGTTTATCTGAATATAGGGCAAAGCCCTTTGGATTCTCTAATGCACCCGCCGCATTTCAATTTTTTCAAAATGATGTCTCAAGGAACATACAGACTGGACAGCTGCATCCAAATGCATTTATGTCTCAAAAACTGAATGAGGCAGGAACATGTTATACCATTGCAGAGAAGGCGCTTTAGCAATCTGGGATGCTCTCCGTAAATGGAGGCATTATTTGATGGGTGTCAAACATACAGTCACTGTGTACTCCAACCACTGAAACTTACAGTTCATGAAATCTGTGTGGTTGCTGTCTCCGTTGGATGATGTTCTTTGCTGAATTTGATTTTGTCGTTACATATAGGCCAGAAGTAGACAACAGAAAAGCTGATACTTTGATTTGACAAAACAGCGCATTAGTCTTACAAGATGACTGATCAAGAGCAATTATCAACCCAAATAAAGTGCTGTGTCTAACACAAGTAGATGACTTTTGTCTGGTGATCAAACAAGCAGCTCAATCTTCCAAATGGAAAAAATTGAGGGCCGTATTTATACTCTGGTTGCGCCGAATTTGCGTCGTTTTTTTCGACGCAAATTCGACGCTAAACTAACGCCAACTAACGCCATATTTATACTATGGCGTTAGACGCTTCGGGCGCCAAAGTGCCCGGAGAGCGTCATTTTGTAGCGTGAACCCCTTCCTTGCGTTAATGATATGCAAGGGAGGCGTTCCCGTCTTAAAAAATGACTCCCAGGCCTTTACGTGGTATTTATACTCCCGGGCAAAAATGACGCCCGGGAGTGGGCGTGGCCAAAAACGGCGCATTTGCGCCGCTTTTTAACGCCTGGGTCAGGCATGGCGTTAAGGGACAAGTGGGCTCAAAATGAGCCCAGAGTGCCCTCCCCTGCCCTCCCCTGCCCCCAGGGACCCCCCCTGCCACCCTTGCCCACCCCAGGAGGACACCCAAGGACGGAGGGACCCATCCCATGGACATTAAGGTAAGTTCAGGTAAGTATTTTTTTTTTTTTTTTGTGGCATAGGGGGGCCTGATTTGTGCCCCCCTACATGCCACTATGCCCAATGACCATGCCCAGGGGACAGAAGTCCCCTGGGCATGGCCATTGGGCAAGGGGGCATGACTCCTATCTTTACAATGATAGGAGTCATGTTGATGGGGGATGGGCGTCGTTAAAAAATGGGGCAAGTCGGGTTAAGACGATTTTTTCGACGCAACCTGACTTGCCCCATTTTAAGACGCCCATACGCCATTTTCCCCCTACGCCGGCGCTGTCTGGTGTACGTGGTTTTTTTCCACACACACCAGGCAGCGCCGGTCTGGTAGCGCCGGCTAACGCCATTCAATAAATACGGCACCCGTATGGCGCTTCAGAATGGCGTTAGACGGTGCTAAATTTTTTGACGCTAAACTGCGTTAGCGCAGTTTTGCGTCAAAAAGTATAAATATGGCCCTGAGTTCAAGTCCTCCTGATTAAAAAATTATACAAGGAATTCCAATGAAACAATCTCAAGTGTTAGCACCTACCAAGGAGTTTCAAAAGAAAGTGCTTTAGTGTATCATTCAGCAGCAGGTGCTGGACACAATGGACTCAACAAAAACTTTAGAAAAAGTAAGCAGACAGTTTTGGTGGCTGGCAATGCACAAAGAAGTGGAATCTTTTGTACGAACAAGTGAAATCTGTGCTCAAGCAAAATCCAATCATAATAATCCACATGGACTATTATATCCATTACTCAGAGCAGAACTGCCTTGGGAAAACATGTCACTAGATTTTTATTGTAGTTCTTCTTAAAGACAGAGGATGTTCGGTTGTGTTAGTAGTAGTGGATAGCTTGACTAAAATTGGACACTTTATTGCTTGTTCAAAATTGCCCACTGCTGGACAATTGGCACTCCTACTTTTGATTCATGTTATCCGTTTACATGGTTTACCTAGAGTAATAGTATCAGATCGAGAGCCTCAATCCACAGCTCGTTTTTGGAAAATTTGGTGTTCTACCGTGCAAATGTCCCATGCATTGTCTACCAGTTTCCATCCACAAACTGATGGACAAACCGAACGCCTCAATCAAACACTCAAGCAATATTTGAGGTGTTATGTGGATGAAGTGAAAGAAGCTTGGATGGAAATGCTTTGGCTAGCAGAAATAGCTTATAACAGTGCTCAGCATGACTCTCAAAGGTCACGCCCTTTTACAGTACCTATGGTTTCCATCCTTGATTTTTACTGCTGATACATCCTCATGTAACCAACAGGAATCCTGATGTACAAAACAGAATTATTCACATTAAACTAATATGGAATAAAGCAAAAGAAAATTTACATCAACTAAAATTACAATACAAGGAGCAGGCAGGCAATCCAACGTACTGTCAGGGTGACAGGGTTTGGTTGTCCACCAGAAATTTAAAATTTTTAAAACACCGAATGTTTCATCCTAGGTTTGTTGTGCCATATAAGGTAATACGTCAAGTAACTCCTGTGATAGTCAAATTGGCTTTGCCTAAAATTCTAAAGATCCATCTTGTATTCCATACCTGTCTAATCAAACCAGCTCATGTACAGCTTCATCGAAAACCTCCTCCCATTTGGATAAATGGTAAAGAAGATTATGAAGTACAGCAAACACTTGATTCCAGAAAGAGGGGGCCTAAAGTACGGTATTTGGTGGCATGGAAAGGCTATGGTCCTGAGGAGAATTCCTGGAAACCAGCTTCCAATGTGCATGCCTCACAATTACAAAAGTTGTTCCATACACGCTATCCATCTAAACCAGGATCCTGTCAGCGTTCTCAAAAAGGGGGGTGCACTGTCAGAACTATGCACCCCAAGAGTCAGACATTCAATAATCTAAATGAACGCTGCCAGTTTAGTTCTTTCGCATTCAGCTGTTTTCAACCAAGTATCCACGATATTTGAGTGGGCACGCTCTTGGCTCCAATATAAATTACTTGACAGACACTGAGGGGCATAATTATAAGTATTTCTTCATGCTGGGAGAATCCCCATCCAGGAGAAGTCTTTAAGAAAGGCCTCACTTCCAAAAAGCATGTTAATCTGATAAAGACATAGGGGCAGATTTAAAAAAGAGGAGCTGCACATAGTGCAGGGCCACTTTTCTTGTGCCCCTTAGCGACCCCTACCTCCACCATGTATGCGCTGTATTTAAAATACAGCGCACCGTGGTGCAGGCTAGGGGGCAATAGTGTCAACATTTTTGACACTATTAATGTACTGTTCAGGGTTCGCAACAACATTTTGGTGCTAACTCTGAACAGTACATAGTGGCCCATTGTAATCAATGGTGTGCCCCCTTTTAACGCCTGCTCTGGGCAGGTGTTAAAAATGCTGGAAAAAATTTCACAATTTTTTTTGGTTGATTTTTTTGTGCCATTTTTTCAAACCCCCTTGGTGGGGGAACATCCCTCTTGCATACATTATGCCTGGTGCAGGCATAATATGGCGCAAGGAGTTACAAAGTGGTGCAATACATACATTTCACCACTTTGCAAATCTGGCATGGCGATTTTGGCCTCGTCAGGGCCACACTAGCATAAAAAGAAATTACGCTAATGTGGCGCAAGTAGGCACTAGGCACTCTTAAGTCTGGGCTTACGATTCCTGTGTTACCCTTGTTCTTTTATAGGCCAAGATCAACAAGCTCATATTCTGTAGACAAAAGGACAGAAGCCTCTGTATAAAAGCTGCTCCGCCCATGCGCATGATGCTTGTTATTGCTTGGTCGGCACTGGTGGAAGTTTGGAGCCTTAGCAGAGAATCACTTTGATTTCTGATGATGGTTATGGTGCGGCAAGGGAACACTTGCACCACTTCTATTCTTCATTACATTTCTGCTGGTGAAAGTGCTTTGGACTAAATTTCGGAGAGCTTAATAGACTCGCTCTTGTGTCTGCAGAATTCTGCAGAACCATAGTACACAGGTGGGCTCTACCAACTCTGCATTTCTTGTTGACACTTAAGGTTAAAATTGTGACTGGTGATACATTGTAATTATGTGGGTAGGCTCCGCTTTTGTACGTTGGCATTTGTTGGCTCAGCAGTTGTATTTGAAAGTATTTACGCAGAAACATTATAAAACAGGTGGGGTCCATTATCAAGAACGAATAATTGGCACATGTTTCTACAGAGAAACAATTTTCAAAATAATCATGCTATACAAGTAGAGTGAAGGAACTCTTCTTGTGACAATTGAAGGAATCAATAACTTTGCTACAAAGAGGATTTGATTGTGATTATTATTGGCAGTGAAGCTATTTGTTACAGTCATTCTCTATCTTTATGTTACTTTTCAGGGGAATTGACAATATGAAAGAATCCCTCTGTGATGCACAAACCCTTGATCATGAGGTGGGTTTAGTACATACAACTCTTTTTGAAAATACCAAGGCCCATATTTATACTTTTTGACGCTAAACTGCGCTAACGCAGTTTAGCTTCAAAAAATTTTGCGCCGTCTAACGCCATTCTGAAGCGCCATGCGGGCGCCGTATTTATGGAATGGCGTTAGCCGGCGCAAGCAGACCGGCGCTGCCTGGTGTGCGTGGAAAAAAACCACGTAGACCAGGCAGCGCCGGCGTTGGGCAAAAATGACGTTAGGGCGTCTTAAAATGGGGCAAGTCAGGTTGAGGCAAAAAAATCGTCTTAACCCGACTTGCGCCATTTTTTAACGACGCCCATCCCCCATCAACATGACTCCTATCATTGTAAAGATAGGAGTCATGCCCCCTTGCCCAATGGCCATGCCCAGGGGACTTCTGTCCCCTGGGCATGGTCATTGGGCATAGTGGCATGTAGGGGGGCACAAATCAGGCCCCCCTATGCCAAAAAAAATTATTAGAAAAAAAAAAAAAATACTTACCTGAACTTACCTGAATGTCCCTGGGGTGGGTCCCTCCAGCCTTGGGTGTCCTCCTGGGGTGGCCAAGGGTGGCAGGGGGGGTCCCTGGGGGCAGGGGAGGGCACTCTGGGCTCATTTTGAGCCCACTTGTCCCTTAACGCCATGCCTGACCCAGGCGTTAAAAAGCGGCGCAAATGCGCCGTTTTTAGCCACGCCCACTCCCGGGCGTCTCTTTTGCCCGGGAGTATAAATACCACGTAAAGGCCTGGGAGTCATTTTTTAAGACGGGAACGCCTCCCTTGCATATCATTAACGCAACGAAGGGGTTCACGCTAAAAAATGACGCACATTCCGGGAACTTTGGCGCTAGACGCCTCTAACGCCATAGTATAAATATGGCGTTAGTTGGCGTTAGTTTAGCGTCGAATTTGCGTCGAAAAAAACAACGCAAATTCGGCGCAAACGGAGTATAAATACGGGCCCAAGTGTGTATTGTGGTGATTCATTAATCAGTACATGAACATCAAATTCAGGCAACGGGCATAAAGACATAAGAGTATGTTATTTTTTCTTTGTAGGTAAGGTAGTAGAAAATAGAATGTAAAGGTAGCAGTTGAGAAAGGGAAGTAGCAAAGTATTGAGTTTATAATAGTGCATTTCTTCTCTTTTAGGTCACCCTCCCCGCAGTCTCCTTCCCGTCCTCCCTCTCTCTCGCTTGATCACCTTCACTACCTGTGCTGTAAAAGCAATTCAGCAGTGAATGATATCAAGAGGTGGACCAATTTGGCTACGTGTTGATCCTGAGGATTTCATCTAGGTGACAATGCCAAGCCAGTTCAACCCACCCACCACCAAACCCCCACAGTAAGGTTACAGGGACATCATAGTTAGAAAATAGAATAAAAAACCTTAGAAACTCACTACGAAATTGAAAGTTACAGAGAGGTTATAGTTAGGCTCAGATTTTACACACACAAAACCATAGAAATTCAGCTGTTATAGTTATAGTTATTTGAAGTAACTAAAACCTGTGCCCTAAGGTAATAATAACTATGACTTGCACCTTCACCATGCACTGCTAGTCACCCCAGATATTAGATCATTCATGACATCTTCTATGTTGTCATTGATAATATCACTGTAACATTTGCAAAAATTATTGATGGAAAAACTGTGCATGGCGGGGGCACGGGCTATAGTTACCTCAGGGCATGAGTTATAGCTACTTGAAATAACTCTAAAAACTGAATTTGTATGGTTGTGTGCGTGTAAAATCTGAACCTAACCTTTGTTTTTTTTAGCTAATATATACATAGATAAAAAAATTTAAAATGAAATTGACGGATGGGGGTCCCCTGCAGGCAGTGCTGACCCTCTGTGGGGTCATTTTTGTTTTTTTAATAGATGTGTGGTTTCCCTGGGGCCATGATCACCACCCTAAGGTAAACCACACAGCTATTAAAAAAAAATATATATATATATATATATATATCTAGAGAGAGAGAAAGAGACTTTATCGAGGGAGAGAAAACCCTCTCTCTCACATGTATATATTTTATATATATATATATTTGTATATGTGCTTGGCTTAAGCCGAGTCCCTCAAAAAGAAGTGAAAAAAAAGAAAAGGGGCCAGGGTAGGAATACCATGACCTCCCAGCTTTGTTCTTGGGGTCCCAGTGGTGCCCAGCAAGTCAAAAAAGCATTTTTTTTAAAACTGTTACGCAAATTTGTGAAATTCATGGATTTGCGGCACAAAAATAAAAAAAAATAAAAGTCAGGCTACCGTGATTGTTTTTTAAAAAGCTCCCAGGTAGGCCAGGTCCTGGGTGCATACTAAAAAATGAGGAGCAGATGCATGGGGCCCCCGTCCTGGGCTTATTGTTGTAAACAAATGCAGGGGTGTCTGCCCCTCTGTCAACACCAGAGCAGTATGCGCTCTATTGGCGACAAAAATGCAAAAACCCAGACCTCTCAAAACAAAGTAATTTATGCATTGTGCTGATATGTTGTGGTTTAACCTTTTGCATTGCAGAGATCAATCCTGAAAACGTATTTTTAATATGCTTACAAATACTGTTCCTTTGCAATGTATTGCTGCAGGTTTTTAGAGTGTGTTAGTGAGTGGCCCCTTTCCAGGGCCTTCCAGAGACTTTCCCTGCAACATGCCTGGGCGTGGTTCTGGGCTGGGCCAAGACTCTATAAAAGAGAGCCAGCCCAACTCCCAGTGCTCACTATTCAGAGGTCCTGGTGCAGAGCAGCAGCTTCTTCCTGAGCTCCTGTCCCGGCGGCCTATTTGGATCTTCCAGTCTTCTGCCCTAATCCATTATTGGTGATCATTGTTCCAGGCGGTAAGACGGTGGTTGGACTGTCCCGACACCGTTATTTAGAATTTTCATATTCTTGGTTTAAATTCTTAAATGAGTAACAGATTACTTGCGCTACCATTTCTTGACATTTATATGGTAGTTTACAAATAGGCAAGACGCGCAATTTATTTCATAAAGGTTTGACTTTGTTATTCATTGCGCGCTACCATTTCTTGACATTTACATGGTGGCTTAAGAATCGGCATGACGCGCGATTCGTTTTATGGTGTTTAAACATTGTTGTCCATTGCGCGCTACTATTTCTTGACATTTACATGATGTTTTACGAATTGGCAAGACGCACAACTCGTTTCATGAGCATTTAACTTTGTTGTTCATTGCGCACTACCATTTCCTGACATTTGCATGGTGGCTTAAGAATCGGCAAAAGAAGCGTGATTCGTTTCATTGTACTTTGATCTTGTTATTTATTGTGAGCTGTTATTCCTTGACATTTACATCGTGTTTTACGAATCGGCAAGACGCGCGATTCTATTAATGATGATTTGACTTTGATATTCATTGCGTGCTACCATTTCTTGGTATTTTACATGTTAACACTCGAACTGGCAAGACGCACGATTCTCTTCTCGAGTTTAATTCATGTTGTTTATTGTATGCCACTATTCTAAGATATTTATTATGTAATATTCATATCTGCAATATGCGCAATTTGTGTTGAAACATTTTAAGAGTACACAGAAGGCCAGAGTTTCTATATGCAATATTGTATGGTCCTAGTATACATTCTCAAAACAGGATTTATATGACTGGTTTAAAATTTAGTCAGAATGTTTTTTCTGATTCTCGTGTAAAGGAAAGTACTTGAATAAGAAAGTTTTCATTTAATTCATCTTGATTCCCCTACAGGTATCCGGCCATCTTGAAACTTAGTCATTTTAAACTTAACTCTTAGATTGTTCATGTTTTCAGAGTGACTAGGCTTAGAATCATAGTCTAGTATTGATTTCAGGAGATATAATTTTCATATTGTGTGTTCTAACCTTTTTCTTACTACAGGTCTCCTTCCCAGCTGTTCCCTTCCTAATCCCCTCTTCCCCTCTTGAACTCTCTCAGTCTCTGTGATTTATCTATCAGAGTCTTGGAGCTGTTCAGTGGTGGACGTGTTGGGAACGTGCACAGACCCCGAGGATCTGGTGACTCTGACACCCTCCCTGCAGCCCCAGGGACCCCCACCTCCCTGGGACACAACAGTAAATTGAAGCAAGGGTCCACGCAACCCCCAGAGCCTTCAGGGTCTGCCACCTTCTCAGGGCTATTCATTTAAATTAAGGGATGGCCTGCCCCTCTGCCCCCCACCCCCCCACCCCCCGAAGCCCTGGGGACTGCCACCTCCCCAGGGCTTATTCCAAAAATAATCAAAGGGGTCCATTTTGGACACCCTGCCCTGGGCATTGTCACATCCCCAGGGCTAAATTGTGAAGTTGGAGGGGTCCACACAGTCCCCCTCGTGGACCCTACCATGCCCCTAGGGACGTCCACCCCCAGGGCCAGGACAAAGCAGCTTGTTCTGACTTGGCGGGAGCTTTGACACCAAGTCAGAGCAAACATTCCTCTTGCAGTGAGGGAGAGCTGTCAAACAACTCTCCATTACTGCGAGCTGAGGTTTCCCCTGGTTCCCTGCCTGCGGAGATGTAGGCAGGGAAATAGAATAACATTGCTCTCACAGACAGGGCGCTGCCCTGAGGGGCACCCAGGTCACATGGCAGGGCCCCTGGGGATGGGGTCCCCATGACCGAGATTGGCCTAGGGAGGGGGCTGCTTGGCCCCCTCCACCCCAAATATATTAAATGTTTGGGCTGGGCCTTGGGGGATAGGATTACCAGGGACGGGATCAGCCTGGGGATGGGAGCTGCATGGCCCCTCTCCCCTAAATGTTTTGGCCAGGCCTCGGGGGATGGGGTCCTGGGGCTGAGATCAGCTTGGGTATAGGGGGCATGCGCCTCCAATCAGCCGAAGAAATTAATATATTTATGCTGGGCCCCGGGTAATGGGGTCCCTGGGGCTGAAATTGGCCAGGGGAATGGGCCCACGTGGTCCCCTTCCCCAAAGACAATTTTTAGAAGTCTGGGTTCTGGGGGCTAGGGTCCCAGGGCTGAAATCAGCAGGAGGGGGGGCCACACTGTTCTGCGGCCAGCTCAATCAAAACAAAAATAAAATGTTTAGGCTGGGCTCTGGGGGGTGGGGTACCCGGGGACGAGATCGGCCTGGGAAGGGGGCTGCATGGCCCCCCAACTCCCACCAAAAAATTGTTTGGCCAGGTCTCGGGATAGGGTCCCTGGGACTGAGATCAGCCCAGGGAGGGGGGCCACGCGGTTCCTCTTCTGAAAAAAAAAAATGTTTAGGCCGGGTCTCGGGGCCAAGATCAGCATGTGAAAGGGGGGCGAACTACCCCCTTCCCTCCCCAAAAATATATGAAGGTTGTGCCTCGGGGGATGAGGTCCCTGGGGCTGAAATCAGCTGGGGTAGTGGGGCTTTGTGGTCCCCTTACCCCCCCAAAAAAGGGCAGGCCTCAGGGGATGGGGTCCCTGAGGCTGAGATCAGTGTAGGGAGGGGGGCCATGCGGCCCCATCATCCCAAAAAATAAATATATTAATGCTGGACACTGGGTGATGGGGTCCCTGGGGTTGAAATTGGCTAGGGGAAGGGGCCCACGTGCCCCCCCCAAGAAAATGTTATGAAGGCCGGGTTCAGGGGATGGGGTCCACAGGGCTGAAATCAGCAGGGGGAGAGGGGCCACATGGACCTGCTGGCAACTCCGACACATGGCAAAGGCCGTGTGCATCATGGAGTTCGGTGGTTAGGGGGGGTTGGCTTCGACAGTACATCGCACAGGGATGGGTGGTTATAGGCCCTGCAGCCAACTGCCGCTGAGCATGGCCAAAGGCCGTGTGCAGCAGTGGTTTGATTAACGTATAGTAATGAAAATTACAAAATTCACTTAAAAAAAAAACAAAGATTACAGGGACCTTATAGTTATCTCAAGTAAATATAACTCATTCCCTGAGGTAACTATAACACATGCCCTTGCCATGCACTGCTAATTACTGTACAAATTACGACACTCATGACATTTTTGATAATAGCATTGATAATATCAATGAAATATTTGCAGTAAACTTTTTGATGAAAAACTGTGCATGGCGGGGGCCGAGTTATAATTACCTTATGGAACAAGTTATAAATACTTGAGATAACTATAACTATAACATGTGAATTTCTTTGTCCCTGCAACCTTTGTTTTTTAGTTTTTAAGTGAATTTCTATGTTTCTTTTAAAATTCTATTTCCTAACTATAACGTACCAGTAACCTTTGTTTTTTTAGTGAATACATATATATATATATATATATATTTTTTTTTATTTTTTTTTCACCAAAAAGGTCAAATGCAAAAGTGATGCTGTAGTTAGGTTAGGTGCTACGACCTTAATTATGTAAATAGAAATTCAGAAATTCACTGAAAAAAACCATGGTGAAAGTGATGTTATCGTTTGGTGTTGGAATGATTCACAATTTAACGTTAAAAAAACTAGTACTGAAAAATTACAGTTATAATCTAGTCAGCTAACTATAATTTACCCCCTCCCATACTCTGCATATGACCTCACATATTACATCGCTCATGACATGTTAAATGAAACAATTGAGAACATTGCTCATAACATCTCAGCCATACCCTCTAGCCAGACTCCGCATCCAATCTACATCCAGATTTGGACAAATTGCTTAGGCTCTGGCAAGGGCCTGCACCCAACCCTTCGCAAGCATCAAACTTCCACTGCACAAAATCTTCAGCCATATGTAGGACAAGTTTGACACATTGCTTAGCCTGTGGCCATGGTCTGCATGCACCCCCCTCCAAGAGGCCAAACTCCACCATGCACAGACTTTAGATATAAACAGAGGAGGTTGTCGGCAAGATCTGGTTTTGCACCAGACCTTGCATCACATCCAATATGCAATAGGGGTCAGGTTGTGGACTTGCCCTTTGGCCAGACCCAATTCCCAACTGTCCAAATGTGGCTCACCCCCACTGAGCCACAAGGCCTCACCTGTAGCCAGGTCCTGCGACCACCCCTACATGATCACCTAGCACCCCAATTGTTCAGCCCCCTGCCCTTCACACCAAATATTGACCAAAGGGTGTATTGTATAATGATGTTCAAGGCCCAACTCTATGCAAGTGACCTACCTCCACTTAATCCTCTGGGTGAATACATGTAAAAAGACAATGACATCTATCGAAAGTGCTTCATTTTTTACTTATTCCATCTCTTTTGAATCTTTCAAAAGCTTACAAACAAGCTTATGAGAGTACAACCATAGATTTAGGTTGTTGTATTAATCTACTTTCACAAAGCCTAAAGAATAGTGTCAGAATCATTGGCTGGTATTTATCTCTCTCATTTTCTTGCTCTCTCTCTCTGTGAATATATATATATATATATATATATATATATATATATATATATATATATATATATATATATATATATATATATATATATATATGTTTGGGTGTTTTGGAGGAAATTTATACTTTCTAAAAGGTCCCATTGGATTTTGGCTTTTGCTGGACCCTCAATTTTTATTGGCTGTAGAACTCTGTGCACTTTATTCCTGCTACCCAGTGATAAAGTTCCTGCGGTCCCCCTTTCAAAATGGTGAAATTGGCATAAACCTAATTGGCATATTTGACTTACCTGTAAGTTCCTAGTATATTGTACAAAGGGTACCTCGGCCTGTTAGTTAAATGTCATAGTGGACTGCAGCACTCATAGTACTATCCACTACAACAACAGTGCAAACATGACTACACGCTTACCATTTTAGAATGGATATAGCAGTTTTTGACTGCAAATTTGACTGGTCAAAATAACCCCTTTTGACAGGTCAAAACCTTGCTTTTAAATATTCATAAGTCACCCCTATGTAGGCCTTACTGCCATAGGGGAGAGGACATGGCATTTACAAGTAGGGTATAAAGGAGCTTAGTGTATAATATGTCTTCACATTGATAAAGCTCCAAAAGCTATTGTAACACTGGCTTACATTAGTACATCTAAAAATTGTGAAATTGTTAGGAAACAGCTTGAATAATAATTAAAAATACATAATAATTAAATATCTATTTTTAATACTTCTTAAAATCCAATTAAATGTTGAAGTTTGATTTTTTTTTATAAGTATTAAGGAAAGGGTATTTTTAAAAAGTTACCTTATCCCTGCCTAAAGCCTCCGGAGGTCTATTAGTATTTGCTCTCCTATGTCTGCTAGGCAGTAATTAGCATTTGCATAGGTGTGAATGGGTGTGAAATGCCTTCCAGGAGCAAACAATAGATTAACCTGAATGGGCAAAGATGACTCCTCTGATATGACATAATGTGCAGGGTGGGGCTGTGAGCATCCTTTTTTGAAATTGCAGTGCTAAATCATGCTTTAATGTCAATTTCTGCTTGGCAGGTCTGCTGAGTTTACATACAACACTAGGGATGCACTTGAAAGGACGAGAAATAGGATGCCATGACAATTCTTGTGTATTCACGTTCTGGTTGATGGAAACAATGCTTTGTTCTACCAGACTTTGTCTCTGGGTTTATTGGGGGTAAAATTACTGTCCTGAGTATATTTTAGCACTAGATGTAAGAGGACACTAAGATTACCTTACTATGCATGATTTTCTGCACTATTTCTACCTACAACTTTAAAATTCATACCTCCGGTTCCCCTTATTGGATTTTTTGTCATTTTAGTGTCACATATACCACGGGGTAGAGCTCAGGTTAATTTGGTCACTTTAAGGTTCACTCAGACATGGCTTGTGATTACTTCGTGAGATGGGTAGTCACTGCCACATTTAATAATATCATTGATTACAAATGTATAAAAATTTATTGAAACACACAAAGCTTAAAGTGATTTTATAGATCGGTGAAAGTGTCAGTTAAAATGTAACATTTTAATCTGAAATAGCACTCAAATTCACCAGTTATAGGTTTTTAACATCTTTATTGAAATTCATCAGTTATAGTTAACTGACGTAACTGTAACTCGCACACTCACCATGCACATCAACGATGTTATTCAAGATGTCATCAGCGATGGTATCAGTGTTTTCATAGAACATGCCATGACTGATGTAATATTGGTGTCATAAGCAGTTCATGACTAGGGCATGAATTATAGTTACTTCAGTTAAGTATAGCTGGTGAATGTCAGTGATCATTGAGTTTAAAATGTTACATTTTCACTTACATTTTCACCTATCTATGACATCTCGTTAGCCCTTGTTTTTTTCAGTTAATTTCTGAGATTCTTTTAATGTAAAGTAAGATATTGTTACCAGTCCTAACTATAACGTCACTTACACCTTTGCTTTTTTTAACATAAAAATACAAAGAGGTGTCATTTTAAGTAGGGTAGAGCTACTAGCTTTGTCAAAGGCTAGAACACCAAAATATAAAAGGATAGCATATTAACTTTAGCAGGGGGTCAGCTCATAAACCTATATAAAACAGACCTATTGACTTTTTCAAGTCACAATAATTTATCAAAACCATATTGAAAAGTATTTCTTATAAATACACACATGGCATGCATAATAGTTATTGTCCCAAACATATTCAAAATCAAACCTAATTTCAAACATCCATAAGTGTGTGTTTGAGTCTTTCTTTGGCACTCTTCATGCCACAAAATACAGCCAAAAAAACAACCTCAAGGGGTTCAGCCACACCAGCTGAAGGGCATACAAGTCTAGATCAGAGTGTTTTAAAAATGATGGTAGGCATTTTATGTCCCAAGAGACTTACAGTGTTTTTCTTTTAAAAAACATTTCTGGGAGGCTGCTGTGTTCCTTGAAGTCCCCCAACAACACTTAAATTAAAGGGTGGTGGTGCCCCTGTCCCTCCTTGGACACCACAAGAACTTCAATATTAAAAAACAAAGCACATGCAGGGCATTATGGGGCACTCCAGCAGTAAACTGTCTAATGAGATGCCTTGCTGCTTCAGTATTGAAGCAGTGAGGCTACATCTTATTTTCTTTTTTTTATCTGGATGTCCCAGCCCCACCATGGCCACCTAGAGGTTTATTTTTATTTTTTAAGCTAATGGCAGCATGCAGTGCCCACTACAGTATTGCCATGCCATTTTTATTTTTTTGTCTTCAGTGCCCCAGTCCCACCCAGCAGCCCACTCCCAAGCTGCCTCACTGTCTGGCCAGCACAGTCTATGCTACTGTGGGAGCCAGCACCATTCTGCTCTCTACCTTCTCTTTGTAGTCAGGGAGTGAAAGTGGAGTGCTCTCTGACAAGTAACACACACCCCCTGTCCCAAATATTATTTAAAAATGTGCCATTTCTCCAGGCCCTTCCCCACCCCTGGAGGAATTACACTCCTTTTTTAAAACAAATGCTACTGCAGTACCAGCAAAACAAATAATGATATTGTGCCCCCACCCCCGCAAGGCACAGGGGGCAAGGAATCCCTAGCCTGATCTCCTATATGTTTTTCCCTTTTTTTCCAGAAATTCTAAAATGGCTGCCAAAACGTTTTTGTTGAGGTGAGGTGGTCAAACAGATCTTATTTTTGATCTGCAGGCCCCCCAGTAGTACCGCAGCCAGGTATATCTATACATTTTGAACCTTAATTTCTCAAAAGCTACTAAATGGATTTACCCCAAATCACACCCAAAAAAACTTTCAGGGTAAAGGTCTAGCTTTCTGCCAAATTTAGGGGCATATTTATACTCTGTTTGCGCCGGATTTGCATCGATTTTTTTGACGCAAATCTGACGCAAAGCTACTCCATATTTATACTTTGACGCTAGACCCATCTAGCGTCAAAATTCTTGGAGTTTGGAGAGTTTGCGCCCTCCCATGCCCCCAGGGACACCCCCTGCCACCCTCGCCCACCCCTGGAGGACACCCATGGATGGGGGGACTCATCTCAGGTAAGTACAGGTAAGTAGAGGTAAGTATTTTTTAAAAATAATTTAAGTGGCATAGGGGGGCCTAACTTGCCCAATGGCCACTGTGCCCAATGGCCATGCCCAGGGGACAGAAGTCCCCTGGGCATGGCCATTGGGCAGTGGGGCATGACCCCTGTCTTTACTAAGACAGGAGTCATTTCCATGGTGGTTGTGCGTCATAAAATGACGCAAGTAAGGTTAGCGTCAAAATTTTTGACTCTAACCTGACTTGCACCATTTTTTGACGCACAACCCCCATTATTCCCTACGCCAGCGCTGCCAGGTTCGCAGAATTTTTTTTTACGCTCACCTGGCAGCAGCGCCGGCTAGCGTCATTCCATAAATATGACGCCCGGCTGGCACGTTGGAATGGGGTTAGCCCGCGTTAAATTTTTTGACGCAAAACTGGGTTTGCGCAGTTTTGCTTCAAAAAAGTACAAATATGGCCCTTGGTGTAATCCCGTTCAGCCGCTAATAACTCATTGGCAGAGGATTATTGTATCAATTATTGCTTATTTATGCTAAAACTGAACATTTTAAGATGGCCGCCGCGTTGTAATCTCAATGGTGTGTAAATTGTGGTTTTGTCCGTTTTTTATGTTTATGATAAATTTGGGTTATTTATTTGTAGCACCATAGCAACAATCTATCCGTGACAAAGGCTGCGGGCGAAACGCGTTGGATTTTTTGCTGAAAGAAATTGTTTTTTTCACTTCGGAGGTGTCCTGGTTCTCCTGATATGTTAAGGGAGCGTTGAAGGATATTTTGGGCATCTCGGAGCCCGTCCATGACCGCTGTGCTGAGCACCCACATTCCGGAACTTATGTATATGTGATATATATATATATATATATATATATATATATATATATATATATATATATATATATATGTGTGTGTGTTCATATATATATATATATATAAATCTATATATATATATATATATATATATATATATATATATATCTATACCTAACATTTCCTTGTGATCAAAGAAAAGGTCAGGACACTTCCAGCCAGTTGCAAAAAAGTTTACTATCACACAGAAAGTTCCTCCCAACGCGTTTCAGCCGTAGCCTTGTTCACGGATGGGGGGAATGGGCACATTAACCCCTCAAATACCTGAATACATCAACACAAAAGACAGACTCCTTAAATAAACCCAAACAAACTACTCAAAAAGGCGGTGGTCATATTAGAATGGTATATAGTTCCCAATTTGCTCAAACCAGAGGATCAAAATTAAAAGATTTTAGCATTTTATGCTTTTTCTCAAAAGCTTTTTAAAGAACTCTTTGTGGAAAATTCCTCGGAACTAAAAGACATCAGCATCTTAAAATTATAGTTTAAAATATTACATTGATATTATCAGTGATGTTATCAAAGATGACATGAGTGCCATAATTGTGGGTTAATTAGCAGTGCATGGTGAGGGCATGAGTTATAGTTACTCGGTGTGAGAATAGGTGTGAGAGGGTGTATCTGGGCATGAGGGTGGCTGTGACAGTGCCTGTCTGGGTATGAGACTGCATACATCAGTGTTTTAGTGGGTGCGTCAGTGTGTGCGTGGGCCTGTGAGTGGGTGCATGAGGCTGTCAATAGGTCTGTGATTGGGAGTGTAAGAGTCTGAGTGGGTCTGTGAGTGGGTGCATAACTATCTGAGTGGGTCTGTGAGTGGGTGCGTGAAGGTCTGACTGGGGCTGTGAGTGGGTGCACGAGGATCTGAGTGGGTCTCTGAGTGGGTGCGTAAGTGTCTGAAAGGGTCTGTGAGTGGGTGCATAAGTGTCTGAGTGGGTGTGTGAGTGGGAGAAATTGATTGAAAGAGAGACAGAGAGAGCGAGAGAGAGAATAAAGTGATAGGGAGAGCGATAGCAAGTTTTTTTAGGCTTTAAAGTAGGATATACTTAGAATGCAATATTTCTACACAATTTAACATTAAAAAATGTAACCATCATTTTTTTAAAATTTAAAATAATTTGTAATTTAAAAAAAAAAGAGGGCAGGGAGTTTGGCTGTACTCGAACCCTGAATGCTCAGTGGGAAGGTCTGCCACATTCAGTTACACTGAGTTATTGGTTTCTATTTTTTTCCTATTTTTTTAGCCCTTTATGGATTATCTGGGACCGCGAGGGAGCCCTCAAGAGCTCCCTACGATCCTTATATATTTATTTATTTATATATTTTAACAAAATGCCCTATTTGGCACCGCGGGGGAAGCCTTAAGGCTTTCCTCACAGTGTCTTTGCTCCAGCAAGCAGGGAGCTGCTTTAACAGCTGGCACAGGCAGAATATAGCACAAAGAGTTACAAAGTGGTCAATGCATGCATTACGTCACTTTGTAAATTTTGGCCTCGTTGGGACACATTGGGGGCGGTGGTATCTATGCTGAGAGATGAGTCACCCCTGATGGAGCTTTCATGATCTTTGCTCACAGTTATCGTGACTAGAGCACAATCAAGAACACACAACAGTGCCACATGATTGCAATTGTGTATTTGAACAGAAGGCTACTGGCAGTGTTTTTTCCTGCCCTCTTGCTCTGATTGTCTGCCACTCTGCCCCCCCTCAGTGCTAGTGGTAAGTGGTGCACCAGGAGCCCTTTGTTATGGAGTAGAAAAGCTGTCCCCCATCTTCCAGGCCATGAAAGTTTCCATCTTTCCTGCCTTGATTGGCCTCCTCGAAGACCACATGATGGGGTCAGCTGATTGAGAGTAGGTTGAAATGTCTGCTGGCTGTGTGTTCTTCACCCAGGCATACATTCAAAGGCTGCCTTTCTAAAGATCAGCGGTAAGGCCTGGTTGACCTTGTGTGACTCTGGATGAGTAAATTAAGTGGTTGAGATATCTTTTTGTTTAGTGGAAGTTATGGGTGAGATTTGTCTAATGCACCTAATTGCTTTGCTAGCTGGCACAAATTAGCTTGCCAAACATGGATAATCTGTTGTCAGTAATAAGAATATGCAGCATGTTGGTTCAAGCACTATTTAAAACAACTATCATTAGCAAAGACAAAAGGTCTCACCCCTGAGAACGATTGACTTTGGCAATGATTTTTAGCAGTGCTGCACAGCAGTGTATCTGCTATGCAGAATGGCTCGAAATAGTTGTAAAAACAAACAAACAGCGGAGTGAGTTGGGTGATGGGACAACACAGAGTAAAGGCAGGAGAGAAGAACACCGGTGGTGAGAGAGGGCAGGTGAGAAACAATGGGGAAGCACACAGACAACAAGGGTTGGGCAGGAAGGGCTGGGGAGGCAAACAGATAACAGAGGGTAGGTGGTGAGAGAGGGCATGCGAGAGACAACGGGGAAGCACACAGACAACAAAGGGTGGGGGAGAGGGGCTGGGGAAGCTTACAGATAAAACAAGGTGGGTGGGAGGGTTCTGGGAAAGCAAACAGACAATGATGGGTAGGTGTGAGGATATAGGTAAACAAGATGACAATAGAGGGGGTGAAAAGGCCTTGGACAGCTAGCTGACAATAAAGGGTGGGCAGGAGAGGCTGGGTACACAAGCTGACGATGGAGGGTGGGCTAGAGCGGCTGGAGCAGCAAATTAACAACGGATGGTAAATGGGATGGGATGGGATGTACGCTGACACTGTAGAATGGTCGAGGAGTGGCTGGGGCAGCAAGCTGGCAATTGAGGGCAAGTAGGAGTGGCTGGGAAAGCAAGCTGACAATGGAAGACAGGTGGATGGGAGCATCAGTGGCTGGTAACTGACAACGTAGGGCAGAGAGGAGAGGTTGGGAAGCTAGCTGACAATGGAGGGTGGATGGGGAGATGGGGCAGTACGCTGAGGGCAGGTGAGGGAGCTGGGGGAGCAAGATGAAAATGGAGGGAGCACATGAAGGGTAGGAGAAGCAAGAAAACAATGATGGGTGGGAGATGAGTAAGAAAGCTGACAACAGCGAGAGGGAGGGGGCAGGATAACAGATGTGGGAGCAAACAGAGAAGTGAGTGATGGGGAAGCAAGAACGGCAAGGGAAGATTGGTGGGGAGAAAGTATGAATGGCAACTGAGAGAAGGTGAGAAAGAGAAACGGGGGAGAAATACACAAGGAAGACAGCTGGAAAGCACACAGGCTCTTGTAGAGTGCTTAAACAAAAAGAAAAAAAGAAAGCCTGAATAATGAGCAAGGGAAGGATACACGTCCATGCTCTAGGGGACAGATAAACTAATAAACAATAAGCAAGCGAATGAGAGTGATAATGAAGCCAACCAGTGGTAGGCAATGGGCACGTGCTAAGCCCACTGTAAGCTAAGAAAATGTCTTGCAATAGACAGCTCGTGCATTGTCCTGGGCGAGACCTAAAAATGGGACTAGTTCTGCATAGCATTGTTGAACGTTACAGTTGCTATAAATTTCCATTATCTTATTCAAGATTAAGAAATGAAGCTTGGGTTTTGGTTAAATTCTGCTTCTCGCATGATTGTTCAATTATTTTTAACTCTATACCTCTTTACAAGTTACAAAGCTTTCATCCATAATGGGACTGCTAGTTTGAAGAGTTTATTTTCCTTTACAAGACTATTTGTTATGTGCAGAAGTGATCACAACGACTTCCTCCAGTTGTGAACATTCACGTATTATGGGGCATATTTATACTCCGTTTGCGCCGAATTAGCGTCGTTTTTTTCGACGCAAAATCGGCGCAAAACCAACGCCATATTTATACTTTGGCGTTAGACACGTCTAGCGCCAAAGTATGAGGAAAGAGCGTCATTTTTTTGCGTGAACGCCTTCCTTGCGTTAATGAGATGCAAGGTAGGCGTTCCCGTCCAAAAAAATGACTGCGACACAAATGCGTCGTATTTATACTCCCGGGCAAAAATCACGCCCGGGAGTAGGCGGGGCAAAAAACCCTGCATTTGCGCCTCTTTTTAACGCCTGGGTCAGGGCAGGCGTTAAGGGACCTGTGGGCTCAAAATGAGCCCACAGCTGCCCTCCCATGCCCCCAGGGACCCCCCCTGCCACCCTTGCCCACCCCAGGAGGACACCCAAGGATGGAGGGACCCATCCCAGGGACATTCAGGTAAGTTCAGGTAAGTATACATTTTTATTTTTTTTATATTTTTTTAGGCATAGGGTGGCCTGATTTGTGCCCCCCTACATGCCTCAATGCCCAATGACCATGCCCAGGGGACATAAGTCCCCTGGGCATGGCCATTGGGCAAGGGGGCATGACTCCTGTCTTTACTAAGACAGGAGTCATGTAAATGGCGTCTGGGCGTCGTTAAAAATGGCGCAAATCGGGTGGAGGCGATTTTTTAGCGTCAACCTGACTTGCACTGTTTTTAAGACGCCCTAACACCATTTTCCCCAACGCCGGCGCTGCCTGGTGTACGTGGTTTTTTTCCACGCACACCAGGCAGCGCCGGTCTGCTAGCGCCGGCTAATGCCATTCAATAAATACGGCGCCCGCATGGCGCTTCAGAATGGCGTTAGCCGGTGCTAAACTTTTTGACGCTAGACTGCGTTAGCGCAGTTTAGCGTCAAAAAGTATAAATACGGGCCTATGTGTGTTGCTGATGAAGATTCTTTCACCCAGTTTTCAGTTATGTTTCTTTTCCCAGGTACGATGAAGACTATTTCTTTCTAAAGTCCCCGTAGGTATTTGTATTTGTTTTCATCTTTAATGCAGCATATCAAAATTGTGTTCCTACATTACTAAACCTCACTGTCGGCAGGATCAAACTTTGCGCAATGTCTTTGTGCCCCAACACCTCCCATTACATATCTCACATATGCCCCTCTGAATCTGTTCTTTAAGGAGGGGTGGCCAACTCACCGCTTCATGCATAGGTTCTCGAACTTCCGGGTGCATCCTCTCCTCTCCTAGGTCACTCACTCTGTCTCCAGGCAGTAATCTGTCTGTACACTATTCTTCCATTTGTGGAACTCATTTGCTACCCCATTGCCGTCCTATATTCTGTTTGCTACCACAAATGCTAATTTAATAAATAGTTTGCTATAGTTATTAATTATGAGATTCTCCATAATCCAAGCAGCAGCAACCGGCGGGACAGTATTATGGGCTTTTCTGACTGACTCTCATCCACTATCCCTCTATGGAAAATTATATTTTCTGACGTGTCCAAAGATGTGGTGGAATGAGCCCTCGTGGCTGCTGGCAGACAGGCTGAGGATTCTAAAATAGTACAGCGTCTGTGGTACTGTAGGTTGGATCCGTGGAAATGTAATCCTTATGGTCACTATCCTGGATAGATTAAGACATTTGTCCACTCTTTGCCAGTCACATATATCCCTCTCCTCTTTTTTCAGCATGTCCACTGTGAAATTGTTTATTAACGTTTTGTGTCGTTGAAATCCCTCCATTTATCAGTTTACCAACATTATTTTCCTATTTTTCTTTCAGCTTCTACAGTTATGTGTGGCATTATGTACTAATGTTTTGTGTCGTTGAAATCCCTCTTGATTGTCACTTCAGCTACATTCCTCTCCTATTTTTCTTTCAGTTTCTCCAGTATATGTGTTGCATTATTTTCTGTTTTGTGTAGTTGAAATCCTTCTTGTTTTTCAGTTCACCTACATTTTTCTGCTATTTTTCTTTCACCTTGCCCAGTGTATGTGTGGCATTATTTACTAATGTTTTATGCATCATAGAAATCCCTCTCATCCTTATATATTCTGTGAGTGGTCTACTTTCGAGTGGGGGCTATTCGGACTATTCGGTCCTGGGGAGTATGTCTTGCTAATGCGTGTCGTAACTGTAGATAGTTAAGGCACTTGCTTTGCGCAGTTCACATTCTTAATTTACCTAAGCAAATAACACAGTCTTCTTCACTCCCCCACATTGCTCAACTTTCCTATACCAAATACATGCCACTTTTTAAATCCTACCAGGTCACTTTTCCTCCTTCAAGACTGTACGTTCCCACAGAGAAGTTTCTCTTGGTTCTGGTCTCTATTGTCCATGCCTGAATAACCTTTACTGTGGGAGCGGGTAGCTCAATCGGGGCCTGGACGCCCTCGTATTTAATGAGGATATCCTATTGTTCCCATATTGTGTCTGCCAATCCTTAAAGAAGATTCTTCTTGGGATTCCGCTACCTGACCCTCATTGTTTTCACTACTGGAAGCAATAGGCGTGTGTAAATTATCGTAGTTTAAAAAATGCAGATTTTCAAGCTTCTGGACTTTACAGCTTCGTGGCACATTTTTAAAATTCTCAGAACTGGAATGCTGATATTTTGTTAGACATCACCGGAAATCACGATGTGCATCTGTACCACTTTAACACTAAAACGGAGTTGTTTTAGGTGCTATGATCCCTAAAAAGAGCAAAACCCTTTTCTCTAGGAAAGCATAAAATACTATGGTTATTCCACCATTTAACAAAAACTAAAAGAGGGTAGAAGAAAATAGGATGAATGTTCTCGGAGAAAATGTATATCTTGATCCAGTAATAAAAAGTAAATAAGCCACATCCTAAATATGAAAAACGTTATTTTACAACTACTCTTTCCCTCGGAAAACAGCACCAAGTCACAGTTGGAGGCTGGCAAAGTATTTACCTTTGTCCACAAAGTTTGGTGACTTGAAAAACTTTTCATTTGCAAAGATTTGTGAAACTGCCAGAATTCACAGATGCAAAATTTATTTACTGGCAACCCACACAGATGGGTTGATTTTCTCGCCACAATAGACGCACTCCACGTAAGGAGAGGTGTGCTGTCACTGCAAAACAGACGCACAGAAAAGTACTGGTGTGAGATGGGGCAGCATCAGAATGCGGGTTCAATCAATCTGAGACTGTGTGTGGCAGCAGTGGTGACATACAGGAAACTGGGAGAATTAGCAGGAAGGGAGGAGGGGGTAATGTTGCACGGGCAATGCAAGGAGTGAAGGATGGAACAAGAGATGTGCCCAGTTGTGGTCCCTGAAGTGGTTCTGCTACTGAGCAGCAGCAGTTTGCCACTCGCCGAAGTGAGGACTGTTTCCACCTACCACAGCTTGAGAAGCTGAAACACGTTTTGCACGTTCATGTGCATTGCAACTTAGCACACTTCTGCATGGACATTCCAGACTGATAGAAAGGTTCAATCAAATTAAAAACAGCCCCTGAAAACCACAGAACACAACAGGTATAGTCAGACAAGGGAAGGGCTCTCCGAAGTGACAGCCCAGGGTAAGACCCTAGCAAGCACACAGTGTCCCAGTAATTGCCAACTCTACAGATGTCAATGCACAAAACAGCAAGCAGTGTTGAGTTTCCTATAGTAACACATCACAGGTTATAAAGTGAATGTCATGTTCGTATTCTTTTGGAACAGTGACACACACGAAGAATGTGGTGCACTGTTGCAGGGCGTGGATACTGCACTGATCCAACAGCAATGTGTGTAAAATAAAGACTTGTCACTGTAAATTCGGATGTACGGTGGTAATAGAAGTTGGATCATACAGACATCTGTTTTGCTACTGTGGTCCCCTCAATGCCATGTAACTACACTGTGTGAAAACATGTGCCTAGGTCCAGAACAAAGATAATCCCCCTTCACGTTTTACTGATGTCACATTATTGACAGTGTTAGCACCAGCTTGCAGGCTCATCTTCTGACCAACTGAAAAGGCTGCGGTTGCAAAAGTTTGACAGATGCCGGATACCGACCAAAAAACGGTGGATAACCTGTCTGCCAAACTCCTGGTTGACCTGCCATGTTTAGAGGTAAGGGCCCCTGGATTACTGGCGGTGGAGCCTCAGCTGGCTGTACTGTTTAAAACTTTTGACCGCATGGCCTGTCCACCACAGTGCTGGTCGCTCCGCCTATTTACTATTCATCTTTATGCAAGCTCAAGTGGGAGAGAGAGTCTTGCTCGATTCACCAATGAGCTGTATAATCGCTTTGTATCATAACAATCTACCTGGTGGCAGTAACCAAGAAACTAGTGAAGTTGTCTCATTTCTCCTGGTATTTACATAAATAATGAAGTGTGTGTGGTAGAGTGGGTTTATGCATATGTCTTAGCATACCGTCACCCAAACAAATACCGATCTCCTCTGGTAAGTGTCAATCTCAAAGAGGTGCTGGGTGGCAGTTGTCTGACTTTCTCTTGTGTCAGAATGAGAATGGTTATTTTGGCTAAGGTTGTCTGTGCCTGTTTGTAAATCTGCTGTACAGTATTATGGACGTTAGTTTCAGTTCGCCAGTAACCAGTGGATGCACTCAACACTTGCTTGATGCACGCACGCGCGTTTTAGTGGAGCTCCCAAATGAGCAGGTGAGTGCTGTTGGACACAGAAATGGGCAGTGTTATTTCTCCTTTGCTGTTTGGTGGGAGGATTGTGGTGAAGCATCATCGATCATGTCAACAGTGGATTAGAGGAAGAAAGGAAGGACAACGTTTTGTTTGTTTCCTGATATGAGAACAGTGTTGTGCATTTATGCACATGTGGCACTCATCTAGCAGTACACAGATTCTGTATTTTTGCTGCTGCATTGCTCTTGACATTTGGCTTGCATCCAGGATGGCAGCATCATGCCATGACCCAGAGAAGCATTTCAAGTAGGCAATGAGATGTAGATGGACATCATATGCCAATTCAACGTGGCAACTATTGTAGACTTTGTAGCTGTACTTTGCCAAGGGGCATGTTGATGTCACCTGGTGACAGCTACTTATTTTGTAGACGTCTCTCTATTTTGTCTAACAATCTGTGATGTCCACAAAACAATTATGGACTGCACCTCATGTGACTTGCAAAATTGTTTTGTAGATGGATTCTCATGAAAAGCTAACTGTGACCCTGGTGATTCTGGGTGTGAATTTCTAATACTTGTGAGGTAGACCAGAATGCATGCTTATTTTAGCTGCATTGAAATGTGGTGCAGCTTTTCTAACAATATGTAAGCACCTCTATTAGAAATTGGATTTCTAGTTCACGGAGGTATGCACCCTGATCGAGCAGAAACCACAATCAGTCAGAGTAAATCTGAAACACACCCAAAGTGTACCTGTTCTCCTTTCCTTGTTGCTTGGCACAGAGCAGTCAGGCTTAACTTAAGAGGCAATGCAGTAAGTATTTGTGCAACACATCAAAGAGTAAAACAGTGAAAGCACTGCACAATAAGATACCACACCTGGTTAGAAAAATAGTACTTAATTTAATAAATAAAACAAGACCAAAATGACAAAAATCCACTAAGTAGAACTTGGGTTATGAATTTTTAAACCATAAATTGTAGAAAAGGGCTCAAAAGCAAAAAAGCACCAGCCGAAGCTATCTGGTCACACCAGACTGGGACAGAGTCAAAAGTTCAGACCAACAGCGATAGCATGCGGGCTGGCTATAGGGACCATGCTGGGCCCGCTGAACCAAGGCCCATATTTATACTTTTTTAGCGCCGGATTTGCGTCTTTTTTTAACGCAAAATCGGCGCAAACTTACAAAATACAATTGTATTTTGCAAGTTTGCGCCGATTTTGCGTCAAAAAACGACGTAAATGCGGCACTAAAAAAGTATAAATATGGGCCCAAGTACCTTAAATCTTAGTGAGGGAGCGTTGCATTGGTTCTGAACCATGCCGTCGGAGAGATGCCTTGATTTTCCCTATGTAGTTGAGGACATGCATCAGAGTTCTGTAATAAAAATGAAGATACACTGCCAAACATTTGAATAAAGATCCTTTTTAATCGACCTACTGCAGCAAACTTTTCTTTTTCAGGAACGCTCCAACAGCTTTATAGATTCAAAGAACAACATTCTAAATAACATGTTTAGAACACAAGCACTCTTGAACAGGAGACAGGCGCTCGTGAATATCAAAGTTCCACATATGACACATCCTTCTCCGTCATCAATTTACACTACAAATGATAAACAATGTGTAATACATAAAAGTCACCAAGTTGTGGATAACATAATTAAGGAAAACAGACACAATGTAAAACAAAAAACAAAAAAATACAAGAAAAGCAAAATATCATAGAGATTACATACAAATATAACTACAAGCTTTAAAATATAACGAGCAGAAGAAATGCAGCAGGCTCAATGACAACGTACCAATCCCTATAAGTACCCTATTATCCACGATAGAAAGAAAGAAAAATAATTAATTTGGATATCTGTAGTGTGCAGCTCCACCAGGGCCCCTGCTGCAAAAGGAGCCTAAGAGGCAAAAAGAGACCTCAATGATATAAAATATGAAGGGGGTGCACCACTCCAAAACCAATTGTTAAAGCAAAGTATACAGAGAGAGTCCAGTTCTCCTATAGTAGTAATGACACAAATCTTCTATTTATTCATTTCCAATTCCAGAGACTTTTATTTGCACAGTGATCTTGTTACGGCATAAAGTACATAGAAAAGACAGCCAACACGTTTCACCCTTCAACATGGGGCTTCTTCAGGGCTGTATCAATAATACAAAACATATCAACGATTACTACATCCATATTACAAAAAAACAAATTCATTTGACGGAACATAAAAGTACATGAACATGTATGTGTCAAGGTGAAAAGTATATTAAAATTCCCTAATGTATGAAAAATACAGTGTAATAGAGGGAACCGGCAAGGAAGAGGAATTTAGAACCAGGATGTGAGGGAGCAGATCCATGATTAAATGAAGTGCACGAGTAATATGAAATACCGGGGAAAAGACCTTTTACCCAGTGTGAGACTATAGTTAGTGCCCAAAAGGCAGTATAAACAGATAATGTAAAGGAAGACAAGCGTACCTAAGTGGCATCCAGTCGGTCATAATTTGTCATTTGTAATATTCAGTTACACAATCATGTGTAATGAGCCTAATTAAGAGACAAAGAGCAAAAACTGAAAAGATGGAAAAAGTAAAATCCAAAGGTACTTAATACTAAACAAATTGTAGACATATGTATTCTAATAACTAAGAAAGGTACTGATAGGAATAGGTCATAAACTTCCATTAGTGGATTGTAATTGGATTAAGCCAAAAATCAAGAGAGAAAAAATTTATATATAGCTACTAAATAACCATAAAACAGCAGTTTCATAAAGCACCCCAAAGTAATTATCAAATAAGTTACGCCGCAAAAAACGGAAGAACAAAATTATCGAAATAAGTATAATCATAGATCAAACAGTCCAAGGAAATAACACAAAAATAGTACCACCACTGGTTTTGGAGTGGTGCACCCCCTTCATATTTTATAGCTTTAAAAAATATAATATTCAACCTAAAACTAAAGTATTTTCAATTCAACAATTACTTATAATAACTTCAATTCAAAATTGTTTTTGAGAAAGATTTGGTTTGACATTTGATTCTCTAATATAATCATCCAAATATGCAGGTGGTCTTCTGTCTACCACTGCTCTGATTTCCCTTCTGCTTCCACCCTTCTTTGTAGCTATTTGCTCACTCACCCCATTTCTTACATTACTACTCGGAGACAAACCTGGAGATTTGTCACAAAGTGGTTTCTCAACTTCTCTCTCAGTAAGCATAAAGCCACTGCAACCCTCCTCAACATCACTGAAATTTTTCCTTGATTCCTCACTTGCACTTCCCTTCTGATACAAAGCCACTCTGTGTTTATTCCACTTGGTTCCATTGTATAATACCACATAATAATCACTCACTTGCCTAACCTCAAAAGGAGCCCGGAACTTAAACCAACCCAAACCCTTACGTCCAGCCTTGACTTTCGCTCATGAACACGAGACAGACGCTCGTGAATATCTACTTTTCACAAATGACAAGTTCCTATGCATCAGTGACAATACATCAGAGCTGTGATGCAATGGAGTTCGAGTGTGGGTGGCGGCTGCATTGATGTCGAGGTGATGCGCTAATTCCGAGGAGCACAGTGGCTATGATGCAGAGTTCATCATCGAGGCTGTGGAGATGCAAGGACCTTGTGCTGAGGGAACCACCATAGTACTGGTTTCAAAAGTGATGTGACAGTTTTATCCACACAATAGCAGAGATGTGTGGATCTGTTCCCTCAACAACAGAGATACAATGGTTGTGCTGGAGAAACACCTGAAGATCTACCTCTCAAGGCCCAGGACCAGGGTGGCACCACTTGGCAGGTCGGGCTCATAGCTGGCAGATTCCAGTTGCAGTGTTGGGTTGGTTGAAAGTTTTTTATGTCCCTGAGACTGGAAATCAGGAAACCAGTCAGATGGCCCGTGGTGTCACTCTGGGTTGGGGAGTTGCAGGTCCAGTCCTTCTCACCCAGGCAAGGGGGCAGCAGGCAGCAGGTCAGCACAGCCAGGCACAGTTCTTTCAGAGCAGCAGTCCAGCAGGGTGGCAGTCCTTGTAGCAGCACAGTCGTCCTTATTTTTGGCTGGGTATCCACAGGTCCAGAAGTATACTGAAGTAGTAGGATCTGAGGTCATGTCCTTATACCCAGTGGTGCCCTTGAAGTGAGGGAGACCTCATGGAAGTCCTTGAAATGCACAGAGATCCTCCCTTTCTGCCCTGGCTCTAGACTCACTACAGGAGGTATGCAGCCCTTTGTGTGGGTACAGGACACAGCCTATTCAGGTATAAGTGTGAGGCTGTGGCCATCTCCTAATGCCCATCCTGCTGGGATGGCCATCAGGGCCCATTAAGTCACACCTAAGCTCCCATTGTGTGTGGCTGTCTAGAGAGAATAAACAAAGCCCAGCTGTCACCTACCGGACACAAGTGATCAGAGACATGCTGCAGGGAAATGCCAAATTTCTAAATGTGGCATTTTCAAAACTGTAACAATAAATCCAACTTTGCCATTAAAGAGGAGTTATCATTAACATTCCATAGGTACTAAACATGACAGTTCTACCACCTCTCAATCTGGAATTGCAGCTTATTAAATGTTTTCCTGTGAGAGGGGAAGGCCTCACAGTAGTAAAAAATGAATTTATGAGTTTTTCACTACCATGACATGTAAAACTGAAAGGCACATGTCCTACCTTTTAAATACATACCACCGTGCCCTATGGGCTACCTAGGGCCTACCTTAGGGGTGAGTTATAGGTATAAAAAGGGGGGGGGGAATTTAAGACTTGTCAAGGGATTTTAAATGCCAAGTTGACATGGCAGTGTGGCACTGCATTCAGGCTGCAATGGCAGGTCTGGGACAGGTGTAAAGGGGTACTTCAGTGGGTGGCACAATCAGTGCTGCAGGCCGACTAGTAGCATTTAAGTTATAGGCCCTGGGCACATGTAGAGCGATTTACTAGGAACTTGTAAGTACATTAAATACATTTAGGTATTTACCAATCAAACTATGTTTAGGGGAGTGAGCACAAGCACTTTAGCACTGATTAGCAGTGGTAAAGAGCACAGAGTCCTAGGGCCAATAAAAACAAATTCAGCAAAATTGGAGGCTAGCAGGCAAAAAGTTTGGAGGAAAAACCACCCTAACGCTGACAGGTCTAACAACCTCCAGATCCATTGCAGGAAACATTTTTTTATCTTAGAGTGTGTGGGTGGATACTCCTCTATAACTATCTCAATTTGATTTGTGAGGAATGTGCTTACTTTGAATGCCACATGTTCTGTATGTTGTGCCGTGACTGGAATGTTTTCACCTACTCACGTGTTTGCCGTATTGTTTTGCATTGATAGTTGCTAATTGAGCTTTAGTTTGCTGCATGACTAGTCCACATGTAGGCAGGGACACCAGTTAGGAGTAACCAGAGGTAAAAGGTATTATATCTGGCTCCATTTTTGGTATCTCTGGCACTACCTATTTAATCTCAGATTCAGACATTTCAGGGTTAGTGTCAGGTGCAAGGGGGAACCAAATTCATAACCTTGTTTACAATAGTTCCTTCTTCACCAATCCTCAGTTTTAATACAAGGCTGCTTGGAAAAAAAAGATCAACCTGTACCTGTAACCTGTACTTTCCTAGTCATTCTATAGTCTCTCTTGATGGGCCTGGGAAGGAAACCTGGATTAGGAATAGCATTTTCTGTATCATATCACTGGAACACAGCAAAAGGAAGACAAACCTACCAGGATCACTCAACCACATTCATTATTGCACTGCGTAGCAGTGCCTGCCAAGACTCTTTTGAGGTCCTGGACCATCCTGTGGGCACTGGGCAAAATCTTTGAAGCATACTGTAATTTACCATTTAGAAGAAGATGTTGTGTGTGGTATAGTTGCTGACTTTGAACCCTGGTGATCTGGGTTCTAACAGGGCAAATCACTATATCTCCTGTGCCTCAAATTGTAAATACGCGTGAAATAAAATGATATTGGCAATGTGTGGAATATAATGTCACTGTGAAGGTCAAATGTGTGATTCCCCAATTGATGTCTGCCATCTTGTATCATCCCTCAGCACCCCTCAATGTCTCCCTTCATCTTCCCCATCTATGTATAGCACTCTTTCACCACCCAGCTAGATTTTTCCTCAATACAATAAAAATGCATAACACCATATGTACCACAGTTCTCTTTAACTGTCTAGATTCAATTTGTTTTCTTGATTCTTCAAACATAACAAGACTGTAAATGCTTCAAAACTAAGAAGTATATGTTTGGAATTTGAATGTAGTATGGCACTATAACCACACAACAAAGGTCAGTGCCCACACAGGTATACAAATAGGACTTTATTTATAATTATCGATGTGTGAAATTCACATAATTTGCTTTTAAGTAATTATGTGAAATTTCAGGAAAATATGTGAAATAACATGTGAAGTGCAAAATTTAGTGGTATATTTTAGCACATAATGCAACCTCATGTCCATTTTGAATGTGAGGATGCATTAAGTGTAAAAGATAGTGCCAGAGCACATGTACCACAAATGACAGCAGTTCGTGTTCTAGTTGTAGAGACCTAAACGAGGCCTATGTTCATGCACTAGTTGGCGCATACCAAGATAGACACACACTTGTATTCTGGTTAGAACTAAGGACCATAAGCGATCTCATCCCCTTTATTTTATGGTCTCTGGCCACGCCTAGCCAGAGCATGTCATGGACCCCTTCCAATGTCAAAGTAAACTGGGATAAATACTAGAGCATCACCCTACGGTTCATTACATCCCTCCCCAACTTGGTTCTAAACTTTCTTTTATTTGGTCACAAAACACATGAAGTCTCCGAGTCTCTGACTGGGCTGTGGATTCAGCCGAAGTCCTTGACGCTGGAGAGGGAGATGGCTGGTGTCCTTCTATCCCAGCCTCCTGACTCCGATGATCACATGATCTCCTGGACCTAACCATCGAATGGTTGCAGGCCACCTCTTCCTGGCTCATGCATTGGTCTCATACCTTCTTGATTGAGCCCTTTCAGAGTTGTAGGCAGCCGGTACCCATCCAGGGCACGTCAGTATTGTATCTCGCCTTATCCTATTTAGCATGAGCAACCACGGGGACTGTTCATGCTGTAGTGTGGGGTGCCACGGCATTCTTTCAGAAATTGTTGCAAAACCACCTCGGGGTTGGTGCCTTCCAGAGTGGCAATCCATAGGACCTTGTTCAGGACGAGCATAAACCGGTCAACCTCCCTATTTGCTTGTGGTCACTGCGGGGTGACGCACTGGTGTCTTATCCCTAAATGTTTTAGCAGGTCCCTGAACTCTGCCTCTTGAATTGTCGGGCGTTTGTCAGGTTTTATCTCTTCAGGGAGGCCGAGCATCGCAAAAGATTTTTCTAACATTGGTGCGACGTTTACAAACGCAGTAGACTCTCTGACTTCAACGATCGGGCATTTTGAGTAGCTGTCCACAATTACGAAGGTGGTCCTCCCATCTGGGAAACTTCCAAAGTCAAGGTTCACCTTAGACCAGGGTGTGTCACACAGCCCTTCAGTTAGGACAGGAGCTGGGGCCTCAAAGTTGCTCGTCAGTTGGCATGGCGGGCCCAGTTTGACATGCTTGTCCACCATCTCCTCCAGGTGGGGGAACCATACCTTTTCGCACAGGGGCAACTTAATTTTCGCAGTGACTTCGTGACCTCCGTGTGCCAACATGCCCACCTGTTGTTGGAGGCTAAACAGGATCACTTGCTGATGCCCCCTCAGTACAAGGCCATCTGGTGTTTTGCTCATTTTATTGCGTGCTCTCCATACTTTTGTCAGCTGTTCTCTTTCTAGATCAGTCCAGCTGATGGAATCTTTCAGAATCCCTCCCAGGATTCTCAGGCAAGGGCCGCCTTCACCTTTGGCAGCACTGCATCTTTGGCAATTGTATCAGCAATTCCCTCCAGGTTAAGCACTTTGGGGCAATCACCTTGCGCTAGTGTTCAGATGTACTCGTCTGCTGCTTCATGAGTGGGTGTGTCCTTGTCATCCAGATGCGGTGGATGGTGTGACAGGAAGTCTGCAGGATTCTTAACACCAAGCAGTATATGACATCCATGTGATAATGTTGTAGTTGAATAGCCCAGTGTTCTATACATGGTGGGGGGTATGGTACTGTGCCCGTGAATAGAGGGACACGGGCTGCTGGTCAGTAATCACATTCAACAAACTTTCACAGAGGTAAAGGGAGAAGAGTCTACAGGCCCACTTGATCACTAGGGCCTCTTGTTTAAACTGTACGTTGCGCTTCTCGGTCAGCATTAGTGCTTTGTTTGCAAACACCAGTGGGGCCCATCTGCCAGGTTCACTTTCCTGAGTCAAGACGGACCCAAGGCCTACTGGGCTGGCATCTACCACCAATTTCGTTTTGTTTTTTAGGTCGAAGTAGAGCATGGCGGTCTTGCGAAGGAGTGCCTCCCTGAGAGCGTGAAACGTGTCTTCTTCTCTGCGGCCCCACAACCATAGTCTCTCTGTTTTGGTGAGGGCCCGGAGGGGTTCTGCTATGGTGGCTAGGTTTGATATAAATCGGCTGCAGTGGGTGGCCATCCCCAGGAAACTGCATACTTCGCCCACTGTTTTTGGTGCATGGGGTTGCTTAATTGCTTGGGATTTCCTTGGGTCAACTTGCACCCTGTCCTGATTGAAGATGTAGTGAAAATAATTGATAGATGTTTGTTAAAATGAGCACTTCTCTTTGTGGAGGGTTAGGCTGTGGTCTGCAAGTCGCTGTAGCGTAGCTTGTGGGTGCTGGTGGTGTTCTTTGGCCGCGGCAGAGTGGATAAGAATGTCGTCACTCACATATATGATCTCAGGTAGTCCGGACAAGGTCTCCCTGATGACGTCCTGGAAAACCTTGGCAGCAGACGAGATGCCTAAATTCAATTGCTTGTATTGTCAGAGTCCTATGTGGGTGGAGGAAGTGGTTATGTACCCACTCTCCTCAGCCAAGCTTAGCTGGTGGTAACCATTTGGAGCCATTTAGGTGCTGCTAAGCAGTGAGTCGCTTCTTTTTCCACCATGTGGAAAACGGCCGGTATTTCCTCATCATCTGATTTTATCTGTGGTGTCATTTTGCCCTTCATTGGTAGTGGCTTGTGGCTTCCGTACGTGAAGATCTTCGTACTGGATGGTACTAATAGAAGGCAAGGTTAGAGGCAACAGTATTGCTGGACGCTCATTAGATTTACTGAGGCACCTGGGTAAATTAGCACCTTTACCAGCTATTTCGAACACACAGGTTGGTCGAGGCCTCCTGTGTCCTTTCAGGTTGTCCGTGAACGAGATGAGAAACATCTCATCCAGCGATGAGTCTTTGGGTGTGTACTTCCATCTCCCAGCTCTTTGGTCACGTTCTGGGTGTTCAGGGTCTTCAAGCGATATGTGTCTCACTGCTGTTAGTGGTCGAGCACCTCCCTCTGGTGCCTCTGGCCCCTCCGCGGCAGATAGTTGCAAAATGGTTCATTTTTCCACAGTTTGAGCACTGCCATTCTTGCGCCCACAGTACATGCACCGTGGTCCTTGTTTTGCAGATGATGACACTTTGGGGTGCATCAACCCATTCTGTTTTTATGGTGGAGCCATTCTCCAGTGTTTGACTTATGGTAGCGTCCATCTCAGTTGCTCTGGCTGCTGAGAGGTTGTGTGACCTGGCCATTATGAGGATGTCATCTAGGCTGGTGTTAAGTTGCATTAAGATGAGCCCTCTAGGTGTCTTGTTGCAAGAGCATTGGATTATGTATGAGTGTATCTCCTTGGGTTGGTCATCGGCTTTGCATGTGTTGGCTAGCTCTCTCAGCCACGCATAGAACTGGTCTATGGATGCTCCTTCTCGCTGGCATGCCTGGCGGAGCTTAAATGTCTCAAAGTCTGGGTTCAATTGCAGGTCAAACTGACCGCTAAGTGCTCTTACTGCCACGTCGCAGTTGTCGGTGGCGCTAGTGTTGTCACCACCGAAGTGCAGTAACAGAGTCCTTTTGACAGCTCAATTGGAATCTCGGGTGGCGATGAAGTAGTTTTCTAGTCACCCGACCCATATTTTCACCGTTGGGCGGTTGTTGCTAGGTCAGCAAGTTCACAGAACGGTGGTAACGCCCCTACTATGGTGTGCTGTTGTGGGAACTGAACGATGCTGCAAGCTCTGAGTGGTCATCTGCCTTGTAGGTTCGGGTGAGAGATGCGCATACGGTTGGGAGCGCTTAGGATCTGGTGTGCTGGAGGGTGCTGAGACTGCTTCCCTTCGTGCTGTATTTTCTGCCCTTTTCAATTTGCTTATTTCTGCGTACTTATTTTTCTCCCTTTTTTTATCCTCTCTCCACAGGTGTTGTAATGTTATTGCTGTGTAGCTGGTGGTAAGTATATTCAGGCAACTGTACCTCACAGCATTTTCTCTTGCTGACGTGAGGAGAAGATGATGAGCAGGGCGGGATAGGAGCACTCCGTACGTGTCAGTCTCGGAGGCCGTGAGGCTAGACTTCGGTGCGGGTGGGCATGGCTTCAGGCCGACTCGGTGCCAGGGAGGATGAGCTGAGTTGGCGGCAGCTGCTGGTCCCTTATATTCGCCTTGGGAAGGAAGCAGGAGGTGAGCCAGGGCGCGCCGACGGGGGCGTGTCCTCCATCTCAGCCAGTATGAGGCAAATCAGCACAATTCAGGGTGCGGTCTAGGTGAATACACTGCCCTGGAGGTAGATTGTGGCAGTAAGAGGATGCGAAGGTCATAAAATCCTCGTCGCCAGTGTAGAGCCTTGAATGAGGCCTAGGTTTGTGCACTAGCTGGCCCATAACGCTATAGACACAAGCTTGTATTCTGGTTGGGACTAAAGACCAGGAGCGATCTTGTCCCCTTTATTTTACAGCCTCTGGACAGGCCTGGCCAGAGGATGTCATGAACCCCCTCTGCTGTCAGAGCAAACTGGGACACATACTAGACCGTCTCCCCACTGTTCGTTACACTAGTCATTCACATAGTTCCAGCACTCCTGCTTCTGCTGTGAATGTGGCATAATTACGGGACGAGGTGTAATGGTATAGTTTCAGGAATTTCAGATAGTAAGCCTAATACGAAATGACCAAAATTATGCAAACTATACAGCATAATTGAAGTCCCACTCGGGCCATTATATAATAAAGAAATGTAGAAAACATAGAGCAGCTGAAATGATGCATCGCAAAGAAAACCAAAAGGTTCCAGTACATTCCAGGGCCATTTTAATGCGTTTAGATGCAAAAAAGTTAACCATTTTATATTACCGTCTATGGCTAACATTATCACGTGACTGGGAATCACAACATCTTGGTGATTTATAATTCAAAATGAACTACTGTTCGATATTTTAAAGGCAATAAAAGGCTTGCAATGTATCTTTACCTGTATAAACTTTCTGCCAGCTCCTACACTGGCAAGCGAGTCATAGTCAAAAGGTTCAATTTGAGACACTCTTGAGAAATTCTCAAACCCCATTCCCAAAGGCCCACTATTGAAAAAAAACGCTACGCTTTCATCATCCAAAATGGAGTACTTTGACTGGCAAAGATTACTGAAACTGGTCCAAGCTAAATAAATGGGCAGCCCATCTGGAACTGCCGGGCCACACCCCACTCCCCCCACTGAATAGGAACATAAACAGCACCAGATGATCTCTGTCCCTTGTGGCCTTTTGTGTGAGGTGTGGTGTGGTGTGATCCCCTATAGCACATCAATTTAGAGACTGATAGAGCAGAACGTGGTAACAAATTTACCTGCGTTCGGACGCTCTTTAGGTCGATGAATCTTTTGACTAAGTGGGAACTCTCTGTACTCTTAATCAATCAACTTCATCAAATCGATAATCAATAACGAACATAAGCAACACCTTGAACAACATAACACTTAACAATTAATCCAGAATACATTTCGGCGAACCCTGACCTTTCAGTCAGGAATAACCACACTAGTTTATTGCAAAGTTAGTGAATTTATTTCCCTATATTAACAAGGCTAGCACGATATAGATGTGTCTCAACACCAAATGATAAACATAAATGAACATTAATAGCTGTCCATATCGTCGAAACAAGTGTAATCTATGTAGCATTTGAATCACAAGGCATTCGATAGTGGCAATGCAAAGCACTAATACGATAATCTGCAATGGGCTAATTGCGTACATTTAGTCAGCATAACAAGATCTCAAATTGCATCGTGCGACATATGGAATCCTCGTCTAACCTCAAATTAGCATCAGCATGTGGGACTTCATGCTAAAACAATTTGGCAACATCAATTTAGAAAACTCCTAGCTAGGGTCCTTATCAAAATCAGCAGTTGGTTACCTAAAAGAAACACAATGCAATTTTACAATTTCCTTTCATAATTACCAATTCCAATCAACAATCAATGAAGTCTTCGTCTCACAGGTATTGTTTCTCGATCAGCATAGGGCCGGGACAAAGGGGTAGGGGTGAACGGGGCAATTGCCTCACGGCGGCAAAGTAAGATTACTACTTCATGCAAAGGGGCAAATCAAAGTTAAAGTCTCTAGGGCAAGAATCATTAAAGTCTCTTTCTCTTCGACTAGAGAAAGCATCAAAGTCTCTCAAAATGGCGTCGCAGCAAAATGGGTCATAGTAGCTACGAAGTCAAAATGGCGGGATGTCCGAAGATAGCGAGCGCTTTCCTCTCGTGCACCTGGGTTTTATAGACAACAGTTCAAGTCCAGTAGGGTCTCCATTGGAGGGTTCATAGGTTAGCTTCAAATTGACCAATCGAAAACGACAATTCTCAAGCTTTTACTTAAGCATACATTATCCTTGGAGATGGGTACACAAGTTGCAACATTGTTTCTCGATTAGCTTACTCTCAGAGCCTCCATTGTCCGCACCTGCAAGCCGACCTTGAATTAAAGAGAAAATATGCCATGCTGGCACCAACTTTAAGATAAGCATGTGAGCAGTTTCTGTGGAAAAGTACAGCTTCAAGCAGAAATACACGTTTAATAGCACAGTGGAAAAATACGAACATTTAAACCGTGAGACCAGGCAACTAGGCCAAAGCCTCCGCTAAAGTAATGCTAAGCTAAGACATTTCAAATAAGCAAAATCGTAGCATACGTTTATGATTATGTCGGATTAGTGCAATTCTAATACACCACGTTATATGAAGCACGCATATAAATGTTGGCAAACTACTCTGAGGGCACATTTTGTCCCCGTACAATCTTTATTAGTTCGGTTAATGTCACACATGATTATTTCAGCACTACGTTTATGCGTTAATAAATCAAAACCTTCATTTTCTGCTTCATCAAGACTCACGTCTGGGCACACCCACGCCACATAAGGTGACTCACTTAGCACAAATGTGATGATTATAAACATTTGATTCAATCTGAAATACTGTAATCATTGCAGGTACTTGCCTTCCCAGTCCATTTTTTTTTGTTGCTTGTTTGCACCATTACAAACAGGGATCAACCATATTCAAATCAGTTTGTGCCCCAGACCAAAAGAAAAATACCTAGCCAAAACTGTGAGGCCATACCACTTCTGAACTGGAGCACAAACATCTCTATTGAGGCTTTTTGATGAAGTGCAGCCTGAATCCCAGTGGCACAGGAAACTTGGAACCCATGTCTGAACACATCTAGGGAACTTGGGGCAACCTGAATAACTAGCAAAAAATAACAGTGGATGTCTGAATCAGTCTGCACCATTGGAAAACGCTCTAGTCATTTCCATGCCATTCTCGGCACATACATCATAGAATTATTATTTAACTTCTTTCACACGACCTGCAAATCTCTTCTATACTCCAGCAAGACCCCAAAATCCATGGTAATTAAGTAAATCCACTATATTGTGCAAGCTCAAACGCTCCTTCGCCACCACTATACAGGATTCAGGCCAACCAAAATCAAGACAGTCATCCTAACTGACATCAGGGAAGCACTTCTTGCAGATTTAGATTATCGTATTTTAGGAGTGCAACTGTACCTGTCTGCTGATTATATGCAAAGTGGACCATGAAATGCTTCAAGGCAGGGTTTTCAAGAAAGGTCATCATATGAAGTTGAGCTTTCATCACCGATTGTAACCAAGAATGCTAATTTCTACCTTAGAATCAGGAGAATCCTACTCTGCTCCAAACCGACCGACAAGTACAACTTAGGCAAGTATTCTTGCTTTAAAGTCTTTACTGCAGCAACTACCATAGCATCATCATCAGACACAATAAACAAGCATTTGTAATGCAGTGGGTCTCGCATTTGCTTGAGTTAGAGCTATTAGTGTTGCAAACTCCTAACTGGACTTTTCTTGCCACATAAACTGATAATGTGTAAAACAGTTTCACATATGCAAACCGACGGTCGCCATGAGTATGAAAGAAATACAGAAAAGGAAACAGAAGTTGGCTTGCAGTGAAAAGTATTGGCAAAAGTGCAATTATCCATGTAAGCAGCAAAAGTAGAATTATCCATGTAACCAGCAAAAGTAGAATTATCCATGTAACAGGGTCGATGTTATGCAAAGCGCTCGACTACTGCCCAGCGAGATCGCACTGCATAGGAAATAAAAAGAAAAAGTAGTGCAGAAGCCATTTGGAAAACTCGGAGCCTCGTATGTTTTCAGTAGTTTACCAGTGCTCTGGAGGAAGGCTAAACACCAGATAAGGCATGACGTATGCATGCCTTTCACTAATGAAATCAAGCGAATTTTGAAAGTCAAGCCCACGTACCAACCAAACTGATGGGTGTGACGTGGGCGTGGTTAAAAGCCCACAGAGAGATTACAACAGGGGCCAGAGTGCCGGTGCGTGCTCAACCCTAAAAAGGAAATTGTAAAAAACTAATGGATCCAAAATACGATCGCCAGTCACAGCTCAAATCTCCCGCAAATATAACATCATAACACTCACTCTGGAGTGACTCACACCTGAAAGAGCACAGACTCAAATTCAAAATGTTGTACACTATTCACAGAGCCTAGTGGACTAAATTACCTACGGAAGCTAGAACCCCATTTTACATAGCCAAAGCCTAAAAAATATGTTCATTTACGGAGAGAATGAGAAAGCAACTTCTAGCAAAGCAACCAGTTCCATTTAAGTAGTACTGTGCCAACCACATGTAACAGTAACGAGACCAGCATTCCCACTCACCTGCTGTGCACAAGAGTCAATCTAATGGGCTTAAGAACATTTGGCACTTTGAGACCATTACGATCTTTGAGAGTTTTGCGTGGATAATTTTCACTCGGTCTTACCTGGATGTATCTGTGCATTGAATACTGCGCAGTAGTGGTAATAATAGGAACAAATGATTGTGAAAACATTTAATGCCCGTTATTACCCATCGTGCACTGAAAAAAGTAATAACATAAGCTGCCCTAATAATGTACTATTTGAGTCAAGTTGTTTTTGGGATGCAGTTTATACTCTCATGCAAACATATCTATTTTGGTGTTATTTCATTTTCGATGTAATTCAACAAAAGCAATGCATGCATGGATGGGCTGGCCAACAGGGAAAACATTCAACCGGCTTGTTTCCCTGAAAGGCCATGGAAGAGTCAGTCACTGACTTTCTCTCAGGAGTGGTGACCTTGATTTTGCAGAAGGAATGCCCGCCTCGGAATGAATGGCCCCTATCAGATTCGTTGGCATTTTGCCCGCACTTTCACGGTGTATGTAAGCCCTCACATGACTTGTACTGAGGATCCTTAGCAAAGTTTGCCAACAGGATTTTGCATTCCCCGAATTAGGTCATGAGATGTTGCTTTTCTTAAACAAATGAGTTGATTCATAGCTCTGCTTAAGTATCTGCAGTAATTTCAGCTGCGGGAGCATGAGTGCGCTGGCAGCAGTTAGCAGATATCAGCTGCCCAAAGCCGGACAAATTTGTTATGACACAAAGAACTTGGACAGAAAAGCCACGGAGGGATGATGATCTGAATTTAGAAATCTCCCCGCCCTCCACTCTCCCTCCCTCTTTCTGTCTTACCACTATTTCCCCCTTTTGCCCCGTGGCTAATTCTGGTTCTCTCTCGACACATGTAGGTATGTTTTGTGCTCCTTCACACTCCCTCTTTTTTCTCTCTCTAAATTCCTCTGTCTACCTCCCCTTCAGAGATTTATCTCTCGACCTCCCTTTGCCCCCATCTCTCCCTATGCTTGAATATCTCTTCCAAACTTTCACATGCACTCTATTGCATCACACTCAAACACAGTCCCTCTGTGCGTTCTCTCTCACACACTTTATTCTTCCGTCTGCTCTTTTGCTGTCATTTCTTCTAATTTATTCTGTTTCAGTTTCCTTTACTTGCCTATTTTTTACAGACACCCACACTCACTCCATCACTCTCTTTTTCCCTCTCTCTCGTTTTTCTCAACTCTGTATCGTTCCCATAAATGGTCCCAATTCCACCCTCCCCGCCCCACTCGATTTCTTTCTTCATGGCTCTTTATGCTACTCTTCTTCTTTGTCCTCCATCGCTCAGTACCGCACAAGAAACCAAAATCATCCATATCACAAATGTTCATACCAGTCCCACTCTGTAGGAGGACACAACAGTAATGGAGCAATGATGCATAGTTGCCTAATGGTGGCCCGTCTGGCTCTGAAATCAGACCACTAGCCTGCAATCCACCAGGAAACTGCCAGCCCTCATCTCCAACTGTCTCTCTTTCTTGGTCGAATTACCATGTCATTGTCCTCCCTCGTTGCGTGGAATGCATTAATCTTGAATACGTCTTTCTCATCCTATCATAGATATCTGCTGGCCTCATGCTCAGGGAGTCAAAAGGTGGTGCCTATTTTGTCCCAACTGTAGTATCCCAGCCAGCACCACAGAATGACACAAGTGGAGACACTTGCAATTCAGGGCAAGACTTGACCCAAGATAGTTAATAAAAGGGACTTCAGGGCCCCTGTACAGACCTCTTGTGTGATAAAGAAGGACCCGGTGGTGAGGGTGGTGGAAGGGAGAATGTCTCTAAGACATCTCCTACCGGGGTGCTTTGGGCATGTGGTGCAGTCCAGGAGAGCTTGGTGTCATAATAGGTGGTTAGGGCAAGGGGCAGGGCTTAGGTTTCAGTTAGTAGGGTCAATGATATTGCACCAGTGTGACAGTTGCTGTGGTGCTGTAGGGAGGTATTGTGGTTGCCAGTTAGAGATTATCGATGGGCATGGAAGTGATTTGTAGAATATGAAGTCTAACGCTGCGGGAATGTAGGTGAAATGCATCCTTGGGGATACAGGCAGCCAAGACCCTCATTAAATCTGGGGTGCTGGCCCAGGCTTGGGTGGGCCTGGCCAGGCCCAGGAGAGAGGTAGCTGGTGACATGGTAAGCGCTGTATTGGATTTCTCACTGCCACAGGGGCACCTTAAATAAGATCTGGATTAGGAAGAATGCACTGTTTGCAATGACACCATGAGGGGAGGTGCCAGAGAAGTGCACAGCCTCACCTTGCACGACTCTAGGCCCATATGGAGATATGGCAAGGGGAAGGCTAAGGCTGGAGATCACATGCAGGGGATGTGCTGACATATATGGTGATAAGGTGGTGATGGGTGTCATCACCAGGACAGCCACAGCTGCAGTCACAGCTGACGAGAGGGAGTGAAGCTTAAGAAAGGCGAGCTGCATCCGTTCCCAAAAGGGAGAGTGCAGCGTGGCACATTGTCCAACAGGCGGCAAAGGTGGGTGCTGGCAGGCCAAAGCTAAAAGACCAATTGAACTTGTGGGCAACATACTCAGGGATGAAGAACTTTCTGCCCAGTTTACAAAAAACATAAAATACCCCAGTTAATTGGGCAGGAAAAGGGGTTTAAATATATTTTAAAAGGGGTAACATCTATCATCAGAGGCAAAAGGAGGGTGGTAAAGAGATAAGAGAGCAGACAGTAGAGGACAAAACGAGGGCAATATGGCAAGAGCTGGTGAAGGGCAAAGGGAGAGGTAACAGTACAGTTTTCCCAGGGACAGAAATGTTGGTTAAGGAAGAGCAATTCAAAGTACAAGAGAGAGGTGAATGGATATGGATTCCAGAAGAACAGGTGAGGGCAGAGCAATTGCAGCTGGCTAGTGTGCCTGAGACTGGCAACAGGAACACAGCAGACTGAGATGTGTATGATGGAGGAGTGGAAGATGGAGACTGTCCAGAAGTGGATGGTAAGAAAGTGGAAGGTGAGGGTGGAGGAGATATTGAAGAGCTAGAGCGTGACTTTGAAGAGGAAGATGAGGAATTACAAGAAGGAGAGATACCACACTGGCAATGTGAGGTGAAAGATCATGGGAAGACTGGCGCTCCCAGAAGGGAGAGAGAGGTAACAATTGCAAACAGAATGTTTTTAAGGAAGTAACTTGCATGAAAAAGCGAAGTTGAAAGTGAGGGATTTGAACTTAAAGCAGATGGATAGCATGAGAAGCTGGGAATGTCCCAAGGAAATGTCAAATTTTCAAATGGGTAGATTTAAGTGGTAGAAATGTTGTGAGGGAGTGGAGGATGGGGAAGGTACAGTAAAAAGAGGTGTATGCTCTATTGGAGTTGGAAAGTAGGTTAAAGGGGGAGGTTTTGGGGTAGTCAGGACAAATTGGTGGAAAGATGTAAAGGACAAAGATGCAAGGGACACAAAGAACAAGGATTTGAAATCTAAAAAACCCTGTTTAGACTCATCATATGTTGTGTTTTTATTGTTTTGTATGTTGTTCGAATCGTCTTCCCTGTGGCCATTTTAGAGGTCCATCCTTTGCAGAGAGATTAGGGCTCTAGTCTATCAGGGAGACTGTCCCATGCTCCTGGCTAGGTACCTTTAAGCACAGCTGTGAGGTGGACGCACCACTGGCACGCCAAAGGCAAGCCATCTGCAATTGTCTGCACCTGAGCGGGACTAGGGGCCAGGAATTATGGCCTACCCGCACCAGACAGGTTAGTCTATTCACCATCATACATACTCGTACTCTGTCCCAGTTTGCCAGCTGCCTGTTTTTCCTCTATTGACCTAGGTGCCAACCAGTTGTGCACACTGTGACTTCAGAACTGCAACATCTGGTACAACACATTTGTACCTTGCTGTTAACTTTAGGGCTCAGAAAAAAGTTCCTATATACAAGCTAGAATCAGCTTAATACCATTTCTTTACTGTGAACTGTCACTCCCTAGTAAAACACCAAAGAGGAATCTTTGACTTCCTAATTTACCATAATCTGGGCGCTCTTTTTCTAACCAAAATCTGGTTTAATGAAGCCTCGGTTACAGACATAATTGCCACCTTACCCTCTACGTATAGTATGATCAGATTGGAGCATCAGGGTAGGGTGGGGGGAATTGTGATAATTTTTAAATCTTTATATCAATACAAATTGTGAATGTAGAAATCCCTGACTGCAAGAGCCTCCTGTTCTCTCTATCTCTATCAAGCAACTTTGCTTTGTCAGGCGTCTTAATGTATCGCCCCCCGTAAACCAGTTGCTAATTGGTATTTCCATCTCTTACAGGTACTTTGGATATATATTGTGATTTATGCTAATTTCACAATAGTCACTTTGATAGCAAGGAGTGTTACATAGCTACAGCAATTATAGAAGATCTTGAAGCCTTAGGTATGAAACTCATCAACAGCGCCCCTACACATAATGCTTGCCATTTTCTCGACCCTCTGTTTCAAATTTAAAGATAATTCACACTAAGGGGGTGATTCTAATTCTGGCGGGCGGCGGAGGCCGCCCGCCAGAATTCCGCCCCATAATACCGCTCCGCAGTCAGAAGACCGCGGAGGGTATTATGAGTTTTTCCCTGGGCTGGCGGGCGGTCTCCAAAAGACCGCCCGCCAGCCCAGGGAAAAACTCCCTTCCCACGAGGATGCCGGCTCGTAATCGAGCCGGCGGAGTGGGAAGGTGCGACGGGTGCAGTAGCACCCGTCGCGTATTTCAGTGTCTGCAAGGCAGACACTGAAATACCTTGCGGGGCCCTCTTACGGGGGCCCCTGCCGTGCCCATGCCATTGGCATGGGCACGGCAGGGGCCCCCAGGGGCCCCGCGACCCCCCCTACCGCCATCCTGTTCATGGCGGCTTTCCCGCCATGAACAGGATGGCGGTAGGGGGGGTCAGAATCCCCCATGGCGGTGCAGCAAGCTGCGCCGCCATGGGGGATTCTGAGGGCAGCGGTAAACCGGCGGGAGACCGCCGGTTTACCCTTTCTGACCGCGGCCAAAGCGCCGCGGTCAGAATGCCCTGCGGGGCATCGCCGGCCTGTCGGCGGTGCTCCCGCCGACCCTCGCCCCGGCGGTCAAAGACCGCCGGGGTTAGAATCAGCCCCTAAATCCCCAATTCCCCGGGTGTGGTCAGACCACCTTACAGTATAATTCTTCTGTGATATTCCATACACACACAGCAAACAAAAATCTGACATATCTATAACTCTGAGGAAATGGTCCAAAAATGATATGTCAACTTTAAACCGTAAGTTTAGGATGAGTGGTCCAAACTTAAGTCAATCAGTGGAAGTGCAGTCTACTATCATTGATGACTTTCTCCGATCCTCGATTGATACCGTACTGCCTCTAACCTAAGTTACATATCACAGAATACTTCCCTCACCAACATGGTTTAGCGAAGCGCTCTATGAAGAGAAAAAGAAGTGCAAACACCTAAAAAGAATTTGGCAGAAATCACAGGCTTATAGTGATAGAACAGCATATAAAATAGCTCTGAAGGGCTATCATAAAAACTGCTGTACTTCTTGAGCCACTTTTCGTCTTGGACAAGATCATTCAAGCTCAAAGCAGCGATAAGACGTTCTTTCAAGTGGTGAACGGTTTATCAGACCCCACTAAGATTGGCCCCCCAGTTTTTCTCTCACAACCCCATTGTGTTGAATTGGCCTGTTTTTTCTTTAAAAAGACGTAGCTAATATTCAAGCCTCCCTTACTCTGGCAGCAGTGCTTAATTTGTAAATAAAAAGGTGGCGGTACTCAAAGCCCTCCTCTTAAACAGGTGGCTGCTGCAATTAAATGTGTGAACAGGGAATCCTGAGGTGGTGTAATCCTGAAGCCATCTCAGGCCTCTTCAAACCATATAAAGCCACTCCCTGCTCCTTCAGCTCACTCTAGCAGCTTTCTACTTCCTCCCTTTGTGACGCTTTTTCGTTTTTCACTTCCTCCGTCTTTCCCATATGTGTCTTTTGCCTGCAGCAAATGCTTGAGGCAGAAGAATAAGCCCCGGCCCTCAAAAATAAGTGCTGGTGCTCAGCACCGGAAACAAGCACAAATTAAGCACTGTCTGGTGGACTCCTCAGATAGCCCGAGAGGGATAGAAAAAATAGTAGACTCCCTGATCCTTCCCGCTTCCTCCACCACCCAAGACAACTCTGGGGGTAGTGCAAGAAAAGCTACAACTCTGAATTGATTAGGAAACCCACAGAAGATGACTAATGGAGATTACCCCATAAGCCCTGACCTCACTTGTTGGCTGAGTACATTTGCTCCCCTAGACCTGGGGACATCATTCATAGTGATTCTACCATAAAATCCGATTATCTGCTGGACCCACTGCCTCCCTTGTTTCTGGGCAAGCTGGACCCACAGGTGTTGGAACGTCTAATACACGTTTGAATGCATCTCTAATGGAAGGGCCTGTCCCCAAGGAATGGAAGCATGCAGTGGTTAGACTATTGCTGAAAAAGCCAGACCTCGACATTGCTAAATGGGTAAACTATAGACCTATTTCCCTTCTTCTTATAATGACCAAGATCTTGGAAAAACACATAAATAAGCAGCTCACAGTGTTTATTGAGTCTAATGATCTTCTCCAGCAGTCACAATCAGGTCTTAGAGCTGGACATAGTACTGAGACAGCCCTATTAGGAGTGAAGGAAAATCTTAAAGCACAGTTGGACAGAGGCGGTACTTCTGCACTGATTTTATTGGACTTAAGTGCTGCCTTTGACACGATGAGTCACAATTTCTTACAACAGAGATTAGAAGAGATAGCGGTGAGTGGCACTGTGTTGCAATAGTTCAAACCCTTTTAGCAGGACTGCAGATTTCAAGTTCATACAAACAACACAGCTCACAGACATATCCATTATCCTGTGGGGTACCGCAACGATCAAATACTCTCAGCCCTACTATGTTCAATATCTATGTTCGTCCTCTGGCTGATCTTGTAAAGAGCTGTGGTTTGACTCTGTTTTCATATGCAGATGACACCCGATCGTTGTGTCTCTGAAAACCCAGGAAAACCAGAATAGAGGTGTCTTAAATACCTGCATATCAAAAGTGCTGGCATGGATGAATACCAACCATCTCAAACTGAATGGGGACAACATCGAAGTCTTGGTGGTAGGCAACCAACCCCAGTTGCAGGGCCCCCAGCTATGGACTGAGAGTATCGGGATTTGCCCCACACGTATGCTTTTTGTCAAGAATCTGGGCATTGGATAGACAGTAAGCTGTCAATGAACACCCAGATTACCAAAGTAGTAGCTCCCTGCTTTGGAATGCTCAGATGGATGAGAAAGATTTTCAGCTGCTTGCTGCCCACAGCTTAAAGAACAGGGATACAGGCGATGATACTCTCCAATCTTGATTACAGCAACATTCTATATCTGGGTGTTACCAAGGGTGCTACCAAGTGACTGCAGCTAGTACAAAATGCTGCAGCAATACTGCTTTTAAACCAGTCAAAATTCACCTCCGCAGCTAAACGTTTGTATGGACTCCACTGGCTGTCGGTGGGAAAAAAAACACTCTGCTATATGCACAAATTACAATCAGACACTGGCCCTAAATATCTCAGACATCTGGTCTCACCTTACAAACCATTTTGCTCCCTTTGGTTCCTCAATGCCAACCTTTCTTCAGTTCCTAGAATCAAAAGAACACACCTTAGTGGAAGTGCGTTCTTATACCTAGGACCCAAATTATAGAGATCTTGTCAGTCTCTTTCCATCTTCTGAAAAAACTGAAAATGTGGCTGAGTAAACCAGACGTTCTTATTGGAGAACGTACCTTGGGATGGCCTACCACCAGGAAACCCATTATTGGGTAGCTGAGTGCTTTAACAAAGGTGGATGATAAAAATAAAGATGAAGCTACCATACATGAGATTGTCCAAGCCATTGTGGGCACACTTGTCTAAAGCAACCAAAGACAACATTTGTAATGGGAAATTTGTAGATGTATATAAGCTTCTTCATTGACAGATTCGAGCTTAGGAGGGATCGATGGAAGGAAGCTGGTATACACTCAGTGCCAGTGAACATAGAGCATAGAAACCTGGACTTGGCCATTCCTCATTTATGCAATGATTTATTGTGAAAAGTACCCAGAGAGGTTGGTGGCAATAATTAAAGACATAGACAAAACAAGGAAAGCACAGAAGTATTTTGGAGGGGGGGGGGGTTGCCTAGCTGCATTATGATAAGGAGCTAGTAGCTTTTCCGAACAAACCTAGGTGGGTGGTTAACAGCGAACTGTGGCTGTAATGGATGGCTCCCATGAGGCCATCTCACGCTTTGCAGAACCAGAGGGGGTTACAGGTACAATTCAGACACTATCTGGGATGTTCCACACTCAGGGGGAGGGCACATGGGGCTGGAGGCAAGGACTTAATGCAGGAGTGTGCTAGGGATAAAACAGGGGCGTCTACAACAGACATTCATGTATATACAAGCACATATTTTCCAAACGTGGGCAGAGGCACCCAAACACATTGGCTTGTCTGTTGTAATCAATGTGAAAGTTCCTGTTTAAGTCTGTGTTATTTTTATTCTGTACTTGCTTGCAGAGTCTTGTATTTCTTTTTAGAAAGTGTGAACTTTTTAGACACGTACACAAACATTGCCATCATGTCTGCTTGCTGTTTAGGGTGACACATTTTATTGTTTCCAGTTATGGAAGCTGACATAACATCATAAGTTCACCGTGTATGTTATTTTTTGTTTTTAATTATAGGAGTATATAAACATTAGGTGAATCAAGATGACACATTTATTGCCATAATTGTTTAGTCTTGTTGACACTTTGGTGTCTGCAGGTGAAGGTTTGTTTTATAAATATAAAGATAAGATTGGCAATCAGATTCTTCAAAAACTCAGTTGTCAGACTACAGGTTATAGGGTCTTCGTGCTAAGACAATCAAGCCAGCCAGCCCCAGTCGGTGGCCATGCTGGGAGCAGTGTAGACAAGTGCCCTTCAGCACAGCACTGTTTGTTATTCTTGGCAAAAATGTGATAGACAATACCAGTGTCGCTATTTTTTTAATGAAAAATGTATGCTTTGTGATGAATCTCAAGAAACTCGAACCTTAGGCTTTCTATTTATTGCTTCTGCTAAAATACAACATAGTGCTTGGAAATAGCTTTAAGGTGTTGGGAAGTTAGGAACTCGCTAACCATGTGTTTTCTTTCACTGACCATGACATGCACTGCTACATTCCCTTTTGGCTTCTGTGTGGTTATCATTCATATTTTATGCACTAGACTAGGATTTGAAAATAAACATTTTAAAAAACATTCCCTTTTTCTTAGTGCAATTTTGAGCATGTTTTTGAATAACAAAAGCGAGTCCTGTTCCATTGAACTAACGGTGTGTGATTGATCATTACCAGAAAAGCTTCTTGTACAGTATTGCTCAGTGGGTTGTGTATGTGTTGTAATCCAATTGGATTTTTAATTTGCATTGGTACATTGTTTGAGTCCTTGCACCAGGCGGTTAGAAATCCAACCTCTGTGGCTCTGGCGGAAGGCCAGATGGTATCACAGTGACCTATACTTTGCAAGTCAATACTCTTAAAGGAGAGGACAGGGTTACAGCAACTATCTGGGAGCAAGGCCGGTTGACTCTATCAAAACAAAGAGGTTGGTTGCATGGCTTTCTTTCTATCCAAAGATGTGGCAATGGTTTGGAACATGTTTTCAAAGAGGGGTTGATGTATAATGGCCCTGGGGAAAGAAAAGTTACTTACAAATTACAGTCTGCCAGAAAGATCCCAGGAATGGTAAGGGACAAACTATGCAGGAGATGAAGTTCGATAGAATGGCAAGTCTGTCTGATTTTTGGCCTTTGCAGGATTCAATGATTTCTCCTCTATGTGGGAACAGGAATATTTGCCAAGATGTTGCAGAATTTTGAAGAGTTCACACTTGATATGGATGTGCTGTTGACACCAGGGAAGATGGAGGGCACCAGCTTGGCATTGATCTTCCTGTGTATTGAGTTGAATACTGGGAAAGAAAGTGGATGAAATTAAAGATTTCCTGTAAGAGACAGTAAAAACTGATAATCAGGAGTTGAGGACAGTGCAGAGGTTGGTGAGTCACCAAAACATTGCATGTAGAGTGGTAAAAGGACAGAAAGATTGCTTTGTAGCCACCTAGGCTTTGCTATGTCAGGTGCAAATTTGTTGTACCAGAGAGTGTGGACCTCTGCAGCTCTGAGGGTGTATTTAAAGCTGTGGTTAATGTTCCTGAGAAATTTCAAAGGAGTGACAACTTGGTCTTTGGATGATAAGCTTTTCTGGCAGAAACAAATGTGCTTCGATGCAGCTGGGTTGATGGTTGTGGTCTTTTCTGGGATGGAATCTGCTGCTGGGTGCTTTGGGCTAAAGAATTTCAGATCAAGGTCGGAGCATAGCATTTTTGGAGTTCTTTCTCTTGCACTTTGGGGCAAAGACCTAGTAAACAGAAAGGTTACTTTCATTGTTGATAGCCAAACTGTTGTGTTGCTGGTGAATAGCCTGAGGGTAAAGGATAAATGTGTTAAAATTGTTTTAGGATTTTATGTTACGTTTTTTGATTTAGAATATTGTTTTCAGAGCCAGACATGCGGTAGAAGTAAACAATAACAATGCAGACACTTTGCTCATTCATCATGGCAGAGATTCCGTGGATTGGCACTGTGAGCGTATGCACAGAAGAAGTCAGTTGTTCAAGAGGTCTGGGCTTTGGGAGGCTGAGGGCATTACAACTAGTAGAGAAATCTTTAGCTGCCTTTATGAAGAAGGCATATAGACAAGCATAGCCAGCAGTGCAACGGAGAGGGGCCAGTTATTGTGTGAAAGGATGGCTCGAAGGGAAGATGTGGGTAATTTCATAATGTGGTTGATTTACAAGAATGTATTAGTAGTAAGCACAGCAGGAAAGTGGTCTTGAGTTGCATTTTATAGTACGTTTTTCTGGGGCTAGCACCCACTGTAGGGGAGTTGGGCGGAAGGAGTATACAGGGGTGGACATTGGTGCAAAGGACAATGCAGATGGCACAGGAGCCCATAAGGATGGTGGTTGTGATGTGGATGGTATCCAAATTGAGGTGGGTGTGTACATCAGATTTTGAGCTTTGCCTGTTCAGATTATGTGTGCTGTGGTTGCTTTTTGGGTTTTTAGAGTTTCAGAACTACTGGGTAACACAATGGCTGGTGGGATTTACATGAGAGACTTGACGGTGGAGGTACAGTGTTGAAATTCTGGCTGCATTGGTCCAAAACGGATCAGACACATAAAAGAGAAATGTTGGCGATGAAGGCTTTTAGTCGGGGTTTTGCATCCAGCTGACACCTGGAATAGATTTAAGGAACTGGACAGTAGAAAAAAGGGTGTTCATTTTTTTGTCATGCTGATGGCAGATGACTGACAGTCTATTAATTGTTGGCAGTGATGCCTAAGGTTTTAAAAAGATTAGAGGGAAAAGCAAAAACGTTTGGGACCCATTCCTTCTGGATAGGCACCTCCATAGAAGTGAATAATATGGGGTTTTCAGTGAACTGCATTATGAGACTGGACAGGTGGTCACCAGATTGATGATTGACGTACATTAGGCATAAGGAGGATGGTTAACTACATGAGTGTTAAGTTTGTTTGTGTTATGTTTTTTACAGCTTGCATAGCTGGTGCTAGGTCTGCGATATTCACTATTTGGATCATTGGTCACTCTTTTATGTGGCGCACAGAAAAACAGATGAAGAAGCGACCGTTTGGACTGAGAATGGATGGCTTTTTTGGTTGACTGGAGGAAAAAGAGTGGCATGTGGTGGGAGAAATTATTGCCTTTTTTGGGTTTGGGTGTGGCATGTCCTGATTTTTACTAATTTACCTTGGAGAAAACTACTCATTTCCAATATTGAGTCTAGCATTGTTGAAAGTCATTATGAACAATTGGAGTACAATGTAATGGAGAAAGGGCTGGCAGAAAAAATCCTGTGCAGGGATTTCCTGGGTGTCAAGAAAAATCAGGACTGAGGCACTTGCGGCATTGCAGGACAAAGGCTTGAAGATGGGCCGCATAGAGTGTAACTTTGGTAAGGCTTGAAAGCATGTGGTTGCAGAGAAAGCAGGATGTTAGTGGATGTTGTAGTGGTTTGGTTGGGGGAATCATAATTTGGGGTAGGTTTAATGGTGGGAAATAGGTTGTTAAATGTATGATTGAGGTGGGAATTGTTCATTGTTTTATAATGATGGAAGTGAGCTGCAAACCTGACCTAATAAAGTGTGTTTTTCTCTCTAGTGGTGTCCTCATCATAGCACAATCTTGCCCAGTGGGGCACATGGAGAGACTAATTCCCTAAAACATCTCATCCTTGGGTGCGTCAGGCATGTGGTGCAGTTTGAGGAGGTCTTGTTGCCATAATAGGTGGTTAGGGCATGGGGAGGACTTAGGTGGTGTGTAGTAAGACCAAGGAATTTTGTGCCAGTTTGATGGTTGATGTGGTCCTTTAAGGAGGTATAGTGGCTGCCTCAGCCCTCTCTCCCAGATTAGTCGGAGGTTTAGGGTGGGATATGTTACAAATATTTTAAGGTCGCTTTGTGGATTTAAGTTTTGGGAGCTATTTTTCTCTGCTGTATCTAGGGGAGGTTGTGGCAAAGGAAATTAAGATTGAGGCACTAAGATTGAATGGTTAGGGCATCACAGGGTCAATGCTTGAAGATGTGGCACGTGGAATACAATAATTGGTTAGATTTGAAATCACTGTTGTTGGAGAGAAAGATTCTAGTGGATGCTGTAGTGGTTTGCATGGGGGAGTTATAAGTGTTTGGAATTATGAAGTTTGAGTTGGATTGGTTGTTAAATGTATTAGCGAGGCAGGGTGTGTAGGATGTAATGTAATGTTTAAAATGTGCTGAAAACCTGTTCTAATGAAGCTGCCTTTTTCTTTCTTATGGTGTCCTGGTCATTGCACAATCTTGTCCGAGTCCTCTTTAGGTCGAAGCCTACCAAACAGCAAGAATGCTAATGACATCTTGGGAAACTTCGGGAAGCTTCCCTAGGAATGCATTCTGCCCATTGCTTACCATTGTCTTTGTAGTTTGTAACACATTGTGTTGCTTTCTATTTGCTGGCTTTATTTGTTATAGGTAATCCAGCTTGAGTTTATCCCTTCCATTGTACAAACTTATTTACTGTATCCTTCAGAGTTCTCCCTTTTCATAAACAGGCCTTTAAATCGTGTTCTTGTCACATTTGCTGTGCATTGAAAGACAGAGGTCAAATGTCAGACTCTGCCTTCCAAGGAGCTTGGTGCTTATTTTTCCTTCTCTGACTTCAAAGTGAGAACATGTATGTGACAGTCTTGCTGGGTAGTGAAAGTCTGTTTTCTAGTACACAAAAAAATGTAATGTGCTCATAGTTAAGAATATATCAGAATTAGGAAAGTGTAAAATGTAATGGAAACAAATACTTGAATATGATCAATACACTAAGGGATGACATTCCCATACATTATCTATTCTGCACTGTATACTTTTATCAGTAAAACTGTATGTCTGATAAAATGTAATGGTCATTTCAATTGAAGATGTGTTGTCTGTAACGCAGTGCACTACTACACCAAGCATACTCCTCTTTACCCCACTCGACTCTATTTGGCACCACTCCATGCCACTGCACTCTACTCTGCACTACTCAACACTATACCTCTCCACACTCCACCACTCCACACTGTGTCACTGCACTCTATTCTGCACTATTCCACTCTCTGCCTCTCCACCTGTCTACTCTACTCTACATCACTCTATGCCTAGGCACTCTACCCCTCTCTACTATGCACCACTCTGCTCCTCACATGCATACTCCACTTTATCCCACTACACTCGATCCTGCACCACTCCATGCTACTGCACTCTACTTTGCACTACTCCATGCTACACTACACCACTCCACACTGTATCACTGCACTCTTTTCTGCACTATTCCATCCTCCGTCTCTCCACCTGTCCACTCTACCGTGCATCACTCTATGTCAATGCACTCTACCCCACTCTACTCTACTATGCAGCACTGCTCTCCTCACCACTGCTCTGCACACCACTTCCATATAGGCCATTCTAGTCTACTCTGCAACTCCACGTTGCTCAGCACCACTCCACTCTATGCTACTACACTTTATGCCACTCTACCTTGTAACACTGTACTCTATTCCACTACACTCTACACTACTCCAGTCTATGGCACTCCAGTCTATTCTTCACCACGCCACTCTGAGCCACTCCATTCTATGCCACTGTACTCTGCAACACTGCACTGTATGCCACTGCACTCTACTCTGTACCACTCCACTCTACACCAGCACACTCTATGCCAATCCACTCTACACCACTCTATTCTACAATGCACCTCTCCACTCTATGCCACTCTACTCTATGCCATTGCACTCTATCCTGCACCTCTCCACTCTATTGTTCACCACTTCACTCTACGCCACTTCACTGTACTCAGAAATAATCAACTCTGACCCACTCCACTCTGCGCCACTGTAATATACGTGGCACCACTCCACTGTGCGCCACTCTTTACTCTGTACCACCCTACTCTAACCACTGCACTCTATGCCAATGCACTCTGCACCACTTTACTCAAAAACAATGCACTCTATGCCACTGCACTCTGTACCAATCTAATTTGCACCACTACACTCTCCGCCACTATATTCTACTCTGCAACACTCTACACCATTGCAATCTACATAATTGTACTCTATGTCACTGCACTCTATGCCACTCTGTTCTACTCTATACCACTGTACTCAATGCCACTCTTCTGCACTCTATGCACATTCACTGTATGCCACTACACTCTATGCCACTCTACTCTGCATTGCTCCAATCTACACCACTGAATTCTGCGCCAACAGCCTCTAAAACACTTTGGGGGTTATTCTAACTTTGGAGGAGGTGTTAATCCGTCCCAAAAGTGACGGAAAAGTGACGGATTTACCACCAGCCGTATTACGAGTCCATTATATCCTATGGAACTCGTAATACGGCTGGTGGTATATCCGTCACTTTACCGTCACTTTTGGGACGGATTAACACTCCTCCAAAGGTAGAATAACCCCCTTTATCTACTCTGCACCACTACACTTTATGACACTGCACTCTATGGCACTCTACATGGTGCAACTGCACTCTACACCACTTTACTCTACTCTGAAACAATTTACTCTATGCCACTGCACTCTGCGCCACTCTAATCCACTCTGTGATATGACACGCTACACTCTACTCTACACCACCCTATGCCACTGCACTCTATGCCACTCCAATCTACCCTCTGCCACTCCACTCCACTCTACACCACTGTACTCTACACCACTGGACTCTACACTAATGCACTACACCAATGCACTCTCCATGTTACTCAAAATCATTACACTCTACACCACTGCACTGTATGGTACTATAATCTACTCTGAAGCAGTCTACTCTATGCCACTTCATGCTATGCTGTGCCGCTCCACTCTAACCTTTACCACTCTACACCAATGCACTCTACTCTACACCACTACACTCTGTCAATGCACTGTACACACTACACTCTATGCCAATGCACTCTACACCACTTTACTCAAAATCAGTAAAATCTATGCCACTTAACTGTATGGTACTATACTCTACTCTGCAACATTCTGGTCTACACCACTGCAATCTATGCCACTGTAGTCAACACCAAATGCTCTATATGACACTCTATTCTGCAATACTGCACTCTATACGAGGGAACTCTGTGCCACTGCAGTCTATGCCATGGCACTCTATGCTGCTGCACCACTCAATGCCAATACCATTGCACTGTACACCACTGTATGCCACTGCACTCTGTCACTATACTCTATGCCACTGCCCTCTGCACCAATCCACTCTACACCTCTCTACTCTGTACCACTGTACTGTATGCCAATGTACTCTACTCTATGCACCACTGCACTTTTGCCACTAAACTCTACACCACTTCAGCCTAGTCCACCCCATTCTACACTGCACGACTCCACTTTACGCCACTCCACTCTATGCTGCGCCACTCTAGTCTATGCCACTGTGCTCTTTGCCACTCTAAACTGCTGCACTCTACGCCAATGTACTCTACACCATTTTACTCCAATTCACTCTACACCACTGCACTCTATGACAACTACTCTGCACCACTGCACTCTATGCCACTGTTAGAAATGGGGTCTCTGGTTGTCAGTCAATTTGGACTCTGTCCAAGCAGGACCCCCACTCTAGTCATGTTAATGTAGATACACACTAAAGATTACCCCTGCTCACCCCCTTGGTAGCTTGGCACAAGCAGTCAGGCCTATCTCAAAGGCAATGTGTAAAGTATTTGCACCAACACACACAGTAATACAGTGAAAACACTATAAAATGGACACCACACCAGTTTTAAAAAATAGGTAATATTTATCTAAATCAAATAAGACCAAAATGACAAAACTGCAACATACACAAGTCAAGATATGAATTTTCAAAAGATTAAGTGGGTCATTATGACCCCGGCGGTCTGCGATAATATGGAGGAAAGTATTCCAACAGGCTGGCGGTACGTTCCTCTATATTATGACATTGGCGGGTTTGGCTGAAGCCAAACCACCAATGTACCACACCTACCGCCACAGCGGTAACGGCCGTTGGGCTGGAGACATAAATCTCCAGCCCGGCGGCCATCACTTGGCTGCATGCGGGATTATGACCCCGCCTACCGCCATGGTTTCCGTGGCTTCCTTAACGCCATGAAAACCATGGCGGTAGGCACCATCAATGACAGGGAATCCCTTCCCGGTCACTGATAGGGGTCTCCCCTGCCCCTCTCCCCCTCCACAGGTTCCCATCTACCCCCCTTCCTCTCCAGACCCCCCCCTCATACACACCCCTCCTTTCACACATGCACACACGCATACACACACCCATTCCCACATTCATCCATGCATGCAAACATCCATTCACACACACATCCACACACACTTACATACATACACGCAAACATGCATTCACACACTTACATGCATACACGCACTCACACCCCCGAACATGCACACACATGCAACACACACTTGCATACACTCACGCACAGACATACACACAAACCCCCCAGCACACACAACACCCCCCACCCCGTCCCCTGTCAGAGCACCCACTTACCTGTGTCCAGGGGGTCCTCTAACAGGAAACGGGATGGGGCGCTGCTGCCAGCAGCAGCGTCTGCCAGCAGAACACCGCCAGGCCGTATTAATTCTCATAATATGGCCGGTGGCGGTCTACTGGCGTGGCACTGCTGCTGGTAGCAGCGCCACCTTACCGCCATCCGCCAGCAGGGCCACAGCCAGATTTCCGCCATCATTCTGGCGGAATTCTGGCTGTGGTCATAATTTGGCATATGGCTGGAAGCCGCGGTGATGGTCTTTTGGTGGCCGTCACCGCGGCGGTAGGCGGTTCTTACCGCCAATGTTCTAATTAGGGCCTAAGAGTCTTACTTCATAGAAAACAATGGAAACTTTGATTTTACACAAAGTATCTAGTTTGCGTCGAAAATATAGCCACACGGGTGAACCTGTGTCGGAAAAGTCAGCGATGCATCGATTCTTTACTCACAAGTGAGGCCGTGCGTTGTTTCTTCTCTGGTCGGGTAGGCGATGCGTAGTTTTTCTCCCTTGCAAGAGAGTGATGCGTCAATATCCGGAAAGGGCACCTCAGATCAGCGCAGGTTCACAATGACTTTGATGCCCAGCGATGATGCATGAGACATCCGGTAGCACGGTGTTAGAAAATAACGCTGCATGGAGTTTGCATCGTAATAAGCAGCCTCAAGCGGATGTTGTGTAGTTTCCCCAGCTGTGATGCATCGATCTCCCAGCTGGGATACAAGTGGAGCATCAATTTTAGCCGCAAAGCAGGTGGCGCGTCATTTATCATGTTGCAGATGGTGATTTAAAAAATTTCCCCTCACGATGTTCTGTGCATGGATTTCAGCTCTTGTTCTGCCAACTTCATCTTTCAAGGGCTCAGGGACTGGATAGGGCACTACTTGGCAGGGAAGGAGTCTGCGAAGAGAGTCTAGGTGCTGGCAGAGGAAGTCTTTGATGGCCCTGAGACTTCAAAACAGGAGGCAAGCTCAGTTCAAGCTCTTGGAGGTTCTTCTCAAGCAGGAATGCATAAAAAAGTCCAGTCTTGGTTCCCTTTCACAGGCAGAAGCAGTAACTACAGGTTAGCCCAACAAAGCACTGTCACAGGCAGGGGCAGCACTTCTCCTCAGCTCTTCAGCTCTTTTCCTTGGCAGAGGTTCCTCTTGGTTCCAGAAGTGATCTAAATTCTGGGGTTTTGGGTCCACTACTTATACCCCTTTCTGCCTTTGAAGTAGGCAAATTTCAAAGGAAAGTCGCTGTTGTTCACAAAATCCTGCCTTGGCCAGGCCAGGCCTCAGACACATATCAGGGGACTGGAGAATGCATTGTGTGAGGACAGGCACAGCTCATTCAGGTATAAGGGGCCACTCCTCCCTCCCCTCTAGCTCAGATGGCTCATCGGGATATGTAGGCTACACCCTTTGTGTCACTGTCTAGAGAAGATTCACAAGCAGCCCAACTGTCAGTATGACCCAGACAGGGAATCAACAAACAGGCAGAGTCACAGAGTGGTTAAAGCAAGAAAATGCCCACTTTCTAAAAGTGGCATTTTCAAACTAACAATCTAAAAACAAATTTCACTGAAAGATGCATTTTTAAATTGTGAGTTCAGAGACCCCAAACTCCACATTTCTATCTGCTTTCAAAGGGAAACTACACTTTAAGTTTATTTAAAGGCAGCCCTCATGTTAACCTATGAGAGTGATGGGCCTTGCAACAGTGAAAACCACATTTGGCAGTATTTCACTGTTAGGATATGTAAAACACATCAGTACATGTCCCACCCTTAACATGCAGTGCACCCTGTCCTTGGGGCTAGCTAGGGCCTACCTTGGGTGTGCCTTACATGTATAGAAGGGAAGGTTTGGGCCTGGCAAGTGGGTGCACTTGCCAGGTCGAATTGGCAGTTTAAAACTGTACACACAGAGACTGCAGTGGCAGGTCTGAGACACGTTTACAGGGCTACTCATGTGAGTGGTACAACCAGTGCTGTAGGGCCACTAGTAGCATTTTATTTACAAGCCCTTGGCACCTATAGTGCACTTTACTAGAGACTTACTAGTAAATCAAATATGCCAATCATGGAAAAGCCAATACATACAATTTCACATAGGGAGCACTTGCACTTTTAGCACTGGTCAGCAGAGGTAAAGTGCCCAGAGTACCAAAAACTGCAAAAACAGGGTCCAGCACACAGTCAAAACATGGGAAGCAGAAGCAAAAAAGACAGGGGAGACCACGCCAAGGAAGCCAGGTCTAACAGCCACTACACTCTAATCTGCAACACTCTACGCTACACACTGCACTCTATGCCACTGCACACTACACTACAACACTGGGATCATCATCACTGCATGCTACGCCACTCTATTTTACTCTGCACCACTGTACTGTACACCAGTGCTTTCTACAGCACTCTACTCTGTAACACTCTACTATACACCCCTGCACTCTATGCTAATACACTCAACACCACTGCGCTTTACAATACACTGCTCTGCAAGACTGCACTCTCCACTACTCCACTACTGAACTCTCCACTACTCTACTCTGCATCACTGCACTCTTTGCCACTGCACTATATTCTGCACCACTCAACTCTACGTCTCTCTATACCAATGCACTCCATGCCACTTCACTCTACACCACTCTAATCTACTCTGCACCAGTGGACTCCATGACACTGCACTCTACACCACTCTACTCCATGCCACTGCACTCTACGCCACTCTTCTCTACACTGCACCACTCCACTCTACACAATTGCACTGTAGACCACTGCAATATATGTGCTATGGCACTCCGTTCTACTCTACTCTGCACCTCTCTACTGTATGCCACTCTACTCTCTGTCCCTGCATTCTATACCACTTTACACAAACCAAAGCACTCTACACCACTGCACTCTTTGCCGATCTACTCTGCACCACTGTACTTTTACACCTCTTCACTCTAGTCCACTCTGTTCCTCTCCACAACACTCCATTCTTTTAAACTGCACTCTATGATGCTCTACTCCATTAAGCTCTACTGCACTCTGACACTCTACTCCATTCTATACCACTCTACAGCACTACTCCATTCTACAATGCTCTATGCAACTCCCTCTATGCTACTCCATGTCACTTTACTCCACACTGACATTCTATGACATGCTGCTCTGCGATACACTGCACTACTCTACAACACTCTATGCCATTCCACTCTACTACACTACTCTATACCACTCCACGACAATCTACACCGCTCTATGCCACTCTAATCTACAACACACTGCTCTACTCTATGGAGCAACCTCTATTCCACTTCACTATTCCACTTCACTCTACACTACTCCATGACACTCTATGGCTCTCCACTCTATGACACTCTGCTCTACTCTAACAGCCTGCTCCACTCTACGACATACTACTCCACTCTACTCCCTTCTACTTCCTCAACAACACTCTATGCCACTGTACTCTACACCACTCCACGAAACTCCATTTTACTCCACTCCACGCTACTCAACTCTATTTTACACCACTCCACGCCACCCCACAACTCTCTACGCCACTCCATAACAGTCCATTCTATTACACAGTATTCTACTACACTCCAGAACACTCTCCTTTACGCCACTAACTTTTAGCCATGCTGAAGAGCAACCAGGCTGGTATACAACATGGTCAAAACATATTGGCAAAGCTATTAGCTTTTGATTAGGCGAGACCTATTGGCTTTGACAATTCTTCTTGTTATCTGTCCAATTCTTCTTGTTATCTGTCCTGCTCGCTCAGCTTCACGTGAAGCCTAGTACGATCACAATTTATACCCCTCAACTACACTAACTATTGTTGTCCTTTACATTTAGAACCACTTTTCAGCAAGGTAAAGATTAACACGAATATCGTCTGCATATCCTGGCTTGCTACTAAGAAAGAAAGGTTTCGTTTACAAGTTCATCTTGTTCAATTTTCCTTTCGCAAACACGTGGTCTACATCATGCCAGAAAGTGTAGATGCATTTTCAATAAAAAAAAAAAACGCGAGAATTCCGCTGCTAGAAAAAAGCAATACATATGTTTGGCAGTTTGAAGAGGCCAAATGATTTTTTCTCTGTTTCCTGACAGTAGCAAACTGGTTTTACAGCGTTCTTTTTACAGCCCTCTTTTTACAGCCCATAGCACATGTGCAGAAACTGAGTGAATGCTTTGAAAATAAGGGCTTCATTTAAAGCATGGCGGGAGGCCCGCCATGGGGCCCAGGCTGGTGGAAGCAAGTCTCTGCCTTCTCGGCAAAGGACCATCGGTGAACTTCACCACAGATGCTGCCTTATTGCAACGATCGTTTTGGTGAAACTGATTGTCAAAACGTCATGTTGTGGCGACCTGCTCAGCGCATAGCCGTTTCACCGGCCTCATGTTTTGCAAAATCATAATTAAATGCATACAAAGATAAGCATAGAGGGGCTTTCAGTCAGCCCTCTTCCATTCATTGATCTGTTCAGGTTTAATGCACATATTGCTTCTGCCAACTACAGCTTGCAGCAAAGGGCTGAGTCAGTCCCTCTCAGCCTTTTGCTCTCCTTTATTGTGAGGGCTGGCATTTCCCCTGCGCACATAACCTACTAAAAACTACTTGACATCAGTGTAAGGGGCTGTTGATCCATTCCCTGTTTTTATTTCTGGCTTCATTTTTTAAATTTATTTTTACTTTCAGTCTATTTTTAATGATGTTTATTTAAAAAAAAAAAAAAAGGATACACCCCTTAAATGGCCACACTAACTTTTTGACATTTTTAAATAGTCAATGCCTACTGCATATGCTTGCAAAAAAACATACAAAACATTAATGACTTGGCAAAGCCAGCTCTTTTGGCTTTGCAAATTTTTGCTTCTCCTGACATACCTCTAATGCATTTAGGGCCGCATTTATACGGCCCTAGCACCACAGGAGCGTCACTTTTTGTGAGGATCCTGTGGCACTAAGCACAGCCCCGTATTTACAAGGTGGCTTTAAGCCATTTTTTGTGACTTAATGCCACCCCTTAAATACGGCCCCTTCCCACGCAGCACTGTGCATGAAAGGGGCGTGCAATTGGTGTTGCTGTGGGAGTGCTACAGCAACACCCATTGCATTTTGACGCTGCCTCAAATTTATGAAATTATGTAAACCTGACACATCGCCAAAATCTAGCGCCACCCCCAGTGGTGGCATTAGCAGAGCGCAACGAGGAGGAATACTTTTATTCCTCCTTGTTTTTTGCGTTTTCTATGCTTGCTGCATTCTGCCGCAAGCATAGAAAAAGCAAAATGCCAGAAATTATTGTTTGTGTGAAGGAAGGTGTCCCTTCCTGCGCATAAACAATCATTTGAACATGACGCTTTGGGACTTCTGTGTGTGCTGCATTGTGCAGCAAACACAGAAGTGCCAAAGCGTCATTAGTGATTGTTTATGTGCAGGAAGGGACACCTTCCCGCACATAAACAATCACACCCCTCAACACAGACATCCTTGCACGATGGTGCAAAGATGCCTGCGTTGGCAGCTCAATTTAGCGCCAGCGCAAGGGGAATCGCACGGGTGCACCGTATTCAGTTCAATACAGCGCATCCCTGCATTTCTAAAGTGATGCAGCGCGGCGCTGCCAATTTTGGCGCAGCATCGCACTGCGCCTCTTTTCAATAAATCTGGCCTTTAGTGCCAATCTTGTAGCAAGGTTGGCATACTGCAGTGCTGGTTAGCTAGTAAAATACAGTAATAGCAAGGGTTAATTCCTAAAGGCTCAGTACCCGCTAGCATTCACCTGCTGCAACATTGATTGAAAGCTGATCCCTTGGTGCGCCTTCCACGTTAGTCAGGGTACTTTGCAGCTCTACCATTTTTGCGTTCCCCTGGTAACTAGGAATGTCACAGCCTTTTTTGCAGTAAGCTCTCCCTGGCTCTTCAGGATCAGAGCTCACTATGAGTTGTTCCTCCAACTTCCAGTGCAAAAGCTCTGCCAGTTGCTTTTCTCACTCGAAGATATTTCTAATGAAAGTAGAGGTGCAGGAAATAGTGGTCCTGGAGGTGCTTAAATAACCCCCATAAAACTTGAAAAACTTTAGATAGAGAACGAACAATAAAGGGGCCCTTTATTTATTTTTTCTGGCAACATCTGTTGAGTTTTCAAAGATTGTCATATTTCCCCCGATGCCTTTAGTGAGGTGATGTTATTTTCCAGCACCCCGACTAGGAAAATTGTTCCAGCACCACTGAATGTAAGAGCCAAAAAGGGATATGACATCAGTGAATCCTGCATGACCCTTATTTGTGTTTGGATCACTGGCTCCTTTTCCTCTGTTGCCCCACCACTGTAGTGGTGGTGGCATTCCAACAACAAAAAATGGCAACGCGAAAAAGTCTCGTTTTTGGGGGTGTGGCCATGAGACCAACTGGCTTTGCCAATGCATTTTCGTGATGCTGTGTAGCATTCAAAAATAAAAAAAATTGTCAGAAGAAAGGAGCAAGGACACACCTGCTACTGGTGGTCATGCCAATTCATAGTCATGTGCATGCAAGATGACGTATGCATTCACATGCTTCACCATGCGTATTGTTGAACCGTTTTTATTTACCAATCCAAGATGGCTCGATAAATAAAAACATTTAATTTGGAGTAGCATGAAACCAATGTTTGAAGGGCAAAAGGAATGGCAGCAATCTGCTGCATCCACCTCCAAAAATCTTTTTTAAAAACATTTAAAAAAAGGCTCTGCGGGTGTACGGAGTAGCAAGTGGTGGGAAAGCAATGGGCTGTAGGCAAGGGGAATAAAATAAAAGCCTAGTGGGAGTGGTAGGGTAAAAGCAGAACAAGAGGGACAAAACAACATAGGGGAGATGGGGAGAACCGCACAAAGGAAAGAGAAATACAGTACATGGGGGAGAGGGGAGAAGCACACGAGAGAGAGAGATACAGAGAGAAACTACACTATGAGGGAGAGGGCGCCACAGAACCCAAGGGGTAGATATTTGGCGCGGGAGAAGCACACAAAGGACAGAACTGGTAAACACATGCACGTTCATTGACTGCTTAACAAAAAAAGAGAAAAGTAGTTCCATAAAAATGTGCAGTGGGAGAACAGCTATTCAAAAGGATGGTAAAGAGGCTAAGCTCCAGGGAAGGGCCACATACAACATGGATAAGATGGAAAGCCATCAAATAAGACTCATGAGGGACATGTAAGAGTGACAAGTAAACAATGGACAGGCTGTAAGCTCAGTGTATGTTCTTGGTATGCTCTGAATGGGTCTTTCAAAACCAGACAGCTTGTGCAACATTGGTAGCTGTGCCCCTGGTGCACCTTCCATGTTAATCATGGTAATCTGAGGGCTCTCTTCATTTTTGTTTCTCCTGGTTACTAGGAATGTCACAACCTTTTTGCAATAAACCCTCCATAGGTCCTCAGGATCAGAGCTCACCATGGGGTGGTCCTCCAACTTCAAGGGACGAAGCTCTGCCAATGACTTTATTCACTCAAAGATAGGGGAACTAAAAGTGCAAGCTTCCCACAGTCCCTCTCCTAAAACTGTCTTCTTGATGCTGTGATTAGGTCTGAAAATATTTTTTCAAACTGTCATTACCTGCAGTTTCTATCTAAAGATGCAGGTGCTTAAATATTACACTCACACATTTTGACTTATTGATTCACAAAGCTTTTTACAAAACTGCACACATGAAAAATAAAAATAGCGCAATTTTTTCCATCAGCCCATTCATCAAAGAAATTTGTGCATGTATAAAAAGTGATGCACTTTCACTTTTGCCCCCTGCAAGGTTTACGAATGTGGGGCGGATGGGTGGTGGAAGCAGTGCGAGGGTTTCTGTTGCATTATCTTACATGCAATATGCCATCTTCACCTGTGAGACATAATTAGGGGCTCAGAGGGCAGCACAAAACACTTAGGCCCAGATTTAAGAGGGCTTAACGCCATTCTAACGACACATTGGTGTCACTTTTGTTACGCTAACGTGGCGTTAGATGGCCAAAAACGCTGTGCCATATTTACAAAGTGGCTCAATGCATACATTGCACCACTTTGTAACCCTTTGCGCTACATTATGCCTGGCCAGGAATAATGTATGAAAAGGGGGTGTTTTCCTGTTAGGTGGGCCGGAAAAATGTGCAAAGAAATCTAAGAGATTTCTTTGTTTAAATTTTTGGGGCACTTTTAATGCCTGCTCTGAGCAGGCGTTAAAAGGAGGCCCCCATTGGTTGCAATGGGCCTCTGGGCTCTTTGCAGGATTAGTGTCAACATTTTTGATGCTAATCCTGCAAAGCACCGAACTAGCATCAACAACTGACGCTAGTTCCAAAACTACTGCCATGGTGCTTCGTATGTTAAATACGGCACACACATGGTGACGTTAGGGGGTGCTACGGGGTGCAAGAAAAGTGGCGCTGCACTATGTGCAGCACCACTTTTCATAAATATACCCCTTAGGGCCAGGTTTACTAAAGGTTTGCGCCTCTGCAAAGTGACACAAAGTCTTAAAAGGGTATTTACTTTTCAGCGCATAAGATAGTTTGTACAGGAAGGGGGCTCTTTTCTCAGTGTATTTGCGCTTTGCACTGCTTTGGTACACTTATCATCAAAGGGGCGTTACGTGAATGTAACTTGGCCACAACAATACTCGCACCCATAGTTTTGACACAAATCCCAATCCAATATAATAGCCAGACCTGACTTTACTGCTGCTTTCTTCCCGCTGCACAAGCAGCGCAGCAACCAAAGTTGTGCAAACAATAATACATCTACCCCTCAACCTTGAGATTGCCACACTTAAAACCAAGAAATGAAAGGACACAAGCCTTCTCCTTCTGTACACCGGTGATCAGTAACAGCATCCGACGAAGCGCTGATTGGCAACAATTTCTCCAATTCAGAAGCAGCAAAAGCCCAACCTCTTCAGCTGTTAGATTTCAAGCACCGGACATTATTTCAGTGGTGACTATTCGACTTATTCCCCAATGAAAAACTGAAAATCTTCCTATAAGGTGCAACGTTCCACAAGAACCCTTCCAGAGACACTGGTTTGCAAATACCATCCCTTTCAGGCGTCAGCACGCACGGATTCTTTAATAATCCATCGCCCACTGGTCCCCATACCTGGTAGAAAAAAACTTTGGATCTGGTCTCAGAGTGGGTCATTTGGTCATCCAATATTATTGTACAGGGGGATTTCAATTTACACCCTTTTCAGGACTTGACAGCGTTCAGCCTTTGTCAATGGATTAAACAGCGCACACATATTGCAGAAGACATTCTAGAGCTTGGCCTTCATCTTATCTCTGCCACTCTGCTGCCTACCACCTAGTGTGACGTCACTTCTTAATTATGTTTGACTGAGTGTGTTCTGGGACTAAACAGCAACATCAGTTGCCTCTGGTTTCCATAGGAGCGAATAATGTCTGGAGGAAGAAGATGTAGCTGCCATCTCTGAGTACTATGGCGTATTGCTATTGGCAGGTATTAGGGGCCTCTAAGCATCTGGAAAGCTGTGAAGTACATTTTGGTCTGAAAAGAAATGAGACAAAAGGAAAGGGAAGAAATTTCTTTCTTTTGATTGTGTAAAGTGTCTTTATAAGTATAGTTGAAGCTTGGCGCTCTAGCAAATATTACATTAAAATAAAGACACAAGTAAAGTACAGAAACAGTTAATAACTCGTCAGCATGGCAATCGATTTTAATGATCTAAAGTGCAACAAGCACTCAGCTTTAGAAATCGTGGCAGGAAGGCAGTGGTGCTGGAGCAATATTCAGAGTGAGTATGGTGCCATCAATGTTGAATCACTGAACTCATGGGGATTGTGAAAAATCCAAATGTCACACAAGGACCAAGGGCAGATGCATGGTGTGGTAATGCACTGTCATTTACAGACAGCACACTTTGCCTTGAAACGGTCACCTAATTTGAAAATACATATTTTACTAATAAAACTACATACGCACAGACGATAATATGTGGAAATCGAGTTTCAGGAAATATTTGTCATTTGCGCAACACCAAGAGAAGTGTCTTGATTTGTTTTGATCCTATTAAAATCTTTGTTTTCTCACAATTCAGAATTACAAAGAAGCACCAAAGGGCATATTTATGAGCCCCTAGCACCACCGGAGGATCTCTTTTCGCGACCCTCTGTTGGTGCAATGCCCTGTGCTGTATTTACAAGGTGGTGTAAAGCCACGTTGTAAGTATGACCCCTTCACACACAGCCCTTTGTGTGGAAGGAGCGTGCAATGGGTGTTTTGCGGTGGGTGTGCCACAGCAATACCCATTGCATTTTGACGCTGCCTCAGATTTATGAGTTTTCGTAAACCTGAGGCAGTGTCCAAGCCACCCAAGGGTTGGCGTTAGCAAGTCGCAACAAGGAGGAATACTTTTATTCCTCCTCATTATTTGCTTTTTCTATGTGTGCTGAATTCTGCAGCACTCATAGAAAGAGCAAAATGCCAGACATGATGGTTTATGTGCAGGAAGGTGTCCCTTCCTGCACGTAAATAATCATTTCAAATTGATGCTTTGGCACTTCTGTGTGTGCTACATTCTGCTGCACACACAGAAGTGCCAAATCGTCATTAGTAATTGTTTATGTGCAGGAAGGGACACCTTCTCATACATAAACAATCAAACCCCTCAAAGCAGACATCCTTGCACAATGGTGCAAGGAAGCCTGCGTTGGCACTAGGCAGCTCAATTTAGCGCCAATGCAGGGGACAACACAGAGGTGTGTCGTATTCAATTAAATATGGCACATCCCTGCGTTGTGAAAATGACTGGAGCACCGTCAAGCTCCGTCATTTTCCTTTAAATATGGGCCTTCGATTGCTCTTTCATGACTGCTGATATATTTCAAAATATTTGTACAGTTCTTTTATAGCTATTTACATTTTGTTGTGTTTGAAAAACATGTCATCCAGCAGACTTTTCTTTCACATCAGCAAGATTCTCACATGGTTCTCTTGTCAAAATCCTCTTGCTTTGTACTCAGATAAAGAAAAATAAACTCTAGTCTTCATGTTAAAGTAATAAACATCAATTTGTCAGAAGACATAGCCTGGCATTTGACATCTGCCTCTGAATGCACAGCAAACATGAGGTGACAAAAATACATTTAAAGGCATCTTTATTGCTCATTCACCTTTGGAACTGCAAAATGTTGGTTTTGGGGGGTGGTTCAGTACCCACACCCATACTTCCAGTGCCTATGCAGGAGAGGCATCCCAGAATCTGGCCACTGCTACAGAAATATGGAAGCCCCCTTGGAAATTAATTCAAATCGCAGGATCTTCAATTGTCATCAGAACCAAGATTTCCTCAGCAGTTCTACATCAAGGATACCTCACGTAGGTCCAGGAGGGCCTGATCTAACTAGTTAGTGGCAGGACTGAAAATCTGGCATCGATCTGGCTCAGCTGAACCTAGATTTGACACCACTGGTTTACATTTAAGCCTACTTACATAAGTGTCCATGTATGCATTTAAAAGTGAAGAACATAGGTGTAAAAATTAACTTCCTCCATAGGCTGGTAACTGCTGTACGTATCTCCAAAAAAGAGTCATCAAGTAGTGTTTTTAGACCATTGGTGTCCACCGTTGGACTAGCAGGGCTAGATTTGCATGATAATTATAATTATGTAAATTCCCTTCATTTAGATTCATTGCATCCCTCATCTAAATTAAGCTTGAGGCAGTTGCTACCCATGATGGCTTGATGTCTACTGTACAACTCTGGAAGGCTCCCACTGTCACTCTTCTGCCTCACAGATGAGGGGGATCTGAGAATTTTCTGTGCATGCAAATACCTGGAGGCTGTGTGCATGGATAAGAGCAGCAAGCAGGACCACATAGACATTGAAGACGTAAGGTGAAAGTACAGACCCCTTGGGGAAGCTAGAAAAGATAGTCATATCCTGTGAAGTAAAATAGAATTGGCTACAGTTAGACAGAAGAGCTAAACGGACCCAATGCCTCTTGTCCGTTATCAGTGGCAAACAGCCTCGGCGTTGACAAAATATTTTCTCTTTTTGTTGTCAACATCCTGTCAGCCTTGATAAAGTCCCGGATTGGGACGAAACACGTGTCTGCTAAAACATCTCATGGGCTGAAGCTTATTTCCATCAATTGAAGACCTATAAAGACTGGATATTTGGACAAACATTACATGAACTGAATTAACTCCTATTGATCAATGCCTTACAAAGATTGGACATTTTGAGTTATACTGTTGAATGGAACCCTGTATGAATGGACATTAGCCTTTTGTTGTGTTTTCAAAGGAGAGGAAAATGTTGTCGGTTTCCCATGTAACCATATGAAGTTTGGACTTAATGAGCAATATGTTGCCTTTTTTATATATAGAAATGTATCATTATTAAAGTTAATAATGACCAAATGAATGTGGACACCCATATGATTCTACATTTTCTTATGCTTGATTTTCTTTCTCTCCTCACTCATTTGAATAGATTTCTCTGGATGGTTCCACTAGGTACTCTATTAATGATTCAATATATAAGTCTGAGTGCTCCACTATTATTGAATGTTTATAATAACTGGTATTTTCCAGCTCACACATGGTGGCAACAAATGTGTTTTAGTATTATTGAGCACCATTAAGTTGATACTTTGCCATTTAACAGTTCTTTGGACGTGTGGCCATGGTAAAGTCATTGTTGCTATGCTTTTTCTTTTAATTTACAAATAGCGCCTGCGTCATAATAAACAAGATTGTTAGGACTGCATAGATTCAGCTAATTTAGTGCTGCCTTAGCAACACTTTTTTGATGCTAAGGTGGCCTTTTCCCCATGCCATTATTACAAAGTGGCACAATGCCCTTTGTGCCATATTATGCATGTGCCATGCATAATGTATGCAAAGGGGGCATTCCCCTGTTGGGGGGGGGGGGCGAAAAAATGGTGCAAAGCAACTAAGAGATTTCTTTGTGCCATTTTTTCCAGCTCTTTTAATGCCTGCTCAGAGCAGATGTTAAAAGGGGGCACACCATTGTTTACAATGGGCCCCTATGTACTGTTCAGGGTTAGCGCCAAAATGTTGGTGCTAACCCTGAACAGTATATCAATAGTGTCAAAAATGTTGATGCTATTACCCCCGACCCTGCGCCACGGTGCGCTGTATCCTAGATACGGCTCACACATGGTAGTGGTAGAGCACTAAGGGCCGCAAGGAAAGTGGCACTGCACTCGGTGCAGCACCACTCTCCGAACTACACTGGACCGACCAGAGATGCGTCCACTTCACCTTCAAACGAGAGACTCACCACCATCGCACACAACAAATCCCCCGCAGACGCTAGAGCAAAATCTCCACAGATCAGCTCCTCTCTACACTGAACCAAAACCCACCAGCCATCATCACCGACGCCAACAATGCAGCCCACAGCCTCACACAGTGGATCACCAACTGTGCCGAAAACCTCGCACCACTCAAGAACCACCCAAGCGTGACCAGCATCAGAAAACCCCCATGGTTCACGGACGCCCTCAAAGAATCCAAGATATCCTGCCGTACCTTCGAAAAAACCTGGTGCAGGGAACGCACCACAGAAAACATGACAGCCCTCAAGATCGCCATCCGTAAACACCACCAGCTGATCCGCTCCGCCAAAAGGACATCATTCAAAGAGCGACTAGACAACAACACCCACAACAGCAAAGAACTCTTCAACATCGTCAAAGAGCTCTCCAACCCCAGCGCCAGCTCCAACGTTATCACACCATCACAAGAACTCTGCAACTCCCTCGCTACATTCTTCCACCGAAAGATCGTAGACCTACACAACAGCTTCGGACCCCAGACCCCGCCCCCCACCACCGAACCTACAGCCCCCACCACTATACTCAACGCCTGGACCCCCATCAGCTCAGAAGAGACCAGAAGCATCATGAACACCATCCACTCCGGCTCCCCCTCGGACCCTTGACCCCACCACATCTTCAACAAAGCCGACTCCGTCATCGCCCCCCATTTCCGGAACATCATCAACAGATCGTTCTCTTCAGCCACCTTCCCCGAGAGCTGGAAACACGCGGAAGTCAACGCCCTCCTGAAAAAACCCACGCTGGCCCCAATGACCTGAAGAACTTCCGCCCCATCTCTCTTCTCCCCTTCCCGGCCAAGGTCATCGAGAAGACCGTCAACAAGCAGCTGACCGCCTTTCTTGAAGCTAACAACTCGCTCGACCCTTCCCAATCTGGATTCCGGGCCAACCACAGCACAGAAACCGCCCTCATCGCAGTCACCGACGACATCAGAACCCTGATGGACAACGGAGAAACAACTGCCCTCATCCTCCTGGACCTCTCAGCTGCCTTCGACACCGTGTGCCATCGCACCCTAATAACCCGCCTCCGCACCACTGGAATCCTAGGACAGGCCCTTGACTGGATCATCTCGTTCCTCTCCGACAGAACCCAGAGAGTCCACCTCCCCCCCTTCTGCTCAGAACCCACTGAGATAATCTGCGGCGTACCCCAAGGTTCCTCACTCAGCCCAACCCTCTTCAATATCTACATGAGCCCGCTTGCCGCCATCGCACGCAAACACAACATCAACATCATCTCCTACGCTGATGACACCCAGCTGATACTCTCCCTCACCAAAGACCCTACCACTGCCAAAACCAACCTACAGGAAGGAATGAAAGACGTCGCGGAATGGATGAAGCTCAGCCGCCTAAAACTGAACTCAGACAAGATGGAGGTCCTTATCCTCGGACAATCCCCTTCCGCCTGGGATGACTCCTGGTTGCCCACGGCTCTGGGCACCGCACCAACCCCCTCGGATCATGCACGCAACCTCGGATTCATCCTGGACCCCCTCCTCACAATGACCAAGCAAGTCAACGCCGTCTCGTCATCATGCTTCAACACCCTACGCATGCTCCGAAAAATCTTCAGATGGATCCCCGCCGACACCAGAAAGACAGTTACCCATGCCCTTGTCACCAGCCGTCTGGACTACGGAAACACCCTTTACGCAGGTACCACTGAAAAGCTTCAGAAACGTCTACAATGCATACAGAACGCCTCCGCACGCCTCGTCCTCGACATCCCTCGCCACAGCCACACATTCGCCCACCTGAAACACCTACACTGGCTCCCCGTCAACAAGAGGATCACCTTCAGGCTCCTCACCCACGCAGACAAAGCACTCCACAACATGGGCCCGAATACCTCAACAGCCGCCTTTCGTTCGACACGCCCACCCGTCAGCTCCGCTCAGCGAGCCTCGCCCTCGCCACCGTACCACGCATCCGCAGAACCACAGCCGGAGGAAGATCGTTCACCTACCTGGCAGCCAAAACAGGGAACTCCCTCCCTGCACACCTAAGAACTACCCAGGACCATCTCACCTCCAGGAAGCGCCTCAAGACTTGGCTTTTCGAGCAGCAGTAACCCTCTCCCCTCTCCAGCGCCTTGAGACCCTCGCGGGTGAGTAGCGCGCTCTATAAATGCATTGGCCAATCCTGGAATACCCTGCCATGAGTCGGGAAAGATTAATTTCGTGAATGAATTTAAAGAATGTACCTCTGCATGATTTTTAGAACCTAAGTACACCTTCAGTGCACTACTGTTTTTGTATAGGTTCGTTAAAAAGCACAATACTCGGCCAACCGTTTCATTTTCTGGCATGCCCAAAGAAAAAAGACCTGCTAAAATAGAGGAGAGGTTTTTATTATTTTACCAGTATTTGAAAAATGACACAAATAAAAATAAGTACTTTAAAGCATATATTTATATACTTTGCACTTTCCGTTCCATTGCTTGTGTCCCTGGTGTCCTTGTCAAACAGAAGGAACAAATAGCCATTGTAAACTAGTCTTTAAAATGTTCTCTTTTCAATTTTAAAACTGGTGTTTTCTGCAATGATAACTAACCAAGGGCCTGGTTTATAATTACGTGGTAATGAGGAATCCTCGAATCCCTGGTGGGGGTGTTACATCCGGAGGAGAATCCACCTGTGTAATTTCGGTTCCCGTACAATGGCTATGGCGAAGGAAATTCCAAGGGTGGGTTTATTACTGCTGAAATCTAACTTTAGGCCCACAGTTGTAATCAGCAGTCTTTGCGGGTTCACTGTGGTGGCATTTGATCTGCATTATCCTAGGACAAATGATCATGTTTGGTTTGGTGGTGCCAACAATCTAGAATAGGTTACACAAGGGTGGATATAGAGTGAAAGATCTGAATAAGGGAAAATTAACTGCAGAAAGATGGCTCAGCGAGTTAGCTGTGATTTCCGGAGTACGAAGTGATCACCTGGTCATCAGCTCAAATCGTGACAATAATGGCTCAAACTACCATCCTGCTGATGCTTGCAAATTGATGTTTATTAAATTAAGCACTAGTAACATCTGTAAACTAGGGCACATCTAAATGGCAGAAGTAAGGTATGAAGCGCTGTATAAAAACAAATTATTATTTTTGCACAATTCAGGACATGGGCCGCAATCCACGAACCTACATCATATTCAGGCCAAAGTGTAATTGGAATGGTGTCTCTTCTGTGTTATTACAAAGCAGTCCCGCCAACCATTTCATGATACTCTTGCATTATTAAAGACACAAACAAGAGAAAGTAGGCTGGTCTTTAAAGCTGCCCTTCTCATCCTCATCCATTTCTGAAATGTGATAGTTGTCTGCATACAAGTTCTATTGTCTTCTATATAATTAGCTTTTGCGGTGTCCGTGAAAAATAAAAAAATAATCAGTGGATAAACATGGTCATGTTAATACAGCCGATGAGGTATTGGTCTTCGTTGTACAGTTCCAGTAAAAACAAAAATTCTCCCTGCAGAAAGAGAAAGTATAAATTCAACAATATCCAAAATGGTAAAATGTAGCCATTAATGTACTGAGATTGTTTGCTGTTTCTGTTAAAATGGCTAGGCTTTAAATTTACAGTTGCTTTTGGCACTCACCTGTGACCCTCTCATGGGCCTTCATAAATGAGCAAAAATAGGCACAAATGACTTTTGTGTCAATGTGTACACTCTTGCTGATTTAGAGGCAAGCGCAAATTGCATTTGCCAATGTTTTGTGTTCACACTTACCAAAAGTTTTTATCCTATTTGGTACAAAAACTCCAGGGGAAATTATTGCAATTGTAGTTTGCTCCAGGGCTGGTTTGTTCCCTATTTCTGCACTAAGGTTGACATCTGTGTGTACTTTCTTACAGTGAATAGTTTATCGTGGCTGTTTCATATTTTACCAAACTCAATGTTCTCATAAATTTTAAAGTTTGAGAATATGGAAATAAACCTAGAATTCTATTTTACTCTTGGTAGTTTATAAACAACCCAATTCCAGATTTTTTCTTACTCTTTAGCAGCCTGCATGAGTGAGTTCCTTTTCCCAGTTCCGATTATGTTTAGGATAAATTCAACAGACATAGTATGTTCCAAGATATTAATTATACATTATCGTATATTTATTCCCCCTTCCCTTCCATTTATTCTCTGATGCTCATAATTCATTGTGCTGATGATGACCCACATATTCATCCACTAGGGCTGAAACGCCATTGACACATAAACAAGTGAATAATTGTGACTAAGACATATGTGACAAGATTTTGAAAACTGAAAAACGGGACATTTCACAAATAGAGAAAAATTACCATCATTTTCAACTTACTGGGGAGCAAACAATGAATTATTTGAAAGCGCTCATGAACATATAAACGTTGACAGGAGGAACTAAGGAAAATTAATTAGAACTTCTACTCACCAATATCATCTGTGTTAACTAAGTTGCATTCTGTAAGGGGTTATGTAATTCTAAATTGGAATACATGAAAATGTGCCCCTTTCATTGCTCAGTTAATCCTCTCTCCTTTCTGAAAACGGGACATGCGCTAAATTTAGTGAAATTTGTCAGGACAGATGGGGGAACCGGGAATATCCCGGCATATCCGGGGCGCCTGGACATCCAACAACGATAATTCATTGGTAACATCAACTTCAATTAATTGCTCTCTTTTTCATGGAACTCTCCCTAATTTTGCTCTTTCTACCAACTTTGTTCCCTGTTTGTTCTGAGTCCTTTGTTGGCTGCTTGTTGAACTGAAACCAACTAATTGACAATACGTTCAAAGCCGAGACCTAATGCCATCGCAGGTATTTCAGAACTCAGGTGAGAAAGTTATTGTTTCTGTGGAACCAGAGCATATAATTAATATTATACTCATATTTCTTGATGGACCAAGGATGCTTGCTTTTGTTGAAGCAGATATGCTAATTAAGAAAATTATTAATGAATTATATGTTGTTACTAATGTGAAAATGTATAGAGAAATGAATCGTAGAAAAATAATGTGCATGGTTGAAAAATGTGCCCTTGGAGTATGGTCACCATGTGTACTAAAACAACTGAAAATGTGAAAAATATTGAAAATATATGAGAAAAATGTAGTAATATATCATAATGAGATGCATAACCTCTGTTTTGTATTATTAAGTTAGCTGAACTAAAGGCCTAGTTCCACTGGGCCTCGCACACTTTGAACATGGAAAAACCGGATGCCTTGCAAAAGACTGGAAATCGTGGACTGCAGCCTTGTTCAAAGTTCAATTTAATTAGCTAGAATTTTCTGCAATGTACTGGTGGACAGGAGATGATGAAGACAATTTGATACAATTATGTGTAGAGCAGGCTAAATGTACTTTCCCAGGACTTGAACAATAGAAGCACTGATTGGAGAGCCATATGCAACAATTTTGATACCTGAAGGGCCGATGATGAGGGCATCACATAAAGAACCAATCCGTTTCGTGTAACTTGAAATTTATGAAAATTAGTAGATTCGGTAAACAAAAACTATAGGTTAAAGTTATATCTGTTGACCGACTGACCAATTAGCAATTAGGGGGATGGACTGGGAGACCCTAATAAAAAGTCATGACAAGGGGCGAGGTATCAGAATTGCAGGGAGAAAATTGATGACGTCAGGAGATGCTGTCTGAGGTGCTGATATTGGGCTCATACTCTGTGAGCCTGATCCGTAACTGACTGATTGATGACCTGAAGATGAAGACTGACTTGTTGTTGATCCATCCTGGATAGGTAGCTATGTAAATATGACTGACAATTTTTGTGCCTTTTCTTCTAGGTACCAACTGAGCTGTTTATAGAGTTTCACACTTGGGTAGATGTTTTTCCAATTAATGTTTTCTCTAAATTGTTTTCGCATGAAGACCCCCATGCTAATGCTAATCTTGGTTAGGTAGGCTGTTAGGGGTGACGTTGACAAATGACTGACAAACTTAATTGCTAAATTACATTATCAATGCTGGTATTCATAGCTTACGGTGCTGCTTTGTTGCATATGTTTTCTTTAAGATATAAAGGGCCTCATTACGACCCTGGTGACCAGCGGTAAGCTGGTGGTAACACCGCCAACAGGCTGGCGGTGTTCCGCAAGCTATTATGACTGTGGTGCAATAGCCACGGCCATACCGCCGGCCCCTCCTAAGCCTGGCGGTCATAATCCCCAGGGCAGCGGTGCAAGCACCGCTGCCCTGGGGATTATGAGTCCCCGACCGCCATCCTGGCCATGGCGGTAAACACTGCCATGGAACGGCTGGCGGTAAGGGGGACTTGGGGTGCCCCTGGGGGCCCCTGCACTGCCCATGCACTTGGCATGGGCAGTGCAGTGGCCCCAAGGCAAAGCCCCATCACGCATTACACTGCCCAATTGTCGGGCAGTGAAATGCGCAACGGGTGCTACTGCACCTGCTGCACATCAGCATTGCCACCGGCTCTATTACGAGCAGGCAGCAATGTTGATGTGACATTTCCGCTGGGGCCAGCGGACGGTAACACTGTTACCGTCCGCTGGCCAAGCGGAAAAGTCAAAATAGGGAGCCAGAAATACCACCAACACTGGTGGTATTCTGGCGCACGCTGCCAAGGTTGTAATGAGGGCCCATGACTTTTAACTGATGAATTAATAAAGAGTTGATTTGAATAAAGTTTTAACTAAAAGATGATTTAGAATTGTAAGCAATAGGGAAATAAAACTTGTTAACCCTTTCCTGAGTAGTGGTTATTGTTGATTAGCATGGTTTAACTTTGTATTTTCATAGAGTGTTTCCTTGATTGTTGATGTTAGTTATTGATTCAGTGGTCACTGCATGACTAGGATACTCCATGCGATTCAAAAGGTTCATCGACCTATATGTGTCCCCTTGTAAGTTTACTTACTAAGGACCTGGCACGCTAGCACTTTCTTCATAATCTGCCTACCCTCTGACTGCTAGCGACGCCAGCAGGCACATACCAGTTGTACCGGAGTGGTGTGCATCAGTCAATGTCTCTCTGTTCCCTTCGGTCTTATATTTCCAGAGTAGGAGTAGGTGACAAGCTTGATGACCTCCTATCATCAGTCTCTCCACTATTTGGTGCCCACCTAGCATTCGGAAAGAAAAAGCATAAAACTGTAAACCAAGCCTTCTCTTCCCTCGCCCCCTTACAGTGGAATATGATCCCGTGCGCTTTTAGTCTGAACCCGGATCTCCTATCCTTCAAGTAAAACCTTAAGACTTACCCGTCCAAGATATACTTTCCAAAGTAACAGCTCCCCCATTAGGCTTTCTTAGGCTCTCCGCTGTAGTTTTCGGTGTGTAAGATTATCCTTCTCTTTGTATCCCCTTCTCCGTGAGAACCCTCAATATATTTACTGACCTCCTATCCTTTTATTGGCCACTCCTGTCTGTGGTAGTTATATCTGTGCCAATACTGTGTTTCATCTTCGACCCGCCCTATATCGTTCTCCCTGAACAGCGTTCCTCGCCCTGGTTATGACTTCACCCCAACGAGGTCCACCGTTATCTTTCTTTAACTTTGGATTTTACTATACTGTTACCATTGTTCTCTGCAAGGTTACGCTTAAATGCGTGATTGTCCATGTACAACGATTGTTTTTTTACCGTGGCTGCAATAAATACCCGCAAATTAATATGCATTTCATTTTGTATAAATAGGCGTGATTTTTAGAAAGAACTTATAGATGTCACACCCATGTGTCACTTTTGTGGTGCTATGGCACTACATGGCAACAGGACAGAGAATGTGAATCCCAGTGCTTAATTTGTAAATAAAAACGTGCCGGTGCCCAAAGCCTTCCTATCAAACACACGGCTACTGCAATTAAATGCGGGAACACGGAATACTGAGGCCCCGTAATCCTGAAGCCATCTCAGGCCTCTTCAACCTATATAAAGCCCTCCCCACTCCCTCAGCTCACTCTAGCAGCTTTCTCCCTTTGTGACGCTTTTTCGTTTTTCCCTTTTTCCGTCTTTCCCATATGTGTCTTTTGCTCGCAGCAAATGCTTGAGGCAGAAGAATAAGCCCCGGCCTCAAAAATAAGTGCTGGTGCTCCGCACTGGAAACAACAAGCACCAATTAAGCACTGGTGAATCCCTTCATCATGGAGGAAGGGTCCACTGAGCAATTTGGTAAGGGTGTAGAATGAGCTCCTGCAAGACAAAAGGTGACATCCTAAAAAAGGGATGCACAAGTATACTATGAGTGACAAGTGTGTATTATTGTGTACAATGCATGGGGAGCTGGCAATATAAAACATATTTCCCTTCAGACAAGCGTCTAGCATCCGCAGTTCCTACTGTATCTTGCGTCTGTAGTTGTTGTTTTGGTGCGTTATTGTGTTGTGTAAGAAGAGCTGTATTGTAGTGTGTATGTCTGAGTGTGGACACATGGGGGCATATTTATACTCTGCTTACGGCAAATGTGCGTCATTTTTTTAATGCAAATTCGGCACAAAACTAACACCATATTTATACTTTGACACTAGAACCCACTAACGTCAAAATATCTCAGTGTGCGTCATTTTCTGGATGCGCGAAACCGCCTTGCGTTAATGACATGCAAGGTAGGCGTTCCCGTCCAAAAAATGACTTAAACACCTGTGTGCCATAATTATCCAACCGCGCAAAAATCCCGCACAGCTGGGAGGCGGAGTTGAAAAATGGCGCACATCCTGATTTGCGTCAAAAATTAATGCCTGGGTCAGGGCAGGTGTTAAAATGGGGCAAACACACCAGTACTTAAGGAAAACACACAAAAGCAACATCAGAGCTCCAAAAGGAAGACATGGAGGTGCTATTCATCCAGCATGCACGAAGACGCAGAGCACAGGAGCAACAGCAGCAGCTTCCACCACACCAGCAGGGACCCCAAAGGCAACGCAGAAGGCAGGAGAGGATATTCAGGACCAGGCCAACCCTTCAGGGCCTCAGGGAACATGACATCATCCAGAGGTACAGACTAAACTGGCAAGCCATACAGCAGCTGCTGCGCCACATTGAGCCACAGTTGGCAGCCAGCTTGCAGACACCCCACATCATTCCACCAGAGACCAAGCTGCTAGCTGTCCTCCACATGTTGGCAAGTGGCTCTTTTCAAACCACTGGTGCCCTGGTTGCCGGTATCTCACAGCCCTCATTCTCTGCCTTCCTACCCAAGGTACTGGATGCCATCATCTCCCTCACACCCCGCCACATCAGCTTCCCCAACACACAGCTGAAGCAGCAGGAGACCAAACAGGGCTTCTACCAAATCAATGGCTTCACACATGTGCTTGGTGCCATTGACTGCACACATGTACGGATTGTGCTACCTGCTGCAACCGAGCATCTATACCACAACAGGAAGCACACACACTCCATCAATGCGCAGGCCATTGTGGATTACCGGGGATTGATCACCAACATCGTGGCAAAGTATCCTGGGATTGTACATGATTCATTCATCTTCCGCCACTGCACCATCAATCAACACTTCCAGGATGGACGATATGGAAATGGCCTACTTGTTGGTAAGTACAGAAACCTAGTTATATACACACAGCACAGCAACCCTGTAGGACACACAGCACATACACCACTACATTGACACGTGGCCAGGAAGACACTGAGGTTGTGACACTGCTAGTCATGTTTGATATCCTGACCCAATGGGATACACACCGATGGACAAATGACAGATGCAAATAACAACAGATGCCACTCCAGAGCCACAAGGGACAAATTTAAAATCACACAGTGACAATGACATGGCCTTAACTGGCAGTACAACTTGGAAGATGAATCTTCCAATATCACATCAATAACACTCAATCACACACCCTTCCAAGCAATACGTACTGATAAAGGGGTGTAATGTGTTTCTCTGCAGGTCAAACACCATGAGACACATAGCATGATGATGATGACTCGAATGAAGGTGACATGGAATCATTGAAGCAGTACCAACATCTCACATCACTCCTGGGGTGACATTGCCCGCTAGCAATAAGGAAGTGGACTGTGCTAAGAACACATATTGATGTGACAATCTTGCAAAGTGCACATTGCTACACATACAGATTGAGACAATTACACATATACACAACAGATGTACAGGCATATGGACCTTCTGACACTTAAACCTTCACCCCCACAACCAAGTTAGCCAGCTTACCTGGACCAGGTTCAGTAGTGTAGGTACACGTTTGCACATGAGCCAACTCGGTGAGGGCACAAAAATAGGTTTGCATAGAACGTGTCACACATGGGATATTTGTGCATTGTCAATTGTGAATACTTCAGTGCTGCAAACTTGTGGAGATGTGTTGTACACTGTCACCTAGCCAAATCAAAGGGCCTCACTGTTGTTTTTCACATGCTATTACATATGTTGAATTGGATGGGATGTTCAGGCCACATAGTGCAACCGTGTTACCACAGTGGAATCGATTCTGTGTGTGGAAGTATCATGTCACCTCCAGTGAAGGCACATGGACACTTCTTTCACATGACATAATGCATGGGAGATACACAATGAACTGCAAGTTTACAAATATGCCGCTGACATCCCGCCAATCAGCTAAACACCAGTTTAGATAAATAAACAACCCAATGCTGAAAGAATATCCTAGAAGCCGAGGATCTCACACAATAACACAAACACAGATGAGTCACAGACGACACAGGATAACAACTGCCATGCAAAGTGATAATCAAGGTGCAAGCAACATCCAAATATTTACACTAATTTTCGATTTCAGCTGATCAGGGTTATGGGATCCAGCCATGGATCATGACACCCATTTGCAAACCCAAGCACAGCAGCAGAGCATGCCTATAATGAGGCACATCGGAGGACACGCACCATAGTAGAGAGGACTTTTGGCATCCTGAAGTCAAGATTCAGGTGCCTCGACATCACAGGAGGCGGCCTCTTATATTCACATGAAATGGTCTGCAAGATCATTTTGACCTGTGCCATCCTGCACAACATTTGTGTAAGGAGGAACATTCCCCTCTATGAACCAGACCCACAAATGCCTGAAGAGGAGGAAGAGGAGGATGCTGTTCATCAACATGAGGGGAACCATCCAAACACTGCAGCAGGATTGTGTCTGAGACAACACATTCTACAAAACTTCTTTTAACTCTAGTCACCATCACCACTTTCTTACTATATGTCATTAAACACCTAACTTCATCACTCAATCATGGTCTGGGTAATTATTTATGCATCGCATGATCCCTATGAATCAGAATCAGAATCAGAGTTTAGCCTCATGGAGCATTGTAGAAATACAGATTAGGATACTGAAAAAGCCACATCACATTTGATGGGTATGAATGTACAGCCACACAGTGGAATTGACATATGTCCTGTCTATTTCACATGTGAAGGGAAATATTAAAGGACCACAGCTATGACACACATCGATGTTGACAACATGGTTAATTGCAGCACCTGACACACAACTAAGACACCATCAATCATAAGGTAAAAAAATGTTTCATACATGAGGCAGTGGATGTGCTATTGCATTTGTAACAGGAATGTATGACCAGACCCTTGACAGCAGTAAGTGTGACATCAGCTATCTTTGCAAGGAGCATGTGTGACAAGGAGTCCAACTATGCTGAAAATGGATAGCACGAGTGCCCCAGGTATGACAAGCATTGCTCACAAGACATGCCCTGCGCAGTCCATCCCAGGTAATAAGCACTGCCATGTTTTAAGTCTCTCCCCACCCTTCTCTAGGGGGCCCTGTAAATGGACTATCTGTACCCTGATAACCTTCATCTACACACACACAGACTCCCATTCTGACTCCTGTGTGCTTCCCTCTTCAGTATGGCATGCCATAGTCATAGTTCATCAGTCTGCATGGACTCCAGGTCTGATAATGCACTTCCTGGTAGTCGGTAGGACCTGTAATCAGCTGTCCATTGCTTCCCATGTGAAAGGTACAGTTGGCCTTTTAAACTTGATTCTCAACTACAGGACTTATGACAGACTGAAGCTGCACACACCTGTGAGCACTTCCATGCAGACCAGCCATTTGAACCTGCACTGCCCTTGCTGCTGCCTGGAACTGCTTAGAAGCTTCCATTTTCTGAATATCCTTGTTGTGCATTGCCGTATAAATCACTTGTGTAACCGAGCCTTTGGGGGATTGTGTAACGTTGCAGCCCACAGCAGAAATCCAGTTTTTAGTTCCCACAGTGTTGTTCCAGCTTTTCCAAGTCAGAGTCTGCTCACTATGTATTTGCCTTGTTCATGTTTGTTCCTGACAGCCTGCATCCTGTTAGCCTGACTGATTCCTGTCTTTGCGTTAACCATAGAGGTTCCCTGTGGCTACATTTGTCTCATAGTTGCTTTCCATGCCCTCTCTTTCCTCCTGGGGTATTGTGTCTGGTAGGTCTATAATGAATCCTCAAGTGTATAGTATAGTTTAATCAGTTTACTTATCGTATTATGGTCTGGGACATGTATTCAAAATGCCTAATCCAGCCCCCATCCCTTGTCTGGGTTTCATGTATTCATGAGCGCCATACAGTGACAGTGTACTATGGTTGTATGCAGGGATTTGGTACGGTGCCTCCAGCACAACAAACAAGGTTTGCTAATGTGTATGAAAGGACAAAACATGTTTGTGCCCTGACGGTCCACACACAGATTCACATTGGCCCCAACCTATTGATGGGGATTGTGTGTGACTAGCTGTGAGATTAATCAACACAGAGGCACTGATGTTCCCTGTTGCAGTGGGAATTTTAGAGGCCACCCTGTGTATAAATGTTGTGATGAAATCTGCCTGTTTCCTATTACTGATCAATAAAGTTTTTGAGCACACCAAGGTTGCCCTGTTGTCAGCCTTATAAAAGTTCTGCAGTGCCATAGCTGGACTAAGCCCATGTATGTCGTCAATTTATCTTTGGTTTTAGGTCAATTCTGCTTTGAAGGATACTCTGTTAATGCATAGAATGGCTCCACAGACTCATGACTAGACCTGCACGTAACTGTGACAACATGGAGGCCAATACTGACAAAGGGTACACATGTTCACACACTTGAACTGGACACTTTTGTGCAATGAACCAATGAAAATATGTGAACACATGTAGCATGGTCTGCTGGTCCTCCACTGCCACAGGAGAAACATAGGTCATTTATATGACTCAAACTGTGGTGTACCATAACTTTTTTGGATTGGTGTTGGGACTCTGTGTCACAAACACTGTACCTACCTAGCATATTCAAATGCCTGAGTCATGGGTAGTGTACAAACAAGTGTCTAGGAAGTGGTATCCAACATTCCAGTACGTGTGATGGCTTAACCTTGTAACATTGTCATTATCAACCGTCCTCTATCTATCCTGTGCATAGTTTGTCATGGGAGATGTTTTGTGCCCAAAGTCAGGGAAGCTCACACAGCATAAGACACTATGGGTATCACAAACACATATCCTTATTGATGTTCTTCAATGAATGGCATCTGATGGTTATCCACATTTACAACACCTGCATACAAGCACATTATGCAAAACACGTCTTGTGACGTTCACACAGAGGCACAACAACAATTGAAATAGCCAATTCACAGACATAAACGCACAGACCATGAGTGAATGTATTAAGTTGCGTAGCCTTGCTATCCTCTATTGACGCACCACCTGCTCAAACTAGGGAATACCAATTTTTATTCAAAATGTTTGGGTTGCTGTTGTACCAGTTAAGAGTGCTAATGCGGCACAACAACATGAGTATTATGGTCCACAGTAGTGTGGTGTGCCACATGTGCCAAAACACTGGAACACACACAGCAGGCCTTAACAGCCTATCTCTGTATAGTTACAGCTTTCATGTACGTTAAAAATGAGAAAATGACATAAACACAGTTAAAGAAAGATATTTTGGTGCAAAGGCATCAAAAAAGATGCATATGCGTCAAAATATGCCGCTTTTGTTGTTGAAAAATGACGCTCACAGTCATTATACATCCATTGGTCCCTAGCAGTAATTCCCGCACCCCATGAAATTGGTTATCCTTGAAAAATATGTTGATCTTTGAATGCGGGGTAATTTTTAAGCATATGCGTCAACAAATATTGACGCAAAGCCTGTAAGCGTCATCAAATTTTCATGCATCATAATATAAACGCACCTCATTTGAGAAAGGAAGTGATGTAATAGGATATCCTGTTTACAGAAATGGTACAGTGGGTGTACTTTCACTTTCACTTTGGAGTCTGTGATTCTTCTAGACTGTGTGGCTGTGTTGAGAGTTGTGTCTGTCCAAATTGTGCATTTGTCTCCTGTGTGCCATTCTAATTGTCATCTGTTGTTTTTGTAATTGTCTCAGTAAATCAGTGTAAGTTTGTTTTTGTCATTTTTGGTGTCTAATTTTGTCTTTGTACTGTTGGGAGTGTGAAGTGGGTGTTGTTAGTTGGGGTATTGTTGGGCTGTTTGTGGGTTCTTTAAGTTTCATTCTCCTACCTTCTTTCCCTGTATTTTCCTATTTTCCCTTTCCTATCCCTATTATTTTTGCCATGTTGGGAAGGCCACGTCTGGGGAGAATTGGTGAGGAGGAGCTGGGGGCTTTCATTTGGCTGGTGTGCCACTTCCTCCCCCTGATGTTAGAGGCTGGTGGCAGGGTGATACAGGGGTATCACACCGAGGTGAGGAGGCTCAGGTGGTCCAAGGTGCTGTTCCATCTGAAGAGAGTATTCAACAGCCAGCGCAATGACCACCAACTCAAACATCGCTGGGCTGACCTTGTGGCCAGAGAGCAAGACCTGCTGGACCAACCGGGTGTAGTGATTGGTGGCCAGGTTGATGAGTACAAATCAGACTAATGTGCACATTTCAATGCTCTATAGTGACAGTAGCAGATTTGTTGACATGCTGCATGCAATGTTTGTGGACATGTGGAATGCAAGTTAAATATACAGTGGCCCTGATTTATACAATTTTTGCTACACATTACCGTCATTTGTTGATGCAAAAGCTGCACAAACTTACAAAACACAACTTGATCTTCTAAATTAGTGCTGCTTTGACGTCAATAAATGATGGTAATGCAGCTCAAACATATGTTTTATTCATGGCCTGCGAGTGTACCAGGAATGAGATGTATTTCACATGCTAAATTAAGGAATGAATGTAGTCCCCAATTATTTGGAATACATGTCTGAACTGTATTCATGGCCATACACCAATACACCAATTCTCCCCAGACGTGGCCTTTCCCAGCCAAGGTAATAGAGAAGACCGTCAACAAACAACTGACCACCTTCCTGGAAAACAACAACCTGCTCGACCCTTCACAAACCGGATTCCGAACCAACCACAGCACGGAAACCGCCCTCATCTCAGTCACAGACGACATCAGAACCCTGATGGACAACGGTGAAACAGTCGCCCTCATTCTCCTCGACCTTTCGGCTGCCTTCGACACTGTCTGTCACCGCACCCTAATCACCCGCCTCCGCTCCACCGGGATCCAAGGCCAGGCCCTGGACTGGATCGCCTCCTTCCTCTCAAACCGTTCCCAAAGAGTTTACCTCCCTCCGTTTCGCTCAGACCCCACCGAGATCATCTGCGGCGTACCTCAAGGCTCATCACTCAGCCCGACACTCTTCAATGTCTACATGAGCCCCCTCGCCAACATCGTACGCAAGCACGACATCATCATCACCTCCTACGCCGACGACACCCAACTTATACTCTCCCTCACCAAGGACCCCGCCAGCGCCAATACCAACCTACAAGAGGGTATGAAGGACGTCGCAGATTGGATGAGGCTCAGCCGCCTAAAGCTGAACTCTGAAAAAATGGAAGTCCTCATCCTCGGCAACACCTTGTCTGCCTGGGACGACTCCTGGTGGCCCACGGCCCTCGGCACTGCACCGGCCCCCGCAGACCACGCCCGCAACCTCGGCTTCATCTTGGACCCTCTTCTCACCATGACCAATCAAGTCAACTCCGTGTCCTCCGCCTGCTTCCTCACCCTCCGCATGCTCCGCAAGATCTTCCGCTGGATCCCCGCCGACACTAGAAAAACCGTGACCCGCGCCCTCGTCACGAGCCGCCTGGACTACGGCAACACCCTCTACACTGGGACCACAGCCAAACTCCAAAATCGCCTGCAACGCATTCAAAACGCCTCGGCCCGCCTCATCCTCGACGTACCCCGCAACAGCCACATCTCCGCACACCTGAGACACCTGCATTGGCTCCCAGTCAGCAAAAGGATCACCTTTCGACTTCTCACCAACGCACACAAAGCCCTCCACGACAAGGGACCGGAATACCTCAACCGACGCCTCAGCTTCTACGTCCCCACCCGCCTCCTCCGTTCCTCTGGCCTCGCACTCGCTTCCGTCCCTCGCATCCGCTGCTCCACGGCGGGTGGGAGATCTTTCTCCTTCCTGGCAGCCAAGACCTGGAACTCCCTCCCCACCAGCCTCAGGACCACCCAGGACCACTCCGCTTTCCGGAGACTCCTAAAAACCTGGCTTTTCGAGCAGCAGTAACCCCCTCTTTCCCCTAGCGCCTTGAGACCCGCACGGGTGAGTAGCGCGCTTTATAAATGTTAATGATTTGATTTGATTTGATACGTACAAAGTTCCTCCTAACCTCTGGTAATATCTTAGGCTGATACTTTGACTTGGTTTGTGCAGCATTTAAATTAATTATGGATGCCAAGGTAATGCACACTGGATAATATCTAAATGCTTGGTGATACTTTCCATAGCTGTAGCGTAAAAACATGAAGCAACATATTAAAAAAAAAGATTATCTGGCCCTATGTTCATAGTTCCTGTGTGTTTTAATTTGCCTTGGGCACAATGGCTGGTACAGAGCTGATGCATTTGCCATCTGTGTCACTTTATAGAAAAGCACATTTAATAAGTTAATGGCTCATCATAGGATCCCTGAACTTGGTGAATGCATGGTCACAAATTATTTATTTGCGTGATGTTGTGCAAGGGACCCCTGACTGCTTCCATCATACATTTAAAGTGAGGAAATTGTTTGCTAGTTTACGTTTGGTACACCCCTGCTGATCTAGTGCAGCATAGGTACAATTGTTAACTTCTCAGTATGAAGGCTATCACAGACATAGGTGTATGCTAAGATCAACAGACCAGCATTCATGTGATTGCTGCCATTCCCAAGGTGCATACAAATTGAGACCTACCTCATCAAGATTGCCATAGTAGGACATTTGCTAAACTATGTTTCAATTAGGGGACAATGTCAGTTCGCTGTATAACCACAGATCACCCAACTTGGCAAATGTAAGATGATGAATGTAGCTAACTGTGATTTACAATACCTGATATAGGTACACAGGGCCCTGAGTAACACATTTCAGGTCCAATGACTACACCTGTGCCCATGCATTCTGTCACAGATGATCAAATTTGACACCGACAGCATATATTTCTTTGTTGTTTTGATTTAGATAAATGGCCAATCCATGTTTAGCGTAACATTGTCATCAAGTAACACACAGTATCCATGCCATTGTGATGTCATAGGGGACATATACGGCTCTGGGAACACTGTCAATGTGGCATATGTAACCTATAGACAACAGAGGCCCACACATAATGGATCATAGAAAGCACAATAATTCATAATCTAAACTCAACCCACATGAGCATCACACATTAACTGATTGTCCCTTGATGCACAAGTCACAATACCTGAGTGACTGGTATTGCAGTGCACCAGGAATGTGGCTTTGCATGTCTCTCATAACAACAAATGAAGAAATGGAGTACCCTCTATTAATAATTCAGCACAAAATTGATTAATCATGTTTGTCACCACATGATTGTTAGGGCCAGTGCATATGTGCATATGTGTGTCCATCACTCACTGAGTGACAGGGTCAATACATGTTTGCAGTAGTATGTCTGTTGGGGTGTGCACATGCCTGAGGTGCTGCTCTATCATATAAAATGTCACACTCAGTGATTTGTTGTTCCAAGTTTTGTACAGTGAGCAGACATTGAGCCCATTTCCCCCTTTCATGTTTTACAGGTGGACCAGCCCCCTACACAATTGGAGAAGTGGCTCGATTTGTGGACCCAGGCATATCCAGTAAGTGTTGATATGTTAGTTCTGTGTTGTGTTTGCAGCTGTTGTGTGATTGACTCCTGTGTGTTGAACACATAGCAAGGTATGTTGTGCTGGCACATGATCTGATAGACTTGACTGGACTTTGACATTTTGTTCCATTTTTGATTTGGACAATCAGTGGCAGAGAGTCATATTGGGGGATTCTAGTGCTGTGCTGTAGGCATGGGCAGGTGAACAGGGTGATATCTGTTGCTACATTTATGGCAATTAAATATTTGGAGGTAGCCATGTTCATGATTTAGTCAGCAAGTCATAACCTGATTCACACAGACCAGTGGTGCCGAAATATTACCCATAGACTTGAGCCTCCCTGTGAACTAATTAACATGTAGGACTGTATGTTTGACTTCCTAGCAGCATCTAGCTCCACATGTTGTGCTACGTTTATGTGGCACTTGAGTAGAATGTCATAGGTGTGCATGCAGCTCAAGCCCAGATGGCTGCTTGTATCTATGCGCTTGTTTTTGGAAAGGTATTAGTGAGATCAAATGATGTTGACAATTGTCCGCAATTAGGAACATAAATGTGGATGTGATTGTCCAATGTTTGAGTCTATCCTAGTTGGTAGCCCTCCTTACCTGTGGTGGACTGACTAAACCCTTTGTCAGCTGTCCAAAGCTTCCTGGTTGTCCTTGATGTTTGAAAGTATGAGTTGCATGTCCATCACCCCCTGAGGCACAGGGTTAGGATTATGAAATATGTGTACGTAGGTGTGAGGATCCCAGTGTAGAAGACAGACATGTAATTCCAACATTCCTTTGTTCCAACCTAGGATACCCCCTCACGATTAGCAACTGCATACCATCATGGCAATTCCATTTACAAATCACAGATTTTGTGGGCATTGATTGTCATCCAGAAGATAGTCGTTAGTTGGCCTGTCACATGTGGAGTACTTGCAGCAGTTGTTATGTGACTAATGGCAGAACAATGATGCACAGATCATTTAAGTAGGTACACACCTTTTTGAGCATTGCTGTGCTGTCAGATAGGAGAAGTGTAGGCTGCGTTGGCACGTAATTCCTTAGGGACAATCTATGATCTGTACTGTGATTTGGACTGTTTAAGCAAATTTTGAGGAAGTGTTAGAATATCATCAGTAGATGTATCACACAATGATGTCACCAATGTTTGGCTTTTTCTATTTTGACAGCTGCCAACATGGATGCCAATCAGATCATAGAATTCCAGAGACGGGTGATGCGTTACCGCCACATTCTAGATGTGGAGTCTGGGTTCTGCAACATGGCACAGCGTTATCACCATGAAAGAGCCACATGGGTCTGGAGGGCATTTGCCCAAGGGGGGCCATCCTTGCCCACAACAGCCACCAGCACAACGGCTCCAACGACAGTCACACAAAGGATGACATCCACTGTTGCAGGTCCCTCTACCTCATCAGCTCCAGGCCCACAGACAGCAGCTCCTGCACCTCCCCCTCCAAGCACGGCACCAGCACAACCATCCACTAGTGGCACACAGACAACCCCTGCTGCAGTCATAGACAATGCCGAATTTATGAACATGAGATGTGACATGCAACGGATGTTACGCAGGATGGACAGGCTGCAGCAGGAGGTGTCCCACAATAGTAGGAGACTGCGTGGGATAAAGAAGATCCTGCGGAGGGCAAACTTGTGACTTTGTGACCCTCAGCCATGATTCCCTCCCCTCCCTCCTCTTTCCTGGTTCTTATATTTAGTGGGTTTATGGGGCTTAGTATTAGGTTAGAATAAGTGGGTTGGGGGGGTGGAGGGGATTATATTTTAACATGTGTTTTTTGTGGGTGGGTGGGGGATGATGTTGGGGTTTAGGTGTATACAAATAAAAAAAATACAAAACAAATATATAAAATATATATATATATATATATATATTTGTTTAGGATAAGATAGTATGTGTTTAGGTTAGTATATGTTATATGTTGTCCTACATGTGTACCGTCATATAAGGGGGGTGAGGGTGTTGATGTTTAGAGTGTTTAGTTAAATGTGAGTAAGTTAAGATTAGGGTAGTAAGGGTCAGTTGAGGGTAATGTGTAGTTAGGATAGATTAGGTTAGTTAAGGTGTTTCCCCTAGTTTTAGTATCCCTTTTTACTGTTAAATAGATATTTTGGTACTCGTTTACAGTATGTGTCATATGCTTGGGGATAAGGGCCTTGGCATGGGTGAACAGTGTCAATTTAGTATTTGCATTTTTGATCCATCCTGCATCCAAATCCTATTATTGACATGGTTATTCCCAATTCCAATTGAGCTGTCACATTGGCAGCTACAACAAAGCTACTTCTCTATGCACCTGCCATCCATTGCACCCACACTCAAGGTTACTATGATTCCCAATGTGTTGTTAAGTTAGGATGAGTGTTTTCAATCTGTCATCGTTTGAGACCAGATTTGGAATCTTGGGCACTGTGGTACGTCTGCCTGCAGCCTGATGTTCATGTGAACCTTGATAAGGTGAGTGATGGTATAATCTTATGTAGTACTGTATACATAACTCACGCCTGTCATTTCTTACATTGTACTCCTAGGTTACATCTTTGTCCATACACTCGTACACATCCATTCCTGCTGTATGGTGTGTGCGCGTGCTGAAAGTTTATAGTCAGCTGTCACATACATAAAGATTGCCTAGAAGGGAATTTTGAACACATTGATTTTCTGCTTCAACATCCCTTGAAGTGGACTTTTTCAGTCCAACACAGTATTATACTGTTAGTTTTCTATTTACTTCAGAAATAACCCTCAGGAAGTGCAGATGATGAAACAATCCAGACCCCAGTGCATAGTTATCAGCCCACAATCTTTCAAGGCAGTTGTATTGACATTCTATGGCCATTGACATGTGACATACATCACTAATCTCCTACACGGTTGATGTGTTACATTACACAGAGACAAAGTAGTTGTGTAAGTGCAATTTATTTTAAAGTGCTGTAGTGCAATATTGACATGGTCCAGGGTTGTGAGTCCATTAGTGTGAAGCCTTCTATTGAAATACTACACAGGTGCAATGGGACATCATTGGACATGCTGTGGTGAAGTATCATACAGTGCAGAGGAACATGAATTGCCAATGAGGTAATGAGAGACAATCACAGAGCATAGTGTCAAGGTAAACAGTGGGCTGAAGAACAGTGCATGTGAGCAGCTGTTGCAAGACTGGCATGTTAACAAGAACAGGACCCAATATATAAGTGCCCATTTGGCATGGACCTGTGCAACCGGGTACTCTTACGGGTGAAGGTGATCTGTTCCACGTCTTCATCTTCTGATGTGTGTGTTGTTTCCTCTGCCCTTGGTGGTGGTGGGTTTGAAGGGGCAACACACACTTCAGTGTTTGAAGACATGGAGTCAGAAAACCCGGTAGCTGCCAAGTGTGGGGCTATTAAGGGCAGTACTGCAGCAAGGAGGAGCTGCTCGTTCTTAACTATAGCAGCTACATCACTGTGGTAGGCAGCCAGGTCGGCCCTGAGGGGGTCATGATTGCATTTGTGCACTCAGTGAAAGGTTTGGTGTGCGAGGTGTTGTGGCAAGTCCCTTACTGCAGTGCTGATTTCCTTTACACTTTGTTGAAGTCCTTGCAGGATAGATGTTTGCCCTTGCATAGCTGCTGCCTGTTCTGCAGATGACATCATGCACAAATGCATCCCCTCAAGGCTGGCTGCCATATTTTGCATCCCCACCCGCACCTCCTTGGCCAGCTCCCGCTGTGCTCCAACTACAGTCCTCTCAAAGCTGGCGCCAGTGTCCTCAGAGTCCTCAGCTGGGTTGGAGCTGGGAGGTCGTACAATTGGGGTGGTGGGTGGGTCCTCTGTGATGGCTTCTACTTCTGTGCTCCTCCTTGTGACTGAAGATGGGGTCTGGAGGGTTCCAAGGACATCTTGGAGGGTCTGCTGGCTAATGTTTGTCAGCTCGTCATCCATGTCATCAGGGAAGTCCAGGACAGGCATATCCCCAGGAGAGCCATCGTCCTCTGCAATGAGATATAGTACAATTAGTGTGTCTGTGTTGTGGCATTTGTAATGTGACCTGCCTGACTTCCTATTAGTTTCACATTGTGTTCTTGGTTCCTGTTCATTGTTCCTGTCATTAATATAGGCATTCTCCCAGGCCTATGCCCCACCTGCATGTGTAGTGTGGGCAGTTTGGGGAAATGTCTGCATCACATCCTCTAGGTGTAGGTTCTGCCCAAATTGTATGTTGCCACCTTATTGTCCTACTCAACCCTCCGCCTACTTCCATTATCATTGTGTGGCCTTGCACTGGCTGTGGGTGTTCTGATGGCACTTGCACCACACTTAACAATCTGGAACTGACCCAGTCTCTGATATTTCACATCCACCTATATGTTGCTGAGACCTAGCATATACTATGTATAGCATTGGCATGGCACAATACAGGTGTCAGCATTGGTGGTGTGTACTGCTGATGTTTGCCAATGTGTGCTACATTGGATTACACTGAGGGTCCTAGCAGTGTTCCATTTCCTCTTATGACTGTGTGGGTGTGTTTCACTATCTGGAAACATATGTCCTCCCCCTCAATGCAGTTGTCTTAGCACTATGACACTTGAGATGTTGCATGGTGGCATTGCAGCTATTGTGACACAGGCACAGGGTAGACCCTGACATGTGCAGCATGCGTATGACATTACTGCTGTGTACCTCATAATGTTACATACTATACTTGATATTTGTAGCGCCTATAGACATGAACATTTGATAGGATTTGCACATTTTTATTAATTACAGGGGATTGATAATGTTGTCATCCTGAACCCTCTAATTTGGGTGTGTTTGATCCATGGGCACGTAACTGCCATTAGCTACTTGACCTGCACACACAGCAGAGGTGGTAGTGGCAACTCTTGTCATTGGTAAATACCACTTGCGGATATAGCCTGAGACTGGAAATTGAGCCCTAGTTCATGTAGCGACAATACCAGCTGTTGTGTGACAGCAGACCAGTTTTACGTTGTACCCTACCCTCCTGGACTGGCTTTGTTTTTCCAACATCCTTAGCATGGCAGAGTACCCCCATGCAAAGGTTGTTGGTGTAGTATTGTGCTGTGCCCCAGGTTTGCCCTGCACAGCCAGTGCCCCCATGCCGTGCCCCTTTGCCCTTTTCACTACCTGATTATCATGGCTGACATGCATTGTGTAGTGGGTATGTCCCCCCGCTAGCAGTTAACAATTAGGCATTTTTGTTCCCCATGCCACTTACCCTGCATCTGTGTTCTATCCTGGTAGTCTGTGCTGTCCTGTCCTTGAATTCCTGTGACGATCTCCTCAGGTATGATGGCTGCCACCATCTCCTCCATGTGGTCCAGGGCCCCCTGCGGTGCTGGACTCCCACCTCCAGCCTGCAGTGCTGCCTTCCTGTTCCTTGCCATTTTTTCCTTGGTCCTGCGCTTGCAGTCATGCCACATTTCTTGCACTCGGTGACTGTTCTCCATACTTCTGCCACACTGTTGATCTTATCAACAATTTGTTGCCAAATTGCCTCTCTCCTACCAATTGGCAATTTAGAGGTGACAAAAAGTTGATGCTGGTGTTCCATCACCTCTTTCACCAGTATTTCATGCTCCTCTGCACTGAATCTACACTTCCTTTTCTTCTTCTTCCTCTCCTGGGTCTTGTGGGGGTCCTCCTGGCTGGTTCCTGGTCAGTTGTCATCTTCCTGGGGTCTCTCATGGCTTCTGGCATCCATTTTGTGGCTCCTATACACCTTTTGCTGTGTTTGTGCCGCTTTTTGACGCTATTGTGGCGAAAAATGCCATGTGTCCGGTTTGCGATGTCGTAAACTGGATTAAAGTATTTTTCGCCGGTTTAACGCCGTTTTTCTTTATGACGTGGCGCATTGGTTTGAGTACAATAAAATGACTCTAACCAGTGGTTTGCACCGCCGAGCATCAAAGTATAAATTTGACACCCAGGTGGCGCAAGGAAATGGCGTTAGCCTGCGTTAAACTTTTTGACGCAATATGGCCTGTGGTTTTGTAGAATGTTGTAATTACAAGGGTTTTGTGCACCCCATCAGCATATGGTGGGTGGAGACAGAGAATACCCTCCTTTGAGGTGATGTCTTAGCACCATCTTATCTTGTTGCCTGTTGTTAGAATAAAGAAGCTATGTTTGTGCCACAGCCAGGAAGCATTATTCACAGTTCAATAAACCAATAGTTCATTAAAGTATACAGTCCCCACCCAGTGGAATGGGTAACAAAAACAATACAGTCTTATTGTCCATAAATGCTGTTTACATGTTATTATCCCAACCATAAAACTCTTAACCTAGTAGTAGCCCTGGGCAGGACTAGTACACCCAGAAATACCTAGTTCATCAAGAATTAGGTGGAAATATATTGCTGTCCTCTTGCAAAAGCTTGCAAAAAGTCAAATCTTGCATGGCTTGTCAGCAGGTAGCCATCGCCTAGCAGGGGTTCCCTACGGACTGCTGGCTAACCAGTCCAATCGTGCCATTAAGCCTACTCCTACCCAGCCATATTTCCTACCTCGCCTTCACAAACTACGCAGAGTCAAGTACCGGAGATAACAGGTTGCAGTTTCTTATAGTTGTTAATTCAACAACAATCACCATCACTGCTTGCAGGCGCATAATCAGAAAAATATTTACAGATACTGCTGTACACAAATGCAAGACTCTTCCGGGGGAGGTGCAATACACAGCCTAGGCTTCTTTTGCAATTCATTATCTCCTTCCATTGCTAAGCAGGCCATATCGGGCTGCATGTACTGTGTCTGCTTCCTTGCTACTCACCTTTCTTTCTTCCTGCCATGCGGCATTCCATGGACCACTGGTCCCACAACCCTTCCCCTCGGTCTCTTAGCCAACCTTTAGGGTCATCTTGATGCCAAATATTGATGCTGCCTCCACTGCATCCTTCTAGACCCTTGCTGTTTGCATGCAGCTCACCGACTGAGACTCTTCTTGGGTGTAGGTTGGTGTGACAGCTTTCACCACCTAGATGTATGGGATTTGTTGCCCGCCTTGGACTTTTGCATACCCATTCCCAGGCGACGCCCCTTGGCTCCTATTGAAAGGCGCTTGCTAATGCCATCTGCCCTTCTTCAAGCCAAACCAACCGTGTGGACTTTGCTTTCTGCCTCTTTCCTTGAGGAGGGAGAAGAGGCCATCACGTCTGGTCTTTTTTGTGGTTTACAGTAGGCTATGGCCTGGGCCCTCCTGTGGGTTCGACTTGGCCTTCTAGTGGCTAGGTGCACCAGTGTGTCCTGCGCTTTCTCTTTGCATCTAGCCCTTGGGCAAGGGTACAAACGAAACTGAGGCTGACAAGAAAACAGATTTCTCTCAAATTAGGCAAACAGAAGATGAAGGACCAGGTGCAGCAACACATGCTTTAAGAATGAGGGAAAATAAGCTGGAATCCCAGTTCGAACAAACTAAAGTAGTTTAGGATATGTCCTCAGAGCAGAGCGACACTCACAGCCTCTTTTCTCTTTCAGAAGTGTCCTTCTCCGCAGCCAGTGTACAAATCAGATGATTCAGAGATAGAGATACATTGTGACCAACTGTATCTCTAACATTTTGGGGGACAACTATGAATGCGTGTGCAGGCATGCGCACATGCATGCACACGCACATACACACACACAAACACACACACACACATAAAACACCACTCCTCCCAATCAGTCTACTTATACTTCTGTAACAACTGCAACCAGAAATCATGTATCTGACTCTTTCTTACGTAAATTACAAACACAGCCCGCACAGTCACTGTTGACCCAGAAGGAGGAGCTCCAGTGCTCTACAGATAGTATGCAATGCGCTTTTATAAAGTCATTCATCTAACTAGGTTGGTATATCACTTACAATCATGACTTTATACTTTTGACATTTTATTTAAACACATTTATATGGCACACTACAAACACAAGGCATTTGCATGCTTTACACATAACAAACATAGAACCATACAGATTAGAGACTACAATAGTATCATCTAAATTAGAGGTAATTGACAGCTAACTTACTACTTTACTCAGAGCCAGGAGACAAGCCTATAGGGTATAGGAAGCAGGGAAGAGTTAAAAGTTTAAACAGCCATTTAGAAACGACTCAGTTTAAAAGTAGCTGATAATTCATTAATCCAAGATTCTTATTAGGCTGTCATAGTCAACCATATTAGAGGCACCTGAAAAGTCAAGAACGAGTAAACAGGTGTCTCTATGGTCGAAGACTTGATGCACGCCATCCATTAATTAAAGGGTAGCAGTTAAAATGCTGAAACGAGAAGGGAAACTGAACTAGCAGACAGTCAACAAATTCTCACTGGCAATGACATCATGGAAATGGCTGCTGTTAGAAATGGGGTCTCTTGTTGGCAGTCAGTTTACTCCGTGTCCAAGTAGGGACCCTCACTCTAGTTAGGGAATCACACACCTAAGATAACCTCTGTTCATTCCCTTGGTAGCTTGGCACAAGCAGTCAGGCTTATCTCAGAGGCAATGTGTAAAGTATTTCTACATACACACAAGGAAACACAGTGAAACAAACACAGAAGGACTCCACACCAGTTTAGAAAAAACAGCCAATATTTATCTAAGTAAAACAAGACCAAAACAACAAAAATCCAACACACACAAGTAAAGATATCACCGTTTAAAATTAAGTCTTAATCCATATTAGTCAATGGTTGTGTTGTTTTAGTACAAAGTACCTGGTAAGGGTAAAAAATAAAGCTGCAAGGGAGACGATGGTCAGAAAGGCAAACGATGCGTCGATTCCTTACTCACAAGTAAGGCCGTGCATCAATTGTTTCCCTGCTGGGAAGGTGATGCGTCGTTTCTTTCCCCGCAGGAGGACTATACGTTGATTTCCGGACACGCCGCCTCGGGTCCTTGCAGTGATGTTGAAGATTTGATGCCCAGGGAGGATGCATCGAAAATCCAGATGCACAGCAACGATAGATCTGTGCTGAAGCATGTAAAATGTCGATTTCACAGCCATGAGACAGGCGCTGCATTGATTTTTCAGTCGCAGTACATGCGCTGCATCAATTTTTATGCCGAAACGGCTTCGGTACACAGATGTTCACTCAGGGTACTAGCTTCTACTGCTAAGGGCCTAGGGACCTGATTTGGCAACATTTAGCAAGTCAGGACTCTCATCAGACGAGCCCAGGCACTGACAGATGAAGTCTTTGATGCCCCTGAGACTTAACAACAAAAGGCAAGGTCCGTTTTAGCCCTTGGAGAACCTTGACAAGCAGGTTGTAGAAAGTAAAGTCCAGTCCTTTCACACCCAGGGCAGAAGCAGCAGCAGGCCAGCACATCAAAGCAACAGGCAGAGTGACAGGTCCTCCTCAAGCAACCAGCTCTTCTCCCTGGCAGAATGTCCTCAATCCAGGAGTGTTCTAAAGTTGTAGGATCAGCAGCCCAATAATTAAACTTATTTCTGCCTATGAAGTAGGCAAAGTTCAAAGGGAAGTCTTTGTAGTGCACAAGACCCTCCCTCTCCCTGCCCTGGCCCAAGACACACTCTAGGGGTTGGAGGCTGCTTTGTGGAAGGGCAGGCACAGCCCTTCTCAGGTGCAAGTGTCAGCTCCTCCCTCCACTCTAGCGCAGGAAGACTCATCACGGTATGCATGATGCACCTCAGGTCCCTTGTGTGACTGTCTAAAGTAAATTCACAAACAGCCCAATTGTCAGTCTGACGCAAACGTGTATTCCACAGCCAGGCAGAGGCATAGGTTGGTTAAGCAAGAAAATGCCCACTTTCTAAAAATAGCAATTTCAAACTTACAATTTAAAAAACAACTTCACCAAAAGATGTATCTTTAAATTGCGAGTTCAGAGACCCCAAACTCCATTTCTCTATCTGCTCCCAATGGAAAACTGCACTTAAAAGACATTTCAAGGCAATCCCTGTGCTATCCTATGGGCGAGATAGGCGCTGCAATAGTAAAAAAACAAATTTAGCAGTATTTCACTATCTGCACATATAAAACACACCTGCACATGTCCTACCTTTTAAATACACTGCACCCTGCCCGTGGGGCTGTCTTGGGCCTTCCTTAGGGGTGACTTACATGTAGAAAAGGGAAAGGTTTGGGCCTGGTAAGTGGGAACACTTGCCAGGTCGAATTTGCAGTACAAAACGGCACACACAGACACTATAATGGCATGTCTGAGACATGTTTACAGGGCTACTCATGTGGGTGACACAATCAGTGCTGCAGGCCCACTGGTAGCATTTGATTTACAGGAATGTGCACACAAAGTGCACTTTACTAGGGACTTCCTAGTAAATCAAATATGCCAATCATGGGGAAAACAATCACCAATCCAATTTAGACAGAGATCACTTGCACTGTAGCACTGGTCAGCAGTGGTAAAGTGCCCAGAGTTGTAAAGCCAGCAAAAAAGAAATTCAACACAGGATCAAAAACAGGAGATCAGAAGTAGAAATTACAGGGCAACCAAGCCAATTGCTGACAGGTCTAACAAGTGTCCACCACAACTGAAAAAAGGGAGCAGTACCCAACCCCCTGGGAGTTTTCTTCACAACGGCGGAAGAAACTTGACAGACCATCAGCGTTGGTGTGTTCTGTTCCACTGTAAAGTCTATTTCCTGCAGGAAGATGGATTACCTCAACAGTTTAGGATGCTCCCCCCTCATCTGCATCAGCCATCTGAGGGGTCTATGGTCTGCCTGTACCTGGAAGTGAGCCCCAAACAAGTAGGGACTTAACTTCTTTATCAACTAGACCACAGCAAAAGCCTCCCTCTCTATTGCGCTCCATTGCTGTTCCCGGGAAAGCATCCTCTTACTGATGATGGCTACTGGTTGATCTAGGCCCTCTTCATTTAGCTGTGAGAGCACAGCTCTTATACCATGCTCTGAAGCATCTGTCTGCACCACAAATTCCTTGAAAAAGTCAGGAGCCTTGAGCATGGGTGCAGTGCACATGGCCTCCTTTCAGGGTGTCAAAAGCAGTCTGGCACGCCTCTGTCACCTGATGGGGCTGCTTCCTGGAAGTCAGCTCTGTAAAGAGGGCAACCATGGTGCCATACCCCTTGATGAATCTCCTGTAATAGCCAGTGAGGCCTAAAAAGGCTTTCCCTTCTGTCTGGGTCTTGGGAGGTATCCAAGGCAGAATAGTGTTAATCTTTGCCTTCAGATGCAGTACCTGATGTCCTAAGTGCACACAGACCCCTGCCCTAGCTGGCACTTACTGGCCTTGATAGTGAAGTCTGCACTCTGCAGGGCCCTCAACACCTCCTGGAGGTGGTACAAATGGCCCTCCCAGCTAAAGTTAAAAACTGCAATGTCATCAAAGTAGGTGGGACTGAAGTCCTCCAACCCAGCCAGGACCTAGTTTATCAGTCTCTGAGGTGGATCCAATGCGGAACCCACAAAGGCTTCCTTGGAGCCTGCATGTCCGCCAGGTAGGTGACATCACTTTTGCACTCCTCCACCTCAAAAGAGCCTGACCAATGGTCTTGGAGAGCACAGGGCTCTACCTGGGCCATCACCCACACCTTCTGGCCAGTCTGGAACTCAACTAGAGTGGTATTCTGGTAGTACCAATGCTTCATGAACTCCTGGCTAGCTTCCAGATTCTCCTGTTGTGTAGCCATTTTATGTATAAGCTCCATGCACGTTAGTTTAACATACTAGGCCGCTGTGCACTTTGCCCTAGATTTATTTTATTCAGCTTCGCACTGTTATTTTACAATAGCCAGTTTTTACGGTCTTGTTTTAATTTCTTCTATCACACTGTTTAGCTTAGTTCAGCACGGTGTTCTCAAATAATGCATTCTTGATCGCCCTGTGCTTCAGTCAAGGCTACAGTCTGGTACATTGCCGGTAAGCGTGGTAGAAGTTTAGTCTCCAGCATTCGTCAAAAATACACATCCTTACGTAGGGACATTTTCTTAGAACATCTGCGTGTTAGTTATAAAAACACTTTCTAGTCCTAGTACACGTCAAGAGGGAAATTCCAGCTAGGGAACCACAACTGTATGCTGAATGCCCCGTTGCAGATGCTGATGCAGATTACAGGCCTTTTCTCAGGTATGAGGGTTGATGTCCTCCCGGGGGAACCTGAAAGGCAGGCTTAGAGCTTAACATGCTGTGCTCAAAATGTAACTTAGAGAGGGAATAAAATAGTGGCACCATGCTAGCCTTATTCTTGTGTTTCACTCTCATAATCACTATTTCAATATTACTGTGTTGTGTAGTTCTGGTTATTGCAGCTCACGCTTTGCTATCCAAAATGCAGTTGTTTTATTAAACCAATCTTTAAAACTTATACTGCCTTTATTGTCCTTTATATATGAGACCGCATTGTGCATAAGAGAACAGGTTGTGACCTGAGTGACCACGACTTCTCTGAGAAGTACTGATATGTCATGCGCTCAGCTGCCCAATTGTCTCTGCCAGTTCGGAGAGATGAGGCGCTGCTAGTTAGCCGGATAAGATAATGAGAGCCTACGCGACATGGTTCCGCCAACGTTTGGTCAGGCTCTAATTTTCGGGTCCACCGGAATATCTCAGTCTCATTTTATAGAATGACACCTCAGTTCCGTATACGGAGACGTCCGTGGTACTGAGGATTTCCACCACAGCCTTATAGGTAATCCTATTTTCAGCTGGCGGTTGTTCAAGCTTGAACTTTAAAAGGAAAAACCCCATCTTGGTGTGCCTTCTCTGAACTCTTAGTGCTTTATGATGGCGAATCCCCAGGTTGAACAAATAGCTGTTAACATGAGACAACCTCTCACAGCACACCTACTAGCAAATGGCCTCATGGCCCAGGGAGGTCCAGTCACGTTTGTGGTGGACGCCCACGCAGCTTATAGAACAGAGCTTTTTTACTCTTGGGTCACATTTCCAGCAGTTGATGGAAACTCAAATACATTTCACACATATACAGTTGCGAACGCGCCTGGACAATACAGGGCGTACACATATTTAGAGATGCCTCTATGTTATCAAGAACATAATAATTGGCTTGATGGCGCCCTACCCCATACAATATTACCAGTAAGATTAGGTCCAAGTAATGACGGTCCTACCTGGCCTTTATTGGCCACATATACACCACATCCTGCAGTTGCGAATTTAGCAGTAGCTGAGGTTCGACGCTTATACATTGAGTTAATAGCAATATACAGACGATTAGTGCAATTTTTGATGCAAACTTTAAATACAAACCCAGCGCGTGCTGCTCCAGCACAACCACACGCAGTAACACCAGGTATAAATCCGGTGACTGTACATTCAATTATGGGTAAGGTCCCGGCCAAACGAGAGGAGACTCCGTTCTGGCTAGCACAAAAAATGAATACGCTGGAAGCAGTATTTCCCCATACGGGACCTCAAGATAAACATAGAATATTGACTATGTGCTTGCCCTTTGGGATGGTCCCTACAGTTGAACACTGTAATACATGGGGCATGGTATTTGCCGCGCTCTATACAACGGCACACAGTACACCAACACTTGCCAACCTACCGGAAGTGCTTATACAAATTCAAGATGAATACGGGACTGCCCCGGCCCTAGATTTGGGACTGCAACTGATGGGCAATTTTGCCACAGTTTCTTCAATCATCCTAAGTAACCTTAAAGGGGAAGCAGTTGCACTTGCAGTGTGCATGCGGCTCTGTTACGTTCCGCATCAAGATCAGGAACGGCAGCCGCCTAAAATAATAGCGGAAACATATTCAAGTATCGGTCGAGATAGCCTAGGGGCTAGACCACAAAAACCTCAATTTCAGGGTAAAATTAATAAAGATAATACTAAACAACAACCTGAGGGTAATAAGAAACGCTGGGATAAAAGCAACAAACACCTAAAAAGGAACGGGGAGTATCTCCGTGTATGGAGACCCCACAGAATAGATATAATCTCAGGAATAGAGAGAATATAAAAACGCCTGATAGATATCAATATACTGATACAAGCCAATCTCGTTCCTTTCAGGACTCATCGGAAAAAAGAAATGAGAGAGGTGGGTGATCAGAGCAAAGAACAGAGTACGTGAAACCCAGACAGGAATCACAACGCTCTTCAGAGGTTTCTGTTAAAAAGGAAGAGAACCCAGTACAACAAAAAAAACAATTAAAAAAGAAAAAGGTGGCAGCCGTCTCAGTTCGACATGCCACACAGGAAGAGGGTCCTCTTGAAGAACAAGAATTGGACTCTAGCACTGCTAGACAGCGCGGCAGAGGTCACAATAGTTCGCCGGAATCTTCTAGAGCATCTGGAGGTGAAAGCAACTGATGACTTTATACAAGTAGAAACAGTGGACATGCGTGTCTCCGAGCCTGATAGGGTGTACAAAGTAACACTACAATTAGAAGGAGAGATTGAACGCACGATACAAGCAATCTTTTGGGACCGTGTAGTTAAAGTATATGATGTCTTGTTGGCTGAACAAGATTGGCCGCCTGATTTCGCCCGCACCTGCCCATATGGAGAAGAAGTCATTAAACCTTCTTTCTCGCCACTTGTTCCGGAGGAACTCGATGAGTCCTATTCTATAGAATGGGCTCTAGCACAAGCACCCGCGTTATATAGAAATCACGTGGGGTGGGATAGGGACTCTCCCTACCATGTCATTCCTGTTAAAAGTGAACCTCAGCCACAACCTCAGTATCCCATAAAACATGAAGCAAGGGCACTGGTGAGAGAGACACTTACACAATTAGGATACCAGGGTGTGATTGAACCCTGTGTCTCACCGATGAATAACCCTTTATTCCCTGTAGCAAAGCCGGACCATTCGTACAGGATAGTCTTAGACTACAGACATTTGAACGGACATACACGTACATATGTTATACAAAACTCACATAGCACTGCACTAATGAGCAACATAGTGCGTAAAAAATACAAAACAACTTTAGACATCTCAAATGGGTTCTTCTGCGAGAATATAGCGCCTGAAAGCAGAGACTTAACAAGCTTTAGCGCATTAGGCTCTCAGAAAAAATTCTGTTGTTTGCATGAGGGGTATAAGAACAGCCCAGGACTGTTTGCGGCTTGTGTGACTGCTAATTTACATGAGATAGACCCTGAAGCATTGTCATATGTAGATGATATATAGCTCACGGATGACGAGCTACTACAACATTTAAGACGGGTAGCCCGCATTGTTGTAGGGTTTGCCGAACTTGGCTACAAATTTAACTTTAAAAAATCAAAACTTGCCTTCCTCAGCGTCCTGTTCCTGGGATATGAGCTGTCGAGTGAAGGGAAGAGCCTAGCGCCACAATTTTTAGAAAAATGTGAACAATTACAACCACCGAATAAGATTCAAAAACTTCAATCATTGTTGGGTTTTCAAAATTTTGGCAAAACATACATTCCTGATTATGCAACACGCATAAAACCTTTATATGACTTAATACGTCCCGGTTTTTCAAGTAAATTCTGGACAGTTGAATATACATGCACTCTTCGAGAATTGCAGACAGACATGCTAGCAGCAAAACATTTACACACAAGGGACAACAAAACACATTTGGCCATCAGGGTAATAGCTGGGGCCATCGGTTTCACCTATGTAAAATTGAATGAAGGTGAGACAGTCCCGATTGTATACAAATCACATTTGTATTCAGCTGCTGAACAACGCTTTGCACTGACGGAGAAAATACTCACTGCTGTACAGATGGCTGTTATTAAGGAAATACCTCTTGCCCAAGGCAAACGCATCATTGTTGTTTCTCCAATTCCAGCCCTAGAGGCTGTTACAAAAGCTAGCATTCCGAACGCAAAAGCACTTCATCCACGTTGGATACAATGGGCTACGTCTCTAACAGCCACTGATGTAGACTACATTTTCGATCCAAAGTTACAAACGCAAAAATTTCTACAGTATGAAGTAGAATATCCAGTTCCAGCGAATAGCTTGCCTATTGATCAATATCATAGTCATGTATACCGATGGCTCTGCGCAACCAGCGATTGGAACTAAAGATCAATATTCTGCTGCTTGCGCAGTTGTAAGCGGCTATATGGAGGGGGAGAAATTCTGTCCCCTACATACCTATACACAGACCTTAGGGGATTGTACAGCACAATTGACTGAGCTAAAAGCTCTGCTGATGGCACTAGAGCATACGGATCCAGCGCAGTCCACACTGATTGTTTGTGATTCATTACTGTGTCCAGTCCTGTAATGAATATCTGCATTACTGGCGTCCGAATGGGTTCAGAGATTCCAAAGGCAACACCATAAAACACAGACTCCTGTGGGGGAAGGTAGCAGACCTGAAACAGACGCTACCGAAAGTCCATGTTGTGCATACACTTGGACACCAGCGCGTTGAAATACACGTTGCTGGAAATACTTTGGCAGATGAAACCGCAAAGTCGGCAGTGGCAGTAGCCACTGTAGCTGCAGTGACTTGTTCGAGTTCCAAACCAGACACAGAGACTTTGGCTGCCATAAAAGCTACGGTTGATGGTACGCCTTATCCTAAAGGATTCCCTAACAAATATCAATACTATATGGGAGGTATGCTGAACGCTGAAGTTAAAATTCCAGGCGTAGGTTACGTGACATCCCCAACAAAGATATAAGACACAATTGATCAAAGCAGCGCATGAGGGGGTGGCATCTGCACATGCTGGTGTGGCGGCTATAATTTCACTCTTACAGGCCCGTTATTGGTGGCCCGGTCTCTACAAAGAGACTAAGCAGTATGTCCTTTGTTGTGACATCTGTCAAAAAATTAAAGTTTCTACGGCCAAGCGCCCGCCACAAACACCCCTCTTAATTTCCAATAGACCATTACAGTGTGTGTACTTGGACCATTGCGGTCCACTAACACCTGATAGTGCATACAAATACATATTAGTCGCTGTTGATTCATGCTCCAGATTTGTGTGGGTGTGGCCACAATGCTCAGCTGACGCTCGGACTGTTATTAAAGATTTGCGAGTCTTTATCGGTACAACTGCTGTTGCGGCGTTCCATTCGGACCAGGGCTCTGCTTTCTCCTCAAGGGCATTCAGGGACACCTTGGCTTCATTGGGGGGCCAACTGCAGTACTCGTCTCCATTTCATCCCGAGGGAAATAGTGTCGTGGAGCAATTAAACCACAATTTAAAGCAATCCTTAACAGCCAGAGTCTTAGGTACGGGTTGTAGTTGGCTAACCCACCTGTATGGAGTTCAGAGAGCACTAAATAACCTGCCTAGAAGGTCCCTGGGGGGTCGTACTTCATATAAGTGCCTGTTCGGAACTCGAATGTTTGTTCCGGATCTTGATGGTCCTGACGTGGAGGCAGCAGAAACACCTTTTGACATAAATGATCGTGTCACTGTTTTACAGGAATTACAACAGTTCTGTGAGGATAACTCTTCTAAAAGTGCTGCCTCCACAGGAATTAAGGATGTGCCTATAACATCTACCGGCTGGATTCCCAGGGTTGGGGATCTTGTACGTGAAAAGGTAGCAGTGAAAAAATAATTTGGCCCTTCTTATCGGGCACCAGTCCCTGTACTGAGGATACACGGTACCAGAACTGTTATTCTACCACCGTTGCCAGGTGCCAAAGAAAATAGTTTCGTTTCAATTGACAATGTCAAACTACAACATGTGGCCGATTCTGCACAGCTGACCAAGAGGAACATCCAGTAGTTCCCGAATCCCTCTTACTATTGCAGAAGAAGTTCCGCTTCAAGTTGTTTATACCAACACTGACACCTCTCCGAGCTTGGGGAGGGTGGATGATGATCTTCCGTTAGTTCCACTAACAACAAACAATTTAGAAACGTTTGATCAAGTCACAATGACTACTAGCCAGACGGATGGTAGTGTCTACAGTGTACCACCACAGGAAACACCAACTCCACCATTGACCACGGCTACGCCATTTGCACGAACTGCTTCTTGTTACTTTGCTGACTTCAATGACGGTCTATCAGACTCGTTTGCCTCTTCGACAGCTGACCTGTCAGGTGCACGTAAGCTAATACATTGGCTTAAAGACACATATTTTGTTTTTCCATGGAACTATGTATGGCTTTCTTTGACTGTCCTATTCTTTCTGCTTTGGATTGGTTTTGTTATTACCTTTTTCTTGTTGGTACATGGTCATTTTCTTCCTGAGAGATTAGCGGTTGAACAGATGGAGGAGGTTTTGAAACCACATTTTTCATCACATAAGGTCCAAAGAGACTTATCCTTTGTGAACATTTCCGCAGTTCCAATTCCTGATGGGATTGTTTGGGACAAAGTGATGTTTGATATAAATGGTCCCACGGAAATCATTCAAATACCGTATGTGTTAAAATTATCTATGAATGATATAGTCATACCAGGCATTGTGTCTGATGATTGGGATGTGAAAACATTTGATTTTATGATGACAGAATTGCAATATTGTACTGTCTATGAAAACGAAGATGTTTACCAGTTTAAAGAAAATTATGGCGATATGTTTTGCTATAATTATTATGGGCACCACTTCATACATAGAGCGAGTAGTTCCAAAACGATATTTAATTACACGCAATGGGAACATTGTCCAACTCCACCACAAGTGAGTTCAAAAATGTATACTGAAAAGTTTGCGTATTTTTCTGGACATCGTAAAAAAAATGCTGAGTCATATTATTTTAAAGTAACTCCAACTCAGGACATACATATGTTATTGACCAACACAAAATGTATATATTCGGAATCTTTTGTTTCCCGGTTATCAATTGAAGGTTATGAATATTAGTCCAAATATATTGATTTTAAAAGTGTTTGGGGAACAAAAAATTGGCAGACTAAGGGTGCAGAAACATTGTTTAGAGCATGTCTCATCCCTGTTCAAATGATCTTTTTAAATGAAACAGTGCAACAAACAAGTTGTTTAGGCTTAGCAACAATTAGAGAATTAAACATGCCCAGTATACCTGCCCCTGCAAAATGTGGCAATTGGAAAAATACACAAATGCAACAATACAGGAGCTTAATGAGTGGGTCCAGAATGGTACGTTTAATGCTTCACTGACACGTCCAGGCGGGTGGTTATTGTGGCCCATAGATACCAACGGGTGTCATCAATGTTTTGTCACCTCCTCGGGTGGTTTCCGGACGAGTAGGCCAGACCCTCGTTATATATCACCAGAACATACTGACATAATTACAACATATAGGGGGTCATTCCAACCCTGGCGGTCGGTGTTAAAGCGGCGGCCAACCCGCCAACAGGCAGGCGGTAAAAAAAATGGAATTCTGACCCTGGCGGGAACCGCCAACACAGCCTGCCACTTTAACACTCCGACCGCCACGGCGGGGCAAACAAACAGCGCGGCGGTCTCCGCCAACAGACAGGCGGCAGACAATGTACCGCCCACCCTATCACGACCCACCAATCCGCCACCTTATCCGGGGCGGGAGCCCCGCTGATAAAAACACGGCGGAAACAGACCATGAACGGGAAAACGCTCACCTCTATACACTCCACGAGGAATCTGGACAGCATGGAACCCGAATTAAACATCCTACCAGCGATTGTCTACCTGCTCCTCTACCAGGAGCACGAACGCCGCCGCAGGAGACAACGGTGAGTACTGCACCTACGACACAGGGGAGGGGGGAGGAGAAAAGATTACGGGCACACACATACGCGACCCCCCCCCCCAAATCCCCACACACCAATGCAGAGCAACAAGTCAGAGTTACACCCCCCAAACCCTCCGGAATAATTCAAAGACAAAATAAAATGATCATTAAAATAGAAGTATATTAAAGCATATTTGAACTTAAGTGAAATATGAAATTTATCCAATAAATAAATCACAACATGAACAATGTATACATAGTCCAAAAGTCCGGCACATATTGGCTACATGCCATTGTTCGTGGGCCAATGTGCATAAACACATGGGCAAAGCCCACACACAAGACCTGATTCCATTGGAGAGAACACTGCTGGGGCATCAGATAATAAAACCACAGGCACCTCAGGGGGAAGGGAAGGGGGGGCACCTCAGCCACATGAGTCCACGACGCCAGATCCACGAGGGGCCTCCATGCCCACTGTACCATCCTGGGGAGTGCAAAGCCACAGTCTCTCAAGTCTCTACAGTGGGTGGATTGCCCACTGTACCATCCTGGGGAGTGCAAAGCCACAGTCCATCAGGTGGATTACAGACTCCACTGGTTATGGAGGAGGCATGGTGCCCAGAGTGCTTCGTGAAGCCCTGCCCGACACAGATCCGGCCCTGTCAATGGGCCAGCGGTGCTTGAGATGAAGGGCCCAGCGGAGCGGTGCTTAACAGGAAGGGCCCAGCGGAGCGGTGCAGAGACGGCGGGGCCCAGCGGAGAGGTGCTTGACAGGAAGGGCCCAGCGGAGCGGTGCTTGAGATGAAGGGCCCAGCGGAGCGGTGCTTGACAGGAAGGGCCCAGCGGAGCGGTGCTTGAGATGAAGGGCCCAGCGGAGCGGTGCTTGACAGGAAGGGCCCAGCAGAGCGGTGCATGAGATGAAGGGCCCAGCGGAGCGGTGCTTGAGATGAAGGGCCCAGCGGAGCGGTGCTTGACAGGAAGGGCCCAGCGGAGCGGTGCTTGACAGGAAGGGCCCAGCGGAGTGGTGCTTGAGATGAAGGGCCCAGCGGAGCGGTGCTTGAGATGAAGGGCCCAGCGGAGCAGTGCTTGACAGGAAGGGCCCAGCGGAGCGGTGCTTGAGATGAAGGGCCCAGCGGAGCGGTGCTTGACAGGAAGGGCCCAGCGGAGCAGTGCTTGACAGGAAGGGCCCAGCGGAGCGGTGCTTGACAGGAAGGGCCCAGCGGAGCGGTGCTTGAAATGAAGGGCCCAGCGGAGCGGTGCTTGACAGGAAGGGCCCAGCGGAGCGGTGCAGAGACGGCGGGGCCCTGTTCAGCGGTGCTTCTCACGGCGGGGCCCTGTTCAGCAGTGCTTCTCACGGCGGGGCCCTGTTCAGCGGTGCTTCTCACAGCGGGGCCCTGTTCAGCGGTGCTGCTCCCGGCGGGGCCCTGTTCAGCAGTGCTGCTCACGGCGGGGCCCTGTTCAGCGGTGCTTCTCTTGGCGGGGCCCTGTTCAGCGGTGCTTCTCACGGCGGGGCCCTGTTCAGCGGTGCTTGTCTTGTGTTCCTAGGGAACCAGATCTGGGCAATTATTCCCGCTCAGTCGCCATCCGACCTATCGCTTGCGGGGCCCTCCTGTGCTGGACTCCTGGGCCCGTGGGTGTCCTCCGTCACACCCGGTATGGGGCTGGTGGGGCCCTCCTGGGCAGCTCGCCTGCTGCCGGACTTGTCCGCCCTGCTGCCCTTGCCCCCCTTGGCCGAATCTCTGGGGCCCTTGCCTCCCTTTGTGGATGGGCCAGGTGACGGTGCAAGGGTGGTGTCCTTGGGGGCAGCCATCTCAGGCCTGTCGCGCCGGCCCTTCCCTTTCTTGGTTCTTTTCCCAGGGGGTGGGCTGGCTGTCCCCTTGCTGCTGGCCGATGTTCCTGCCCTAGGAGCTGGTGGACTCCAATAGCCCTGAACGATGGTCCTAGTAGGTGCAGGGCTTGTGGTGGCTGAGGTGCTGTTTGGACTCTTACGAGATGGAGGGGGTGGGTCAGGTGATGCAAAGAGGTTAATTTTGGAGAGGAACAACTTTTTAGGAGCAATGGGAAGGGTAGGTGCAGAGGGTATGGGAGTGGAGGAAGAGGATGTGGTTGTAGGAGAGTCAAGTGTGCTGTCTTTGGGTGCAGGTGCAGGTGCTTGTGCTGGAGGCTGTGGTGAGGTGGATGGCTGTTGGGTGGGTGGCTGCCGGCGTTTGTGTGGCTTGGAAGAGGGAGTGACAGACACACTGAGAGAGGACACAGGGGACGTGTAAATGGCAGTGGGGGTGGTGACTGCACGTGAGCGGACTGTCCTGGTGGGTGTGCTGGTGATGGACGTACTGGCTGATGGTGGTGTGCATGCAGGTGTGAGTGGAGACATCACAGGGAGGGAGGAGGGAGACGAGGAGGAGGGGGACACAGAGGAGGCAGTGGCTGTTGGCATGTCTGCATGTGGATGTTGCTTGGGTGAATGCTTGTGTGATCTGTGGTGCTTATGTCTGGATGAGCTGCCCTTGGGTGTTGAGGTGTGTGCAGGCTGGTCTGTAGGTGTGTCTGGGATAGGCAGATGAACAGGGGAGTGGGACTGGGTTGAGGAAGTTGGGGGGGGGAGGCTAGAGACAGGGACAATTGCTGCCGTCAGTGCTGAGGCCAGAGCGTTGAACGATCGCTGATGGGCAGCCTGACCCGAATGAATGCCCTCCAGGTATGCATTGCTCCGATGCACCTCCCTTTCTACCCCCTGGATGGCATTCAAAAGGGTAGACTGCCCAACAATGAGCGTCTGGAGGAGGTCAATGATCTCCGCACTGAGGGCAGCAGGGGTAACTGGGGCAGGACCTGAGGTGCCAGGGGCGAAGGAGATGGCCGGCTTCCTGCCCGAGCGGGCACGGGGCAGAAGCTGAGGGGCTGCTGGGAGGGCGGAGCTGGTGCGCTGGGTGGTGGCTGTACCTGTTGTTGCGGTGGGCACGGATGTTGCCGCCACCACAAGTGAGCTCCCTTCCGAGGACGTGTCGGTGTCGCTGACGTCTCCACGGGTCCCCGTTGTGGAGCCCCCCTCGCCCTCCGTCTCACTGGTTAACTCCGAGTCGGTTGCAGGGCCCTCCGGGGCCATGTGAGATGTAGCTCCCTCGTGCGCCAATGCCACTTCTCCTCCGCCTGATGATGCTAATGCACACATGAACAGGAAAACCACAAAAAGGGGGGGGGGAGAAGAAAGAAAGACATGTTGAGTGCATGCATTGGCGGCACCGTTGGCGGAGAGGACAGACACAGAAGCCCCCTGCACTACGCCGCGCACTCGGGGTACACTACTCAATTATAGTGACTTGGCCTACAAGTCTATGGACGACAAATGCACACATAGGTGAGCCCGGGCCATGGATAGCTGTACTTAGCACCCTACAGAGGTGGGGGGCGGGGGCACAGGGCCATGTCTAACGGAGGGGCCTAGCCTACAGAAACCGCCCTGGCCTAGAGATAGCCACAGCCCTCCTCCCCCACCCAGACGCCTCCACTGTGCGCTAATACAGCGGAATGTGCTGATACTCACCCCCTTGTGTCTGCTGTGATGTCCTCACGCGCCCATCCAAATCGGGGTAGGCCACCGCCAGGATCCGGGACATCAGGGGGGTCAATTGACGACTGGCACCCCTCCTACGTTCGGAGGCCATCCCCAGCAGAGCCTCGACGGTCTTTCTACTCCTGCGGCGGATGTCCTCCCACCTCTTGCGGCAGTGGGTGCCCCGTCTGTTGTGGACCCCCAGGGCCCGGACGTCGTTGGCGATGGCACGCCAAATGTCGATCTTCTGATGGGCGCTGACCTATGTGACATGTACAGGGTTGAAAAATAAATATCATCACTTTTCTGCATGGTCGATGTGCGCGGCCCCCCTCCCCAACCTTGCCATGTGGCACATGCTCTCATCTGTCGTGCGTTGCACTCCTCATTCGCTCCCCTCCCCACCATCTTACATCCACCCCACTCAACACAGGCATAGCCCATACTATGTGCTCCCAGTGTACTTACCTGTTGGTCTGGAGGACCGTAGAGTAGCGCATACTGGGGGAGGACCCCATCAACAAGTTTATCCAATTCCTCAGATGTGAAGGCAGGGGCCCTTTCCCCAGTCGCAGCAGCCATAGTCTCTTCCAGACCGAGTTCACAGCAGCACTTGCAGTATAGGTCCTCTCCTGTGGATGATCAGGTCTCGAGTGATTAAGCAAGTAGAAAATGGCGGTCACGCCTGCGGCGGTCACGCCCGCGGCGGTCCGTAACGCGGCGGTGCGTACCGCGACCGCCGGCGCACATCGTCATTGGATCCTGAGACCCATAGGGTTCAATGTTAACCAATGCTGCTTTGCGCCGCGGTCTTCGACCGCCTACCGCCACGGTGTGCCACGCCAGCGCATTGACCTCACATCCCATTGTCACACTTCACAGGTCAGGCAGCCGCCATTTCAAGGGCCCACATGGCTTAATTTCTACTGCGTCACACAGGCCTAGGCGTTGCATTGCCACTCATGCAAGCCATTCAATGCATAGCGAATCGTGTTCTGTGCAAGCTGTGGTTACGTACCTGTGGGTTGCTTGACTCTGTGCTCCATGTTGTCCTTCCTAGGCACCGTCCGCTGGGACTTGCGAGGAGATGGAGGAATCCTCCCGTGTACAGACCGCTGGTGGACCTGTCGATAATGGAAGAAAGACATGTCATACTTACATACAGACTTGACCGAGCCACTATACAGGAACTGTGTGCCCAGCTGGAGCCAGACCTGATGTCCCCCATTCGCCAACCCACAGGGATTCCCCCTCTGGTGCAGGTTCTGTCAGTACTCCATTTTTTGGCAAGTGGATCATTCCAAACAACAGTGGCCATATCATCAGGGATGTCTCAGCCTATGTTTTCTAAGGTTTTGTCCAGAGTGTTGTCTGCCCTGATGAAATACATGCAGAGCTACATTGTTTTCCCTGAGGTGGCCGATTTGGCTACAGTGAAGGGTGATTTCTATGCCCTTGGACATATCCCCAACATCATTGGTGCCATTGATGGGACCCATGTGGCCTTGGTTCCCCCCAGTGGAAGTGAGCAGGTGTACAGGAACAGAAAAAGTTATCATTCTATGAATGTCCAGGTGGTCTGTTTGGCTGACCAGTACATCTCCCATGTAAATGCCAAGTTCCCTGGGTCTGTGCATGACGCGTACATCATGCGAAATAGCAGCATCCCTTATGTGATGGAACAGCTACAGAGACACCGTGTGTGGCTAATAGGTGACTCTGGTTACCCCAACCTGTCGTGGCTACTTACCCCAGTGAGGAATCCCAGGACAAGGGCAGAGGAACGCTACAATGAGGCCCATGGGCGTACTAGGAGGGTGATCGAGCGGACCTTCGGCCTCCTGAAGGCCAGGTTTAGGTGCCTGCATATGACAGGGGGATCCCTAATGTACTCGCCAAAGAAGGTGTGCCATATCATCGTGGCCTGCTGTATGCTTCACAACCTGGCTTTGTGACGCCAGGTGCCTTTCCTGCAGGAGGATGGTCCAGATGGTGGTGTTGTAGCAGCTGTGGAGCCTGTGGAGAGTGAAGAGGAGGAGGACGACGGGGACGACACAGACAACAGGGACACAGTGATACAACAGTATTTTCAGTAGCACACAGGTACGAATCAACCACGCCATTTAACATTTACTTAAAGTCTCCTGCCTCTCTACTGTCTGAGTTCCCCCCCAGTTCCTGTTAACTGAGTTGTGACTTTCCCTTCCGTTTTCAGAGCTGTGGGCCCCACTGCGTGACCTCTGCTTTGTTTGCCCATGGACTACAGCTGTGTGACAGTGGTATGTTGTCATCACAATGTAACTGAACATTTTGGCACCGTTATGTCTAATACATTTGTTCAAAATTCAAGCAGACTCCAGATTTTTTTAGTGCAAGAAGTGATTTAATTAAAGTGCTAAATTTAAGGAACATGATTGTAAAACGGGGATGGGTGATGGTGGAGTAATGTCCATGGCAGAGTCCAGTTCTCAGTCGCACAGGTGCATTGTCCATATGCCTGTGGAAGGATGGAGCAGGGGCAGTCCAAGGTTGGACAGGGTGACAATGTGGGACAGTGGGATGACATCAGGGGGTATCGTTTGCTGGCGGGGGTCTTGGCATCCTACTCTGTCTTCTTGTGAGATCTCAGGTTCCGCTTGCGGGGTGGTTCTTCCTCTGCAGGAGGTGGGGTTCTGGTGGCCTGTCGTTGTGTGGGGGCCTCCTGTCCACTAGCGCCGGCGGAGGTGGTAGGCAATTCCTGGTCCAGGCTAGTGACAGGGGCCCTTTGTGGTGCCACATGGTCCCGCAATGTGGTGACTATCTGGTTGAGGGCCACTACGATGGTCCCCATTGCGGAACTAATGTTCCTCAGTTCCTCTCTGAACCCCATGTACTGTTCCTCCTGCAGTACCTGGATCTCCTGGAACCTGGCCAGTACCGTAGCCATCGTCTCCTGGGAGCGTGGTATGCTCCCATGATGGAGGAGAGGGCCTCTTGGAGAGTCGGTTCCCTGGGCCTGTCCCCCCCCTGTTGCACAGCAGCCCTCCCAGCTCCCCTGTGTTCCTGGGCCTCTGTCCCCTGGACGGTGTGCCCACTACCACTGCCCCCAGGTCCCTGTTGTTGTTGGGGTGGTGGGTCAACCTGGGTGCCCTGTAGTGGTGGACACACCGCTGATTGACGTGTCCTGGGGACAGAGGCATGGGCCCGCTGGGTGGGAGCTGTGCTGGTGTTCCCAGAGGGGGTTAGGTCTGGTGTAGCCTGTGGCTGTCTGTGGGGAACCGACTGTCCCGAGGTCCCCGATGGGCCGGGCTGGTCATCAGGGTCCAGGGAGACAGAGCTGCTGTCGTCACTGGGGGCCTCTTCTGGGGGTGGGATGGACATCTCTGGACCCTCCGTGGCGGTGTGGTGCCGTTCGGGTCCTGCAGGGGTATAAGAGTATGGTTATTGCTTCTGTGTGTGGCATTTCGTGTAATGGGTGGGTGGCCGTGTCCCCCAGTGCTGGCATTCCCTTGTGGGGGCTTTTGTGACGGTGGCTTGTGGGGGTGATGGGTGTGTGCAGTGGGCATACTTTGGGGATGGGTGTCCATGCTTTGGGGATGCACGCAGGGCTAGGTTTTGGTTTGGGTGGGATGTGATGGTGAGCCATTTGCAAGGAGTTGGTGTGATGGGGGTGGGGGTGAGGGTGGGGGTATGATTTGGCATGCAGGTGGGGTGGGGGGAATGGAGTAGTGAAGATTTGACTTACCAGAGTCCATTCCTCCGCCTACTCCTGCGAGGCCCTCAGGATGCAGGATGTGCAAGACTTCCTCCTCCCATGCTGTGAATTCTGGGGGAGTAGGTGGGGGTCCGCCGCCAGTCTTCTGCACCGCAATGTTGTGCCTTGATACCATGGAACGCACCTTCCCCCGTAGGTCGTTCCACCGCTTCCTGATGTCGTCCCGATTGCGTGGATGCTGTCCCACTGCGTTGACCCTGTCCACTATTCTGCTCCATAGCTCCATCTTCCTGGCAATGGTGGTATGCTGCACCTGTGCCCGAAGAGCTGGGGCTCTACACGAACTATTTCCTCCACCATGACCCTGAGTTCTGCGTCAGAGAACCTGGGGTGTCTTTGGGGTGCCATGGGGTGGTGTGGATGAGGTGAGGGGTGGTGTATGTGTTGTAGAGTGTGGTGAGTGTGGTGGTGTATGGTGTTTTGTGCGTGGAAATTGTGTGGGTGATGTTGTGATTTGCCTCTGTGTGATGGTCTACTCTATGCTGTGCTCTCTCTCTCTGTCCTTCACTCGCAATTGTGGTCGTAAGGATTTGTGGGTGATGTGGGTGTGTGTTTTATATTTAATTGGGTGTGTGGGAGTGGTGTGTGTATGTGTCTCAGGTGTGTGTATTTTGAATTATCCAATGTGGTTGTGTTTTGTAAAGGTGTGTGTATTTTGACCGCGGCGGTGTGTACCGCCAATGGAATTTCGCGGTTGAAAGACCGCTGCAGGGATTTGTGGGTCGGAATGGTATGGGCGTATTTCTGTTGGCGTGACGGTGGAGGTTTGGTCATCGCCAGTTTCCCGCTGACCTTTGGTGTGGCGGACTTTTGTGGATGTCGGGTTTTTGGCGGTTTGCCAGTTGCGGTTAGAATGACTGTGGCAGTTTACCGCGGCCGCGGCGGTGTTATGGCGGCCTTCTGGCCGGCGGTAAGCGACTTTTACCGCCGAGATCAGAATGACCCCCATAGTGTAGGAAAATTGTGCCAACAGTGGCAAAAATCGTCCTCACTTGATGCGATTAAAGCACACCTCAATCTCTTGTCTAACAACACTGACTTACAAGATTTCTTGTCAGGCCCCAAGATACCACGTAGGAAGCATTTCTTGTATGAAGTATACAATGAAATATGGAAACTTTCCCAACAAGAGCCCGGTTAAGATAAATAGACCAGGAAATTTTGAAAAAGGCATTAGCTGTTGTGGATAATGGGATTCACACCTTGTCCGACCGGATATATACAATTAACAACATTGTTTCTTCTGCTATAGACATTATACGATCTGATATGTCTTCTTTATATCATGGACAGAGTCAGACCAGGTCCATTATGCAGTTGGGTTGGACACTTCAGACACTGAAGGCGGGTCGTGTTCCGTGGCAGCACATCAGTGCCAGGGAAATATTTTTTTCCTTTAATTTGACGCTGCAACAACAACTAATGGCTAAGAAAGAAGCGACTTATGTCATGCTTAACATTGAAATGATAGTAAGACTGCCTTTTACTGTGGCCGAGATTCCTTTGGCAGAATGGTTAATACACAGGGTTATTAATCTGCCTATTTCAACATTACAATTCACTTCTTGTTTGAAACACATTCCGGTAGGCAGATATGAAAAGTTGGGAGATAGTTACATCCATGAGGTGTGGGAGCTTCCCTTCTCGTACAAATGCCTCAATGGCATGAAAGAGGTCTTTCTTAGTGGTAGTGAATGCCAGACTTCTGTCAGCCTTTCGATGATTTGTAAGCAGCTGTCCTTGCATGGGGCGTAGTAGATGGAATAGTTTACGTAGTTTCGGTCTCTAAGGTGGTTACATGCTGCCGGAACGTGTTGTTTCCCCCCACTAAATTAAGGGAGGTAGCTGACATCTGGCCTCATATTGCTACTTCCAAGATGAATTTTGAAAAGTTGAGTAGACTCAAGGCTTGATTGTTTCAGAAGCATGTGGCCCTTACATCTGCACGCAAGACCTACGCACTTCAAGTGGCAATGTTGTCGGCAGAAATACAGTCCCTGTTAAATACGAACGTTCCGAGACACTTTGGTGAACTTGTGGGACGTATATTTAATGCATCCACAACGGCTGGATTAGCACATTTTTTCAAAGCTGTTGGTATTGGTTTTGTTCACACCTTCTCCTCTATATTTGGTTTGATACCTTCAGCTATTCACTCAATTTTCTGAAGATTTTTGGGGGGATTTCCAATAACTTTGGCTTTATTAGCTGGCATTTTGCTGTTGCTGTTGTTTTTCCGCAATGGCTGTCCCGCCGCAACAAGGACAAATGAAGGCGCTCCCATCAGCGCAGCTGTGTCGTGAATGCATGATGCAGCAGTTTGAAGCAACACTCCTGGAACATTTGGGGTGTGACTGGTCTTTGTCATTCAGACTGGTTTTGGATTGTGTGCAGCCCGTGTTTCGGTGCTATTGGTGCTCTTTTGAACATGCACTGGCAGTTTGTCTTTGACAGCAACGCCCCTCAGTGATTGAGGCTGATCTGTTGATGTTTTCGTTGAGGGTTCATTACCAGACATGCGCACTGCGGCTGCGTTTGCTGAGAGAAGCTGATTACGAGCTACCCTTCCTGAAGGAAGTTAACATCGACTCGTTAATGGGCACTGCACGGGATGCCACCTTGGTTGATACTGGGGCTATGGAACACACCTGCTCCTTAGTCATTTTTGGCGCGGATTTACCGGTTCTGTCATCTGCCGATGTGGACGATCTCCTGCTTTCCATGAATTGTGGTTGATTCGGAACTAAATTGACATTTCAATTTGAATTAGGCTCTGAACCGCATGCTCATTTCTAAATTGTCAAGTAATATGCTTGTGTGTCCTCTTAACTTGTCAAAATTAAGTAGGGTTTTAAATATATTTTAGGTTAGGGTATTTTAGCTTTGGCATGAACCACTTTCTACCGCCCTGGGGAGGGTGTTGTGTAGCCATTTTATGTATAAGCTCCATGCACGTTAGTTTAACATACTAAGCCGCTGTGCACTTTGCCCTAGATATATTTTATTCAGCTTCACACTGTTATTTTACAATAATCAGTTTTTACGGTCTTGTTTCAATTTCTTCTATCACACTGTTTAGCTAAGTTCAGTACTGTGTTCTCAAATAATGCATTCTTGATCATCCTGTGTTTCAGTCAAGGCTACAGTCTGGTACATTGCCGGTAAACGTGGTAGAAGTTTAGTCTCCAGCATTCGTAGAAAATACACAATATTACTGTGTTGTGTAGTTCTGGTTATTGCAGCTCACGCTTTGCTATCCAAAATGCAGTTGTTTTATTAAACCAATCTTTAAAACGTAAACTGCCTTTATTGTCATTTATATATGAGATCGCATTGTGTAAGAGAGAACCGGTTGTGACCTGAGTGACCATGACTTCCCTGAGAAGTACTGATATTTCATGCGCTCGGCTGCCCAATTGTCTCTGCCATTTGGGAGAGATGAGGCACTGCTAGTTAGCCGGAGCAAAACCCAGATTTGGAGTGACAAGTGTCATCCACCGTGGGTCAGACTCAGTCCCCCACATTGTCGACGATCTTGCTGCTCAAAATCCAGTAATCTCATTAAGATAATGAGAGCCTACGCGACACTCCTGAGCGTGTTTCCGGAAGCGGACTGTCTGGTTTTTGAAGGTCAGCATGTAACTGAATACTGCCTGGGAGGCTTCTTGGGAGCTTGCTCCCAGCCTCCTTCACCAAAGTGAGAGGCCCTCTCAAAGGGTGCCCATGCAGAAGTTCAAAAGGGCTGAAGCCAACCCTCTTCTGCGGTACCTCCCTGTAAGCAAACAACAGGCATGGTAGCAAGACGTCCCACTTCTGCCTAATGGGTTCTGAAAGACCCATAATCATGCCCTTCAGAGTACAGTTGAACCTGTCAACCAACCCATTACCTTGGGAGTGGTAAGGCATGGTGAACTTGTAGGTAACACCACACGCCTTCCACATAGCCTTCATGTACAGCGACATGAATTGGTACTCCGGTACCTACTTAGACAGGGTGTAATCTGACTGCCAACTAGAGACCCCATTTCTAACATTGGTGATCAGTGGTGAGGCGAGGACTTGTGTTTGTACTTGACATACAGTGGTTGGTGTACACTACTGTCTCAGTACAGACCATTACGCACCAGCATACTGTTTTACTCTTTCTGTTTTTTGCAACTCTTGAGTTTTGACCACAATCATGTCTCAGTGTGGTGAGCCATCAGCAGTACCTGAAGATTTGGTGTTTGAGCAGGAGAGGTTGGAAACCTGTACGGTGCCTCAGCTCTAAACGTTCTGCAGGGAATTCAAGTGTTCTTTTAAAGGCTTCACTAGTTAGGAGGAATTGCAAAAGGCGCTGAGGGCCTAGTTAGCAGCCAGGAAGGCTGGTGAGCACACAGAGGAGGGGAATGAGGTTGTGGAGGAGGAGGAACGAAGTCTGCACCTGGGATGGATGGAGGAACCAGCATCGCCTGTGGTGAGGCAGGGTAGGGGGGGAATATCCTGAATGGTGGAGGAGCACCCTCAAAAGTTGGCACCATTGTTTCATCTCCAGGCCTGTCTCCAGAGGAGTTGGAGACTAGGAGGAGAGCCAGGAAGCTCGAGTTGGAGCAGCTAAAGCTCAGGTTAAAGCAGGAAAGAGAAAAGGCTTTGGAAGAAATTAGACAGATCTGTGCATAGAAGAAACCTCTTTTAGCTCAGGAGGTCGGTCTGATGGTAAAGCACAGGTGGTGGCAGCAAAAGTGTTACATCCAGTACTGTGGGAGAAATGCACATGCCTAGAGACTTTATGCCCACCTTGAAGGAAGGGAATGGCATAAACATGAAGGTTCAGGTTTATGAGGTAGCTCCAGTGGTGCACAGGGTCCCTGAGTTGAATTGGGGAACTGGCATAGGGAGTCATATTCCTAGTGGTTGGAGGGACGCTGTACTGGCTCTAGGTGAGAGTGACAGGGAGAGGGTCCCCCCTGGTAGAAGTCCTGGTAGTGAACTATGGAGACACCCCAGAAGAGTGTGAGTAGAGTGTCAGGGACAGTCAGATACTGTCTCACCAGTCTCAGGAGGGTGATGTGGGGTGCAATTTCAAGGCAGTGGATAGTGAGGTGAAGTTTGGTTAACACATGTAAGGGGCTGTGTGATGTGATTTCTGGAGAGCATATGTTCTGTCCTTGTTTTCTAGAGCTACGCTAACACCAGGTGGAGTGTGAGTTCTCTGACCCAGGGAACATGCACTGGAGGTCGGCCCCTGGGTGAGTACCAGACAGTCTGAAGAGGCATTTGGGGGTGCTCCTGAAGGGAGTGGCTCATGTTACCCAACCAAGGGAAGTGGGGGAGGTTTGCAGTGACCCAGGTAGGACCCTGTGTAAAGGAATGGGTGAAGAGTCCCATGTCCTCTCCCAGGAGAGAGGGAGTGGGGTGGACAGAGGCCCAGGTTGCCCCAGATCCAGTCCCAGAGACTGGAGGGTTCCATGAGAGAACACCACGGGAGGGGGAGCCTAGCCTGTACCGGGAGGCCATTGGCTGAAGAGGATCACATAATGTCAGGAGAACTTGTGGGGGTGACTGTCACTGAAGTCCCACCAGGTCTGGTGCCTGGCAGTACTGCTGCAGAGTGGAGGGTGCAGGAGGCCAGATGGAGGGTGATAAAGGGGAAGCAGTCCCCAGTGGAGAACCTGTAGGGTGAGGAGTCAGCTCTGAGGTCAGAGATCCACAGGAATAGCCCTGGTGATATCACTTCTGTTCTAGGGGGGGCTTCATGCTCTGCCAGATGGGCAGGGGTCGGGAGTCCAGAGCGAGACAGATTCTTGGCTTTAGGAAGGCATAGAATTGGAACTCGCCCCTGCTGTTGCGGGCCCGGGTCTGTAATCTATCGCCCCAAGCAGGGAAGTACATCAAGGTATTGATTGGTCTCCTCTGGCTTTAGGTTGGTGGGGAGTTGTGTTGGAGCTGGCCTTTTTTGCAGGTCATCCCCAAACTTTTAGCCTCCTTCCTCCTTTTTTTCTGACTTGTTTTTGTTGACTTTAGGACTCTGGGCACTATACCACTGCTAACCAGTGCTAAACTGCATATGCTCTGTCTACATTGTATTGGTGATTGGTTTATCCATGATTGGCATATTTGATTTACTAGTGAGTCCCTAGTAAAGTGCACCAGAGGTGCCCAGGGCCTGTAATGCTGCTAGTGGGCCTGCAGCACTGAATGTGCCATGCATAGGAGTAGACCTGTAAACATGTCTCAGACCTGCCTCTGCAGTGTCTGTGTGTGCAGTTTGTACTGCCAGTTCGACTTGGCAAGTATACCCACTTGCCAGGCCCAAAGCTTCTTTTTTGCTGCATGTAAGTCATTGCTAAGGTAGGCCCTATGTATGCAGGACATGTACTAGTATAGGGAAACAGCCTAAACAATGACTGCTGAACAACGAGGTACGTTGTCCAGGAAAGTGGAACAACGCTTCAGTGAACAACAACTCAGTTTTTCTCTGCCTTAACCACCTATGTCCTGAACAACGAACATGCGTGGTTAAGGCAGAGAAGAACAGACTCAGGATCGGGAGAGGACGCGGTCAGGTACGTGGGGCTGGGGTAGGGTTGGGGGGTAGTTTTAGGGGTGGGTGAGGGGTAGTTTTAGGGATGGGGTGGGGGTAGTTTTAGTTTTATGGGGAAGGGGCAAGGGGGTGGGGTAGTTTTAGATTTTTAGGGGTGGGGTTGGGATATTTCAGTTTCAGGGGCAGGGGTATGGGGGTCTCAGTAGTTTAAGTTTTAGGGGCAGGGTGTGGGGGTCTCAGCAGTTTTAGGGGAAGGGGTCGAGGTAGTTTTAGTTTTAGAGGTGGGTGTGGGGGTCGCAGTAGTTTTAGGGGCAGGGGTGGGGGGTCAGGGTAGTTTTAGTTTTTAGGGGTGGGCTGTAGTTTTAGGGGGTGGGGGCTGGAATAATTTTAGTTTTTAGGGGCAGGGTGGGGGGTCAGGGTAGTTTAAGTTTTAGGGGCAGGGGGTTGGGGTGGTTTTAGTTTTTAGGGGTGGGGGGTCGCAGTAGTTTTAGGGGCAGGGTGGGGGGTCGGGGTAGTATTAGTTTTTAGGGGCAAGGTGGGGGATCTGGGTAGTTTACATTTTAGGGGCGGTATGGTGGGGTCACTGTAGTTTTAGGGGTTGTGGGGTCCAGGAGAGTTAGTTTTAGGGGTGGTGTGGGGTAGTTTTTAGAATTTAGGGGCAGGGGTCGGGGTAGTTTTAGTGTTGGGGTGGGGAGGGGGTTGCGGTAGTTTCCGTTTTTAGAGGCAAGGTGGGGGGGGTTGGGGTAGGATTGTTTTTAGAGGCAGGGGTAGGGGGTCGGTCCAGGATTTTTTTAGGGGCAGGGGTAAGGGGTCAGTCCAGGATTGTTTTAGGGGTGGGGTGGGGGTAGGGTGGGTTGCATGCTGGAACCATACATGCCTTTACCAGGCATGGGTTTACAATGAAAAATCGTTGTTAAGGCATGCGTGGTAAAGGCATTCGTGGTAACAACGCGGTCGGTGTTCCGACTGCGTTGTTCAGGCATGCATGGTTCCAGCATGCGTGGTTCCGTCATATATTCACTAGTGTGTTGTTGTTTTTCACTATTGCAAGGCTTATCTCTCCCATAGGTTAACATGGGGATTGCCTTTAAATCTCTTTTACGTGCCGTTTCCCATTGGGAGTATATAGAGATAAGGAGTTTGGGGTCTCTGAACTCGCAATTTAAGAATACATAATTTGGTAAAGTTGTTCTTAGATTGTAAGTTTAAAAATGCCACTTTTAGAAAGTGGGCATTTTCTTGCTTAACAATTCTGTGCCTGTGCCTGACTGCTGAATACACGTTTGTGTCAGACTGACAGTTGGGCTGTTTGTGAATTCACTCTAGGCAGTAACACAAAGGGAGCTGAGGTGTGTCCTACATATCCTGATGAGTCTTCCTGGACTGCAGTGAGACGGAGGAGCTGTCTGTTGCACTTGAAAGAACTGTGGCTGTCCCCTCACAATATAGTCTTCAACCCACTACAGTGTGGCTGGGGCAGTTCAAGGAAGAGGCATGGGGCCAGATGTAGGAAAAATCTGGATTACGACTCGCAAATTGCGAGTCGTAATCCAGAATGTGGGATGGTGTCCCTGACACCATCAGCGACTTGCAAGGGGGTCGCAAAGGCCCACCTCATTAATATTATTGAGCTGGGTCGTAATTTGCGACCCCCTTGTGAGTGGCGGCGCTCACAGGGATGGTGGCCTGCTGGAGACAGCAGACCACCATGTCTGTGACTGCTTTTAAATAAAGCAGTTTTTTTTTGTAATGCAGACCGTTTTCCTTAAAGGAAAACGAGATGCATTACAAAACTAAAATTGAAACGTTTCCCTTTCATTTTTTCAGAGCAGGCAGTGGTCCAAATGACCACTGCCTGCTCTGAAAAAATGTTTTTCATTCCATTCACAAAGGGGAAGGGGTCCCATAGGGACCCCTTCCCTTTTGCGAATGGGTTACCACCAGTGTGACACTGGTGGTAACAGCGATTGCTTTGCGACTGCGTTCGCGGTAACAAAACAATACAGCATAGCACTGCAACTGGCAATTAGGAAGGGGAACACCCCTTCCTAATTGCGACTCGCAGTCCCGTTTTGCAAGTCGGTAACCAGGTTACAGACTCGCAAAACGTGGATTGGGCATCGCGATGTGCTTTTTGCACGTCGCAAACAGCGAAATTCGCTGTTTCCAATGTGCAAAAAGGATTGTACATCTGTCCCATGGTCTTGTGCAATAAAAAGACTCCTTTGTAGTTTGCCTACTTTAAAGGCAGAAATGAGTATAAATACTGGACTGCTGACCCCACAACTTCAGATTACTTCTGGATTAAGAGGAACCTCTGCCAAAGAGAAGAGCTTGATGCGTGAGGAGGACCTGTCACTCTGCCTGTTGCTTTGCTGTGCTGGCGTGCTGCTGCTGCCTGAGAGGAAAAGGACTGGACTTGGCTTTCTGAAATCCTGCTTGTGAAGCTTCTCCAAGGGCTTGGACTCAGCTTGCCCCCTCTTCTGAAGTCTCAGGAACAGCAAAGTCTTCATCTGCCAGTGTCTGAGCTCCTCTTCTCAGTGTCCTGCCTTGCTAAGTGGTGCCAAATCAGTCCCTGGGCCCTTAGAAGTGGAAGCTGGTAATCTGCAGGGGAAAATCCATGCACCACTTTGTGCGCATCAGAAAAATCAATGCAGCGCCTGTCCTGTGGCTGACAATTCAACGAATCACCTGCCTCGTGGCTGGAGAACTGACCCAGTGCCTGTTCTCAAAGTGGACTCTTCCAATAGCACATCTGAATTTTCCACGCATGAACCCTGGACATCAAAATCTTCAACATCATTGCATGGACCTGAGGCTGCCTGTCTGGAAATCGATGCATCCCTTCCCTGCAAGGAAAGAATTAACACACGGCCTCCCTTGCAAGTACGGAATCAATGCATCGATTGCTTCTCCGATGCACGCTCGCCCATGCGGCTTTATTTTTGACGCACACCAGGTACTTTGTTCAAAAACAATGCATCCACTGATTTATATGGATTCAAACTTTTTTTTCTTTAAGAATTCATATCTTTCCTTGTGTATGCTAGATTTTTGTCGTTTTGGTCTTGTTTGATTTAGATAAATATTGGGTATTTTTCTAAACGGGTGCTGAGTCCTTTTGTGGTGTTTTCACTGTTTTAACTGTGTGTATGTACAAATATTTTACACATTACCTCTGAAATAAGCCTGACTGCTTGTGCCAACCTACAAAGCAGGTGAGCAGGGGTTATCTTAGGTGTGTGACTCCTTTACCCTGACTAGAGTGAGGGTCCCTACTTGTTCAGGGTGTAAACTGACTGCCAATTAGAGACCCTCTTGGACTTTTTTGCTTATGCAGGGTCATCCCCAATCTTTTTGCCTCCTGCCTCCTATTATTTCTGACCTGTTGCTGTTGGCTTTTGAACCCTGAGCACTTTACCACTGCTAACCAGTGCTAAAGTGAATATGCTCTCTGTGTAAATTGTATAGGTAATTGGTTTATCCATGATTGGCATATTTGATTTACTAGTAAGTCCCTAGTACAGTGCACTAGAGGTGCCCAGCGCCTGTAAATCAAATGCTACTAGTGGGCCTGTAGCACTGGTTGTGCCACCCACATTAGTAGCTCTGTAAACATGGCTCAGACCTGCCACTGCAGTGTCTGTGTGTGCAGTTTTAAACTGTAAATTCGACTTGGCAAGTGTACCCACTTGCCAGGCCTAAACATTCCCTTTTCTTACATGTAAGACACCCCTAAGGTAGGCCCTAGTAGCCCTAAGGGCAGGGTGCAGTGTATGGTTAAGGTAGGACATATAGTAATGTGTTTTATATGTCATGGCATTCGTTTTTCACTGTTGCAAGGCCTGTCCCTCTCATAGGTGAACATGGGGGCTACCTTTAAATATGACTAAAATGTAGATTCCCTTTGGGAAACAGATAGACATGTGGAGTTTGGGGTCTCTGAGCTCACAATTTAAAAATACATCTTTTAGTAAAGTTGATTTTAAGATTGTGTGTTTGAAAATGCCACTTTTAGAAAGTGTGCATTTTCTTGCTTAAACCATTTCTGTGACTCTGCCTGTTTGTGGATTCCCTGTCTGGGTCAGTTTGACAGTTGGGCTGGTTGCACTTCTTGCTAGACAGGGACTCAAAGGGAGCTGGGGTGTAGTCTGCATTTCCTGATGAGCCATCTGTGCTAGGAGGGAGGAGAGGAGTGGTCACTCACACCTGAAAGGGCTGTGCCTGCCCTCACACAATGCAGTCTCCAACCCCCTGGTGTGTGTCTGGGGCCTGGCCTGGGCAATGCAGGATTTCACAGACAAGAGAGACTAGGCCTACTTCAAAGGGCAAAATGGGTATAAGAAGGGCACCTAAAACCACAGACTTTAGAACAGTTCTGGAAACCAAGAGGAACCTCTACCTGGAGAAGAGCTGAGGAAGAAGAGCTGCCCTGCCTGTGACTGTGCTTTGTGGAGCTATCCTGAAGTTGCTGCTTCTGCCAGAGTAAGAGGGCAAAGACTGGACTTTGTGTGCCTTCCATCTTGTGAAGATCTCCAAGGGCTTGATTTAGAGCTTGCCTCCTGTTGTTTGAAGTCTCAGGGACAGCAAAGACTTCTCTCTGCCAGCGCCTGGTGTCTCTGGAGAGACTCCTATTCTGCCAAGTGGTGCCCATCCAGTTCCTGGGATCCTGAAAAGAGAAGTTGGCAGCCTAAGAGAAACAAATCCACGCACAGAACGCCGTGCGGGGAAAAAATCGACGCAACTCCGATCAACGTGCTGCTGGCTTCGCGGCTGAAAATAGACACTTGCCTGCACCGTGACCTGAAGATTGACGCCCCGGGCTGGAGAAACGACGCACAGCATCGCTGACGGAGGCTGGTGGAATCGCAACCCATGCTGTGTGGTTTTCGGATCATCGTCCGGCTGGATTTCCGATGCCAACACTGCTGGGCATGTAAAAACGACGCAAGGCCTGCCCGGACCCAAGAGTACTGACCGGATCGATGCAACACTCTCCTGCAGAGAGAAGAAACGAAGCGCCTGACCCGGCGAAAGGAGAAACGAAGCAAGGTCTCGCTCGTAAGTGAAATTGACACATGGCAAGCCCTTTTTGACAGACACTCGCCCGAGCGGGGTTATTTTTGACGCACCCAAGGTACATTTTCACGCTAACAGTGCTAGTGTGTGTTAAAAATTATATGAAGACTCTTTTTGCATTTTCAGTGATAACTTGACTTGTGTATTATGGATTTTTGTCGTTTTGGTCTTGTTTTGTTTAGATGCATATTTCCTATTTTTCTAAACCTTTGTTGTGTCATTTTGCAGTGATTTCATTAAGCTACTGTGTGTGTTGGTACAAATACTTTACACCTAGCACTCTGAAGTTAAGCCTACTACTCGTGCCAAGCTACCAAGGGGGTAAGCAGGGGTTAGCTGAGGGTGATTCTCTTTTACCCTGACTAGAGTGAGGGTCCTTGCTTGGATAGGAGGTAACCTGACTTCCAACCAAAGACCCCATTTCTGACAGACCCCATTTCTAACACTGGCGATCAGCGGTGAGGAAAGGGATTGTATTTGTACTTGACATAGAGTGATTGGTGTACACTACTGTTTTAGTGCAGACCATTACACAACCACATACGGATTTTGTTTACTTCTTGGCCTTTACTTCTTTGCCTTCTGGAAGTTTGAAACTTTGGAGTGATCCACAAGCATGTCTCAGTCTGGAGAGCCATCAGCAGTTGTTGCAGAGTCAGTGTTTGAGCTGCGGAGGTTCGAAACCTACACCATTAATGCATATTCCAAAAGAGTTAGCAAAGTATAGGATTTGACTGTTTAAAACATGGATATCTCTATTGAGTATTCTCACTTAAATTAGTGCCCTGAAGAAGTTCCTAATGAACAAAATGTGTTGGCTGCAAGCAGTTTTAAAATTGTTCTATTATTGAGGAAAAAAGAGAACATTCTTTGAAGACATGGACGTACAAACTTCCTTGAGGAATGGATGTTATTGTTGACAGGAGGACAATCCTTCTTAGAGGATGCCGATCAACCATTTTGATTATATATTGTAGAACTGTCTTTTGACTCTTCTTATAAGGAGGTTTTGGTGATTGGCCTCTTCCGATCTCTGCATTTCAAATTGTGATTTTGGACATACCCAGTATATGATAGGTGTGGTTGTGCTGGATACTCTAATCAACGTTTCAGAATCCTGTTGCTGCAACATTCATACTAGAGCATGGTGCTTGCCCAGGCACTAAGGTAGGTTGGCAGTTGACAGTCAATGACCGAGGCTCACTGCACATATATTTTCATCTGTACATCTCAAAAGATGTCTGCGGAATCTTTTGAGGAAAAACTCTGAGCTCCCAGTAATAGGTGTCAAACACTTTACTCTGAGGGCATGTTGTGTGATTGTTTATTTGTAATATAATGGACACAATAGGTCTGGTGAATGGTGTATTTCATGAGGACATATTGCATGACACACAATGTGATGGTTACCTGTATATTGGTGAAGGACACCGCAGCTTCCATGCACTTGTAGCTGCGATGGTGTTCTGCACTTCATTAGCTTGTGGCATCTCAAGAACACTACTGGACCAGAGGAAGAACAGAAAAGGAGTGGCCCTGTTTTCTATGGCATGAAGAAGCACCGCAGGGTTGGACCCGCTTCTTCATGCACCCAGGACAAAGAAGTGTATTCCAAGGGTCATACAGCTGATCTTCTGTTCAAGCTACAGAGATACGGCAGGCTACAAGAGACCTTTACTGCATCTGCCCAGCTGACCAGTGGCAACTGGATTGGGTTATACCTTGCTCTTGGTTTCAGCCTGACACCCATGTGAGTCTGTAAGGCTCTAATTTATACCCAAGTGGCGCAGTGGGTGTTGCACCAAAAATAGCAGCGCTGCGCCACTTTTGAAACACAGAGATTGGCAGTATTTACAGGAATACAGTACGTTTTCCCCTGTGCCGGTGCTAAATTAGGCTGCCTGCGCCCACACAGACATCCTTGCACCATAGTGCAAGGGTGTCTGCATTGAGGGATAAATTGTTTATGTGCAGGAAGGTATCCCTTCCTGCACATAAGCAATCTATAATGGTGATTTGGCACTTCTATCTGTGCTGCAAAATGCAGCACACATAGAAGTCCCAAAGCGTCATTTTGTAATGATTGTTTATGTACAGAAAGAGACACTGTCATCATTTTGCAGAATGCAGCACACATAGAATAAGAAAAAAATGAGGAGGAATAAAAGCATTCCTCCTCGTTTTGCCCCAGGGGTGACGTTAGTTTTTGGTGCTGCCACAGATTTACGATTTCTCGTAAATCTGGGGCAGCATCAAAAGCAAGGGGTGTTGCAGTCGAACACCCATAGCAACACCCATTGCACACCCCTCTGACACAGAAAACTGCATCAGAGGGGCCCATATTTACATGGAGGCATATCGTCACAAAAAGTGGTGTTACACCTTGTAAATATGAAGTAGTGGTTAGCGCCACCGGAGCGTCACAAAAAGTGACCCCCAGTAGCACTAGGGGCTCTTAAATCTGCCCCTAAGTTTCTCCTCTAGAATTCTAGAGGGCATTAGAAGCACAGTACTGTGTGGGATTGGGGCTTAAAGGACTAAAGGTCTGATTTAGATCTCAGCGTATGGAATACTCCGTCACAAACATAACGGATATCCCATCCGCCATATTACGGTTTCTATAGGATATACTAGGATCGAAATAAGGTGGCTAGAATATCCATCACGTTTGTGAAGGAGTATTCCCCTCGGCCAAGATCTAAATCAATCCCTAAATCAGAAGGTAAAATCTTTGGCCAGGATGAACCAGGTTGGTGTATCCCACCTGTGCTCCACTGTGGTCAGCCTCAAATTGCTCCTAAGTTCCAGACTACCGTGACCATAAACTATCATTGGCACTTTGTGCTTTTTGGGGCTATTTCTACTTAAAAAAAAAAAAATTCTTATCTCTGGTTCCCCTCATCAGATTTATGTAATTTCAGTGTAATTTTGTTTGTTACATTTTACTCTATTGTTCTAATTCATTTTAGGATTTTTATTGTTTTGCATTTGACTTTATTACTGTTTTGGTACTGTATGAATACTTTACACATTGCCCTAAATTAAGCCTACTAGGGGTTGAGTCTTGGTGAATTTTGTGACTTTCAGGGTTTACCCTGACAAGGATTATGATTATTCCTTGTGGTGGGTAATCAGCCACTCCAAGTAATAATCCAATTTATAGTCCTTGCTCTGAGATCTACCCATAAGCAGATCAGGCACACTTTTGATGTCTAGCTCACCATATCCTATTACACATCTTAGTGACCTTTTGCTGATCCCTTCTCCATTGAATTTAGAAAGGATGGACATCTGATCACAATGTCCTTCTCTAATCTGACTGGATTTTGAAGCTGACACCTTCTTTCCTGTATCAGAGGCAAGCAAATAAGGGCCTGGGAAACAGGAAAAATCAGTTATGTTTTTTACTTGAATTGGAAACATAGCTCTCATTCGCCAGATTTGAATTTACTTGCAGTAAGTCAGAAGTTTGACAAGGAAAATTGATGAATTGTTGTGAGTAGTGTGCTGTTTACTCTTAGTCCATTAAGGCACCACTCTTCATAGTCCTGACATTCTGTAAATAGCTAGGCTAGTTGCTGACTGGAGGCGCAAGTTGCTTCCAGTAATTCCTACAAGAAGTTTCAATTGAATCACTCATGGTTGGAGAGATAGTAGCTGTGGAGGCATAATTGTTGTTATGTAAAAAGGTGACTAATAAAACTGTTAAGAAAAACAACTGTTACAATTCAAGTTACGTGTTTGGGTTAATTTACAAAATATTTTGTGAATATTATCAGGTAAAAGCTCACCTTTGGCAGATCATGAATTCCTAGTTTTAAAGGTCGATCGTAAAAAATCATTTCTGAAATGACAACAAATATGATTTGCTTAAAATATTTTGAACAATTACACAAGAAGATATTTTTAACATTGGTTCAGCTGTTTAAAAGACCACAAAGATTATTTCACGATTCACCAATGCCATGCTGATTGCAGCTCTATAGATGACATCGAAATCAATCTTATGTAGAATACCACAACAACAAACGTATTCAAGACTCCCAGGTCGAAGAGGCATGTTAAAAGATGCAAAAGTTAGTTACTTGCAGAACTACTTCTTTGTGTGTATCCTTACTCTCTAAAGTCGCATACACAGAATATCTATGTTTACGTGTGGCACTGGCGAACATATATTTCAAATGTGTACATTTTCAGAATGAACAAGCTAAGTCAGAATGTGGTGATCCACTTTGTGCACATGCTCGAGAGGCGGTCAAAGCTCTCCATACCAGTGATAAGACCTTTCTAGAATCTCTAGGAAAACCTTGGAATTGTGAAAAATGTTAGCTGAGAAGAACATTTCTGTTAATGTCAATGGTTGTGCATCAACAGGGGAGAAATACAAATCCGATTTAGCCAGATAAAGAAGTAATGTCGTCCTGGCAAAACCCTGGGTCCATCTGCATCATCAAATGCTATAACGAGGAGCGTTGCCCTACTGGCTGATCCATAAGCAGAAAAATAAAACAATAGTTTTCCATCATTTTATTTTTCTGCTTCTGGCACAGCAGTGCCGGGAGTGGGCAGGGCTAGGCCAGGGGAAGTGGGAGGAGGAAAGAATGCTGGCCATCTGAGACTGGCCAAGCACACATGCGCACTTAGGTTTCTCCAGCTCAGCTGTATACACAGCTAAGCTGGAGAAACAGCACAGACCCCAGGCTTGTGTCTGAGTGGCAGTGACTGCAGCTCAGACCAACCCTGACTCTCCTTTCATGCTATGTTTAGCATGTAAGCAGCACCAGGATTGCTGGGGAGCCTATGCTGGTGTCCCAGCAAATGCTGGGACACCACATTTACGAAAGAGGATCGTCAAACGATGGGGAGTCCCTGAAACTAATTTCAATTTGTTTTTTTTTGTTTTTTTTATTTTCTCCTCTCCATGTCTTCCCCCCTCCCCCCACCTCTTGTGATTTGCGGCCGCTGCCACTGGCTATAACTCTTTAAATTTGAAGACGTTTAGAGGATATTGTGCAAAAAAGGATCAAGGATCGTTAAGGCGAGATTTTGGCATGTTTTGGCATGTTCTACAGTGTCAAATAAGTTTAAGAATGAAGACTCACATATGGAAAAGATGTTAGAGAAAACATTGTTATTCACCATTGTGCAGGATATTTTGACTTTAACGTTATTTGTTTAGAATATTGAACGCTTTGCTGGTCCCAACCAGGCCTCGACTCCATCTTCGATTCTAACAGAGGCCATTTTTAAATCCATGTTTTACTTTACTCCTCACGCATCAAAATGTGCACTGATGCCTTTTTCTGTCATGCTGTTTTGAACTCATCGAAGAGCAAATCATTTTGTGAATTTGTATCATGTAAAGGTCTCTTCGTGTTCCATCACTGTAGGCTTATTTATTTATATGACTACCTTGTTTATATAACCAGATTTGCACTATCACCTCGGATGGCATTAGGTCAGAGAAAAAAAAATATGTTTATTAAGGGGATAGAGATAGGCTGGTGGTATTAAATGACATTATATTCATTATTTATAGTGATTCATCACACATGTAGTACATTTGCTCACCTTTTGCTGACTCTGCAGGTTCCATCGGTTTCCATTGTAACTTTTGTTACAAAAAGCTATCAACCTTGAGGGAAGCCAGACTTTTCTCTCGAGCCTCCATGTCTGCTATCCGATTTCTTAGCATATTGATTTGCTGCATGCTCTGGTCTTAAACTATTTGTCAGTTTTTCCTCATCCTGCAACTATTTTACTAAATGCTACTGATCTTTATGGCAACTGATTTCTGAGACTATGCCAATTCCCTCTGACTGGTTTATTATGCTTTTTGACTGATTTTGAGACTAAATAAATTTTGCCTTCTGCATTGTACCTTAAAAATGTAATAATTAGCGTGGCTTTGGGTGTCAAGATAGAAGTCACACTCTAAGAGTACCCCGAAACCCCTCCATCATCCGCCGCTTTAAGCCACCTCCATCAAGCCTCTCCTGGATGGACCCCTTCCATCGAGGGTCTGAGTGGGCCGACTGGGGCTGTGTCTCTCCTCAGAATTGCCCGGGGTGGCAGATTTACCTTGGAGTGCTGAGATGGTGGCATTTTCGGGGATGTAAGGCCGCTATGAGCCCTACCATTTGGTGCCTACTCGCCGGCAGTTTCGGTTTGGTCCTGCACAATGTCGATGGTCTCAATACTTGCTATTTTTTCCTTCAGGTGGGCCAGGGGATTTGACAGCGAGGGAACGTGGGCTAAGCCGCAAGGCCCAGGGGAAGCAGGTGGCTATCCGGGTCCAGTGGTGGGGCAGAAAGCCCCAGAAAGATTTACGTGATGCAGCGCTTGAGAACACCAAACTGCTGGGGCCGACCAGGGACTTCTACCACAGGCGGTGAAGTGGACAGCATCGCTGATCCAGGTGTGGGCCTGCAGTCTGGTGGGGCCCGTTGGAGTGGCCTAGACCCCACTTAACCTACCTGACATGGATGCACCACAACAGATCAGGAAACACCGGGAGGCTGCCTGCATCAGTTTTGCTCCCTGGGGCATCAAGGCAGTGGGGCTCCCAGTGACTTTCAGATTTAAGGCTGGCCAGACCGCTATTTCACCTCTCTCTTCACCTTGACTCCCCCTCACCGCTTCCCACAACCAACCACTGCCTCCTGACCACACTGCCCAACATGGGCATAAAACAAGGGACTCCTCTGACTGACCAGTGGTAATAAAGGCTATTGGAGACACAGGTGGGGATGGGGGTTGCACACAGTGGAATGCTGGGGCAGATGGCCAAGCCTTGTGATGAGCCTGCTAGCAGACTCCTCTCCACTTGCCTGATCACACATGTACGACTGTGTTGCCTTATCCAGAATGGCGAGTGGGCTGGACACCTGTGGTAAGACTCCCTTATTGTCACTGTAGCAACAGTCATTGGGAAGGACTAGACTCACCAAACACACTAATCCTAAACCTGCATGGACAAATTCACCACCAGTAAGGTTGGGGGCCCCCCAGCCATGAGGAAGTCCTTGGGAACCTTCTTTCCTGCTGATGCTGGGGACCTTTCCAAAATCCTACAAGCCGTCCATTCAACACAAGCGGCATGATTGTGCAAGTTCATATCTATGTGGCGCTCCTGCGCCAAGATCTGCACAATGCCACTGACAGAATTACAGAGGCTGAAGGACAAACATCAATAATGAAAGATGATGTTTCTGTCTTGAAATTAAAGGTATTTTGCCTTATATCTCAAACTGTGGAGCTGAGGGACCAGGCAGAAGACTCAGAAAACCAATCTCAACACAACAATCTTAGGTTTATCAGCTTCCCTGATAGCTTGGATACGCCGAACCCTACTGAGTTCTTAGATAAGTGGCTCTGATCCTGGATGCCAGTGGACATACTGTCTACTTGGTTTGTGGTGGAACAGGCGCACAGAGCACTGACACCCAAGCCGCCTCCCGGAGCCCAACATAGGCCCATGATCTCTCGCACTTCCAACAAAAATTGTAAAATAACGGTGTTTTCAGACTACACTAGGGCAGTCCAGGGTAAACAGAAGTCTTGCACGGAGGCTAAACAAAAACTGAAAGCCCTAAATTTAAGATACATACTTTTGTTCCCCGCACATTTGAAAGTGATCTTTGAGGGAAAAAAATATTTTTGACACACTGGAATCCGCCTAGGAATGGCTAACCAAAGAAAGGCAAATATGTCACCCTAGTCAATCTCCCCTATCTTCTGGGAAAGAGCCCCCCAGAAGAAACCTTAGATCAATCAACTCAAATGGTGGAGCCAGACCTGCTCTCACAGAAGTCATGGACACTATGCAGCTGGATCACCCTCACTGGCCTCAGATACATGTGGACCGCAGGCCAAGGCTCCATTTCAGACATCGCAAACTGATCTCACACCCCTCACCTCCACAACACAAACTGCACCGTCTAGAGAGACATCTCCCTTCTTGCTGCCAGCACTGACACGAGGGATCACTAGCGTCCCACCGCCCGAATTGGGTGGTCACATCTCCGTCTATTCAGCTAAAGAGGACTGATTTGCACTTGCATCACAACCTAATCTTCCACTAGACGATGGATAGCCTGAGATCCTTCTAAGAGGAGGGTGTCAACCACTCCATGTCTTACTTACACAATATTCTGGGGTTGTATGACAGATGCTTCCAGGGTAGAAATATGGGGTGGGGTAGTTGAAGGGGGTCATATTGTTTTATTGTTAGTGGTTTTTATTTGTATATGTTGTCTTATGGTTGCCACTATGCCACACTAACAAATGCAACGAGTCTTCTTAATTGGCACACAAAGCAGCAACAATGATGGTCCTTGTCTCAAGTGACACTTGAAAGGTGCCCACTTTACAGGCTTTACTTTATCAACCATGAAGACCCTCACAGACTTCCAAATTTTGTCCTTGGAATATTAACAGACTACTAGACCATATTAAAAGGTCCATAGTCCTGCGCTTTGCCCATTGCTTCCTTCTCACAATCCTGATGTTTCAGGAGACACACTTACTGGGTTCCCAATGCCCCTTCCTGCTCAATCAAGGGTATGACAAATCCTTCAATGCTGGCTTTGCGCAGAGGTCCTGGGGGTAGCTATTCGAATTTACCGATCTTTACTCATGGTAATTAACCTAGTTCTGCCTGATGCTCAGGGCCAATATCTCGCCTTTTGAGGGTGGAGTGGAGGGGCAAGGCCTTTATCTAGTAAGATTCTACAGCCCGGTAGGCTAGTAAGCCATTTCTCCACACTCTCACAGATCTCATTTTGGTATTTGTGGGTGGAACTATGGTGGTGGGATTGCTGTCTTGGACCCTCACACTGATTCTACTGGTACCCCGTCCAGACACGTATCCTAGAGGCCATCAACTGACCAACTGGGTAGATGCCCTAAGTCTATGTGATGTGTAGAGGCTATGGCATCACTGACAAAGACAGTACATCCACACCACAGCAGTCCATCACATTCTCATATGTGCATAGACATTATACTTGTGCCGGCCGATGAGTGTCCCCACATATCAGAGATAACATTTCTTCCTTGAAGGGATTTCTGATCATTCCTCTAAGTTGCTCAGGGTAGGCTCCAGGGCTCCTACCCAACGACTTCAATGCATGGCATCTTAAAGATGAGAATTACTGCTGATCACTCTCTGAAGAGCTAACAGTATATTTCCCAACCAATCGGAATGGATGGTGTCAGTTGGAACCTTGTGGGCAGCATGCAAAATTAACATTAAAGGGTATGCCAAAAGTATTCTCCAGTCAAAAGGAAAAGAGAGGCTCCATCACTTTACTCAATTAGAGGCTCAAGTGCTGGGGCTGGAGACACGCCTTCTCAACGACCCCCAAGGTGAGGTTTCCTGCCAGCTCGCACTCATGGGGGTTTGGCCTTATATCGCTAGAAGATGTGTGCAATGTTTGGTACGCCTCCACGATGAGGATATACAAGTGGGGAGACAAGAATGGTAAGCTGCTCTACTGATTGGCCACCCGGCCCCTAACCACCTGTGTGATCCCTAGGTGTTGGATGCTAAGGGCATGCCCCTTCACTCCATCCTAGCCATAATTCAGGCATTTGTGGACTACAACCGGCATCTGTATGTAGCTGTTGCAAGACCAGATACCGAACAGTTCTACCCACAGTTTGTCATGACTTGAGTGCTTCTTACCGCAATAATCAGCCAGTCTCTGGGCACCACTTGGCTTCTTGCTTGTTCTGGATTGACCAAGGTAGGGGGACCCTTTCCAATAGCCACGGTTCTGATGATAATAAAACACTAAGCAGGCCATAACTTTCAGAAGGAGTCCCAGAGGAAAAAACCCAACGTGGGAAAAACCTCAGAATCAAAGACTCCTGAAAAAAGAAGAAGAAAACACAAAAAAAGAACTGGACAATGCTGCAGGTGGAAAAAAGAACAGGAGAAATCCAAAATCACAGGATACAGGAGCGAGGAGCACAACCACGAATGAAGTGTTTGCAACGCAAGGAACAGAAGACCAACTGTGCTTAGATACTGGCAAACAGGAAGTGACATGCAGGAAGTGACATGGAGGAAATGACATGCAGGAAGTATTGAAGACACCATCTTGGATTGGGAAAGACCCCATTCAGGTTAATGGAAAAATAGCCATATTATAGAAAGGTAGTGAACAAAGCATGCAGGGAAAGGAACACAGACTCTTGGGAAGAAGAAACATGGCTAAGGCAAGGAGAAGAAAAAAAGAAGAAAAAAGAAGAAAAGAGGAAAACAGCAACAACAGATAAGCAACTTAATAGGGTAAAGAGCAAGGGCAGCATAAACAGTGCCCAAAGGGAAAGTTTAGCCAAAAAGTGGACCGCGGCAGAAACGACCGCCGAGACGTGGACTGCCGATCTGACCGCAGCCCGTAAGTAAGGCACCGCCGGTCTTCGCGGCGTCACACAGTTGGACAAAATTCCATTAACTAAGGTGTCATGGGCTGAGAGAGATGACTTAGACCGGCCAAATAAGATAATTGCTACCATCTCCGACCTTTCATCCGGGAAAACACCTGGGGGCATATTTATACTCCATTTGCGCCGAATTTGCGTAGTTTTTTTCGACGCAAATTCGACGCAAAACTAACTCCATATTTATACTTTGGCGTTAGACCCGTCTAGCGCCAAAGTTCCTGGAATTCGCGTCATTTTTTTGCGTGACCACCTTCCTTGCGTTAATGATATGCAAGGTAGGCGTTCCCGTCTTAAAAAATGACTCCGATGCTATTGCGTCGGATTTATACTCCCGGGCAAAAATGACGCCCGGGAGTGGGCGGGTCTAAAAAACCTGCATTTGCGCCGGATTTTAGCGCCTGGGTCAGGGCAGGCGTTAAGGGACCTGTGGGCTCAGAATGAGCCCAGAGGTGCCCTCCCCTGTCCCCAGGGACACCCCCTGCCACCCTTGCCCACCCCAGGAGGACACCCAAGGATGGAGGGACCCACCCCAGGGACATTAAGGTAAGTCCAGGTAAGTATTTTTTTTTAAAAAAAATTGTGGCATAGGGGGGCCTGATTTGTGCCCCCCTACATGCCACTATGCCCAATGACCATGCCCAGGGGACAGAAGTCCCCTGGGCATGGCCATTGGGCAAGGGGGCATGACTCCTGTCTTTGCTAAGACAGGAGTCATTTAAATGGGGGATGGGCGTCGTAAAAAAATGGCGCAAATCGGGTTAAGACGATTTTTTTGCCTCAGCCTGACTTGCCCCATTTTTAGACGCCCAAACGCCATTTTTCCCTACGCCGGCGCTGCCTGGTGTACGTGTTTTTTTTTCACACACACCAGGCAGCGCAGGTCGGCTAACGCCATTCAATAAATACGGCGCCCGCATGGCGCTTCAGAATGGCGTTAGCCGGCGCTAATTTTTTGGGCGCAAAACTGCGTTAGCGCAGTTTTGCGTCAAAAAGTATAAATATGGGCCCTGGTCCCAACGGCTACCCTAGTGAATTCTACTGTGTGTATAGCTATATCCTTTACCCGCATCTGCTGGCGATTTGCGAAGAAGGCGCTAAGGCAGGCAATTTTCCACAGGAACTCGAAATGGCCACCACTGTGGTCATCTCAAAGTCGAACCCCCACCCAAATCCTGTGCAGCCTACTGGCCCATCTCACTCATTAACGGAGAAATTAAACTCTGCCATGTTACTAGCTACCCAACTGAAAACAGTTCTGGCCACGCGCATACATCATGACCAGTTGGGCTTTATGTCAGTTAGGGGCAAAAGGCACTGCCTCAGGTGGCTTCACAAAGCACGGGCACGCCGGCATCTCCTGACACCATTCATGGCCCTACTGCTGGTAGATTTTATAAAAGCATTTGACACAGAGGATTGGACCTTTCTGTCTCAGGTCCTATAGAGGGTGGGACAGGGTCCCCAGTTCTGTGGCTATGTTAAAATGCTTAATTCCAATCCTACGGTGCAGGTGCAAATTAACTGTATGATCTCAGACCCATTCTCTATTACACAGGACACAAGGCAGGCTTGTCCCCTGTCCTCCCTCCTCTTTGCCCTTGCCATCAACCCCCTAGCACAGCTTATTCCCTGTCATGCACAGGTGCAGGGCTGGACATGGGACACAGCCCATGAACAGAGTATTGCTCTATATGCAGATGATGTTCTCCTATTTCTGTCTTACCCTTCAGAGACTGGCCTGCGCTGCCTTCGAATTCTTCAGCTTTATGAAGAGACTTCTGGCCTATGGGTTAATCATGATAAATCAGTGCTGGTCCTGCTCCATCCCTCTCAAGACTGTTGAGTGGCAGGTGTAAATTTCCATGTGAGACACTAAGCTTTCGCAACATGGGGATCCATATCACCCTCTATCCTTAGCTGGAATGGAATCTTAACTTTATCACACTGATTCAGAAGGTGAAAGCAGACCTGAAGAGATGGGTAGGATAGCACTCCAACAAATGATGATTCTGCTGCAGTTTCAATATATTCCCCAGGCGGTGCCCCATCCCTGTTTCAGGGAGATGTACTCCTTGGCAACATCATTTCTCTGGCACAACTCCAGGACACGACTAACCCTAGCTAAATGTCAACAGGTGCCCTGTGACAGGGGCCTGAGTATTGCCAATCTCTACCTCTAGTACTTGGGGTTTCAGACCATTGTCATTAATGACTGGTTCAATGGGGGTTTGTCAGCCCCAGCATATGGAGTAGAGTTGGCCTTGTTAACATGTTTTTCATCATCCTTCACAGGAATCAGAAACGCTTCACTGAGGTTGAGGAATCTTTTGATCTGGTGAGGAGTGTGGTTAACCATACACAATCATTTCAAACCCAACAACAAATTTAAACACCACGACCTATGTGGCCATGGAAGGAATACTCCAATTAATTCAAGTTTCTAAGCTTTATTTTATAACCAAAAAGCCAACGTCATATCAATTGTGTGCAAAATCAAATTGTAAAGATAAATGAAAACCATGGGTTGACCAAATAGAAGAAACAAGTTTAATATGCTCAACATCAACACCATTACACATTCAAGAAGAATAATGCATATTAATAATTAAATAATTTATGAAACAGAGATATACTTTAAATCAGACTGTAAAGATATTAGTCAAATCAAATTGCAGAGATCTAAAAATCTGGAATTGAACATAGGTTATCCCTTCTGCTAACCAAATGAGGACAAGCATGTGTGGAAATGGACTAACACATGAAGGCAAAAGCTAAAAGGAGAGAGAAAAATAATTAGGAAAATCATCTATCTCAGGCTAAGTCAGGCTAACTAGAAGAATAAAATAGGCAGGTGCCAACATGTTAACATCTATTAAAGAATTGCAGGTCATGGGAAATTAACACTTGCAATAGAATATACCTCTCCTAGGGTCAGTATTCAATTCAGTTTCATCAGCAAAGCATGGAGATCATTAGCAAAGTTTGTTAGGAGCACCATCAAGGAAAGTGCAGAACATAGGCTGCACGGAGAACAGCAAAATCACTGCTCAGAATAAAGATCAGAAAAAGACTCAAGGGGAACTGACTGAAAAACTTGCAAAGTCCTTCCCTAAGTAGAAATACTCAAAACAGCTTTATTGGTCAGTTCCATGGGTCCATCTCATTCAAAAGGGGCAATGTCCAATTAGAAGTCGAATTCCAAAGAACTTGCAACATGACAGAGAATCCTCAGGTTTGGTCTGAAGTCATCTCCTGCTTCCGTGTGAATCTAATAGTTAATAACAATTTTGTACATCACTTTATACAATATTAATTCTTCCCCGGGTGTAAGATGATTTCAACAGTTCTCATGTGAACGTCCATGTTACCAATAACGGTTTCATTAACGCTTTAGTCCACAGGTCTAATTGTTCCAGAATGAAGGTCACTGGGAATCAAGTCTTGTGCACTGAACAATAGAACCCTTCACTACTCATAGGAAACAACCTAATGGAAAATGTCATGTTAGGAAAAGAAGAATGATTCATCACTTTTACATGCACACAAAGCCACAATCAACAAAGGTCTCAAGATCATCCTTTCTATTCCCTTTCCTAATGCTCCAAACCACGATCCAGTGTTAAAAAATCCTTTACCTATTGCCTCCCAGGCATTTGTTTATTTTACGTCTTTCAGGTCATTTTTCAGATTGGTTGTGTTAGAAATAAAATGCCTTATCTCCTTACTATTGTCAGGTATGAAAGTCCAACAATGTTGCACCTGTAAAACTTTACAGGCTCAGGCCCTCATTATGACATTAGCGGTGAGTGATAAAGTGGCGGAAATACCGCCAACAGGCCGGCGGTAATTACTGCCAAATTAGGACCATGGCGGTGAGAACTCCCATAGACAGCCAATGTACCACACCATCTAACAGGGCGCTAACACCACGGCGGTAGCCATCAACAGCCAGGTGGTAGACAAAGTACAGCCCACCATATTATGACACAGAACACTGCCACGATTTTGAGGGCGGTGCCAACGCCATCAAAAGCCTGGCGGAAACCGAACACAGAAAACGAAAGACTCACCAACAAGTACACAGTGGACTCCGCCGCCGCCATGGAACCAGAACTGCAAGTCTTCCTGATGCTCTTCTATGCCATGCTCCATCTGGAACACCAACGCCGATAAAGATGACGACTGTGAGTACAGCCGCCTAGCACACTAGGAAGGGAGGGAGGAAAACGAGAGAGACACACACACACACACAACACACACCAGACACACACCATACACACAGCCAGCTGCAGACGTAAACCAATCGCACATGACACACGGCACAATAAAACATGGACCAGCGTTCATAAGTACGAAAAAGTATTAACAAGGGAAAAGCCTCCACATGAACATATGTACAATTGTCCACAAAGGGCCAATGCCCAGTACAAAGTACAAAGGGCCCACATAGCCACATGGCACAGTCCAAGGCCCAACTTGTCTCCTGACATCAACTGCACAGAACTCTGCAGAGGCATCATGTTGTAAGTGGGCAGGCACCTCAGGGGGAAGGGGTGTGGGAAACACCTCAGCTGATTTGGGGCACTTGCCCACTGGTTCTGGAGGGAGCTCCATGCCCATTTCTCTGTGCTGGGGAGTGCAAGGCCACACTCTCTGGAGTGGGTGACTTGCCCACTGGTTCTGGAGGGGGCTCCATGCCCATTTCTCTGTTTTGGGGAGTGCAAGGCCACAGTCTCTGGAGTGGGTGACTTGCCCACTGGTTCTGGAGGGAGCTCGTTGTGCAGCAGTCGCAGGAGGGTAGCCTACATGCCCTCTGCTGGAGGTGAGGGCTGCACTGTCTCATCTGGAGGCGAGGGCTGCACTGTGTGAGCAGGTGAAGGTGCCTCCTGGGCAGCCTCTGCTGGAGGTGAGGGGTGCACTGACTCATCTGGAGGTGAGGGTTGCACTGTCTCAGCGGGTGAAGGTGCAGCTTCTGCAGGAGGAGGGGGCTACACTGCCTCAGCTGGGGGTGAGGGTTCCGTGACTACTGGTGGTGGTGTCATTCTGGCAGCCTCTGCTGGAGGTGAGTGCTGCACTGTGTCAGCAGGTGAAGGTGCCTCCTGGGCAGCCTCTGCTGGAGTTGAGGGCTGTACTGTCTCAGCAGGTGAAGGTGCAGCCTCTGCAGGAGGAGTGGGCTGCACTGCCTCAGCTGGAGGTGAGGGCTCCGTGACCACTGGTGATGGTGGTGTCACCCTGCCAGCCTCTGCAGGAGTCGAGGGCTTCTGACCTTTCATGGCAGACATTGAGGACTTCTTCACCTTTCTGGCAGGAGGTGCGGGCTCCTTCTTCTTCATGGCAGGAGTCGAGGGCTTCTTCCCTCTCATGGCAGGAGTTGAGGGCTTCTTCCCCTTCATGGCATGAGGTGCGAGCTCCTTCCCATTCATGGCAGGAGGTGTGGTCTCCTTCCCCTTCATGGCAGGAGTCGAGGGCTCTTTTGCCTTGATGGCAGTGGCTGTGGGATCCTTACCCTTCCTGGCTGGTGGAGCGGGAATCATCACTGTCTTGCCTCCACGACTAGGAGGTGCCTCCACTGTCTGCGTAGACTGTTTGGATAAGGTGCTGGGATAGGTCATTGGGACCCCGCTCTTACGGGCAGGACGGGGGGGAAGGAGGAGGGAAGAGGTAAAGTTGGGCAAAGGAAAAGCTTTTTAGGGAAGGTAGGGCGGGAAGAGGGAGGAGGGATGGGAGTGGAGGTTGAGGGAGTGGTTGTTGGAGGAGTACATCTGCTGAACTTGGGTGCAGGTGAATGGGGAGTGTGATGATGTGTGCTTTAGGAGGGGGGACAGACAGGGTTGGAGAGGACACAGGGGACGCCTGCATGGATGTTGTGGAGGTGTCTGCTAGTGAGGTGTGTGTGCTGCTTGGTGTGGTGATGGTGGTGGTTGTTGAAGCAGTGCATGCAGGTGTGAGTGTGGACGTGACTATGAGGGAGGTGGAGGAGGAGGATGGCGAGACAGCGGGGGCAGTGGATGTAGTTGTGCCTGCAAATGTCTGGTGTTTGCGTGAGCGCTTGTGTGTTGAAGTGTGGTGCCTGTGTTTGACTGTGCTACTCTTGTGTGTTGTCTTGTGTGCATGTTCATCTGTATGTGTGCATGGGATGCAATGGGGTTGAGGAGACTGGGACTGGGAAGTGGTTGTTGGAGGGGGATGTTAGGAACAGGGACAATGGCTGCCATCCGAGAGGAGGCCAGAGCCTGAATCGTTCTCTGTTGGGCAGCCAATCCACTGTGGATGCCCTCCAGGAATGCATTGCATTGCTGCATCTGGGATGCCAGCCCCTGGATGGCATTCACAATGGTTGACTGCCCTACAGAGATTGATCTCAGGGGGTCAATAGCCTCCTCACTCAGGGCAGCAGGGCTCACCGAGGCAGGGCCTCAGGTGCCTGGGGTGAAGGAAATGCCCACCCTCCTGGGTGAGTGGGCATGAGTAACTCGCTGAGGGGCTACTGGGAGAGCGGTGCTGGTACGGGGGTGGCAGCAGTACCTGCGGCTGGGGTGGTCAAAGAAGTGTCCGCTACCACCAGGGAGCTTCCATCGGAGGAGGTATCTGAGTCTGTGTTGTCACCTGCTGCCTCCGCAGTGGTGCTCCCCTCACCCTCTGTCCCACTGGTTCCGTCGGTGGACTTTGCCTCCTGGGTCCTGTGGGATGCAGCTCCCTCTGTCGCCAGTGCCTCTGCTCCTCCGCCAGATGATGCTAATGCACACTTGGACAGGATTATAGAAGATAAAGGGGGAGAGAGAGAAAGAGAGCACAGGGTCAATTACTGCACCAACACCACTGTTGGCACACACAGCACCGTCACACTGAGGGATCATGATTGAGCACTATGCATTGCACTGCCATTGATTTGGCTAGTTGCCAGAGCAAGACGAGGGGCAAACACCGCCAACTGCACGCCTCCTGGGACCCACTAAGCCCTGTCTGACAAGAAATGCAACCTAGCTAAGTTACCTTATTTTCCCTTTCAACCATTACCCTTGAGCTGGATTATTGTAGTAATGCCCACTGTACTCATCCTCAAGTGCCCATCCAGCTCTGGGTAGGCCACCACCAGTATGCGGGCCATCAGGGGGGTCAGGTTCCGACAGGCACCCCTTCCTCATTGGGAGGCCATCCCCTGCTGGGCCTCCGCAGTCTTCCATGCCCAGCATCTCAGGTCCTCCCACCGTTTCCGAAAGTGGGTGCTCAACCTGCCATAGACCCCCAGGGTCCTCACGTCCTTGGCGATGGCACGCCATAATCCCTTCTTTTGATGGGAGCTGACCTGCAGAGGTGATTCAGACGGGAGGACACCATTACACATACAATCCAGCCTGTCACACATATGGCCCACCAATCCCGTTTCCGGCACCACTGGCACATACATCGGCATGCACACACCATGTACACCACCACATTACATCCCCCCATGACACGTTGCTTGCACACACATCTCCATGCATCCTTCCCACATGCATCGTGCACAAGGTGTACTCACCTGATGGTCTGGAGGCCCATACAGCAGTCCATACTGGGGTAGGACCCCATCCACCAATGGCTCCAACTCCTCCAAAATGAAGGGAGGGGCTCTTCAAACAGGCCTTGGTAGGCTCCAGACACAGGTCAGCACACGCAGTGTAGGTGTTCTCCTGTTGAAGGTTAGCAAACAAGTGTGGAATCAGATAGAAAATGGTGGTCATGTCCGCAGTGGTGTACACTGTCACAGATGGCACTGATCCCCATTGGCCACTGTACTCCATAGAGCCCCATATTATCCAATGAGGAATTTCTCGGCAGTGCAAGACCACCTTCCCCCACGATGCCCAAAGTCGGCAGAGTTACCTCACTTTCAACTCTCCCTACATATAGGACAGTCAGATGCCTCCATCAGATTAACCTTTACTGCATCACTGCCCAGATTTGCACATACCTGTCATAACCACTGTCCCATTACATAAATGCAACATGTATACTGAGGTTGTGGTTCCATTGTTCAAATTGTGACAGCCTAATCACTCTTGTGATCCTTAGATACCTACCGCTATGGATGAATGGGAGGAGAAGATGAACCCCCGTGTACAGACCCCGTGTGGACTTGGCTACACTGGAGGACAGGCACATTATACTCACCTACAGACTGGACAGGGCCATAATCACAGAGCTCTGTGCCCAATTGGAGCCTGACCTGATATCAGCTATCCGTCATCCCACTGGGGATCCCCCCTCTTGTGCAAGTGCTATCAGTGCTCTATTTCCTGGCAACTGGTCCTTTCGAAGTGACAGTGGGCTTGGCAGCTGGAATGTCAGAGCCAATGTTTTCTATTGTGCTGGCAAGTGTCTTGTCTGCCCTAGTGAAACACATGTGCAGCTACGTTGCTTTCCCCCCAGGGGAAAGATTTGGCCACTGTGAAGGCAGGATTCTATGCAATGGGCCATATCTCCAAAATATTGGTGCGATTGATGGTACACATATTGCGTTAGACCCCCCTGCCAGAATCAACAGGTGTTCAGGAATAGGAAGAGGTTCTACTCACTGAATGTGTAAATGGTTTGACTGTCGGACCAGTACATCTCCCATGTCACTCCCAACTATCCTGGGTCAGTGCATGACACCTTTGTCCTGACGAATAGCAGATTCCCAAATGAGATGGCCCAACTACAGAGGCACAGGGTGTGGCTAATAAGTGAGCCAGATCCCCCACCCACTGTATGTCAGTGTATGCCTTCAGGTGTTCTCTCCATAGGATTGTTTAAGGCTAAATGTTGTCCCTCAATACTTGCAGGTGACCTTGGCTACCCAAATCTATTGTGACTGCTGACCCCTGTGAAGAATGCCTGGACAGGGGCTGAGGAACGTTATAATGATGCACATGGGCGAACCAGGAGATTTATTGAAAGGACCTTTGGCCTCCTGAAGGCTGGGTTCAGGTGCCTCCATCTGACAGGTGGATCCCTGTGCTACTCACCTGGAAAGTAATGCCAGATAGTAGTGGCATGCTGCATGTTGCACAACCTGGACCTCAGACGACATGTGCCTTTTCTGCAGGAGGAGGGGACTGGAGATGGACCCTGAGGACAGTGAGGATGAGGACAACAGAGCATTAGTTATAGAACAAGTCATCCAATGACAAACAGGTGAGACAGTGGAACTGACCATTACTCTGACTATTGATTTATCTGTGTGCCTGTGGCATGATGGCATTCACTTTCTTTGCATCTCAACTTACTGTCACCTATGGCTTCTCATTTTCCAGATGTTGGTGATATGACAACATTGTCCTGATGTGATCACTACAGACTGTTCGAGGTTATTATTTGTTAGCTATCACAGTGTTCAGATCATTTGCACTCAATGTGACTGTTCCCAAAAATGCACATTAAAGACACTTAAAACAGTATTACTCAAATTGTGTTCAAGGGTGTTTATTGTAGTGCTATATAATTGAGGGTAAAGTGCAATGGAATGGGGTGATGGTGGAGGAAAGTCCAGGGTATTGTTCTAGCCAGTTTGTAGCACAGGTCCAGTGTCCAAGGGGCCATAGGAAGGGGAGCAATGTCAGTTCAAAAGTGGACATGGTGACAGGGTGGGACACAAGGGGGATAATCAGGAGAATCTCATTTCCTGGCGGTGGTCTTGGTCTTGGCAAGTGTCTTGGGCTTCTGTCTGGCTCGCAGGGAACATTTGCGGGTGGTTCACCTTCTGCAGGAGAAAGGGTGCTGGTGGCCTGTGGGTCCTGTTGCGGGCCTCCTGTCCACTAGCTGCAGCGGAAGTGGAGGGCTGGTCAATAGTCTGGCTAGTGGTAGGGCCCCCCTGGTGTGCTGTCCATTTCCTCATGATGTTGGCCATGTCTGCCAGCACCCCTGCTACGGAGATCATGGTGGTGTTGAGTGCCTGCAAGTCCTCTCTGATCTCCTGATGATGTTCCTCCTGCAGCCCCTTGTTCTCCTGCATGTTGTTCAGGATCTGGCCCATCCTGTCCTGGGATTGTTGGTAAGCACCCAGGACATTGGTGAGTGCCTCGTGGAGATTCGGTTCCCTGGGCCTGTCCTCCCCCTGGCGCACACCGGTCCTCCCAGTGTCCCTGTTGCCCTGTGCCCCTGTCCCCTGAAGGGTGTGCCTACTGCCACTGACCGCAGGTCCCTGATTGTCTTGGGTATGAGGTGTGGACTGGGGTCTCTGTACAGGTGGCCACACTGCCGATTGATGTGTCCTGGGGACAAAGGTGTGGGTATGCTGGGTGGGTGGTGTTATGTTGGTAACTGATGGGGGAGGCTCTGTGGTGGACTGTGAGTGGGCTAGGGTGACCGACTGTCCAGTGGTCCTTGATGAGTCAGGTTGTTGACCCAGATCCTGGAGTCCAGAGTTACTGTCATCACTGGGGGCATCTTCTGTTGGGGGACTGGATTGTCGTGGCACCTCCTCTCCACGAAGATTGGCTGGGGCACCTGTGGGTATGTAAGAGATGTAGTATGCTTCATGCCTGTGACATGTTGTACATCCCTATCTTCCCCTCTATGGTTGCTTTTGCCCTGCCACCTTTGATTGTGTATAGTGATGTATTGTGGGATTGTTAGTTCCCCTATGCTGTGCATGCTTTGTTGATGGGTATCCATGCAGGGCTGGGAGGGCTGTTCATGCATTGATATGGTAGGCAGGACTTGGCATTGGGGTTAGTCATCTGCGTTGGCGCAGTGTGTGGGATGGAGTGAAGTGATGGGAGTGAGGGTGAGGGGGTGAGATGGCATACAGGTATGGGGGTGATAAGTGGTAAATGTTGACTTACTAGTGTCCAGTCCTCGGGCTACTCCAGCGAGTCCTTCAGGATGCAGGAATGCCAAGACTTGCTCCTCCCATGCTGTGAGCTGTGGGGGAGGAGGTGGGGGTCCACTGACAGCCCTCTGTATGGCAAGCTTGCACCTTGCTGCCATGGAAGGTACCTTCCCCCATAGGTCGTTCCACCTCTTCCTGATGTCGTCCCTTGTTCTTGGATGCTGTCCCACGGCATTCACCCTGTCGGTGATTCTCCGCCATAGCTCCATCTTCGTTGCAATGGATATCTGCTGGACCTGTGCCCCAAAAGCTGTGGCTCTACCCTGACTATTTCCTCCACCATGATCCTCAACTCCTCATCTGTGAAATGGGTGTGCCTTTGTGGGGCCATGGGTGTTGTGTCAGTGTGGGGGTGTTGGGTGGTGTGATTGGGTGTGAGCAGTGGAGTGCATGAGGGATGTATGGGTGTGTGTGTATTTGTCGCAGTGGTCTTGATGTTTGTCTGGGGCAAGGATTTGTATACGTAAAGGGTTGTTGGTAATGTGGGTGTGTGTTTTATAGTGGTGTGAGTGGGTGGGTGCGGTGTGTGTATGGGTATCAGGTGTGTGTTGTTTGAATTGGCCAATGCTGTGTAGTTTAGTTTTTTGGTGTCCATTCTGAGCGCACCAGTGTGTACCGCCAATGGTTTACCGCTGTTGAATGTCCGTTGTGGTGATTCGTGGGTCATGATGTGGTAGGCATTGTTCTGTTTGCGTAACGGTATGGATGTTGGGACCGCCACTTTAGCACTGACCTTTGGGCTGGCGGATTTGTGTATGTGGCTGTATTCTGTGGTTTGGTGTGTGTGTGTCGTAATATGCAGAACAGTTATCCGACACCGCGGCGGTATGTTGGTGGCCATCAGTGTGGTGGTAAGCGGGATTTACTGCCAATGTCATGATGATGGCCTCAGTCTTCCTTTGCCAATAATATGTCTAACACAAGACAATTTTGAAAAACCATTGATCCCACAGCAACCATCTCTGTATCCATTAGTAATATTGCTCTAGCATAATCAGTAGACATCTTGTCCACTAAAGTTGACAACTTTCTAATCTTGGTATCATTCAAGATCACACCAACTGATTGAATGATGGCACCAAAGATATCACCTTTAATCTCTGCTGCACTAGCTCCTCTCTTTGCTCTGGAGTTTGGTTCCCCTTCCTAACTAGATTGTCAAAATTGTCCACACAGTAGATTTTTGGAAAAACTACCCCTAAGTAACATGTACCATACCAGCCTTTTAGCAGTTTGTAATAGGCATTTTACCCACAAATGAAATAAACACCTAGTACGGCAGGGTCCTGTCCATTTGAAATAAAATCCCAAACACTTTTAGAGAAAAACAAATGTCTACATTCACTAGTCCCTACAAATATTGTGTCAGTCTCTGACTGAGTTCTATATATACATAGTTTTCCTAAGTGTTACCAATCTACAGCTATGCATCGTTGTGTATCACTATCTGAAAGATGGGTAGCATCCTTTTGCCATCTCTCTAAAACTACTCCTTTTTCTATTTTGGTTTTCATTGCTTTTCTCCTGTCCTCCACTTGATTAATAAACTCCTTCTCAACTGGTGTGAGGATGCATGTTAAATTGTTTTTGTGAGTATATGCATCTCCAAAAGTCATGGTTGGTTGAAAGAAACCTCCTATAATAATGTTTTTTGCTTTAGCAATACTATTCAATGCTGATTTATTGGCACAAATGAAAACACAAGGTCAAAGTTTGAATATAAATATTGTACATACTCTTGGTTGCACAATTGGATTAGTAAAAGACTGCAAGAAATTTTGTTGGTTAGTGATAAGCATTGATATGTGATTCCTTCCTGTACTGATGAAGGGATCTGTGTACAAACATAACAGTAATGCACCTCCACATTCTCAATGTATTCATACAGTAATCTGTAGTACACATTTGAAGACAAATCTCCCTTTGAGTCATCAAGGTGAATTAATCTCCCAATCCTCATACAGGGGATATTGTTTTGTACCTGATTCTCCCAACACTGGTATAATTGTTCTTTCAACCTTGTCTTTCACAGGAATACTCAATCCAACTATCAATAAAATGCTCACAGTCACATACACTATTGCTAGTCCTACACACACATACTTACATTTACTCTGTTTTCCTTGATCCAAACTCATGGCTTGTCTGGAGTGAGACCAAGATATCAAATTCAAAAATCCAAAATATAAAAAATATAAAAATACAAATGTAATTTTTTTTTAAACGGCTTTAAATTATCTACAATGTATCTTTTTTTCTTAGAGTGACCAAAGCAAAAACAAAATCAATATATTTTTCTCACTTATTTACAACGTTCTTAATCTTCTAGAAAGTTCATTACATTTTTTATGCTATTTTAAAATGTTCAAAATCACTACTAATAGTTCAGATGTGTAAAGAAATGGCTCCCTGTTGCAGTTACCCCCCACTTTTTGCCTGATACTGATGCTGACTTGACTGAGAAGTGTGCTGGGACCCTGCTAACCAGGCCCCAGCACCAGTGTTCTTTCACCTAAAATGTGCTTTTGATTCCACAATTGGCACACCCTGGCATCCAGGTAAGTCCCTTGTAACTGGTACCCCTGGTACCAAGGGCCCTGATGCCAGGGAAGGTCTCTAAGGGCTGCAGCATATCTTATGCCACCCTGGGGACCCCTCACTCAGCACAGACACACTGCTTGCCAGCTTGTGTGTGCTGGTGAGAACAAAACGAGTAAGTCGACATGGCACTCCCCTCAGGGTGCCATGCCAACCTCCCACTGCCTGTGGCATAGGTAAGTCACCCCTCTAGTAGGCCTTACAGCCCTAAGGCAGGGTGCACTATACCACAGGTGAGGGAATATCTGCATGAGCACTATGCCCCTACAGTGTCTAAGCAAAACCTTAGACATTGTAAGTGCAGGGTAGCCATAAGAGTATATGGGCTGGGAGTCTGTCAAAAACGAACTCCACAGCTCCATAATGGCTACACTGAATACTGGGAAGTTTGGTATCAAACTTCTCAGAATAATAAACCCACACTGATGCCAGTGTTGGATTTATTAAAAAATGCACACAGAGAGCATCTTAGAGATGCCCCCTGTATTTTACCCAATTGTTCAGTGTAGGCTGACTGGTTCCAGCAGCCTGCCACAACCGAGACATGTTGCTGGCCCCATGGGGAGAGTGCCTTTGTCACTCTGAGGCCAGTAACAAAGCCTGCACTGGGTGGAGATGCTAACACCTCCCCCAGGCAGGAGCTGTAACACCTGGCGGTGAGCCTCAAAGGCTCACCCCTTTGTCACAGCACCGCAGGACACTCCAGCTTAGTGGAGTTGCCCGCCCCCTCCGGCCACGGCCCCCACTTTTGGCGGCAAGGCTGGAGGAAACAAAGAAAACAACAAGGAGGAGTCACTGGCCAGTCAGGACAGCCCCTAAGGTGTCCTGAGCTGAGGTGACTCTAACTTTTAGAAATCCTCCATCTTGCAGATGGAGGATTCCCCCAATAGGATTAGGGATGTGACCCCCTCCCCTTGGGAGGAGGCACAAAGAGGGTGTACTCACCCTCAGGGCTAGTAGCCATTGGCTACTAACCCCCCAGACCTAAACACACCCTTAAATTTAGTATTTAAGGGCTTTCCCTGAACCTAAAATTTAGATTCCTGCAACTACAAGAAGAAGGACTGCCGAGCTGACAAACCCCTGCAGAGGAAGAACAGAAGACACCAACTGCCTTGGCCCCAGACTTACCGGCCTGTCTCCTGCCTTCCAAAGAACCTGCTCCAGCGACGCTTTCCAAGGGACCAGCGACCTCTGAATCCTCTGAGGACTGCCCTGCTTCGAAAAAGACAAGAAACTCCAGAGGACAGCGGCACTGCTCCAAAAGAACTGCAACTTTGTTTCAAGGAGCAGATTTAAAGACCCCTGCAACTCCCCGCAAGAAGCGTGAGACTTGCAGCACTGCACCCGGCGACCCTGACTCGACTGGTGGAGAACAACCAACTCAGGGAGGACCCTCCGGCGACTCTACGACTGTGAGTAACCAAAGTTGTCCCCCCTGAGCCCCCACAGCGACGCCTGCAGAGGGAATCCCCAGGCTCCCCCTGACCGCGACTGTCTGAACTCCATTTCCCGACGGCTGGGAAAGACCCTGCACCCGCAGCCCCCAGCCCCTAAAGAAACTGAACTTCTGTGCAGGAGTGACCCCCAGGAGGCCCTCTCCCTTGCCCAGGTGGTGGCTACCCCGAGGAGCCCCCCCCTTGCCTGCCTGCATCGCTGAAGAGACCCCTTGGTCTCCCATTGAAACCTGAAGGAAACCCGACGCGTGTTTGCACACTGCACCCGGCCGCCCCCGCGCTGCTGAGGGTGTACTTTCTGTGCTACTTTGTGTCCCCCCCGGTGCCCTACAAAACCCCCCTGGTCTGCCCTCCGAAGACGCGGGTACTTACCTGCTGGCAGACTGGAACCGGAGCACCCCCTTCTCTCCATTGAAGCCTATGTGTTTTGGGCGCCTCTTTGACCTTTGCACCTGACCGGCCCTGAGCTGCTGGTGTGATAACTTTGGGGTTGCTCTGAACCTCCAACGGTGGGCTACCTTGGACCAAAAACTGAAACCTGTAAGTGCCTTACTTACCTGTTGAAACTAACAATAACTTACCTCCCCCAGGAACTGTGAAAATTGCACTGTGTCCACTTTTAAAACAGCTTATTGTGTTTTATGTAAAAAGTATTCATGCTAAAGTAATGATTCAAAGTTCCTAGAGTACTTACCTGCAATACCTTTCAAAAGAGCTATTTCATGTAAAATTTGAACCTGTGGTTCTTAAAATAAACTAAGAAAATATATTTTTCTATAACAAAACCTATTGGCTGGATTTGTCTCTGAGTGTGTGTACCTCATTTATTGTCTATGTGTATGTACAACAAATGCTTAACACTACTCCTTGGATAAGCCTACTGCTCGACCACACTACCACAAAATAGAGCATTAGTATTATCTCTTTTTACCACTATTTTACCTCTAAGGGGAACCCTTGGACTCTGTGCATGCTATCCCTTACTTTGAGATAGCACATACAGAGCCAACTTCCTACAAGATGTCTCTAGTAATAGACGATCTGTAAATCACTTATTTGCACTTCCAGCAAATAATGTCTCTCTACTCATCAAGCAGCAATGAAATTTCAAAGTTCAGTTCTAAAGCAATTTCAAGTTCCAAAATATTCAGTTTAATCTGAATTGTCAACACAAAAGGCAACAAACTCCTTCTCCCATTCATTAGCTAGGAAGTAAGTCCACTCAGGTGCTGGATACCTGCAACATTTTCTTTTTGACCTCCTTGCTGCACAATTTTAACTATCACGTTGATCAGATTCTTCAGTTACTTCAGCAATAGCCGGAAGCACATCTGTTACTAGGTCAGGACTTTTTGCGGGCCACTGGTCTCCTCTCACAGTTTTCATTTATGGCACAACTTGGGTTTCAACATTCACTGAGCTAGGAGTCCACTGAATCTGGCTTGACCCTTCTGCACCTTCGATTGCTCTTGAAACGCTCAGATTTTCACCAGTCTGTGAATGTTTTGTTACAGCCACTTTTACAGTCCTCACAGCTGGGATAACCTGGGCCCCTTATCTCACCATATCCAACCCTAGAGGAACAGGCACTGTGGGGGTGATTCTCACCCTGGCGGGCGGCGGAGGCCGCCCGCCAGAGTTCCCCCCTCCAAAATACTGCTCCACGGTCGAAAGACCGCTGAGGGTATTTTGGGTTTTGCACTGGGCTGGCAGGCGACCGCCAAAAGGCCGCCCGCCAGCCCAGTGCAAAACACCCTTCCCACGAGGACGCCGGCTCAGAATTGAGCCGGCGGAGTGGGAAGGTGCGACGAGTGCAGTTGCACCCGTCGCGAATTTCAGTGTCTGCAAAGCAGACACTGAAATTTTTTTGGGGGCTCTCTTACGGGGGCCCCCCGCCAGGAACAGGATGGCGGTATGGGGTGTCAGAATCCTCCATGGCGGCGCAGCTTGCTGCGCCGCCATGGAGGATTCATTTGGGCAGCGGAAAACCGGCGGGAGACCGCCGGTTTTCCACTTCTGACCGCGGCCGAACCGCCGCGGTCAGAATGCCCAGCGGGGCATCGCCAGCCTGTTGGCGGTGCCCCCGTCATTTTAGCCCTGGCGGTCTTGTACCGCCAGGGTTAGAATGACCCCCTGTATGTTCAAGTGTACTTGGAACTTTGTGTGTGTGGCTCGCATGAACCCAATTTGGCAGACTGGCACACTTTAGAGCTGTTGTAGTCACTGAGATAACCTGGAATAGCCCTCTCCAGCGCGTCTCTAAGCATGACTTTCTAATGTGCTTCTTCATCAGAACCCGATTCCCTGGACTCTATTTGTGACACTGTTCCTATATTGGTTGAGCAGTTGCTTCTTCAATCTGATGCGACAAAGAGCGAACTACATCTGCCACTCCTTCGTAATAATCCAGTACCAAGTCATCTGTAATGTTCACAAGTGCATTTGCAGGCACAGTTAGTACCCTCATAGCACACCCCATAATAATTTCATGAGGGGACAGTCCTATCTTTCTGCTAGGTGTGCTACGCCTGCTCATCAGAACAAGTGGCATTTCAACGTTGTAGATGCATGCACTGCAGCCAGTCGAGACTTTAGAGTTACGTCATCTGCTCAAGCAATCCAGCTAGCCAACACATCACCTACACCCACACCACCACACTCCAATGGACAGATCACCAATGCATCCACTTCTCCTACAACAAACCTCCCAAACACCACCAACATCACACCACCCCCTACCGCATGTGGGACAAGATCCCCACGGAACACCTAATCTACCAACTGACGCAAACCCCCCCCCCAACATAACCGCCCCTAACACCACAGCTCACAACCTCAACGAATGGATCAGCTCCTGTGCCGATAACCTCGCCCCCTCAGAAAAAACATCACTACCCGAAACATCAAGAACGCACCATGGTTCACCACTGAACTCCACGAATCCAAATGTAAATGCCGCAAAGCAGAGAAAATCTGGAGACAAGAACCCACCACCACTAACTTCACCACCCTCAAAACCACCACACGCAACCACCACCAACTCATACGCACCGCCAAAAGAGCACACTACAAGGAACGCATTGACAACAACTCACAAAATAACAAGGAACTCTTTACCATCATCAAAGAGCTCTCCAAACCCAAGGCCATCAACCTTGACCCCACGCACACACAAACCCTCCTCTCAGACCACTTCCACCGCAAAATTCTAGACATACATAACAGCTTCGCATCACACACGCCCCCCTCTCATACCACTAACCCCCCTCACACAAACCCACCACACACACCACACAACCTACTCACCACCTGGGCCCCCACCACCGACGAAGAAACTGAAATCACTATGAACTCTATTCACTCTGGCTCCCCCTCCGACCCATGTCCCCACCGTATTTACAACAGAGCCAGCCCCGCCATCGCCCCCATACTCCGAGCCACAATCAACAGCTCCTTCGAAACCGCCACCTTCCCAGACCTCTGGAAACACGCAGAAGTCACTGCACTCCCAAAATAAACCAAAGCCAGCCCAGACGACCTCTCCAACTACCGCCCCATCTCCCTCCTCCCCTTCCCAGCCAAGGTTACGGAAAAAATTGTCAACTCCCGCCTATCCCACTTCCTCGAGACAAACAACACACTTGACCCCTCCCAATCTGGGTTCCGCAAGAACCACAGCACAGAAACCGCCCTCTTAGCATGCACCGACGAAATCAGATCCAGAGTCGACATGGGTGAAACCGTAGTACTCATACTCCTGGATCTCTCTGCAGCCTTTGACACCGTCTGCCACCACACACTCAGCACATGCCTTCACGACGCAGGGATAAGACACAAAGCCCTGGACTGGCTCACCTCCTTCCTCACCAACAGAACCCAAAAAGTCAGACTCCCCCCCTTCCAATCGCCCGCCACCAAAACCACCTGCGGAGTCCCCCAAGGCTCCTCCCTCAGCCCCACACTATTTAACATATACATGACCCCACTAGCCAACATCATCAAACCCCATGGAATCACCATCCTCTCATATGCCGATGACACTCAACTCATCCTCTCCCTCACCCGCAACCCCAACACTGCCAAATCCAACCTACACAACGCACTCATCAACACCGCCACATGGATGACAGCCAACCACCTGAAACTCAACTCAAGCAAAACCGAAATAATACTCTTTGGCCCACACAAAAACACCTGGGACCCTTCATGGTGGCCCACCACGCTAGGCACTGCACCCACCCCCGCCAACCACCACGCAACCTCCTCATCATCCTGGACTCCTCCCTCTCGATGACCCAACAAATCAACGCTCTCACCTCCTCATGCTTCAACACACTCCGCATACTGAAAAAAACATTCAAATGGATCCCCACAGAGACCAGAAAGACTGTCACTCACGCACTCATCAGCAGCAGACTTGATTACGGAAACGCCCTCTACGCTGGCACCACTCTAAAACTCAAGCGCAAACTACAGCACATCCAGAACTCAGCAGCACAACTCATCCTCGACCTCCCCCGACACGAACACATCTCTCCACACCTTAAATCCCTCCACTGGCTCCCCATAGACAAAAGGATCACATTTAAGATCCTCATCCTCGCACACAAATCACTCCACAACACAGGCCCTGCCTACCTCAACGAAAGAGTCACCTTCCACACCCCCACACGAAACCTCCGCTCAGCCGACCTCGCTCTCGCCTCTGTCCCCTGCATCAAACACACCACCACCGGGGGCAGATCCTTCTCCTACCTTGCACCCAAAACCTGGAACGCCCTTCCAACCCAGCTCCCCAAGACCCAAAACCTACTTCTTTTCAGGAAGAGCCTCAAGACCTGGCTTTTCGAACAGTGATCCTCCCAGCCTCTTTTCCCCCCGTCCTCCCAGCGCCTTGAGACCCTCGCGGGTGAGTAGCGCGCTTTATAAATCTCTTTGATTGATTGATTGATTAGCCAACACTGCTTCCCTTCACTGGAGATTCAAACATCTTCCTCTCTCTGAACATAGCTTGCTCTACTCCAACCTCTACGTTCCACTTCAATCACTTCTTCCTGCAATCTCTTAACTTCTTCCCAATTAACAATTGCTGTTATCAAGAAACTTTGGTCTGTCTCACTGGTGCCACTTCCATCTCTCCATTTCTCATTAAAGGATGTGCCATGAAATGCTCAGTATATGGCCACTTGGTCAGCATAGGCATTGCCCGAAGAGATGTAATCATTTGACTTTTGATGCGCTGCACATTTAACAACTGCAATTTTCACATTAGGTAATGTTTTCAAGAATTGGTTAACTCTATCACCATTTTTGATAGGTGATCCAGAAGAGATCATAAAACCTCTGTGGGACCATAACTGTCCGAAGTGATGAACGACACCAAAACCATATTGATTATCAATGAAAATGGTCACTTTAAACTGTTAAGAAAAACAGCAAGCTCTAGTAAGAGCAACCAATTTGGCTACTTTTGCAGAAAAGGCTCCTTAAAGCCATGAAGCTTCTATCACTCCTGAGACTGTGCAAGCTATATAACCAGCTCTCAGAGTTCTATCATTGTTTCATAAACAGAAGCCATCAACAAACATGACATAGGCCCTCATTTTGACACTGGTGGTCTTTTTACCATCAGGGTTAATGCGGCAGTATTACCGCCAACAGATTGGCGGTGTATACCGGCACTTTATGAGTGGTAGGTTGGCCACTGCCAACCTGCCACATCTCTACTCATACCGATATGGTGGTATGAACTGCCGGGCCGGAGATGTTCATCTCCAACCCGGCGATTCACAGAAGACCGCCGGTGGCATTATGAGCTGGCCTACCACCATGGTTTCCACGGCAGTAGCACCACCACGAAAACCATTGCGGTAGGGCTACCGATGACTGGGAATTCTGTTGCGTAGGCTATCATTATTCTAATGAGACTACTGGATTTGAGCAGCAGAATCGCCTGTGGCGTGGGAGACTGAGTCTAATCCACTACAGGTAACACATGTCACCCCAATCCGGGTTTTGCTCCTGCTAACTAGCAGTGCCTCATCTCTACCCAAGAGCAGGGATTATTGGGCAGCCGAGCGCATGACACAATTGACTCCACAGGGAAATCGTGGTCACTCAGATTGCATCCGTTTCTCTCAGTTACATTAGTCTCACATATACAAGAACAATCAGTATCGGTTTCAATAAGGTTTTAATGAAGCAACTGCATCTTAGATAATAAAGCACTTACTGCAATAACCAGGATGATAACGCTCGACAGGATTAAAATTGTGACTAGGAGAGTGAAGCATAGAAAAAACGCTACCATATTGTCACTAGAGTAAATAGACTAATTCCTACCTAGGCTATATTAGAGCACAGCATGTTAAGCTCTAGTTCTGCCCTTCCGGTTCCCCTGGGAAGACATCATTCCCCATACCTGAGCAAAGGCCTGAAGCCTGCATAAGCCGCTGTAGCAAAGCGTTCAGCAATCATCATACAGCCTTGGTCATCTGGCTGGAATCTCCCTTTAACGTGTATGGAACAGGGAAGTGTTTTTATAATAAAACAGCTGATGTTATGAGAAAATACCCCTACGTAAGGATGTGTATGTTTCTATGAAAACCAGAGACAAAGCGTTGGCCTTGGCAAAGAACAGCTGGATAGAGAAAAATAAAACAAGACCAAAATATGGCTATTGTTAAAATAATAAACAAAGCTGAATAAAATATATCAAGGTTAAAGTGCACAGCGGCAGGCCTAGTGTGTTAACATAACGTGCATGGAGCAATAACTAAAATGGCTACACAACACCCTCCTCTTGAACGTTTAAAGGTGGTTCAAAGCCGAATTATGTATAAAAGCAACTAAAATTCAACCTAAGATATATATATATATATCTCAATAATGACAAGTCAAAAAGACACAAAAGACACAAGTATATTAAAAGGACAATTTAAAAATGTTTAACTTGTTGCGTAACAAAGGCCGAATTTCAAGAATCAAAGCCATTTTGGAAGTTGCCCAATGAATCTGCGACAATTGAAGACAGGAAATCTTCCACTTCAGCAGGTGTTAAAGTAGGAAATACAAGAAAAGAGAATGAGCTACATCTAATGTTCCCTGTTATCTACAATGTAAAACAACCAAACAATCAAGATAACTGAAATACAAAAAATTATGTTTATTACATATGTATGTACAACAACAAGAAAACACAATAATCAAAGTTTAATATATAAATATTTACATATTCACAGGGAAAAACACACACACTTATATACAGTGAATAGACAGAGACAAAGGGGGTTATTACAACTTTGGAGGAGGTGTTAATCCGTCCCAAAAGTGACGGTAAAGTGACGGATATACCACCAGCCGTATTACGAGTCCATTATATCCTATGGAACTCGTAATACGGCTGGTGGTATATCCGTCACTTTACCGTCACTTTTGGGACGGATTAACACCTCCTCCAAAGTTGTAATAACCCCCAAAGTGTTATACTGGACAAAACACAAAAGATAATGGAAACATAACATTGAAAAAAGAACAAAAGATCCAAATTGTCCAAAATACAATAAAATACAAATTAGATATATGCTTTCTCTATGGCACTGCTTTTAAGCCTTAATACTATTCACAGTTGTGACATGTTGTAACTTAGAACCAGATCGCGTCTCCACCTAATTCATAAAGAAAAATTACTTGGACCCTAAAGTTCATAATCCATTATAACAACTGTAGGAACTAAGCCTACGCGCGTTTCGGCTGCAAACCTCCGATTTGTAAAGCCGCCTTCATCAGGGCAGTTCCTTTTTTAATGTTAGATGGCTAATGTTGCAGATCTTTTAGATTCTCGTCTTTCCCATCCAAATCAGATCTGATAAACATAAAAAATAACAATAAGAAATACCATACTAATAAGTTTAATCCAATTCCTTGAGATTCAGCTATCCACCTGCATGATACCACAAACCAATTATCATCAAAAAAGATCTAAAGTGCACGAACGAAGAAATCAAGTGAAAAGATAAATAAAAAGTGATTAAAAAACCAATGAGAACCGTAAAAATTCAACACCAAAAGGTGGTGGAAGAAAATTAAAAACACCCAATACATGCAGAGAACACCATCAGATATATGTGATTTCCCAGACTAATCTCCACAGTAGATATATTAATAATATTAAATACCAGATGACAATGTTGGTGCGTTCCCTCATAAAGAGAACACAGAAAGACTGATTCTCTAGCTTCAGCTTTTGATCACACGGGGCTCCTTATACAGGCTTACAGCCAGATTCACAGATCCATCTCTATTTCAAAGCAGAAAACCTTAAGTCAATAAAAGAAATCCATAAGTTTAATAGACCAATCTTTTCCCTATAGAAACAATAACTTATTCCTTAACATACCAAAAATAGTCCTCAAAATAACCGGATTTCTAGGGGAATCAGTACCCACAGCTTCCATCAGTCTTCCATCTATACATGAAAAGAGACGGGGAAAAAGAAAATCAAGAATATAACAAAAATAGGGTTCCCCTACCTTGAATATTCTCTCTTATCTCTTATTCTAAGAAATTAACTGGAGTCTCTTATCCTTAATAATACAGAAAGCGGCTCAGATGTATTAGGAACATTCTTAATTAAGATTTCACCATCCCATCTAGTTCAAGGTTGAGTGGTAAAAATCCTCGATGTATACAAGATAGTAATCGTATACACTAAAAGACTACTCCTTTCAGGTTCAACATTAACTCAAGAACCCCTCATTCAGATGAAAAACTATAGTTTTTGGAGAGGAAATACCCCACCTTCTAATGCACCGATTTCCCAATGGCACGAGAACGCCCGGTAAAAGATTGCCAAATGCGGCATTCTCCATTTTGAAGTCAGGCATTCAATTACCAATCGCGGTAAAAACCGCGAGACGACTAACGAAATCGCGCTATTTCGTACTGAAAGAGCATCAGAAAATAGCGTTGGCCATCTTGGAATGGTCATAAATGCAACCTACTAATTAGGAAAAAGACCGAAAATAAGACGAAAAAATAATCCGGATTGCAAAAAACATACCGTCAGAGAATAAGGTCGGCCATCTTGGAATGGTCATAAATATAGCCAACTGATTAAGAAAAAGAACCCTACCACAATAGAAATACAACGCAAAAACTAAAGATTAAACAATAAAAGATAAAAAATGAAGAAAGAAGATAAACATAGAGATAAAAAAGGAAACAAAAACTCCTACAGTAATTTATAACAGCACATCCATAGGGAGTCCTGACAAAAGTATATATATACATCAACATCTATCCCTTGCCATGGATGAACCAAGACCTCTCTAATTGTATATAGACGAATCAAGAGTCTTCAAAGAAAAAAACAGCAAATGCTGCCTAGCAGAGAAAAAGAAACCATTCACTTCTAAGCGAGAAAACCCACATCAAGAAGAGTTCAAATTAAGGCATTCTCCCAAGGAATACACTCATTAAGACCTTTATCATATGTGTCCAGGGTAAAAATCCAAAACACTTCCTGCTTCTTCCTTATATTTTCCATTACTTTGCCTGGAACGTCCTTAATCTTTTCCAAAATCGTCCACGTCAAATCATCAAGTTCATGTTTTTCTTTCAACCAGTGTTGCACCAGGGGAGCTCCCTCCCTTTTGTTTCGAATACTCAATAGATGCTCTGAGATTCGTACTCTGATTTCACGTCCAGTTTCTCCCACATACCCCACTGAGCAGGGACAGATAATCAGATACACACAATTAGAGGTTCTACAGTTAGTCATGTCACACAGTTTGTATTTCTTATGTCCCCATACCAATAGGTCACTAACAATGGCTTTGGGGCATACTTTGCAGGTTCCACACTGGTGATTTCCCAAAACTGGGACAATACCGGTAATGGACTTTTGACAAAATTATTTTTCTCTAGGTAGGGCTGTCTTAACTAATTTATTGCGGATGTTCTGATTTTTTTTAAACGCCAAGAGCGGTTTCTCTAATGGTTTAAGAGTTTGGTCACTATTCAGAATTTGCCAATTGCTATTGATTATTCTCCTGATTTTATCATTCATATTTGAATGTTGAATGACACAAACTAATTGTTGTTTAGATTCTTTTGTGCATTGTTGGAACATACTCTCTCTATTGTAGTATTTTGCCCGTTTGTACGAATCTCTGATCAATCTCTTAGGGTATCCCCTCAGGAGGAGCTTTTCTTGAAGCACGTCTGCATGTACGTTGTAATCACGCAGTTCCATACAGTTTCTACGAATACGCAGAAACTGACTGAAGGGAACCCCTTGTTTCTGACTTCTAGGGTGGTAGCTATCAAAGTGCAAAATGGTATTCTTTGCCGTGGGTTTTGTGTATAGTGATACCTCTAGCTGAGAGTTCTGGCTTTTTATCCAAATATCTAGGAACTCAATTCTGTCCCTGCTTTTATGGATGGAGAATTTAAGATTTGTGTCACATAAATTAACCCATTTACAGAACTCTTCTAGTTGTTCCTCATGTCCTGACCAGATGAAAAAGACATCATCTATATACCTCGACCAAAGCCTGATATTTTCATAAAAAGGGGCAATTTCATTGTATATATGAGTCTGTTCAAATAGGCCTACATAAATATTGGCAACACTTGGAGCACAGGCCGCTCCCATGCTGACTCCCTTCTTCTGCTGATAAGTCTCTCCATCAAATTCGAAAAAATTACTTTCCAATACAATCTTGAGGCAATCAAGAACAAACAACAAGTGGTCCGTCATGCCTTCCTTATCGAAAATTTGTCGAACCGCCTGCCAGGCTTCATGTTGGGGAATATTTGTATACAGGGCCTCAATGTCCATGGTAACCAGAAACTCACTATCTGATTTGAACCTAGCCCCTTCCAGGATTGAGATGATATGTCCCGTATCCTTAACATATGCAGGAAGTTGTACTACTCTTGTTTTGAGAAATGTTTCCACATATTTTGATAATGGTTCCGTAACGGACCCTACTGTGGACACAATAGGTCGAAAAGGAGGATCCGTTTCACTCTTATGAACTTTCGGAAGACCATATAAAATGGGAACTCTAGTAGTCATAGGATTCAGGTATATGTATTCTTTTTCACAGATCAATCCATCGTTATACGCTTTCAAACTCACTTCTTGAATTGTCTTTTTCACTTCCCTTTGCCAACCACTGTTGGCTTTACTGTAATGTTCTGGTGTTCCTAACATAAGTCTGACCTTATGTTTGTACTGATCCGTATCTAGGAGGACAATTCCTCCCCCTTTATCACAAGGTTTAATAACAATGTTTTTATTCTGCTGTAATCTCAAGAGAGCCTGGTGTTCATTTCTCGTCAGATTACAGTTGGGCTTGGGAGTGAAGTTCTCAAAGATTCTTATTTCAGGTCCCACCATATCAAGGCTCGGGGTGAAGGTGGATATAGGTTTCAACCCAGACACATTATTCTCTACAGTATTATTTCTGTTCTCGAAAAATCTGCTAGGCCTGATGCGTCTGAAAAACACATGTAAATCAGTAAGAAGTCCAAAACAGTTCATAGAAACACTAGGGACAAAAGATAAACCTTTTTTCAAAATAGCTTCCATGTCTGTATCCAAGGTACAGGAAGTGAGATTAAATACTGGTATGGGATCTAGGGCCAGATGTACGAAACGTTTTCCGACTCGCAAACGGCAAAATCTGCCGTTTGCGAGTCGCAAAACGCGTATCCCAATGCAGAAATGCATTTTGCGAGTCGTTACCGACTCGCAAAATGCATTTCAGACTCGCAAATAGGAAGGGGTGTTCCCTTCCTATTTGCGAGTCGCATTGGGATGCAATACCATTTGCAACCGCATATGCGGTCGCAAATGGCATCGCAGTTACCATCCACTTCAAGTGGATGGTAACCCAATCGCAAATTGGAAGGGGGCCCCATGGGACCCCTTCCAGTTTGGGACTGGACCCCAAAATATTTTTTCAGGGCAGGGAGTGGTCCAAGGGACCACCCCCTGCCCTGAAAAAAACCGAAACTAAAGGTTTCGGATTTTTTTGAAATGCAGCTCGTTTTCCCTTAGGGAAAACGGGCTACATTAAAAAAAAAAAAAACTGCTTTATTGACAAGCAGGTCGCTAACATGGAGGCCTGCTGACGACAGCAGGCCTCCATGTTAGCGAGTGCCTATACTCGCAATGGGGCCGCAATTTGCGACCCACCTCATGAATATTCATGAGGTGGGTCATTGCGACCCCATTGCGAGTTGCAGTCGGTGTCTGAGACACCGTACTGCATAGCAATTTGCGACTTGCAAATTGCGAGTCGCAGGGACTCGCAATTTGCAAGTCGCAAATTGCTTTCTACGTACATCTGGCCCCTAGTCCCTCCCGTATTGTTGTCTCCTTGTCTGCAGGAAATGTGTAGGGCTGTCTGTGTTGTAGTACCTGCCCCTCTGTTGATTTCTGAACCTGGCACGTTGTGATCCTCGCCGGGATAAAAAACGGTTGGACTGATTGAAACCTTCCTGATAGGAACTTCTATTACCCAATTGTTCGGATCTATCGCTAGTGCCTTCACCCTCGGACTCAGATGTATCGGAAAAAGTTAAAAAAAAATTACTGGTCCAAAATTGCCGATCTAACGGTTGACCAGTCTGGTTATATTCCTGATAATATTTCTCTGACAAATAGGGGTAAGCTTTCTCTTGAGTAAACCACCTAATGTCTTTTCTAAGTTTATCTGACTTCCTTTTTATCAGGTAAGCGCTGAAAGAGTCTAATTCCTGGTTTACCATCTCTAGTTGTTTCTTGGCTTCCTGTATAGAATCTTGGGTTTTTAATTCATCTTCCAATGTCTGTATTTCTACGGCTAGTACTTCAATCAACTCCCTAGCAGTCTCCACAATAAGGATCATCCAATCTCAGGAACATCTATTCGATATCAAAGACCAATTCTCAATTTTTTTTCGAATTTCTGTAAACAAACCAGGTATATTCCTCACCCTTAATCCTGCTGGTATTACTCCCGCCCTCAGATATTCTAACATAAAGTCTGCATGCAAAGTAGGAAATGCAGTGGCAAGAAGGACCAAGGAGCCTTCGTGTTCCATAGCATGAGTGTCAGCCAAGGCAGCAGCATTCCGTGGTGTGCCCAATAATAAGTTCAGAGCTGCATCCTCCATTAAGGGCAACTCATAAGCAGCTTCCTGTAGCTAACGCACCCTCAATGCACATCTCTGGTAATGAGCCCTCAGAGAGAACATCAACAGATCAGCATCCAATGAAAGCAAGTGCTGCGTAAAAGACAAACTTCCAGTGCCTGTTCAAACGAGCACCAGAGGCATCGAAACACAGGCTGCACACAATGCAAAATGGGTCTGAATGACAGAGACCAGTCACACTCCAATTGCTCCAGGAGTGTTGCTCCGAAGTACTGCATCATGGGTTCTCGACACAGCTGTGCTGGTGGGAGTGCTTTCATTCCTCCGTATTGCAGCGAGGCAGCTATTGCGCAGAAAAAATAGCAATAGCAGAATGCCACCTATAATAGCCAAAGTTATCAGAAATCCCCCCAAAACACTGGAGGATATTGAGTGGATGGCTGATGGTATCAAACCGAATATAGAAGATAAGGTGTGAACGAAACCAGAAACAACAGCCTTAAAAAAGTTTGTGATTCCCGTAGTACTGGACGCATGAAATATTCATCCCAAGAGCTCACCAAAGTATCTTGGAAAGTTAGCACTTAAAAGGGACTGTATTTCTGGTGATGACTTTGCCACCTGAAGTGTGTAGGACTCCCGTGCAGATGTATGCCCCACATGTTTTTGAAACATTAAAGCCTTGAGTCTGTTCAACTTGTCAAAATTCACATTAGAAGTAGCAATATGGGGCCAAATGTCAGCTACTTCTCTTTGTCTTGTGGGAGGAAAAAGTACATTCCTGCAGCATGTAACAATCTTAGAGACTGAAACAATATAAACTATTCTGTCTCGCATCCCACAACAGTTTTCACTATTGAGGAGAACATAGCTGCCATTTGAAAGCACCTGGAACCCAGGTTTAATCAAGGGGACTGGAATTCCCTTCATATAACAAGCCAAGTTCCCTGCTGAAGCGTTACACGCCCCATGCAAGGACAGCTGTTTACAAACCATCGAATGGCTGACAGAAGTCTCGTATTCACTACCGCTAAGAAAGACCTCTTTCATGCCACTGAGACATTTGAACGAGAAAGACAGCTCCCACACTTCATGGATGTAAGTATCTCCCAGCCTTTCATATCTGCCTACTGGAATGTGTTTTAAACAGGCAGTGAATACAAGTATTGAAATAGGCAGATTAATGACCCTGTGTATTACCCATTCAGCAGGTGGTATTTCAGCCACAGTAAAAGGCAACTTTTCTAACTTTTCAATATTTACCATGACATAAGTCGCTTCTTTCTTAGCCATTAGTTGTTGTTGTCGCATTAAATTAAATTTGGATAATATTTCCCTTGCGCTAACGTGTTGCCAGGGAACGCGACCTGCCTTCAATGTTTGAAGTGTCCAACCCAACTGCATAATGGACCTTAGTTGACTCTGTCCATGGTGTAACAAAGACATATCACTTTGTATTATGTCTATTGCAGAAGAAACAATGTTGTTTAAGTGTATATCCAGTGGGACAGTGTATTAATCCCATTATCCTCAACAGCTAATGCTTTCTGTAAGTTGTCTTGGTCTATTTGCTTTAACCAGACAACAGCTTCTTGTTGGGAAAGGTTCCAAATTTCATTATATACTGCATAAAAGAAGCGCTTTCTGTGTTGTTTTCTGGGACCTAACAGGAAGTCCTGTAATTCAGTGTTATTGGACAGGAGACTGAGGTGTTCTCTAACAGCATCTAGTGAGGAACTTTTCAACCACTGCTGGCATAGTTTCCCTACACTGTATGTTGTTACTATACCCGCATGTTAGGATGACACATAGCGAGGGTCCGGTCTATTAGTTCTAAAGCCCACCGTGGAGTTTATAAAACGTTTATGACACCCATTGGTATCTAATGGCCACAATAACCACCCACCAGGATGTGACGGTAAAGCATTAAACATGCCATTCTGGACACACTCATTGAGCTGATCCTCAGTTACATTTATTTATTTTTGACATTTGTGAAATTTTGCAGGAATACTGGGCGCATTCAATTCCTTAATCTTTGCTAAGCCTGAACAACTTGTTTGTTGTACAGTTTCATTTAAAAATATCATTTGAACAGGTATCAGGCATGCTCTAAACAAAGCTTCCTTCCCCCTTATTTGCCAATTTCTAGTTCCCCATACACTCTTTAAGCTTTAAGTCAATCGACTTCAGCGAATATTAAAAGCCTTCTATAGTCACCCGGGAAACAAAGGAATCTGAATAAATACATTTCGTATCAGTCAATAATATATGTACATTTTCCATTGATGGCAATTTAAAATAATATGACTCAGAATTTTTAACATTGTGCCCAGAAAAATATGCACATTTTTCAGAATATGTTTTAGAACTCCCTTGTGGTGGAGTTGGACAATGTTCCCATTGTGTATAATTAAAAATAGTCTTTGGGGTACTTGCTCTGTGAATGAAATGGTGCCCATAATAATTATAGCAAAACATATCACCATAATTCTATTTAGATTGATAAACATCTTCACTCTCAAATACAGTATAATACTGTAATTCAGTCATCATAGAATATACTGTTTTCACATCCCAGTCATCAGAAACAACTCCGGGTATTATTACATCGTTCACTGAAAGTTTAAACACATAAGGTATTTGAATGACCTCCGTGGGGCCGTATACATCAAATGTTACTTTATCCCAACAATCCCATCAGGAATTGGTATCGCAGAAATGTTCAAGAAAGACAAGTCTCTGCGGATCTTGTGAGAAGAAAAATTGAGTTTTGGGACCTCATCCACCAGTTCAACTGTTGATCTTTCAAGAAGAAAATGACCATGTATTAATAAAAAGAATGTTATGACAAAGCCAGTCCAAAGAAGGAAAAAGCTAATACAGTCTTCCTCAGGGCTTTTATAGGCTGTAAACAATATATTTCATATGTTCTGTGAGTATAATGTACAAAAATTCTCAAATGATTAAAGTTCAAAAATTTTAAATGTTCGGATAATTGCCACCGTATGTTTCTCTACTGTACATATAGTGGTTTACATGTGCAAGGTGGAGACCAGTCTTTTACAAAAATTATTTCTAATGTTGCCATGCTAATATTGGAAAATAAACCTCATTTATTATATTTTTGTGTGTTTGTTATAACATATCACCTCGGTGTCATGTACATACAATCTCAATTAAAGCCGTGACCCCATGAATGGGCATTAAGTGAATATATTTACATGCTGAATCCATGCAGTGCAACCTTCCATTGTTGTTTATAGATTCCTAAATTATCTCTCCATTGATGCTACTGATATATTATTTCCTCATCTAGTTTATTTTAGTTGTGATGGGTGACAGATTCCGACTTATCACTAAAGTTAAGGTTTTATAATCACGTGGTTTATTAAATTCAAAAAGTAATCAATAGTATTTTGACTAGCTCACTCACCTCTTTGTTAATTTGTATTTTCCTATAAGAAACGAGAATTGTGCCACTTCAGTTATATTTAAACCTAAATATAAAGAGAAGATATGATTAATTACTAAATGTTGATTATATGCGGGAACACCGCCAACAATCTTTGTTACCAGAACAAGTACCTCACTTGCTCACCTGTGTTTTAAATGTCAGTCTTTATCCGGGCCGCGAGTAAGCAGAAGCTTACTCCCCACTTAATTAGTTTAAGTTTTATGTAAGAAGCAAAAAAGTGTCACTTCAATTTTATTTAAACCTGAGTAAAAGAAATACACCTAATTACTGGATGCTTGTTGTATGTGGAATAACCGCCAAGAGTCTATATTGTCAGAACAAGTACCCCACTTGCTCACTTGTCTTTTGAAGAACCGTCATTGTCCGGGCCGCGAGTACGCAAACAAATGCCATGTTTGATCGCGCCGTAAATATACGTGTGATCGAAGACAGTAAAAATAGAAGAGGGATACACCCATTAAGATTCCAAGTATCAATATGGAGAAAGGACTAGATCTTTACAAGAATTGTCGCCATATTGGAAATCCTCGTAAATGATACAAGGCTTTCCATCTAAATGATGCTATAATTAAACAGTAAGGGGGTCATTACAACATTGGCGGTAAAAGCTGCTTATCGCCGTGCAGAAGACCGCCAATAGACCGCTGCAGCCGCAGAATTCCGCCACAGCAATTATGACCCACATCTCGGAATCCGCCGAAACTCAGACACCCACACAAGTCTCCACACCAAAGGTCAGTGTTAAACTGGCGAAAACAAAACCTCCACCTCCACGCCAACAGAAACACGCCCATGCTATTACGACACACGAATCCACGCGGCGGTCTTTCAACCGCGGTATTCCATTGGCGGTACACACAGCCGCGCTCAAAATACACACACATCTCCAAAACACCGCCACATTGGACATTTCGAAATACACACACCTGATACACATGCACACACCACTCCCACACACCCAACACAATATAAGACACACACCCACATCACCCACAAACCCCTATGACAAAAAATACAGGAAGAAGGCCAGAGAGAGAGCACAGAATAGACAATACCACCACACAGAGGCACACAACACCATCACCCACACAACATCCACGCACAAAACACCACACACCACTACATATCACTACACTCATCACCACAGACACCACCTCACACATCACACACACCACCCCATGGCACGCCAAAGACACCCCCGATTTTCCGAGGAGGAGCTCAGGGTCATGGTGGAGGAAATCCTACGAGTAGAGCCACAGCTATTTGGATCACAGGTGCAGCACACCTCCATAGCCAGGAAGATGGAGCTATGCCGAAGAATAGTCGACAGGGTCAATGCAGTGGGACAACACCCAAGAAATCGGGAGGACAACATGGGAGGAGCAAGTCTTGACCATCATGCATCCAGAGGGCCTCGGAGGAGTCGTGGAGGAATGGACACTGGTAAGTCAAATCTTAACTATCAGATCCCCCACCCTACCTGCATGCTATCACAAACCCCCACCCTCACACCTTCCCCTATCACTCCAACTCCACACTAATGTACTAAGAACACAAACCACACATCCCAACAACAAGCCCTGCATGACACAACTAAGCATGGTCACCCCTCACCAAAGCATGCTCACTGCACATACCCAGAACAACCCCCTAACCATCATCACACAAGCCCCCACACATGAATGCTAGCACTGGGGTACACGCTCACCCACCCATTGCACACCATGACACACACACATGCAATAATCATGCTCTTATGCCCCTGCAGGATCATGAAGGACCGTCACCACACCGGAGGGTCCAGACATCTCCACTCCACCCACAGAAGAGGCCCACAGTGACGATAGCAGCTCTGCCCTACTGGAGCCTAATGACCAGCCTGGACCATCATGGGCCTCGGCACAGTCGGTTCCCCTTGCACAGGCACACCCCAACACTGACCTTCCACCCTCTGCTAACACCAGCACAGCACCCACCCAGCGGGCCCAAACCTCCCTACCCAGGACAGGTCAATCAGCTGTGTGTCCACCACTACAGGGAACCCAGGATAACCCACCACCCCAACAACAACAGGGACCTGGGGTCAGTGGTAGTGGGCACACGGTCCAGGGGACGGAGGCACAGGAACACAGGGGAACTGGGAGGGCTGCTGTGCGACAGGGGGCGGACAGGCCAAGGGAACCCACTCTCCACGAGGCCCTATCCTCCATCATGGGAGCATACCACTACTCCCAGGAGATGATGGCGACAGTCCTGGTCAAGTTTCAGGAGACCCAGCGCCTGAAGGAGGAACAGTATTTGGGCTTCAGGGAGGAGCTCAGGACCATCAGCTCCGCCTTGGGCACCATCGTAGGGGTGCTGAAGGACATACAGCAGACCTTGAGGGACACTGTGGCACTCCAAGGGGCCCCTGACACTAGCATGGACGATGAACTGCCCACCACCTCAGCCGGCGCTGGTGGACAGGAGGCACCACCACAGGACCACCACACCAGCACCCCACCCCCTGCAGACGGACAACCACCTCGCAAGCGGTCCCTAAGATCCAGGAACAGGACAGAGCAAGATGGCAAGACCCCCGCCAGGAAATGACACCACCCTGATTGTCCCCCCACCGTCTCACTTTGTTACCCTGTCCATACTTTAACTGCCCCAGCTCCACTTCCTATGCCCAGATGGGCAGTGCACATGTGAGACTAATAGACTGGACCCTGCCATGGACATTCCTCCACCATCAGCCATCACCATTTTACAACCCCCCTCCATTTTTGAGCACTTAAATAAACACCCTTGAACCACAAAACATTCTGGAGTCAGTCTATGATTTAGTAAAATGTATGATCAATGACAGTGTCAAAATGCTTTTTCTATTGTTAAGGCCAACATACCAATGTCACACATCACAAGTCCTTGAAGGATGCATGCAGATGACACACGTTGGTAACCACACCTGTGAAACCGTAATGGAAAGGAACAACTCAGTTACCAAATAATCCCATTCAATTACACACTGGATAGAGTAAGACGTGTGACAGTGAATGTCATGTTAAAAAAGAAAATGTTCTCACCTGTGTGTCACTGGAAATATTGCTGTATGACTGACTCCCTGTTGTCGTTGTCTTCTTCCTCAGCTTCCTCCTCATCACTGTCCACAGGCTCCACAGCTGGCACAACACCGTCATCTGGACCATCCTCCTGCAGAAAAGGAACCTGGCGTCGCAAAGCAAGATTGTGAAGCATCGAGCAGGCGATGATGATCTGGAACACCTTCTTCGGTGAGTAGAATAGGGAACCACCTGTCATATGGAGGCACCTGAACCTGGCCCTCAGGAGGCCGAAGGTGCGTTCGATCACCCTCCTAGTCCACCCATGGGCCTCATTGTAGCGTTCCTCTGCCCTGGTCCTGGGATTCCTCACAGGGGTCAATAGCCAGGAAAGGTTGGGGTAACCAGAGTCCCCTAATAGCCACACACAGTGCCTCTGGAGATGACCCATCACATCAGGGATGCTGCTATTCCGCAGGATGTAGGCGTCATGCACTGAGCAAGGGAACATTGCATTTACCTGCGAGATGTACTGGTCTGCCAAACAGACCATCTGTACATTCATGGAATGATAACTCTTCCGGTTCCTGTACACCTGTTCACTCCTGTGGGGGGGGACCAAAGCCACATGGGTCCCATCAATAGCACCTATGACGTTGGGGATATGTCCAAGAGCATAGAAGTCACCTTTCACTGTAGGCAAGTCTTCCACCTCAGGGAATATGATGTATCTCCTTACGTGTTTCAGCAGGGCAGACAACACTCTGGACAGCACGTTGGAAAACATAGGCTGGGACATCCCTGATGCCATGGCCACAGTTGTTTGAAAAGACCCACTTGCAAGGAAATGGAGCACTGACAGCACCTGCACGTCAGGGGGGATTCCAGTGGGATGGCGGATTGGTGACAGCAGATCTGGCTCCAACTGGGTACATAGTTCTTGGATAGTGGCACGGTAAAACCTGTAGGTGACGATTAAATGTCGCTCCTCCATTGTCAACAGGTCCACCAGCGGTCGGTACACCGGAGGATTCCGCCCTCTTCTCAATTGTCCCAGCTGACGGCGCCTAGGAAGGACAACAGCGAGGATCGAGTCAACTTTTTTCCAGGTATGTACCCACAGTTACACAGAACACGACACCAAACACAAACCCCTTCCTGTATGTGTGTTGAGTGTAGGCTTAGCTATGTGTGATGCAGAAGTAAATGGAGCCATATGGGCCCCTGAAATGGCGGCTGCCTGACCTCTAAACTGGGACAATGGGATTGTGGGGTAACTGCGTTGGCGTTGCACACCGTCGCGGTAGGCGGTCGTAGACCGCGGCGCAATGCTGCATTGGTTTACATTGGACACTATGGATCCCAGGAGCCAATGAGGAAGTGCGCCGGCGGTGATGATACGCACCGCCGCGGACGTCACCGACATTTTCTATCTGTTTTATCACTAGATACCTGATCTTCGACAGGAGAGGACCTACACTGCAAGTGCTGCTGTGACCTCGATCTGGAAGCGACGATGGCTGATGCGTCTGGGGAAAGGGCCCCTGCCTTCACTGCTCAGGAGTTGAAGAAACTGGTCCTCCCCCAGTACACGCTACTCTACGGTCCTCCAGACCAACAGGTAAGTACACTGGGAGCACGTTGTATGGGCTAGGCCTGGGTGGAGAGGGCTGGTTGGAAGAGGGAAGGGGGCAGAGTTCAGGGAACATTAATGCATGTGAATGAATGTGCCACATGGCTAGGGTAGGGAGGGGGGCCACGCACATTGACGGTGCAGTTGTTAATGACTTCTCTTCTTCCGTTTGCATGTCATGTAGGTCAGCGCCCACCAGAAGAAGGACATCTGGCGTGCCATCGCCAAGGACGTCCGGACCCTGGGGGTCCACCAGAGACGGGGCACCCACTCCCGTAAACGATGGGAGGACATTCGCCGCTGGAGCAAGAAGACGGCGGAGGCTCAGCTGGGGATGGCCTCCCAACGTGGGAGGGGTGCCCGTCGCCCCATGACGTTCCGGATCCTGGCGGTGGCCTACCCTGAGTTGGATGGGCGCTTGAGGGCATCACAGCAGACACAAGGGGGTGAGTACAACATCATTCTGCGGACTTGGTGTGCAGTGGAGGGGTCTGGGTGGGGGAGGAGTCCTGTGGGTGTACCTAGGCCAGGCAGACATAGGTAGACTAGGCCCCTCTGTAATGCAGGCCATGTGGCTCCCTACCCTGCTGCAGTAGAGTGCCAAGTACAGGTATAGATGCCCCTGTGGCATCCATGTGTGCAGAGGTCCACCATAGCCATGTAGGCCAGATCCCAGGAATAGCAGCTGTAGAGGCCAGGAGCACGGCGTAGTGCAGGGGGCTGCTTTGTCTGTATTGTCCGCCAACGGTCGCGGTATGCCATGCACTCAACCTATCTTTGTTCTGTCTTCCCCCCCCCCCCTTTTTGTGCTCTCCATGTTCTTATGTGCATCAGCATCATCAGGCGGAGGAACAGTGGCACCGGAGCACGAGGGAGCTGCATCCCACATGGCCTTGGAGGGCCTCACCACGGACTCTGAATGCACCAGTGGGACGGAGGGCGAGGGGAGCTTCACGTCGGGCACCGGATCACCAACCAGCGACACGGACTCGACCGACGATGGGAGCTCCCTTGTGGTGGCAGCACCATCAGTGCGCCCCACTTCTACAGGTACAGCCGCCACCTCCCCTACCAGCACCGCCCTCCCAGCAGCCCCTCAGCGTTCGCCCCGTGCCCGCTCACCCAGGAGGGTGGGCATCACCTTCGCCCCAGGCACCTCAGGCCCTGCCCCAGTTACCCCTGCTGCCCTCAGTGAGGAGGCCATTGACCTCCTCAGGTCACTCACTGTTGACAAGTCTACCATTGTGAATGCCATCCAGGGTGTAGAAAGGGAGTTGCAACACAGTAATGCATTCCTGGAGGGCATTCATTCTGGTCAGGCTGCCATTCAGCGAACCCTGCAATCTCTGGCCTCAGCACTGATGGCAGCCATTGTCCCTGTGTCTAGCCTGCCCCCTCCAACCTCCTCCACCCAGACCCAATCCCCTGTACCCCAGCCTATCCCAAGCACACCATCAGACCAGCATGCACACACCTCTACACCCATAAGTAGCTCAGGCAAACATAGGCACCACACAAACCACAGGCACACACGCAAGCATCACCCACGTGCAGACACAGCAACATCCACTGCCTCCACTGTGTCCCCCTCCTCGTCATCTCCCTCCTCCCTCCCAGTCTCATCTACACTCACACCTGCATGCACTACATCTACAGGCACCAGGACTCGCACCAGAACACCCAGCACCACATGCCGCTCACCTGCACTCACCACCTCCACTACCATTTACACGTCCCCTGTGTCCTCTCCCAGTGTGTCTATGACGCCCCCTCCCAAAGTACACAAACGCGGGCACTCACACACCCAACATCCATCCACCTCACGACAGCCTCCAGTACCTGCACCTGCACCCAAAACACCTAAAGTGACACCTCCTACAACCACCTCCTCTTCCTCCACTCCCAGACCCCCTCCAACTATCCATCCCAGTGTTCGTCAGAAACTGTCCCTGTGTAAAGTTGACCTTTTTGCCCCCCCCTCCACTTCATCAGTCCCGTCGTAGCACCTCAGCCAAAAAGCCTCCAATACCAGTGGTGCCTGTTCAAGGGGTGTGGAGTGCACCGGCCACCAGGACTGGCAGTGTGACCCGGAGCCAAGGCACTGGCAGCCCGCCCCCTGTAAAGGCTCTGAAATCGGAAAGTGGCCGACGGGACCCTGTGAAGACTCCTGGTGGCAAAACAACTCACAGGGGTTCCAGGTGGATGGCAGAGTCAGCTGTGACTCCTCCAAAGGTGGGGAAGGGCCAGAGGAAGTCTGCACAGCCTAGTGTGAGCAGCAAGGCGGAGAAGGGCGGCATCCTTCCCGGCGGTCGGGACGCCACCGCCAGCACCGTCGTCACTGGTCAGGAGACCACCGCCAGAGTCATTGCCCTGGAGGGCCCAAGTATCGTCACTGGTCAGGAGACCACCGCCACCGCCAGAGTCAGTGCCCAGGAGGGCCCATGTACCATCACTTGTCAGGAGACCACCGCCAGAGTCAGTTCCCTGGAGGGCCCAAGTATCGTCACTGGTCAGGAGACCACTGCCACCGCCATAGTCAGTGCCCAGGAGGGCCCAAGTATCGTCACTGGTCAGGAGACCACCGCCACCGCCAGAGTCAGTGCCCAGGAGGGCCCATGTACCGTCACTGGTCAGGAGACCACCGCCAGAGTCAGTGCCCAGGAGGGCCCAAGTATCGTCACTGGTCAGGAGGCCACCGCCAGAGTCAGTGCCCAGGAGGGCCCATGTACCGTCACTGGTCAGGAGACCACCGCCAGAGTCAGTGCCCAGGAGGGCCAAGTATCATCACTGGTCAGGAGACCACCGCCACCGCCAGAGTCAGTGCCCAGGAGGGCCCATGTACCGTCACTGGTCAGGAGACCACCGCCAGAGTCAGTGCCCAGGAGGGCCCAAGTATCGTCACTGGTCAGGAGACCACCGCCACCGCCAGAGTCAGTGCCCAGGAGGGCCCAAGTACCGTCACTGGTCAGGAGACCACCGCCAGAGTCAGTGCCCAGGGGGCCCAAGTACCGTCACTGGTCAGGAGACCACCACCAGAGTCAGTGCCCAGGAGGGCCCAAGTATCGTCACTGGTCAGGAGACCACCGCCACCGCCAGAGTCAGTGCCCAGGAGGGCCCAAGTACCGTCACTGGTCAGGAGACCACTGCCAGAGTCAGTGCCCAGGAGGGCCCAAGTACCGTCACTGGTCAGGAGACCACCGCCAGAGTCAGTGCCCAGGAGGGCCCAAGTACCGTCACTGGTCAGGAGACCACCGCCACCACCAGAGTCAGTGGCCAGGAGGGCCCAAGTACCTTCACTGGTCAGGAGACCACCGCCGAAGTCAGTGCCCAGGAGGGGCCCGGCTGCCACAGCCCCGCTGGGCAATGAGGGAACGTCATGCCCAGTGCCCAGCCCAGAGAACGTCATGCCACACACCAAAGCACCGCTGAACAGTCCAGACACCGCCATGGCAAAGCACCGCTGAAGAGTCCAGACACCGCCATGGCAAAGCACCGCTGAACAGGGCATGCACCGGGGAAGTATGAAATGTCCGCCACATCAAGCATCGTTATCCCATGTGTGGGTGGGCCAGGGACGGTACAGGAACTTCCACGGGGAGACTAATCCAGTCTGGGCACCAGTCCCCCTCCTGAACCAGTGGAGGCTGTTATCTACTTTGGAAACTGTGGCTTTGCACTCCCCAGGATGGAACAGTGGGCAAGCCACCCACTTGTGAGACTTGAGAGACTGTGGCTTTGCACTCTCCAGGATGGAACAGTGGGCAAGCCACCCACTGTAGAGACTTGAGAGACTGTGGCTTTGCACTCCCCAGGATGGAACAGTGGGCAAGCCACCCACTGTAGAGACTTGAGTGACTGTGGCTTTGCACTCCCCAGGATGGAACAGTGGGCAAGCCACCCACTTGTGAGACTTGAGAGACTGTGGCTTTGCACTCCCCAGGATGGAACAGTGGGCAAGCCACCCACTTGTGAGACTTGAGAGACTGTGGCTTTGCACTCCCCAGGATGGAACAGTGGGCAAGCCACCCACTTGTGAGACTTGAGAGACTGTGGCTTTGCACTCTCCAGGATGGAACAGTGGGCAAGCCACCCACTGTAGAGACTTGAGAGACTGTGGCTTTGCACTCCCCAGGATGGAACAGTGGGCAAGCCACCCACTGTAGAGACTTGAGTGACTGTGGCTTTGCACTCCCCAGGATGGAACAGTGGGCATGGAGCCCCGTCGTGGATCTGGCTTTGCACTCCTCCGGCTGAGGTGCCCCCCCTTCCCTTCCCCCTGAGGTGCCTGTAGCATTTCTATCTGATGCCCCGGCAGTGTTCTCTCTCCGTGTGTGGACAGGTATCTTTTGTGGGCCTCGCCCATGTATTTTTGGACTAGTGGTGCATGGACATTTATATGTGCATATCTGCACTACTTCTCGAAATGTATATACTTTAGTATGGTTAGCTAATATATCTGTATATTTTTGAGACATGTATATTGATACATTACAAGGTTTGGACTGATTTCGTTTTGTCTTTGCTTTCTTCCGGGGGGGTTGTGGGTTGTTGATGTTATTTTTGTAAATGCTTTGGTGTGTGTGTTGTAATATGCGAGTGTGGGGTGGGGGCGGGGGTGTTGCGTGTGTGTCCTCCTAACTTTTGCCTCCCCTATGTCATAGGTGCAGTACTCACCGTTGTCGTCACCGGCGCAGGCGTTGTTCTTCATAGATGAGTAGGAAGAGAAGGGCCGGTAGGATTTGGAGTTCAGGCTCCATGGAGTCCTCCTTCCTCGTGGGCTGTGTTCAGGTGAACGTTTTCCCATTGCAGAAACTGTTTCCGCCGTGTTTCTATCCACGGAGAATCCGCCCCGGAAAAGGTGGCGGATTGGCGGGTTGTGATACTATGGGCGGTACATTGTCTTCCGCCTGTCTGTTGGCGGTGACCGCCGCGCTGCTTGTCTGTACCGCTGTGGCGGTCGGAGTGTTGAAGTGGCTGTCTTTGTTGGCGGTTTCCGCCACGGTCATAATTCCAAATTTTTTACCGCCAGACTGTTTGCGGTCTTACCGCCGCTTTAACACCGTCCACCAGGGTTGTAATGACCACCTAAATGTAATATAAATGTAAACTACTTCATGGATTCAAATATGTGAATATTGAATACAATAGGCCTAACATTAATCATCCCTATATTGTAATATTTAGGCTACTATTAAGTCATAAGAACTCTAGATTCGTCTCCATCTTGGAAACCCTTGTGATGTGATGCAAGGTATTTCCACTTATCAATACTGTAATGGGCTACTAATAGAGCGTTTGATATAAACCTTTCAATAGTTTATAGTGTAGTAGTAATTATTTGATGTTAAGCTAACCCAGTGTTTTGTGCCTCTACATAATTGCATATTAAAGATTAGTTATTAGCATGAACACCTCTAGTAGTTTGTATTCCATAAGGTCTATCCTAATATAATATCAATGAATTGAATTAGAAAATAATAAACTAAATCTTTGTTCTTGTACACACAATTGTACATATCAATCAAGTATTCCACTGTAACTATAATTCTCTCCAAGTCATCTACAGTGCATGGATTCTGCATCTAAACATCCATTAATGTGATGGTTATGCATGTGTTATATTGTGATAAATATCTTATTGTATTCTCATTTATTTAAGACAGCTCTTGATACATATACTATCCTGTGTATTTTACTTACTCCAAATAGTTAACTCTCCCCTAGAAAATATTCCAATTCATAATCTGAGTTCAATCCATTTTCTACCACCCTCAGGCGCATAATCCAGATAGATTCTTTCCTCCTTAGTGTTAATTCCCTATTACTACTTTGAGGACTCATTCTTATGTGTTCAAAACCCCCAAACTAAAATTCCTTGTGCCCTTGTTGTGCAATGCAATGGAAGATGTTCTGTAATCCGGTTAATTAACTGCTGATTTGTTACTCCTACCACTGGAACCTTTTTTCCTAACAGGGGCACATTTAGGCCCTTATTTATACTTTTTTAGCACCGCATTTGCGCCTGCAAAAACGGTGCAAACTTACAAAACTCAATTGTCTTTTGCAAGTTTGCGCCACTTTTTGCGTAAAAAAATGACTCGAATACAGCGCTAAAAAAGTATAAATATGGGCCTTAGTACTTCTGCGGTTCTGACAGTGGAACATGTTGATCGAGTGTCAACCAGGAATGAAACATTGTGTCCCATAATGCTGGCATTTACATAGGGACCACGTTGATCCACCTCTAAAGATCTTCTTCATCAAAACTGCCACTGTTAAATGATTCTGGAACTTCCTCATCGCTAAAATCAATTAAGGGGTATTGTGTTGCCAACTGATTTACATTTGTGTTTGCTCTCTGATTCATGTTTTGCTGAGGGACCATCCAATTTTGTTGTTGCATTGGGGCTAGAGGGACCTGCATTTGCTGAGAGACTTGAATCTGTTGGGGGACCTGCATCTGTTGTAATCCTGTAGAATCAGTCACATTTTGAATTTGGGGTCTTTGGATTCTCTGAATTTGAACTTGACTACTGTCCACAGTCTGAGCAATACCACCATTCTGCATCCAATTACTCACATTATTGTAGGACACTCCCACTTCCAGTGCCCAAAACTGCTGCATGCATGACATGGATGCAGTTTCTTCATTGACTGAACATCAACTGCATTACCACTCTGATCTCTCCAAACACCACGTCCTCTACCTCTAAACTGAGGCACGCTGTTAATTTGCGGTTGCACACCTTACATCCCACTAGTGTTCACCATCATTTGTGGTCTCTGTGTTCCTGTCTGAGCAGATTTAATTTTCATCAAAATCAATTTCTCCTTCAACTTCTTCTGCTTCAATTCAATTTAATCACTACAGTACCTAGCGCACTGCAGTTCCTCATCAATCGGTTTATTCTGCCAACAAATCAAATGCTGCTGAATCATGGTGCTAATTTCCAGTTTCAATTCTTGCACAAATGTAAACACAAAGGGCCATATTTATACTTTTTGACGCAAAACTGCGCTAACGCAGTTTTGCGTCAAAAAAATTAGCGCCGGCTAACGCCATTCTGAAGCGCCATGCGGGCGCCGTATTTAATCAATGACGTTAGCCGGCGTTAGCCTCCGGGGCTGGCTGGTGTGCGTGGAAAAAAACGACGTACACCAGGCAGCGCCGGCGTAGGGGGATATGGGGCTTGGGCGTCAAGAAATGGGGCAAGTCAGGTTGAGGCAATTTTTTCACCTCAACCCGATTTGCGCCATTTTTTTCGACTCCCAACCCCCATAGAAATGACTCCTGTCTTAGCAAAGACAGGAGTCATGCCCCCTTGCCCAATGGCCATGCCCAGGGGACTTATGTCCCCTGGGCATGGTCATTGGGCATAGTGGCATGTAGGGGGGCACAAATCAGGCCCCCCTATGCCACAAAAAAAAAAAAAAAAAACACTTACCTGAACTTACCTTAATGTCCCTGGGATGGGTCCCTCCAGCCTTGGGTGTCCTCCTGGGGTGGGCAAGGGTGACAGGGGGTGTCCCTGGGGGCATGGGAGGGCACCTCTGGGCTCCTTCAGAGCCCACAGGTCCCTTAACGCCTGCCTTTTGCAGGCGCTACAAAACGGCGCAAAAGCGGCCGTACGTCATTTTTTTTGACCCGCCCACTCCCGGGCGTGAATTTTGCCCGGGAGTATAAATCCGACGCACATGCCTCGGAGTCTTTTTTATTAGACGTGAACGCCTACCTTGCATCTCAATAACGCAAAGTAGGTGTCCACGCAAAAAAATGACGCAAACTCCATGGACTTTGGCGCTAGACGCGTCTAACGCCAAAGTATAAATATGGAGTTAGTTTTGCGCCGGAATTGCGTCAATAAAAACGACGCAATTCCGGCGCAAACGGAGTATAAATATGCCCCAAAATGACTCTTCTTTTGGCTCAATAATTTCAGACCCACTATGTTGTTGAAAAGCCTGCAGCAATATTTTATGAAAGGCATGAATCAACTCCTTTGTTTCTTATGCTGTCCTGTCAATCTTTCGCCAGTCAACGTTCTTTGGGGAACTTTGTTTTTTAGAAACTCAGTCATACCCATTCATCACCTCTTCAGATGGCACACCTGTTACCGGATCTCTCGGCGGTTCACGAGTTGGCCAATCAACACTCCTCTGTCACACGTGATCCATGGGACATGTACATAACCACCCCCTGGAATCTCCTTCATTTACAGCATTTTTACACTCTCTGCTTGATTTTTTCCAGCCAGAGACAAATTTTGCTTTGTTTCCATTTCATCTCTTTACCAATCTTCCTTCCCATTTATCTAATGCTCCCCAGGTTTGAATGTTCAGAATTAATTCTTTAACCCCTACGGTGCCCAGGACAAGCTGGTCTTGCCCTCGGCCGCGGTTGCCCGGTGCAGAGGACGAGACCAACTCGTCCTGCTATGGGCCCTCAGGGGGCACGCTACTGCTTCCCCCAAGGGCCAAGCACCCCCCTCCCCTGGGCAGGGATGGAAGGGGAATCGCTTCACCTTCCACCCCCACCTCCCCTGATCTCCTTGTGGCGTCTGATGACGTGAGCACACGATCATGCGCTGACGTCATCAGAGGCTTCCTCCTCAGCAGATCAGAGAAGAAATGCAAAAGCATTACCTCTCCGATCACGTGGAGGGGGCGAGAGAGGCATGAAAGGAGAGGAAAGGCCTATTCTCTCCTTTGATTTCTCTCTCTGCATTTCTGCTGCGTGATCCCGATGCGATCGGGCAGCAGAAATGCCCACTAGACACCACAGAATTCTTTTTATGTTGTTTAATAAGGGGAGCGAACCCTTGGGCAAGGGCTGCTCCCCCGGGGGGCAAAATATTTGTAGGCCTTTTCTGCCCCTCCCAGGGGCAGAAACCACTAGACACGAGGGATATTTTTTAAGGCAGTTTCACGTGAGAGGAGCAACCCCTTAGGCAAGGGTCGCTCCCCTCGGGGGCAAATTTGTTACAGGCCATTTCTGCTCCCCCTTGGGGCCAGAGTGGCCTATTGTAATTAGGCCGATCCAGGAATCCTTTTTTTTTAATGCTTTTTTTTTTATACGTGGGGAGCGACCCATTAGGCAAGGGTCACTCCCCGGTGGGGGGGGGATATTATCTTTAGGCCATTTCTCCCCCCCCCTTGGTGTAAATCAGACTATTTTTATTAGGCCGATCTACCCCCAAGGGGGGCAGAAACCATTAGACACCAGGAATTTGTATTCTTTTGTGTCTATTTCATGCAAGGGGAGCGACCCCTTAGGCAAGGGTCATTCCCCTGGGGGGCAATTTTATTTTAGGCCATTTCTGTCCCCCTTGGGGGCAAATCAGCCTATTTTTATTAGTCCGATCGAAACCACTAGGCCCCGGGGCTTTTTTTTTTGGAGCCAATTTCATGCAAGGGGAGCAGCCCCTGCGGGGGGGAGGGGGGTGGTCACATTTATTTTAGGCCATTTCTGCTCACCTTGGGGGCAGATCGGCCAATTTCTTTTAGGCCGATCTACCACCGGGGAGGCAGAAACCACTTAGGCACCAGGGATTGGTGTGTATGTATGTGTGTGTTTTGTTTGGGGGGCAGTCCCTTGGGCAAGGGTCGCTCCCCATGGGGGCATATTACTGTTGGCCATATCTGCCCCCGTTGGGGGCAGATTGGCCTATTTGTGGAAGGCCCATCTGCCTCCAATGGGGGCAGAAAGCCCACCAGAAACCAGGGAAGATTTTTTGTTTAAAAAAAAAAAAGAGGGTGGGCGTATAGCCATACTCCCACCCCAAATAAATGGGGCCAAAGTTGTTCTGCCCACCTGTGGACAGATGCGGCAATTACCCCCGATTCACTCCCTGAGGGGGCAGAAAACCTACTAGATGCCAGGAAATTAAAAAAAGAAAAAAAAAGAAAGATAGTGGAGTGGTGGCTACCAACCAGTATTGGCATGGTTATGCCCCCACCCCAACTGAAGGGGGTAACAGTCTTTCAGCTCTCCCACCGCACACTAAAAGATTTTATCCCTCGGCAAGCAAGAGGACATTTGATTATTTGGGGTTTTGGTTTCACATTTGGACCAGGAGAGCTTGGCTAAAACTCAAAATTGTCCCACTTGGAATGGTGAGGGCTGAACTTTTTGGACTTTGGGATGCTGCCATGTATAAAAATCCATAAGGCCTAGACACATCTGAAAACTAAACATCTGGGTGAGTCCAGGGTGGTGTCTTCGCATGCACCCCGCACCATTTTCTTACCCACCATGCCCTGCAAACCTCCAACTTTGCTGGAAATCTCACATTTTTCTCACATTTTTGTGATTGAATCTTTCGGACTTTGCAGGAATCCACAAAATTCCTACCACCCAGCATTGTCTCATCTATACTTGATAACAATTCTGCCCCTCTTGTCAGCCTAAAAGTTTATTTTTCCATCTGCACTTTTGGACCCGCTTTGGTTCCCCCTCAATTTTGACATGTTTTTGGCTCTTCTCTGTCACAGGCACTTGGCCCACCTACACAAGTTAGGTATAATTTTTAACAGGAGACTGAGGGGAACATTGGGTGGTAGTTAATTGGTCCCGGTGCAGTGACCCCACACAGAAATTTGGGAAACATTCGATTTTTAGCTAAATTTGAGGTTTGCTGAGGATTCTGGGTAAGAAAACACTGGGGGGATCCACGCAAGTCACACCTCCCTGGACTCCCTCGGGTGTCTAGTTTTAAGAAATCTCTGGGTTTGGTAGGTTTCCCTGTATGGCTGCCGAGCCCAGGACCAAAAACGAAGGTGCCCCCCTGCAAAAACAGAGAGTTTTCTATTTGATAATTTTGATGTGTCCAGATAGTGTTTTGGGGCATTTCCTTTTGCGGGCACAAGTGAGGTACCATTTTTATCGGGAGACTTGGGGAAACGCTGGGTGGAAGGAAATTTGTGAGTCCTCCTAGATTCCAGAACTTTCTGTCCGAAATGTGAGGAAAAAGTGTTTTTTTGGCCTAATTGTGAGGTTTGCAAAGGATTCTGTGTAACAGAACGTGGTGAGAGCCCCACAAGTCACCCCATTTTGGATTCCCCTAGGTGTCTAGTTAAAAAAATGCACAGGTTTGTTAGGTTTCTCTAGGTGCCTGCTGAACTGGAGGCCAAAATCCACAGCTAGGCACTTTGCAAAAAACAGCTCTGTTTTCTTTGGAAAAATGTGATGTGTCCACGTTGTGTTTTGGGGCACTTCCTTTCGCGGGCACTAGGCCTACCCACACAAGTGAGGTACTATTTTTATTGGGAGACTTTGGGGAGCGCTGAGTGGAAGGAAATTTGTGGCTGCTCCCGGATTCCAGAAGTTTCTTTCACCGAAATGTAAGGGAGAAGTGTTTTTTTTTGCAAAATTGTGAGGTTTGCAAAGAATTCTGGGTAACAGAAAGTGGTGAGAGCCCCACAAGTCATCCCATCTTGGATTCCCCTAGGTATCTAGTTTTGAAAAATGCACAGGTTTGGTAGGTTTGCCTAGGGGCTGGCTGAGCTAGAGGCCAAAATCCACAGCTAGGCTCTTTGCAAAAAACAGCTCGGGTTTCCTTTGGGAAAATGTGATGTGTCCAAGATTGTGTTTTTGGGCATTTCCTTTCGTGGGCACAGGGCCTACCCACACAAGTGAGGTACCATGTTTATCGGTAGACTCAGAGGCCCGCGGGGGTGGAAGGAAATTTGTGGCTCCTCTCAGATTCCATAACTTTCTGTCACTGAAATGTGGGGAAAAAGTGTTTTTTTGGCCAAATTTTTAGGTTTGCAAAGGATTCTGGGTAACGGAAAGTGGTGAGAGCCCCACAAGTCCCCCCATCTTGGATTCCCCTAGGTGCCCAGTTTAAAAAAATGCACAGGTGTGGTAGGTTTCCCTAGGTGCTGGCTGAGCTAGAGGCCAAAATCCACAGCTAGGCACTTTTCAAAAAACTGCTCTGTTTTCTTCGGGAAAATGTGATGTGTCCACATTGTGTTTTGGGGCATTTCCTTTTGCGGGCACTAGGCCTACCCACACAAGTGGGGTACCATTTTTATCGGGAGACTTTGGGGAATGCTGGGTGGAAGGAAATGTGTGGCTCCTCTCAGATTCCAGAACTTTCTGGCACCGAAATGTGAAGAATTTTTTTTATTTTTTTGCCAAAATTTGAGGTTTGCAAAGGATTCTGGGTAACAGAACCTGGTGATAGCCCCACAAGTCATCCCATTTTGGATTCCCCTAGGTATCTAGTTTTAAAAAATGCACAGGTGTGGTAGGTTTCCCTAGGTGCTGGCTGAGCTAGAGGCCAAAATCCACAGCTAGGCTCTTTGCGAAAAACAGCTCTGTTTTCTTTGGAAAATGTGATGTGTCCACGTGGTGTTTTGGGGCACTTCCTTTCGCTGGCACAGGGCCTACCAACACAAGTGAGGTACCATTTTTATCGTTAGACTTGGAGAAACGCTGGGTGGAAGGAAATTTGTGGCTTCTCTCAGATTCCATAACTTTCTGTCACTGAAATGTGGGTAAAAAGTGTTTTTTTGGCCAAATTTTGAGGTTTGCAAAGGATTCTGGGTAACGGAAAGTGGTGAGAGCCCCACAAGTCACCCCATCTTGGATTTCCCTAGGTGTCTGGTTTTAAAAAAAAACAGCATAGGTTTGGTATGTTTTGATAGTTGCTGGCTGAGCTAGAGATGAAGATCCACAGCTAGGCACTTTCCAAAAAACACATCAATTTTCAATGTAAAAATGGGATGTGTCCTTGTTGCGTTTCCTGGCGCGGGCATTTGGCCTCCCTACACAAGTGAGGTACCATTTTTATCGGGAGTCTTGGGGAAACACAGAATAGCAGAACAAGTGTTATTGCCCCTTGTCTTTCTCTACATTTTATCCTTCTAAATGTAAGACAGTGTGTAAAAAAGACGTCTATATGAGAAATGCCCTGTAATTCACATGCTAGTATGGGCACCCCGGAATTCAGAGATGTGCAAATAACCACTGCTTCTCAACACCTTATCTTGTGCCCATTTTGGAAATACAAAGGTTTTCTGGATACCTATTTTTCACTCTTCATATTTCAGCAAATGAATTGCTGTATACCAGGTATAGAATGAAAACCCATTTTAAGGCACAGCTCCTTTATTGGCTCTGGGTACCGAGGGTTCTTGATGAACCCTCAAGACCTATATATCCTCGCAACCAAAAGAATCCATCAGACGTAACGGTATATTGCTTTGAAAAATCTGACATCGCAGGAAAAAGTTACAGAGTAAAATGTAGAGAAAAATAGCTGTTTTTTTCACCTCCATTTCAATATTTTTTTATTTCAGCTGTTATTTTCTGTAGGAAAACCTTGTCGGATCTACACAAATGACCCCATGCTGAATTCAGAATTTTGACTATTTTTCAGAAATGTTTAGCTTTCCAGGATCTAGGATTGGTTTCATACCCATTTCTGTCATTAACCAGGAGGCTGAAAGCACAAAAAATAGTAAAAATGGGGAATGTCCCATTAAAATGCCAAAATTGTGCTGAAAAATGTGTTTTTCTAATTCAAGTCTGCCTGTGCCTGAAAGCTGGGTAGATGGTGACTTTAGCACCACAAACCCTTTGTTGATGCAATTTTCTGGGAAAACAACCACAAGCCTTCTTCTGCAGCCCTTTTTCCCCATTTCTTTGAAGAAAAATACCGAAATGTTTGCTGTATTTTGGCTAGTTTCTTGGTCTCCTTCAGGGGAACCCACAAACTCTGGGTACTTCTAGAATCCATATGAGGGCCTAGGTGCGAACTGCCCCAAATAGCCAAAAAAATGCCTGCCACCTGAGGGGTAAAAGGCGTGGCAGCGTAGGGGTGAATGTGCACTCTCATGTCAGGTAATCTCATGTTTGCAATGTCTTTTGTACTGAAATCTCACCTGTAACTTCATCGTAAAGGCTTTGATTTTTCGACCTCAACATCGTATTTCTCAGCCAATTGTACTAATTTCTCATATGTCAGTCCTGCAAGCACAGAGAGACAAGCAAAGAGCACACACTCACTCAGAGGCACAGAACACCATCACCCATACACCATCCACGCACATCACAGTATACACCCCAACACCTCACCCCACACATCACCTCACACATCCTCACACATATAACTCACACCACATCCATGGCACCCCAAAGACACCCCAGGTTTTCAGAGGAGGAGCTAAGGGTCATGGTGGAGGAAATCATCCGGGTAGAGCCACAGCTATTCGGATCACAGCTCCAGCAGACGTCCATTGCAAGGAAGATGGAGCTATGGCGGAGAATCATGGACAGGGTCAATGCCATGAGACAGCTCCCAAGAACAAGGGATGACATCAGGAAGAGGTGGAATGACCTACGGGGGAAGGTGCATTCCGTGGTTTCAAGACACCAGATTGCTGTACAGAGGACTGGCGGTGGACCCCTTCCTCCTCCCCCACAACTAACAACATGGGAGGAGCAAGTCTTGGCGATCATGCATCCTGAGGGCCTCGCAGGAGTAGCAGGAGGATTGAACTCTGGTAAGTCAAATCTTTACTATTATATCCCCCACCCTACCTGCATGCCATCACAAACTCCTACTCATACCCTCACCCCATTACTCCAACACCTCTCATATACCCCACCATCACAACCCACCCATCCCAATACCAAGCCCTGCATGCAACAACAATGCATGGAACCCATCACAGACCTGCATGGATACCCATCATCCCAGCATACCCAATAGAGAGACTCACCCAGCCCACAAAATCACCACTCACACAAGGCCAAGCTGACAGGGAAAGCACAATCATACAGGGAAACACACCCACTGCACAAGATGGAACACACAAATACATTAACAATGCATTTGCATCCCAACAGGACCCCTACCCAAAGTCACCGGAGAGGAGGTGGCAGCTACATCCAGCCCCCCCAGAAGAGGCCCACAGTGATAACAGCAGCTCTGCACGCCTGGATCACGATGACCAACCTGGCCTATCAGGGACCTCTGGACAGTCGGTTACCCTGCCACAGTCCCAACCCACCACAGAGCCTCCCCACTCAGGAAACACCAGCACAGCACCCACCCAGTGGGCCCATGCCACTGTCCCCAGGACACGTCAATCAGCAGTGTGTCCACCACTACAGGGACCCCAGGCAACCCCACAAACACAGGACAATCAGGGACCTGGGGTCAGTGGCAGTGGGCACACGGTTCAGGGGACAGAGGTACAGGACAACAGGGAAGCTGGGAGGACTGCTGTGTGACAGGAGGAGGACAGGCCCAGAGAATCGACTCCCCAGGAGGCACTCACCAACATCGTGGGAGCATACCACCATTCCCAGTAGATGATGGGCCAGATACTGGACAAGTTGAAGGAGACCCAAAGGACATCAACACCACCCTGGGCACCATTGCAGGGGTGCTGGCAGACATGGCCAACACCATAAGGGAGGAAGTGGCACTCCACCAGGCCCCTGACACTAGCCACATCGATGAACAGCCCTCCACCTCCGCTGCCGCTAGTGGACAGGAGGCCCCACCAAAGGAACAACAGACCACCAGCACCCCTCCCCCTGCAGAAGGAGAACCACCCCGCAAACGGTCCCTGCGATCCAGGCAGAAGCCAGAGAACATTGCCAAGACCCCAGCCAGGAAATAGGACTCCCCTGATTGTCACTCTTGTGTCCAACTCTGTCACCCTGTCTACCTTGAACTGCCATTGCTCCACTTCCTATGCCCCCTTGGACAATGCACCTGTGATACAAATAGACTGGACTCTATCCTGGACTTTCCTCAACCATCACCCCAGCCCATTGCATATCCCCCTCTACTTATTAGCACTAAAATAAGCACCCTTTGCAAAAATACAAGTATGGAGTCTGGCAAATGATCGAACTATGTATTTGTTTAACAAGCTGTAAACACTGTAATTCAACTGTACAGGAATGTATACATAGGAATGACCTGTAGTAGGCTGCAGTCAACACACCAGGTGCCAGAGTGGGGCACAGATATCTGAAAATAGAGATGGCAAAGGGTACAGTAAGTGGCCATAGAACTGGGAGAATCTGCCTGCCACGTACAATGTCCAACACAAAACTGTCAATGTAAAGTGAAGTTACAGTGTTTTACCTGTGTGACACTGGAAGTACTGTCGTATTATTGCTGTTCTCTTGTCCTCATCCTCATCCTCTGCCTCCTCATCTTCACAGTCCACAGGGGTCCACTGCTGCCACACGCCCATCTCCAGCCTCATCCTCCTACAGAAAAGGCACCTGGCGTCTCAAGGCAAGTTTATGCAACATGCATCATGCCACGATGATCTGTCAGACCTTCTTGGGTGAGTAGTACAGGGATCCACCAGTTAGATGGAGGCAACGAAACCTGGCCTTCAGGAGACCAAAGGTCCTCTCGATAATCCTTCTTGTCCGCCCATGTGCCTTACTGTAAAGTTCCTCTGCCGTTCTCCTGGCATTCCTCACTGGGGTCAGTAGCCATGAGAGATTGGGGTAACCAGAGTCACCTGCAAATATCGAGGGACAACTGTCAGACACACACTAATCCTTAGGGCCCACACCATACCCATACACCAACATCCACTGGGTGGGAACCAGGGCTCACCTATTAGCCACATCCTGTGCCTCTGGAGTTGAGCCATCACATTTGGGATGTTGATATTCCGCAGGATAAAGGCATCATGCACAGACCCAGGATACTTTGCATTGACAAGGGAGATGTACTGGTGCGCCAGGCACACTATCTGCACATTCATGGAGTGAAAGCTCTTTCGATTTCTGAACACCTGTTCATTTCTCCGGGGGAGAGGGGACAAATGCAATATGTGTACCATCAATAGTCCCAATTATGTTGGGGATATGTCCGATTGCATAGAAGTCAGCTTTCACTGTGGCCCCTCCACCTGGGGGAAAACGATGTAGCTGTGCATGTGTTTAATCAGGGCAGGCAACACTCTGGTCAGCACTATTGAGAACATTGGCTGTGACATTCCTTCTGCCAAGCCTACTGTCACTTGGAAGGAAAACGTTGCCAAGAAACGGGGCACAGATAGCACTTGCACAAGAGGGGGGATCTTGGTGGGCTGATAGCAGATATCAGGTCAGGCTCCAATTGGGCACACAGCTCTGTGATTGTGGCCCTGTCCAGTCTATAGGTGAGGATAATTTGCCTGTCCTCCATTGTTGCCAAGTCCACCAGGGGTCTGTACACGGGGGAATGTCTCCATCTCCTATTCATCCGCAGCGGTTGTAATCTAGGGGGCAAAATGGTGAGCAGCTGGTCAGTATTCCACATTTCAAAACACTACACTGCATTGCATGTTGTGACCGGAACAATATATTGTTGTATAGGCCCAAATGGTGCCTATGTGAACTGTGACGCAGTTAGGGACCATGGCCTGCCCCCCTGAATGACACAAGAGTGAGGATCCAGTCACAAACTGAACAATGGAGCTACAACAGAACTTTGCATCCTGTAAACATGTTGTCGCGTGGGCTCTCATTATTCTAAATGAGACTACTGGATTTCTAGGCAGCAGGATCGATAACGGTGTGGGGGACTGAGTCTGACCCACGTGTAAAGAACTCTGTCACCCTAAATCCGGTTTTTGCTCTGGCTAACTAGCAGTGCCTCATTTCTCCCACGGGGAAGAGATGATTGGGCAGCCGAGCGCATGACATCTTGGGAACTTCTCAGGGAAGTCGTGGTCACTCAGATCCAAACCAACTCTCTCATTTACAGTATGATCTCATATACAAATGACAAAGGCATTATAAGTTTTATATAATGTTTTAATAAAACGACTGTATTTTAGATAATAAGGCGTGAGCCGCAATAACCAGAACCATACAACACAGTAGGATTGAAATAGTCACCAGGAGAGTAAAACATAAGAACAAAGCTATCATTGTGTCTATTAGTTTCTACTCTCCCTCTGCTTGATCTATTTCGAGCACAGCATATTAGGGGGCATATTTATACTCCGTTTGCGCCGAATGTGCGTCAAAAATTTTGACGCACTTTCAGCGCAAACGTTGCCCCATATTTAAACCCTGACGCCCGATCCGGCGCACCAGGAAAATGGCGCTATGTGCGCCAGTTTTTGGAAGTGGCACCCCGCCCTGCGTTAATGACATGCAGGGTAGGCGTTCCCGTCCAAAAACAGACGCACATTGCGGTGCGTGGTATTTATGCTCCAGGGCAAAAATCACTCCCGCGCGGCAGGCGGCGCAAAAAAATGTCGCAAAGCACGAATATCGTGAAATTTTAACGCCTGGGTCAGGGCAGGCGTTAAAATGGGGCAAACACACCTGTACTTAATCAGAACACACAGAACAAACAACAGAGCAGCAGAGCAGCAGAGCAGCAACAGGGAGACATGGAGGTGCTTTTTCTTCAACGTGCACGTAGACGCAGAGCCCTGCAGCAACAACAGCAGCCACAACAACAACAGCAGGGACCCCAAAGACAGCGCAGAAGGCAGGAGAGGATATTCCGCCCAAGAACAACCCTGCATGGCCTCAGGGAACGAGACATCATCCAGAGGTACCGGTTGAACTGGCAGGCCATTCAGCAGCTGCTGACAAATATTGAACAGCAATTGGCCCCCACTTTAGTGACTCCACGCACTATCCCAACCGAAACAAAGCTGCTTGCCGTACTTCACCTGCTGGCAAGTGGCTCGTTTCAGACAACTGGTGCCCTGGTTGGTGGAATCTCACAACCATCTTTCTCCGCATTCCTGCCTAAAGTACTGGATGCCATCATTGGACTGACACCCCGCCACATCTGCTTCCCTAACACAGTGCAGAAGCAGCAGGAAACAAAACAGGGGTTCTACGCCATCAGTGGCTTTCCGCACGTCCTTGGTGCAATCGACTGCACACACGTACGCCTTGTGCCAACTGCTGCGAGTGAACACCTCTACCGCAACAGGAAGCACACACATTCCATCAACGTGCAGGCCATAGTCGATCACCAAGGACTGATCAGCAACATTGTGGCTAAATATCCTGGGAGTGTACATGACGCATTCATCTTCTGTCACTGCACCATCAACCAACACTTCCAGGATGGACGGTATGGCAATGGACTACTTGTTGGTAAACAAAAATCTACTTATATACTCACTGCACAGAAACCCTCTAGGATAAACAACACATACACCACAATAGCAACACCTAGACAGGAACACACTGAGGTACTCACATCACTAGCCATGTGTCACAAGTCACCATTGAACCTCTCACACATTTGAATTTACTCCACAGCTTAGTGTGAAGACATTCATGACTGTGGTTGCCTAAATGTCACCTTGCAAATTGGAAGTCTCACAATAACCTGTACACTAATACAATGCATAACTTTTAAGGGATGGGATGGCCTGGGTATGTTCATATGAACGTTTCTAATACCCTTTCATGTTTCAACTCTGCATGGAACTATCATCACACCCCCAGTGAGGACACACGGACACCTGTGTCACAAGTCACAATGCAAGGGAGGGCACACTGTACTTGAGAAACCAATACATCCTGCTGACAAACAGCTAGACAACAAACACTTGCTCAGCCAAGGAAAAAAAACAATGCCAAAGTTTCCACCAACAACCATAGGTTGTCACATTAGTACACAAAATAGTCACAGACAACACAACACAACTACTGCCATCAAAGATACGTACAACAGTGCCTCCTACATCTAATTGATACCATTCTGTGTTTCTCTTTCAGCTGATCAGGGGTATGGCATCCAGCCTTGGCTAATGACACCATATGGGAACCCAAATACTGCTGCTGAGCGGGCATACAATGATGCCCACAAGAGGACACGCAGCATTGTGGAGAGGACCTTTGGGATCCTAAAGTCAAGGTTCCGCTGCCTTGACATCACTGGCGGAAGCCTACTATACTCCCCAGAGATGGTCTGCAAGATCATACTCACTTGTGCCATATTACACAATATTTGTGTAAAAAGGAACATTCCCCTCCTTGAACCGGACCCAGACATGCCTGAGGATGATGATGAGGAGGATGCTGGCCTGCAACAGGAGGGGGAACAACCTAACACCGCAGCAGGAGTGCGTAGGCGCCAACAGCTTGTGAACAATTTTTTTACTTAAGTTATTAGAATCACTTGTATTCCACACTTGTAAATAAACACAGATAACAAACACCACATCATGCTTTGGCCTATTCATTTCTGACCACCTTTAGTTTGAAATAGCTGAAGATGAATGTCGTCTCATTGATCAAGAATGCCATTAAAATTCATCACACCAAAAATAAACATCACAACTGTATGCACAGAGGGTAGGATGTGACATGTTACATTACCATACACAGAGCCCAACAAGAGTACAAATGTGACAATTACACATGCCGGATCCAAACAACTGAAACAGTCTCTCATCCAGCCCAAAATTGGAGATCATTTGAAAGTCACATCACACGTGTTCAGAGACAGGGTGGGACCATCCATGTGTACGTGAACATGTCATCAATGGCTTCTCTCAAGTGTATGATGTGAGCAATACACAATTGCAACAACATCAGCTGCCACTAACTCAGGAGGAGACCTTGAAGTTACAGTGACAACATACACACAGACAGGTCATACTGGATCCACATTCCCACACACATGTACACATATGTCATACAACCAACCTAATATTTGAAAGTAGACCATCACAGTTGTGTCCCAGTTTGAACCTAGCAGGAAGATTGTAACATGACACTAAACCAGTTTATGCAGAAAGGGACACAGACAAGCAAAAAATTCTTCGCATTATCACATCGTGAACGCTGAGAGTCTTGCAAACTTAGTCATATGAAAATGGTATGCAACTTAGCTCCAAATCATCATTACTGCAAACGTCAAATGGGCTAATGAGATGAATGAATGGTCAACAGTCATTCATACCATATGGCCTTACATTAGCCCGCTGCTGCAGGTTTGCCATGATATGATAAAAATAATCCATGGATACAGTAGCTATTCTGGATGGTCAAATCCTAGGGTGCTGGGGGCCTAAGTCCACCTCTACCACCCCCAAAACATACAAGAATCATGTACTTGTGAACTAAACACATGCATAAGGCACATGTGTGGCCTCCATGTCACAAGTCCTACACAAATATGAAACACAAAATCATAATGGGACATGGTCAGCCCCATAAAAACTGAAAGTGACTCTCCCACTCCCTGTTAGGACTACAGATAAAAGCATCCCCATCATAAAGGTGGGCACATTTTGGAGACGGAATACATAATGGTATCAAAAACATCATTTCAAAATAGCCATCAGCAATTACACCAAATATGTTGTCAAATATGGTCAATACATTAGTTAACGTATCCCAAACATCACAGTGTCAAGGCCGTCTATACATAAAAGTACGGACATTTGTTATATACAAACACAAATGTGTCTCACATCGCACCGTTTGACCATGACAAATCACCTTTCCAAAGCTAAACACATGAAGACATTTGGATAAATTTGCTCCATATTCTACGCATACAGCATGGCCGTCATAATTTGTTCACGTACATGAGTGCACACAATGCAGAGTCAGATACAAATGTATCCAAAAGTGTCTTGATATTTCGCCTTCAAAATATTATTTACATCCACAATATTTTTGACTCTGCATCATGTGCACTACTGTACGTGTAAAAAAAAACACGCCCATGATGTATGCGTGGTGAAATTGACGCTACATGGACAATATGTTGGTCATTTCATGTACAGTATTAATTATTAATATTCATATCATAGTTTTTCACTCCGCATCATGTGCACCACTGTACGTGTAAAAAAAACAACGCCCATGATGTATGCGTGGTGAAATTGACGCTACATGGACAATATGTTGGTCATTTCATGTACAGTATTAATTATTAATATTCATATCATATTTTTTCAGTCCGCATCATGTGCACCACTGTACGTGTAAAAAAAACGACGCCCATGATGTATGCGTGGTGAAATTGACGCTACATGGACAATATGTTGGTCATTTCATGTACAGTATTAATTATTAATATTCATATAATATTTTTTCACTCCGCATCATGTGCACCACTGTACGTGTAAAAAAAACGACGCCCATGATGTATGCGTGGTGAAATTGACGCTACATGGACAATATGTTGGTCATTTCATGTACAGTATTAATTATTAATATTCATATCATATTTTTTCACTCCGCATCATGTGCACCACTGTACGTGTAAAAAAAACGACGCCCATGATGTATGCGTGGTGAAATTGACGCTACATGGACAATATGTTGGTCATTTCATGTACAGTATTAATTATTAATATTCATATCATATTTTTTCACTCCGCATCATGTGCACTGTAATGCGTCATAAAAAATTGACGCACAACTGTGTATGCGTGAAAATATGACGCATAACGGGAAAATAAAAACGGCAGCCATTTTATGCAGGAAGTGATGTAATAGGATATCCTGTTTACAAAATCTGTACTGGGAGGTAACTTTCACTTTCACTTTGCAGTCTCAGATTTCTCTAGACTGTGTGGTTGTGTGAAAGGTGTTGTCCTGTGTTTTACTGCTCTAGTGTCCTGTGTGCCTTGTATTTTGTCTTAGTGTCAATCTATTATTGTTGTATCACATTGTCTCAGTCTGTTTAGTGTTATTTTGTCTATACCTGTGATAGTTTGTATTGTCTGTGGGAGTCTGTTGTGGGTAGCATAGTTTGGGGGGTTAGTTGGGCTATTTTTCTACTTCTCCTTTTTCTTTCACACCTCTACCTTTCCCCATTTCCCCCTTTATATTTTATATGTTGTTGGTACATTCTTATCCCTCTCAATATGTCAGGTAGGCCTCGCCTGTCCAGGATGGGGGAAGACGAATTGGGGGGGTTCATATGGCTCGTAAGCCATTTCCTCCCACTAATGCTGGAAGCTGGGGGCCGTGTGATACAGGGGTATCACACGGAGGCCAGGAAAATCCGGTGGGAGAAGGTGCACCATCACCTGGTCCGGGTCTATGGGAGTCTCAGGAATGTACACCAACTCAAGCACCGCTGGGCAGATCTGATCACCAGGGAACAGGACCTGCTGGACCACCTGGGACTCCAGATTGGTGGCCATGTTGGTGAGTAAAAAACAATTACATGGGAATGACAGAAATCGGTGTGTGAACATGTGATGATTGTTAGCGAATCTGCCAAATAAGTAGCTGAGTGTGTGTAATGCCAGGGAAACCTAGGCCCATGGTTATACACATTAATCCCCATTCTTGCAACACATGTACAAGCAATGACAGCTTTATAAATTCAACATCTATTTGTATTATGCTAAGTCGCCCCCTCTCTGCGTCCCAAAATGTTTCAAATGCTGCGCTACAAAGGTATACATATGTGTCCTAATGTGTATTTGTTGCAGAATGTGTATGAAGACCTATGCTACCAGTCCGATGGATCATTTTTGCAACACATACCAGATGCCTGTAGCTGCATGTAATGTAGTGTTGCATTTGTGTCAGAAAAGCGTGAACGGCTCTATTTGTACTCCACTGGTCATAATGGCCAGTGAGTACGTCATGTAGAAACAACATACCTACATATGCAGACGCCATAGCTAGACAGAAAATTGGAAACACATGATGATGCTATACATGTGTGTTGCCGTCACGTCACATGAAGTTAGTCATGTTGTTCACACATATGTCACATGTGTGTCTGTTTGCTGTCTGTTGACCCTGTCCAAATAGCCTGTTTAATTGTGAGTGGTCATGCAGTCCTCATGGAACCAGTTTTGGAATGTCTCTCGGGGATGCACATGCTGAGATGTATGGATAACATTATTGTTGGGGCATACTAATGGAGGATTAACTTGGACGACACATGACTGTCCTGACCACTGCATGAGTGTAGTAGGGTGTGACACTGGAGCAGGAGACTCATCCAATGTTAATGTTGAATACAAAGTGATCCATGCAGGATGAGCATGTGTGAAAGTCTATCATTACCATGTCATTTTCACACAGTGTCATTGTAACAGAAATCTTTTGTCCGTTCACCCAGTCTGAGTATAATCTTTGTTTCATGCTTTACAGGTGGACCAGCCCCGTACACCGTGGGAGAGGTGGCCCATTTTGACGACCCCGATACCTACAGTGAGTGTCGCCTGAGTGCTATTTACATTGTTTGGTAATGACGCATGATGGATTACTGTGTGTTCAAGAGAATTCATGATTTGATGTGCTGGCCGTTCATTGGCTTTGTTCTTTTAGTGTGATATCAAATTTGAATAATGTTTCTGCAAAGCAATACGTAGTCATCTCTCAGATTGAGGGGCTGTAGCCCATTCAATTATGGCGGCAATTGGGAATGGTATGACTCATTTGGAATAGACTGGTCAATGTTAGGCTTGGTCAGGGACTTGCCATGAACTGAGTCTGCATATCAGACTGACAGTCTCCCAGATAGCTTAGGCACATGGCATTGATGACAAGTGCTTCTTCCTAGTTGAGGATGGACTGTGTACACTGTAGGTTGGATCTTCCATGGGCATGTACTTCCACAAGGTGAACTCGAAGTGTGTGTGACTTGAGTGCAATGCCCTAGGTGTTCAGTTGAATCATGTGAATGGGTGTACTACCTCCCCTGTGTGTGTTGTTAAACATGCCTCACTAATAGTATGTTATGTTGGGCTAAGTCATAACATTTTGACATGTGTGGACCTGGGATGTGACAAGGTTGGGCTGACTACAACGTGTTGCTAGCCCTTCATAGGTGTTGTGTGTGAAGGCACATAATTGTTGACCTTTCTGTACACTCCTGGGTGTGCATTGAACATGGGATTGTTGGTTGTTCTTCCCACACCACCCACAAAGACTGGGATGTTACTGTGAAACAGGGTACCTAGGACTGTAGCAACCAGTATGTTACACGTACTTAACACCTTTTGTGACTTGAGTTAGTACCTTGGGCCAGAGTGAGAAAAATGTCTACACGTTGCAAATGGCATAAATATATGTGTGGGATTTGCAAACGTCTGTTTCCTAATCCAAAATGTCTTTGGTGGTCATGTACATATGAGTAAAATGCTTTTCAAAATTGATATAATGAAGGGTTTTACCAGACCTACTTGCAAATCACAGTGGTAGGCAATCCCATTTGCAACCGAGTACGTGGTTGCAAAGTGAGTAGCTGTTATCATCCACTTGAAGTGGATGGTAACCACCTTGCTGACTGGAAGGGGTCCTCATTGTAAAGCTTCAGCCTTTGTGAGTGGACTAAAAAAATCCTGCGCAAAAAAACCAGTGGTCTAAGGGACCAATAATTACCGTGAAAATTTCCAAGTACAATTGTTGTGATTTAAAAATAATTGCAGCTCATTTTTCTTTCCGGTAAACGGCCTACACTTGGGGAGAAATAACTTGCTTAATTTAAAAACAGTCACGTCTATGGAGTTCTGCTGGTCCCAGCAGGCCACCATCCCCGTGAGTGCCCATGTTGCTAAGGTGGGGCAACTTGGAACCCACATCATTGATGTTCATGAGGTGGGTTTTAGGGACCCCATAGCGACTCGCAGACGGTGTCAGAGACACCGTTCTGCTTTGCAATTTGCTAGTTGATTTTCCTAAATTCCTACATTTGACACCTAGTGTGGACACATGATTCTGGGCCAGGGGTTCAATCTTAGCACACAACTAATTAAAAATGCTATTGAGTGAGGAGTGTGAGTGTAATCACATAGAATGACATATGTACTGAAGTCAGTATGCAGAAGAGCTGGTGCCATAATGTCAAATGCCTTAGGTATGATTTGGATGAGTAGTTTAGGGTGATGTCATCCATCATGTAGAGACATGGATATGCTAGGTGTGATATGACCTTAGGGATGCATGATTCACATGTACTTCCTCTGAGCATTTCCGTGAACTATGTTGTAACAATTGCTGCATACAATATATTTCTAGTTATGGACAAATGAGCCATTGTGGGATTCAACCCACTGTAAATTCAATGCTCAATATTTCCCTTTTCTCTTCACAGCTGCAAACCTGAGTGCTGCAGAGCGCAACCATTTTGAGCGCAGGGCAATGAGGTACAGGCACATCCTGCAGGTGCAGTGTGGGTATCGGAGGATGGCCCGCAGATACAATTCCGATCGGGCCTCCGGGGCGTGGTATGCCACACCACAGGCTCCACCAACGGTGCCACCTACAACCACCAGGTCTGCCCAAGGGGACCCAGCGACGGACCAGCCATCTTCCTCAAGACCTGGACCCAGCCGTGTGTTGGGAGCAGGGCTGTCCCGTGGCCACTCCACTCCAGCGACAATCTCCACCTCCACCGGCACGCAGACCAGCAGTGACCCTCCAATTGACCCTGCAGCCTTCCAGGCCTTGTCTAGGAAACTGGACAGGTTAATTCGAAAGGTGGACAACCTGACGGAGGACATGGCGGAGGTTAAAAAGAAGGTGCGCTCCATCCGGCGCACACTTCAGAGGGCAAATCTTTAGTTATTTTGCCCTCCTGAACTTTTACCCCTCCCCTCTCCCCTCTTTCCTCTTTTCATACTGTTAGTTGTGTTTGGGGGGTTAGTTATAGGATAAGTATAGGTAATTAGCTTAGTTAGTGTTAGGTAAGAGGGAGGGGGGTCCTTATACTTTCTATCTAATAATTTTGTGTGGGTGGGTGGGTGGGGGGCAATGTTGGGATTCCTGTTTAAACATTTTTTTTAAAAAAAATAAAAAATATAAATAAAAAAAATACAAAAAAATATATGTTTGTTTAGGATAGTATAGTATGTGTGTAGGTTAGTAAGTGTTGTCCTGCATGTGTCTTGTCTCTTAATGGTGGGTGGGGGGTTGATGTTTAGATCGTTTCGTTACATGTGTAGAGTAAGTTTAGCTTAGGTTAGTTAGGGACAGTTGTGGGTTAGTAGTAGTCAGGTTAGATTAGTGTAGGTTTACCTTTCCCTTAGTTGCCTCTTTTATTACTACTTTTAAATAAAAATTTTGTTAACCCTTTACCTGATGCGTTAGGTGCTACCTTTTCATGGCCTTGACATCAGTGTAGCAGAAATGTTAAGTATGACATTTGTGTTCCATGCTCCCTATCCCCAGGCTTATGAGGTTTAACATGCCAGCTACCCGTGTGCTAACTTGGTAAGTATCCACCATGTTGGAGAGCCACCATTGGTAGTGTGCATTGATCATCAAGGTTTGGGGTTGGTATGTATCCTACTTCACAAAGAGTGCTTCCAGACTTGTTATTGTAGGTAAATAGATAGGTCGGACAGCATTGTGAAGTTCAGGGATAGCTTTATAGATGATGATTTGTTCACACTCTTGTCTTGTTGCTATCATTGCTGACCTACATCATGTGTGTACTGATTCAGCATGACTTTCCTTCATGGAAGTATACGCCGTAAGGGTGATTGATGCAGTGTAATTTGTTTATCATTCCTTTCATTCTACAGCATAATTTTAAATTTTAGTATTGCATGATGCCTACATTTCTCAGCCACCATTAGTTGTGTAGAATAGCTATAGATGGTGCATCATTCTGTCCAACACAGCATGATTGTGTGTGCTTAGTCCCTTCATCAGTTATTTTCCTCAGTATAGTAAAGCTATGATGCAATCCTGGCCACTGCACAGATGATTCAGTATACATGAAATCAGGACAGTAGTATAGAGAATCGACATGGTTTCCACACAGCCACTTTGGAGTTATCTACTGCACAGTTGAATTTTGAAATGACACAGAGACACAATAGGTGTGCAAGTGATATTTATTTATAAGTGGTGTTGTGCAAAATGTCCATTCACCATGTTTGCTGACTCCTTTCTGGTGCATTATTACATGGTGATCCTACAGAAGGGGTGTGGATGATGCTCCTGACATGCTGGGGTGATGTCACAGACAGTGCAGAGGAACATAAAATGCCAAATGGTAGGAGAGAAACATTCACTGGCAAGGTGGACAAGTCATACAATGGATTGCCGAACAGTCATTGAGGTTAGTTGTAGTGAGACTGGCATGTGTCAAAACGTAGGACCTTGGTCAGAGTAGGGCATGGTGCAGGGACTAGGGCTTCCGGGTGAATGTTATCTGTTCCATGTCTTCTTCTTCTGATGTGTGTGTTGCCTGGTGTGTCCTTGTTGTTGTTGGTTGTGAAGGGGCAACACACACCTCAGTGTTAGAAGACATGGAGGCAGACATCCCAGGGGCTGATCCCTGTTGAGTAAGGAAGGGCAGTACTGCAGCAAGGAGGGCCTGCTGGTTTTTCAGAATGGCAGCCACATCCCGATGGTAGGCAGCCAGGTCGGCCCTGAGGGGTTCTATGTTGCATTCGTGCACACGTTGAGTGGCTTGCAGTTTGAGTTGTTGTGTCAACTGGATGACAGCTGTGCCAATTTCCTTCAGTGTTTTTGAAATGTCCTCCAAGAGAATATTTCTGGCTTGCATTGCAGCTGCCTGATCAGCAGTTGACAACATGCACGAACGCACCCCCTCAAGGCTGGCTGCCATATTTTGCATCCCCACCCGCACCTCCTTGGCCAGCTCCCGCTGGACCCCAACGACAGTTCTTTCGAAGCTGGTGCCAGTGTCGTCAGAGTCCTCAGCTGTGTTGGAGCTGGCAGGTCTTACAATTGGGGTGGCGGGTGGTTCTACTGTGGTGGCTGCTTCTTCTGTGCTCCTCCTTGTGACTGAAGGTGGGGTTTGGAGGCTTTCAAGGACCATGTCAATGGTCTCTTGTGGGAGGTTGATGGTCTCGTCATCCATGTCATCAGGGAACTCATGGACAGGCAGATCAGCAGGAGATCCGTGTTCCTCTGCAATGAAACAGGGTACAATTAGTGTGTCTGTGTTGTGACAATTTTGCAGTAAGATACAAGCCTTTGGATGCCTTAACATTGTACTCTGTGTTTGTCTAGGTATCTGCTGTCCGTCATAGGGCATTGTTGTAGGCCTATGGCCCACCTGTGTGTCACATGTTTGATATGGATCTTTCAGACATGTCTGCCAGGTCGCCTCTAGGTGTTGCTTTGTAATTATTTAGGAATAGGCGTTTTTTTCTCCTACTCCTCACTCGGTGTTTCACTATTGTTATGGAGGGACATTTTGTAGGGTGGGCTCTCATTATCCAACATGTGATTCTTGGCTTTCTAGGCAGCAGGATAGCTAATGGTGTGGGGGACTAAGTTTGACCCACTTGAAAATAACTCTGTCACCCAGATATTCAATTTAGCTAAGACTAACTAGCAGTGCCTCTGGTCTCCCACATCAAAGGAATGTTTAGACATCCGAGCGCATGACATCTTTGGAACTTCTCAGGGAAGTGGTGGTCACTCAGGTCCTACACATTTGTATCTTTTCCGGTATGTTCCCATACACAAATGACAAAGACAGTATTAGTTTGATATGAAGTTTCATTGTACAACTGACTTGTAGGAATTTAGGTGTGAGCCCCAATTACACAAACAATACACACTGTTAGAATTGAAATAGTCCGCAGGAGAGTAATACATTAGTACACAGCTTTCATGGTGCCTAACTATTTCTACTCTCCCCCTGCATGTTCTATGTATAGCACAGCTTGTTAAGTTTGGAGGTTGCCTGTCAGAATCACAGGGGAGACATCATCCCTCATATCAGAGGATGGGCTAGGATCTGGTTGTGCACCAGCAGCAAGGCAGGCAGCATCTAGTTGTTATTTTCTGTTTGGAAACTCCCCCATGCGTGTCTTGGGACAAGGGAGTGAATGTAAAAGACATATGTCATGGTGATGACAAAGTTTCCCTACGCAGGAATGCCAAACCTTGACCCCTACCACATCTATCAGCAACGTACCAGACGGTATCCTTGACTGGGGCACAGAGTGAATATGTTCTGGCAAACTCCAGTGCAGAAGTAGGCAAAACAGTGTGATTTGACTAATTGACAACACCTTAGGACTGACTATTTGCTACATTAACTGATAGGAAGGGCAATGAGAATCATTTAGTGCAAATTGCTCTGAGGCACTTAGATGTGAGCAAATGAGTATAAGTACATTCAGGGTAAGATGCACAAAGGCCTCCAGCCTGAGGCTAATGCGCAAAGTATACGTTTCACTTGCCACACTACACTTTGACTGACTGTGGGTGTTGTGACTGCCCTGCCAGCACACTTGCCTCTCAGGCCCTGCCCCATACACTTTTTATTCACATTGCATGATCTGTACATGTAACGTGGCATTACCTATGCATGTCAATGTTAGGATGTGGTATGGATGTAAACATTCTTGATGTTATGAGATGATGTTGGGTGATGTGTTTTGAATTGGATTGGCCTGTTTATCGTATGAAGGTCCTATTTGTTTGTCCGACTTTGCAGGTGTGTTTCAGTGACCAGTTGCCTGTGTCCCCTCCTCAATGTTGTTGTCTGAGCAGTATGACATTAGTGATGTAGCCTTGTTAGCCAGGCACGTGAGGGACCCTGACGTATGCAGCATGTGTGTATCGTTAGTGCTGTGTGGCTCCTATTGCTGTTTACTTAGGCTTATGTATGTGTCAGTTATGGACATTCGGCATTTGAGTGTACCGGTACCTTTGTCTTATTTCTAGGAGTAATTGCAGATGTCACCCTCACCCCCTAATTTAGGTATGTATGTTCCAGGGTGGGGTTTCTGCCATTTGGTACTATAGCTGCACAGAGATGAGAGGTGTTTAGGTAATTAGATTGCTAAGTTTCATGCAGGAAGGAGCAGCAGGAAGTGACGACGCCGGCTGCGAGGATCGCGGGCTCCGAACAGGGGAAGCGAGACAGTGACGAGGTGTGGAGGCAAAGACGGAGCAAAGACGGAGCAGAGCAAGGGGCTCTGTCGGTGTTTGTATACTGCCGAGACCAGGCTCTTTCGGTGTCTGTGCGGCGGGATCAGTCGGTGTTTGTGTGCCGTCGAGAGCGGGCTCTGTGTACCGTCGAGACAGCCGCATAGAGTGAGGAAGCAGCCGAGGTGGGCGGCAAAGGACAGAGCGCTTTGGAGGCATCTCGATACCTGTGTCGCCGTAGTCCCTAGAGGGGGTGCGATTGTTGGAGACTGCTGGGAAGGAGCTGGTGAAGCGCCACACGGGACTACAGCTCCCAGGAGCGCATGGGGAGTCTCAGCCGTGTACGTCCATCTGGCCATTGGTTGTTGACTCCCTATATTGCAGGTAGCCTACAGCTGCGCCCAGGACGAAGCCCGGATAAAGGGCGGACAGTTTGTGACGAGGTTCTGGTTTATACAGGCTGCTGACTTTTGTGACCTGTATACCTGTACACTGTGAGAGTTCATTAAGTGTTTTTTTTGGGACTGTATGTAGGTTGTGTATATCACATTTTGTTTTCAAGCAGCCCTTATTATCTTATTATTCATGTGTAATTTGGAAAAGCCTTATTCGATTTTAAAGTGATAATTTGTGACTGTTAAGCATGTCAAAGCAAAAAGTCCCCTCTATACCCCAGACATTGGATAATTATTTAGTGAAGATTGTTAGTAAAATTAACTGCGAGAGGAGACAATCCCTAGGGCTTAGCAGCCCCCCCCCATTATCTAGTGTGCAACTTTCACCTGCTCCATTGGCTCTGGATGACAGTAGTAGTGTCTGCACTAATTCCGGTGTTCCTGATAGGGAAATGATTATGCAGAATACTTCTACCTTAGCCGATCTAGAGGTTTCTACTGATCCCATAGTGCAACATCCACCCACCCCACTACCTAGAGTGGTTAGAGCATGTAGAAAGACCCAGACTAAACGTGGGGGTGCTCGGCCCGCAAAAAAAAGATTAGTTAGCCCCCTCAAGAATCCAGATAAGGATGAGGATAATACGGCAAATATCGACGACGTTAAACTAGATGTAGAAAAAACAAAAAACTTAGTAAGTATTATTGACTTAAAGATTAAGGGTATTGTCAAACCTCTTATGGTAAAAATTGATCAGCTAACCACGGAGGTTAATAGATTAGGCGATCTCCTCAAAAAAACACTGGTGGAAGCAGATAGTGTGTCAGCCCCATTAACAATAAGCAATCATGATACTCAGGTTGCTCCTCCCGGTGATGTTACAGGTTTAGATATTAGTAGGAGTGTTGTACAGAACTACCCGACAGCACAGTCCTTAGCCTGTAATGATAGCCAGGTTGTTTTAATACCTGATAGAAAAGAGGATTGGACTGAGGTAAGGCGAAGGCGCGCCATTAATCTCCCTCCTGACTGCGTACCATATGTGGTAGTTTTAGCTAATGTTCCCCCTGTTGCAAAGGGGAATCATCAGGAAACCCACGAGTCTTTAAAAAATAAAACTGTTTCCTGGATGCACAGGTATTGTGGATTCCCAACTGAACTTTCAGATCAAGTTCTGACTACCAGAAGGGTAAATTGGATAGGGAGCTCTAAGAAAAGTTTTAGTGGTGACTGTGTCATTATAAACTTTAAACACCCTCAACATGCTGCCACTGTATTATTAAGAGCTGCCTTATTACCAATTACTGATAATAATGTGTGTGCCCGCTCGCTTGCTTTCTTTTACAGCCATCATAATAATGCCCCTTATGGGAGTAGAGGAAGTAGATTATGCCCTGCTACACACAGGCTATACCCTGATATTTCAATGCAAAACCGGTTTCAACCCCTAAGTTCTCTGGATGCAAATGATTGACTTAATGAGGGAGGGCAGTTCTTACCCCAGGTGATTATTATTCCCTGTGTGGATATCGGTATAGACAATACCATGGCCCAAGAGATGCCCAACAACACAGAAATTGAATTGGCGGTGGATATAAGGGCACCGCCCGACTGTGGGGACATAAGCAATTCAAACCAGAATGCGAATTGGGGACGAAACAATGGTATGGTGCCTGATAGTAATTGTGTTAGGGGTAAGGATACTATTACTATTGTTTGTTGGAATGTGGCAGGGCTAAAATCGAAGGAGAGGGATCCGGGATGGTTAACGTTTGTTAATGCCCATGACATTTTATGTCTTCAAGAAACATGGTGTAAAGATGAAGTTAACTATGAGGGATTCGTTTCTTACAATTTACCGGCGTTGGGAGGTGGTATAGGTAGAGCGAAAGGCGGTCTCCTTATACTTGTAACGATCTGTCGTGCTATTGTGGTTAAAAAGTATATACCTGTAGGGGACCTTGTGCAGATCCTCTGGCTTGTGGATGACAAAGACCATAATGTTTTATTGATTAACTATTATAATAACATTTTTGATGTTACCCGGGTCAAAGTAGTAACAGACTTAGCCGGCGCTGTCGAAAATCTATGTCTGGAACAGAATGTTGTATTTGACTTCATCTGGGTAGGGGACTTCAATACTACTTTGTGCGATTTGTCTACACAAAGGGTTTGTGGGGTTACTAACAGTGCCGGCTGGGATGTCCCGCATTTTGGACATAATAGTTATGGGGAAGCACTGCATAAGTTCATGGGCTGCTATGACCTGGAAATAGTGGAGTGCTGTAAAGATGTTAATGGTTTACCCATTCCCACTTTTAAAAATTGGCACACCAGCTCGGTCATTGACCATGTGATCACATCTTCTAATATTAGTTCTTACTGTGATCCACCAAGAATTGAAGTAACTACCCTAAGTGACCACAACCGTATTATTCTGGACACTACCCTTTGGGCCGGTAGTTCGGTGGATGTGGGAATTATTATTTCTAATGTAGAACCACATAGGACTAACGGTGTAAGGCTAAGATGGATTGGTGAAAGAGCCGATGATTTAACTAGCTCCATAATTAATGAGAGCCTGCTGGACATTGCTTCTATTTTAAAAAATAGTTCTGACTCTGAGAGGGTTTTATATTGTTTTAACCAAATTAATAAAGCTATTGATGCCAAGTTTACCAGTCGCAATAGTAGGCAAAGTAGGAACGGACCGAGATGGTTTAATCACCTTTGCACTTCCGCACTAACTGGCCTCAAGCAGGCTTTAGCAGCGAGGCCCAGGGACAAAAAACTGGTAAATAAATTAAGAATGGAATATAAATGTGCGCTCAAACAGAGGAAGGGTGAACTGCAGCAACAGGCTTGGGATTCCCTCAACCAAGCTGCTGAATTATCAAATTGTACATTATTTTGGGCCACGGTCAACTCGCCTTTTCTAAGGGATGAAAAAACACCACAGTTGACTTCTAATGTTTCTAGCGAGGGTTGGATTGCACATTTCTCCAGCATTTTTGACTCTGATAAAGACAATGATCCTAGTCCCAATAAGTGGCCTACTCTGCCTTTGGATATATCCGTTAGTGAGGTCAAATATGGTATACGGGCTAGCAAAGGAGGGAAAGCTCAGGGCCCGGACGGGGTACCTATAGACGTTTATAAAGCTGCGCCAGATGTCTGGGGCCCCCTTTTAACCATTGTTTTTAATGTTGCCGTGTGTGCCGAGGCCCCTGTAACTTGGGGTGAATCAATCATTGTGCCAATTCATAAAAAGGGAAGTAGATCTGATGCTAAGAATTACCGCCCGATCTCTCTCCTTGACTCTTCAGTCAAGGTTATGAGTAGAGTGATGTGAGTAAGATTAGAGGAATGGGCTGAGCAGGATAGCATACTGGCTGATAGCCAGTATGGTTTTAGGAAGGGACGAGGTACGCTCGACCAGTGCATCAATCTTGATTTACTGATCGGGAAGTATACTGAAGCGAAACCCGGTTCCCTGTATCTTTGTTTTGCTGACCTGAGCAGCGCATTCGATATGGTAGATCATTCCATTTTATGGCCAACTTTGTTAAATTTAGGAGCCCCAGAAGGCATAATCTTTTTCCTCGCTAGGTTATACGATAAATTGAAAACCAACGTACGTTTTGGAACCAGAGGAGAATGTACTCCAAAAATCTGTGTTACACGAGGAATTAGACAGGGTTGTGTTTTGGCACCTCTCTTATTTATTTTATTTATTAATGGAATTGATGATATTTTAAAAAAGGTTAATGCTGATGCTCCTCAGATCAACGGTGTTCCGGTGCCGGTGTTACTATATGCCGACAACGCTGTTTTACTCTCTCGAACACCTGTCGGATTACAACGACTAATGGATAGTTTTTCCTCCTTTATTAAAGATAGAAAACTAGTAATTAATAAGGGAAAAACGCATACCATGACCTGCGGAGCTAAAGCCAAAACGTTAAATGCCTTCTTTATAGATGGCGAAAAGGTGCAACAGGTGGATAAATTTTGTTACCTAGGTATTACCTTCTCTAACGACAGGAAATGGAACAATGAATTTAATAACATCCGGAATAAAATGGCAAAAAATGCTTATGGTATTTATAGATTTGCTGCAAAAGTTGGGGATCGTCGAACCAGGGCTATGCTCAAGATTTACCAAGCTAGATGTGTGACTATTGCTCTGTATGGGGCAGGAGTATGGGGTTATAGCGGTACCTACAACTTACAGTTGGAGGAAAATATGTTTTTAAAAAAGCTCCTGTTTTTGCCCATCTCTGCCTCAACTGAATTAAGCCATCGCGAATTAGCCATTAATTATTTAACTGATCTGATATCACTTAAACCATTGATGGTCTGGCGGTCTTTTTGGCTTGGCGATGAGAAGCTACTTAACAGAACTATTGTTGAGGATTGCCTACGTTTGGATAAATATCGAGATATTCCCTGGGTTAAATATGTTGTTGTCTGTTTTTCAGACATTTTTAATCTGAATATTTTAAATAATCCTAGTGCAGCAACCACGATCTCCAAATCAGAAATGAAAAGTATATTTCTAACTTATGCAGAAAGGAAACGAGCAACTATAGCCGGATCATTGTCCTCCGTCATTTTTTATAATAGATACAATCTAATGGAGGGTTTTCCATCTTACCTAACCATGGTGACTAGGAATTCACATAAATTCGTGCTAACCAGACTAAGATTTGGGATGGCACATTGTTTAGTAGCCCATCCAAACATTAAGAAACACCCGATTGGGCCATGTAGGTGCGATAATGTATCTACACAGAGCACTGTGCACCTTCTGCTGTTCTGTAAACTGTATACATGTTTTCGTATAGTATTTTTGAAACCTCTGTTTGTTAAATACGGAACACGTACAGTTAAACATGCCATGGCTTTAATTTTTAATCTGCAATCGGCAGATATTTGTTTTTATACTGCCACCTTTTTAAATCAGTGCATCAATTCCAGGAAAAGTATGAGTTTTTAATGTATTTTATTATTCTTTTTATATATTTATGAATGACCATATGTATTACTCAATGAGCCATTAACTATAATTAATAACTGTAAGTTTTAATTGCAATGTCTTTGTAAATATGTACTGTTGTCTTTTTTTTTTCTCTTCTTTGTTCATGCTTTTACGGTCATTTATATGTGCCGAATAAAGCTTTATGAATTGAATTGAGAGGTGTTATTGTCAACTGTGTTTGCAGTTAAGTTACAGTTGTTGTATTTGCTACTGCATTACAGATAGGGACCTAGTTGATGTAGAATAGATTTTGCAATACAAGTGCCTGGATGTGGATTTGAGGTAGTGTCCTTCCCACCTGTCACTGCTTTCCCTTGGCTCTCTTGTTGTAATTACAGGATGTCCCCGTGGGACTGTTGTTGTTGCTGTATTTTGTCGTGCCCCAGCTTCGGTCAGTACTGGGCATGCCCCCCTGCCGTGCCCCTTTCCCCATGCCACTTCATATATGTGCTGACTTACATGCATTGTGTAGTAGGTATCCCCTCCCTGCTTACAGTCCCCATTATTGTATCATGATTCCCCGTGAGACTTACCCTGCATGTGCATAGTGTCGTGGTAGTCTGCGCTGTCCAGTCCTTGAATCCCTGTGACGATCTCCTCCGGGATGACGGCTGCGACCATCTCCTCCATGTGGTCCAGGGCCTCCTGTTGTGCTGGACTCCCCCCTCCAGTCTGCATTGCTGCCTTCCTGTTCCTGGCCATTTTCTCTTTGGTCCTACGTTTGCAGTCATGCCAGCGTTTCTTACACTCGGTGACTATCCGGCGTTCTTCAGCCACACTGTTAATCTTGTCCACAATTTGTTTCCAGATGGCCTCTCTCCTACTGAGTGGCAATTTGGAGGTGATGAAAAGTTGGTGCTGGTGTTCCGTCACCTCTTTCACCAGGATTTCCTGCTCCTCTGCACTGAAGCGACACTTTCTTTTTTTTTTTTAAATGTCCTGGTTCCTGTATGCTTCCTCCTGGCTGCTTCCTGGTCTGCTCTCATCCTCCTGGGGTCTGTTGGGGCATCTAGGATCCATTTTGGGTCTCCTCTCCTGAAAGGGCAGTTTTCGTGCAAAAATGTGACGCAATTGCGTGAAAAAAAACGGCGTTTTCACGATTGCGCTGTCGGAAATCGACCCACAGTGATGTGCGTCGCATTTACGTTGGTTTCCTTTACGACAGACCGACGCTGTCTGCGTCACGAAATAATGACTCCCACCTGTTGGTTGCGCCGCCGTACGTTAAAGTATAAATTTGACGCCCGCATGGCGCATCCAAATGGAGTTAGACGGCGCAAATTTTTTTTACGCAAAATTGCGTTAGCGCAATTTTGCGTCAAAAAGTATAAATATGGCCCTAAGCTTCTAGCTTGCCTTTCTGAATCACTGGGGAGACATCAGCCCTCATACCTGAGCAAAGGCCTGTGATCTGGTTCAGCATCTGCAACGAGGCAGTCAGCGTCTAGTTGTGGTTCCCTGGTCGGAATCTCCCTCTTGCGTGTATTGGGACAAGAAAGTGATTTTATAACTAACATGTCAGCGTGATCACAAAATGTCCCTACGCAGGAATGCCAAGTCTAAATTCCTACCACGTCTATCGGCAATGTACCAGACTGTATCCTTGACTGAAGCACAGAGTGAAGCACAGAGTTCCCGTTCCTGATTAACCTGCGGAACTTCCCGAAGACGCATTCGCACTGCTAGTGCTACTGCCTCTCCCTTGAGATTACTCAAAATAATAGAAGAAACTGCGGCAAAATTGCCCATTAACTGCATGCCCAAATCTAAGGCAGGGGCAGCTCCATATTCATCTTGAATTTGTTTAAGCTCTTCCGGTAAATTTGCTAATGTCGGTGTACCATGTGCTGTAGTGTAGAGCGCGGCAAACACCGTGCCCCAGGTATTACAAAGGTCCACCGGAGGAACCATCCCATACGGCAAACACATCGTCAATATTCTATGTTTATCCTCAGGTCCCGTATGGGGAAATACTGCTTCCAGCGTATTAATTTTCTGCGCCAGCCAAAATGGAGTCTCCCCACGTTTAGCCGGTACTTTACCCATAACTGAGTGTACAGTGGCTGGATTAATACCCGGAACCACTGCTTGTGGGTGCGCCGGAGCAGCACGCGCTGCATTACTATTTAAGGTCTGCATTACAAACTGAACTAATCGTCTATATGTAGCCGTTAAGTCTGTATATAAACGACTAACTTCAACCACTGTCAACTGAGCAGCCGCAGGATGAGGTGTATATGTAGCCAATAAAGGCCAGGTAGGACCATCATTACTTAGTGGACCTAACCTAACTTGTGCTACTGTGTGTGGGAGGGCGCCATCAAGCCAATTATGGTGTTCTTGATTAGATAAAGGTATCTCTAAATATGCATAAGCCCTGTATTGTCCAGGGACATTCGCAACAGTGTATTCGTGAAAAGTGTTTGTACCCCCATCAACTGCTGGAAATATGACCCAAGAATAAAAAAGTTCTGTTCTATAGGCTGCATGGGCGTCCACCACAAAAGTGACCGGACCCCCCTGGACCGTCAGGCCATGTGCCACCAGATGTCCCGTGAGCGGTTGTCGCATATTGATTGCTATATTCACTACATTAGGATTTGCCATTTGTAAAAAATAGCACTAGGTCAGAGAAGGCACACCAATATCGGGGTTTCCTTTTAAAGTTCAAGCTTGACCAACCAACCGCTATTAATAGGATCTACCTATATTGCGGTGGCGGAAGTCCTCAGTGCCACGGACGTCTCCGTATACGGAACCAAGGAGTCAATATATATATGAGACCGAGAGAGTCAGCCGGACCCGAAAATTAGAGCCAGACCAATCGTTGGCGGCGCCATGTTGCGTGGGCTCTCATTATTCTAAATGAGACTACTGGATTTCTAGGCAGCAGGATCGATAATGGTGTGGGGGACTGAGTCTGACCCACGTGTAAAGAACTCAGTCACCCTAAATCCGGTTTTTGCTCCGGCTAACTAGCAGTGCCTCATTTCTCCCACGGGGAAGAGATGATTGGGCAGCCGAGCGCATGACATCTTGGGAACTTCTCAGGGAAGTCGTGGTCACTCAGATCCAAACCAACTCTCTCATTTACAGTGTGATCTCATATACAAATGACAAAGGCAGTATAAGTTTTATATAATGTTTTAATAAAATGACTGTATTTTAGATAATAAGGCGTGAGCCGCAATAACCAGAACCATACAACACAGTAGGATTGAAATAGTCACTAGGAGAGTAAAACATAAGAACAAAGCTATCATTGTGTCTATTAGTTTCTACTCTCCCTCTGCTTGATCTATTTCGAGCACAGCATATTAAGCTTCTAGCTTGCCTTTCTGAATCACTGGGGAGACATCAGCCCTCATACCTGAGCAAAGGCCTGTGATCTGGTTCAGCATCTGCAACGAGGCAGTCAGCGTCTAGTTGTGGTTCCCTGGTCGGAATCTCCCTCTTGCGTGTATTGGGACAAGAAAGTGATTTTATAACTAACATGTCAGCGTGATCACAAAATGTCCCTACGCAGGAATGCCAAGTCTAAATTCCTAACACGTCTATCGGCAATGTACCAGACTGTATCCTTGACTGAAGCACAGAGTGAAGCACAGAGTTCCCGTTCCTGATTAACCTGCGGAACTTCCCAAAGACGCATTCGCACTGCTAGTGCTACTGCCTCTCCCTTGAGATTACTCAAAATAATAGAAGAAACTGCGGCAAAATTGCCCATTAACTGCATGCCCAAATCTAAGGCAGGGGCAGCTCCATATTCATCTTGAATTTGTTTAAGCACTTCCGGTAAATTTGCTAATGTCGGTGTACCGTGTGCCGTAGTGTAGAGCGCGGCAAACACCGTCTAAATTCCTACCACGTCTATCGGCAATGTACCAGACTGTATCCTTGACTGAAGCACAGAGTGAATGTGTTATGGAGAACTCCAGTGCTGAAGTAGGCTAAACAGTGTGATATGAATAAAAAACAAAACCGTAGAACTGGCTATTTGAAAAATAACAGTACGAAGCCTAATAAAAAGCATTTAGAGCAAAGTGCACAGAGGCTCTAAACTGCAAGCAAATGAATAAAATACATCCAGGGCAAAGTGCACAAAGGCCTAAAGCCTGAAGCTAACGCGCAAAGGATACTTAAAACTAACCACACTACAATGTAATGGGTCATTGTGATTTGTCCAGTATGTGCTAATATCTCCTGTGACACAGCATTATTCCAGGGCCTGCCCCCACCCTGAAATGGCGTCCGCCTGTCCTGTGTGGATGGACAGGTAATTCTGCTGACGTTGTGCGCAGTTGCGGGAGGTGGTTGAGTACCGCAGTGCAACTCCTCATTGGTTGTCATTGGGCCCTATGGGTTACAGTGGCCAGTGGTGACGGTATGCAGTGCCACAGACGTGACTGCCATTTTCTATCTGTTCACTCACTTGCTACCTGAACTTCAACAGGAAAGGATCTACACTGCAAGTGCTGCTGTGACCTGTGTCTGGAACCGACCATGGCTCGTGTCACTGGGGAAAGGGCCCCTGCCTTCACCGCTGCGGAGTTGGAGAGACTGGTGGATGGGGTCCTACCCCGGTACCGATTGCTGAATGGTCCGCCAGACCAACAGGTGAGTACACTGTGAGCACGATGCATGGGGCATGAAAGCATGGAGTGCTGTGTGGGAGGGCCTCATGAGGGGGGGGATTGGTGGAAGGGTCCTGGGCAGCATGCAGCATGTATGGTGGGCAATGTCTGTGCGTAAGGAGATGTGAGGGCTATGGTGGGATATGAATGTAACAGGCCGGACAGTCTGACTAATACCTTTTTCTATGCGTATTTTTCTGCAGGGCAGCGCTCATCAGAAAAACCATCGCCAAGGACGTGCAGATCCTGGGGGTCTACAGCAGGCTGAGCACCCACTGTCGCAACGGTGGGAGGACCGGAGACGCTGGGCAAGGAAGACGGTGGGGGCCCAGCTGGGGATGGCCTCCCAAAGAGGAAGGGGTGCCCGTCGAACCCTGACCCCCCTGATGGCCCCCTTGATGGCCTGCATACTGGCGGTGGCCTATCCGGAGCTGGATGGGCGCTTGAGGCCATCACAGCAGCCACATGGGGGTGAGTACAGTTTCACAATATACTACTTGCGCGTGGTGGGGTGCTCTCCGAGTGGGGGATGTTGGCCTGTGGGTGCCCCTAGGCCAGGCTGGACATTGCAGGGTAGGTCCCATGTTGGGCAGGGTCTGATGTAAACTTCCTCCAACCAAGCTAGTAGGCATCCACTACTGGGCAAGGGTCTGTGGGTCTCAGGTATGCTGCTATTGGTGTTAGGTATTCCTGTCCATGGCCTGGTGACTAGCATTGTGACTGTTAGTGCATTGCCTAGTGCGTAGGGCTGTTCCCTGTGTGTGTGTGTCGTGTATGCCAACAGTGGTGTCGGGCAGCCATTTACCAAGTGTATCCTTTTTCTCTTCCCCCCCTTTTTGTTTTGTCACCCTGTCCTTCTGTGCATTAGCATCATCTGGCAGAGGAGCAGAGGCAGTGGCGATGGAGGGAGCTGCATACTACAGGGCCCAAGAGGCAGAATCCACCGATGGTGAGGGCACCAGTGGGACGGAGGGCGAGGGGAGCACCATTTCGGAGACAGGAGGGGACAGTTCTGACAGTGATACCTCCTCCTATGGAAGCTCTTGGCCACCCCAACTACAGGTACAGCCGCCACCCCCGTACCAGCACCGCCCTCCCAGCAGCCTCTCAGCATGTTTCCAGTGCCCACTCACCCAGGAGGGTGGGCATCTCCTTCGCCCCAGGCACCTCAGGCCCTGCCCCAGTTAGCCCTGCTGCCCTGAGTGAGGAGGATATTGACCTCCTGCGACCCATCTCTGTTGGGCAGTCAACCATTGTGATTGCCATCCAGGGGCTGGCCATCCAGGGGCTGGCAGCCCATTTGCAACAAACAAATGCATTCCTGGAGGGGATTCACTCTGGCATGTCGACCCAACAGAGGTCAATCCAGCCTCTGGCCTCCTCTCTGATGGCAGCCATTGTCCCTGTTTCTACCTCCCTCCTTCAACATCCTCTACCCAGTACCATTCCCCTCAACCCCAACCTATACCAAGCACACATACAGACGAGCATGCACACAAGACAACACCCAAAAGTGTCATGGGTGAGCACAAGCACCACACTTCATCCCACAGGTACTCACACAAACACCATCCAGTTGCAGACACAACATCGTCCACTATTTCCACTGTCTCCCTCTCCTCCTCCTCCACCTCCCTCCCAGTTACGTTCACACTCACACCTGCATGCACTACATCATTATCCACTACCAGCATCACCACACCAAGCAGAACACACACCTCACTGGCAGACACTTCCACAACAGCCATACACACGTCCCCTGTGTCCTCTCCCACTGTGTCTGTCACCCGTCCTAAAATACAAAACCACAATCACTCAGACACCCAACAGCCATCCACCTCACAACAGCATACAGCCAATGTACCTGCACCCAAAAGCAGCAGACAGACACCTCTAACAACCACTCCCTCATCCTCCACTCCCATTCCTTCTCCCTCTTCCCGCCCCAATGTCCCTAAAAAACTGTTTCTATCCACCATTGACTTCTTCCCTACTCCTCCCCCCGTCCTGCATGTAAGGCCAGGGTAGGAAGAACCCAGCCAAGCACCTCAGCCACACAGTTTACGGGCCCAAACCTCACCGCACCCACTCGTGGTGGAAAGGGATCCAGGCCACATGTCCTGAAGGGGAAGAAGCCTGTACCAGCCAACCTAAAGGGGAAGGAGACTGCCCCAGCAGGCAAGAAGGGTAAGGAGCCTGCACCTGCCACCCGAAAGGCCACGGAGCCTGCACCAGCAGGCAGGAAGAGCAAGGTGCCTGGACCAAGAACTGTGACAGAGCCCCCACCACCAAACATGGTTGTGCATCCATCCAAGGGTGCAGGGGATGGGCAGGAGCCTCCCCCCACCAGCAGCACCACCACTGTGCAGCCGTCCGAGGTTGCAGGAGATGGGCAGGAGCCTCCCCCCACCAGCAACACCACCACTGTGCAGCCGTCACCACCTACGGACGGTATGTAATCCTGCCTCCATGGGCTACTGTGCGGCCTGTCCACTTCTGAACCAGTGGGTAAGACACCCACATGAGAGCCTGTGCCCTTGCACTCCACGGGATCAAGCACAGGGCATATTGCCCCCTCCAGAACCAGTGGGTAAGACACCACATGAGAGACTGTAGTACTCACTCTCCAGGACCAAGCACAGGGCATGTTGCCCCCTCCAGAACCAGTGGGTAAAACACCCACTCGAGAGACTGTGGTCCATCACTCCCCAGGACCAAGCACATGGCATGTTGCCCCCTCCAGAACTAGTGAGTAAGACACCCACATGAGAGACTGTGACCTTGCAATCCACAGGACCAAGCACAGGGCATGTTGCCCCCTCCAGAACCAGTGGTCTAGTTACATCTCCCGGCTGAGGTGCCCCCCGTTCCCCTGAGGTGTCTGCCTGTTTACCAACTGATGCCCCTGCAGTGTTCTCTCCGTGTTGAAGCAGGTGACATGTGTGGCCTTGGACTTTGACCTGTGGCCATGTGGCCCATGCAAATTGGGGACTGGGGTGTGTCCCTTTTTCTGTAAATATATATATATATCTATTATCGTGCCTAACTTATTTTCCTACTGTGTTGATCTCATTACATACACTTTGGTGAAATTGTTTTGTCCTTGCATTATTCAGCCGAGTTATGGGGTCAAATTGTTTTTGTAATGCATCAGGTTGTGTGTATGGTGAGTGTGTGGGGGGTGTGTGTTGTGCGTTTGTGTGTCACTCTCTTTTTCCTCCTCCCCTCCCTTGTGTGCTAGGTGGCTGTACTCACCATCGTCGTCTTCGCCGTCGTTGGTGTTCATGGTGGAGCAGAACGTAGAAGATCATCAGGTTTGAGGAGAAGAATTGCCTAACTTGAATATTCCATGGCAGAACCAATGCCAGATCTCTCTCTCTCTCTCTCTCTCTCTATATATATATATATATCTATATATATCTATATCTATATATATATATATAGATATATATATATATATATATATTTATATGTATATGTCATTGCTGCAAGTGATCAATTCACAGTTGATTTCTCTCGTATGTACAGTACAACCACAATGTGTGACTTCAACAGGTAGAGGCATCAAGTCCAGACAGCACTCTCTCTGTGTGTCTCTCTCTCTCTCTATATATATATATATGTTTATATATATATATATATATATATATATATATATATATATATATATATATATAAAAAAAACCTACTGGCAGTCACCAGTAGGTAGTTATATTTAGGACCATGTTTCCATAGAGAAAGTGTTTTTGGACTTTCCTGAATCTTTGAGAGGAATCAACTGTGGACTGATCACTTGTAGCAAGGACTTTAGGGTAAGTTGTAGCGCTACAGTCTCCAACATTTTGACGTGACGTAGCTGTTCCTTGAAGATCACTTCCCTTGAGCTGGTAAGCCATCTGTATTAGCTCCGTAGGTACGTGGACGTAAAGGCATTTCTCTTTCGATCCATTTGTTCATTGCCTTCAGATCAAGGTTTCATTGACTTTTCAGTTTTGAGCCTTCACTTTCAACGTGGTGACAGGAGAAGATGTCAGTGTTCTTAGTTGGTTTGGAACAAGCTACACTGCTCTCTGTTTTAGAAGTGTGCTGATCTCTTGTTCCAGGTTGTCCACCTTTGGTGTAATATGGGTTGTATGACCTAAAAATCGAATGTGAGGTCCATTTTGAACCCTGTCAAAAAACCTCATTGCTGGAAGATGGTTGGACATGCTCACTCCTACTGGGATGGGGGCAAAACGGTAGGGGCAGGATGGCGGGGTCGAAGCACGGATATTTTTTGTGAACCTACTATGTCAGGGTTCTGCAAAGTCGGTCCTGGAGAGCCGGGTCAATGCCAGATTTTTAGCATATCCACATTTAGAAACGAGACGTTTCAGAAATCTACATTTTTCTAAATGTGGATATGCTAAAAATCTGTCATGGACCCGGCTCTCCATGACCGACTTTGCAGAACCCTGTACTAGGTCCATCGGGTAACGTGTGAAAGCCATGGTGCTCACAATTATTTCGTTGAAGCAGTAATTATAGATTTTTTTAAGTGTCTAAGGTCTGTCTGTGTGACACCTGATGTACCTCATACATTAAACAAAGGCTCATAACATTGACACGGACATGCCATTTCATATTTATGATTCATAAAGATGTCTTCTACATTAGATATGTACTGACAAATCGCACAGCAGTGTAAACAGAAGTCTTACATTTCCTCATACGTCATCGTGTTCTGTCGCGTTATTTATCCCGTCTCAGAAAGTATATATTGTCCGCAAGGTTCTTTTTTTCTCTGTTTTGAATGGGATATGTACAACTCGTATATCTGTTTTCCTTCCGCACGTTTAATAAGAAATGAGCTTTTCTTTAATGAAATCACTATTGCAGAGGGTAACGTGAAGCGAATTCGTTTGCTCGCCAAGGGCTTCCCATTAATCACTCAGGAGAGGACAACCTCAGCTGCTCTCTTGTAATTTAACATTTATTAAAAATATCCTCCGAGTTTAATTTCTCTGTCTGTGCAAGGATTCCAAATTTGCATAATTGCTTGCTCATACAGTGTTACTGAATTATACTCCTTAAAACGGCGCATTCCCGTCCTATGCTTCGCAGCCAAACCTGCGTGTTGTTGAACACCGCTGGTCTGAAAAAGAAAGTTACTTCCAAGTAAACAAAGAAGGCCTCCTTACACCAGTTTCTCATGCCATTTACAGAATGTAGTCTAATGTCGTCGTGCATTTATTACTCATGGCTGTTTCTCGTTAGCCATTATAACTTGGGGCTCTCGATAGCAAGCAGTTACTTTTCTAGATCTGCCCTCTGCACGCTGGTCAGCTCATGAATGGTTGTGCTAGGCACACGAAGCACGCTGACCTCTCGCATTTAGCACACTGACGAATGTCCAATGATCGAAAGTGTCCCCTTGACACCTGAATTTTATGGCTCCTGCATATTATTTTGCAACAAGCATTTATTCGACTTAGACCAATTAGCGTTGTAAAGTCCTAACCGGACTTTTCTTGCCACATATACTCAAAGTGCAAAGTAATACAGTTTCACATAAGCGAGCTGATTCAAAACACCACGCCATGAGCATGAGCATGAAGTAGCACTCAAAAGGAAACAGAAGTTTGCTTGCAGTCAAACGTATTGGCAGTTATGCAATTATCTATGTATCAGGGTCGAGGTCATGCAAAGCGCTTAACTACTGCCCAACGCGATCGCGCTGCATAGGAAATAAAAAGAAAAAGTAGTCCAGAAGCCATGCGAAAAACATGGAGCCTCGTAAGTTTTCAGTAGTTTACCCGTGCTGTCGAGGAGGACTAAACACCATTTCACAAATTAAATCAATCTAATTTTAAAAGGCAAGCTCACAAACCAACAAAACTGATGGGTATGACATGGGTGTGGTTACAAGCCCACAGAGAGATTACAACAGGGGCCATAGCGTGTGCACGCTTGACTCTAAAAATGGAAGGGTTTGTTCTCACATTAGAAACATTCTTTTACTGTAGCGCCTGTCAGCTCGTACCATGGACATCATTTAGGGGTCGCCATGAATTGCCCTTTGCGACCCCTGGCACTAACTTTGCTATCACTGGCTTCAGAGGTGGTTAATTTAGTGCTAGAAACACAGAGACTTCTCGTCCTTATGGACGTCAGTTAGGGCTCCACTTCCTTTGTTTTCTGTCAATCTATTATTACACTAATAGTGAATAATAAAATATTATTCACTAATAGTGTAATAAAATGTTAATATACCCTTCCATAGCAGCGGAGGTAAGTAAAAGTGCTTTTAAATGTATTTTGTGTGCGAGTTAGCGAGTGAGAGTGTGTTTATGTGAGAGTGTGTAAGTGTGAATTTATGTGTACGTGTAAGTATGTGTCTGTGAACAAAAAGTGGAGGTCAAAGGGCACGTGATGTCAAATTGCTACCCCTGGCCTTGTGGTGAATTGACGCCTATGGTCAGCTGGAGCCTGGATAGTAAAGGCTTAAGTGATAAAGGGCAGATTTATGAAAAGTGGCGCCTGCACAAAGTGCAGCACCACTTTTCTTGTGGCCCTTAGCACCCCCTTAACGCCACCATGGGTGCACCGTATTTAAAATACGGCGCACCATGGCAGTAGTCAGGGGTACTAGTGTCATAATTTTTTACGCTAGTCCAGCACTTTTTCAGGATTAGCGTAAAAAATATTGACTCTAATCCTGCGCCATTTTTTTGGCACACCTAACGGGGGAACACCCCCTTTGCACACATTATACCTGGTGCAAGTATAATGTGGCGCAGAGGGTTACAAAGTGGCACAATGCATGCATTGCGCCACTTTGTAATTATGGCACAGCGTTTTTGGCCTTCTAACACCACACAAGCATGTTTATTATTGAATCTGGGCCTAAATGTTTTGCTGGTGGCTGTCTCTTTCCATCTGCTATATTCAGACCAAGCCAGCCTGTCCCTGTTTGCAATGACATTCGGTGTGCCAGGCCAAAGGCCACCACTGCCAGCTCAGTTTGTAAAAGCTTGCTTTCACTAAACGCCTATTCATGTGTCAGCAGACGTTTCATGTCAATCCAGTTTTGTGCTTCCTCAGAAGGATATTTTTGGAGGAACACGATACAGAAAAACCCCAGTAGTCGTGAACATGTCTTAGAATGTCTTGTGTAAATATATAATAACTTTTTCTTCATGTAGAGCAAATTGCTTCAGAGTGAATTCAATCCAATAACACAGATTAATAATGGTCAAAGTATCAATCCTAGAAGGGTTAAAGGCTGAGATGGAGTTGGCAGATATCAAACTTGTGACCATCAGATCACGCATTTTTAGGTAGAACACGCAGGGCCTTTGACCTGTTGTAAGTATTGTGGGCTTTTAACCACGCCCATCTCCCGCCCATCACTTTCACTCGTTCGTGGGCTTGCGTTTCAAAAATCACTTGATGTCATTGGTAATTGCTTACGTTTGTCCCACCCTGAGGCTGTTTTTGTCACGACTTGCAGACTGCCTCTGTTACATGGATTATTGTACGATTGCCAATATACTTCAGCGTGGGCAAACTATTTTTTTGTCTGTCCCCTTCGTGCTTCATGGTGGCCATGGCGCTCACAGCCCGAACAGGCACAACTGCGTGAACCCGATCGGCGGTATTGAAGCACTGGTCATATTGTTCACAGTTATCTAGTCAGAGTCACGTTTTGTGGATCTCCCCTTAAAACACTTGAAATTGGTAAATGCTTTACATAAAACAGAAATCCTCAAAGTGAAAGGGCTCTACTGGTACAGCAGGACAGCCAGTACTACAATATTCACTGCACTCGGAAAAACTCAACCCATAATGCTTTGCAAGCATTCTTTTTCACAACATTTATGCCCATAACCCAGCCTGTGGGGGTCCTAGGAGAATGGGACCACCATCAAAACGTTCAAGACGACACACTCTTTCTGTCTATGTCATCTTAGAGTCCCCACACTAGGTTAGTTGGGGCCCCAAAATAATAACACCTCCCACCATGCAATGTCTTTTTAAGCATTCTTATGGCTGGAAATGTTGTTTTCCATTGTGACTAGTTTGTGTTTTAAGAACCTTATTTGTAATATTGTTGCTATAGGTCTGTTATTCCTGAATGCATGTAATTCGCTATGTTCTCTAGAGGCTACATATCTGTTTACTTTTCATTATATATTGCCTTTTTCCTATTGTGTGGTTATACTCTCTAGGGGCTCACTATATAGTTACATGACCATGTTTCTTACAAATGCTATTTTCATTGGGGTGTCCTCTAGGGGCTGTTCTAAGCATTACAGTCTTATCAACATATTCAAATATTCCTGGAACTCAGCCTGTGGTTGTCCTAGGACAATGGGACCACCTTCAAAACATTGACCACAATGTGCTCTTTCTGTATACCTAATTTCTGGGTTCCCACACAATGTTAGGGGGGACTCCAAAATAATAATCCCTCCCACCGTTCAATGTCTTTTATGCTTTCTCACAGCTAGAAGTTTTGCTTTATAACTAGCAAAGATTTTGTTTTGAAGGTCTAGTTTGTAATATCACTGCAGTAGGCTTTCAAGCCTTAAAACACCCTCTAGGGGCTAAGTATATGTTACATGCCATTACTTTCTCCTGTTTTGTTTGTCATGGGGTTGTGCTCTGTAAGGGCTAACAATATGGTTACATGACCTAGGGTCAGATGTATCACATTTCCTAATAGCGATTACCTAATAGCAATTGTCTGCGAATCGCAATTAGGCAATCGCTATTTGAATGAATGAAACTCCAGGAGTTTCATTTAGCGATTCCCAACAGCTCGCAAATCGACCTACCTCAATAATATTCATGAGGTAGGTTGCAATTTGCGGCCCATTGTGAATGGCTACAATCACAGGGATGGTGGCCTGCTGGACTCAGCAGACCACCATGTCTGTGATTGCTTTTAAATAAAGCCCTCTTTTGTTTTTCAAATGCAGCCCGTTTTCCTTAAAGGAAAACGGGATGCGTTTAAAAAAGAAAAATGAAAAGTTATCTCTTCATCTTTTAAGAGTAGGCAGTGGTCCATGACACGCCCTTTCCTAATACCAAATCGGTATGTAGTCGCAATTCCAATTTGTGATTCATACATACCAAAATGCATTTTTGCGATTGTTTGCAATCGCAAAACTACATGTACCTCTGGTCCTATGTTTCTTACAAATTATTTTTTTGTTATGGTGTCTTCTAGGGGCTGTTTTGAGCATTACAGTCTAATACCAAAAGTTTATTTCTGATAAAGGTTTAAATTATAAATTTATATGTTTTAATTATCTCTCCTTATCAGGCCAACTTAACATCCGTATTACATTATGACTATTTGAACTCTCTAGATATATTTGGGTGACCCTTCCAGTTTATTTCTCCTCTGTGGCTGTCTTGTGTCTTTTTTGGGGGAATTATGTTAGCCAGCCCGCAACTCAGTGAAAGTGGTATTCTACTGGAATTAGCATGGCAGATTTAAATTAGGATGCCAAATGGCAACATTTTATTTTTTTGCTACAGATAGAGGAAGAAGGTAAATGGAAGTGATTTAGTTATATCAAGGGCCACTGGAGTTAAATGGCAGGAAAAGGCAAAATTATGAGGCAGGGTTGACCAATTTATATGGTAAGAAAAGTCCAATTATGAATTTACAATGCCAATAGCTTTAACTCAAGCAAATGTGAGACCTATTGCATTGCAAACGCTTGTTTAATGGTCAAGAAACTAATTTGCACAACCATTTTGGATACATACCCATTAACGGCCTTTCACAACAATGCAACAAACTCTTGCCATAGATAACAGAGAGTCTCATGTCCGCTTTGGTGGGAGGCGTGCCAATCCACAGGGTCAAGAGAGGTCATAGCCACTTCTCCCCTTCTAAAAGCACTGTCTACTATATTTAGAGATTCTTGTCAGGCAGTAGAAGATCTCTGTGCCTTCAGTGGAGCTAGCACAGCAGCAGCTCCACTGGAGGATTGGTCCTTCTCCTTGTTTGTTGCACCCGCTCTCCTTTGGTTTTCAAGAACAAACTGTCAGAGCAGGCGTTATTTCTTGGAGAACAAAATAACAATGAGTGACTCACAGACAGTTTTCTCGCTGTACCAAGGTTAGTGACTGAGTTAGAGGTGAAGACTGTATTGCAGGTTCTCAGACATCTGGTACAGTACCGCATTTAAGTTAAACAATTGCATGAACTATACAAACTTTAGCAAACCCTGACGACATGTAACGTCTACATTGCATTGGAACTGTCTGTCTTGGAACATGGCAAGGATCAAAAATATAGTACAATATAAATATTTTGTACACTGTCTTTCATCAGACATCATAATCCCAGGATTTAAGATGTCCAAACCCAAAATTATCAATCGAAGACAGAAGCAGAAGAGCTTAGTAGGTGCTTAATATTGGGGATCAATCGATATTTCTGACATGAAGCTAATCATGTCAACTAGTACTCTCATAACTGACTGTCAACTTTCCTCATCTTTAATTCTGTTTGGCCTATAAGAGTTGACATTGAGCGTAGATTTGTCTTTCTTCACAAAGTTGATTATCAGAGATTTATTGAAGGAGGGGGGACCGCCCCCCATCCTTGATGTAATTAAAGAGGTCAGTCAGAAAGGGCACAATCTGTGGAGCAAATATCTTATAAAATTCTGAAGAAAAGCCATGAGTGCCACTCGCTTTTGCATTAGGCATTTCTGCTAATGCTTCCAGTACCTCAGATTTTGAAATTGCCTGCATCATAGTCTTGGTCTGTGTGTCAGATAGCCGAGGTATACCAAGCGGACTAACATATTGTGCTATGCGTGTCTGAGGTACCTGATAAGCAGCTTCATACAGGTGTCTAAAATGACTGAGGAAAACCTGGGCTACATCATCTTTCCAGTAAACCCTTTTAAGAGTAGCCGGATCCTGTATCTGTCGCACCAAGGATTTCTCCTGCTTGGTCCATGTAGACTATGCAAGGAATTTACCTATCTGGTGCCCTTCCAGATAAACTTGCTGTTGATAAATTTTAGACCAATTAATTTCTTCTAAAATGTAAAAATCACACAGATTTTGCTCAGCCTACTCCAGTTCTTTCACCATAGCATGCTTGGTGGGTCAATCCTAGACTCCCCTCGCTTTCGATTCTAAAATAGATTGAAGCTCCTTAATCTGCCTGTTACACGTTTCTTGGCCTTTTATGCTATGATACAGCTGCGAGCAGTCGATTTAAAAACCTTCCAGACAGAATAAAGTGAAGAGGTGTTCCTATTGATTAAAAAAAACTCTTATAAATATCCGCCTTTCCTGTACCCACTCCTGATTAGACAGTAAAGCTCTATTGAGCTCCCATCCTGATTTTGTTTTGGGTTGGGTGTCCAAATCAACTGTCATTGACACCGCTGAGTGATCACAAAAGGCTTTAGAATAAATATCCGCATCCGCGATTTGAAATGCTTTAAATGCCCAAAAAACTGGCGTGATTTTCCAACTGCCACAGGTCTATAAACCCAAAATTCTGCTGGAGCGATGTCAACACCTGCTTAATCCTGGGCCTCAGCTGTCTTTTGGCCTTATTGGATGTGTCTAATGAGAGGTCTTGGATGAAATTAAAGTCACCGCCCACTATTAAAAAGCCTGCTGTCCCTATTGCAGTTTGATATATAGTGGACAAAGGACCGGATTCATCACTGATAGGGCCTTAATAATTTACCAGATTTAGAGGGGTATCGTTTGCCAGTACCTTGAGCCAAGGCCACCTCCCCCCAGGGTCCCGTATCACTTCTAATTAATGCCCCTCTCTAGATAAATAGCTACCCCTCTGACTGCTGCCCCTGCAGAGGCAAAGTAAGAATGAGAGAATTGCTTAGGGACAAACATTTTTAGGGTTATTATCTTTCAGATGGGTTCCTTGTAAGAAAACCGCCTGCAGGGCTAGTGACATTTGCCATCTGATAAGACCCCTGTATTGCATCTATTAAGAATATTGTCGGTATTACAAGAAATGACTTTCAGGCTAGTCATCATGTGCTTAAGTGTGAGCTGCGGCCATCATGGCTGGCTACCGCCAGACAATGCACCATTAGAAAAATCATCTCAAAAGAGCTCAATTTCTTTTTTATACTCCCTCCTGCCCCACTTGCCCTGCCTAACCCACCACCAGTGCCCCACCACTCCCGCCCCTGACACCCTTCCCATTCCCCCAATCCCAGAGATCCTTCTCGCCCAGAGCCTCTTGGGTAGATACCCACCCTCTCCTTTCTGGTGCTACCTCCCACTCTCCCACCCCCACTTCCCCTTGTTGATGGTGCAATGACATGACGCCAAGGCAGGATCCTTGGGAGTCCATGGCTGGATGACGTTACGGTAAACATTCCAAAACCCAAATTTGCGAAAATCAAAAGAACCAAAAATAAGCAAAAAGGTAAACCTCAGTTTGCAGAAATAGTCAGTGAGCGTGAATGAGCGTGTCTCAGCCTTCATCAAAAGACAAACATTTTGTATGGATCTGATCCAAAAATGCCTTTGCCTGCACTATAGTATGAAAACTATGCGCATGGCATTTGTAAATGACTTTCAATCTGGAGTGCTGAACAATGCCCGCTGGCGCACCGAGAGATTCAAATCTATCAATCATGCCCTTTAACTCCTTCTGGCGCCTAGCTGCCACAATAGACATGTTTGAAAACACCCTAAAGGAAAAATTGTCTACTGTGTGATAAAATCTATCTTTAATAGCTTTAGACAATATCCGTTCCTTTGTCGTATAGTCATCAAAGTTGACTACGCTAGTTCTCGGATGTTGATAATTTGGGGTCTGGGTAAGAGAAGCTTGGTGTGTGCGCATAATGGTGAAGTCCAAATCCTTAGAGATAATGTCTGGACATATATACTTGCTGATCAGCTTTGCCACTACCGCCGTGGCAGTGGTCCCATTCTCATGCCCCTCTGGAATGCCAGAGAAACACAGATTTGAATGCTGTGATTGATTTTCCAAATGATCCAGTTTCCCCTGTAGGTCCTCGTACTCGACCTGTAATTTTGCCAATGCTGGATCCATCTTGGTCTTATAATCTTCTAGATCAGAGACTCTCTGTTCTACTTGAGATACCTTGGTATTCAGAAGCTGCATGTTGACAGTGAGTAGCCCGATCTGCTCATTGGTTTTCTTATTAGCTTCCTCTTGAGAAAGTTTCATTCTGCGGATCTTGCTCAGTATCTGCTGCAAGAGAGCCTCAACAGAGGATGTTGAAGATGGAATTGCTTTATGCCGAAAATGATCTGTGTGTTCCGGGGTATGCATGGGGAGCGTAAGTGAAGTTGCCATTGGGACCCCCTTTCTTTTTCTGGCTTTGGGGTAAGATGCCGGCCACCTGCGTCCAATTATCAGAGCTCCCAAGAGACTGGTTTGATTGAGCCTAGGTGGTAATTGCTCATGTTGTATGCCCGAAATATGGGATAGGCTGGTTCTGCCTTTAATACTGCACTCCGGAATGAAGATTTGAAACAAGAATCATCCAATGTAGGTGGCTGCTCAACATTTCTTCTGGTCTGAAGCAGGCCGGAGGATACTTCTCTGAGTGCGTATCCTGCTCCTGGGCCTAATGCCTCAGGCTCCTTATCCCTTGCAGCCTTAGATGGTGTCAACATTTTATTTGAGTCCCTTTCAAAGTTAATGAGGATATTGTTGAGGGTGTTGTTTGGTCTGCCGAGCTGCCACGGCTTCCAGTGTTCGTGGAACAGGGATTTATTTTTAAGTCTTTAGGGGTAACAGATTCCAGTGGTTTAGAGAACTTTGAAGACTTGGAAGTTTTAATACCCACACGTATTCACAATGATGTATCTCACGAAAGTCTCTTCATTACTGCTTGGTACTCTACTTAATATTCTGTTTACGAATGCCACGGCAGGGGGTCTCAATGAAACTGGCCAAGGAGCTGAATGCAACTTTGACTGCCAGCAAGGTTTCCCATGTAACGCAGGGCAAACTATTAGTGGCCTTGCAGAGGTCTAGCGATGTAGCCCATGAAGCCGAAAGCTGGGCGGATCAAAAGGACCTGTGCGTTAAAGTTTTGCAATTGCAGCCTGTTCAACATCTATATAGCAGGGCAGGACAGGGAAAGCAGACTCAAGAGGTACTTGCCGCACAGTAGCTGTCAGTCAGTCCTTGCAAACAGAATCCTTCCATGTCGAATCACTGTGTCCATTACTGATTTCCTGAATTGTTGTGTCCATTACTAGTTTTCAGAAACAAGCATGCCAACTCTAAAAGCAGTTTCTTCCACACTGGAGCACTACCCATGTAGCCAAATGCTTTGCAGAACGCTAACCACAGCTTACTGCCTCAATTCTCTAGCCGGCTCAGAGCACAGGTGTACTGTGCGATGGAGACCCAGCTTCTACCAATAGTTGTAATGCATGCTGTCTCCCCTCCTGCTGGTATTTCTCCTTGCAGCTGCCCCGCTCATCTCTCTTCTGCAGCTGCAGAGAGATATTAACTCAGGGCTCTCAGGGCTCACAAGGCACCACTGACCCTAAAGACTGGTCCCCGCAGATTGCTTGCAGCTTGCTTGGACAGCCATGGCGTCCGCCGCCATGTTTGAAGACCCTCTGTCACCCATTCTTTGCCTTATCTACGGGATCATGGTGGGAGCTCTCCACAACCTCCTCATCTAAAAAACCAATCAGCCTACTCAACATGGACTATAAGCTTTTGACCAACATTTGGGCAATACGTATGTCACTCGCAGCACAAGTATTGATACATCAGGGTCAGACAGGCTTTGTTTCCAATCAATTGATGGCCTCAAATACTAATTCTCTGATTCACACTATGGATTTCTTTTCGAGCAATCCAAAGCTGGCAGTGGAAGTTATGGTTGACGCAGAGAAGGCTTTTGATATGGCCAATTGGGGTATGTTATTTCTTTCTCCGAGGCAATTCGGATTGCCCTCACAATTTGTGACCATGCTCCAAAATTGTTATCATGGGGCAAAGGCGAAGGTGATAGTGAATGCCTGCATGGTAGGGGAGATTTCCATTAATGGAGGTACCTGCCAGTGGTGCCCTCTATCACCAATAATATTTGCTTTTTTTATTTGGTCCTAGCAATTCCATTATGGAATACATCTGGGTTGCTCGCACCGTTGGAAGGGATACCTAAGCTAAAATTATTTGCTGATGACATGGTGCTGTACCTTAAGACTGATACAGTTAACATGCAGCTGGTGTTTAGGGGAACTGGAGGAATACTCAGTCATTGCAGGTTATAATGTGAATTCTAACACGACAGAGGCATTATTGTTTAATGCCTCTGTTGAAGCTCTCCCAGCTTTTTCGCACTCACAAGCGAGGTCTAAGGGCCCAGTTAGGTACTTGGGTATATACCTTACTACTGATTTTTCTCAGTTTTATCAACTAAATTATATTGCTATGCATCGGAAGGTTCACTACTTTCTTATTAGATTGTCTCTTTTACCTATGACATTGATTGGACGGGGGCATTGGTTAAGATGTCGATTTTGCCATTGTTACTGTTTTTGTTTTTCAGTGTTCCAATCAAGGTTAATAATCAATATTTCGGGGAACTTGGGCCCATATTTATACTTTTTGACGCAAAACAATGCTCCCAGAATTGGTTACCACATTGCAACGCATAAAGAATCAGGGTGGATTGGCTCTCCCGCACATCCACGTCCACTAATAGGCAGCCAATATGGATTTGGCAGCTATATTTCTGGGTGGTAGGTGTGAGATCGAGGACCTTTTTTTCAAGAAAATGGCATGCAAATCCATGATTAACATCCCTGCTTTTATAAAAATTGAAAAGCTGCCCAAAAAGACAGGTATAAGACGCTATAGGAATGGTGTAGCAGGTTATCAGCTATATGGAAGACATACCAGTTACTGTCTGTTTTTTATTATTTGCAGCTCTCAGAGTGCTTTTTTTGGCCTTTAACTCGCTAGGGCAGTGGTATCTCTCTGGTCTTCTTGAGGGTACAAAGTGCTTTGTGATCTGGTTACTTGAGGAAGGATATTTACTTGGGGGGAGATCACACACTGGTGCGAAGGTCTGCGAGACAATGCAGTGTGGAGCTATCAACAGCTAGCTCCTTTTCTCTCTAATTCATACGATGTAAATCAAGAATCCCACCAGATTACATATTTGTTAATTAAATCTAATTTAACAGGGATCGGTAACTGATATAGGTTGTTGGTGAATGCATCCAATGCATCTGCACAAAATATGTCCTGAAGGACACAGTAATTGTTTCCGTTGCCATCTGGACAGAACTGGTGATTGGCTTCATATATTTTTCACTTCTCCAAAACCAGGATACTTTTGGGCGAAGCTTTTTCGATGCTTAAGCAGGTGAGGGCTGTAATCCAACCTGAAGCCTGATTGGTGCTATTTGGTGTGTCTAAGGGAAGCCTCAAACTTAGGAAGGCAGGCCAATGTTACATTATGGGGGCACTAGTAGTGGCTAGATCACTAATTCTGCAAAACTGGATAACCAACCAGGATCCTGTATTGCAGAGGTGGGGTGACAAAATGACTAGGCACACAATTTTGAACATGTTTATGCTAAACGCACAAGGACTGTTAAAAGATTTGGGGCCATCTGGTCTTATCACTCTCTCCCGGTCAGTGGGTCTAACTAAGGGGGCTGTCGCAATATATTATTGGGAGACCTCTTGTATGGGGGACCAGCTCACAGCATATGTCTATCATAGCAGATCCTTCAATCGGTATCCCTTTACTAAAGTGGCTGTCGTTTATTAATTATACATATTTTCTTATGATACTGTATGATAAAATAGGTATTAATGGTTGGATTAACGAACAAATTATGCTTGGGTAAAATTTGTATGAATTATACACTATACAGTGTAAATGAGCTCAAATAAAAAAATAATAAAAAAAAATCTTTACCTCTATTTATCAATAGTTATTTTCCACCTGCTTTGCATATAAATATAATCTGTAGCAATGGGCTTATATGATCACAAATAAAATCATCAAGAAAAATCAAGATAGTCTGTTCTATTGGAATGGAGATTTTAAAGGCAAAATAACCCCAGGTGATACAAAAGACAAATGGTACTCGTTTAAAAATATAAGATGAAAAGTCCATGGGAAATTCTAGTCCCAACTTTTCACTAAAAAGTAGCCCCCAACATCTAAATCAGATATTTCAGGCAGATCAACTAGCAAACTACACAAGGTGTACTGGGCACACTCAATCACTCATTGACTCTGCTTTTACACTTGGAAAATGGTCCCACTCTTGTACACAGTTCTCGATAAACGTTTATGAAGAAAGTGATCACAAACCTCAACAATTTGAAAATGTAGTCTGTTAGACCTGGCATCCTTGGCATGGTCTCCCCTAACCTTTTGCCTCTACTTCCCAGGTTGTTTCCGTGTGCCGGACTCTGTTTTGGCTGTTTTTGTTACTCTGGGCACTTTACCACTGCTGACCAGTGCTAAAAGTGCAAGTGCTCCCTATTTGAAACTGTATGTACTGGCTTTTCCATTATTGGCATATTTGATTTACTAATAATTCCCTAGTAAAGTGCACTAGAGGTGCACAGGGCCTGTAAATCAAATACTACTAGTAGACCTGCAGCACTTGTTGTGCCACCCACATGAGTAGCCCTGTAAACATGGCTCAGACCTGCCACTACAGTGTCTGTGGGTGCAGTTTTAAACTGCCAGTTCGACCCGGCAAGTGTATCCACTTACCAGGCATAAACCTTCCCTTTTTATACATGTAAGGCACCCCTAAGGTAGGACCTAGGTAGCCCCATGGGCAGGGTGCAGTGTAAGTTAAAGGTGGGATATGTACTGATGTGTTTTACATGTCCTAACAGTGAAATACTGCCAAATTCAGTTTTCACTGTTACAAGGCCTATCTCCCTCATGGGTTAACATGCAGGGGCTGCATTTAAATGTTCTTAAAGTGGAGATTCCCTTTGAGAGCAGATAGAAATCTGGAGTTTGGTGTCTTTGAACTCACAATTAATTTAAAAATACATCTTTTAGTGAAGTTGGTTTTTAGACTGTTATTTAAAAATGCCACTTTTAGAAAGTAGGCGTTTTCTTGCTTAAACCATTCTGTGACTCTGCCTGTTTGTGGATTCCCTGTCTGGGTCAGTTTGACAGTTGGGCTGTTTGTGCATCTCCTCTAGACAGTGACACAAAGGGTGCTCGGGTGTAGCCTGCATATCCTGATGAGCCATCTGTGCTAAAGTGGAGGGAGGTTTGGCCATTCACACCTGAAAGGGCTGTCCCTCCCCCTACACATTGCACTCTCCAACCCCCTGGTGTTTGTCTGGGGCTTGGCCCGGGCAAGGCAGGATCTTGGGAACAACATAGGCTTTCCTTTGAAGTTTGCCTGCTTCAAAGGCAGAAAGGGCTATAAATAGTGGACCCAAAATCCCAGACTATAGATCACTTCTGGAAGCAAGAGGAACCTCTGCCAAGGAGAAGAGATGAATAGCTAAGGAGAAGTGCTGCCCCTGCCTGTGACTGTGCTTTGTTAGGCTAGCCTGCTGTTGCTGCTTCTGACTGTGAAAGGGGACAAAGACTGGACTTTGTTGTGCATTCCTGCCTGAGAGGTATCTTTAAGGGCTTGGAGTAGAGCTTGCCTCCAGTTTTGAAGCCTCAGGGACAGCAAAGGCTTCACCATCCAGGTTTGAGTCTACATGCTGTGAACCGCGATGGCGCTTGCACCCGAAGCCGTGGACCTTGCAGAAGCGTGATGACCCCAACGAGTCCGCAGGCCTTGCATCGCTGGTGCTGCTGATCCTGCACGACTTCGCTGAGGTCAGAGTGTCATTGCACCGACATTTGTGACACCCGACTCTGTTGGAGCGCCAGTGACCCCATGACATGGGCATGACCCAGTGAGGTCACCCGCAGCATCGTGACTTCTCAGGACTTCATCTCTGCCAGAGGTACCAAGGGACCGACACCTCACAACCAACGCCGCCTCACCTCCACCGCTCTGCAGTAAGGACCCGATGCCACTGCATCGGATCCAGCGATGCCTCGCTCCACGACTCCGTGTGCCAACCTGTTTCCTACCTGTTTTACTGAAGTACTGTACCTGGGGGTCCGCACGACTCCCTAAACGTCGCCAGTGGCGTTGCATTGTAGGAAACGACTCCGTCATGACGCCGCTTAACATAAAATTGCAGCATTTGTGCCTCTAGCCACTATTTTTGTGTTTTGAAGTGCTAAGATCATATTTTTAATGATGTATTTTGAGCTTTTATCATATTTGGTCTTGTTAATTTAGATAAAATATTTACTATTTTTCTAGAGCTGTGTTGTGTCATTTCCTAGTGGTTCACTGTGTTACTGTGTGGGTTGGTATAAATACTTAACACATTGGGGGTTATTCTAACTTTGGAGGAGGTGTTAATCCGTCCCAAAAGTGACGGAAAAGTGACGGATTTACCACCAGCCGTATTACGAGTCCATTATATCCTATGGAACTCGTAATACGGCTGGTGGTATATCCGTCACTTTACCGTCACTTTTGGGACGGATTAACACTCCTCCAAAGTTAGAATAACCCCCATTGTCTCTGAGTTAAGCATGGCTGTTCGTGCCAAGCTACCAAGAAGGTGAGCGGGGTTAACTAAGTGTGTCTCTCCTTTACCTTGACTAGAGTGAGGGTCCTTGCTTGGACAGGGGGCAACCTGATTGCCAACCAAAGGCCCCATTTCTAACATAGTCTATTTTAGCACTGGCCACCTTAACAGCAAAGCAGTAGCTAACACTAATCCAAATAAGCAAAATATGAAATTTAGGATTAATATCCAGGCATCCAAGGCCTTATTGAAACATTAAGCCTATACGCAAAAGCAAAAGGCCAAGGAAGTGTCATTCATGTCTACTACTAAGTATTATTGAAGAAATGTGGATTTGAAGGGTACTACAATTGTTCCACTTCACAAAGAGCCCCCAAACAGTCTCCTGGGAACGTTTGCCTCCTACCAAAAAGTCTTCAGGAAAATGTTCACAAGTATAATCAAATAATTATTTTATGGCTTGAATTACAAAAAGCTAATACCACCATGTTCAATAGGCTATGGGAGGTCCACTTTGTGATGCCCAGGGCAGTGGCATTGTCCCTCAAGGCGAGGCATGCAGTTATTTGAGGAGTCTGACTGTTGCACTGTGCATTCACATATTTTTTATCTAAGAAACTTGCTGTGCAAGTCTTGTTTAATGGCTCTTAAAGTTTAACATTAAATGTGCGGGTATGTCTCTCAGCCTATTTGTGAAAAATTGTGTTGTTGGATGAGGACAAGTGAAACCTTACTTAAGCAATAGCCACAGTCCTTGTCAAGGGGAACCACAAAAAGTCACTAAATTTACCTGTGCTTAAGCCTTTGATAGTTTGCCACAAAAGCAGTCAGGCTTAACTTAGAGGCAATGGGTAAAGAATGTATGCAGCACACAAATAATAATAAAGGGAGAACACAACAGAAGAAAAATATCACCCTAATTTAGAAAAATAGAGTAAAATGTAATGACTTATTTGCAACCAAAATAATAAAATTCCAGTCAATAGAACCGGAGTCGTGCAGTTTTAACGATTTCGGGCTATTATAGCTCCTAAAAGCACAAAGCGACACTCACTGTCATCTCGTCATGCGAGACTGGGTGAAAGTCATACATTTAGGCTAGCCATGATGGAGCGCAGGTCAGATACAGGAACAATGTTAGTCCCATTGTAATAGTTACCATCTACTGTATAAACCAGCACAAAAAGTTCAGTTTGTGGTGGAAAAGGCCACTAGGAGCAGGAACAGTGCTGTAAAAGGATGTTGCAGTAGTGCAAGGAGCAGCCTGGCATCGCATATGGTTATCGCTGTAGGCTGAAAAGCCTCTCGGCCGTCGCAGGCTGGAGATTTGTATTGCTGGTCCCTGTGGGCTGTCGATGCTGTAACGTGAATACAGATCTTGCTTTGACAGTCACCTCTATCTGTCACTGTAGGACAAAGAGTTGGGTTCACCGGGGCTTCATTCTGGTGGTCAGCACAGGTGGCAAGATCTTGGAGAGCAAAAGGGTCTATTCCTTATCATGAAGAGCCCAAAACTTCAGGATTTCTTCCTTTCTTCAAGGAGAAGCTGAACTAATGCCACATCAAGGGTCCAGGCCCTTGGAGGCACTTCTTGGGGATCAGGACCTCATTCGAGAAGAGGCCAGCAGGGCTCAGGCAGCTCCACCTCCAGTTCCAGTTGCAGTAGGTCAGCTGGGAAGTTGTAGAGAGGCATCTGGAGCTTGTTGTATCCTTGTACCTCAGAATAGGAGGTCAGTCAGCGGTCCTTTGGAGTCACTTCAGCCAGGGATGAAGGGTGCCGGTCCAGTCTTCCTTCTCAGAGAACAGGGCAGGCATCAAGCAGCAGGATAGTCCACTGGCAACAGGGCAGTTCTTCACCTGTAGTATCCACAGGTCCAGTAGTGTACTAAGTAGTGAACCTGAGGGTCCTATGTTTATATGAGGTGCCCCCTTTGAAGTGGGAGAAGCTTCTGGAGTTTTCCTTTTACAGACATGTCTGAACTTTCCCGCCTCCCCGGTCCCAGTATGTCTGGGTTCACAATAGGCTAGTGTAAAGTTATTTATGAGTGTGCTGATCCAAGGCCTTTGAAGTGCAAATATGGTGGGTATCAGCTCCACTCCCTCATCAAGTCAAGATGGCCCATTCTGCCAACACCCAGACCCTCTATTATGATACTGTCTGGGAGGAATACACAAAGGCCAACTGCCAAGTACAACTAGTGATGTGACCCAGGAATCAGGCTGAAGTCACCAAATGGTGAGTACAAGAAAATGGCAACTTTATAAAAGTGGCATTTTCAGAATAGTGACTTAAAATCATACTTTACTATTAAATAGGGTTTTAAATTACAATTCCTTAGACACCAAGCATGACCTTCCTACCTGACCCTAAACAAAGGTTATTACTTATTAAGTAAGGCAACCCAATACTATCCTATGGGAGAGGTAGGCCTTGCAATATTGTAAAACATATTTAGGCGTTTTTCACTGCCAGGACATGTAAAACCTAAAAACACATGCACAACTTTTTAAATATAATGCACCCTGCTCTATAGACTGTTTAGGGCCTACTCTAGCAGTGACTTGTATGTATTAAATAGGAAGGTTTAGAGGTTTAGGCCTGCTAAAAGTTTTTTTTTTGTGCAAGGTCAAAGTGGTAGTTTGAAACAGCAAATAGGCTGCACTGGCATGCCTAAGGCATGTTTTAAGGGGCTATCTAAGTGGCTGGCACAATAAGTGCTGCAGGCTCACTTAGTAGCATAAATATACTTGCCCGGGATATATGGTATACCACTATACTAGAGATTTAGAAGTAAATTAAATATACCAATTAGGTGTAAGACAATGTTCGCATGTTTTAAGAAGTGAGCACAAGCACTTTAGCCCTAGTTAACAGTGGTTAAGTGGACAGAGACCTAAGGCCAACATTAATCAATTGAACAAAAAGAGAATGGGGGAAGGCAGAACATTTGGGGGAAGACCATGCTAAGGCAGACAAATCTAACACTATTGTTATAAGCATTTTGGCTAAAACTCCTACAAGTTGCAGCTTATGCGTATTACGTTTTTATCAGCCTCTTGCAAGGTGACTGAATGATGTAAAGTTTTGACATTGGGTTGCCTACTTGTTGACCACTATTGAGCTTATAAGATTAAAACTGGCATCCACTTGGGAGGAGTGATTCAATTGATTACTACTCAATACTTCATTAGTTCTCAGAACCCAGAAGATAAGGCAGAATATTTTGTTTTAATAATAAACTCTTTATTTATTTGGAGTAAGTGATTCATTTTATAACCCAGCAATTACCAGATCTACATTTAGGTTGATTCTTCAGGAACAGGTCATGGCATGGGACTTATAGACAGATCTTACTGACGAAATTACAAAGTCATGGTATGAATTATTTCACACTCTTTTTAAACAGGGAATCCAACAGTCATGTGTAATTATACATAATTATTCGCTATGTTTGAACACTCTTGTTTCAGACACGAAAGAAAATTCAGAGAATGCACCACTGTATTCTCTAGAGTGAAAAAATAAAAAAATATGAATAGATGTTTGGTAACGGACAATCACCAAGTCAGCAAAAATACATACCAGTATGAAAAATAACAGAGCATTTTGCTATGGGAGTGAGAAATAAATAGGGAGTAACATTATGGAGTTGGTAGATGTGTGAAAAAAATGAGTTGAATGCATATGTAAGCAAAATACACATGTGAAACTTATGAAGGCAATTACAGAACAGAAGTTTGGATAGAAAAATACCAAGAGAGAATTTTCTTTCAATTTTCTCAATGAAGAGAAGAATGCATTGTGAGACAAACCTTTTCAGAAAATTGTAAATTTCAAGAAGAGATGTCAAAATTATAACCAATTCCAAAGTTGATTGACATATCCTCAAGAAGGAGTATATCATCTCAGAGTCAAACCTTTCTGTACAATGCAGATATGTTATTTTGAATGAGTTTTAGGGAGATTAGAATTATCAGGTTCAAACATGTTTGAAAATCAGATTTAAAATAAAAGATATAAATTGTCTCTCAGATGAAGGATGTCCTTAGGGAATGTGGGATTGTGTAGAATGCTTGAATATGTTTAGACAGGTTTTTGTTTACAAATAAAAATGTTAGTGGTGTGTCTTCTATGCATATACCACAACTATACCTGTGTGGTTAATATATGCTGGGAACAATATACAAAGGTATCTCTTCCTTCCTGCTATTTGGGTGCACAAATACAGTAAGCTACATCAGCAAACTTCCATGTAAGTCATAGAATCAGAAATGGCATTGGTTTGTCATTGTAAATTTTAAATACTTATAGCCCAGTTCTGACAGATTCAGTACTCAAGTGTTGGTATTCCTTTATTTTGGAAGTACAATACTGTGGTATTGCTGCTTCCAGCATGTGGGGATACTGTGACATAACACCTATTGCATTTCTAAATGAAGAATAACAAATGGATTCTGTGCTTTTGTACCAATTCCCACATGCTTTTCCTTTTTGAGGGCTTTAGTAGGGTGGAATTAAGTTGAGAGCATGTTTGCACACAGGTTTCCATTTGATCAGTTTTAGACTCAATAACTGGTTATGCAGTGTCCAATGGTGTTACTGTAAGAAGTCAGTAAAAGTGTGTGGAGGTTTGGGATTCACGTAATCAAAATTATGGAAGCTGTGGTTTAGAAAATGCTGCACTTTTCATGAAGTTGGGTAAGTAAAGCAAAAGCTACAAGCAAACGTTCAACTGGTGGGGCACTAAGCTATCAAAATAGTGCCAAATGTATGTGTGGGAAAACCTCTCACACTGCCTTACAATGAAAATAACACCAGGAGCGCTACATATTGGACCTTGGTTAGTCAATTATGCTAAGCAAGTAACTTGAAGCAAAGAGTCCAATAAAAATAAAAGCATATCGTTATTCCACAAAAGCTGGCAGCTGACACGTGTTTCGTCTATGATGACTTTCTCAAGGCTGCAAAGATAATATAACAAAATAAGCTTTAATTATGAATAAGGCTGATGAACAAGTTGGTACCAAAATCAACACACATGAGTGCCAAACAGGAATAGTGTCCATCAAATAGCTACACTTCAGAACTTGAGTATGAAACAGTGACTAGAAGATTCTTTGTCATTAGACAAAAGTCATGGGCTGACAGAAATGCAAATAAATATCCCTGTGAAACACATGTGAAAGTTTTTCGGAGAAAAGACTGCGTCACAAGGCCCCATCAAAAACAAAGGGACACCCAAACATCAAATTATCTCATGAGGTTAAAAGAATTATAGTTGAGAGATCAAAAGCAACCAAGGTCAGTACACACACATTAAGAAAAATACCGGAAAGAAAATGTACCTGTATTGAGGTGAGTAAAAGCACCATGAAGAGTATTATGTAATAGTAATGTCACAAGGTAATGTACACTCCAAGTTGTACTTAAACCAAGGGGGAAACCCTCAGTGGACCAATGAAGCAAGCACAAGCGTACTATGAAAAAAGGGGGAAAAGCGTAGATCACAATTAAACCACAAAAGTAAACCCATGGTAATCGAGAAAAATGTAAACCCACTCTAATGTAAACATCACCTTAACAAAGGTAAAGTACGTCTTTAACAAAATAGATCATCATTAGGGGTTGTAGGGGGAACCATGACGAGTGCCATAAATCAATCTGCGGGTAGATTAACAGTAATTGTATCACCAAGTAGACAGATTGGCAAGTAGGGAAAGAAACTAAAAACTCACTGACTTACCAGGAGTATCAGCAAGTGAGTCCTGAAAAAAAGTCTAACTCGCGCCATCATCCCGAGTGCTATGAACACGTGTTCGGCAAAAAAATAGAAAAATAACAACTAAAGAGAGGGAAGGCATGCCATCTTGGAGTGGGGAAACAAACTAAAAGATCAAGAACTTAACAGTAGTATCAGCAAGTGAGTCCTGAAGAATAAGTCTAACCAGCATCAATATCCAAAACGCTAGAAAAGCATGTTCGACAAAAAAAATGGAAATAAGACCAGTGAAAAATGACTAGTAAAAAGTGGAGAGGGTGCTTCATCTATAAGTGAAACCAGTGATGAACATAGGAAAAATACCTTGTAAAATGTTTAACCAGTGAACTATTTGAGCTATGACCCAGCAAACCGGGACAGCCATAAAAGGGGCTAATATTAAAGACCCAAGTGCAATAGGCATCGGAAGCGATACAAGGGTGTCAAAATGTACAGTAGAAATAATAAGTATCACCGTTGTATATAACCACCCTAATTAAAGGAAAAAGAGGAATGAATATTGATTCCTTATAAATTCTGGCAGTCACCCAAAAGGGTGTGTGGCAAAAGAGAAATAAGCATATCAATTTGTAAAAAACTGAATACGGCCATATAAAATGAGAAGTCGAGGGGTTAAATGTCAGACAATTAAGATCCAAGTTGTACCAAAAGGTGAAGTCTATAGTATATAACACATGAGACAAAGAATGTCAGGACCCAAAGAATGTATGCAACCACAAATAGAAATGATGAGCTAAATTGGCAGGTGGAGCAGGGAAACACCTTGCTAGATACTAAAGGAAACAGAGGTCACAAAAATGTGTGGAAGTCATCCAAGAAAGTCAATGTAATTATTATTGTAATTGCTCCATAGTTGTAGAGTGAGACAGAAAGAACCACATGCATATATAAAAGGCCAGAGTGGTATGGTAATTCAGACATAGTTCCAAACCACAGTTAGTATTTATGAAGGCAGCACAAAGTAAACCCCAAAGCATGAGAGAAGCAGATAAGTTGAAGACATTTGAATTCATAAAAATAACATATTACTAGCAATCTAAAGTAAATATGAAGGTCTAAGACTTTTAATCATACAAAATCTACATATGAGTAGATGGAAGAAGCATGAAAGTGTAAATCCTTAATGGGACTCACCTGTATAAGAGAGAACAATAAGAAATTCCAAGAGTAAACAAAAGTATCTCCAGATAATAAAACAATGCATAGACGCTTATAGCCATAAAAAAGATTACAATGTTAGTGTTAATTATTCATCTAAGAAAACATGCAGTTTTCAATCCAAATTAAGTCCATGGTCCACCGCTCTTAGGCTCATTTTTATACTTTTTGACACAAAACAGCGCCAGCGCTGGTTTGCGTACATTTTTTTACCGCCGGCTAACGCCATTCCTACGTGCCATGCGGGCGCCTTATTTAAGGATTGATGTTAGCCAGCGCTGCGGGCTGGTCAGAGTAAAAAAAAATGACTCAAACCAGGCAGCGCCGGCATGAGGGAAAATGGGGGTTGTGCGTCAAAAAAAGGTGCAAGTCAGGTTTGAGTAAAAAATCATGGCTCAAACAAGACTTGCGCCATTTACTGACGCACAATCCCCATTGAAATGAGTCCTGTTTTAGCAAAGACAGAAGTCATGCCTCCTTGCCCAATGGCCATGCCCAGGGGACCTCTGTCCCCTGGGCATGGCCATTGGGCACAGTGGCATGTTGAGGGGCCCAAATTAGGACCCCATGCCACTTTAAAAAAAAAAAAAAAAATACTTACCTCAACTTAACTGTACTTACCTGGGATGGGTCCCCCCATCCATGGGTGTCCTCCTGGGGTGGGCGAGGGTGGCAGGGGGTGTCCCTGGGGGCAGGGAAGGGCACCGCTGGACTGCTTCCATGGTCTGAGACCATGGAAGTGAGCCCCCAGGTCCCTTAACACCTGCCCTCACCCAGGCGTTACAAAACGGCGCACATCAGGCTGTGCGCCGTTTTTTAAGGCCCGCCACCTCCTGTGCGTCAAAATGACGCAAGAGTATAAATAAGGCGCCCAGGCCTTAAAGTCAATTTTTTAACGGGAACGCCTACCTTGCATGTCATTAAAGCAAGGCGGTTTCCCACATCCAAAAAATGATGTATACAGAGGTTTTTTGACGTCTGCGGGGTTGGGTGTCATAGTTTAAATATGGGGCAAGGTTTGCGCCGAATGTGCGTTAAACGTTTTGACGCACATTCGGCGCAAACAGAGTATAAATATGCCCCTTAGTTTGGTTATCCAGTTTATTCTCCAGTTTGCAAAGTGACCGGTCTCTACCTTCTCCTCTTGGGTGTTCAGAAGCCACTCCAATCGCATGAAACTGAAGTTGTGAAAGTTCACACATCTGATGTGCTTTCTTGAAATGCGTAGACAATGGATTGTTCCCATTATTGTTTCTGATGGCACATATATGTTATTGAATTCTTTCCTTAAGTGACCTTATGATGCTTCCAATAAAGTAATAAAATAAGTATTACAGTATATTGAAAGCATTTTATTTTTTCCTAGGGAAAAGGCTATTTATTACAGCACCCACACTTGAAAAAATGTTTAGGTGGGAAGGCAACCAACCGAATGTGGTAAGTGCCTTACTCTGAGTTAAAAAACTGGGACATAGAATGTTACGTAATGTTTTGCCCCTGCTGTAAGTAATACTGGGTCTACTAGAGACATTGTTGCTCAGCGATATGTCTAAGTGTAAAATATGCCAATATCTCTGGAGGATCCTCTATAAAAGATGGCTAGAAATGTGAAAAGATGTAAAATGGAAACTTACTATGTAGTTTTTGTTAATATTTAGGCTTATTACTAAAGGATTGTAACGTGGAATCTTTGACATTCTATTTCTGGCTTTGGAAATGACTGAAGATTGGTACCCTCTATATAACAATCTCCTTTCCAACTTTGCAAGTTCACTGAGAAAAGTAGATTCTTTGCTACAGCTGCATTTAGGTCTAATTATTTCACCATAGGGGATAGCGTCCACTGTAATCTGGAGTGTGACCTGGATGCGTGAAAGAGCAAATGAAATTGGGTAGGCTTCATATACAACATGGACAGAATCTTGAAGGCCTTACTGTAAAGAGAAAGATCCAAATAAAAAATCTGTTTTTGACTAAAATGATGTATAAATGAAATGTATTTATTACTGTTGAGAAAAGCAACAAATTCATATAACAATTGTACGTTGCCTGTCCAGATCAGCACTATGTCGTCAATGTATCCACCCCAATAAACCACATGATCTATGAGTCTAGGTGGGCATTCGGACCAGATATAAAACCAGCCTATGTATAAATTAGCAAATGATGGAGAAAACCTGGAGCCCATTGCCCAGCCTTGGCATTGCCGAAACCGGGAACCTTTGTGGATGAAGACACTGTTGTCCAGTATGAGGGAGATTATTTCAATTACCATATTTGTGTGTTCAAGTAAGGTTGCATCTCTTGAGGAGAGAGAGTGATACACAGCCTAGATTACTGTGGTCCTGGGAATGAAGTTATAAAGTGAAACTACATCTAAAGTTACGAAATCCATGAGTTGACTCAATAAGAATTTAGTTTCACATACAGAAGAATGGCGATTGCCCCCAGGAGGTTGTAGAAATATGTCAACATACTCAAAAAGGCCTTCAGTGGGGGAGCTAATACCCATAATTACAGGTCTACCTGGTGGGAAAGTCCCTTGCCTCTGTATTTTGTAAAGGATGTAAATACATGGGCCCATATTTATAGTTTTTTAGCGCTGCATTTGCGCCGCTTTTTGACGCAAAAGCGGCGCAAACTTACAAAACACAATTGTATTTTGTAAGTTTGCGCCACTTCTGCATCAAAAAATGACGCAAATGCGGTGCTAAAAAAGTATAAATATGGGGCATGGTGCCTTAGGATGCAGATTGTACATGTATCTGAATTCTATGTCTGATTTAAGACACAAATCCGTCCATCCCTTAAGTTTCCATTCCAGGAAGCTGGTAATTTCCTTAAAAGGATTAGCGGCTAGCCTAGTGTACACCTGCACCACCTCTGATGGAAATCTCCAGCAATGTTTGCTGAATTTGGGCACTTCATGCTATGCAGAGTAGCACACAGTTCCCGAATTCTACACTCCTGCTGGGAGTGGAGCTTGGGTTTTGGTGCTTTCTCGCGAGTGCAACAATACTCCTGGGCCACTAGCAAGCACATGCAAGACTTCACATTCGCTTGCACTGCTTCCAGCCACGCTGGCAGCCAAAACAGGGCCGTAGATTTTCTACTCCAGAACCACTAAATATAGTCAAAATGAGATTTTGACTAGATTTTCTTTTCCAATAGACCCTGCAATTTGTTTTTCAGATTGAAAAGCCTTTTTTTCCAAACAGGAAGGAAGTGCGTCAGATGCTCCAACTTCCTGTTCCTGTCCATCAGGCTCCTCCGAGTGCGTTGTCCATCTCCTGGTCACCTTTCAATTGGATTTCAAGGTGGAAGGATCACTCTCTTTGTCTCCTGGATATACCTTTGGACTTAAGGACTTTGTTTTAGTTTAATCACACACGTTCAATAACTGTTGTAGAAGGGTGTTGTTTGTTTCTTTGGGCATGCACCAATATTTCTTTGTACTCAAATTAGATTTTTTAATTTTATAGTGGTGGGTGGCCTGGAGTTTTAGTACAGGAGTATAGGATCTCCCGCCTCCCAGGACCTCCGGACATTGCTGCCGCCGGCCTCCTGACCACAACCTCCAGGAGCCTTCGCCACTGGCGAAGGGCAGGCCCATCCATGCCCACTGGAGCCCAGAGAAGGCTGGGCCACGCCTCTTTCTTATCGTCCTCAGCTACCTGCACATCCCCTGACCTGTGTTACTCCTCTCACCTGCATCGCTCCTTTCCCCAACACCTCCCCTGAGCCTACCCTGCATCTGCGTCGCTCCTTGCCTCGGCAAGCTCCTTGCATCGCTCCTTGCCCCGGCACTGCCCCTGCATTGCTCCTGCATCGTTCATTGCCCCTGCTGATCCTTGCCTCTGCGCTGCTCCCTGACCACTGTGCCGCTCCCTGTCCCTGCATTGCTCCCTGTACTGCGCTGCTCCCAGCCCCTGGATTGGTACTTGCCCCTGCATCTCCTCTCCCGCTGTGCTGCTCCTTGCTCCTGCACTCCTCCTGGCCCCTCCTTCGCTCTGAGCCCCTGCATCACTCCTTGGCCCTCCACCTCCCCTCCCACTGCATTGCTCCTTATCCCTGCACCACCCCTGCACGACACCAGCCTGTGCTTGCCCTTTGCTCCCTTTACACTCCTGTGCAACACCTGCTGCATGCCGTAATCACCCAGGACCTCCATGGAGGCAGCTACACCATGCAAGAGTCACAATCAAAGATCAGATTGCCTGCATACCTGTAGGCAGACCCCTGGACCCACCACCAGCCTCCATTACTCCGCCAAGGAACTCCTGGACCTGGACCCCAGACAACAAAGCAGCTGCATCGTCGCCACCCCATGCTCCACTAAAGGGCTATTCTCCTGCCATCACCGCCTCTTCTCCTGTGACCCCGGCCAAAAGGAGCTCCACGCTACTCAAACCAAGAAGCCCAACACAGCCTCCCCTGCTACAATGCATCCTGCTCAACACCTGCTCCCTCAGCAGACATGCAATAGAAGTCTGGGACACCATCACAAACCTCTCCACGGTCATCACCTTCATCACTGAAACATGACTCAAACCCTCTGGAAACCCCAATATTGTCACTGCCACCCCCAATGGATATAAGATGATACACCGTGACCGCTGCAACAAACAAGGCAGAAGAATCCCCATAATTTTCAAAGACACCATCAGATGCTCCATCGTTAACAAAGACCCCATGCCTCTCATGGAACACCTCAACTTCCTTCTGCAACCTAGCCCAAAGACTGCAATAAGAGGCACCCTCACATACAGACCTCCTAAACCCCGTGCCACCTTCTGCAACAACATCCCTAACCTCATCACCCCCACAGCCATTGACTCCCAACACTACATCCTACTCAGTGTCTTCAACCTCCACATTGTCAACCCCAGTGACATTGATGCCACCAAACTCCTGGAAAGCCTCAATAACATTGGCCTCACCCAACTGGTCACCGCATCCACTCACAACACGGGCCACACACTCAACACCATCTTCACCTCCAGTGACAGAATCAACTTCAGCCACACCATCGAATGCACCTGGACCGACCAAGTCATTGTGCACTTCAACATCACAAAGGCTCAGCACACCACCTTTAAGCAACAGATCCCCTCCCACTTTTCCTGGGCCATGGTCACCGAACCCAATGGACACAGGTCCTCTCCTCACCCAGAAGCCACTGCTGACCTCAACTAAGCATCTCACCTGCTGGATCACTGACTGTGCCAACAGGGTGGCCCCAATGAAACCAGCAAAAAACAACAGGACCTCCAAATGAGCCAGCTAGTTCACCACACTGCTCTGAACCAAGAAGTGCAAATATTACCAACTCGAGAAGTGATGGCACAGCACCAAGAATTCCTCCGACAGAGCCACTTACAAAGCAGTCCTCAACTCCAACCAACGACACATCAAAGAGGCCAAGTAAGCAGCCCTCACCACCCGCATCAACTCAGCAAGATAGTCAAAGATTTTTCCAACCCCACAACCACAGAAAACATCATTCACCCCTCCCAAGACCTCTGCGACACCCTCTCAGATTTCTTTCACAACAAGACCGTCAACATATATTACAGTCTCAACTCCCAATCAGCTACAACCAATCCCAGCAACCCAAACCAACAGGCTAATGTCATCCAGACCATCACCACCTGGACCACCTAAGCCACAGAGAACACCATTCACCCCTCCCAAGACCTCTGCGACACCCTCTCAGATTTCTTTCACAACAAGACCATCAACATATATTACAGTCTCAACTCCCAATCAGCTACAACCAGTCCCAGCAACCTAAACCCAAATAGGCTAATGTCATCCAAACCATCACCACCTGGACCCCGCTCACCACCTGGACCACCTTAGCCATCATTACCTCCAGCCACCGTCCCCTGCCCCCACCACTTCGACAACCTCTGAACTTACCCGATCCGCACACACCTCATCAGCATCATCAATGGCTCAATCTCCACTGCAACCTTCCCAGACAACTGGAAACATGCCAAGGTCAGACCCCTCCTGAATAAACCCTCCGCCGCCCCCGTGACCTCAAAAACTACCACCTGATCTCGCTCATCCCATTCCCAGCCAAGGTTCTTCAAAAAACCATCAACCTCCAGTTCACCACCTTCCTAGCACAGAACCACCTGCTGGATACCTCACAGTCAAGATTCCACACAAACCACAGCACTGAGACTGCTCTATTTGCTGCCACAGGCAACAGCAGAAGACTCCTCGACCGCAGAGAAACAACTGCTCTGATTCTACTCAGACTTGCTGCAGCTTTCAACAGTCTCCCACAACACCCTCATCAACAGACTCCACAACTTTGGAATACAAGAAGACGGCTTCGAGTAGCTCGCCTCCTTCCTCACTGGATGCACCCAAAGCATCTGCATGCTCCCCTTTACTTCAGCACCCAAAGACATCCTCTACAGTGTACCCCAAGGATCGACCGTCAACCCGACCCTGTTTAATGCCTTCATGACCCCTTTCACAAGCCTTGTCAGATCCCATGCCATCAGCATCATCTCCCATGCCAATGATACACAATTTATCCTCTCTCTCACTGACGACTGCCAACACCAAAACCAACTTGACCCGATGTAACCAACTGGATGAGAGACATCCACCTCAAGCTGAACTCTGACAAAATGGAAGTACTCATCTTCAGGAGCAACACCTCTGCCTGGAACGACAGCTGGTGGCTGACCCAACTCGGAACCAGCCTTACCCCCTATAGACCATGCTTGCAACCTAGGGATTATCCTCAGTAGTCAACTGACCATGAAACGTCAGGTCAACACCGTCACTTCCTCTTGTTTTAACACCCTCCGCTTGCTCCGCAGAATCTTCAAATGGATCCCCACTGAAACCAGGAAGACTATCACTCAAGCCCTCATCACCAGCCGCCTCTACCATGGCAATGCCCTCTATGCTGGCATCTCCACTCAGCTACTCAGAAGACTGGAGACTGTCAGGAACACAGCAGCCCATCTCGTCATGGTCCTCTCTAGATGCACTCACATCAACCCTCACCTGAGGAGCCTCCAGTGGCTCCCCATCCAGAAGAAATGCCAATTCAAGATCCCCACCCTCACCTACAAGGCCCTCCATGACCTTGGACCCTCTTACATTAACCAACATCTCAAATTCCACCAGCCCGCCACACACCTCCTCTTCACCTCTCTCACCCTTGCACACACACCCCCTTTCTCACATATCACTGCAAGAGCCTGGAACGACCTGCCACCTCACCTTCAGATAGCCCCCTCACTAATGGACTTCAGGGAGAAGCTTAAGACCTGGCACGTCAACGAGACACAGCGCCCAGATACCCTGCGGGGTGACAGCATGGCAATATAAGTGATTGATTGATTGATAGATAGGCCTAGTTTTTATTTTTCATTTAATTGATTTTTCACCTTTTGTAAAGCTCAGTACCTTTTCTGCAACTTTGTCATATTTGCAATATTATTGTGTGGCCTAGATTTCCAAAGGGCCATTTAGCCAGTAGGCCCAGTACTAGTAGTCACCAGTGCATGAGATACATGTTTCAGTGGTATATGTTTTTAAAACTTCATTTAGGGCAGGGGTGGCATTGGATTAAATGTAAAATGCTGGCTATCGTTTGCATTTCATTTGTTTGCAAAAAGTATATATAATGTGGGGTAATATTTGATGGCATGGAAGGATGCTGTTTGAACATGTGGCTGGCAGCCATTTTGTGTATGTAGCCATTGTCCCTTTGCCATAGGCTTGCATGTGTTCTTTGTTTGCCATGCCTTCTTGCTCTTTGTTGTTGTTGTTTGACCATGTGGTAAGCAGCCATTTTATGCTTTCTTGCAGCCAGTGTCCCTTTACCATAGGCTTGCATGTGTTATTTGTATGCTATGCCTCCTTGCTGTTGTTGCTTGATCATGTGGCTTGCAGTAATTTTGTGCATGCAGTCAGTGTCCCTTTGCCATAGGCTTGCATGTGTTCTTTGTTTGCCATGCATCCTTTCCCCTTGTTGCTGTTGTTTGACCATGTGCCTTGCAGCTATTTTGTCCATCCAGCTAGTGTTCCTTGCCATAGGCTTGCATGTATTCTTTGTTTGCCATGCCTCTTTGCCCCTTGTTGTTTGACTATGTGGCTGGCTGGCAGCCTTTTTCTCCATCTAGTTTTAAGCAATGACGCAATCCCTCTAACCCTTTTGACCAGGGCAATAAACAAGATTATTATATGGTCAATGCAAGGGGGAAGGTAATCCTAGACTTCCGCGGTAAGCTGTCAGTTTGCCAATTACGTATACCCAATCTTTATTGTATTAATTGTACTTTATTCCTTTTTACTTCCTTTAACGAATTTTAACAGTATATATTGCAAATTTTCAATATCTGTGATAGTAGGTGCTCCTATATTGAAACACAGTGAAAGTGAAGATTGTGAAGGAGAGTGATAGTGTTACATACAATATGTACAGAAGGTGGTTAAGAACGACATGGACTTCTAACGGCTCCGTCAATCCAGGAAGCCCTGAAGTCACAAAGTATTTTTACAGTTTACAATCCACATTCAATTTCGTGTCGACGTTTCGACGCCATTTATAGACATAAATCAATGTAGGGTCATCATCAGGACTGGGGATATTTTGTATACGGTAGCACCTAAAAACAATAAAATTATCCAGATTAATAGGGGACCTAATTATTCAGTCCAATTAGTTAAATCAATGGGGCTAAGAATGAGCACTCACCTAGAAATTCCAGTCATTAATTATGGTCTTCTGGTCGAAGTCGTCTGCCTAGTGGGGACATGGTATCTATAGTTGTACTGTGTTCGTAAATAATTTTAATAAATTTCAATCATCATGGTGATGTGTAAAACTACTTACATGCTCAATTATTATTACTGATGTAGTAAAGCCTGGACTATTTCTGTAAATCCAAAGTATGGCATCCTTCTTTTGTTCATGTCAAAGGGCCAGCCGTGCAATAATGGTGCCTGGGGAGGCTCATGGTATCTATAAGAATAAGTGTGGCCTTAGTACAGATTCTGGGGATAAATCAGCTGTTGTTTGACCATGTGGCTTGCAGCTATTTTGTCCATCCAGCTAGTGTTCCTTGCCATAGGCTTGCATGTATTCTTTGTTTGCCATGTATCTTTGCCCCTTGTTGTTGTACTTTGACTATGTGGCTGGCTGGCAGCCTTTTTCTCCATTTAGCCAATGTCCCTTGCCATAGGTTTGCATGTTTTCTTTGTTCTCCATGCCTCCTTGTTTGCAGTTGTTGTCTGACCATGTCGCTGATGGACCTTTTGTCCATCTAGCCAGTGTCCCTTTGCCATAGGCTTGCCTATGTTATTCTTTGTTTTCCTTGCTCCTTTTAGTTGCTGTTTGACCATATGGCTGGGAGCCATTTTGTCCATCCAGCCACTGTCCATTACCATAGGCTTGCATGTGTTTTTTGTTTGCCATGCCTCCTTGCTCCTTGTTGTTGTTGTTTGACCATGTGGCTGGCTGGCAGCCATTTTGTTCATCCAGCCAGTGTCTCTTGCCATAGGCTTGCATGTATTCTTTGTTCTCCATTTCTCCTCCTGGCTTCTTGCTGTTGTTCTTTAACCATGTGGCTGGCTGGCAGCCATTTTGTGCGTGCAGCCAGTGCGTCTTTGACATAGGCTACATACAAACATCGTTAATAACTGATTACTTGTTTTTCAAGTTCTATTCTGTTATTATTTTTTCCTTTTTAATTTTTAATTGAAATTAGCTATGTTATGCTTTATTTCATTTTTTATTTTTTTATTGATTTTTTATTTTAATTTTTATATTCTAGTTTTAATTTTTTATTGATATTTTTTATTTTGATTTTTTAATTTCTTTTTGTTTAAATTTGTATTTATTTTTTGCAATTTTTTATTTTGATTTTTCTTCAACTCTGCGTTTTGCCTTGATCCATCCATCTACATCCATCTGATCCATTCCTCCATCCATCCACCAAGACTCACAGCTGTACTACAGCATCCAGTTTCTTCAGATGTAATTTCATTTTCTCCAGGACACCCTGGCTGCAAAGCATGGCAGACCAATCAACAGCGTAATTCATTTTGTTAATGATTATTTCATTTCCCTTGGACTACTTCCCACTGTAGCTTATTTAAAGGATTATTCCATTTACGCTACACCTCTCTATGACTACGCAAGGTGTCTCCTTTAAAACAGATGGAGATTAAGCAAAGAGCTAGATCTGCTTGTTGTGCTGTCTGATTTGAAATGTATTTTTTATGGTGTGGTGGTGTGGTTTGCCTTTACAATGTTTGATTAAATAGGTATATTACATAAGTAACCAACCACACTAAGATTGCATTTCTCTGTACTATTTCAACCTCCACCAATGCCACATTTCACTAACTACATGTTTTTCTTGCTTGGTTGTTTTTTAGGTCCACAAGAGAAGAGACCCCAAATCACCGCAGTATTGCCAAAAAGAAGGCCTTACAGTTACTTTAGTCCACAGGCACTAAACTCTTTCGTTTGTGCATCTTAGTGGCACTGCCAACCTAGAGTTTAAGATGACCCCAAAAGAAAGTTGCTCCCAAGAAAGTGGCCAGTGAGAAGGAGTAGCTTTTTGCCAGTGGTGTGCCAACCACAACCCCACCCCAAGCCTTAGCCCATGTCTGGCAGTGAGGCAGCCACTGCAATCATGGCGACGCCAACGAGCAATGATGTTGAATTGGATTTGTCCCTTTCACAAAGTAATATCCAATCATTTCAGTAAACAGAGCAAAGTGGACTGCACTCACTGCCAGATCTTCCCAAAGATGGAGCAGATCAGTAGGGTGAGCTTCCTGTTGAACAAGAACCTCTTCATTTAGAATCAAGGGCTCTCAGATCTCCAGCAAGAAAAAGGAAGGGTACTACTCCACCATCTTCTCCAAGCACCCTCTGATGATGATGATAGGGACATTGAGTGGACTCCAGAAGAGTCCAGGAGAGGCAAGGGACTAGTGAAGTTACAGAAAGTCTTAGAATCATGGAAGGGGATGATGATGACGAGGATGATGACAATGAGCCAGTCATTGTGGAAGCTGGCACAGAGGAGTCTGATATCACTATCCAACCTGCTCCGAGGGATATGGCACAGACAACACTTCCAGTTTCCATATATGTAATGCCCCAGCAGAAACAAACCTGCACCAGCCCATACCTCAGTACAAGTATACACTGCAGAGAGGCAATCAACATACACACCTGCATCCAGTTCTTCTTCAGGCTTTGACAGTGGCCCAATAAGAAAGTACTCCTGCCCAGTTTTTGACTTTTTTACAATTAGCAAACAGGAGGAGAACATTGCCATATGGTCCATTTGCCACACAAGTGTTCGTCGAGGTAATCCAGGTTCACATTTTGTTACTGCAGGCCAGACGACCCATATGAAAAAAACATCATGCAATCCTGTGGGAGAAGCACCTTAAAAACATGGCTTAATGTGGTTGGGGTGGTGAAGGCAAGGAGAGCCAGGAAACATCAGCTACAACTGGTCAAATCATGGTGAAAAGTGAGAAAGAAGAGGGTGGCATCCTCATGCACAGTAGCCCAGTCCCCAGCATTGTGCCAGAATCACCTACCTCAGTGACCTCACAATGACACAGGAAGACTCAGAGTCAGATGGAGACACAACAGTGGGCAGTGACTGCACCAAGATGCACATTGAGTTTACCACCACCGACATCTCAAAAGTTGCCGGCATCAGTGGCCCCACAAAAGAAGAAAATCTAGGCTACAATTATGGGCATGTTTAGGCTGGATGGGCCCTACGACCACAACCACCCAATAGCACATTTTTACAATGGGAAGTTGGCAAAAATTTTAGGACTGGACCTCCTCCATTTCTACGGTTGAGCGCAAAGCACACTGTCCCTGGTGCAATCTCTCTTTGGTTGGTTCGTGGGCTTGCCTTTTAAAGTTTGCTTCATTTAATTAGTGAAAGTCATGCTTACGTCATGCCTTTTCAGGTGTTTAGCCCTCCTCGTGTGCACCGGCCAACTACTGAAAACATACGAGGCTCCATGTTTTCCGTATGATTTCTGAACTTCTTTTTCTCTTTATTTTGCATGCTGCGCAATCTCACTGGGCAGCAGTCAAGCACTTTGCATGACATCGACCCTGTTACATGGCTAATTCCACTTTTGCCTGTTACATGAATAATTGCACTTTTGATGATACATTTCACTGCAAGTGAACTTCTGTTTCCTTTTGTGTGTCTCCGTCACGCTTCACGGTGGCCATGGGATCGCTTATCTGAAACTGTTTTACTTTTCAGTATATGTGGTCAGAAAAGTCTGGTTAGGACTTTAAAACGAGAATAGCTCTAACTCGAGCAAACGCGAGACCCGTTGCATTGCAAATGCTTGTTCTTTTGTGGAAGGAGTGGGATTCTTGACGTTTGTGGCAGCTCTATGCCCAAAATGTAAGGTTCGAAGTCAGACCTATTTTGCCAGGTTGCTGTTCCAGCGCTGCATCATGAAGTGCTGCAATTGTTTGGACAAGCTTTGCGGCGAAGTGTTGTCCACAATATCCACCTGACGACAGATGAAGAGCATTCGGCAGCATGCAACAGTAGCCATGTTCGCCATGGACAAATCACACACAGCTGCAAACATCTTGGAGAAATTTAATAGCAAGGTGTCTGAATGGCTGTGACCCAGAGGTCTTCGAATTGGAGTTGTTGCAAAATACAGTGGCGGTAACACAGCCAAGGCCATGGCAGACTGTGGCTATTTCAGGGTCCTGTGTTTGGTGCACTGCCTCAACCTGGTTGTGAAAGACTTTCTTAAAAAAAAAAAGACATAGTCAGCACCATACTGACCAGCTGCAGACACATCTGGAATCATTTCAGACATTTCTTTAAAGCTCAGAAACAATTGTGGATTATTCAGCATGGTAATAGAGTGCCAGTTAAAGCCCTGATACAAGAGGTGCCAACACGTTGGAGCTCACCCTATTATATGTTGCAATGTCTGTTTCAGCAGTACAAACAGATCAATGACTATGTCATTCAAAGAGGAGTTGATGCAATTTGGAAAGCAATGACCATGGATGCAGACAAATGGGGCCTAGTCAGATGCCTCACACAGATGCTGCTCCCTTTTGAGGTTTTCACACAGGAAGTTAGCAAGGAAGACAGTAAAATGGGCCAAGCTATCCCATTGTTGCATCTGCTACAGGCGCAGCTAAAGGTGACTGAAAGGTTTGCATTCAGGGGTGTGAAATAAACCCAGAAGTGCGTGCCTTGGTTGAGGGCCTAAGCTATCGCTTGACTTGTAACACAAGGCTGCAAAATGATATAATCTCATCCAAAGAGTACATCTGTGCGACCCTACTTGATATACGTTACAAATAAAATCTTTCTGCTGTCATTCCTTTTTCTGAAGGGTATATTTCACAATACAAGAGGTGGATTGTTGAGCAAGCAGGAGAACTGAAAGAAAGTCTGGAACTTAGAGTTTCACTCTGCAGTTCTGCAGTGCCACCTTAAACTTCCATAGAGGGCAGTCTTGTTTCACATGCACCAAGAAAACAGCGACAACATCAACAGAAGAATCAAACGTAACCTCTGCATTGAATTGGTTTCAAGTGGCAGGTCTTAAGTCTAGTTCAGAGGTGAAGGAAAAAGTGGTTCAGAAGGTGGTCACACCAAAGACCATTCAGAAGATGTTTCTGGAGTATATGGATGACCTGAAAGAGGTGTATGTGGATCAAAACCCATTGGTGTATTGGTATGGGAAGATGCCCCAATGGACAGAACTCAGCTGGCTGGCAATACAATTTTAGGCTTGCCCTGTAGCCAGTGTGTCTGCTGAACGTGTGTTCAGTTCTGCTGATGCAGTTGTTACAGTGAGAAGGATCAGTCTCTCTCCTCATTGCAGGGCTGCCCTAGAAGATCATTGATTAAAAGATTGCCAGTGCCAATGCCTAATTCCAATGTGTGGATACCATCAAAGAGGAGATATTTTGTTCAACCACCATGCTTAGATTGGAAGAGGTAACTACTGAGTAACTATTGCACCAATGAGTGGTGATATATTGATTGATTGTGAATTTATGAGTGACGACTGATGTACATGATAGCTGACAGTGAAGGAGAGAGTTCAACATATTTGTAAACTTGTTCCGATGATCTGCAATGTTTGAGGGCTGATGGGTGATCATTGTTTCCTGAAAGTAATTGGCTTTTCAAAATTAGTTAAATTTACCTGCAGGGTCCATTTCTTTTTTCTGGTTCCTCAGAACAGACCAGCCACTTTAGTTACCAAACACAAATCTACACACAAATACTCCAGTTCTGTTTCTCTATTTGTTCTTCAACAGCAGTGTACTTCACAGGTCTACCTTACTCAATTTGGGACTGGGTCGGAGTTACTCAGAATCTGGAGGAGGAAGATGAAAGGGCTCCTGGTGAGACTACCTCAACAGCTAGAAAGGAAAAAGTTATTGCCTTCAAAGAAAACCCATGATGATGGCAGAGACTCTGAGACCTAGTACTCACTCAAATCTGTGAACTGGAGAGAGGTGCGTTGATTTGGAAATGCTTCTGAATATGTGTTTTTTCTGCATTGCTAGCTCAAACGTGAAACTCCTCTTATGTTCTTGCTCTGCCTCTGAGTCTTCTTGATACACTCATGGCTCCTCATGAAGCTTACCTTGCTTTCCTTTATCCTTCTCCTTTACTCTATATAAGATACTGTTTTTTTCAATACACAGGCCTTCTCCTAGCCCTCTCCTGCACAAACAAAACTTGGGGAAAGCTTAAGACTCCAGTTTACCTACTGGACAGGTTCAGACAGGCACCAGAGTGACGAACATTCCAAGAAGAATGGAGATGCATCACCCAGTTTGGCAATACAGTATAATTTTCCTTTTAACAATCATACTTTGTAGAACTGGGGGAGTTAAATTCAATCTTCCATGTTTCAAAACTAGAAGACATAACACTTAGTATATACTATCTGGGGTCTCTCTGGAACAGAAGGACTGTTTGCAATGCATTTACTGAACTGTGTCATACTTACTTATCCCTTTATTTCCTTCCACAACAGATTGATGATGGTGTGCTGCTCAGCGCCACAACAAATATTGTTATGGTTTCTTTTGTGTAATGTTTGTGTGGTCACACCTTTACCCAATTCATTGAGCCCCTAACCCTCTTTCCCAGGGCTGCGTGATTTATTGAGATGCGACCTAATTTTACACCATAAATGAATCACACACTTGCTGGGGCAGATATGGTAAAAGCAACACCAACTCACTGCATGACCTTCTATCACCTGAGCAATATTCCACACAAGCCCCATTAACATCATCATTCATGCCTTGTGTGTGTGTTTCCGAAAATGCTTAACCTGGTCCACCCACTATTGAGTCTATGCCCACTTCGCCTGACTTCATGATTTTATTTTCCTAGTTTAGTTTTATAGCTCCCCACTATTGCTCAGAAGACACTGATATTGCTAGATTTTATTATCAGATGGTCTTCTTTGTTATGTGACTAATGCTGTCATTGTGGTATTCTGGTCTTCCGAAAGTTATGACATATGACCCACAAACTCACTGTTTATTTTCAATCTAGTTGACAGTGATGGATAACCCTTTAATGATTCCTGCAGTTGGAGTTCTCCTATGTGGGAGTGGCACCTTCTGCCTTTCTTGTTAGTGCGCTAGCCTGCTACTACTACCCCTAACACCTCCTTTAGATGCCATCTTAGGGAAAACCCTGCAGTAAGAAGACTCCCTCAATTCATCTATTCAGGTAAGAGAAGAACTATGGACTGAAGTGAATGTGTTTAGTTATTAATTAACTCCTACTGAAAAAGATGTTCTCTGTGTGTCCTGGGTTTTTGTATGCAAAATAGGTAAGGGCAATCATCCCCTAGTGGTCAATATATAGTTGCCGAGAGCAATCAAGCAAGTTTATAAGTAAAAGACATAGGGGGCGTGGCTTCGCCGGCGACCAAGATGGCCGTTCGGCATTAGAGCTTCTGCTGGATCAGACCCTACAATCAGTGGAGCCTCATGATCCAGGCCCGATCATGCCTTCCTGTTGATGCGGTGGATGGCTGACAGCGCGGGGACAGCTGTGGCGTGAGCGGGGTGCCTATTGCAGCTGCAGTACGCTGTGGATGACATGTGGCCTATGAACTGGCTCAGCACCTCAGAATCCCTGCAGCAACAGGGGCTGCAGGTAGTCTTGAGGGGCTGGCTGTGGGTGTCGTGCAGTGCGGCTCATGATTGTTGCTTGTGCCCGTCCCCCTCTCAAACATATGCCATGGTCTCCACTGGAGCTCCACAATGAACCAAACTGTGTGCTGTTGGCTGGTGGTGCCGTAGCCGGATTGGTCTACTGGCGGGCTGCCCACTGCTCCTGGTCTGCTGGCATCATGGCTTGTGCCCGCAGCCGCCTCATTGTCTTAGGCCCACAGCCATGCACGCTGAAGAGGCAGGACTATTGCAAATGGCATGCCCACTCGGCAGGTATGAAACCCACAGCAACAAATTCCTCTCCTCTCAAATTACCAAAAACAAAAATGCAACTCAAATATATAACAAGCACTTTTAATGAAAATAATTATTATATTAAAGAAAGCAGAGTCTACCATCCTACGCCTGTAGCTATGCTACTACCACTGACCTCTCTTCAACTATAGGCTTCATGCCATACTAGTACCGCACCCCCACAGAGGTAACGGTGGTGCCTATCCTGCTCTGCATGAGGAGGATGCCCCTGTGCATGCCTCCCATGACCGCGTTACTGGCCTTCAGAAACCTATGCAGACTTTCTGATATACTACTGCCTACCATGCAGATAAGACTAGGGTGGAGGCCTTTCCTTTGACAGCCCGGGGAGAACCAACTGCAAGGTGGTGACACTATGGGGGACTGTGCGCTTAGGAGGTGCCTGAAATGTCGGAGCATGGCAACCACGGAAATGAAGATACAGATCTGTCTGTTGATGACACTGTGATAATGATGGAGCTCCAGGCAGGCTTTAACTAGATTACTAGATTTGAGACAATAGCGGGCTGCCTTGACCGCATGGTCAAACGTCTTGACCAGCACGACAAGCTGTTGGAACAGGCAGTGGACCGGTATCCAAAACAGAGGACAACCCTGCCAATATCACAAGACTGGAGGTGTCAGAATTCCAACATCCCCATCCTGGGGGCAGCAGAAATGATGAACACAGGGCGCATTGACCTTTTTGTTGAATGTTTGCTTACTGACCTGTTTGATCGCTCTAACTTTTAATTTGCTTCAAGATATAAGACTTGATACTACATCCCCACACCCCATCACCAAACCGTAATCCTTACAAGCATTCCAGAAAATATGTGAAACTCACTCTCTGCGCAATCCCTGGTGAGTGTCCCTCACTGCTACACTGTTGTTTACATTCTACTCGGCCCCACCTAACACTTGGTCATGGATAGATTTTTGGCTTTTGTCACCTACCGCACTGTCCTGACTTACTGCATATCCTGTCTGATCATTACCCTGTTCGCCTGGAACTACACATTCCCTGCCTGGACTATACGGAACGCCCATGGCGATTCCCCGTGATGGCACGATGACACCTTCCGCTCGGAGATCCTCTTGGCTATCATAGAATATCTCGATTCCAATACACCCACAGCACCCTCCAAGGCAGTACTCTGGGAGGCCCTAAAGGCATACATAGGAGGGATCATCATATCTAAACACTCAGGGGTTTTGCATTCCATCCGCCAGGACATTGAGAGGGTGGTGGTAGTGCTGACTGAGCTGGTCCGTGGCAATATCGCACTTTCTGTGGAGGCTTCTCTTCAGCACAGGTCCCGCATCATGGACGAGATTCGGCAGCTTGCAGAGCGCGAAACTAAATGTATGGGCAAATACACCAGGGCATGTTACTATGGTGAGGGTGAAAGACCAAGTCGCACTCTGGCCTGCCTTCTCCAACCCCTCAGGTCGGCCTCCTACATCCCCGAGGTGTGAAGTCCCAACGGTTTTATGGCTTTGAACACCTCAAAAGTTCAGGCACAGTTCCTCAATTATTACAAATAGCTCTACACCGCACAGGTTTCAAATTGCTCCCCTGAGCTGCTACAGTATCTTGAGGAGGCGGCCATGGTCTGGCTGAGCTCAGCACAACAGCAATACCTTAGCGAACCCTTTTCTGAAGAGAAGATCTTGCTTCCCATTGATACACTAGATGGATCTAAGGCACCCGGGCTGGATGGCTTTACTGGTATTTTTTTTATAAAAGTTACAAAAGTCTCTTGCCTCCCCACTTGTTTGATATGCACTGGGAGTCCAGGGAGCTCGGGATGCTTTCACCCATACTCAGGGAGGCAGTGATTACTTTACTATTAGAACCGGGAAAGGACTCCACTGTGTGGGTCATACCAACCCTTGTCCCTGTTGAACTTCGACAATAAAGTCCTAGCAAAACTACTTGCCAACTGCCTCTCTTTGTTACTAGATCAGATAACTTTGCTGGCCCAGACTGGAATTATGCCTCATAGATTCACACCCATCCATCTCCCTACAGTCTTTGAAACCCTTCATAGAGTATCCCCCAAAGTTCCCACAGTCATAGCCTTACTGGATGCGGAGAAGGCCTTTGATTCATTGGAATGGCCCTTCTTGGAAGCCACCCTCTGCAAGCTCTGCATACTGCGTGGCTTCGCCTCCTTAGTGATGCTACTATACTCCTCCCAGACGGCGCCACTTTGTATTGATGGTGCACTGACACCTGTTTTTCCCATCACCAAAGGGTAATGGCAGGGCTGCCCCGTCTCCCCCTCTATTCATAATTGCGATGGACCCTCTTATACGACACCTGTCAAGAGAGACACTTGCATAGAGAACTCCAAATGAAGACTGGACCCTTGCTAGTCTCCCTATATGTGGATGATGTCCTTTTCCTCCAATATCCCCATCTAACCTGAGACCTGTGCTCACAGATATAACGTGTTTCGGGGACTTTTCAGAGTTGAGGATAATTTGGAACAAATCTGAATTATTCCCCCTTTCGGAAGCAGCCGCTCGCGTAACCTGTGAGTGCCCACTTACCTGATGAAGTGAACAGGTCAAATACTTACGCATCTCTTGATGACCCAGAACTGTCAGACACTCAAGGAAAGTGCTGTCCCACTATACATATTCCACTCTTCCCCGGGTTCCAGTGCACTGTTGCACATTACCTCCTCGACCTCGCAGTGATGACTATACTAAAGACCTATGTTAACTATCTTGGCTCGACCTGCTGCTGCCTGGCTAAGTTTGTTCTAATAGTGTGCATCTTCATGTACCGATGTGCCCATGTAGGGCATATTATTGTCATGTTGTGGCACATATTTGAGTTGCAAAAAAATAAGTAAATGATATACACTTTTTTTTAGCAGATTTAAAAAACAGACTACACTAAAAGATAGCAATACAAACTAAAAGTCTAGAGCACTAAAATAAAGATTTGGGATGCAAATAAAGTAAAAAGAAATATCCCCTCTAATTATTTACAAATAGAGAACCCTCCTTCTCCAACCACAACAGTCCAACCCCTCTCCCTGAACAAATAACCCTGTCGCCAAAAAGTCCCAGGAAAAGTCCAAAGTCCATCCCAAATCCCTCTCTACCCTCTCCACCCATAGCAAGTCCCACCCGTCTCCCTGAACAAATAACCCTGTCCCCAAAAAGTCCAACAAAAAGTCCAAAGTCCATCCCAAATCTCTCCCCACCCTCTCCACCCACAATAAGTCCCTCCCACCAAAACAAAAACATTTAAAAGGGTTTAAAAGAGGGAACTGTTAATATGGGTTCGAAGCTGGTTCAGGCTATGCACAATGCTGGTGAGCCAGCTCTCCCTCTGGTCCATCTGCTGCACGATGCATTTGAGCAATAACCTTTTAGAGCAGGAGGGTGCAGCAGCAGGCACAGTCAAGGACCCTTACTGCTGGTGGCGGCACTGGTGATGTACTGGCCAGGATGCTGGGGAATGACGTGCTGCTCTGCTGGGTCTTGGGTCCGAGGCAGCTGTTTCGACCTCTTCCTCCTCCAGGATCACCAGCTGCTGATATTCGGCCTGAATGTTCCCCAGTCTCTGCTGGCTGCCGCAGAGAAGCCACTATCTCCAGCCTGGTTGGTGGTCATCAAGCAGGAGTAGCTATATCTATAAAAAAAATAACAAAAGTAAAATTGTAAAGCATTGTCTGAAAAAACACTTGTTCAAATGATAGATGGTGGGTGGCACAGTAACGTTACATTACTGGTCCCCTAGAGACGATGGACTTTAATGTGATTATTATTTATGATTAGGAAAGTCGCAGGGGCAATAGTTTGTTTGTTTACCTACACATGCCTCACATAAGAAACACTAAGGGCCTCATTATGACCTCAGTGGTCTTTTTCAAAGACCGCTGAGGAACCGCCGTGCTGAAGACTGCCAGTGCAGGCGGTTTGCCGTGCAGCGTATTATGACTGCTGGCAGCCCTCCGTCCTTTTTTAGACAGAGAGCCGCCAGCAGCCATACTAGCGGGCGGCGGGGAAGTGGAGGTTTGCTCCACCTCCACTGCCCCGTCATCAGAACCCCGTCCACTGAAACACGTTCCATGATTCGGTGTAGCGGTGTTCTGGTGACAATGAGCTGGCGGCAGAACAGCCCCCATGGATCCCGTCCCCTCCCAGAGGATCAACGGACAAGGTAAGTTGATCGTCCGTTAGGAGAGGGGGGTGGGGGGGTGTTGTGTGTTGTGTGCGTGCATGGGGGTGTGCGTGTGAGTATGTAGAGGAGGGGTGTGAGTTCGTGTATGCATGCAGGGGTGTGTGTTGTGTGTATGGGAAATGTGTGCGGGTCGGTCTGTGTGTATGTCTGTTGTATGTGTGTGGGTATGTGTTGTTGCAGTGTATGTGTGCATGTTGGGGGTAGGGGTGGGGTGTGTGTCTGTGCATGTTGGGGTTAGGGGTGGGGAGGGGGGTCCTGCCACCTTTGAGGGGTGGGACGGGGTGGTGGGAGGACTCAGGGGTGGGGGAGACCCCTATCAGTGCCAGGAAAGGAATTCACTGGCACTGATAGTGCCTACCGCCATGGATTTTGGGGCGGTTCCAAACCACCCGAAATCCATGGTGGTATGCAGGGTCGTGATACCGCCAGTGGTCAGGTGACGGCCGTCAGGCTGGAGACCGAAGTCTCCAGCCCAGCGGTCATCACCGCCCTGGCGGTCGGAGTGGAGAAGTAGCGGATGACCATGGCAGTAACCGCCATGGTCAAAATTCCATTTTATTTCCGCTGGCCTGTTGGCAGTATTACCGCCACTTCTCCCCCGTCCGCCATGGTTGTAATGAGGGCCTAACTGTCTGGTAGAAAATAATTAAGGCAGAATAAGACCAGAATAAAAAGCTGGTGATTTTTTTTTTTTCTTTTAAAGGCTTTTCTAGTAACTAATTAGACACATTTAGTGGAAAAATAAAAAAGAATTACCTCTCATTATGATAAGTAAGGCATTATGTACTATGGAGTAGAAGTTGCAGTGCTAAATTATTGGAGGCATGCTAGCCACCGCTTCAAGTACATTGCTACTGTCTCCAGCTCGAGTAGCTGTAGCTGACATCTTTAATTCCCATGGTCCTGCTCTTTCCACGTGCCTATCACTTAATTTGTTTCTACCCTGACTCCAAAGAGGCAGATGAGTAAATAAGATATATCACACATGTTATGTATAAATTAAATGCGGATATATTTTATCCTGTCTGCCGTAAGTAGATGGGGGGAACGTTGAACTGCACTACAGGGAAAGGAATTGGCTATATAGATTGTATTTGGCATGTTTGTCACAGAGGATCCCCTACGCCAAACTTGAAATCAAATTGGCCACTTAGTAGTCCCACTTTACTCACTGGTCCCACCCACCATCAAAAATATTTTCCAACAAATTGATTCACTGGGCAGTAAGGAAAGTAAAGAAACTTGACATACTCTACTGCAGAGTAAGGTAGTTGGATTGGGCAGGTCGGTAGAGCTTTTGCTATAGAAGAATATAGGGGCATCACTGATCTCTCTTTAGAAGAAGAGCTCCCTTCTTTATTCATCCAATCAATTACTTAATTGTCCTTTCATTCTTCCCCTATATACTTCTATGGCCACCATGATTTTAACTTTACTTTCTCTCATCCAGTCGTTCGCCCAAATTTACAATCCTTTATCCATCCATTCAGTACCCACTATCTACCCTTTCTTTCAATTATCCTTTCAGCCATCCATCCATTTACCCAATACTCACCCACACATTGTTTTCCATCCACCCACACATCCTTCCCTTTCACTCTCTTCACCCCTTTCTTTTAAGCTTCCGTTCTGTCACGTTTCCTTTAGGCCATCATTTTTAGCGTACATTATGGCCCTCATTATGACCCTGGTGTGAGTGATAAAGTGGCGGTAATACCGCCAAAAGGCTGGCGGTAACTCCCGCCAAATTATGACCCTGGTGGTGATAACTCCCATAAACAGCCAATATGACCACACCAACCGCCAGGGCGGAAACAACACTCACCACGGCGGTAGCCGCCAACAGCCAGGTAGAAGACAAAGTACCACCCACCATATTAAGACACCTCAAACCGCCACCTTTTCCGGGGCGGTACCAACGCCATCAAAAGACTGGCGGAAACACATCACTGAAGAGAAAGGACTCACCATCGGAGACACAGGGAAGAACAACACCGCCATGGAACCCGAACTGCAGGTTTTCCCGATGATATTCTACGTTATGCTCCACCTGGAACACCAACGCTGACGAAGACGACGACGGTGAGTACAGCCGCCTAGCACATAAGGGAGGGAGAAAGGAAAATGAGAGTGACACACACACCATACACACAACCAGCTGCACATGAAAAACAATTTGCACCCGATACACAGCAGAATAATGCAAGGACAACAGGAGTGCACCAAAGTGATTGTATTCAAATCAACAGCTAAAATATTAACTATTTGTCAATGAAACAGATATGTACACATGTACACAAAGGGACACTGCCCAGTCCAATGTTCAAAGGGCCCACATGGCCACAGGGCACAGTCTAAGGCCCAACTCAAATCCTGACTCATCTGGCCAGAACTCTGCAGGGCCATCAGTTTGCAAGTGGACAGGCACCTCAGTCGGATGCCAGAACAAGCCCACTGGTTCTGGATGAGGGTCCATGCCCATTGCTCTGTCCTGAGGAGTGCAAGGCCACAGTCTCTCAGGTGAGTGACATGCCCACTGGTTCTGGATTGGGCAACATGCCCATTGCTATGTCCTTGGGAGTGCAAGGCCACAGTCTCACAGGTGGGTGACTTGCCCACAGGTTTTGGATGGGGTAACATGCCCATTGCTCTGTCATGGAGAGTGCAAGGCCACAGTCTCTCAGGTGGGTAACTTTCCCACTCGTTCTGGATGGAGCAACATGCCCATTGCTCTGTCCTGGAGAGTGCAAGGCCAGAGTCTCTCAGGTGGGCGACTTGCCCACTGGTTCTGGATGGGGCCCCTCATACAGCAGCCCCTGGAGGGTGGCCTACATGGCATCCACTGGTAGTGATGGCTGCAGTGTAGTGATGGATGGAGGTGCTTCCTGGGCAGCATCTGCGTTGGTGATGACTGCAGTGTGGTGGTGGATGGAGGTGCCTCCTGGGCAGCCTCTGCAGTTGGTGATGGCTGCAGTGTGGTGGTGGATGGAGGTGCCTCCTGGACAGCCTCTGCAGTTGGTGATGGCTGTAGTGTGGTGGTGGATGGAGGTGCCTACTCGGCAGCCTCTGCAGGTGATGATGGCTGCACTTCCTTAGCTGGGAGAGGGGAGGGGGCCCAGTGGCCACTGGTAGTGGTGGAGGAGTCACCCTGACAGCCTCAGCTGGAGTAGAGGGTTTTGTCTCCTCCATTACATGGGATGTGGATTCCTTACCCTTCCTGGCAGGGGTGGATGGCTTATTCCCCTTCTTGAATGGAGGTGCAAGCTCCTTCCCCTTTTTGGATGGTAGTGCTAATAAATTGAGGGGAAAGTGCAATGGAATGGGGTGATGATGGAGGAAAGTCCAGGTTATTGTTCCAGTCTGTTTGTAGCACAGGTGCAGTGTCCAAGGGGCCATTGGAAGGTGAGCAACGGTAGTTCAAAATGGACAAGGTGACTGAGTGGGACACAAGGGGGACAATCAAGAGAGTCTAATTTCCTGGCGGGGTCTTGGCAAGTGTCTCTGGCTTCTGTCTGGGTCTCAGGAAACATTTGCGGAGTGGTTCACTTTCTGCAGGGGGAGGGGTGCTGGTGGCCTGTGGGTCCTGTGGCGGGGCCTCCTGCCCACTAACTTCAGCGGAAGTGGAGGGCTGGTCAATGGACTGGCTAGTGGTAGGGGCCCGCTGGTGTGCTGTTACCTCCCTCATGATGTTGGCCATGTCTGCCAGCACCCTTGCTATGGAGATCAGGGTGGTCCTCCCTGAACCCATGATACTGTCCTTCCTGCAGCCACCTGTTTTCCTGCACGTTTTCAAGGATCTGGCCCATTGTGTTGTGGGAATGTTGTTAGGCTCCCAGGATCTCAGAGAGTGCCTCCTGGAGAGTCGGGTCCCAGTCCTGTCCTCCCCCTGGCGCACAGCAGTCCTCCCAGTGTCCCTGTTGGCCTGTGCCTCTGTCCCCTGAACTGTGTACCCACTGCCACTGACCCCAGGTCCCTGATTGTCTTGGGGGCAAGGTGTGGCCTGGGGTCCCTGTACAGATGGGTACACTGCTGATTGATGTGTCCTGGTGACAGAGGTGAGGGTACTCTGGGTGGGTGCTGTGGTGCTGGATACCGAAGGGGGAGGCTCTGGGATGGTCTCTGAGTGGGCTTGGGTGACGGGCTGTCCAGTGGTCCCTGATGGTCTAGGTAGGTCATCCAGATCCAGAAGTCCAGAGTTACTGTCATCACTGAGGGCATCTTCTGTTGGGGGACTGGATAGTCGTGGCATCTCCTCTCCGCTGACATTGGCTGGGGTACCTGTGGGTATGTAAGCGATGTATTGTGCTTCATGTGTGTGACATATTGTACATCTCTGGCTTCCTCTCTATCGTTGGTATTGCCCTGCCACGTTTTGCTTGTGCATGGTGATGTATTGTGGCATTGTTAGTTTCCCTATGCTGTGCATGTTTTAGTGATGGGTGTCCAAGCAGGGCTGGGAGAGCTCTCCATGAATTGGTACAGCATGCAGGGCTTGGCATTGCGGTTAGTCATATGTGCAGGTGCAGTATGTGGGATGGGGTAGAGTGATGGGAGTGAGGGTGAGGCTGTGAGATGCAGCTATGGGGGATGATAAGTGGTAAATGTTGACTTACAGGTATCCAGTCCTCCGGCTACTCCAGTGAGTCCCTAAGGATGCAGTAGTGCCAAGACTTGCTCCTCCCATGCTGTGAGCTGTGGGGGACGATGTGGGGGTCCACTGCCAGTCCTCTGTATTGCGAGCTGGTGCCTTGCTGCTATGGAACGTACCTTCCCCTGTAGATTGTTCCACCTCTTGATGATGTTGTCGCTTGTTTTTGGCTGCTGTCCCAAGGCATTCACCCTGTCCATGATTCTCTGCCATAGCTCCATCTTCCTGGCAATGGATATCTGCTTTACCTGTGCTCCAAATAGCTGTGGCTCTACCCTGACAATTTCCTCCACTATGACTCTTAACTCCTCATCAGTAAAACGGGGGTGCCTTTGTGGGGACATGGGTGTTGTGTTGGTGAGAGTCTGTTGAGTAATGTGGTGGGGTATGTGATGTGGGGTGTGTGAGGGATGTATGGGAGTAAGTGGTGTATTCTAGTTGTCACAGTGGTCTTGGTGTCAGTCTGGTGGCAATAATCTGTATTCGTAAAGGCTTGTGGGTGATATGGGTGTGTGTTTTGTAGTGCTGTGGGTGTGTGAGTGTGGTGTGTGTATGAGTGTCAGGTGTGTATTTTTCGTATCTAGGCCAATGTAGTGTTGTTTTGTATGTGGGTGTCCATTCAGAGCGTGGCGGTATGTACCGCCAATGGTTTACCGCCATTGAATGTCTGCCGTGGTGATTAGTGGGTCATAATGTGATGGGCATTGTTTTGTTGGCGTAACAGTATAGGTGTTGGGACCGCCACTTTTGCACTGACCTTTGGGTTGGCGGATTTGTGTATGTGGCTGTATTTTGTCGGATTTGCGTGTGTGTCTCATAATATGGCGAACGGATATTTGCCACTGTGGCGGTATGTTGATGCCCGTCACCGTGGTGGTAGGCGGCATTTACTGCCAATGTCATAATGAGGCCTATGTGTGTTTTTACTAAGTTGCAGATAGAGGAGGCGATAAATAACCCAACCACCATTGTAGCTGTATTGTGGGTGATTCATGAATCCGATCACGACAACACTCTTGTAATTAGTGATTAATAGTGACTGTCAATAAGCATTCAATGTGACTTACCTTAGCCTGTCCCTGCCACTGCGTCTCCCCCTGCTCAAGCTGCTCCTGCAGCAGTGGAATTTGAGCCAGATCCACTGATTGGTGTGGCTATAAAAAACAATATACAGTTTTTAGATGCCAGGTACACCTCCCGTTTTTAATGTCTTTAATCAAACAAATGCAGTTGCAATACATTGTTACAGTTCGGTTAGCACTGCAGTATCTTCTGTCAAAAATATCATTCTGGGCATTTTGTTGGAATGTTAGAAAAGCCAGGTAGTCAAGCTAACCAAAAGCTTTGCGTATTAGAAGGGGAGAGCTATAGCCTATGATTGACGATTACTCAGAATCATTGAAGAGCAATGGAATACAAAATGGTCAATGAAAGACAGAAACAAAATAATGCATGGATAACAGGAGTTAAACAGAACTTGGAAAGGGAAGTTGGAAAAAAGGGACAGTATAAAAACATAAACAAGGTAAAATTAAAAGTAGTATAAAAGTGGGGAGAGGTCAAAGTTAGCAAAAAAATAATAATAATATTAAATAATATGACTTACTGGGATGTGCAGAGCCATCAGCATCGGCTCTGGTGTTTGGCGCCTCCCCCACTCCTACTGGACCCACCGGTGCAGTGTCCCTATTCTTGCCCTTGGGTGCTGATGTAAGAAATAAAGAAGATCAAAAAATTACATTAGTGCTACTGTTAATCTCCACAAAATGATTATATAACAAGCAAATGCAATAACATTGTACTTAAATCAGATCGCTTAGGTTACTAGTATGATCAATAATCGTTGAGTTGGCTATACTCCTCAAACCCCTATTCAAAATTTCCTTAACAAAACCTCCATTTGAAACTAATGCATTGCAATGAATAATCTTTCATTCTATTCTCATTGCTCAAGCCCCATGATGGACCAACTCAGTCTCCCTTTTTTGCAATGCATGTATACTTGCATCATCATGAAATCGCTTGAGACTGTACAAGCTACATAAAGTCACAGAGAATGCTAACTCACTGGTCAGTAATTCACTACGGAGACAGGAGGACAGAGGAGTCTGAGGTGCAATGACTTCTTAAATAACCAGCCAAAGTGAGTGCCTACGAGTACAATGATGTAGCGCTGAGCACCTGCCTAGCTCCAAATGGATCACAAAATAAATAATATTCTTAACGTAAACTAAATGTAACTTCCTCTGAGTGGAAGCCTCATGCTAGTCGGAAAAAAATGTTTGCACTGTAGAACACAAACACAATAAAAATATAATACGAAGCCCCAGAATCTCAATATCTAGCAGGTCGAACAGGTCCTGCTCGTGGTCAGTTACATCTGCGCAGCAGTGCATCAGCTGCCGGGAGGAGCGATGGACCTGGGTGATGGCCCTGACAAACTGGCGCACCCTAGCACAATGCTGCAGACACTCCATCAGTGGGTAACCACTCCCAGGCCTGCCACTTGCTGCCAGCATAGAGGGGAGGTGGTTCTGCACATAAAAAAACAGTGCTGCCACCTCCTCCTCACGAAACGTCGGCCGAGGCTGCACCCCTTGATAGCGCTGCCACCCACAAAGTAGGCAGTTGCTGTTCCCCTGCTATGCCATGGTGCTGGGTGGAGTAAGACGAAGAAGAGATGAAAAGAAATAGGAGGAAAAGGAAGGAAGGAAGAAATAACGGAAAAATAAACAAAAGTACAAAAAGTAAAAAAAAAAAAATGAAAACAACATGAAAATAATATAACACAAAAAGACACACTAACACAATAAATAAAAAATAGGGGTAGATTAAGTGTAAGGGTGGAGGATTGCAAAGATTGAGGTCGGATGATAAAACAGGCCCAGCACCATAAACAAAGTGCAAAACAAGATGGCCATGCCCATGTGAACTGCGTGGTGCCATTCGCGCACAATTTTGAACGCGAGTACGTACTTCACGTTTGATGTCAAATGAAATGGGAACAGGGCCAATGGAGAACTCCGCCGGCTAACGGAATCTGTGTAGCACAACAGTGTTTTTTCCACTCTGCGGAGTTCCACATTGCATGACTCTGCTGACTCCACCAAAGCTTAAAGGGCCCCCAACTTCAGTCATCTCCAAAGTCAGAAACAGAATTTCCAAGATTCCACGTTACAATTTCTTTAGGAATACGTTTATAAATTCTAAAAAACAACATAATAGGTAAGCATTAATTATGCCATTTCACAATTCTAGCCATCTTTTATTAAGGATCCTCCGCAAACATTGGTATATTTTGCACTTAGATACATCACTGAGTAACATTGTCCCTAATAAACCCAGTATTACTTACAGCAGCGGCAAAACATTATGTAACATTCTATGTCCTAGTTTTTTAACTCAGAGTAAGGCACTAACCACATTTGGTTGGCTGCCTTCTCAACGTAAACGTTTTTCAAGTGTGGGTGCTGTAATATGTTCCCTTTTGCCTAGGACAAAATAAAATGCTTTCAATATAATACTTCTGTTAAGTATAAAATCAATTCTCTCATTAACTGTAACACTACATTTGTAGTCTACTGTATTGTGTGTATCTGTAATCGTGTTTTTATCAGAAGCATCATAAAGCCATTTAAGGAAAAAATTCAATAACGTATATGTGCCATCAGAAACAATAATGGGGACTATCAATTGTCAACACATTTCAAGAAAGCACATCAGATGTGTGAACTTTCACAACTTAAGTTTCATGCGATTGGAGTGGCTTCTGAACACCCAACAGGAGGAGATAGAGAACGGTCACTTTGCAAACTGGATACTAAATTTGATAACCAAACTTAGAGCGGTGGACAATGGACTTAATCAGGATCGAGAACTGCATGTTTTCCTAGATGATTAACTAACACTAACATTGTAATCTTGTATTATGGCTAAAAGCGTCCATGCATTGTTGTGTTATCTGGAGAGACTTTTGTTTAGTCCTGGAATTTCCTAATGTTCAATGTGATATAGGTGAGCCCAATACGGATTTACACTTCCATGCTTTGTCTATCTATTCATATGTAGGATATGTATGATTATAAGTCTTAGACCTTCATATTTACTTTAGATTGCTTGTAATATGTTATTTTTTCTGAATTATAATGTCTTCAACTTCTCTGCCTGCATGCCTACTAACATTGGTTTGGAAATATGTCTGGGTTACCATACCACTCTGACTTTTTATGTCTGCACGTGTCTTACTCTACAACTATGGAGCAATTACAATAACAATAACACTAACTTTCTTGATTGACTTCCGCACATTTATGTCACCTTTGTTTCTTGTAGCATTTGGTAAGGGGTTTCCCTGCTCAACCTGTCAATTTAACTCAGCATTTCTATTTGTGGTTACATACATTCTTTTGGTCCTCGAATTATTTGTCTAATGTATTATATACTATAGACTTTGACTTTCAGTACAACTTGGTTATCTGTCTGATATTTATCCCCTCGACCTCTCATGTTTTACAGCTGTATTCAGATTTTTACAAATTGATATGATAATTTCCTTTTGCCACACACCCCCTTTTGGGCGACCACCAGAAGGTACAAGGAATCAATATTCTTTCCTCTTTTTTCTTTAATTAAGGTGTTAATATACAATTGTGGTACTTATTATTTCTACTGTACATTTTGTCTCCCTTGTATCGCTTCCGATACCTAGTGCGTTTGGGACTTTAATATTAGCCTCTGTTATGGCTGTCCCGGTTTTCTGCGCTTTTGTTCAAATAGTTCAAGGGGCACCTTCTTCCTGTTTTACACGTTTTTTTTTACTAGTCTTATTTCCCTTTTTTGTTGAACACATTTTTCTAGCATTTGGGATATTGACACAGGTTAGACTTTTGCCGCAGGACTCACTTGCTGATACCACTGTGAAGTTCCTGATCTTTTAGCTTGTTTCCCCACTCCAAGACGGTACGCCTTCCCTCGCTTTACATGTCCTTTTTCTATTTTTTTGCTGAACATGCATTTATAGCGTTCAGGATGATGGCACAGGTTAGACTTTTGCCTCAGGACTCACTTGTTGACACTACTGGTAAGTGTGTGACTTTTTAGTTTGATTCTCTACTTGCCAATCTTCTTTTTACTTGGTTCTACAATTACTGTTAATTTACCCGCTGACCACCTATTTTGTAAAGACCTACTTTACCATTACTCAGGTATGCTTACATTTTATTGGGTTTACATTTTTTTTCTTGATTTACACAGGTTTAGTTTTGTGGTTTAACTGTGATTCACGCTTTCCCCCCTTTTTTCATAGTACTCTTTAGCTTGTTTCAATTGCTCCACTGAGGGCTCCCCATTGGTTTAAATACAACTTGGAGTACGATTCACCTTGTGTCATTAGCATTACATTATACTCTTCATGGTGCTTTTACTCGCCTCAATACAGATATCTTTCCTCTCCAGTATTTTTCTTAAGGCGTGTGTATTGGCGTTGGTTGCTTTTGATCTCTCAACTATAATTCTTTGAACCTCACAAGATGATTTGATGTTTGGATGCCCATTTGTTCCTGATGGGGCCATGTGACACAGTCTGTTCTCCTAAGCACTTCCATGTGTGTTTCCCAGGGGTATTCATTTGCACTTCTTGTTAGCTTATGACTTTTGTCTAATAACAAAGATTCTTGCAGTGACTGTTTCTTACGCAGTTGAATGATATTGTGATGATTTCCCTTTTCCTGGTAGTAATGGGCTGAAAAAAAAAACATAACACCACTCTCCTAAATAAGGGATGGAGTGTAAAGTCTTCCCTCCATTGTCCCTATTCCGCCGGGCAATCAGAGGAAGTTTTACGTCAATGGAGCCAACAGGGGCACCATCAACGTAACACTCAAGGTCCACGCATCTCTGAATGAGACTGGCAGAAATAGGGTTTGGCGGACAGGGTGCACTGTTACCCTTGTACCCTGTACCCTGTCTGCAAAACCCTAAATCAGGCCCCTAGGCAATAACCAGATGGCTAACATGGATTACAAGCGAAAACGCTACTATTTTGTGAAACTGTCTCTAAGAAGAGCATGAAAAAAATCAGCATTGCCAAATGTATTTAGAAATGATTATTCAGGTTAAATCCTGCTTGCTTTTCCAGACACATTTATTTAAATTCTTCAATCATACATTTGAACCATATGCCTATTCATGTTTCATTGGATGCTGATAATGTTAAAATGCATTACTTCAGAAGGATATACAATTTACACTTTACCTCCTTTCTTTGCTCCACAGAAAGTGAACTTTGGGTGGTCCAGTTCGCAGAGTGTCAAAATTGTGGAAAACACATTTAGTTTCCTGATAAATCCATTTATGTGGAGGAAGAGCGCATTGATGTCACGCCCTAGATATGGGAATAAAGACAAATATATTCAGGTGAATGCAACAAAATGTCTAGCCAACGGGTCATTCTGAAACAAACTGCTAGCCTACAAAACAGTTTTGCGTTTCGCTGGGATTTTCAGGGTGAGCCACAACAAGACTTTTTCCTGTAATTTTAATATGGTTTGAGAACAAGTACAGTGCACCTTGTAAAACATGGCTTTCAGTCTTTAAGAATGAAAAGGCTTGTTTACAGAGCAAACACTTGCCCTCTGTTGGCAATGGGGTTTCAGGTTGGCTGGGGTATGCACGTAAGCCAGGTAAAACCCACCACTCTAATCGGGGCAAGTACGTTACACACCAAAAATAACCTGTGCTCACCCCCTGGTAGCTTGGCACAGAGTAGTCAGGCTTATCCCCAGAGGTCATGTGTAAAGCGTTTGTGCAACACACTCACACCAATGACACGATAAATACACCACAGAAGAGACTCCACACAGGATTATATAAAAATATGCGTCTATATTGTAAATATATCAAAAGACCAAAAATAAAAATGACATAGATCGTGATTACTATGTTTTTTATGCAAATCCTCATATACTACTAATTTGTCTGATAATGCAAAACACAGCGACCTGTGTCATACCATCATGGCATAAAGTAATATAACCCTTCCTATCCTAACACTGTATTAGGTAAACATAACTACAGCATCAGGGTATGATACCACAATAGGGAAACATGTACATGACCACGTGTCACCACAAACATTACAACATTATTTAGATAGTACCTGTGGCCCCAATCATAATAAGGCCAGAACGCAATACATTATAAGCACTGTGCATAATGTACAGATCCTGAAGTAATTCACATCATCCTGACAATGTAACATCCCAAAATGTCATACCGAGTATCAGAGTATGAAATTCCACAGGTTATGAAACAAAAATATGAACCATAAAATTGTGCCGACCACATAGTCACTTAGTACACCCATCCCTGAATCAGGTAAGAATCATCAGCATTATATATCAGGGAATATTTAGAGAATGGGGGCAGGTTCAGGGAAGACATCCCCATTATTGCCTCACAGGTACATCATCTGGGGGGACACCTTTGCCCCTATTAGGTTCTTTGTGGTATTGCGGGTGAAGTCCCAGTGAAAGAAATTGTGTCTGCCCTTTGCAACTATGTTTGTTTTGAATTGCCACTGATGGCATTTGAGGAACCCCTGATCCCAATGGGATTGCTCATGGTGTGGGTGCCTTCTTTCCTGCTGAGGATATGCAATGGTTTCTGGAGAGGAGGCCCTATTCTTGGAGGCAGGAGGAAAACATCAGTAGTATCCAGGAAAGGAGAAAGGTACTCGCTTCCTCCACTCAGAGGCAGGAAGAGAACATCAGTAGTGTCCAGGAAAGGAGAAAGGCATTGGCTTCCTCCAGGCCCTTTGTCGGGCGTCAAGTGAGAGGTGAGTGTGCTTCTTCCTTGACACAATCATAACCCCTTCTCTGTCAGCTCCTGGCAGCCACACGCCGCCCCTGGGGATCTGAGCCCAGGTGACCTTGTCACAGCCTCCCTGTGTTAAGTCCCACTCCCTGTGAATAAGAGGGAGGCAGTGCTGACGCCGTTGGCCCACCGGACACGCCGGTATGCGTCTTGCCGAAGGCAGTGCGTCCGGTCTGAGCATGCTGTGGTAAACCAGCAAACTTAAGTGAATCTGGAAGGCAAGTGGTGAGTTTTGTCTGGAGCTCTCCACTTGTGTTGCGGGCAACAATAAGGAGAGCATAAGGTGGTATAAAAGGAGCACTCAAGCCCAGCTCCTAACTCAGTTCACACTATCAGGGGATAAAGTGCTCTCCTTGTGCTGCGACTGACGAGGCAGTCAAGAGGCCAAGAGCTGCGCTCCTCATGTGTCAACCAGAAAGACACAGGGCAGGCCACCAAGCCATGGAACACTTGGAGGGGGCATGGACAAGACGCAGTTACAAAGTGCTTCCCAGGCGCTAGGTTAAGTGAGCTAAAGATCAGCGCTCTCTATGAGTTGGGAACCTTGGGAGGCACTCATGGGGGCACAACAGGGACAGGCAGGCCAGCTCAGCAAGATGGGTGGTGGTTCCTCCTGGTAGTCCTGGGTAGTGTTTGGGTCCTCTAAAGTCAGGGAGCAGCTGGTAGCAGGGAAATAAGTAGAAAAGAAATCCAGTGAGTCCTTTATGCCACCCAGCAGACAGCAGGCAGCAGCAGAAAAGCAGTCCAGATGAGTCCTTTTGGAGTCATAATATAATTAGGCCGATCTGCTCCCAGGGGGCGCAGAAATCACTAGACACCAGGGAATTTGTATTGTTATTATACTTACGCACAAGGAGAGTGGCCCCTTGGGCAAGGGCCACTCCCAAGGGGGGGAGGGGCAAATGATTTTAGGCCATTTCTGTCCTCCCCTGGAGGCAGAAAACCCCTACACACCAGGGATACTTTTTTTTGTTTATTTTTTTTATATGTGGGGAGCGACCCGGATGGCCAAATTATTTTTAGGCCATTTGTGCCCCCCCCGGGGGCAAAGCAGGCTAATATAATTAGACAGAAACCACTAGATACCAGGGATTTTTTTTTTTCATACTTATGCATAAGGGGGGCGGCCCCTTGGGCAAGGGCCGTGCCTGGGGGGAGGGGGCAAAATATTTGTTGGCCTTTTCTGCCCCCCAGGAGGCAGATAGGCCTGATATAATTAGGCTGATGTTCCCCCGGGGTGGCAGAAACCTCTAGACACCAGGGATATATTTTTTTTTTATTTACTTTATGTTTTTATGTATGGGGAGTGACCCCTTAGGCAAGGGTCGCTCCCCTGGGGTGCAAAATGTACTTAGGCCATTTCTGCCCCATCAGCCTATTTTTGTTAGGCCAATCTGCCCCCAAGGGTGGCAGAAACCACTAGACACGAAGGATTGGTGTGTGTCTATGTGTGTGATTTGTTTGGGAGGGCAGCCCTTTGGGCAATGGTTGCTCCCCATGGGGGCACATTACTGTTGGCCAAATCTGCCCCCCTTGGGGGCAGATTGGCCTATTTTTGGAAGGCCCATCTGCCCCCAAGGGGCAGAAGGCCCACCAGAGACCAGGAACGATTATTTATTTCAAAATAAAAGGGTGGGGGTATGGCCATACCCGCACCCCCAAATAAATGGGGCCAAAGTTGTTCTGCCCCCCAATGGGCAGATTGGGCAATTACCCCCAATCCACACCCCGGGGGGCAGGAAGTCAACTAGATGCTAGGGAATTTAAATAAAAACAAAAAATAGTGGGGTGGTGGCTACCAACCAGTATGGGCCTGGTTATGCCCCAGCCCCAACTGAAGGGGGTAACAGTCTTTCAGCTCTCCCCCCGCACACTAAAATATATTATCCAACGGCAAGCAAGAGGACATTTGATTATTTTGGGTTTTGGTTTTACATTTGGGCCATGAGAGCCTGGTAACTCTCAAAGTTGGCCCACTTGGAATGGTGAGGGCTTCACTTTTTGGACTTTGGGACACTGCCATGTAAAAAAATCCACAAGACCTGGACATATCTGAAAACGAAACATCTGGTTGATTCCAGTGTGGTGTGCTTCACATGCACCCCAGACCATTTTCTTACCCACAATGCCCTGCAAACCTACAACTTTGCTGGAAATCACACATTGTTGTGCTGGAACCTTCCGGAATCTGCAGGAATCCACAAAATTCCTACCACCCAACATTATCTCATCTATACCAATAAAAATTCTACTGCACTTGTCAGCCGAAAAATGTTTTTTTCAAACTGCCCTTTTGGACCCACTTTGGTACTCCCTCAATTTTGACATGCTTTGGTTCTTCCCTGTCACAGGCACTTGACCCACCTATACAAGTGAGGTGTCATATTTACTGGGAGACTGAGGGGAACGTTGGGTGGTAGACAAATTGTCCTGGTGCAGTGACCCCACTGAGAAATGTGGGAAAAATTTGCTTTTTTAGTTAAATTCGAGGTTTGAAGTCACACCTCCCTGGACTCCCTCAGGTGTCTAGTTTTCAGAAATGTTTGGTTTTGGTAGGTTTCCCTAGATGGCTGCTGAGCCCAGGACCAAAAACGCAGATGCCCCCGCAAAAAAGGTAGTTTTGTATTTGATAATTGTGATGTGTCCCAATAGTGTTTTGGGGCATTTTCTGCCGCGAACACTAGGCCTACCCACACAAGTGAGGTACCATTCTTATCGGGAAACTTGGGGGAATGCTGGGTAGAAGGAAATTTGTGGCTCCTCTCAGATTCCAAAACTTTCTGTCACCGAAATGAGAAGAAAAAGTGTTTTTTTGGGCAAAATTCTTAGGTTTGCAAAGGATTCTGGGTAACAGAACCTGGTGAGAGCCCCACAAGTCACCCCATCCTAGATTGCCCTATGTGTCTAGTTTTAAAAAATGTGAAGGTTTTGTAGGTTTCCCTAGGTGCCGGCTGAGCTAGAGGCCAAAATCTACAGCAAGGCACTTTGTAAAAAAACACGTCAGATTTCAATGTAAAATTGTGATGTGTCCATGTTGCGTTTCCTGTCGCGAGAATTAGGCCTACCCACGCAAGTGAGATACCATTTTTATCTGGAGACCTGGGGGAACACAGAATAGCAAAACAAGTGTTATTGCCCCTTGTGTTTCTCTACATTTTATCCTTCCAAATGTAAGACAGTGTGCAAAAAAGACATCTATTTGAGAAATGCCCTGAAACTCACACGCTAGTATGGGCACCCCGGAATTCAGAGTTGTGGAAATAACCACTGCTTCTCAACACCTTTTCTTGGGCCCATTTTGGAAATACAAAGGTTTTCTTGATACCTATTTTTCACTCTATATTTCAGCAAATGAATTGCTGTATACCCGGTAAAAAATGAAAAACCATTGCAAGGTGCAGCTCATTTATTGGCTCTGGGTACCTAGGATTCTTGATGAACCCACAAGCCATATATATCCCCGCAACCAGAAGAGTCCAGCAGATGTTGCTTTCAAAAATCTGACATCCCAGGCAAAAGTTACAGGGTAAAACGTGGAGAAAAATGGCAGTTTTTTTCACCGCAATTTCAATATTTTTTCATTTTAGATGCTATTTTCTGTATGAAACCCTTGTAGCATCTACACAAATTACCCCTTGCTGAATTCAGAATTTTGTCTACTTTTCAGAAATGTTTAGCTTTCCGGGATCCAGCATTGTTTCATACCAAGTTCTGTCAGTAAGTGGAAGAAGACTGAAAGCACAAAAAATAGTAAAAATGGGGTATGTCCAAGTAAAATGCCAAAATTGTGTTGAAAAATTGGGTTATCTGATTCAAGTCTGCCTGTTCCTGAAAGCTGGGAAGATGGTGATTTTAGCACCACAAACCCTTTGTTGGTGACATTTTCAGGGGAAAAAAACACAAACCTTCTTCTGCAGCCCTTTTTTACCTTTTTTGATGAAAAAATAAACCTTTTGCTGTATTTTGGCTAATTCTTGGTCTCCTTCAGGGGAACCCACAAACTCTGGGTACCTCTAGAATCCCTGGGATGTTGGAAAAAAAGAACGCAAATTTGGCATGGGTAGCTTATGTGGGCAAAAAAGTTATGAGGGCCTAAGCACGGACTGCCCCAAATAGCCAAAAAAAGGCCTGGCATCAGTGGGGGAAAAGGCCTGGCAGCGAAGGGGTTAAAGCAGCCCTGGCTCCAGACGTCAGCCCTTTGTGTGAGGGAAGGACACAGCCTATTGACATGTAAGGTGTGAACAATCCTCCCTCTAACCAGCCTAGGATGATTATCAGTATGCAGATGGACACAGATTCCTCTTCAGTCACCCACAGTCCCCCCGTGTTGTGGCTCTCTGGAAAGTATGCACCAAGTGTGGCTGTCACTCTGCCCTAGACGAGGATTGAAGTCAGGCTATAAAACACTGGAGTTATAAGCACAGACAAATGCCAACTTTCTAAAAGTGGCATTTCTAAAATAGTAATGTAAAATCCAACTGCACCAGTAAGCAGAATTTCTCACTACCATTCCAAACATACTAAAACATGTCTAGGCTACTCCTTTCAGATCAGAAATGACCACTTAACAGTACAGAAGATCATTCCCAATGATACACTCAGAATCTTTGTACAAAGACCACAGAGCAACCACCAACACTCAGACAATTCCTCTGCTCAGTAGGGCAGGAAGGATCTTTTTAGCAGGTGGGCAGAAAACCACAACTACCCACCAAGGTTCAATATAGATACACCCTCCGAATACAATATCCGTTCACAAAACAGTATCCCCGGACCTATTCAATAGTCACAATTCTGACCATTCATTACAATGTGATTCTCTTTCTCATATAGAAAAATATGATTTATTTTTTAGTGACCCTTGCCTACTCTAGTAGTGGCATGCTTCATCATTGGGTCCACCTTAGCTCCTAAAGGCCAAGGTGGGCTCATCTGAGTGAATGCTAACCTATGACAGGAAGAGCCCTCATAGTAGTGGAAAAGGAAATAGACCTATTGTCACTACTAGGGCATGTAAAACATATAAGTGGTTGTACGACGGAATGCCGACTGACAAAACAACGGGTGCCTAAACAATGAGGTCGGAACACCGACCTCGTTGTTACTACTAATGCCTTTACCACGAATGCCTTAACAACGATATTTCGTTGTAAAGGCATTCCTGGTAAAGTAATTAGTAACAGGCACCCATTGATCCTGCATGCCTCACCCCACCCCCCCAACCCCACCCCAAAACCTAAAACCCCGACCCCCCAACCCCTCCCCAAAACCTAAAACGCCCCACCCCCCAACCTCACCCCAAAACCTAAAACCCCCGACCCCCCACCCCCTCCCCAAAACCAAAAACGCCCCACCCCCCAACCCCACCCCAAAACCTAAAACCCCGACCCCCCACCCCTCCCCAAAACCAAAAACGCCCCATCCCCCAACCCCACCCCAAAACCTAAAACCCCGACCCCCAACCCCCTCCCCAAAACCTAAAACGCCCCACCCCCCCAACCCCACCCCAAAACCTAAAACCCTGACCCCCCACCCCTCCCCAAAACCAAAAACGCCCCACCCCCCCAACCCCACCCCAAAACCTAAAACCCCGACCCCCCACCCCTCCCCAAAACCAAAAACGCCCCACCCCCCAACCCCACCCCAAAACCTAAAACCCTGACCCCCAACCCCCTCCCCAAAACCTAAAACGCCCCACCCCCCCAACCCCACCCCAAAACCTAAAACCCTGACCCCCCACCCCCTCCCCAAAACCTAAAACGCCCCACCCCCCAACCCCACCCCAAAACCTAAAACCCTGACCCCCCTCCCCAAAACCTAAAACACCCCACCTCCCCAACCCCACCCCAAAACCTAAAACCCCCAACCCCACACCCCCTCCCCAAAACCAAAAACGCCCCACCCCCCCAACCCCACCCCAAAACCTAAAACCCCGGCCCCCCCACCCCCTCCCCTCCCCAAAACCAAAAACGCCCCACCCCCCCAACCCCAACCCCACCCCAAAACCTAAAACCCCCTACCCCCCACCCCCTCCCCAAAACCTAAAAACCCCACTTACCTGAGTCGTCGCCTCGTCATCTGCGTCGTCCTCCTCAGCCAATTCCCTTGTTTGTACCTTAACCATGCATGTTCGTTGTTCAGGACATGCGTGGTTAAGGCACAAAATAACGAAGTCGTGGTTAAAGAAAGCGTTGTTCCGCTTTCGTTAACCAGGACTTCGTTATAAAAAAGTCGGCCTAAAGGATGTTTCCCCATATAAGTACATGTCCTACCTTTTACATACACAACAACCTAACCATAGGGCTATCTAGGGCCTATGTTTGGGGTTACTTAGGTGTATTAAAAGGAGAGTTTAGGCCCAGGCAAATAGTTTCACTTGCCAAGTCATTGTGGTAGCAAATTGCACACGCAGACGTTGAAGTGGCAGGCCTGAGGCAAGTTTGAAAGGCTAATTCTGTGAGTGACGTAATCAGCTCTGCAGGCCCACTAGCAGCATTTAATTTACAGGCCCTAGGTATATAGTATACCACTTTATAAGGGATTTACGGGTAAATTAAATATGCCAAACATGTGTAAGCCAATCATACCAAGTTTTAGGAGAGAGAGCGCGTGCACTTTAGCACTGAGTAACAGTGGTAAAGTGCCAAGAGTCCTAAAGCTAACAAAAAGAGGGTTAGAAAAATAGGAGAAAGGCAAAAAGTTTGGGGATAACCCTGCAGAAAGGGCCATTTCTAAAATCCCCTAACAGGTCTCCTGGCGCTAGTTACAGATAGAAGATGTTTATTGCTACCCACGGCACTCATTTAATCTGACCTTAGAGTAAAACACAAATTCCTGGAGTAGATGCACTGGTCGAGTGAGCCACCAGACACGATTATATACAACGTTAAATAAGTATTGGAAGAATCCTACATACTACCCGTAGATGCTCTCAACATACAAGCTATGTGATGTATATATTGCGCACATGTATACACACATATACAAACACACAGGCATACACAGACACGTACAAATACTGATACAGTTTGCTCACACATTTTGTTAAAATAATTTAGTCCAGTGTACTAGTTTAACAAGTTCTCTGTGTTCATCATATTCATTACAGATCTCTGTAGAATTGTAGTAGGTACAATGCACACAATACCATTTGCATGCTGCTTTCTATATTTTGTTTTTAGGATCCACTTTTTGGGTGGTCGTCTTTAACTACGCAAAGTAGAGTATATTCATAATGGGTGCAACATAAATATATATCATGGATAGTTTGTTGGGTAATTTTAAGATCTTAAATTATTCACATTGTGGAATTTTTACATTGTCAGAATAAGATATACCAGGTGTAATAAGAATATATGAGAGTTTCAAACAAGTACACAGGTCTGGGGTCATCCTCAAAATATGTGAAAGCATCTTACACCGCCACAGAATACCCTGGATATTTTTGCATTTAGGAATATGCAAACTTGCAATAATCTTTCTTGGCGATAATTGGGATAACATTTTAATGTATATGCTCAGTTGAGGGAATGCAGTTGCCAAACTGAATTTATGTATTGCACACTTTAATCCAGTTAGCTGCTTTGCAGCACATGCCTGAGCGCCAAAGACATGCGGTGTAATATCAGTGCTCTGCTGTATTTGATTACATCCTGTCTATCAAACTTTTGGTCTGTCCTATATTTAGAAGCTGGCGGACCATAAGGTTTCTGTGGACGGAGGCCCCATTGGCTAGGTCGATGGAGGATTCCACTGATGGTCTGACAGAGAAGGGGCAGTCAGAGAAAGGTCTTCGTTAGGGTGGACAGGTTAATGTGTTTTTTCAGTCAATCACCACCATGAAAACCCTAGCAACGGAACCGTAGGGACAGAAAAAGAATAATAATGGCCCTCAAGCCCTGACAGAAAGCTAAAATAATAATGCCAGGGTGAATACTTTTTTGTTTTTGGCAGTTTAAAATAAAAATTGTTAAAAGTTTAGTGGAAGGCTGTTGACACTGATGGTCATTCACCAATACGTCTCGTACCTTGAAGGGAATCCCTTTGACGACAGTCCCCTTCAAGGTGCAGAGATGATCATAGTGCTGATGGTCAACTCTGAATTTGTGGACTATATTCTGTTAAAATTTAAATCACATCCTTAGTCTTAGGTGTTCCCCACAACCACATGGAGGTAATGGGAGATATGCTCTTTCAACAGCTTTAAAGCCACACACTTTCTAAAATGGCCAAATGACTTACTACTAATCTTCATTACTAATAGGGCACTCTTCCTCATCCCATTCAATTATTTGTGAACTAGTATACCTCCTCCTGACCCTGAATGTCTTATTTAATGTTTTTTAACTTTAATATGCGGTGGAGCCATACATAGTAATTCCTCCAATGCCTTCTGCTGAAGTATTGAAGGCTCTTGTTGTCTCTACTGAGAGGAAGAGATTGGATGGGGAAGATGGCCCAAAGAGTAATGAAGATTACTAGTCAGTATTTAGAACATTGACTCTTGTGGCCACTACCTTGTCCCCTTCCTTCCTTAGTAAGGAGAAGCTAAGCGGATGCCAAAGACCAGAAATAAAATTATACTTTAAGCCACATGAAAGTTTAATGAAACAAACAAACCAGGAAATAAGGAGTAGACAAAATATACAATAAAAGCAACATCTTTTTTTTTATAGTGCTTCATACATGAATAACAAATGTTATCCAATTTATGACAATCAATTAACTCAACACAGATGGGCATCTCTTACCGGGACACAAGCATGTAAAGTACAGCTCATCATTCCCTTTGTTACTGGAAAGCGTCCAACTCACTGAGTGATGCTGCCAGCTTAGAGAGAAGATTCACCAAACTTGCAGAGCCACCTACCATGAACAGCACTTGTAGCTGAAGGCAATATTTTAAGAGACAGCCAGCATATACACCACTTAGTGTGGCAGATAATTCTGATTTTAGTCAGTAGTTCAAATGCTTAATCTGTTTTTGGACCATCATGAGGAAAAAGACATAAAACATTGTTAAGGTTTTCCCAATTAAAGAATATTGCCTTACTGGATGGTGAAAGGAGTCCGCCATGAGACTGTGTTTTGAGAAAATATTGGAAAAAAATATTGTGATATATAAATATTGTGTCAAGGATATCGGACATCAAAAATATTGTGGACAGGAATATTGAAGTTAAAAATATCATTTTTAGTGTTGTTTTTAAAATTGTTTTAAAAAAGTACGAAGTGTTGGATATAATTTCATTTGTAAGTGTTAATTAGTATGTAATGTATTGTAGTGTGTTTGATTATGTATGGTTATAATTGGTTTATTTGTGTTTTTAGTAAGATCATTTTTTACTTATGAAATTGTTGAAATTTTTATTTTTTTGTATGATTGTATACAATTAATTGTTGAATATTTTTTTAGTAGCAAGATATTGGGTTTTTAGGGGACAAGGGTGGGAAGTTTAAAAAAAATGTTTTACATTTAAATTTTGAAATAATAATTTTAAAGATATTTTTAATATATTTTGTTAGAAATTACATTGTTGGTTGACTGGAATTTGAGCCCTGGTCAAGCAGCAACCACAATTCTAGTCAGTGTAAGACTCAGGAAAACACTAAATTAACCTGAGCTCACCCTCTGGTAGCTTGAAATGAGCAGTCAGGCTTAATTTAGAGGCAATGGGCCTAATTAGGAGTTCAGCGGATGGGAAAACCTGTCTGCCGAACTTCTGAAGGGGAGTTTGCAGCCACACTGGTACCTCCCTGTAGGACCCATTAAGACTTCCCTCTAGGCTGGCTGGTGGAAACTGAGGTTTCTGCAAGTTAGCCAAGCGGGAAAGTGGCGGTAGCATTGTCACCAGCTCGTGATGTAGGCAGGCACAATGCAGTCGTCTGTAGGGTGCATCAGCACCCTCGCAATGTTCACTGTCTGCAGAGAGTGAACATTGCAAGGATGCTGGGCAGGGGGACTCCTGCACTGACTATGCCAAATGCATGGGCAGTGCAGGGTCCCCCCCTGTAGCCCCCTGCACCTGTTCTCCATTAGCTTTTTCATGGCGGTAGAACCGCCATGGAAAAGCTGGTGGAGAACGAGGTCGTAATCAGCAGGGCGGCACTGCATGCAAGTGGGGATCACTGACCCCGGCAGAGACGACGGTATGATGGAGGTCTGACTGCCAAGGTCATAATGTGGCGGTTCGACAGCCACAACAGCGGCGGTCCTGACCGCCACTGTGAGGCTGGTGGTCTTAAGACCACGAGCCTTGTAATGAGGCCCAATGTGTTGAGTATTTGTGCAACACTTTGAACAGTAAAACAGTGAAAACACTACACAAAAAGATTCCATGCAAGGTTAGAAAAATAGATCTGAATTTAATAAAACAAGACCAAAATGACAAAAATCCAATAAGTACAACCTGAGAAACGTATTTTTAAAGGTTTTAGGTAAAAGTAGCACTAAGAAATATAAACCGCTAAAAGTGGTTATTTGGTCGTTCTGGACCGGGACAAATGCAAAACTTCAGGCAGACCGTGATGGAACTCAGGCCAGCTGCAGGGAACTAGTTAGGCCCGCGGAACAAAAATACCCTAATTTGTGGTTGTGTAGCGTTGTGTGGATTTGGGTTGAAGATGCATCATGCAGCAGAGGCAATGCACCTGTTTTGAGATGTAGTGAGGCAGTGGTGTGAGATCCTGATGCATCAACATTGAGGTTCCTATAGACGGGGCTTGCAATGCGAAGACTGGTGTCGAGGATGTGTTGCGCGGGTCAAGGTGATGCATCTGATGCACCTCTGATGAACGGTGAAGCTCCTATGTGGAGTTTCGGCCTCGTTGTTGAGGCTGCGGTCAATGGGGGTGTAGGGACCTTGCACTGAGAAAAGCGTTGCACAGTGGTGCTTCCAAAGGCGATGTGTAGGGTCTAATCCATGCAACAGCAGTGATGCGTTGGTTCTGCTTGAATATGTGCCGCTCAGCCGAGGCGATGCATCATTTCAGCTCGGATATGTGTTGTTCTGAAGAAGATGTGTCAGTTTCGCTGGAGCAAACACCTAAGACCCACTTCCAAGGGTCCAGGAGTGGGGTGGCACTACGTGGTGGGGCAGACTCACAGATGGCAGAGCCCAGGTGCAGAGGTAAGGTGGTAGGAAGTCTTTTATGTCCCTGAGACTTCAGATTGGGCAGCCAGCCAGTTAGCCCTTGTAATTACTCTGGGTTCAAGTGATGCAAGTCCAGTCTTTCTCACCCAGGCAGGGGAACAGCGGGCAGCAGGGCAGCACAGCAAGGCAGGAGTACATCAAAGTAGCAGTCCAGCAAACTGGCAGTCCAGCAGAGTGGCAGTCCTTTAGCATCACAGCAGTCCTTCTTCCTGACGGTGTTGTCACAGGTCCAGAAGTGTACTAAAGTGATGGGCTCAGATGTCCAGTACTTATACCCTGTTGGGCCTTTTAATTGTGGGAGACCTCAAAGACAGGCCTTCAAAGTGCTCAGAGGTTCTGCCTTTCCTGCCCTGGCTCCAGATTCACCAATGGGGGTTATGCAGCCCTCTCTGTGGGAACAGGACATAGCCTATGCAGGTGTAAATGAGGCTGCTCCCGGGTCCTACTTCCCATCCTCCCACAATGGCCTTTCAAGTCACATATAAGCTCCCATTGTGAGTGGCTGTCTAGGGGGAACACACAAAGCCCAGCTGTCACCCACCCCAGGCAACTAATCAGAGACAAGCAGCAGGCACCAATTGGCTAAAGTAAGTATAGATTGAAGTGGGAATAGTGAAAGTCACCTCTTTGGTATCCAACACCTTCTTTCAATACGCTTAGATTGTAGTGGGAATAGTACATTCAACTCCTTTAGTCTGCAACGCCTTTCCAAAATTTGTCTAGATTGGAGTGGGAGTAGTAAATGGCACCCCTTTAGTGTCGAGCACCTTCCCCAAATTTCTTTAGATTGGATTGGGAATAGTGAATGTCACCCCTTTAGTGTCTAACACCCTCTCCCAATATGGTTACACTGGACTGGGAATAGTAAATGTGTCCCCTTTAGTATACATAGTAAATGTTATCCCTTGAGTGAGCACCTTCTCCAAACTGGTTTAGATTGGAGTGGGAATGTGTCCCGTAGTATGTAAAACCTTCCCCCAATATGGTTAGACTGGAGTGGGAATAGTACATTTAACCTTTTAGTGTCCAACACCTTCCCCAGACTGGTTTAGACTGGAGTTAGAATAGTAAATGTCACCCCGTTAGTGTTCAACACCTCCCTTCAATTTGGTTAGGTTTGAGTCTGACTAGCAAATTCACCCTTTTAGTGTCTAACAATTTTTTAAATAATTTATTTAGGAGGATGATAATTTAGTTTTATCATTTTATCAAAAAATACCTTATTTGTCCATGGTAGAAATGCTTAGTGTTATTTTATTATTATTGTTGGTGATAAGAAATACAAAAAATTTAGTTATATGTTTGTAGCCAATAATATTACCAATTACATTTTTATCATAAAGATGTCACACACTTTTTTATTTGTATTATGTTTCCACTTTTTATTTGTTGTATGGTTTTCAAATTTTAATTATATATATTTAAAGAAAAAAAATATATAAAGTTAAATAAAGAAAACATTTGTAATTATTTTTTAATAATAAAAACAGGTAAACCATATTTATATACATTTGCCTGTTGTATGTTTTCAACTCTTATTTTTTATTGTTTAATCATTTCCAACTTTATTTTAACCTGTTTTATTAGTACATATGAAATATTTGTATACATTTTATAATACTATTTACTTTATACTTTACAATTTTTCAATATTTTCATAGCATTATTTGTTATGTTTTACATGTGTGATATTTGTTAAAATTTTTAAAAATATTTATCCAACATTTTTACAATATTTTCCATTAATTTCTATGGAGAGTTAAGACCTCATTACGAGTGGTGGTCCGAGGACTGCCACACTCACGTTGACGGTCAGACTGCAGCACTCCAAGCGGTCCGACCCCCCAATTACAACACAGGTAGGCGGATCCGCCTAATGACTGCCGTCCCTGCCAGGATCATAGATCCCGACGGCGTGATGGCAGTCGGGCTTGTAACCAGCCAGGGTGACGCTGAACACAGCGCCGCATGGCAGATGACAACCTCACTTCCCACAGCCTTTTCATGGCGGGGACCCATGCCGCCTGGACTGCCGCCTGGACAGCAGTTCGAGGCCCTCCTCCACCCGCAGGCACTCACCTGCGCTTCATCCCTGGTGCCTGGTGGTAGGCAGCTCCGGCTTACCGGGTAAGTAATCCTTTTGTGTTTTTCTATTTCTGTACTCTGTATATGCCATGTCCGTATTTTTTGTATGCTGTTTATGCCATTTTTTCATAGCCTCCTACTCCTCTTGTGATCCTCTGCACTGCGCCTTTCTGCCCCCTGCCCCCCCCTGTTCTTAGCACTCGCTCCTTTCCCTCTCTTACGCCCGTTTTTCCTTTTCATCGGCTCTGGACGGTCTCCGTTTCCCCTGCCGCTGTCTCCCCTGCGGCCCCGCCCCCGCGCACACCCATTGGCCCTCCCCTCCTCCTCCCAGCTGCTCCACCCTCCCACACCACCCTCTTAATGGCGGCTGCTGAACGGAGCCTTGTGTGACTCCCTAACCTGGTTGTGGCCAGGAGTCCACTTGGCTCCACCAGCCTGCCGCTGATCTAACCGACTGCCGCCTGGACAGCAGTTCGAGGCCCTGCTCCACCCGCAGGCACCCGCCTGCACCTCATCCCAGGTGCCAGGCAGCTCCGGTTTACCGGGTAAGTAATCCTTTTGTGTTTTTCTATTTCTGTACTTAGGGCTCGCTCCGCTCCCTCTCTCCCACCTGTTTTTAATCTTCACCGGCTCCGGACGGTCTCCGTTTCCCCTGCCGCTGCCTCCCCTACGGCCCGCACACACCCATTGGCCCTCCCTCCCTCCTCTCAGCTGCTCCACCCTCCCACCCTTTTAATGGCGGCCAATGTACGGCCGCGCCGCTGGTGTGCCAGAGGCAAGCCCGTCTGCTCCCGTCCGCACCTGGACCGCGCCCAGCGCCAGTCCCCCAGATCCCCCCAGCCAAGACCCCCCCAGACAACACTACTCCACAAACACACTCTACTCCCTCAACCCAGGACCATGCCCGCCTGCACTCAAACCAACCCCACACAAACGCAGGGACCCTTCACCTGCTATGCCTGCCGATTTTCCTGATCCACCTCTCACACCTCTAACACCCACACTCCCCACACCAACCCCAGCACCCCCACACCAAACACCACAGCCTCAACACAGCAGACTCCTGCATAACCCCCGCACACCCCAGCAGGCCCCACCACAAAAAAACCCACAACCTGAACACACTCCACGACAACACCTCCACAACCCACAGCAACACCACAAGCACCCACACCAACATCATCGCACAACACAACAACAACACCCCCCCACAACCATCTCAACTGCCTACTCCTAAACACCCGATCCCTCCACAACCACGCCATAGAACTCTAGGACCTCATCATATCACACTCACCTGACATCGTCTTCCTCACTGAAACCTGGACGAACCATTCATCTGAGCTTGACATGGGTACACACTCCAACGCAAAGACTTCCTAAACAAACCAGGAGGTGGCATCGCCATCCTGCACAAAGACACCATTAAGGTCACCACCAACACACACGACACCCTCAACAGCACAGAACACATGCACTTCCTAATCCACATAAACAACAATACCACCCTCAGATGTACACTCAGATACAGACCCCCAGGGCCACATCCCCCCTTCTGCGGCACCATCGCCGACACCATCAGCCCTCACGCACTCATCTCCACAGACTACATCCTCCTCGGTGATTTCAACTTTCACTTGGAGAACCCTCAAGACCACAACTCCTCCTCCCTCCTAGACAAACTCACCAACCTCGGACTCAAACAACTGGTCACAGCACCCACACACTCAGCAGGACACACACTAGACACAATCTTCACTGCGAGCCAACACATAACCTACACCCACACCACCAAACTCCACTGGACCGACCACCACTGCGTCCACTTCTCCTTCACCAAACCACCCACACACCACCACCAACACACCACGCCCTACCACTTGTGGGACAAGATCCCCACAGAACACCTGAACTCCCAACTGGCACAGAACCCTCACACCCACACCAATGACCCCAACACTGCTGCCCACAACCTCGCAAAATGGATCGCACCTGCGCAGACTCACTCGCCCCCCCTCAGAAAAAACATCACCACCCGCAACATCAAGAATGCCCCATGGTTCACCACGGAACTACAAGACTCCAAACGCAAATGCCGCGAAGCAGAGAAAGCCTGGCGACAGGAACACTCAACCACTAACTTCTCCACCCTCAAAACCTCCATTCGCAATCACCACCAACTCATATGCACCACCAAAAGAGCATACTACAAGGAACGCATATATAGTAACTCCCACAACAGCAAATAACTCTTTACCATCATCAAAGAGCTCTCCAAACCCAAAGCCAGCAACATTTACCCCACGCACACACAACTCCTCTGCGACTCCCTCTCAAACCACTTCCACTGCAAAATCCTAGATATACACAATAGTTTCACACCACACACATCTACCACACACGCCACCCACTTATCCAACACAGACCCCCCTCACACACCCACTACCTACCAACCACCTGGGCCCCAACCACCAACGAAGAAATTGAAACAACAATGAATTCCATCCACTCTGGATCCCCCTCTGACCCCTGCCCCCATCGCATTTACAACAAAGCCAGCCCAACCATCGCCCCCAAACTTCGCAGCATAATCAACACCTCATTCAACACCACCACCTTCCCAGACCCCTGGAAGCACGCAGAAATCACTGTACGCCTAAAAAAGCCCAAAGCTGACCCGGCGACCTCTCCAACTACCGCCCCATCTCTCTCCTCCCTCTCCCCGCCAAGGTCACTGAAAAACTAGTGAACACCCGCTTATCCCACTTCCTTGAGGAAAACAACACACTCGATCCTTCCCAGTCCGGGTTCCGCAAGAACCACAGCACAGAAACCGCCCTCATCGCATGTACTGATGACATCAGAACCAGAGTCGACAAGGGTGAGGCCGTCGCACTCATCCTCCTGGACCTCTCCGCGGCCTTTGACACGGTTTGCCATCACACACTCCGTACATGCCTCCACAACACAGGGATTCGACACAAAGCCCTAGACTGGCTCACCTCCTTCCTCACCGATAGAACCCAAAAAGTCTGCCTCCCCCTTTCCACTCCACTGCCACCAAAATCATCTGCGATGTCCCCCAAGGATCCTCCTTCAGCCCAACCCTCTTCAACATTTACATGACCCCGCTCGCCAACATCCTCCGACCACACAGAATCACCATCTTCTCCTACGCAGACGACACCCAACTCATCATCTCCCTCACCCACAACCCTACTACCACCAAAACCAACCTCCATGCTGCACTCCTTGACACCGCCACTTGGATGACAGCCAACCACCTCAAGCTCAACTCCAACAAAAACGAAATATTCATTTTTGGCCCCAACAAAACCATATGGGACGACTCCTGGTGGCCCACCACCATAGGCCCCGCACCAACCCCTGCAAACCACGCACGCAACCTTGGCATCATCCTGGACCCCTCCCCCTCAATGACCCATCAAATCAACGCCGTCACCTCCTACTGTTTCAACACACTTCGCATGCTGAAAAAAACCTTCAAATGGATTCCTATAGAGACCAGAAAGGCCGTCACCCATGCACTCATCAGCAGCAGGCTAGACTATGGAAAAGCCCTCTACGCCGGCATCACACTCAAACTCAAACGCAAACTCCAGAGAATCCAGAACACAGCCAATCGCCTCATCCTGGACCTCCCTCACCATGAGCACATCTCATCACACCTCAAATCCCTTCACTTGCTCCCCATTGACAAGAGGATCACCTTCAAAATCCACGCGCACAAGTCCCTCCACAATGCCGGCCCTACCTATCTCAACGAAAGAGTGTACTTCCACACTCCCAACCGCCACCTCCAATCTGCCGACATCGCACTCGCCACAGTCCCCCGCATCAAACGTATCACCACAGGAGGCAGATCCTTCTCCTACCTCGCCCCGAAGGCCTGGAACTTCCTCCCCACCGACCTCCGCAAGACCCAAGACCTCATGCTTTTCAGAAAGAAACTCAAGACATGGCTGTTCGAACAGTGACCCTTCTTACCACCCCCCCCCAGCGCCTTGAGACCCTCACAGGTGAGTAGCGCGCTCTATACATTTTTTTTGTTTGATTGATTGAGGACCAGGTTTTGGTAAGGTGCGGCTATTCGCCGGAACAGTTAAGTCGTTTTTAAATAGTTTTGAGATTACTGAGGCTTTATTAGGGAGATCTACAAGTTAGGTATAGTGTTCTTTGTGGGGTTTTGGTATATTTAGATGTATTATTGTTAGTGTTTTTCACTAGTTTGTAGTTTTGCAGTTTTATACACTGTTTTAGCAATGTATCACTATGCTATGTTAAATTGTGTGATGTTAGTTAGATTTTGATAAGTAAATGTTATGTATATGTTTTTCTGGGAATGGTGTGTTTTGCAGGTGTTTTTTTAAATTCATTTTACAAGTTTCTGTCCATGAGCTTGTTAAGTGAACCAGTTTTGGTTTACAATAAACCAATAGTTTTTACTTTGATTTCCTTTTTGGGTTTCCTGGAGCATTTATTTTTTAAAACACTTTTTCAGTTGTTTTATGGAACCAAGATACTTTGGATTGCTTCAAAGGAATTCTATTGGATTTGTCATATTTTTGCATTTTTGGGAGGGATTTGTTAATATTATTTACCTCATTTTTGGTGGATGACTATTTTTATTATGTTGAAAGAGAGAAAGATCTGCAACTACAGACCAGCAGGTTTATTTATTTTGTTTAATTTGGGTGGGAAATGTGATCATATATTGTTTATACCAAATGTATATGATTGTTATGTGGCATTGTTTAGTTTGTGTGTTGTAATTATTTTATGTGAATTGAGTTTGCACTATATTATTTTCACCACTATTGTATCAATTACAGCCTCCTAGACATTAAGATTGTGTATTCCCTCTGTTTTTTATGCTTTTATATTTGGATCATCAGGTGATACGTTCACAGGTGTATTAGCTGTAAGTTCTCCATTCTCATTCGCAAATATTTACATATACATATTACTTTTACTTGGTGATGGTCTTTCAGGAAGCACTATGAGACTTGGTTCACACTTTTGAGAGGTCTTATCTTTTTCATGTAGCGTTGGTACAAGTAGTATGTAAATAGTAACATGCAATACACATCTTACTCTTTTTATAAGAAAATATTTAAAAGAATTTCTATTACAAATGTTTTTATATATGTTTTTTTTATATGTACTAATATATCAGCCTTGAAAAAGTCCTGAGTTTAGACAAAACACATGTCCGCTGAATCATTTACAAAACAACCTCATTGTAACATCTATTGTGATTGTTTAGTTGGCTGAATCGTCTACGAAACATCATTATTGTAATATTTATAGTTATTGATATGGTATACTGAGAAGAAGTAAAAACACTACCTATTGTGCTATATAGAGTTTTGATTGAAATTTTTGCAAAATGGGTAACTAATGTCTCATATGGCTTTGATTATATTAGCATATAAATAGGGTGCTTCAATACATAAAATGATCAAGGTTTTTACACTAGGAGTGCTTTGCTGTTTGGTTGTAAACATGTGTTTTGGGCAATGACCAACAATTAATCGCTGATCTAGCTGGGAAGCATCATGATGACAGGTGTGTCAATAATATTTTTGAGCACCACTGTTATTTTATATTACAGTGCTTGAAAGATATGATGTGAAACCTGTGCAACACTGTTGCCTTTTTTGCGTATGAATTGCTTTTAGCTATCTGGGTTGGTGATGGTTATTTTTTTTTTTTTTATATATTTAATTTTATTATATAGGTCTTTATTAACATCGAGATTTTAAATAATTGTTTGACTGATCAAATAAAATATTATATTTATTATTAAAGATTTCTTATATTAGTTTAGAATTGTCATAGTTTTTGAGGATTTTGGTAGGTTAACATTTATTTTAAAATATGCTTTGGCTATGATTTCTAAGTAATCTACTCCTTTGGTATTTATGAAGAGGTCAACTTTAAAGTGTAGTAAGTTGTACATTCTTTTAGTTTGTTTGCTACATTTATGGGCAATTTGGCTAACTGATTGATTCATTACCAGTTCTTGATAGCTTTGCTCTTTTTGTAATGCTCCTATAAATGTGTATGGTCTAGATTGAGTTCTGCCTAGTGTGGATTGGAAGGTGCTGTTCCATCCTTCTACTGCATTGTTCGTTTTGGCTTTCTGAGCCAAGGTTGCTGCATAGACAATCCACCATGTTAGTTGGAATTTGGGTTGGCATCTGTGTCCAGCGCAATACAGTCTGCCAACCCAAGTGTCTATGAAACAGTCAATGGGGGGACTACTTTTGTTTTCCTTTTGTTGGCGGAAAGAGCTTTCTATTAGTAAGTTCTAGTGGTGGACTACCTCTGTGTCATGCACATAGGCTAGTGCTATCATTTTTTTATTTCATAGGCAAATTGGCTGTTTGTAGAATATTCTACACTTAGGGCCTCATTACGAGTTTGGCGGTCGAACCGCCATTCATGGCGGTCTTTCAGACTGTGCTATCATGAGTTCCACAGGCAGGACCGCCGACCGCCAAGTAAAAAAGGGCAGACCGCCAGAAGCACGGTGGCCTGAGATTAGGCAGTCCAACCTCCAGGCTGACAGCACTGCTGCCAACCTCCAAGCATATTCCAAGCACACAGTCACCATGACAGGCTCCTCATGCAGTCAGCCCATGGCGGTCCGAACCACGGCGGCTCATGGTCTGCAAAGTAATATACAACTGCACATTAGATAAATTTGAAAACAACAGAGCTGACACACACTGCCACAGTGTTCACACCTGCAAAAGACTCTATGGGCCAGATGTAGGTAGAAACAGGATTGCGACTCACAAGTTGCGAGTCGCAATCCCATATGCAGAATGGTGTCCGTGACACCATCTGCGAATCGCAAGGGGGTCGCAAAGACCCACCTCAATAATATTAATGAGGTGGGTCGCAATTTGCGACACCCTTGCGATTCCCTGCACTCACAGGGATGGTGGCCTGCTGGAGACAACAGACCACAATGTCTGTGACTGCTTTTTCAATAAAGCAGTTTTTTATTTTTTTGGTATTGCGGCCCATTTTCCTTAAAGAAAAACGAGTTGCAATACACTCATGAAAATGAAACCATTTGGTTTCATTTTTTAAGAGTAGGCAGTGGTCCATAGGACCACTGCCTGCTCTGAAAAAATATTTTTAAAGCCATTCACAAAGGGGCAGGGGCCCGTGGGGACCCCTTCCCTTTTGCGAATGGGTTAGCACCCACTTCACATGGGTGCTAACTGTGAATTGCTTTGCGACCGCGTTCACGGTCACAAAGCAATTCTGCATAGCGATGCAAATCGCAAACAGGAAGGGGAACACCCCTTCCTATTTGCGAGTCGCATTCCCATTTTGCGAGTCGGTCCCGACTCGCAAAATGGGAATGTGCATTGAGATGCATGTTTTGCATGGCGCAAACTGCGAATTTTGCAGTTTGCGCCATGCAAAACACTTCCTACATCTTGCCCTATATAACACATCCCTTCACAGACTACAATCCTTAGCATTTTCAATGCAAAACACAGAAGCCAAAGCACCTTATTTCCAAAACACTACATAGATTAGGCACCCATTTTTTTACCATCCCAGAGAACACCCTGCACACACTTTTGTCCATTCACACCCTTTTGCACTTCCCCTATTTAGTAGGTCATTGTGCCCTGTTTTTGTTTGATCCATGTAGCAGTGGGTCAGGTGACAATAAGGACTCGGTTGCTTGGGTGGGTGAGAAACAGTGAATTCATTGAACGTTTTCAAATTATTTGCTTTATTCCAAATTATAGTGGTGGTGTGCTCCTTCTCAGGGAATATCTCTTCTCACTCTTTCCCAGGTTACCTCTTGACCAGCGAAGATGTTCCTTTCAGGCTCCCAGATGCACCGGAAAAGAGGAATGGAAACAAAGGTAAGTCGGGATTGTATAGATTTATCAGTCGTATTAAGGGTAGAGAAGAGGGGGAGAGAGAGAGAGAGAGAGAGAGAGAGAGAGAGAGAGAGAGAGAGAGAGAGAGAGAGAGAGAGCGAGATAGAGAGAGTTCCCAGGGACGTGCGTAGAGTTGTGCAATTAGAGGATGCGTGAATAATCACCTAGTAGTGCTTTTGTAAAAATAGGGTTCTATCCCAAAGGCTCTCAAGTGTAACAAAGGTAGGTGAGCCTTAAGGTTAAGTCCCTTTTCCACCTTAATCCTGCTCCTCTTCTTTCTGACCTCTCCAGAGTCTTCTCTCCCCGCACTACCCCCTCCCTCTCCCCTCTTGTTATCACTCTCCCCCTTTTGAAAGAAACTGTCCTTTATGAAGGACCCCCTTTGTTAGCCACGTCCCTCCTGGGACATGGCGGATGTCGCGTGTTGCAGCTCTGTTCTTCTCACAGGGTTGGTCGTCTATCTGTAGGGGAACCATGCTGTTCCCGTCTGAGCTCTCGTTTTCCGCGTCTCCTCTCTCCTGCTCCTCGGTGTCGGTGTTTTTCTCTTCTCTCACGCCGCGTGCGCAAAGTCCGTCTTCTATTGTAGTCCTCTCGGGAACCTGGACATCCGGATTCCCTGGTTGGCTTCCGGCGTTCGTGTTGCCCCGGCAACCGGGCGAGTCGTCGTCCCTGCCTCAGGAGCGGAACACCGTTTCTGTTTCTGCGGCGCCTGGAGCTGCGTTATCAGACAACCAGCTACACACCCCATCCCAAGATCGGGACTAATACAGTGCCGAAGGATCCGGAAAGTGTGACAGATAGTCCGCAGGCCCTTGGAGAGTACCCGAATATGATGGATCTGAAAAGAGAAGGGCTGAAGCTCCATAAACCACCGAAGTATTCCAGAGTTGGAATCCTTATTAGAGGCTAACCAAGTCAGAGGCGCATGGTCTGTAAACAGCACGAAAGGACGGCCCAGTAAATAATATCTGAGATTGTCCACAGCCCATTTGATAGCCAAACACTCTTGTTCAATAATCTGTTAATTACCTTCTCTAGGAAGCAATTTTCTACTAATGTAAACAATACGGTGGTCCTGTCCCTCCTCATCAGGTTGTGAGAGCACAGCCCCTAACCCCACATCCGAAGCATCAGTATGGAGATGAAAAACCTTGGAAAAGTCGGGACATCGTAAGACTGGTTTTGTAGGGAGGCATGCTTTCAAGTGGTGGAAACTAGATAATTGTTTATCAGATAGGGATGATATTTTTGACGGAAAGTTTTTCTTGAGGAGATCAGTGAGGGGGGCGGCTAAGGTAGAATATTGAGGTATAAAGCTACGGTAATACCCAATTAACCCCAGGAAGGAGCAAAGCTCCCTTTTGGTAGTGGGTATAGGAACATGTTGAATGGCATCGACCTTGCTTTTCTGAGGGCGTAGCTGGCCTTTCCCTATGAAATATCCCAGGTATGCAATGTGGTCATATCCAAGTTTGCATTTCTTTGGGTTGGCTGTGAGACCGGCCTTATGCAGTGTGCGGAATATTTCATGGAGGTGGGAAAGATGCTCATTCCAGGTGTTGTTGAATACCACGATATCGTATAAATATGCTGCAGTGAAATTTTGGAATGGTCTCAAAAGGTTGTCCATTAGTCTTTGGAATGTGGCTGGGGCCCCGTGTAGACCGAAAGGGAGTACCGTAAAGTGGTAGCGCCCTGACTGCGTGAAGAAAGCCGTTTTTTCTTTATCAGCTGGTGCAAAGGGTATTTGCCAGTATCCCTTTGTTAAATCTAGGGTTGACATATACTGGACTTTCCCCAACTTTTCCAGTAAGTCATCAACTCTGGGTATGGGATATGTGTCAAATAGTGAAATTTCATTCAACCGGCGGAAGTCAATTCAGAATCCTATTGAACCGTCCGGCTTTGGCACTAAGACAACTGGGGAGCACCAAGGGCTCATTGATGGTTCTATTACCTTCAGTTTTAGCATGTTTTGTACTTCTTCTTCAATTAAGTGTCGGCGGGCTTCGGGAATACGGTAGGACCGTAATCTTATTACTTTTCCTTCAGGAGTTCTTAAACGATGTTGGATTAGATTGGTTTTTCCTGGAATTCCTGAGAAGAACTGTTTATGATCTTTTAACAAGCTCTCTAGTTGGGTCTTCTGATACCCTGTGAGATCGGTATTGATATGGGGAGTCTTTACTGTTTCCTCAGTGTTTGTAGGATATAACTCTATGTCTAGTGGTTCTTCAGGGGTTACTAAGAAACCTGTAGCCGATTGGTTTGGTGCTGTTGTAGGTTCTTCCCATTTTTTTAACAGGTTAACATGGTATATCTGTGTTCTTTTGGGGTGTTGGGACAATTCTATCAGGTAAGTAACCAGGTTTATGACTTTTAAGACGGTATAAGGACCCTGCCACCTAGCTAAGAGTTTATTATCAGAGCAAGGTCTTAATATCAGAACCTTATCATTCGGTTGGAAATACCGGGGTTTTGTTCCCTGATCATAATACCTCTTTTGGTTACTTTGGGACTTTTCTAGATGTTTACGCACGTCTTCCCATACGGACTGTAGGTGAGTTTTCAGTTTATGTATGTATTCTAACAGAGGTTTTTCCTCCTCCCCTCTTCTTCCCATAATTCCGCTGCCATGTCTAACAGACTACGGGGTTGTCTCCAGAAGACCAGCTCAAAGCGCTGTGTCCGGTTGAAGCCTGTTCATGTGTTCGTATGGCATATAGAACTAAAGGAAGCTTTTGATTCCAATCACGTCCATATTCAGAGACTGTTTTCCATAGCAGTGTCTTTATAGTACTGTTATACCGCTCAACCAACCTGTAAAGAAATGGCTCCCTGTTGCAGTTACCCCCCACTTTTTGCCTGATACTGATGCTGACTTGACTGAGAAGTGTGCTGGGACCCTGCTAACCAGGCCCCAGCACCAGTGTTCTTTCACCTAAAATGTACCATTGATTCCACAATTGGCACACCCTGGCATCCAGATAAGTCCCTTGTAACTGGTACCGCTGGTACCAAGGGCCCTGATGCCAGGGAAGGTCTCTAAGGGCTGCAGCATGTGTTATGCCACCCTGGAGACCCCTCACTCAGCACAGACACACTGCTTACCAGCTTGTGTGTGCTAGTGAGAACAAAATGAGTAAGTCGACATGGCACTCCCCTCAGGGTGCCATGCCAGCCTCTCACTGCCTATGCAGTATAGGTAAGACACCCCTCTAGCAGGCCTTACAGCCCTAAGGCAGGGTGCACTATACCATAGGTGAGGGTACCAGTGCATGAGCACTGTACCCCTACAGTGTCTAAGCAAAACCTTAGACATTGTAAGTGCAGGGTAGCCATAAGAGTATATGGTCTGGGAGTCTGTTTTACACAAACTCCACAGCACCATAATGGCTACACTGAAAACTGGGAAGTTTGGTATCAAACTTCTCAGCACAATAAATGCACACTGATGCCAGTGTACATTTTATTGTAAAATACACCACAGAGGGCACCTTAGAGGTGCTCCCTGAAACTTAACCGACTATCTGTGTAGGCTGACTGGTTCCAGCAGCCTGCCACACTAGAGACATGTTGCTGGCCCCATGGGGAGAGTGCCTTTGTCACTCTGAGGCCAGTAACAAAGCCTGCACTGGGTGGAGATGCTAACACCTCCCCCAGGCAGGAGCTGTAACACCTGGCGGTGAGCCTCAAAGGCTCACCCCTTTGTCACAGCACAGCAGGGCACTCCAGCTTAGTGGAGTTGCCCGCCCCCTCCGGCCACGGCCCCCACTTTTGGCGGCAAGGCTGGAGGAAACAAAGAAAGCAACAAGGAGGAGTCACTGACCAGTCAGGACAGCCCCTAAGGTGTCCTGAGCTGAAGTGACTAACTTTTAGAAATCCTCCATCTTGCAGATGGAGGATTCCCCCAATAGGATTAGGGATGTGCCCCCCTCCCCTTGGGAGGAGGCACAAAGAGGGTGTACCCACCCTCAGGGCTAGTAGCCATTGGCTACTAACCCCCCAGACCTAAACACGCCCTTAAATTTAGTATTTAAGGGCTCTCCCTGAACCTAGAAACTAGATTCCTGCAACTACAAGAAGAAGGACTGCAGAGCTGACAAACCCCTGCAGAGGAAGACCAGAAGACACCAACTGCCTGGGCCCCAGACTTACCGGCCTGTCTCCTGCCTTCCAAAGAACCTGCTCCAGCGACGCTTTCCAAGGGACCAGCGACCTCTGAATCCTCTGAGGACTGCCCTGCTTTGAAAAAGACAAGAAACTCCAGAGGACAGCGGCACTGCTCCAAAAGAACTGCAACTTTGTTACAAGGAGCAGATTTAAAGACCCCTGCAACTCCCCGCAAGAAGCGTGAGACTTGCAACACTGCACCCGGCGACCCCGACTCGACTGGTGGAGAACAACCAACTCAGGGAGGACCCTCCGGCGACTCTACGACTGTGAGTAACCAAAGTTGTCCCCCCTGAGCCCCCACAGCGACGCCTGCAGAGGGAATCCCCAGGCTCCCCCTGACCGCGACTGTCTGAACTCCATTTCCCGACGGCTGGAAAAGACCCTGCACCCACAGCCCCCAGCCCCTAAAGAAACTGAACTTCTGTGCAGGAGTGACCCCCAGGAGGCCCCCCCTTGCCTGCCTGCATCGCTGAAGAGACCCCTTGGTCTCCCATTGAAAACTGAAGGAAACCCAACGCATGTTTGCACACTGCACCCGGCCGCCCCCGCGCTGCTGAGGGTGTACTTTCTGTGCTACTTTGTGTCCCCCCCGGTGCCCTACAAAACCCCCCTGGTCTGCCCTCCGAAGACGCGGGTACTTACCTGCTGGCAGACTGGAACCGGGGCACCCCCTTCTCTCCATTATAGCCTATGTGTTTTGGGCACCTCTTTGACCTTTGCACCTGACCGGCCCTGAGCTGCTGGTGTGATAACTTTGGGGTTGCTCTGAACCCCCAAAGGTGGGCTACCTTGGACCAAAAACTGAAACCTGTAAGTGCCTTACTTACCTGTTGAAACTAACAATAACTTACCTCCCCCAGGAACTGTGAAAATTGCACTGTGTCCACTTTTAAAACAGCTTATTGTGTTTTATGTGAAAAGTATACATGCTAAAGTAATGATTCAAAGTTCCTAGAGTACTTACCTGCAATACCTTTCAAAAGAGCTATTACATGTAAAATTTGAACCTGTGGTTCTTAAAATAAACTAAGAAAATATATTTTTCTATAACAAAACCTATTGGCTGGATTTGTCTCTGAGTGTGTGTACCTCATTTATTGTCTATGTGTATGTACAACAAATGCTTAACACTACTCCTTGGATAAGCCTACTGCTCGACCACACTACCACAAAAAATAGAGCATTAGTATTATCTCTTTTTACCACTATTTTACCTCTAAGGGGAACCCTTGGACTCTGTGCATGCTATTCTTTACTTTGAAATAGCACATACAGAGCCAACTTCCTACACAACCCATCCGTCTGGGGGTGATAAACCGAGGTCTTTATTTGCTTGATCCCAAGGCTCTTACAGATATTGTTCATCAGTGAAGACTTAAAGGGTGTCCCTTGATCAGTCAGGATTTCCCGGGGAAACCCGACCCTAGAAAAGAAAGTGATCATAGCTTGTGCTACTGTTTTAGACGTCATACTAGAAAGGGGTATAGCCTCCGGATACCTTGTAGCATAATCTACTAACGCTAAAATATATGTGTGTCCCTTTGTAGAGGGTAAAAGAGGACCTACCAAGTCCATACCGATCCGGGAGAAGGGGACCTCAATGATAGGAAGGGGTTGAAGTGGCGCTTTTCTTTGGGGTTCCGGATCTATCAGTTGGCACCGTGGACACTAGGCACAGTATTGTCTAAGTTGAGCATAAACTCTGGGCCAAAAAAATCTCCACAATAGATATTCTTCAGTCTTTTCCCTACCATAGTGTCCCCCTCCTGGTTGGTTGTGTGCCAAAAAGAGTACGTGTAAGCGATAGGGTTCCGGCACTACTAAATGTCGTTTTTCTATATTATTATATTTTACGACCCTATAAAGGAGATTTTTTTGGACAATAAAGTAGGGACCCACCTCATTAGTAGATTCAGATTTTGCGGTTCTCCAAGCATGACATAATGTTGGGTCTTCACGTTGACTAACACTGAATGACGGAGGAGGGACTGTAAGGTTGGCCACTACTTTCTCTACGTTCCTTTCCTTTCCAGAGGTCTGATATTGTTGTTTTATTTGTCTCTTTTCCCGTCTAGGGAGTCTTGTACGACATGGTTTGTTATCGATATGACTATCATAAAATGGTGCTTCTGCCCACCAGGCCTCGGACCTAGTTTGCGTTTTTAACCTGTTTAATAGTTCAGGGAACCGTATATAGTCCGTTCCAAGTATACAGTCCTCTACTAAGCGGTCCATAACCTCTACTGGTAGTAAATCCTGGTTCTCTTCCCATTCTATGTTGACGAGGGACAGGGGGTAGTTGTTTTTGTCCCCGTGTATGCAACAGATCGATACCCATTGGTTGGTAATCTGTTCTGAAGGGTTCAACACATCGGCTCTTACCACATATTGACTACATCCCGAATCTATAAGAGCCAGGAGTACCTTTCCGTTTACTTTAATTGCTTGTTTGTATTTGGGATTACCGCCACCGGTACATAAGACTCTTCCTCTAGTAATCCCTATCTCCATGGGTTCAGGTTTTCCCCTTTCCGAGGGCATAATCGCGCTATATGGCCCCAATCGCCACAGCTATAACACTGTGGTTGCTGCATAGGTGGGGTTTCTCCGATTCTGGAATGTCCTGCTTCTTCTAGGGGTTTCCGAGGAAAGTTCCTAAAAGGTATAACGGTCAGTTTCGGCGAGATCTCAGAGCTCAGGTTCTTGAAGTCCACCGACCGATGGTAGGCACAAGCTAAGTCCACGGCCATATCGGTATTGACGTTCGGGTGCTGCCTTATCCAACTCCGAGTGGAAGAGGGAAGAGATTCCAAATACTGTTCTAATATTACTGCCTTTATAATATCCTCCCTCTCTGTCCCTATAGGTCCCAGCCATTTCAACCCCAGGTCTTTGACTTTAAAATAAAATGTCCAAGGATCCTCTGCCTGCCCCCATTTGATCTTCCGGAAACGTAGCCGGTAATATTCAGAATCATTGCCTACTCTCTCTAATATGCTTCTTTTAATGTCTTTGTAGGGGGTGGTGCCAACCGGGTTAGCGGCCTGATAGGCCGTTTGGAGGATACCTGTCAATAAGTGCGCAATATATTGTCCCCAATGATCTTCCGGCCATTGGGCAGAGGAGGCCACTCTTTCAAAGTTAGTGAAGAAAGCGTCGGGATCCTCACCGTCCTGGTACTTCTGAAGCACTGAGCTAGGTACATTGGGGTGGACCTTACTAGCTGCTATGGTATCCGTGTGTTTTTGGAGGGCCGTCTCATGCACTAATTGATTATTGGCCATGATGGTGGCTTGGCTCTTTAGCGCACTCTGTAGTGCCTCTCGGTCCTCCTTCGCCCCCCTCTGATGGGCCTCCCATACTAGCTGTAGGTGTCGTTGTCCTTCAGCTAGCTGCTGTATCATGTCCTCCAGAGTGGGTTTTTCCCCCATTGTCTCCTGTTAAAGTGTGTCCTATTGTCACCTTTCAAAATCCCACTTCTGACACCTATGTAGCAGTGGGTCAGGTGACAATAAGGACTCTGTTGCTTGGGTGGGTGAGAAACAGTGAATTTATTGAATGTTTTCAAATTATTTGCTTTATTCCAAATTATAGTGGTGGTGTGCTCCTTCTCAGGGAATATCTCTTCTCACTCTTTCCCAGGTTCCCTCTTGACCGGCGAAGATGTTCCTTTCAGGCTCGCAGACGCACCGGAAAAGAGGATGGAAACGAAGGTAAGTCGGGATTGTATAGATGTATCAGTCGTATTAAGGGTAGAGAAGAGGGGGGGGGAGAGAGAGAGAGAGAGAGAGAGAGATAGAGTTTCCAGGGACGTGCCTAGAGTTGTGCAATTAGCGGATGCGTGAATAATCACCTCATAGTGCTTTTGTAAAAATAGGGTTCTATCCCAAAGGCTCTCAAGTGTAACAAAGGTAGGTGAGCCTTAAGTTTAAGTCCCTTTTCCACCTTAATCCGGCTCTTCTCCTTTCTGACCTCTCCAGAGTCTTCCCTCCCCTCTCCCCGCACTACCCCCTCCCTCTCCCCTCCTGTTGTCACTCTCCCCCTTTTGAAAGAAACTGTCCTTTATGAAGGACCATACCTTTGTTAGCCACGTCCCTCCTGGGACGTGGCGGATGTCGAGTGTTGCAGCTCTGTTCTTCTCACAGAGTTGGTTGTCTATCTGTAGGGGAACCATGCTGTTCCCGTCTTCGCTCTTGTTTTCCGCGTCTCGTCTCTCCTGCTCCTCGGTGTCTGCATTTTTCTCTTCTCTTGCGCCGCGCGCGGAAAGTCCGTCTTTATTGTAGTCCTCTCTGGAACCCGGACATCCGGATTCCCTGGGTGGCGTCCGGCATTCGTGTTGCCCCAGCAACCGGGCGAGTCGTCGTCCCTGCCGCAGGAGCGGAACACCGTTTCTGTTTCTGCGGCGCCTGGAGCCGCGTTATCAAACAACCGGCTACAATCCACCATGTCACGGTCGAAAAATTCTCTTTTTTCAGAAGATGAGTTAAGAGTCATGGTGGATGAAATCTTCAGAATAGAGCCACAATTGTTTGGAGCACAAGTCCTCCACTCTTTCCTCAGTAGGAAAATGGAAATGTGGGAGAGGATCTTCAACAGAGTCAATGCTGTAAGCACTATCGAGAGCACAAAGGAGGACAACTGGAAAGAGGTGGAACAACCTCATGGGCAAGGTCCATTCCCTCGTCTCCAAGCACCACCAAGAAGACTGGCAGTGGCCCTCCCAGTGCCCCATTACATCTCTTTCCATGGGAAAAGATCTTGGCCATCCTGAGCTTTCGATAGGAATACCTCGAGGAGTGGAGTATGGTAAGTTACATCGCTAAAAATGACACCAAAATGCAATGTCATGCATGCTCACAGCTCACCTTTTGCCACCGTATTGTTAATATACCTCACCAACATTCAATACCTAGAGTATCTGAGTCTAAACACTGTAAATCTGCATTGTTAGACCCAACAGCACAGCTACCAAGGCCCATCACATGCCATAAGTCGAAATGGGCCCTGTAAGTCTTTCAATATCAAAAAATGATGACAGGACTCGTGGTATGTCTCAACAGGTAAATGTATGCCCAAACCCAAATGCAGTCTGCATACAGATATGTAATACACAACATTTGTATGGTTGATGTGGAGCATGCAGTATGCCACAGTTATCTGACACACTTTCCCGGGTGAGTAGAGGAGGGCACAATCATTCCAGTCCAGACAGTGGAATCTGGCCTTCAGGAGCCAAAAGCCCGCTCCACTGGCTATCATGTTCTTCCATGAACCTCATTGAAGTGAACTTCCCCTGGAGTAGTTGGATTTCTTAGTGGTGTCAACAACCAAAGACAGTTTGGATATGCTGAGTCTCCTGTCAAGGAAAGGGACATAAGTGTAACAATGAGATACTCATTTCATGATGGTAACACCTGACATTGTGCGCACACACATCAGGACAAATGTGACTTTCCAACTAGCCAGGCTCTCTCTGGGTGCAGTTGTGACATCAGCTGCGGTATGCACAGACATGTGAGATATAGAGATCCTCCAACTAGACAACTTACACATTGATGGAATGGAAGTTCTTTTTATTTCTATAGACTTGTTCAGTGGCCTGCAGTGGCACCAGGCCAACATGTGTGCCATCAATGGCCCCCACCCCATGGGGGAGGCAACCAAAACCATAAAAGTCAGCCTTCACATTGGCTAAATCCTCACGTCTGGGGAACCTGATATAGCTGTCAATGTGTTTCACCGTTGCTGAGAGGAAATCCTTCAACACCAGACTGAACATAGGTTGGGATATACCAGCAGATAGGGCCACTGTAGTTTGGAACGACACTGAGGCCAGGAAGTGAAATACTGATGTGACTTGTACAATGGGTGGTATGCTGGTTGGATAACTAATAGCTGGCATCAGATCTGGCTCCAACTGACGGCATAAGTCCACTATTGTTTGCCTATTCAGATAGTAGAGCTATATAACATGGTGTTCTTCCTTGGTCTGAAGGACTGGCATTGGACAGTAGATAGGAGGTTTTCACATTCTCCCTCTCCCAGGGTACTATGTGTGACAAGACATGATTTGTAACATTAGCCATGCCAACACTATCATGTGACAAAGCATTTCTGACTGGATAGACATGACACAGTACACATCCCACCTCCACAAGGGTCACATGTGATAACTTTGGTTTTCAAGACATGTGTTCACAATATGGATTTGGGTGAATCTCAAAGATGTGCTACACAATTGCCCCTTGAAATGTGACTGTATATTCCGACTGTCAAAAAGATCTGCGGAGGTGGCCCGTGCACTTCTGCTAAATGCCACCTGTGCCCTGCAACAAACTACAATGGTGGTTGAGTAGAAGTACCTACATGTCAAGACAGAATGAGAATGTTTGTGGTTTAACTTAGCATATATTGTAGGTGTGACACAGTTTATAAAGCCCAATAAGAATTTCAGGATGCCAAAATGGCAGGTGACTGACCTACTCCACTGGATATTAGGAACCACCCACGACCGCCGGCCGAAGTCGTCAGAGCAGTAGGCAGTTGCTACTGCGGCAGACACAGCCATAGGCTAATGTTGTTGCCTTTGGTGGTCGCAGCCTAAGGGCTGTATCTTCCGGCGGTGATGACCATGTACATGGCAGACTTGACCGCCATGTTGAGCACATTTACTCAATTGACTACTGACATTGCTGCCAGCAACACTTCCACGAACTGAGCTGCTGTGTGCCACCTCTGAGAGCAATCATGCCACATCCAGCATGTGAAAGGTTTCCTGCCTTCTCTCCAGAGGAGCTGGAGAGGCTTGTAAATGAGGTCCTACCCCTATATGAACAGCTCTATGGCTCACCAGAGGAGCAGGTAAGAATCTTATAGGCACAATTGATAATGTTCAACACCATCCTTTCCCTCCTCACAGACTACAAAGTGCCCCTGTGTGCTAGTTAGACTTCTTGTGTGCTAGTTGTTGCAGGCTGTGTGGCATCAATGGGATATACATGGTGCAGGTATTGGTGGTCAGTAAAATATGTTGCCCACATGATGTACTGTCATTCATGGAAGTGATGGAAATGGAGTGACATGTAGGTTCTGTATGCTTAGCCTGCAGAGACCAGTGCCTGTCAAATGTATCTCCTAGTAGGGGACATTGGCCCTCGGTATAACATCGGTGGTAAAAACCGCCTACCGCTGCGGCGATGGCTGCCAAAAGACCGTCGCAGCGGCTACCAGCCGTCCGCCAAATTATGACCACAGATGGATTTCCGCCACAAGAAGGGCGGAAATCCGGCTGTGGCCATACTGGCGGATGGCAGTAAGGTGGCGCTGCTACCACCAGCAGCGCCACGCCATTAGGCCGCCACCAGCCGTATTATGTCAAATAATATGGCCGGCGGTGTTCTGCTGGTGGGCGCTGCTGGAGGTTGCAGCGCCCCATCCTGTCGCCTCCCAGAAGACCCCCTGGATCCTGGTAAGTCAGGTCTCTGACAGGAGAGGGGGGTGGTGGGTGTTGTGTGTGTGTTTGTGGGGGGGTGCATGGATGTGTGTGCGTGAATGCGGGTGTGTGTTGATTGCATGTGTGCTTGTATGGAAGTGTGAGTGTGAGTGTGTGTATGCTTGAAATCATAATTGGTGTCTGCGTGTATGTTTGGAAGTGTGTGTGGATGTGTGTGTGATTGGATGTATGCATGCGTGTATATATGTGTGAATGAGTGTGTGTGTGTATGTGAAGGGGAGCGTGGATGTCAGGGGGGTGGGGAGGTCTATGGAAAGGTAGGGGGGTCTATGGAAAGGTAGGAGGTGGTGGGGGGCACCTATCAGTGACAGGGAACGAATTCCCTGTCACTGATAGGGTGTACCGCCATGGTTTTCGTGGTGTTATGAACACCACAAAAACTATGGCGGTAGGGGGGGTCATAATCCTGCAGGCAGCACAATGGCAGCCACCGGGCTGGAGATGAATATCGCCAGCCTGGTGGCTGTTACCGCCATGGTGGTCGGAGTGGTACTATGGCGGGTTGGCTTAATGTGGTGATAAGTACCGCCAGCCTGTTGGCGGTACTAACGCCACATTATCACTGACCGTCGGTGTCATAACGACCCCCATAGTCTAGGATGGGATAGAGTCACTGTGGTTATGCAACTGTGGCACTGTCCCCACTCTACGGCCACCAGCAGATCCTGTTGTGTGACCAGTATGAGCCTCTAGTTTCAATACTTGCCGTGAATACCTCAATCCATTGACTAGATTAGGAATGGGTACTGAGATACATCCCAGAAGTAGTCCATATGTACATTTTGCATCATTGTCAATGTGTGCCTTTGACTAATGACAGGTCCCTTACTCCCACAGCTCTATTGTCACCTTCACAGAAGTCATATTTCTCCCGTACAGGCTTATCGCATTGATGACAGTCCCACACTTCAGACAGTGTGTCGATTCCAGGGAGACATGAACTGTGACTCAGTAGCTTGTTCACATAGCAGAAATTGTACAATGCATATCTTTGTATATTGGATGCCATCTCAGTTGGATAGACACATATGTCCCAAGGAGTGTTTTGTGGTACAGGTACATGCCACAGAACCCACCCCCTGAAGTCTCATGCATCTGCATTTGGTAGGCTACATCTCCTCACATACACAAGGAAGATAGGAAGATACTTTCTATACCCACCATATCAGCCCCTTCATTGTCACTGAAGTGTATGGGTGAAATCTGTATCATGGCAGTTGCCTGTAGGGACTGTATGCAGCGAGTCAATCTCACAGAATGTGAATGTGTTGGTCCAGTCAGGCCTCAGGAGTTTACCCTTCAAAAGCCACATATGTGTTTAGTGTTTCATTTTGGCTCACATTAAAGCACATGTTGCTGGAGCATGGGCTACCGGATGTGTGTAGGCTTGCTTAGTCTTTGTAGAACATGAGCAGGGTAGTGGGTTAGTCTTCAGACGGATGCTAAAGTGTGTAGTCATGTCCCTGTACTTATTGGCGTGTGTGCTTTACACTTTTGGCTAACAAATTGAAAAATTCTAGCTTGGTGTTTCTGACATGTGCGTGACTAAACCATTTGTGTGAAAACTTGTGATTCTAATCTCTTGATTTGTCTCTTGCATCCATGCATGTCAACGCCCTTCAGAAGAAGGAGGTATGGAGAGCCATCACCTGGACGGTGCAGACCCTGGGGATCCACAGCCGGTGGAGCGCCCACTGTTGCAAGAGGTGGGAGGACCTGATGATTTGCGGATGGAAAATCGTGGAAGTCTGTGGCTGTCCTCCCAACGATGGCAGGGCACACGTCGGACCATGGCCACCCTAACGTCAAGCATCCTGGAGGTGGCATACACAGACCTTCATGGGCATTTGAGGAGAGCACAGCAGCCTCAAGGGGCTGAGTACAGGGCATAATCCAGCCTGTCACACTGCCTTGTTAATGTATTAGGTTCTGACATCTGCCCTTGACGATTAGGGATGTGCCATGTGTGACACAGTAGATGAGTGACTGTGTAGATATGTAATGTGGTGCATACTGATATGCCTTGCCTATTGGCCCACGGACCTAGGACACAGCTGAGTACAATCCACAAACACTTTTCTCTTCAGGGACAACGTATGGCTGTGTACATTGATTGATCAAACACAGTTTTTTGTTTTAGTGGTTGTAAATTCTGTGCAACAGACCACTATTCCTCAGTGTTACAGGCCAAAGTAATGGATGACTGTCCCTAGCCATGTGTCTGGTTAAATGAGTATATTGGCATCTGCCACCCAAAGGCTACTCGTCTTCAGTATGACACAGGTGCTGGTGCCTTACTAATGTCTGTAATGTGAAGATGGCCATCATACATGTGCAGAGCATACATTTACCTTTGGGTGCAGCTACAGATCAATACTTTCTCTTGGAAATGTCCATAGACATGGTTTGTGTGCCATCACTGTTGCCAGCATTCCTTATACCTACATGTTAGCATGTGTCCCTGTCTCTTTTGATAAAATGTGTACGCTGTTTCATGCATGGTCTACCTGTGTTCATGGGACGATTCTTGTATTCCCTCACATATATGTGCATGCTAAGCTATGTTTGGAATAGGGCATTTGCAATGGGAGTACATTTCATGTGGTGCCATGGACAGGAGTGTTGCTCCCTACTTAGTTGGCTGTGCCCGCACACCTAAGAGGCTGGGTGTGTCCTTTGCTGCAGGCACCTCTGCCCCAACTCCTATTACTCCTGTTGCCTTGAGTGAGGAGGCTATTGACCTCCCTAGGAGTATCTCTGTGGCAAAGACTGCCATTGTGAATGCCATCCAGGGCTTGGCTTGCCAACTTCAGCAGACCAATGCTTTCCTGGCAGACATTCATAGTGCCATGTTTGGCCTACAGATATCTTTTTAGGCTATGAACTCCTCACTGACCACACCCCCCACATTTCCCCCCCACCACCTCCCTCTTCCCAATCCAAATCCCCCATTGCGAAACCTATCCCAAGCATACAGACAGATCCTTAGGCAGCCACCTCAACACACACAAGCAGCACACAGAAACACAAATATCACAAAACATACCGGCACACAAGCACTCAACATACACCCACAAACACATCATCAGCCCCCACTTCCCCAGACACCCCCACTGGCCCACACACCACATCAAGCATACCCACATGCCCCACAACAACAGGCAGTGAGACACCCACCTCTCCCACCATACCTGCAGACACTACCTCAACAGACACTTAGACATCCACCACATCCAGCATACCCGCAGACACCACCCCAACAGACACACAGATATCCACCATATTCACCATACCTGCAGACACCACCCCAACAGACACACAAACATCCCCCACTACAAGCACACCTTCAGATACCATCCCAACAGGCACACATAGATCCACCACTCCCATGTCACCCTGCATCTCCACCTTCCAGCTTCCCAAGACATGCAAACGTCCACACTCACACATGCAACAGACACCACCTAAACAGAAGCATACCTCACACATGCACATACCCAAGACATCCACACCAACACACCAGACAACCACTCCCTCAACCTTCTAATCCCCAACACCATCTGATGACCGTTACCGCGTTCCAATGAAAAGTTTTTTTTGAATGTGCCCTTTCCCCTGTTCCCTCCATCCCCCGTCCCAAACCTAAGAGGCCCGACCCACATCCCAACCCATCACTTCGATATCCAAGTCCTCCCCAGTCACACATGCCCCCCCTGCAAGCACCCATACCCCTCCCCCCAAGAAGACGCCGACCCCTCCTAAAAAGAGTTCACCCCTCCCAAACCGAAACCCACCCATACTAAATCCAACACACCACCACCTGGCCAATGGCTTTAGACATTTTGCATTTGGTTGTTATTAAATCCCTAACAGTTGTTTTTTTGGGTGCACATTTGTCCTTCAATTTCTTTTCTACCTTTATGATGTTCCTGAGTAACTTGTGTTGTCCCCCTACAGTTGTGTGTGTTTCAGTCTGCTTGCTGATCAATTTGCTGTTGTTTGCAATATCTGACTTTGTGGGCAGTGTTGGTATTACCCAAGGTTAAGGTATATGTTGACTGTATCAATATGTGGGTGTTAATGCAATTATGGTACCATTGCATTGTGTTCTGTTTGGTTTGGAAGTATTTCATCTTGTGTTGCCCGATGTCAGCATGTATAGTGGTAGACCTGTCTCCCTGATATGGAGCGTACATTTGACTGTGCATGTGTCTTTTGTGCTGTGGGTACCCTGTAGCTACTTCATCTAGATGAACAGCCCATTCTGTTGACAGGGGCGTCTCCTTCGCAATGATGAAGGAATGTCGTCCCACTGGCTCAGCCAGCAGCTGAAAAACGAAAACAATATTTTAATATTGTTTTAGTTTCAGCTGCCCGCTCAGCCATCTGCTGTAGGGAGGGGTGGAGCTGGTCCATAGGAGGAGGGGGAGTAGAGTCTGTGCACTAAGTGCTCATGTCAGTTTGGCTGGCCGTCTTAGGCTGATCACACTGAAATGAGTACTTAGGTTTCTCCAACCTGACTGTGTTGCACAGCCAGACTAGATAAACTGCACAGACCCCAGTGTACTGTCTGAGCGGCAGACCAAGTCGCTCAGACCAATTCTGATGCTTCTCTCATACTAGGTATAGCTCTGGGATTGCTGGGGAGAATGTGCTGGCGTATCAGGGACTGCTGGGACACCAGCACCATCGAGGAAAGAGGATCAAGACAGGCGATGGAAGTGGTGCAACAACAGCAGGTAAGTTTAATTTTTTAATCATTATTTTATTTGCTTCAGAATCCCCCTTCCTCTGCCCCTTACCTTGATATTTGTGGTGGCAGCCGCTGGCTGTGCTTTCCGACTTGCACTTCCATATTGTGCAGATAGGCATATCACTTGGCTCTAGTATTGATTGTCCCAGAGATACCTGACGGCCCATGTCTTGTGCAGAAGTTGTTTTAGGGGTATGTGCAAAATGCAATGTGTCCCAGAGCCTCATCATTCCATGAGAGTTCCTGATGCCCCCATCCCTATCGTGCAAGAATTGTTGGCAGAGTAAGCTTTGTATATTTGTCCCTCTGACTATTGTGCATCCCATTGTCCTTCCATTGTGTTGCTATGTGGGTGATGTGTGGATCCATTGCAGGGCTGGTTCATGGGAGTGGGGTTTGTGTTCCATGGCTCATCCATACTTATGTGTGTGGCATCTGATAACAGTTCATGGCATGTGAAGAATGTGAGGGTGTCAGTTGTATTTGTACAGGTGATGTTGCTGTGCTGGTGTTGTGGGACACAATGTTGGGTACACTTCACTGTCACATTGCCTAATATGTTCAGATGTGTGTTTTTGTGTAGTGTTGCGGTGCAGTGTGAGTGACCTGCACAAAGGGGGCGTTTTGTGTCTGTGAATGTGCCCTTCTTTGTGAATGACTCCAACTGCGTACATGATGAAAAGTGTACTTGGTGCCTGTAGCGTGTCCACCATATCATGTGGCTGATGGAGCAACGATCTGTTGTTGAGCATAATGACACAGATAGGTGTGTGTACTTATGGTCAGTTGCGTCCACTGCAGTGTCGATTTTGTGCTCCATCGATGAGCAGTGGCAGGATGTGTGTGACGGCCTCCATGGCTGTACAGGGCGTGCAACACTGCCTGCAGGGGATTTGCTTCCTTTATACTCTCCATTGCTGCCTGCTGAGATGTGGGGCTTGGACCACCATGTTCACATTAGCGGTGTGCAACCTCATAATGAGTCCAGCAGAAAAACTGTCTCAGCCGGCCTGTTTGACTCGTAATACAGTGGTCCGACCGCCAAGCCAATGATGGCCAGACTGCCACTGCCGCTATGGCAGTGCATGAACCGGCAACCTCGTAATGAGGCCCTTAGTGCGGATGTTTGGAGGTGACTCCATATACTTTGATTGAAATGATGCTAGCATTCTGGTATGGCTGTGTGAGGTTATAGTTTTAGAAGGGTTTGAATTACGACGTGCTCAAAGTCTATGATTATGTTTTTGGGGGTAGTAGTTATTTGTTTTATGTTTTATATGATGTAAGCAGTCTAGTAAGTGCTACTTTGTGTATCTGGTAGTAGTGCATATATAAAAGGGATGTTTGTTTTGATATTCACCATGTATGGTGCATATCTGAGTGAATGGCTCTGGACACATTTTGAATGTTCATTCCATTTTCCAGGTTTGACATTGGCTACGTTTTACTAGGTTGTATGCTGTAGAGAATATCAGGATCAAAGGAAAGGCTTTTCATCATGTGAAATTGTTAAATGTTCAGATACATGAGTGACTTGATCTTGGTATCTTGCAGAGAGGAATGGGGTATCACTGGTGGCTTTTTTAGTTTGTCCAATTAAACACTTTAAAGTGGGTATAGGTGATAGTTGGCCTGCTATGTGTACGGGGACTCTAGTTAGTACATCTATAAGGATTTTAATTGTGAGTTCCTAGAAGCTAGTGTTTGCCTCTCTTATGCACAGCAATATCTCTCTTACTTCTATTTCTGTCAGATTTGGGGGTGGTTGTGCTCTCTTACATGAATTACAACATCATATTTTGTAGTTGCCTTCCCATAGCATGCATTGGAGTAATATTTAGTGCATTTCCAGTTAATGTTTTCTTATGATGCACTTTCTTTGCAGTAGGTGTAGTCCATGTGATTTAGTAACTGTTCTCCTTTGTTATCAACATGTATACTTACATGTGTGTTCTGTTGAGATGTATTGAGATGTATTGCATGATTTTGCAGCTTTGCTGTTGGGGGTGTTCTAATGTGAAGCAGGTGCTTTCTTTTCTGTTGGATGTAAAACATTTAAGTTTCATTTTAAATGTTACTTTGTTGGTAGTTTGTAGAGGATGAGGTTGTTAGGTTTATTTTTGTTTGCTCTTTGGGGGAGCTTATAATTTGTAATTTATTTATGGATTCTTATATTTTTTGTTTGTGATAGTTGTTATTTTTTGGCGGTTTATTTGTTTTCAAGCCAGACATCATTTTTAGGAAGTCTATGAAAAAAGATCAAAGTGGCAGAGTGTGTTAATATTTATTTGCTATTTTACATTTTTAGGTTTAATAACAGTTATGTTTTAGTTTAAATATCAGTATTACTTAATTGGATAGATGTTGAGATGTTTACATTTCTTTTTTAATGGTTTGTTGAGAGAATCCAGCAGAGTTGCCCTGTCTTTCAGCCTTTGCCATTTTTTAGGATTTAGTAGTTGAAGTTAATGTGCCTTTTATATTGTTGATTTAATTGTTTGCTTGATTTTATTTGTTAATGTTGTTTATAGTTTTATTTTATTGGTTAGTTTGGTATAGTTAAAACATTTTTATCAGTTGAGCTCTTCTACGTTAAACACTAATTTAGATTTTTCTTTCGATGTACAATATATAGCTTTGGGGGGTTTATTGTTTAGATTTCAGATATATAATTTTTGGGGCTGAGTAGTAAATATTGTGTTGACTTAATGTATTTTTAATTAACCTAATTATGCATATACCAAGTTTTTGGTACTCTCGAAGTAATAGTTTTATTTGAAAAGTTTTTTATGTATTTATTAATGCTTATTTGGCAATCAATATTGTTAGACTTGGCATTCTTGGCGTCGTCTCCCCTAACTTTTTGCCTCTGATTCCCCGGTTGTTGAGGTGTGCTGGACTCTGTTTTTGCTGTTTTTGTTACTCTGGGCACTTTACCACTGCTATCCAATGCTAAAGTGCAAGTGCTCCTGTATAAAATGTGTATGTAACTGGATCTCCATGAGTGGCATATTTTGATTTACTGATAAGTCCCTAGTACAGTGCACTAGAGGTGCCCAGGGCCTTTAAATCCTTTAAATCAAATGCTACTAGTGGGCTTGCAGCACTGGTTGTGCCACCCACCTTAGAAGCTCTGTAATCATGTCTCAGACCTGCCACTGCAGTGTCTGTGGGTGCAGTTTTAAACTGCCAATTCAACTTGGCAAGTGTACCCACTTGCCAGGCCTAAATCTTCCCTTTCCTTACATGTGAGACACCCCTAAATTAGGCCCGAGGTGGGCCCATGGGCAGGGTGCAGTGTATGTTTAAGGTAGGACAAATACTAATGTGGTTTATATATCCTAACAGTGAAATACTGCCAAATTCGATTTTCACTGTTGCAAGGCCTATCTCTCTTATAGGTGAACATGGGGGCTGCCTTTAAATATGAATAAAGTGTAGAATCTCTTTGGGAGCGGATAGACATGTGGAGTTTGGGGTCTCTGAGCTCACAATTTAAAAATAAATCTTTTAGCAAAGTTGATTTTAGGATTGTGTGTTTGAAAATGCCACTTTTAGAAAGTGAGCATTTTCTTACTTAAAGCATTCTGTGATTCTGCCTGTTTGTGGATTCCCTGTCTGGGTCAGTTTGACAGTTGGGCTGGTTGCACCTCTCTCTAGACAGTGACACAAAGGGAGCTGGGTTGTAGCCTGCATATCCTGATGAGCCATCTGTGCTAGGAGGGAGGGGAGGAGTGGTCACTTACACCTGAAAGGGCTGTGCCTGCCCTCACACAATGCAGTCTCCAGCCCCCTAGGATGTGTCTGGGGCCTGGCCTGAGCAAGGCGGTTTCTGCCTGGTAAAAGGGGAAAAAGAATGGACTTTGTTGTGCATTCCTGCTTGTGAAGAAATCTCCAAGGGCTTGTCCTGAGCTTGCCTAGTGTTGTTGAAGTCTCAGGGCCATCAAAGACTTTCCCTGCCAGCACCTGGACTCTCTGCTGAGACTCTTGCCCTGCCAAGTGGTGCACTATCCAGGTCCTGGGGCCTTCACAGGTGATGCTGGCAGACCAAGATTGAAACTCCACACACAGACCACCATGCGGGGAAATTTCTGATGCAACCTGAAATGCGGCTGAAGAACTGAAGTGCCGCCGGCTCCGCAGCTGAAATCGACGCACCGCCTGCAGCACAGCTGGAAGATCGACACATGTGGCTGGAGAAACAATGCGCCACACCGCTAACGGAACCTGGTAGCATCGAAACCCAGTCAGCGCGATTTTGCTGATACTGTGCAGCAGGATTTTTGACGGAAACCTTGCTGGGCACGGAAAAACGACGCAACGTCTGCCCGGACCCGAGTGCTTGCCCGGATCGACACATTGCTCTCCTGCGGAGAGGAAGAAAGACACACGGCGACCCGACCAGAGAAGGAGAAATGACACACAGTCTCTCTTGCTGGTGAGAAATCGACGCATCGCTAACCTTTTTCAATGTACACTCGTCCGTGCGTGTTATTTTTGTGCTACCCTGGTACTTTTCAGTGCTAACAGTGTTTTTACTGTTTACAAAAGGATTTAAGACTCTTTTGCTTTTAAAATTAATAACTTGACTTGTGTATGTTGGATTTTCGTTGTTTTGGTCTTGTTTTGTTTAGATAAATAGTTCCTATTTTTCTAAACCTGTGTTGCGTCATTTTGTACTGTTTTCATTAAGTTACCGTGTGTTTTGGTACAAATACTTTACACCTAGAACTCTGAAGTTAAGCCTGCCTGCTTGTGCCAAGCTACCAAAGGAGTGAGCGGGGTTAACTGAGGGTGATTCTCGTTTACCCTGACTAGAGTGAGGGTCCTTGCTTGGACAGGGGTAACCTGACTACCAACCAAAGACCCCATTTCTAACACTGGTGATCAGCGGTTGGGATTGGATTTGTATTTGTACTTGACATACATTATTTAAGTGTACACTACTGTTTTCAGTGCAGGGCACTACATGACCACATACTACTTGTCTTGTGATTTGTTTGCTTTTTCTCTGTGGGACTCTTTTTTGTTCTACTTCCATATTTTATTTTGCTGATCCCTTGATTCACTTTTCTTGAACTTCATTGGGAACTTGTTTCTTCCTTTGGAACTTTGCACTTTGTTGACTTTTCATCATGTCCCAATCTGGAGATGCACCAGCTGGAGCTGCTTTTGACCTATGGAAACTAGAGAGCTATATTGGGGCTCAGTTGAAGCAGTTCTGTAAAGATTTTGCTTGTCCCATTAAGTGCTCCGCCAAGAAGGAGAAACTACAAAAGGCGCGGAGGGCCTGGGTGACAGCCAAAGAAGCTGAGGGGCACACAGAGGAGGAGGAGGATGAGGAGGAGGATGTGCAATCCATCCACAATGGTATAGTGGGGAGTCCTGTTATGTCCAGGGAGAGAGTCTCCAGGGCAGGTAGCAGTGTGTCCTCCTGGGGTCTGACACCTGAAGAGGTACTGGACAGGCCGGCAGAGAGGGCTCACCAGTTGGAGCTAGAAAAGTGTAGGATGGAAAGGGAGATGGAAGAGAGAAGGATGGCCATTGAGGAAAAGAAGATACTGCTGGCTCATGAGCTTAGCTTGAGAGATAGATCAGAGGAGCTAGTCCAGTAGAGATGGGGCAGCAACAGTACAGTGCAGCCTGAGAGAAGGGTACACATTCCAAAACACCTTGTGAAGGATTACAAGAGAGAGGATGACATATACTTGTGGTTCAAGGGGTATGAGTCTGCTCTCCATATGAATCTGGTCCCTGAAGCTCACTGGGGGGGGGGGGGTCTGTGGAAGCCCTTTGAGGTAGAGGGAAGGGATACTCTGACATCCTTAGGCGATTATCAGGAGCTCACCGACTCTGTCATGATGGATGCCCTACTCACAAGATATGGTCTCACCCCTGAGCAGTATAAGGAAAAGTTCAGGTCCTATAAGAGGAAGGAATCCCAAACATGGTTGGATTGTGTTGATTCATTCTGCAGGTCACTGGATGGCTGGGTGAAGGGCAATAAGGTAACAACGTATGAGGGGCTTTAAAATTTTATTGCTTAGGAGCACTTGTACAGTTTATGTTCTCCAGAGCAGTGCCGGCACCTAATTGACAGCAAGCTGACTGTTCCCAGGAAGCTTGCGCAGGAACCGGACCGCTGGGAGAGCACCATGGTCCACGCACAGACCGCTGTGTGGGGACATTTCCGACGTAACCTCTGAGACGTGGCTGAAGAAACTACGCATCACTGGCTCCGTGGCTGAAATCAATGCACCGCCTGCAGCGCGGCTGGAAGATCGACGCATGTAGCTGGAGAAACGATGCGACACACCGTTAACGGAAGCTGGTAGCATCGCAACCCAGTCAGTGCGGTTTTGCTGATACTGTGTGGCAGGTTTTACGACGCAAACCTTGCTGGGCACGAAAAAACTACGCAACGCATGCCCGGACCCGAATGGTTGCCCGGATCAATGCATCACTCTCCTGCGAAGAAGAAAAAAGACGCAGGCCAACACGGGCAGAGAAGGAGAAACGATGCACGGTCTCCCTTGCGGGTGAGAAATCAATGCATTGCTAAAGTTTTTCGATGCACACTCGCCCGTGCGTGTTATTTTGATGCTACCCAGGTACTTTTCAATGCTACCAATGTTTTTACTGTTTACAAAAGGATTTAAGACTGTTTTGCTTTTAAAATAACTTGACTTGTGTATGTTGGAATTTAGTCGTTTTGGTCTTGTTTTGTTTAGATAAATATTTCATATTTTTCTAAACCTGTGTTGTGTCATTTTGAAGTGTTTTTAATAAGTTACTGTGTGTGTTGGTACAAATACTTTACACCTAGAACTTTGAAGTTAAGCCTGCCTGCTTGTGCCAAGCTACCAAAGGGGTGAGCGGGGTTAACTGAGGGTGATTCTCCTTTACCCTGACTAGAGTGAGGGTCCTTGCTTGGACAGGGTGTAACCTGACTGCCAACCAAACACCCTATTTCCAACAGATATGTTTGAGATATTATATGCTAACTTAAAGATAACAATATTTTTTATATTTTTGTTTTCGATATATGTAAAAATAGATATTTTTAACAACGATATTTGTGTTCTGGATATTTGTGGTTTTTGTATTTAAGTATAGGCAGTTGATATTTTTGTTACAATATTTAATTTCCTATATATTTGTATTTCAATATTTTATGCATCAATATTACGTTAGTTATCCCAATGAGATTCTTAACATGATCACTAACGTGTGCACTATAATATTTCCCTGGCCATGTGTAACTGTTTAATTGTAAGCTTTTACGACAAATGATGCCAAGAGAGGAATATTTACACAAAATGCTCCTTTTTTCTTTCTTATCTAGATTTACTTGTATTCTGAAAAGTGCTTGAAGGGCACTGCTTCAATAAATAAGAGTGCAGCTAGCTGTAGGAAGACTAGTTAAAGAAAATGGGCCTGAGTTAGCTCTGAAAGGAATCTCCTTAAACTTCGCCTAGTGAGGCGAGATGTGTCTATGTATTTCACAACATTACACTGTGTTTAAAGTCATTTACTTCATGTTATTATTTATGTCACTACATTACAGAGAGCACAAGCTTAGGAAGGGCACTGGAGTGCATCACATACAGGGGTGAGTGACAGAATTTCACAGATTGCGAAACTCGTGAAACCCGCCCATTTTTTTTTTATTCGCTGGTGGAGCAAAATCAGGCTAACAAAAAAAGGAAGTCTCCCTGCAACTGAAACTGAGAAATCCGAAAATTGTATACGTTTCATGCTATTCATGTTCTTCATGGTAAAACGAGGGACAAAGTGAACCACTAAAGCTGCCCACTATTGGGCTGTTTATGTGGTTCTCCTTTAACCTTGTTTCGATATGGAGAACTGCACGGCCAGCACAAACTGCCTATGATTTGGATGATTAACGGCTCATGGCAGGATGACCATCTTCCAGTCACCATTTTTTCATCTGTGCTAATTGAAGTGAATTAGCAAAAAAAATTGGATTGAAAAGGTATTTGCCCATCCCTAATCATATCATAAAACACCAACAAAACATTTGTTCACCAATACAGGAGGCTGCATTTTTTTAAAGTAATGTTAGACCCTATGTTATGTCTTTATTCCCCATATATGAGGGAAATGGCATAGTGTGAGGAACTTTAATAGAAGAAACATGCATGTGTGCCATGCCTGTTTACTTTTTTAAAGTGACAGTTGCCATCATGTCTTAACTTTGGAGCGTTAGCAAATACAGAAACAATGGATCAAGTCACGGGCACGGTAGTGGGAAAATGATAATGCAGTCACTAAAGTCCAGTTAGACGGCATGGTCTCTAATCTTGACATTATTCAAATGCTGGATCTGGAGCAGTTGTAGGCAAAGGCTTTCTTAAAAAGATCAGGTTTTACTCGTTTTCAAGTTGAAAGGGCTTAGGTCAGATGTGAAGATGCTGAATAAATGTGTCTAGCAAATATGTAGTGTAGTTTCACATTTTGCAAATATGATGAGATATTAGTCAATATATACCAGAGCACACCTGTGTAGTCCAGCAATGTTCATCCAAGTGGAAGAGTAAATTCAGAGTCCAAAAACACGTTACTGAAGTTGATAGAGGTTTATTCTTGTCAAGAAATGATAAATCCAATATACAGCCAACACATGTTTCATCATATTGACTTTCTCAAGGCTGCTGATCAAATAGGCAAGGAAAAGTATTTCTCATTATTTTCCTTTCCCTCTCTTGTCTCTCCTCTCTTCTGTCTATGTGTGGAATTCTCTAGTTGGACAGTGATCTTAGGGCTCTGCTGATCAAGAGAAATTAAAAGAGGCTGAAGAAGGGAGAACAACAGAGTGCTAAATTGAATGGTGTAGCGAGGGAGTGAAGTAGAGATAGAACTAAGTTAGAAGCACATATGAGATTAGAGAGATAAATGAGGTAGGGAGAGACCAAAGAGAAAGAGGAAAAGATCAAGTACTTAGAAAGAAAGATGCAGACAAGAGAAAAAGAGTATGTAGAAGAAGAAGAAAAGAACTAGGTAAGGTTTTAGAATGAGTAACAGATAGGTATAATGAGAAGGAAATGTGAGGAGAGGGAGGAACATTGTCATGTGTGATACAGTGAGATGCTGATATAGAAAGAAGCAAAGGAAGAGAGTAGACAGATAGAGAGGTGAGGGAATGAGTGGAATATAAGGTGACCCAAAGCAGAGAAAATGGTGAGGTAGATAAGTGACAAAATGAGAAATGAGGTGTAGACAAACAGAACAGTTAAAAAGAGCAGTGAGAAGGACTAAGAGCCTGCTTATGCCTGGATGCTGATGCTGCTAATGCTGCAGGGTCGTGAGGACGCTGCACACGGTGAGCATGGCTTGCAGTGGACACCTCATCACTGCATCTCCAGAGGCTGTGAGCCCCTGAGGACGCTGCTCAAGGTGGGCTCTGCTTGCCATCAACACTGCGACACCGCCTCTCCAGAGGCCACAACACCGCATCGCCAGAGGCTGCAGGGCTGTGAGGACACTGTTCACGGTGGGCGTTACTCACTGTTGATGCCGTGGGGCCATGAAGACACTGCTTGCGGTGAGCCCCAAGGAATGAGTGGCAGCGAGTAGTGGGACCAGGCAGCCTGGGAAGATGCCCTCTGTTTCTTGGAGTATTGTTGGGTGACAGTAGCATCAAATATGTGCTGCCTTTTTAGACCTGGGAAACGGCTCGTAACCTACATGTTTTTTGGAATCCAGCAGAAGGGAGATGAGCAGGAGGGGTAGTGTTGTGGTGGCAGCTCCCCAATAGGGGGGCCTCACCAGGAGGACAGAGTGTTTGGCATTGGAAGTGGCCACGGCAGGTCACGGTGCGGTTTGTTGCCCACACCTCTTCCTTCTCGCCCCTCCTTTCCATCTTTCCCCTTCTTTGCACCAGCAATTGGGGCGTCGTTATCTCTATTCTTTGAACATTTGGAGTTTGATTTTAAGTTGCCAGCTGCATGCAGTAAGCTTTTCGGCAGCCCTCCTTAATTTTTTTTTACCAACTTCAGGCTCACAAGGGGGCTCTCTATATCTTCAAACTGTGCTGGTTCAGGAAGAGTATGCCTCGCCCCTGATGTTCTCTGTAGAGGTGAGTTGGTAGTGATAGAAAGCCGGAATTGGTAATGTACGCCAAGTCCTATGTTGGAGGTGCCCTGGCTCATTGCAAAAAAGAAGCTTAATTCCTAATAAGGACTTGGCCCTCTAAGTAGTTTAATTGGTATACTAAAGTCTAAGTACAGGCACAACATAATAATTTCAGTATGTTGCAGGAGAAATCCAAGAGAATAATGACAGCAAAGAAACTAAGATGTGGGTGCCTGTTTCCGGGGCAGTCTTGTGCAAAAACCAGAGATAACCCTTTTCACTATAGAAATGTATACAAGGGCAAATCAGTTGGATAATCCTCCAGATCATGGGGTGAAGATATCAGCAACTTTACTCAGTCTGAAAAGACTTCTATCATCCATCTTAAACTTGCTGAAAAAAATTGTAGGGGGATCGGAAGCCACTTTGGATGCAAATTAAGTATCAGAAAGAAAGTCGAGGAAGTTGGGGTTGGGGCTATGGTTTCATAAGCTGACAATCTGGTGATAGGTGTAAATGATGCCCCAATGAGCATTCAATCACAGAAGGACATTGGCTCCCAAGCAGGAAAACCAAATTGCCAATCTAGAGAGAAAGAACATTGTGTAGTCAAATAACAACTTTTTCTATGAAATATGTCTTTGATCAGAATGTAGAAACTCTCACTGCTAGCGGGGCAACAATGGAAAAAGTGCATGCAGAAAAATAATTGTATCCTATTTGTAATCTTAATACTAGACAAAAGGCAAAATTAGATGATTCCGGTCCTGTTCAGGAAGAGCCTAAAAGAAAGCTAAAAAATGGAAAAGGGAAAAATTGTATAATCAGAGATTTACAAAGAAAGGATGTTGTAAACTGTGCTTTAGGGATTAAGCAGTTCCCGCTCAAAGGACTGAACTTGGCCAGGGCTGGAGGGGCCAGGGCTGCTTCCCAGGACAGAAAAGTTGTCAAAGAGGTTGCAGCTGGATTCCATGGCTATAAGCCTTTTACAACCAACTGTCACTCCCTTGAATACCGGGAGTGCAGAGGAATCATGAGAATCTTCTATACCCCCAGTTGATCACTTCACCATTATAACGTCTTCTCTGAACCCACTGACCTCTCCATTTGTGGCCTCAAATATAAAGAAGAGTCCTAAAGCCCCCTGGAAGCCGACCGTTACAGTGCAAATACAGACTAATGTGGAAACTGGCATGTTGAACTTCATTCAATTTTTTGATCCGGATGTAATTCTGAATCGGCATGCATTGTTGTCCTGCTTTAGGGATACTGAGACGTTGAACTCAATCTAAAATAGAGATCTGAATTTAATCTCTTTACAAAATAGAGGGGCTGGAATTAAGTTGAGGGTCTCTTTTTTCTCTAGAAGTATTGCAAAAACTATCCTAAAGAATGTTGAAAGTTTACAATGTAGAGGAATTGATGTTCTTCCTGTTTTAGAAGGGAGGCGTAGGTTTGAGGCGGGTATGCACTCTCCTCAGGGCTATATCCAGAAAATAGATTTGTCCTTGTCCTTGCATAGCAAGGAAACTTTAAAAAAAGCCAATGCACAAGCAGTGCAAGTATCCTTTGGAAAAAACGGCAGATGGGGGTTTTAGAGGGAACCCACAGTTCATTTAGATTTAAATACGCAGGAGGAAAAGCAGAGATGGAATTGTTTGCCTGAGGTCTTAAATAATGTTTGTATGAATAATCGTCCTGTTTGGTCTCAGAAATAGCAATGAATTAAAAAATGTTTCCTGGAACGCTGCAGGTATAAAGATCAGTAGGGAAAAGCACCAGCTAAGTGTCTTACAATTGGATATGATTTGTCTCCAGGAGACCAGGTGTGATAGGAAGTTACAGTGTGCCAATTATGTTTTCCTTGATTGTAAAGCTAAATCTTCTAGAAGGGGACATGCAAAGGGGGTGTAGTATTTCTCTTAACCAATAGGTATTGTTGGAAGTATAAGTGCTTTAAAGACCCCTCTGATTTGTGTGTATGTAGATGTGATGGCATTAATCCTGCAGTAACCAGGTGGGGTGAAGGAGGTTCCTCCCCTTCTATTGGGAAATGTTTATATCCCCCCTGAGACCATATATGATGCTCTTGTACACAAGGTATTTTCTTTATTAAAAATCATCTTGACAAGGATCAGCCCCCCCATGTAATTCTGGTAGGGGATTTGAATTGTAAACTCTTCAATTATGCCCTGAACCAACTGTGTAAGGCTGAAAAAGAGGAAGCCTTCCATATTCCTCCTATTTGTTTTCCATCAAAAATAAAATCTATCAAAAGAGGGCTTCTTTTATTAGATTATATGAAATATAGTGATTGTTACATTGCAAACGAAAGCCTAAGCTCTGATACCCCGGCGCAGTTTACCAGTAGATCTTTAATGGGCGGATCTATTTTGGATTACGTGATGGTTGGGTGTACTTCATTTTATTTATTAGGTTATTTATAAAAAGTAGATGTTCCTATCAGTGACCATAGTTAGTGATTTTTACTCTGGGCTAGAGTATGACATCTCCCTACTCCTGGGGATTTGACGAGTCCTTATCCAAATTTAATTAAAAAAACAGGAAGAACGCAGTGGAATCATAGGATGCTCAGTGAATTAAAGGACATATTAGAAACTACTATTACAAAATTAGATACCTGGATGGGGTCTGAATTGGAATATTTTGCTGCTTTCATGAAACAGTTACTAAGCATCTAAGAGAAATTTTAATCCAAGTTCCTATTTGTTCTGCTTTTGAATAGAGAACTAAATAGCTTAGTCGGAAGACAATATCTGACATTTTTGATGGACAGGGTGGTAAGGATTTCGTTATTAGAGATTACAGTTATTAAAGAGGAGAAGGAGTAGGCTTAAGGCCACTCTGCAAAAAGAGAAGCAGGATCGACTGTGGATAAATCTGCAAGAGGCATCAAGAAAGAGGGGAACAACACTGTTTTGGTCCCTATTTGCACAAGGCTGCGGTATAAGAGAACAGTCATTACCCTTGGAAATAGAAAAATTTAAGTGGACTAACTTAATCTCCGAGATATATGCAGCAAATGGGAAACAAGATCTAATCTAGAAAGGGGTAAATGGTCTCACCTCCCCTTTTCAGTTAGTGAAACTGAAGTAGGTATACGAGGGATGCATACATCGTCAGCAATGGGGCCTGATGAAGTCCCCATCCATCATAAAACAAGATCCATTATCATGGAGTAAAATATTGTTCCCAATCTTTAAAGGCTGCTATAAGAATAGCAAAGTTCCCCCCTCCTGGACAGGAAGTATTATAGTCCTGTTACATAAAAAAAGAGATAGAACAGTGCCTTGGAACTATTGACAGATACTGCTCCATGATGCTGTGGGAAAAGTGTTTGCAAAGTGTCTTCTGACTCAAATAAATGAATAGTGTTAGACCTGACAGCCTTAGGGTAGTCACCCCTAGCTTTTTGCCTGCCTCCCTCCACTTTGTGGATACTGTTTTTGCTGGTTTTTAGACTCTGCGCACTTTACCACTGCTAACCAGTGCTAAAGTGCATATGCTCTCTCTCTGTAAACATGGTAACTTTGGATCATACCTGATTGAACTATTTAATCTACTTATAAGTCCCCAGTAATGTGCACCCCAGGTGCCTAGGGCCTATAGATTAAATGCTACTAGTGGACCTGCAGCACGGATTGTGCCACCCACTTAAGTAGCCCCTTTTCCTTGTCTCAGGCCTACCATTGCTAGGCCTGTGTGGGCAGTTTCACTGCCACCTCGACTTGGCATTTAAAAGTACCTGCCAAGCATAGAGCTCCCCTTTTTCTACATATAAGTCACCCTTAATGTGTGCCCTGGGTATCCCCTAGAGCAAGGTGCTGTGTAGGTAAAAGGCAGGACATGTACCTGTGTAGTTATATGTCCTGGTAGTGTAAAAAAACCCTCAATTCGTTTTTGCACTGCTGTGAGACCTGCTCCCTTCATAGGCTAACATTGGGGCTGCCCTCATACACTATTGAAGTGGCAGCTGCTGATCTGAAAGGAGCAGGGAGGTCATATTTAGTATGGCCAGAATGGTAATACAAAATCCTACTGACTGGTGAAGTCGGATTTAATATTACTATTCTAGAAATGCCACTTTTAGAAAGTGAGCATTTCTTTGCACTTAAATCCTTCTGTGCCTTACAATCCACGTCTGACTAGGTTTAGTTGACAGCTCCTTGTGCATTCACCCAGACACACCCCAAACACAGGGTACTCAGCCTCACTTGCATACATCTGCATTTTGAATGGGTCTTCCTGGGCTGGGAGGGTGGAGGGCCTACCCTCACACAAAGGACTGCCACACCCCCTACTGGGACCCTGGCAGACAGGATTGAACTGAAAGGGGACCTGGTGCACTTCTTAGCCACTCTTTGAAGTCTCCCCCACTTCAAAGGCACATTTGGGTATAAAACAGGGCCTCTGCCCTACCTCATCAGACACTTGCTGGAGAAGAAACCGGAACCAGAAACTACATCCTGCCAAGAAGAACTGCCTGGCTGCTCAAAGGACTCACCTGTCTGCTTTCTACAAAGGACTGCTGTCTTGCTGTTGCCCTGCTGCCTTGCTGAACTCTTGTCTGGCTGTGAAAGTGCTCTCCAAGGGCTTGGATAGAGCTTGCCTCCTGTTCCTTGAAGTCTCAGGACCAAAAAGACTTCTTCCTTTCACTTGGACGCTCCGTGCGCCGAAAATTTCGACGCACAGCTTGTTTCGCGGCGAGAAAAACGCCGCACACCGACGCTGATCGACGCGACGCCCTCGGGACGATCAAGACTTCGACGCACAACCTCGCAAGGACAAAGCCGCCCGACTTTCCAGGAGAAATCGACGCGACGCCTACCGTGAGTGGGAAACTTTGACGCACGGCCTCGCAAGGACAACGCCGCCCGACTTCCAAGGAGAAATCGACGCGACGCCTGCCGTGAGACCAAACTTTCGACGCACGGCCTTGCAAGGACAACGCCGCCCGACTTCCAAGGAGAAATCGACACGACGCCTACCGTGAGATCGAAACTTCGACGCGCAGCCCCGCAGAACGACGCGCAGCCGGAAAACAAGCAGGAGAATACACGCACAGACCCGGGACATCTGGTAATCCCCGCGATCCACAAAAAGAGGCTGTCTGCGCGCCGGAAAACGACGCCCGACTTCCCCGCGTGGAAAAGAACGACGCAAGTCTTTGTGTGCTGAGGAGAAATCGACGCACACACCCTTTTTCCACGCATCCCTTTTCCTGTGGCCCTCTGAGGAGATTTTCCACCAGAAACCAGGTACTTTGTGCTTGAAAGACACTGTATTGCATTCTAAAGACTTAAGACACTTTATATCACTTTCCTGTGATAGTTCTACAATTTTCCATTGCATCTTTATTCTTTTTGACCTACAATTATCCTGATAAATATTATATATTTTTCTAAACACTGTGTGGTGTATTTTTGTGGTGTTATATGGTGGTATTGTATGACTTATTGCACAAATACTTTACACATTGCCTTCTAAGTTAAGCCTGACTGCTCGTGCCAAGATACCAGAGGGTGGGCACAGGATAATCTTGGATAGTGTGTGACTTACCCTGACTAGAGTGAGGGCTTTTGCTTGGACAGAGGGTAACCTGACTGCCAACCAAAAACCCCATTTCTAACATTGGTGATCAGCGGTGAGGATAGGACTTGTATTTGTGCAGTGACATACAGTAGCTAAGTATTTCACTACCTACCCACAGTTGAAGGTCAACTTGGTTTTTATCTCTTTTTGAAAATCCGTTTTTTCCTGACAATTTTCAAAAACTAAATCCTCACTCAACATGTCTCTGACTGGGTCTCAGACAGGGGACTTTGACCTAGTCCAGTTGGATACATACACGGTCAAACAACTAAGAGGATTCTGCTGGGCATTAAGGGTACCCACCCAAGGGGCCTCCAGAAAGGAGGACTTTCAAGTGGCGCTGAGGGCCTGGGCAGAAGCCCATTTAGAGGATGATGAGGAAGAGGAGCCAGAAAATGGCCCCTCAGAAGGATTTTCACTATCTATGGATGGTGTTACCACTGCAATTGTGCACCCTTCCAGACCAGGGAGCAGTGTCTCCATGCAAAGCCTGACCGCAGAGGAAAGGAGAGAGGAAAGGGAGTTCCAATTGCAAATGGCAAAACTGAAAATTGAGGCACAACAGGAGGAGAGGAGGGCAGAAAGAGAAGCCAAACAAGCTGAGGCTGAAAGAGCAGCCAAACAGATTGAAGCTGAAAGGACAGCCAAACAGATTCAAGCAGAAGCTGAGAGGGCAGCCAAACAAGCAGAAGCTGAAAGAGCAACCAAACAAGTGGAAGCTGAAAGAGCTTTGGCTGAAAAGAAACTATTGTTGGCTCATGAACTGAGTCTCAAGGAGCTGGAGATCAAGGCAAGACAGTCTGAATCCAGCAATAATGGTGGCAGCATACAGACAGGACCTGCTGAAGAAAAGAAGGTTTGTATACCCAAAAATGTGGTGCCCAGTTTTGTGGTGGGAGATGACATAGATAAATGGTTAGCTGCTTATGAAGTTGCACTAAGGGCTCATGAGGTTCCTGAAGGGCAATGGGGGGTAGCTATGTGGGGTTATGTGCCGCCATTGGGGAGGGACACACTTCTCACATTGGATCCACCGGATCAAAACACATACCCACTCCAGAAAGCCACTTTACTTGCCAAGTTTGGGCTGACCCCTGAGGGATACCGTCAGAGGTTCAGGGACAGCACCAAACAAACCACACAAACATGGGTAGATTTCTTTGATTTCTCTAGTAAGGCACTGAATGGATGGGTGCGGGGCAACAAAGTAGCAGATTATAAAGGTTTATATGACTTGATCCTGAGAGAGCATATGCTTAATGTTACTTATACAGATTTGCGCCAGCACCTAGTGGATAGTAAGCTGACTGATCCCAGGAAGCTTGCTGAGGAGGCGGACCTCTGGGTTAGCACCAGAGTGTCCAAAAAGGTACCTGGGGGGGACTCCCACAAAGGTGGTCAGGGTTCCCAACAGAAGAAAGAGGGGGGAGATAAACTTACAGATAAGGAACTCTCTAAAGGCCCCCAAAAGAATTCCCAGGGAGGGGGTGGCAACCCTTCCTTTTCCAAATTTGGGAAAAAGCCAGGGACATTTGACAGGTCAGGAAAGTCTAGCCCCAAATGCATGGAGTGTTACCAATATGGTCACTACAAAGGCGATCCACAGTGCCCCAAGAGGGCACCGTCCACTACCGGACAGGCACCTGGGTTGACTAGTGTAGCACTCGGGGGGGAGATGGACCCAACTAGCTTTGGGGAGCAGGTAGAGATTTCCCTAGTGTCCCTGGGAGAAGGAGAAATGGTGCCCAAGGCCCACATGCCCAGAAATACTTCCAAGTACCGGCAGTGGGTCACCATTGATGGGCAGAGGGTGGAGGCTCTGCGTGACACAGGAGCCAGTATGACTACTATCAAGAGTCAGCTGGTGTCAGCAGAGCAGATAGTACCTAATGCATTCCACCAGGTCAGAGTCGCTGACAATCGCGAGAGTCACCTACCGGTGGCTCTGGTTCCCTTTGAGTGGGGGGGGGTCTCTGGTACTCTGAAAGTAGCTGTGAGTCCTGCCATGCCTGTAGATTGTCTGTTAGGCAATGACCTTGAGCACACTGCCTGGAAAGAAGTAGAGCTCAGGTCTCACCTGGAGATGTTAGGGTTACCTGAGTGGGTCTGCATGACCACACGGTCCATGGCTGACCGAGAGGGCAGTCAAGGGCATCTGGAGCCTGGAACGATGGCCCAGAGAGCTGCCAGGAGGAGGGACCAGGGGTGCGGGAAACCGGCCCCCGCTGTTCCCACAGTGGCTGACTGGGCTCCTGAGGAGGAGGCTTCCGAGCCAACTGGGGAAGACATCGCCGCCCTAGGTGACTTACCTGAGCTTGCTTGCTGGCAAGTTGAGGGTGGACCCACCAGGGAGGAATTCTGCAAGGCGCAGAAAGAATGTCCCACTCTAGAAGGTTTGAGGAAACAAGCCTCAAACCAGGCAGCCGGCGACGCCTCTGGCGATCACCACCTATATTGGGAGAATGATCTCCTCTACAGTGAGCCTAAGGTTCCGGGCTTTGGGGCAGCACGTATGCTGGTGGTCCCCCAATGTTACCGAACCTTCCTACTGGGTCTGGCTCACGACATTCCCCTGGCAGGACATTTGGGGCAGGGCAAGACCTTTAACAGGCTTGTCACCCACTTTTATTGGCCCAAAATGAGGACACACTCGGACAAATTCTGCAGATCCTGTCCTACCTGCCAGGCCAGTGGTAAAGCAGGAAAAAGGGTTAAAACCCCCCTGATTCCACTTCCTGTCGTTGGCACCCCCTTTGAAAGGGTGGGCATCAACATTGTTGGTCCCTTGGACCCCAAAACTGCCTTAGGCAACAGGTTCATCCTGGTTTTGGTGGACCATGCCACCCGTTACCCAGAGGCAATCCCTCTAAGAACAGTAACTGCACCGGTGGTGGCCAGAACCCTGATGGGGATATTTACCCGTGTGGGATTCCCCAAGGAAATAGTGTCTGATAGAGGCACTAACTTCATGTCTGCATACATGAAGTCTCTGTGGGATGCGTGTGGGGTAACTTACAAGTTCACCACACCCTATCACCCCCAGACGAACGGTCTTGTGGAGAGATTCAACAAGACCCTGAAAGGCATGATTGGTGGCCTTCCTGAGGCCATGAGGCGTAAGTGGGACGTCCTCTTACCATGCCTTCTCTTTGCTTACAGAGAGGTCCCCCAGAGAGGGGTAGGGTTCAGTCCCTTTGAACTTCTCTATGGGTACCCTGTCAGGGGACCCTTAAGCATTGTCCAGGAGGGATTGGAGAAAGCTCCAAAGACACCCCCTCAGGATGTGGTCAGCTATATGTTGGCCCTCCGCAACCAGATGACCCCCTTCTGGAAAGAAGCCCAAGATAACCTTGAGGCCAGTCAAGAGGTGATGAAACAATGGTATGACCAGAAGGCCACCCTGGTAGAGTTTCAACCTGGAGACAAAGTGTGGGTAATGGAGCCAGTAGAGCCCAGAGCTCTCCAGGACCGCTGGTCTGGCCCATTTGAAATAAAGGAGCGGAAAGGGGAGGCCACTTACCTAGTGGACCTCAAAACCCCTAGAAATCCCCTAAGGGTGCTCCATGTGAACCGACTAAAAGCTCATTGTGAGAGGTCGGAGATCAACATGCTTCTGGTCACAGATGAAGGAACGGAAGAGGAGAGTGAACCTCTCCCCGACCTCCTCTCTGCCCAAGAAGGTGATGGGTCAGTAAGCGGGGTCATTCTGTCTGACTCCCTGACTCTAAATCAGAAAGGAGACTGTTATGAGCTGTTGGAGCAGTTCTCCCCCCTGTTCTCCCTTACTCCTGGGCTGACCCACCTCTGTGTTCATGATATTGACACCGGTGACAGTCTCCCTGTGAAAAACAAAATTTACAGGTTGTCGGATAAGGTGAAGGCCAGCATCAAGGAGGAGGTCTCCAAGATGTTGACTCTAGGGGTCATTGAGAAATCCAGTAGTCCCTGGGCCAGCCCAGTGGTATTGGTCCCTAAGGCTACTACCCCAGGTGCGAAGCCAGAACTCCGGTTCTGTGTGGACTACCGGGGTCTCAACTCAGTCACACGGACTGATGCTCACCCCATCCCCCGAGCTGATGAGCTCGTGGACAGGCTAGGCGCTGCCAAGTTCCTGAGTACGTTTGATCTTACTTCAGGGTACTGGCAGATCGGCCTAACTGAGGGGGCCAAGGAAAGATCCGCATTTTCAACCCCGGATGGCCATTACCAGTTCCGGGTGATGCCGTTTGGGTTGAAAAATGCCCCCGCTACCTTCCAACGGTTGGTTAACGGGGTCCTAGCTGGCAAGGATGCCTTCTGTGCAGCCTACCTGGATGACATAGCTGTCTACAGTTCCAGCTGGGAGGAACACCTGCTTCACCTCAAGGAGGTGCTTCAGGCCCTGCAACAGGCAGGCCTGACCATCAAGGCCAGTAAGTGCCAGATTGGGCAGGGTTCCGTGGTGTACTTAGGACACCTAGTGGGTGGTGGCAAGGTGCAGCCACTCCAGGCCAAGATTGAAACTATCAAGGCCTGGCAACCACCCCGAACACAGACGGAGGTGAGAGCCTTTCTAGGCCTCACAGGATACTACCGCCGATTTGTCAAGGGCTATGGTACCATTGCAACACCCTTGACAGAACTCACTTCCAAGAAGCAACCTAGGTTGGTGAATTGGACAGAGGCTTGTCAGAAAGCCTTTGACGCCCTGAAGGAAGCCATGTGCACGGCCCCCGTGCTCAAGGCCCCTGACTACTCCCAGGAATTTATCGTGCAGACAGACGCTTCAGAGCATGGCATAGGGGCAGTTCTAGCACAGCTAAATGAGGAGGGCAGAGATCAACCGGTAGTCTTTATTAGCAGAAGACTATTACCACGGGAACAGAGGTGGAGTGCTATTGAAAGAGAAGCTTTAGCTGTGGTCTGGGCCCTGAAGAAGCTGAGACCCTACCTGTTTGGGACTCACTTCCTAGTTCAGACAGACCACAGGCCCCTCAGATGGCTCATGCAGATGAGGGGTGAGAATCCAAAACTCTTGAGGTGGTCCATTTCCCTACAGGGGATGGACTTTACGGTGGAACATCGCCCAGGGGTTGACCACGCCAATGCTGATGGTCTCTCCAGGTACTTCCGCCTTAGCGATGAGAGCTCCCAAGAGGTCGGGTAGCTCTCCCCACTTTCAGCTGGGGGGGACACATGTTAGACCTGACAGCCTTAGGGTAGTCACCCCTAACTTTTTGCCTGCCTCCCTCCACTTTGTGGATACTGTTTTTGCTGGTTTTTAGACTCTGCGCACTTTACCACTGCTAACCAGTGCTAAAGTGCATATGCTCTCTCTCTGTAAACATGGTAACTTTGGATCATACCTGATTGAACTATTTAATCTACTTATAAGTCCCCAGTAATGTGCACCCCAGGTGCCTAGGGCCTATAGATTAAATGCTACTAGTGGACCTGCAGCACGGATTGTGCCACCCACTTAAGTAGCCCCTTTTCCTTGTCTCAGGCCTACCATTGCTAGGCCTGTGTGGGCAGTTTCACTGCCACCTCGACTTGGCATTTAAAAGTACCTGCCAAGCATAGAGCTCCCCTTTTTCTACATATAAGTCACCCTTAATGTGTGCCCTGGGTATCCCCTAGAGCAAGGTGCTGTGTAGGTAAAAGGCAGGACATGTACCTGTGTAGTTATATGTCCTGGTAGTGTAAAAAAACCCTCAATTCGTTTTTGCACTGCTGTGAGACCTGCTCCCTTCATAGGCTAACATTGGGGCTGCCCTCATACACTATTGAAGTGGCAGCTGCTGATCTGAAAGGAGCAGGGAGGTCATATTTAGTATGGCCAGAATGGTAATACAAAATCCTACTGACTGGTGAAGTCGGATTTAATATTACTATTCTAGAAATGCCACTTTTAGAAAGTGAGCATTTCTTTGCACTTAAATCCTTCTGTGCCTTACAATCCACGTCTGACTAGGTTTAGTTGACAGCTCCTTGTGCATTCACCCAGACACACCCCAAACACAGGGTACTCAGCCTCACTTGCATACATCTGCATTTTGAATGGGTCTTCCTGGGCTGGGAGGGTGGAGGGCCTACCCTCACACAAAGGACTGCCACACCCCCTACTGGGACCCTGGCAGACAGGATTGAACTGAAAGGGGACCTGGTGCACTTCTTAGCCACTCTTTGAAGTCTCCCCCACTTCAAAGGCACATTTGGGTATAAAACAGGGCCTCTGCCCTACCTCATCAGACACTTGCTGGAGAAGAAACCGGAACCAGAAACTACATCCTGCCAAGAAGAACTGCCTGGCTGCTCAAAGGACTCACCTGTCTGCTTTCTACAAAGGACTGCTGTCTTGCTGTTGCCCTGCTGCCTTGCTGAACTCTTGTCTGGCTGTGAAAGTGCTCTCCAAGGGCTTGGATAGAGCTTGCCTCCTGTTCCTTGAAGTCTCAGGACCAAAAAGACTTCTTCCTTTCACTTGGACGCTCCGTGCGCCGAAAATTTCGACGCACAGCTTGTTTCGCGGCGAGAAAAACGCCGCACACCGACGCTGATCGACGCGACGCCCTCGGGACGATCGAGACTTCGACGCACAACCTCGCAAGGACAAAGCCGCCCGACTTTCCAGGAGAAATCGACGCGACGCCTACCGTGAGTGCGAAACTTTGACGCACGGCCTCGCAAGGACAACGCCGCCTGACTTCCAAGGAGAAATTGACGCGACGCCTGCCGTGAGACCAAACTTTCGACGCACGGCCTCGCAAGGACAACGCCGCCCGACTTCCAAGGAGAAATCGACGCGACGCCTACCGTGAGATCGAAACTTCGACGCGCAGCCCCGCAGAACGACGCGCAGCCGGAAAACAAGCAGGAGAATCCACGCACAGACCCGGGACATCTGGTAATCCCCGCGATCCACAAAAAGAGGCTGTCTGCGCGCCGGAAAACGACGCCCGACTTCCCCGCGTGGAAAAGAACGACGCAAGTCTTTGTGTGCTGAGGAGAAATCGACGCACACACCCTTTTTCCACGCATCCCTTTTCCTGTGGCCCTCTGAGGAGATTTTCCACCAGAAACCAGGTACTTTGTGCTTGAAAGACACTGTATTGCATTCTAAAGACTTAAGACACTTTATATCACTTTCCTGTGATAGTTCTACAATTTTCCATTGCATCTTTATTCTTTTTGACCTACAATTATCCTGATAAATATTATATATTTTTCTAAACACTGTGTGGTGTATTTTTGTGGTGTTATATGGTGGTATTGTATGACTTATTGCACAAATACTTTACACATTGCCTTCTAAGTTAAGCCTGACTGCTCGTGCCAAGCTACCAGAGGGTGGGCACAGGATAATCTTGGATAGTGTGTGACTTACCCTGACTAGAGTGAGGGCTTTTGCTTGGACAGAGTGTAACCTGACTGCCAACCAAAAACCCCATTTCTAACAAATAGGCAGAAGACAAAACTATAATCCACATGGAGAAAACTGGGTTCTGGAAAAATCATGGAACAAATGATAATATAGTTAATTATTGAAAAGTATGTAAGGACAAGAGGAGGGGCAATTGATGCAGCATTTATAGACTTCTTCACAAAGTAGATCGTCTCTTGCTGTGGAAGAAGTTGGTAAGGCTGGGAATGCCTTGCACTTTGTTAGAACTTACAATTGCTCTTCACTCCTCCACATGGTGCAGAGTGTTATTAGTGGGTGATCGGTGCCTCTCTACAAAAATGACAATCTAAAATGGCCTAAAGCAGGGGTGCGTCTTAGCCCCAATCCTTTTTTCAATGTATATTTTGGACCTCCCCGGCTATCTTTCCCAGAGTGAGGGTTTCACTCGGTTTATTGGTGGTAAAGAGATAGTGTGTCTGCTAAATGCAGATGACATAATAGTCCTAGACCATACCTCTAAGGGTTTAAATAGTCGTTTGAAGGCGTTGCAACATTTTTCTGCTATTCATCGCTTAAAGATTAAATGCACGAAAACTACAATTATGTGCTTTTATGGTAGGAAGAAATCTAAATTTAAAACAAAAAATTGTAAATTCTTACACTGTTTTTGGGAGGGTAATGTGTAGTAACCTCAGCAACAGGCGACATATAGGGAACAAGTACAAAGTGTGGGACCAGGATAAAGGATTGGGTGCTCTCTATAGGGCTATGGGTAGAAGACACTTCCTCCACTTATTAGAAGTATATTGAGCAAAAATTACTGCTACCCTGTTTTATGGCCTAGAGACATTTGAGGTGGCCAAATGGGGTTACTTAAATATATTAGAGGGACAATGATTAAGACATTTCTCATCAGTAAATCCTGCAACCCCAGCAGCGGCCCAGAGTTTGGAAATGAGCAATTCAGCAGTGGTTATCATTGGGCCCTGTGGGTTCCAGGAGCCAATGACGATGTAAGTGGGAGGTGACGGTACGCACCGCCGCGGACGTGACTGCCATTTTCTATATGTTCACTCACTTGATACCTGACCTTCAACAGGAGAGGACCTACACTGCAAGTGCTGCTGTGACCTGTGTCTGGAAGCGACAATGGCTCGAGTGTCTGGGGAAAGGGCCCCTGCCTTCACTTCGGAGGAGTTGGCGAGACTAGAGGATGGGGTCCTCCCACAGTACACGCTACTCTACGGTCCTCCAGGCAAATAGGTGAGTACACTGTGAGCATGAAGCGTGGGCCATGAATGTATGGAGTGGGGTGGATGGAAGATACATGTGGGGTTGGGGGCTGCATGTGAGGATGGTGAGTGTATGTGTGTCAGGGCATGGGTGGGAACTGGTGGGCAATGAGCTGACGAACCGGACGGGGGAGTAATTTCCTTTCATCCTATACCTTTCCTCTAGGTCAGCGCCCACCAGAAGAAGGGTATTTGGCGTGCCATCGCCAAGGAACTGCGGACCCTGGGGGTCTATCATAGACAGAGCACCCACTGCCACAAGAGATGGGAGGACCTACGCCGCTGGAGCAAGAAGACGGCGGAGGCCCAGGTGGGGCTGGCCTCCCAACGTGGAAGGGGTGCCTGTCGCACCATGACCCCCCTGATGTTCCAGATCCTGGAGGTGGCATATCTGGAGTTGGATGCGCGCTTGAAGGCATCACAGCAGCAACAAGGGGGTGAGTAAAGTCTCATTCGGCTGAATCTGCGCGCTTTACTAGGTGTCTGGGTGGGGGATGTGGGCTGTGGGTTCTCCTAGGCCAGGGCGAACTTGTTGGGGTAGGTCCCTTGTTAGGCAGGCTCTGTGGCACTCCAACCCCAATAGTGGTATGGGCATCTACAACTAGTCAGCCTCCTGTGGGTTCCAGGTGTGCAGCAAATGGGGTTCGGCATAGTCCCCCATGGGCAGGTGATTTTCCTACTAACTGCTAGTGCATGGCCTAGTGCATTGGGCTGCTCCCTGTGTGTTGTGTCCGCCAACGGTAGTGGTGTTGCTGGCATTGACCATGTGTCTCCTCTGTCTTCCCCCCCTTCTTGTCTTGTCACCCTGTCCTTGTGTGCATTAGCATCATCTGACGGAGGAGCAGAGGCACCGGAGTCGGAGGGAGCTGCATCCCACATAGCCCATGAGGGTGAATCTACGGAGTCTGAAGGCACCAGTGGGACGGAGGGCGAGGGGAGCTCCACGACAGGGACCGGAGGGGACACCAACATCAGTGACTCCTCCTCTGATGGGAGATCCCTTGTGGTGGGGCACCTCTGTGTCCACCGCAACAACAGGTACAGCCGCCACCAGCACCGCCCTCCCAGCAGCCCCACAGCGTGTTTCCCATGCCTGCTCACCCAGGAGGGTGGGCATCTCCTTCGCCCCAGGCACCTCAGGCCCTGCCTCAGTCAGTCCTGCTGCCCTCAGTGAGGAGGCTATTGACCTCCTGAGATCTCTCACTGTTGGGCAGTCAACCATTCTGAATGCCATCCAGGGTGTTGAGAGGCATTTGCAGCAAACAAATGCATACCTGGAGGGCATTCATTCTGACGTGGCAGCCCAACAGAGAGCATTTCAGGCTCTGGCCTCAGCACTGATGGCAGCCATTGTTCCTGTGTCCAGCCTCCCCCCTCCAACATTCTCTACCAAGACCTAATCCCCTCTACCTCAGCCTATCCCAAGCACACCATCAGACCAGCGTGCACACACATCACCACACAAAAGTGGCTCAGGCAAACATAAGCACCACACATCCCACAGGCACTCACACAGGCACCATACCCATGCAGACACTTCAACATCCACTTCCTCCACTGTGTCCCCTTCCTCCACATCCTCCACCTCCCTCCCTGTCTCCTCTCAACTCACACCTGCATGCACTACATCCTCAGCCACTACCTCCATCACCAGCACGCCCATCACTACACACCGGTCACGTGCAATCACCACTCCCACTACCATTCACGCATCCCCTGTGTCCTCTCCCAGTGTGTCTGTGAGACCTCCTCCCAAAGTACACAAATGCCGGCACACACCCACTCAACAGCCATCCACCTCACAACAGCCTCCAACCCATGCACCTTCACCCAAACTCAGCAGCCGTACACCTCCTACGACCACTACCTCTTCCTCTACTCCCAAACCCCCTCCATCTTCCCGTCCCAGTGTATCCAAAAACACTTTACCAATCTACCCTGGAGCTCTTCCCTACACCTCCCCTGCCGTCCTTCTCCCAGGGCCAGGATGTCTAGATCCCAGCCCAGCACCTCAGCCACCAAATCTGCATCCGTTCTGGCCCCTGCTACTCTAGTACGGTCAAAGGGGGCACCCATCAGAGCTACCAGTGTGCCACCGACAGAAAGAAGGACCACCCTGTTCCACCACCTGCAAAGCTCAAAAAGGGACCAGACTCCAGCAGGGGACAGACACACCACCCACCCAGCAAGGCCTTGCACAAACAGAGTGGACAGTGCCAAGGTCCCTGCAGCGACTGTCAAGATGGGGAAGGGCCACAAGCCAAAGGGCCCATCACCTCTGGGCACAATGTCACCTGGTGAGGGGCTGGTGACCACCAACTCATCAGGGATGGCAGCCACATGCACCCCAGTCACCACCGCCGCTCCGACCGCCACCTGCACCGCCACCTGCACTGCTGCTGCCACAACGTCAGTCTGCAGCATCCTCCCCAAGGATCAGCCATTCGAAGCTGCCGGAGATGATATGGTGTCTCCATCCACCGCAACAGCCACTTGCACCACGGCCAGCACTGGCAGCATCTCCACCGCAACCACTGTTGCCTGCACCACCATCAGCACCGCCACGTGCACAGCCGATGTCACTGTGTCAGATGTCAGCCCCATCCCCAGTGTGCAGCCGTCAGAGTCTGCAGGTGACGTCCTGGACCCTGGACACGCCACTTGAGACACCACCTCCAGCACTGACACGAACAAGCAATTGGCAGCCTAAGTCGCCGCAGGATGGAGTGTGAGTCTGCCTCCATGGAGTATCATGCTACCTGTTCCAGGTACATCCCGTGGCTGTGACACACAGGTGAGATGAAGTCAACATGCCACACCCCAGGAGCAGCATCACTCGGCACAAATCCCCCTCCAGAACCAGTGGAGAAAAGCATCCACTAACCCAGTCCTTGGCAGCATGAAGCACTCTGGGCACAAAGCCCCCTTCGAAACCAGTGGAGAAAAGCATCCACTAACACAGTCCTTGGCAGGATGAAGCACTCTGGGCACAAAGCCCCCTCCGAAACCAGTGGAGAAAAGCATTCACTAACACAGTCCTTGGCAGGATGAAGCACTCTGGGCACAAAGCCCCCTCCAGAACCAGTAGAACATTTCACCGACTTGAGAGACTGTGGCTTTGACCTCCCCAGGAGCAAGCAGTGGGCAGTGAACCCACCTGAGAGACTTGAGAGACTGTGGCTTTGACCTCCCCAGGAGACTTGAGAGACTATGACTTTGCACTCCCCAGGACCAAACAGTGGGCAAGCCACCCACTTGAGAGACTTGAGAGACTGTGGCTTTGCACTCCCCAGGACCAAGCAGTGGGCAAACCACCCACTTGAGAGACTTGAGAGACTGTGGCTTTGCACTCCCCAGGACCAAGCAGTGGACAACCCACCCACTTGAGAGACTGTGGCTTTGCACTCCTCAGGACCAAGCAGAGGGCACACCACCCACTTGAGAGACTTGTGAGACTGTGGCTTTGCAATCCCCAGGACCAGGCAGTGGGCATGGAGCCCCCTCGAGGTGCAGTGGCGTCGTCCCAACATCCGGCTGAGGTGCCCCCCTCCCCTTCCCCCTGAGGTGCCTGTTTTTTTTTTACCTGATGCCCCTGCAGAGTTCTCTCTGTTTTGAGGCAGGTGTCATGTGTGGGCTTCGCCCATGCTTTTTGGGACCACTGGTCCACGGACATTTCATGGGACAGTGTACGGACTTGTGTACTTGCTGTAAATATTTGTGTATACTGATTATTTACTGTTCTCCGGCAATCTGATTGTTCGAATATTACACTAGTTAATCTCATTTTGTTTAGTCCTTGCATTCTTCCAGAGGGTGACGGGTGTATCTGTGATGTGATTGGATATGTGTATGTGTGTTGTTGTGGGTGGGGGGTGGGGGTGTTGCGTGTGTATGTTACTCTCTTTTCCCTCCTCATCTCCCCTGTGTGCTAGGTGCAGTACTCACCGTGGTCGTTGCCGCCACCGTTCGTACTTCTGGTAGATGATAAGATACACCAACATTGGTAACACCTGTAGTTCGGGCTCCATGGCGTCCTGGTTCTTCGTTGAGTGTCGAGAGGTGAGTGGCTTCCCTTCTGTGTACTGTTTCCGCCGTGCTTTTGATGGCGTTGGTACCACCCCGGAAAAGCTGGCGGATTGATGCCTTGTAATAGTGTGGGCGGTACATTGTCTTCAGCCACGGTGTTTGTTGCTACCGCCGTGGCGGTCAGAGTGTTAAAGTGGCTGTCTGTGTTGGCAGTTTCCGCCATGGTCATAATTCCATTGTTTTGACCGCCGGCCTGTTAGCGGCATTACCGCCGCTTTATCACCGACCTCTAGGGTTGTAATAAGGGCCTAAGTTTCCATATGGATAGAGATAGGTACCAAAAAAACAGGGATTTTCAGCACATACGTAACTCATTTACCGTACACTGGCTGAAACTTACCTCATGTATTGTGGCACTTCTGGATCCTGTTGAGGCTTGGGATGCTTCTGCTTAACATTCTCCTGGCCAAGTGGTATGGGATCCCTCCAAATTGTAACTTATGTAACAACGGGCACCAGGATTTGAAGCATATCTTGTTTGTCTGTCCAGCATTTTCACTGCTAAGTCGTAGATGGCTGAGACCAATATGCCTGCGACTTTCTATACATTCAGCAACAGAAGCACTACAGTCAGTTTACATGCCCCCTAGTGAAATGTTGTGCTATGGTATTTTTAACCATTTTAAATGTTTTTAAACTTATATTGATGAAACGTTTGAAATAGCTTGATGAATGTAGTGGGAATTAGAATTGTTTATTATCAATTTTGTGGGTGTAATGTTTTTATTGACCGTTGATGTTTTATAACTGTTTTATGTGGACCTCCTCAGAGTTCAATAATCATAAATAAAAATCTTGAACCCTTGAGCAGTGAGGTAGAGATGTAGGTAGACACTGAAGAAAAGGTACAAATGAGTGTGAAGCGAAAAGAGGTGAATAGAGAGACGGAGGTGAGGAAGAGAAGCAGTGGAGAGGTTGATAGGGTTGATAGAAGATAGAAAGAAAGAGAGGGTGAGGAACAAGGTAAAGTCAGATAGGTGGAGTAGAAAATACTCAAGTTCTGTTTCACTAGGGTCTTTGAGAGATTCGATGGGCAAAGGAATTTTCTTATCTGTGTCTTGTGGATGTGGGTGTTAACAAAAGTTAAAGAGTTAAAGGGTAATCATAGAATGATCCGACCAGATCTGTTGTTGAATCAACATACTGATGCCTGGGTTTTTGTGGGTAAAAGCAAAATCAAGGGTCTTTCTCATTGAATTTGTTAGACCATTTTGACCACCAGTACGTATGTATTTTCCCTCATATCAGAGAGATTTGTTGTTGAGTCTATCCATCTATGGTGTGAAGCTGTCAGCTGCCATTATTTTGATGCTAAGGTTTACAGGAATAAGGGCACATCTAGAAATTCACTCTGAAATTTGAGGTATGCTGGGGTTAATATGTATTGTTGCAATCATCAAGGGACTGCTTGAGTGAATCAAACATTTTTTAATGAAACATTCAAACAAGAAATCGGTTGGAATATGTTTTTCCATATGTTACGTCATCCAAGTAGATTATTGTGATCTCTTTGTTTTTTTTTCTCGATTTGTGAAGGTTACTTTGACATGGCTGAATTAATTAGTTGAATATCACAGCACAACCATCAACCAACCATACTTCAGACCTATTAAGTGATAATCATTGTCAGCGATGAGGGTATGGGCCAAATCAGTGCTGAATAGCCCCAGTTTGATAATTGTTCCAGGGCCCCAAGAATGTATCTGGTCATTTAAAACTACTGAGAGGTCAAGGATCCTGTTCTCGGATAGAGGGGATTCTCTTGAGTGATGCATCTGTTTGGGCTTGTGAATTAGGAGGGGTTTGTAACTTCTGGAGATGGTTCTTGGTGGTTGCTTAGGAAAGCAACTATCTGTAGAGACTGTTAGAAGTTTTTGCCAAAGAAAGCCAACTGGCTCTTTGAAAAAGAGATGGGCCACAATAGTGGTCTTGGTAAGTGCTGAGCATTTTGGGTTGGTGCTGATGGTGGTGAGCCAGTGGCATCAACATTAAGGAGTTTAAAGTGAGCCTGAGGTGGTCTGTGGTCAGACTCTCGTAGTTTAGGGTCTCGCTCAGGGGTGATGTTGACCATTGGTGGATCACTGTGAGGGTTTTGAAAACTAAACCTAGGACTGTCTGTAGAAGAAACCTAACAAGGTCACTTTTCCCTTTTCATTGACATTGTCATGCTCCTTACATAGAACTCTCACAATGGGTCTGCGTGTGTATGTGAACAGTTGCAACAAAGCAGGTAATGAAATGTAGTCTGTTGGACAGGTGGCATGTGCAATCCCAATCCTCTTTTTCGCATTCTGCCTGACCTGCCATCTTTTTCTTTGCAGTAGGCTCATGACACATGGGTGCTTTACATGCCTTCATATATTGCTTACCAACATAGCACTATAATCTTTTATGTGATACACCTGAGGTTTTGCTCCTTTTTTCATGGGTGAATACTGTCTCCATCACTATGCAAAGACAAGGATAATGATTGGTGGTAGGTGATCAATATTTGTGAGGCACAGGGTTTTTTACATCTACTTTAATGAGGAGACTGCCTATCTTCTTTCCTCATGTAAATCAGTGCAGGCTGTCATGACTATGTTCTCTGGACCCAGTTTACAAACTCACAGCAACAATTCACTTTTATCGTTGGTCGCCAGGAGCTGTATCACACCCGCAGCCTGCAGGAAATACACACTTGAATGACGGTTTCTGGCCATGGATTCCGAGACAAGTGAAAATATGAGTGGAAATTGGGAACTGGCAATGTATCAAAAGAAAACTGACCCCTTTGGCTTATTCAGGATTCAGCTTTTGACTTGAAAGCATTCTCGACACTTCCGTAGAGGAAGACTGCGTTGAAATAAAATGTATCTTGGCTGTTTCCCTTGAAATACCCAGGAATATTCTCCAGGACTGAAAGGACACTTTGCCACTGCTGAAACTGGAAGAAGAGAAAGAGATAGACAGCCTGTGGAGTTACAGAATCTGTTTTATTTCAACCGGGAGTCTGAGTCCAACTGTCCAGTGTGAGAGCACAGGACCCTACAACCATTGTCTAGCTCAACCAAGATGGTGGCACAGAATAAAGTGTGGGATGTGGAGAGAGTGAAGACGCTTAGAGAGACGACATTAGGAAAGGAAGTGCTGTTGGGGGTTCTCCCTCTGCCAATGGTGTTTCACAATATGGTCTACACGGTGTTTCACCATATGGTCTACCCACTGTATGCAGACCCTATGTGTGAGGCCCTGTGACACTGGCTGTATGCTGATGGAGTGTGTGATTCTCTTAGCGTGTTGAACATTTTGCTATTGACAATTGTATTTTTGTTCCTAGCGTTTGTGGGAGGCTGTACGGAGGTCTTCCTACTGTGCTTGCTGAGAAGTAATGTTTTGCTTTAGCAATTAGCATTGAAATGCTCATGCACAGTTGTGGTACTACTTGTGTGAGTCGTAGGCTCTGGCATTCACATAGTAGAGTAGCAGAAAACAAGCCAGATAAAATCTGCTTTCGCCATTGTTTGACATGTATGTGAGGATGTGCATACAGTAACATAGTCATAGCTCAAGTCTATTGCACCCACAGTATTAGGCATGCCATCAATCATTGGGAAACTCTGATGTGCACATCTTTTCTTAAAATGTGTACAACATCCAATATGTACCCTTTCTCTTCAGCGACTCGATTGCCCGGTTGAAAATACTCCTGTTGCAGGTCTAAATATCATACTGCATGCACACCGCACATCGTGCTTTTGGCAAGAAGCTGCACGTTTGTCTTGAAAGGTAGTTTGACCAATATGGATGTTGTGGGGATCATTACGAGTTTGGTAGTCTCAGGACGGTCATGATGGCGGTGGTGGTTGTACCGCCGACAGCCCGGCGGTGAAGACCACCAAATTATGACTATCACGGTGTTCCCAAAAGAACACAGCCAAACTACTACCAGTTCTGCCAGTGCGGTCAGGTCACCGCAGAAGGCGGTAGGCACCTTCAGATCGGCGGGGACTATGTTCCCTCCAGATACATTACGAGGCCGCACACTACCAAGGTTTCCACCGCAGTCGCACCACCATGAAAACCCTGGCAGAAAACAACTCTATAAAAGGAAACACTTATCTTCAGGAACTCATACCTGTCCGGACCCACCACGGAACATGGTCTGGAAGTATTCCCACTGCTCCTGCTCGCACAGTGACACTGAAACCAGCGACAAAGACAACTGTAAGTAGACACACCTACTGGACACCGGAGGGAAAAGCATCAGTACCCACACACACACAACATACATAACTGGGACGACTTGTGACGGCCGCACACACGTAACCGCAAACCCATATGAACACACACACACCTACTCACACACATGCACACACATACCACACACCCGTAATACACACACCACGGCCAACACACACGTGCCATACACAAACCAACCTGCACACACAACACACCGGTAGTGTCTAACACAATCATACACAACACCACTGAGTCACACAATGACACCACAACCGCAACTACTCAAACGCTAGGCCAAGCAATCTCATTGCACACCTCCACATGACAACACATACTTACATCAACATGTAACAACACCACACAATCCAATCAACACAATCACACTGCCATACAATGAAGCATATGTCACACTATGCCATACCACACACCATGCATATAACATAGCCACCACCACATGGACGCACACACAACAACCACACAAGGACACACAACACCACCATTACACATCTCTACACAAACAATACACAGTTCATGTACATACATGCATGTAACAAATACAAACATATCCTACACACAATACACAGCAATGACAGCGGGACAAATGGCAGAGCCACACACACACACACACATGCAGGCAAGGCACAACAGCTAGCACAATCCTCACACACACACACACACACACACATGTCACAAACACACAAACCAAAGCCCACACACACCAAACAGCCATGTAGAAAGGAAGGCAGGACAAGTATGTTACCATCAAATCCAACACCAGGTAGTCCAGATGTATTAAAAATGTGAAATGGAAAATATAAGATAACTATGTACAATAATGAGGCCATTGGCCAGTCCAAAGTTCAAAGTGCCAAATGCACTAATGGCACTTCACTGTGCCCCTACTTGACTCCTGACTGAAAAATGACCTCCACAGGGTAGGGCCATCAAGGGGGCAGGCAGGCACCTCAGGGATGAAAGGGATTGAGGGGGGAAGGGTGTTGAGCTTGGGAGGAGGGGTCCTCGGGCTTAGGTTTGGAAGGGGTGGTCCTTCAGCCTGGGCTTGGGGGGCAGACTTCTTGGCCCAGGGGAGGGGCATGGCCACTACAAGGGGAGGCGGAGGAGGACTTGGAGGTGGAAGGGCTGGACTTGAGGAGGGACACAGAGCACTTGGGGGTATCATAGGGAAAACTCAGGGAGGAAATGTTTCTTAGACACATGGGGCAGTCATGGCAAAAGGGTTTGGGAGTGGAGGAAGAGGGAGTGGTTGTGAGATGTCTCTTGGTGGATGTCTTGGATGCAAGTGCATGTGTGGAATGCGTGTGGGTGCTGAGGCCCATATTTATACTTTTTGACGCTAAACTGCGCTAACGCAGTTTAGCGTCAAAAAGTTTTGCGCCGTCTAACGCCATTCTGAAGCGCCATGCGGGCGCCGTATTTATGGAATGGCGTTAGACGGCGCAATCAGACCGGCGCTGCCTGGTTTGCGTGGGAAAAAACCACGTAGACCAGACAGCGCCGGCGTAGGGGGAAAATGGCGCATGGGCGTCTTAAAATGGGGCAAGTCAGGTTACGTCGAAAAAATCGTCTTAACCCGACTTGCGCCATTTTTTAACGACGCCCATCCCCCATCAACATGACTCCTATCATTGTAAAGATAGGAGTCATGCCCCCTTGCCCAATGGCCATGCCCAGGGGACTTCTGTCCCCTGGGCATGGTCATTGGGCATAGTGGCATGTAGGGGGGCACAAATAAGGCCCCCCTATGCCACCAAAAAAAATTATAAAAAATAAAAAATTATACTTACCTGAACTTACCTGAATGTCCCTGGGGTGGGTCCCTCCATCCTTGGGGGTCCTCCTGGGGTGGGCAAGGGTGGCAGGGGGGGTCCCTGGGGGCATGGGAGGGCACCTGTGGGCTCATTTTGAGCCCACAGGCCCCTTAACGCCTGCCCTGAGCAGGCGTTAAAAAGTGGCGCAAATGCGCCGTTTTTTGCCACGCCAACTCCCGGGCGTCTCTTTTGCCCGGGAGTATAAATACCACGTAAAGGCCTGGGAGTCATTTTTTAGACGGGAACGCCTCCCTTGCATATCATTAACGCAAGGAAGGGGTTCACGCTAAAAAATGACGCACATTCCGGGAACTTTGGCGCTATTCGCCTCTAACGCCATAGTATAAATATGGCGTTAGTTGGCGTTAGTTTTGCGTCGAAATTGCGTCAAAAAAAACGACGCAATTTCGGCGCAAACGGAGTATAAATATGGCCCTGAGTGTCTGTTGGGTGGGAGTTTAGGTGTCTTGGGAGGAGGGGGGAGGAGGTGCTGGGAGATGCAACGGTGGATGGGTGACTGTCAGTTGGGGTGGTGTCTGCAGGTATGGTACATGCGCTGCATGTGGGGGTGTCGGTGGTTGTGGCAGCTGCGGATGTGGTGACTGGGGTAGATGTCTGCGGGTCTGCTATTGTGCTGCCTGTGGGTAAGATAGGTCTGGTGGCTGGATATGTGAATGATGGTGTGGTGGCTGCAGGTGTGTCTGGTGTAGTGTCTATGAAGAAGGAGGTGGCGGGGGAGTCAGTGCAGGGACTGGATGTTGGTGTGTCTGCAGGTGGGTGTTGCTTGTGTGCATGCCGGTGGTGGTTCTTGTGGTGATTGTGTTTGTCTGAGATACTCTTGTCTGTTGAGGTGAATGCATGCCTGTGTGTATGTTTGCTTTGGATGTGTATGAAGAGAGGGGTTTTGGATTGAGAAGAGGTAGTTGGAGGGGGACGGGAGACACAGGAAGAGAGGCTGCTGTCAGAGTGGAGGCCAGAGCCTGAAAGGATCTCTGTATGTCAGCCCTCCAGGAACACACTGCTCTGTTGGACTTGAGCTGCCAGTCACTAGATGGCATTCACAATGGTCAACTGACCCACAGAGATTGACCTCATGAGGTCAATAGCCTCCTCACTGAGGGCAGCAAGGCTGACTGGGGTAGGGGCAGAGGTGACTTTGGCGAAGCAGACACCCGCCCTCCTGGGTGAGCGGGCTCGGGCAACTAGGTGTGGAGCAACAGGGAGGGCGGTGGTAGTAAGGGGGTGGTGGGCAAAGATGGTGCTGGGATGGTCCAAAATGGGTCCGCCACTGCCAGGGAGTGTTCACCGGAGGAGGATTCTGAAGAAGAGGTGGTAGATTCGGTCTCCCCTGTGGTACTACCCTCACCCTCTGTACCACTGGGTATCTTTCTCTCACTGGAGGCAGCTTCCTGGGTCCCGTGGGCTGCTGCTTCCCCACTCGCCTGTTTCCCTTCTCTTTCACCAGATGATGCTGATGCACACAAAGAGAGAGAGATGGAGGGAGAAAGAGACAGATGGGGGGGAAGGGTCAACATATACCTCCCATAGGCACAGCTAAACTTGTTAATCTTTGACTACACATATCATAGATAGCCAATGGCATCTGTCAATACATATTACCTACATCATGTCATTACATGCCACTACTACCCACACCTGTATGCCAACCCTCACACCTACATTAATACCTAGGAAGGGCAGCACTACAAGAGTCCTCCCCATGATGCCAACCAAAGCCCTTTCAGCTGGCACAGCATGCCCTAGATGCAGTATCAACAGTATGCCTGAAAACACAGCTTACCTCTCCATACCCCTTTCACCCATTGGGTGTGCAGCTGACTGAACACAACACTTAAGGCCTCTACAGTAACAACGCCTGATTAGTCCATGTCCTCTGTAACATGTCAATCACAGTGTAGACAACTCCACTCACAAACCACACTGCACCTACCTGTCATATTACATAGCTGGCCACTCAGTACAATGATGCCATCATGGACCCAACTTTGATTTAGCCAATAGCCAATACAAGTCAGGCACCTAAACAGTTCACATATGATGTGTACTATGTGAATCTGTAGTATAGCCATGTGATCGGTCAGACCCTATCACAGAGTCAGTGCAGCTGACACCCAACACATATATCACTACTCAGCATACAGCTAAGTGCATTTACAATGGGCCATGTACCACATATAAGACATTCAGACACATCCACTGAGATCAGTGTCACAACAGATGTGTCACTCGAACACACATATCACATGATGGACCACTTCCAATACAATCACACATGCAGGTACACTAGTTTGATAACGTACCATGACAACTCCAGCTTCACACACACCAGCCCAGACAACACACATCTCAGAGGGGCAATTTTTGCATTCATTAGGCACACATGGACAAGCACTACTGGCTGTATACCAATTACACATTCCACTACCACATAAGGCAGTATGAGGAGACTGAATCAACATATTTAATCACATCAACACCCCATGTGTCTTGCAATACCCAAACTACTCCTAATATAGCACTACCTATTGGCCAAGTCAAGCTGTATTAGTCAGAGGCTACCAGATTTGCACCAAGATATCCATTATGGCATGATGTAGACAGTTACTCAGCTTTGCAGCATAGGAATTGCTAGGGCTTTGTCATACATGCCATGTACACACCATGGTGACACATAATGGATCTCCCAGGACACTTACTATCTCTAGTACCATCCCATAGGTTCAAAGGCCACATTCCCCCATGTATTGCTCCTTGGAATGCATGATCTGTGCAATCAGGCCTCATAAATTCAACATGTTTCACTATCCCAGTTTGGCTACCTACACATACCCTACAGTCAGCAGATGACCTATATATGCCTAGTCAGCTATCTGGGCAATACTCCTGTCCCATGAGGGCCATTTCTATGGTGGAACTGTAAAGCCAGATACAGTACATGATGTACATAGTCCCAGTAATAAAAGGAGAGTCACACAGTAGCATATACAGGTAGGCTACACAGATGGCAGCAGACAACTCAGAGTCACTTATGTAGATGGATGGAGCTGATCATACACAATTCTTAGGGTGATCCAAACACTCACATCCATTGTATGTCCAGGATGGAGTCAGACATGTGCCTATGTCATCAGTGCATCTCAACATTAGACATGGAGAGGTATGGAAACGTGAGATGTATATCCACTGACAGTAAAGCATGGAAACACATCTACTAAAGATACTCTGACAGGGTGCCTAATATCCATTACAAAATGTTGATAAACATGTAGCATAAACGACAATGTCACTTTGCAATCCTGTTAAAGGCCAGCCAAGTCCCAGGATACAGTCAGTACTCACCCACTTGTGGCTACTGTGCTGCCCTCACATGCCTATCCACCTCAGGGTAGGCCACTGCCAAAATGCAGGCCATTAGAGGGGTAATGGTTCGATGGGTACTCCTCCCTCTTTGGGAGGACATCCCCAGCTGGGCCTGCGCAGTCTTACGGGCCTAGCCTCTCATGTCCTCCCACCGCTTGCGACAATGGGAGCTCCTCCGGCTATGGACCCCCTCCATGGGCCCCCAGAGTCCGCACTTGCTTGGCAATGGCATGTCATGTCCCCTTCTTCTGATGGGCATTTACCTGCATGGATGACACAGAAGAAGGAGAAAGTAACGTAGACTGGCACCAAACTAACACAGTGGACTATAAACATCAAACTCACCAAATGCCCACGCATACCTATTGTGATGGTTCACAAGCCTTAACTCCATGCCCCCTGCATGCATGTACTCCCTGACTGGTACACTTACGTCATTCACCCTCACACCCACCCCTATCACACATGACTATGGCATTGGGCTCACCTGCTCCTTTGGTGCCCCATACAGCTGTCCATACAGGGGTAGGACCCCTTCCACCAGCTTCTCCAGCTCTTCTTGGGTGAAGGCATGGGCTCCCCGAGGCAGCACACAGCAACTTGCGTTGTGGAGGTCTTGCTTGCAAGAGTGTCAGGAGTCAAGTGAGCAAGGCAGCAGAAAATGACAGTCACAGCCACCACGTCAAGTACCATCAACGCCGGCGGTGATCGCCTTTGGCCCCAGTCCCACATAGGCAGCAATTTTAACCAATGAGAAGTTGCAAGGCCGTTGCAACCGCCTACCGCCATTAAGACATACGCTTGCAGGCTTAGGTCACTTCCATCTGTCCTATGCTGCAGGACAGGCGGCTGCCATTTTATGCACATAACATGCCTTGCTGCAGCAAAATAAGTGCGCCATACATGTTTTTTTACCAGAATGAGGAGCAGGCCTATGTTGTGCCATCATGATTAGGCTGATACATGTGACATGCATAACACTGTGATGTCAAGGGGTGGTTGTCAGATGAGTGCATGTCCAGATACTCAGAGTCTTATAGGCGGTGTAACCATATGAGTATATAGCATGACTACATGCATGCTCAGTGCTGAAAAGCTCAGTGTACCACATATGGAACATTACACATGTGATGTGTGTCACAAACTATTGATCAGGGCCAGCAATGTGCAGCAAGGATGGTGCACGTGCCGCTTCAGGATCGCTATTATTGTATGTGTCAGCAGTGCGAGGCATGTCTACAGTATTAGGTGTGTGCAATAAGGACATGTTCAGCTAACATGTGTGGAGTGCTTAATAATTTGTACATTCTCTCCTCTCTATTGTAGATGCCCTGTCAGGGGGAGATTGAGACATGCACCAGCATACTGTCCACTAGTCGACCTTGCAACCCAGGAGGACAGGCATATCATCCTGACGTATCATTTTAATCGCCATACCATCATGGATCTATGTACCCAGTTGGAGACATATCTATTGCCTGCCATACGTAATTCCTATGCCATCCCTTCCACAGTCCAAGCCCCCTGTCAGTGCTACACTTTCTTGCCACAGGCTCCTTTCAGAACACAGTGGGCTTGGCAGCAGGGATGTCACAGCCCATGTTCAGTCTTTTGCTGAAGGATTTACTGTGTGCTTTCCTGAAACACCTGGACAGCTGCATCAGGTTCCCCAACATGTGGATTTGGCCTACGTGAAGGCAGACTTCTATGATATGGGATACATCCCTCATGTGATAGGGGCCATTGATGGCATCTCCATAGCTTTGGTCCCCCGAGTGCCAATGGACAGGTGTATAGGAATAAGAAAAACTACCACTCCATCAATGTTCAGGTGGTGTGTGTGGCAGACCAGTACATCTCCCAAGTGACAGCCAAGTTTCCAGGGTCTGTGCATGACTCACTCAGAGGAACAGCAATGTCCCCTACATGATGGCACATCTACAGAGAGAGAGGGCTTGGCTCATTCGTATGTATGCATTTGGATGTGTGTTTCTGCTTTGGCATCTATCATCACATTCTTCCCTACGTCTGTACCTGTAATGTAACAGGTCCCACCTCTGTGCACACAGGTGACTCTGCCTATCCTAGTCTTCCCTGGCTGTTGACACCAGTGAGGTACCCTGCCACGGAAGGGGAACTCTGTTTCAGTGAGGCCCACGGCAGAGTAAGGCATGTAACTGAAAGGACATTTGGGCTACTGAAGTCCAGATTCAAGTGCCTGGACGTCTCTGGAGGTGCCCTCCTCTACTCCCCCAAAAGGTATGCCAGATAACAGCTGCCTGCTCCACAATCTAGCCCTGAGACATCAGATACCATTACTAGCTGATGAAGAGGCAGCTGGACCAGTGGCTGGTGGTGCAGACATGGAAAGTGATGAGGAGGCAGATGAGGAAGGTGCAGCTGACTCTAGGACAGAGCTCATCAATCAGTAATTCCAGTAACATACAGGTATGTTGTATGTGTATATGCAAGTGTTGTATTTCCACATTGATTAGTGCCAATGGTCCTCCACATTTGTATCATCAGTGGTGGTGTAATGTGGCCCTATTCCTATGTGTGTGTCATGGGAGGTGACTGATTCGATGTAAGGTGCAGAGTTAAAATGTTTCATCTCTAACATGCATATTCTGTGCAGCTTGCATGTATCACATCTCCTATGGAAAGGCCTGTATTGTGTTATTTTTCCTGCATTCTCCTGTTCTCATGTCATTCCAGCGAGTAACTGTGTAGTTTGAATCTTTGCCTCTCCTATCTATTGCCTGAGGCATTCATGTTCATTAGCCTTTGGTAACTGCTTACAAAACAGAGTTGATGCCAGCTATTGTTTTGTGATGTATTTCCTGTGACTGGTGATTTGGAAGTGACATCTGTTGTGCTCTGTTTAGTTGGCAATCCACACTGGGCACAACAACTATGAACTGCATGTGTGCTTTACGTGCCACCAGGCCTAATATTGGATAAGTGGATATACTCTGGTGTGTTGCCGGACTGGTGACTCCCTAACATCTGTCCTGGGACATGTCTGTAGTGCTGTGTCTCCTGCAGGGGATGCCTCCCTCTGTTGTCCATTACACTGCCTGATGGTTTAGGGGGCCAAACCCACATAACATTTTGCTGATTAAACGTTTGTATATGTACAAATAAATACACATATGCATTTTCTGAAATCTACAGTGTGTATTGTACATTAATTATCCAACAGGTGATGAGTGGGGCCAAAGATGAATGGAATCATCAGAGTAGGTGGCACAGCTGTAGGTGGCACAGGTCGAATGTCCAAGGACCATGGGAAAATGGAGAAATGTCAATGAACAGTCTCAGTGGCACACAAGCGAGAAAAATCAGGAGAGGTTCACTTCCTGGCAGTGGGTTTTGTCTTGGCATCTGCTGCAGCCAGATGTCTGGGTGGACGTCCACGTTTGTGGGGGTTTCTTCAGCTACAGAGGGAGGGGTTTCTGAGGGCTGTGGTTCCCCTGGCATGGCTTCCATTCCACTAGCAGCTGCAGATGTTGAGGGGTCAGATGTGATGTGGCTAGTGGAAGGGGCCTGCTGTTGGGTGGAAGAAGCATACAGGGTGGTGTTAATGTCCCTGAGCACCCCTGCAGTGGAGGCCATGGTGGCATTGTGGGCCTGCACTGCACTGCTGCATGAACTCCTGGTGGTAGTCCCCCTGCAGCCTTTGGTTTTCCCACAACATGATAATGATCTGGCCTATCCTGTCCTTAGATTGATGATATGCTCCCAGGACTTGAGAGATGGCTTCCTGGTCAGGTGACTACCTTGGGTGCCCCATCCTCTGGCCACAGGTTCCCTCCCACTACCCCTGCCCCCAAGTGCCTGTGCCCATGGCATGATTTGCTCTCTCCCAGTTCAGCAGGACCTTCATTGTCTTGGGTGTGAGGGGTCAACTCAGGTCCCTGCACTATGGGGCACACCACAGTTTGAACAGTCCTTGGGACACAGGTTTGGGGACGAAGGGTTGGCTGTGATGTTGGTGCCACAGGGTGGGGGGTAGGTTTGATGTGGGCAGGGAGTGGTAGACTGACCAGGGGTCCTAGCTGGGCCAGGTGGGTAATCACTCTCCAGACATCCAGTAGCATTTTCCTCACTGGGGCCTTCATCCTGAGGAGGGTTGGCAGTCTCTGGTATCCTCTCCATGGTGGCACTGGCAGGTATACCAGTGGATGGAGTGAGAGAGGGTTAAATGGTGGAGGTGTGAATGGTTGTGTCTTTGTCTGATGCATACAGGGGCTTGGCTTGATTCCCAGCAATGGCAATGACAGGTGCAGCACTGCTAACACAGTTTGTGGATAGTGGATTGTGACATTTGTACCATACTCCATAGGGGTTGTTGTCGTCAGGCTTGGAAACTTTAGCTCAGTGGGTGGGTCCTGTTCTTGTGTGATGGTTCAAATGACAGGTGTGCCCTGTTAGCAGGTGGCAATTCAGGCTTGCTAGTTGAGAGTGGGTATGGCTATACATTTCAGCATGGTGTCCAAGTGGGTGGAGGGTATATGTGTATGCAAGATTGCTTGTCCTGTCTGTGCATGTTGTGCATAGAGTATACCTTCTTACTTTCTTGCACATGGTCAGTTCATTTCAGGGTTGTTGATCTGGATAAGTGTCCCTTAGGTTTGGTGACAGTGCTGTGTCTGTGTTTGGTGTTGATTGGCATTGTGTTGTGCCATAGCACTGCTGTCATTGCCACGTAGTGGTCCTCAGTCATTGCATCCAGTTGGTGTAGCTGGTGCAATAGTCATACATGCAAGAGATGTGAGGTGCACGTTGCAGGTTTTGATGGTGATGGGCAAGTGCATTGTGGGAGTTGTAGTGATTGTGATTGGCAGTGCTATCCGTGCACTTGCAGGTACTGTGTGGGCACTGGGGCTGGGTGTTGGTGTGGCATGCAGGAAAGGGCATTAGGTAATTGGGTGGGAGGTGTAGTGGAAGATTAGGTGATTTGGGGAGTGATTGGGTGGTGAGGAGACATGCTGGACCAGATGATTTTGTGCCGTGGGAGTGTTAGTTACTAACCAGAGTCTAGTCCTCTGGGTTTTCCAGTCAGGCCCTCGGGATGCAGGATGTCCAAGACCAGAACTCTGGGGGAGGGGGTGTGGGCCCACCACCAGTCTTCAGCACTGCAGTATGGTGTCTATATGTCCTGAAACGCACCTTCCCCCATAGGTCATTCCACCTCTTCCTGATGACCTCCCTTGTGCGTGGATGGTTGCCCACTAAGTTGACCCTGTTGACTATTCTCTGCCATAACTCAATTTTCCTGGCAAATAGATGTTTGCTGTACCTATGTTCTAAACAGTTGAGCCACTACCCTGACAATTTCATCGACCATGACTCTTAACTCATCGTCTGTGAAGCGTGGGTGCTTTTGACGGGACATGGTGGTTGTGTTGTGGGTGGGGGTTGATGTATGTGTAAGAGTGCAGCATAGGGTGCTTGGTGGGGTGGGGGTGTTTGGTTGTGTGTGCTGGTTGGTTGTGGTGTTTGTGTGCAGTAGTGAAGTGTGTATAGTGTTGATCGTGCAGTTCTGGGGTGTGTGCTGAGTGTGAAGTGTATATGTGCCGATGGTGTATAAGTAATGAATAATACGTTTGTGGGTCCTTGCTGTCTCAGTATGTGTTTTTTGTCACAAAGGACTGTGGGTTGCGTGGGGGGGTGTTATATAGTGCAGTGAGTAGGTGTGTCTGGTGTGTGTATGTGTGTCAAGTGTGGGGTATTCAAACTGTCCAATGTGGTGTTATGTCTGAGGTGAGTTTTTGAGTGCAGCGGACTGTAATGTTTTTCCGCCATGGAAGAACCGCTGTGCTGATTTGTGGGTCGTAATCTGGTGGGTAGAAGGTTGTCGGGCTGATGGTGCTGGTGGTGAACAGCCTGTTTCCCGCCCTCCAGTGCCCTGGCGGTCTCGGATTTGTGGCTGTTTTTTGGCAGCCTTCAGTGTGTGACTCTTAATACAGTGGTCGGACTATCGCCAACATAGTGGTCTTTTGGTGGACGCCAATGCGATGGTCTTGCGACAAGACCACCAAAGTCATAATGAGGCCCTGTGAGACTTCCCAATAGGCAGTTGCTTCTGAGAGTGTCGTAAGGCTATGATAGAGTCAGCAGCATGTCAAGCTGAGTTTGAAATGCAACTGACCCCCACCATGCTCCACCATCCTACTGCTGTGACATACCTACCTGAAGTTGTACCAGTTCCTGATGATATGTTCAGCGGCCATGAACAGTACTAATAAAAGCCTTTATGTGATGACAGCAATTAGGGACAGCGAGAAAACGCAAATAATTTTTTTTGCAGTTTTTATATAGCGCAAACTTGACCTGAAGGTATTGAAGCACTTTACATTACACAAGGACGCATTAAATTTTGATTGGCACAGGGAGATTAAGTGATTAACCCTGAATCACAGAATGTTGAGCCGACGCCGAGACTCGAATCTGGTTCCCCACCTCAAAGGTTGGCAGCTCTGGCCATTGCACCACATCCTCTCCCTTAGTCTTTCTCATCTATCTACCAGCAGTATCTAAATGTACAACAATCAATTAAGCATTTTGCACTAAGTTATCAGATCGAATGTATACCAAATAAACACAAATTCCTGGACATTTAATTAAGAAATAAGTTACACTGTTAGTGTAGAATGCAGAGATAGCTAACAGAAATGATTAGAAGCTGAATGGCTGAAAGGGTTTACCATTGTTCATTTCTTCCTTTCATTTAGCCTTCTGTTCATTGACAGGTGATACAGTTTTGCACGTTTTGCCATGCATAAACATGTTCAGGCTGACCTGTGAGAATGCAGTAGTTGTTTGTGCTAGTGAATGCATGTGAAATAACATGTATCTGTTTCTAAAGAATTGTTTTCCCACCACAAAGGGCCTCAACATGCTTCTTAGAAAGCCATGTCAGTGTGTGCTATCTTCTGTCGTTCATAGCTGTATATGATTAAAGACCTCCAAGAGAGTCAAACCTCATTTTCAATTAACTTATAACAACACTCTAGGGAGGGAGGGTGTGTAACGTGGCCTTTATATGGAAGATTATAGAAGACTTGGGGCCAGATGTACGTAACGTTTTGCATGGCGCAAACTGCTCTGAAATTCGCATTTTGCGAGTCGGTAACTTGGATACCGACTCGCAAAATGGGAATGCGACTCGCAAATAGGAAGGGGTGTTCCCCTTACTATTTGCGATTCGCATCGCGATGCAGAATTGCTTTGTGACCGCGAACGCGGTCGCAAAGCAATTTGCAGTTAGCACCCATGTGAAGTGGGTGCTAACCCATTCGCAAAAGGGAAGGGGTCCACATGGGTCCCCTTCCCCTTTGTGAATGGCTCTAAAAATATTTTTTCAGAGTAGGCAGTGGTCCTGGGGACCACTGCCTACTCTGAACAAATGAAACCAAATGGTTTCATTTTCTCGAGTGTATTGCAACTCGTTTTCCTTCAAGTAAAACGGGCTGCCACACAAAAAAAAAAAAACTGCTTTATTAACAAAGCAGTCACAGACTTGGTGGTCTGCTGTCTCCAGCAGGCCACCATCCCTGTGAGTGCAGGGAATCGCAATGGGGTCACAAATTGTGACCCACCTCATTACTATTAATCAGGTGGGTCTTTGCGACCTCCTTCCGATTCGCAGATGGTGTCAGGGACACCATTCTGCTTATGGGTGTGCGAGTTGCAAATTGCGAGTCGCTCTGACTCGCAATTTGCGAGTCGCAAACCCTTTTCTTACTACATCTGGCCCTTGCTGTATACTTCATGTTCATTGTGTTGTGGGGCTTGGAGGACTTTATCGGTTTATGGTAATTTCTGACGGCAAGACAGAGGATTCCAGTGCTTAATTTAAACTGGTAGTTTCCAGTGCTCAGCACTAGCACTCAGTTGTTAACCAGGGCACTTATGATATTCTGCCACTAGGCGGCACTGTTATCTAATACAGGGATGAGTACACTAACAGTTGTTTATTAATTTAATATGCATTACAAATCACTAATACCTCCCGCCCAAGCCACTCTCGTAGCTCTGGGGTCCTGGAATAGTCTGAATTGTCACTCTTGTAAGAGTGTGATGGTTAGTAGATGTGCTGGTACTACCATTGGCAGCACTGGTGGGGCAAAGGGTGGTGTAAGCTGCAGGGGCCTTGTTAGAACTGGCGTGGCCTCCCCTAACTTTTTGCCTCTGCTCCCCAGGTTGTTTCTATGTGCTGTTTTTGTTACTCTGGGCAACTTACCAGCTCCCTATGTGAAATTGTATGTGTAATTGGCTTTTCTATAATTGACATATTAGATTTATGAGTAAGTCCCTAGTAAAGTGCACTAGAGTTGCCTAGGGCCTGTAAATCAAAAACTGCTAGTGGGCCTCCAGCACTGATTGTGCCACCCACATGAGTAGTCCTGTGAACATGGCTCAGACATGCCAATGCAGTGTTTGTGTGTGCGTAAACTGCCAATTCGACGTGGCAAGTGTACCCACTTGCCAGGCCTAAATCTTCCCTTTTTATACATGTAAGGCACCCCTAAGGTTGGCCCTAGATAGCCCCATGGGCAGGGTGAAGCGTTTGTTAAAGGTGGGGAAAGTACGGATGTATTTTACATGTCCTAACAGTAAAATAATGCCAAATTTGTTTTTCATTGTTGCAACGCCTATCTCTCTCATGGGTTAACATGGGGCTGCCTTTAAATCCCTTTTAAATGCAGTTTCCCTTTGAGACCAGCTAGAGATATGGAGTTTGGGGTCTCTGAACCCACAATTTAAAAATACATATTTTAGTGGAGTTGGTTTTATAGATTGTTAGTTTGAAAATGCCACTTTTAGAAAGTAGGCATTTTCTTGCTTTAACCATTCTATGACTCTGCCTGTTTGTGGATTCCCTGTCTGGGTCAGATTGACAATTGGGCTGTTTGTGAATCTCGTCTAGATAGTGACTCAATGGAAGCTGGAGTGTAGCCTGCATATCCCGATTAACCATCTGGGCTAGAGTGGTGGGAGGAGTGGTCACTTCATCTGAATGGGATGTGCCTGCCCTCACACAATACAGTCTCCAAACCCCTGGTGTGTGTCTGGGGCCTGACTTGGGCAAGGTAGGATCCTGAAAACAACAGAGACTTTTCTTTGAAGCTGGGCAACTTCAAAGGCATAAAGGGGTATAAGTATTGGACCCAAAAGCCCAGACTTTAGATTACGTCAACATTTGTTTCTGGAACCAAGAGAGACCCCTGCCAAGCTGGAGAGTTGAGGAGAAGTGTTGCCCCTGCCCGTGATAGTGCTTTGTTGGGCTGTCCTGCAGTTGCTGCTTCTGCCTGTTAAAAAGGGGACAAAGACTGGACTTTGTTGTGCATTCCTGCTTGAGAAGAATCTCTAAGGGCTTGGACTGAGCTTGCCTCATGTTTTTGACAACAAAGGTTTTACCAACCAGTCTCTGAGTCTGCCTGCTGTGGACTCTAGCTTGTCAGAGGGTGCCATTCCAGGACTTGGGCCCCAAGAGTGAATTTCTGGTAAAAACCTGTGAAACAACACCGGACGATGTCGTGCAACTTTGCAAGGATGTTGCTGCGCGAAACCCGTAACGCCGCCTGCACCTGAAGCCGTGGACCTCACAGAAACGCAACGACCCCACCAACATCACAGGCCCCGCATCACCGTCGCTGCTGATGTCCCAAGAACTTGCAAGATCGGAGTGTCGTAGCACCGATGTTCGTGACACCCGACTTCGCCGCAGCAACTGCAGCATTGTGACTTCGTCAGACTTCGACTTTGCCGGAGGTGCCCAGGGACCGACTCATCGCACCCGATGTCACCTCACCTCCACCGCTCCATAGCAAGGACCCGATGCCTCTTCGTGATGCCTCCGCTTCGCCTCTGGATCACATTTAGCAAGCAGGCCCACTGGGCACTAGACCACTCCAAAGCCAAGCATAAGGGTGCCCAAGTGTGGCATTGGTCCACTTCTTCAGGTGCCACTGAGGTTGGCAATGGGTCTGTAATCAATGCTACACCTAATGGGGCTAGTGGGTACTGTAAAAGGACAAGGTAGTGGATTACACAAAGGTGAAACAAATACATGTGAGTACATTGAGAGAGTGCTTGTTAACAAGTGTGGGTGAGCTTTGTTCACCAACATTTGATGATTTCTGGGACACTGTCCTCTGGTTTCTCGATTTGGTTAGAGAGATCTATTAGGACTTTTTGATCAGTGTCTCTAGACTTCTGGGAATGGCTGGGGCTTCAACACAGGCCAGGTCAGGAGGCCTAGCAAGCAGAGTTCTCTGCAGGGCATCAGGAGAAATCCTAGCATTGAAAAAACAAATGATACTCGGCTCTATGTTCATAAAACACTGAAGCAGGGTCTAGGCAGGTCTGCATCAATGTAATTGTTCAAAGTGATGGATGGAACAATAGCTTATAGCCTCAGCAGTTGTACATCATCCTTTGTCAATGAAAACAATGCATCTTTAAAACTAGAAATACCTATCAGTCAGGTGGGGAGAGGATTTTGATTTCTGGCCAAACTTAGACTTTTCACATACTCCCAATATGCGGTGTTGCACCAATGGCTGCATGCCACCACACTAGGGGGTAGCCCCATAAGTATGCTCTTGTGGGCAGTTGTATATAGCTGTGCCAGGAGGTTCAAGAACAAGAAGAAGCAGAGCATGGTCTGTCCTTGCTATTTCTGTGGGCAGGATCATAAAGTGATTTTAGATCATCTGTGGATACATGTCTACCGAGAGACAATTTCTTGACAATGGGGAGTGCATGATGAAATCAGATTACCATCATAGGAAATACATTCAGAGTACAGAGACAAACCTTTTGAACATGAAAATGTTTGTTTAGTTCAGTAATCACATCACATGAATGCCCAAGCCAGTATTCTTACTTGTCAACATCTTCCTCAGTAATCAACAAGAGAGGATGAAGATACAGTTGTCCAAGCAGTCTTTTTTCTCTCACGATATAGTTTGGAGCAGTTTCAGGCGATTATAGAACATGCTTTAATATCCCATTAACAAAAAAATAAACAACTAACTATACTTTTTTTAATTGCTCACGTTTGTGGCTTTTGCAACGTGTTCCAAACTAAGTTTAGAGGTACATATTTAGACATTTGACAAATCCAAGTAAGGTATACACAATTTAATAACCTTATTCTGAAGAAGGCAGATAGAAGAAGAATAGGGCACATTCCCTTAAGAATAAGTCCTGAATGTTAAGCGTGGGAATCTACCCAATGGCAAAACATTTCTTAATTAAATTCACTTTCTAAATCCTAAATTCTAAATTCTTTGACTTAAACAAATCCAAAGAGGGAAAGGTGCTTAGACCCAAATCTGTTATTGTGTTTATGCAGCGGATGGTAAGCGGGGAAGCCTGAATTTGGAGACTTTATGAGGAGCAAAAATGCCTGAAGTGACCCTCAATAGTAAAGCTGAGGGAAGATAATAATATCTGAAAATGCATATACGGATAAATTGCATGAGCTAATGTATGGTCTGACCAAACAACGTAAGAGGATCAGCGAACTACACAAAGCAGTGATTTACTTGACAAAAATGACAGCCCATGGATCAAATTGCAACAGCTGTAAAAATAAGCACAAAGGTCCTTAAGTAGGAAAAAACGGTTATAGCTATTGTAAACTGGATTCCAAATGGAAGCAGCTATGGGTTGTAAGCATGAAAGTCTTGGACATATCAACCACCTTTTCATTTAGGGTCACCAATAAGCCTTTGGGGAATAGTCCTAAAGCCAGATTGATCATGTTAAATAAATACAATATTCTTTTACGTACTTAGTTATTAGGCATTTTCAGGCGGATGCAAGTGCTACCTGCAAACAGTGGATATTTTGAACTTACACTCACTGATCTGGGTGGTTTAAGTCCAGTCTGAAGAGGGAGTCTGCTACTCCAGCCAATAAAGTAGGAGTATGCCAACCTGTCTAGTCTACTATAAGTTGCTACCACAAACTCCAAATGCTGACAGGAGTGACAGCAGAGGCTGTTGAAAAAATTGATTGGTTAGGATCCATAAAATCACAGATACAACATGCTGTAATGGTAGCCCCTTAGCCCCTTGTGGACAGGGTGGGTTTAATGAGACTGCCTTAACTGTATTTTCCTCAATGGACTTTGACCGTCATTATGACATTGGCCGTAAATACCAAATACCGCCGTCGTGACTGCCGCCAACATACTGCTGTGGAGGCGAATATCCGTCCGCCAGATTATGACATATACACACAAAAGTGACAGAAATCAGCCACAACCAAAAATCTGCCAGACCCACTGAATGCGATAAACTTTCGGAACTACCATCCATTCCGTTACACCACCAAAACAACACCCTCCAATAATGACCCACGAATCACCACAGTGGACACTTAATGGCAGTAAACCATTGCCAGAGCACACCGCTGCGGCGGAAATAGCCACCCTAAAACAAAACAAGACAACATTGGCCAGAACAAAATAACCCACACCTGAAACAAATACACACACCCCACACACCCACCAACAGCACTATAGTACACACCCCCACATCACCCACAAACCTTTGCTAACACGAGAAGACTGCTACACCTTGCCACGCCACTCCCAGAGAGAACTGCACATACCACACAGAACCCATGTCCCCATAAAGGGACCCCCGTTTCACTGATGAGGAGTTGCGAGTCATGGTTGAGGAAATAGACAGGGTAGAGCCACAGCTGTTTGGAGCACAGGAACAGCAGATCTCCATTGCCAGGAAGACGGAGCTATGGCAGAGAATCGTGGACAGGGTGATCGCTGTGGGACAATATTCATGCACAAGGGACGACGTAAGGAAGAGGTGGAATGACTTACGGGGTAAGGTGCGTTCTATTGCAGCAAGGCACCAGCTTGCCATCAGGAGGACTAGTGGTAGACCCCCACCTCCTACCCCACAGCTGACAGCATGGGAGGAGCAAGTTTTGGCAATACTGCATCCTGAGTGACTCACTGGAGTAGCCGGAGGACTGGACACCGGTGAGTCACCATTTACAACCTATCACCCCCCATACCTGCATGCCATCTCAACCCCTCACCTTCACTTCCTTCACCCCACTCCATCACACACAGTGCACCACCCCAATAACAACACCTAAATTCCAACCCCTGCAAGCCATACCCACTGCATGCACATCCCTTCCAGCTCTGCATGCACACCCACCACCAATGCATGCACAGCATGCAGAACTACCAATCCCACAATCCATCACCTCACACTACCCAAGGTAGGAGGACAATACCATTATAAGTGGGAAAGCAAGGAATGCGGAATATGTCACAGACAAGTACCCTAAAACATCACTTACATCCCCACAGGTGTCCCAGCCAATGTCAGCGTCGAGGAGGTGCCACAGCAGCCCAGTCCCCCACCAGACGATGCCCTCAGTGATGACAGCAACTCTGGTTGTCCCGAGCTGGATGAACTCCCTGGCCCATCAGGAACCACTGGTCAATCAGCTATCCCATCCTACAGCCAGTCCACTACAGAGCTCCCCCCTCTGAATCTAAAACCACAGCAGCCAGTCAACACCCCCAGACCTCTGTTCCCAGGACACGTTAATCATTAGTGTGCCCACCTATACAGGGACCTGAGTCCACACCTGTAAGGAAATGCCTCCTTGGCATGGTTGCCCCCTGACTTTTTGCCTTTGCTGATGCTATGTTTACAATTGAAAGTGTGCTGAGGCCTGCTAACCAGGCCCCAGCACCAGTGTTCTTTCCCTAACCTGTACTTTTGTATCCACAATTGGCAGACCCTGGCATCCAGATAAGTCCCTTGTAACTGGTACTTCTAGTACCAAGGGCCCTGATGCCAAGGAAGGTCTCTAAGGGCTGCAGCATGTCTTATGCCACCCTGGAGACCTCTCACTCAGCACAGACACACTGCTTGCCAGCTTGTGTGTGCTAGTGAGGACAAAACGAGTAAGTCGACATGGCTCTCCCCTCAGGGTGCCATGCCAGCCTCTCACTGCCTATGCAGTATAGGTAAGACACCCCTCTAGCAGGCCTTACAGCCCTAAGGCAGGGTGCACTATACCATAGGTGAGGGTACCAGTGCATGAGCATGGTACCCCTACAGTGTCTAAACAAAACCTTAGACATTGTAAGTGCAGGGTAGCCATAAGAGTATATGGTCTGGGAGTCTGTCAAACACGAACTCCACAGCACCATAATGGCTACACTGAAAACTGGGAAGTTTGGTATCAAACTTCTCAGCACAATAAATGCACACTGATGCCAGTGTACATTTTATTGCAAAATACACCCCAGAGGGCACCTTAGAGGTGCCCCCTGAAACTTAACCGACTGTCTGTGTAGGCTGACTAGTTCCAGCAGCCTGCCACACCAGAGACATGTTGCTGGCCCCATGGGGAGAGTGCCTTTGTCACTCTGAGGCCAGTAACAAAGCCTGCACTGGGTGGAGATGCTAACACCTCCCCCAGGCAGGAGCTGTGACACCTGGCGGTGAGCCTCAAAGGCTCACCCCTTTGTCACAGCCCAGCAGGGCACTCCAGCTTAGTGGAGTTGCCCGCCCCCTCCGGCCACGGCCCCCACTTTTGGCGGCAAGGCTGGAGGGAACAAAGAAAGCAACAAGGAGGAGTCACTGGCCAGTCAGGACAGCCCCTAAGGTGTCCTGAGCTGAAGTGACTCTAACTTTTAGAAATCCTCCATCTTGCAGATGGAGGATTCCCCCAATAGGGTTAGGATTGTGACCCCCTCCCCTTGGGAGGAGGCACAAAGAGGGTGTACCCACCCTCAGGGCTAGTAGCCATTGGCTACTAACCCCCCAGACCTAAACACGCCCTTAAATTTAGTATTTAAGGGCTACCCTGAACCCTAGAAAATTAGATTCCTGCAACTACAAGAAGAAGGACTGCCTAGCTGAAAACCCCTGCAGAGGAAGACCAGAAGACGACAACTGCCTTGGCTCCAGAAACTCACCGGCCTGTCTCCTGCCTTCCAAAGATCCTGCTCCAGCGACGCCTTCCAAAGGGACCAGCGACCTCGACATCCTCTGAGGACTGCCCCTGCTTCGAAAAGACAAGAAACTCCCGAGGACAGCGGACCTGCTCCAAGAAAGGCTGCAACTTTGTTTCCAGCAGCCTTGAAAGAACCCTGCAAGCTCCCCGCAAGAAGCGTGAGACTTGCAACACTGCACCCGGCGACCCCGACTCGGCTGGTGGACATCCAACACCTCAGGAGGGACCCCAGGACTACTCTGATACTGTGAGTACCAAAACCTGTCCCCCCTGAGCCCCCACAGCGCCGCCCGCAGAGGGAATCCCGAGGCTTCCCCTGACCGCGACTCTTTGAATCCAAAGTCCCGACGCCTGGGAGAGACCCTGCACCCGCAGCCCCCAGGACCTGAAGGACCGGACTTTCACTGGAGAAGTGACCCCCAGGAGTCCCTCTCCCTTACCCAAGTGGAGGTTTCCCCGAGGAATCCCCCCCTTGCCTGCCTGCAGCGCTGAAGAGATCCCGAGATCTCTCATAGACTAACATTGCGAAACCAACGCCTGTTCCTACACTGCACCCGGCCGCCCCCGCGCTGCTGAGGGTGAAATTTCTGTGTGGACTTGTGTCCCCCCCGGTGCCCTACAAAACCCCCCTGGTCTGCCCTCCGAAGACGCGGGTACTTACCTGCAAGCAGACCGGAACCGGGGCACCCCCTTCTCTCCATTCTAGCCTATGTGTTTTGGGCACCACTTTGAACTCTGCACTTGACCGGCCCTGAGCTGCTGGTGTGGTGACTTTGGGGTTGCTCTGAACCCCCAACGGTGGGCTACCTTGGACCAAGAACTGAACCCTGTAAGTGTCTTACTTACCTGGTAAAACTAACAAAAACTTACCTCCCCCAGGAACTGTGAAAATTGCACTGTGTCCACTTTTAAAACAGCTATTTGTCAATAACTTGAAAAGTATACATGCAATTTTTATGATTTAAAGTTCCTAAAGTACTTACCTGCAATACCTTTCGAATGAGATATTACATGTAGAATTTGAACCTGTGGTTCTTAAAATAAACTAAGAAAAGATATTTTTCTATACAAAAACCTATTGGCTGGATTTGTCTCTGAGTGTGTGTACCTCATTTATTGTCTATGTGTATGTACAACAAATGCTTAACACTACTCCTTGGATAAGCCTACTGCTCGACCACACTACCACAAAATAGAGCATTAGTATTATCTATTTTTACCACTATTTTACCTCTAAGGGGAACCCTTGGACTCTGTGCATGCTATTCCTTACTTTGAAATAGCACATACAGAGCCAACTTCCTACATTGGTGGATCAGCGGTGGGGTACAAGACTTTGCATTTGCTGGACTACTCAGCCAATACCTGATCACACGACAAATTCCAAAATTGTCATTAGAAATTGATTTTTGCAATTTGAAAAGTTTTCTAAATTCTTAAAAGACCTGCTAGGGCCTTGTGTTAGATCCTGTTTAGCATTTCTTTTAGAGTTTAAAAGTTTGTAAAAGTTTGAATTAGATTCTAGAACCAGTTGTAGATTCTTAAAAAGTATTCCAACTTTTAGAAGCAAAATGTCTAGCACAGATGTGACTGTGGTGGAACTCGACACCACACCTTACCTCCATCTTAAGATGAGGGAGCTAAGGTCACTCTGAAAAATAAAGAAAATAACAATGGGCCCCAAACCTACCAAAATACAGCTCCAGGAGCTTTTGGCAGAGTTTGAAAAGGCCAACCCCTCTGAGGGTGGCAACTCAGAGGAAGAGGATAGTGACCAGGAGGAAAATTCCCCCCTACCAGTCCTATCTAGGGAGAACAGGGTCCCTCAAACCCTGACTCCAAAAATAATAGTCAGAGATGCTGGTTCCCTCACAGGAGAGACCAACACCTCTGAAATCACTGAGGATAACTCCAGTGAAGAGGACATCCAGTTAGCCAGGATGGCCAAAAGATTGGCTTTGGAAAGACAGATCCTAGCCATAGAGAGGGAAAGACAAGAGATGGGCCTAGGACCCATCAATGGTGGCAGCAACATAAATAGGGTCAGAGATTCTCCTGACATGTTGAAAATCCCTAAAGGGATTGTAACTAAATATGAAGATGGTGATGACATCACCAAATGGTTCACAGCTTTTGAGAGGGCTTGTGTAACCAGAAAAGTGAACAGATCTCACTGGGGTGCTCTCCTTTGGGAAATGTTCACAGGAAAGTGTAGGGATAGACTCCTCACACTCTCTGGACAAGATGCAGAATCTTATGACCTCATGAAGGGTACCCTGATTGAGGGCTTTGGATTCTCCACTGAGGAGTATAGGATTAGATTCAGGGGGGCTCAAAAATCCTCGAGCCAGACCTGGGTTGACTTTGTAGACTACTCAGTGAAAACACTAGATGGTTGGATTCAAGGCAGTGGTGTAAGTAATTATGATGGGCTGTACAATTTATTTGTGAAAGAACACATATTGAGTAATTGTTTCAATGATAAACTGCATCAGCATCTGGTAGACCTAGGACCAATTTCTCCCCAAGAATTGGGAAAGAAGGCGGACCATTGGGTCAAGACAAGGGTGTCCAAGACTTCAACAGGGGGTGACCAAAAGAAAGGGGTCACAAAGACTCCCCAGGGGAAGGGTGATGAGACAACCAAAACTAAAAATAGTAAAGAGTCTTCTACAGGCCCCCAAAAACCTGCACAGGAGGGTGGGCCCAGAGCCTCTTCACAAAACAATGGGTACAAGGGTAAAAACTTTGATCCCAAAAAGGCCTGGTGTCATAGCTGTAAACAGCATGGACACCAAACTGGAGACAAGGCCTATCCCAAGAAAGGTTCCACTCCAAACTCCCATCCAGGTAACACTGGTATGGCTAGTCTCCAAGTGGGATCAACAGTGTGCCCAGAGCAAATCAGGGTCCACACTGAAGCTACTCTAGTTTCTGAGGGTGGGGTGGATTTAGCCACACTAGCTGTCTGGCCGCCTAACATGCAAAAATACAGACAGCAACTCTTAATTAATGGGACTAGAATAGAGGGCCTGAGGGATACAGGTGCCAGTGTCACCATGGTGACAGAGAAACTGGTTTCCCCTGGCCAATACCTGACTGGAAAAACTTACACAGTCACCAACGCTGACAATCAGAGAAAAGTACATCCCATGGCAATGGTTACTTTAGAATGGGGAGGGGTCAATGGCCTGAAACAGGTGGTGGTCTCCTCAAATATCCCAGTGGACTGTCTGCTTGGAAATGACCTGGAGTCCTCAGCATGGGCTGAGGTAGAACTAAAAACCCATGCAGCAATGCTGGGTATCCCTGAACTGGTGTGTGTGAAAACAAGAGCACAGTGCAAGGCACAGGGTGAACAAGTAGAGCTGGAGTCTGGAAGAATGGCCCAGCCTACCAAGAGGAAAGGAAAGTCAGTTGGGAAACCAACTGCAACACAGCAAAAGAAAGGGAACCTCTCTTCTCAGGAAGAAGTTCTGCCCTCTGAGGGAACTGAGCCTTTGGAGCTTGAACCTTATCAGGTTGAGCTCTTAGGCCCAGGGGGACCCTCAAGGGAGGAGCTGTGTAAGGGACAAGAAACCTGTCCCTCTCTTGAAGGCCTTAGGCAGCAAGCTGCTGAAGAGTCCAAGGGCAAGAAAAATGGAACACATAGGGTCTATTGGGAAGATGGACTCCTGTACACTGAGGCCAGAGACCCCAAACCTGGTGCCACTAGGAGAGTGGTAGTGCCTCAGCTGTTCAGAGAGTTCATCCTAACATTGGCCCATGACATTCCCCTTGCTGGACATTTGGGACAAACCAAGACGTGGGAGAGGCTAGTCAACCACTTCTACTGGCCCAATATGTCCAACATGGTTAAGGAGTTTTGCCTCTCCTGCCCCACCTGTCAAGCCAGTGGTAAGACAGGTGGGCACCCAAAGGCCCCCCTCATTCCACTTCCAGTGGTGGGGGTCCCCTTTGAAAGAGTGGGTGTGGACATAGTTGGTCCACTGGAACCTCCCACAGCCTCAGGAAATATGTACATCCTAGTAGTAGTGGATCATGCTACTAGGTATCCTGAAGCTATTCCCCTTAGGTCGACTACTGCCCCTGCAGTAGCCAAGGCCCTCATTGGTATCTTTACCAGAGTGGGTTTCCCTAAGGAGGTGGTGTCTGACAGAGGTACCAACTTCATGTCAGCATACCTAAAACACATGTGGAATGAGTGTGGAGTGACTTACAAATTCACTACACCATACCATCCACAAACTAATGGCTTGGTTGAGAGATTCAACAAGACATTAAAAGGCATGATCATGGGGCTCCCAGAAAAACTCAAAAGGAGATGGGATGTCCTCTTGCCATGTCTGCTTTTCGCTTACAGAGAGGTGCCACAGAAGGGAGTAGGATTCTCACCCTTTGAACTTCTGTTTGGTCATCCTGTAAGGGGACCACTTGCTCTTGTTAAAGAAGGCTGGGAGAGACCTCTTCATGAGCCTAAACAAGACATAGTGGACTATGTACTTGGCCTTCGCTCTAGAATGGCAGAGTACATGGAAAAGGCAACCAAAAACCTTGAGGCCAGCCAACAGCTCCAGAAGTTTTGGTATGACCAAAAGGCTGCACTGGTTGAGTTCCAACCAGGGCAGAAAGTCTGGGTTCTGGAGCCTGTGGCTCCCAGGGCACTCCAGGACAAATGGAGTGGCCCTTACCCAGTGCTAGAAAGGAAGAGTCAGGTCACCTACCTGGTGGACCTGGGCACAAGCAGGAGCCCCAAGAGGGTGATCCATGTGAACCGCCTTAAGCTCTTCCATGACAGGGCTGATGTGAATCTGTTGATGGTAACAGATGAGGATCAGGAGGCAGAGAGTGAACCTCTCCCTGATCTTCTGTCACCAGACCCAAAAGATGGCACAGTAGATGGAGTGATCTACTCAGACACCCTCTCTGGCCAACAGCAAGCTGATTGTAGGAGAGTCCTACAACAGTTTCCTGAACTCTTCTCCTTAACCCCTGGTCAGACACACCTGTGTACCCATGATGTGGACACAGGAGACAGCATGCCTGTCAAAAACAAAATCTTTAGACAGTCTGACCATGTTAAAGAAAGCATCAAGGTGGAAGTCCACAAGATGCTGGAATTGGGAGTAATTGAGCGCTCTGACAGCCCCTGGGCTAGCCCAGTGGTCTTAGTCCCCAAACCTCACACCAAAGATGGAAAGAAAGAGATGAGGTTTTGTGTGGACTACAGAGGGCTCAATTCTGTCACCAAGACAGATGCTCATCCAATTCCAAGAGCTGATGAGCTCATAGACAAATTAGGTGCTGCCAAATTCTTAAGTACCTTTGACTTGACAGCAGGGTACTGGCAAATAAAAATGGCACCTGGAGTAAAAGAGAAAACAGCATTCTCCACACCTGATGGGCATTATCAGTTTACTGTTATGCCCTTTGGTTTAAAGAATGCCCCTGCCACCTTCCAAAGGTTGGTGAATCAAGTCCTTGCTGGCTTGGAGTCCTTTAGCACAGCTTATCTTGATGATATTGCTGTCTTTAGCTCCACCTGGCAGGATCACCTGGTCCACCTGAAGAAGGTTTTGAAGGCTCTGCAATCTGCAGGCCTCTCTATCAAGGCATCCAAATGCCAGAAAGGGCAGGGAACTGTGGTTTACTTGGGCCACCTTGTAGGTGGAGGCCAAGTTCAGCCACTCCAACCCAAGATCCAGACTATTCTGGACTGGGTAGCTCCAAAAACCCAGACTCAAGTCAGGGCATTCCTTGGCTTGACTGGGTATTACAGGAGGTTTGTGAAGGGATATGGATCCATTGTGACAGCCCTCACTGAACTCACCTCCAAGAAAATGCCCAAGAAAGTGAACTGGACTGTGGAATGCCAACAGGCCTTTGACACCCTGAAACAAGCAATGTGCTCAGCACCAGTTCTAAAAGCTCCAGATTATTCTAAGCAGTTCATTGTGCAGACAGATGCCTCTGAACATGGGATAGGGGCAGTTTTGTCCCAAACAAATGATGATGGCCTTGACCAGCCTGTTGCTTTCATTAGCAGGAGGGTACTCCCCAGGGAACAGCGTTGGAGTGCCATTGAGAGGGAGGCCTTTGCTGTGGTTTGGTCCCTGAAGAAGCTGAGACCATACCTCTTTGGGACTCACTTCCTAGTTCAAACTGACCACAGACCTCTCAAATGGCTGATGCAAATGAAAGGTGAAAATCCTAAACTGTTGAGGTGGTCCATCTCCCTACAGGGAATGGACTTTATAGTGGAACACAGACCTGGGACTGCCCATGCCAATGCAGATGGCCTTTCCAGGTTCTTCCACTTAGAAAATGAAGACTCTCTTGGGAAAGGTTAGTCTCATCCTCTTTCGTTTGGGGGGGGGGTTGTGTAAGGAAATGCCTCCTTGGCATGGTTGCCCCCTGACTTTTTGCCTTTGCTGATGCTATGTTTACAATTGAAAGTGTGCTGAGGCCTGCTAACCAGGCCCCAGCACCAGTGTTCTTTCCCTAACCTGTACTTTTGTATCCACAATTGGCAGACCCTGGCATCCAGATAAGTCCCTTGTAACTGGTACTTCTAGTACCAAGGGCCCTGATGCCAAGGAAGGTCTCTAAGGGCTGCAGCATGTCTTATGCCACCCTGGAGACCTCTCACTCAGCACAGACACACTGCTTGCCAGCTTGTGTGTGCTAGTCAGGACAAAACGAGTAAGTCGACATGGCACTCCCCTCAGGGTGCCATGCCAGCCTCTCACTGCCTATGCAGTATAGGTAAGACACCCCTCTAGCAGGCCTTACAGCCCTAAGGCAGGGTGCACTATACCATAGGTGAGGGTACCAGTGCATGAGCATGGTACCCCTACAGTGTCTAAACAAAACCTTAGACATTGTAAGTGCAGGGTAGCCATAAGAGTATATGGTCTGGGAGTCTGTCAAACACGAACTCCACAGCACCATAATGGCTACACTGAAAACTGGGAAGTTTGGTATCAAACTTCTCAGCACAATAAATGCACACTGATGCCAGTGTACATTTTATTGCAAAATACACCCCAGAGGGCACCTTAGAGGTGCCCCCTGAAACTTAACCGACTGTCTGTGTAGGCTGACTAGTTCCAGCAGCCTGCCACACCAGAGACATGTTGCTGGCCCCATGGGGAGAGTGCCTTTGTCACTCTGAGGCCAGTAACAAAGCCTGCACTGGGTGGAGATGCTAACACCTCCCCCAGGCAGGAGCTGTGACACCTGGCGGTGAGCCTCAAAGGCTCACCCTTTTGTCACAGCCCAGCAGGGCACTCCAGCTTAGTGGAGTTGCCCGCCCCCTCCGGCCACGGCCCCCACTTTTGGCGGCAAGGCTGGAGGGAACAAAGAAAGCAACAAGGAGGAGTCACTGGCCAGTCAGGACAGCCCCTAAGGTGTCCTGAGCTGAAGTGACTCTAACTTTTAGAAATCCTCCATCTTGCAGATGGAGGATTCCCCCAATAGGGTTAGGATTGTGACCCCCTCCCCTTGGGAGGAGGCACAAAGAGGGTGTACCCACCCTCAGGGCTAGTAGCCATTGGCTACTAACCCCCCAGACCTAAACACGCCCTTAAATTTAGTATTTAAGGGCTACCCTGAACCCTAGAAAATTAGATTCCTGCAACTACAAGAAGAAGGACTGCCTAGCTGAAAACCCCTGCAGAGGAAGACCAGAAGACGACAACTGCCTTGGCTCCAGAAACTCACCGGCCTGTCTCCTGCCTTCCAAAGATCCTGCTCCAGCGACGCCTTCCAAAGGGACCAGCGACCTCGACATCCTCTGAGGACTGCCCCTGCTTCGAAAAGACAAGAAACTCCCGAGGACAGCGGACCTGCTCCAAGAAAGGCTGCAACTTTGTTTCCAGCAGCCTTGAAAGAACCCTGCAAGCTCCCCGCAAGAAGCGTGAGACTTGCAACACTGCACCCGGCGACCCCGACTCGGCTGGTGGACATCCAACACCTCAGGAGGGACCCCAGGACTACTCTGATACTGTGAGTACCAAAACCTGTCCCCCCTGAGCCCCCACAGCGCCGCCCGCAGAGGGAATCCCGAGGCTTCCCCTGACCGCGACTCTTTGAATCCAAAGTCCCGACGCCTGGGAGAGACCCTGCACCCGCAGCCCCCAGGACCTGAAGGACCGGACTTTCACTGGAGAAGTGACCCCCAGGAGTCCCTCTCCCTTACCCAAGTGGAGGTTTCCCCGAGGAATCCCCCCCTTGCCTGCCTGCAGCGCTGAAGAGATCCCGAGATCTCTCATAGACTAACATTGCGAACCCGACGCCTGTTCCTACACTGCACCCGGCCGCCCCCGCGCTGCTGAGGGTGAAATTTCTGTGTGGACTTGTGTCCCCCCCGGTGCCCTACAAAACCCCCCTGGTCTGCCCTCCGAAGACGCGGGTACTTACCTGCAAGCAGACCGGAACCGGGGCACCCCCTTCTCTCCATTCTAGCCTATGTGTTTTGGGCACCACTTTGAACTCTGCACCTGACCGGCCCTGAGCTGCTGGTGTGGTGACTTTGGGGTTGCTCTGAACCCCCAACGGTGGGCTACCTTGGACCAAGAACTGAACCCTGTAAGTGTCTTACTTACCTGGTAAAACTAACAAAAACTTACCTCCCCCAGGAACTGTGAAAATTGCACTGTGTCCACTTTTAAAACAGCTATTTGTCAATAACTTGAAAAGTATACATGCAATTTTTATGATTTAAAGTTCCTAAAGTACTTACCTGCAATACCTTTCGAATGAGATATTACATGTAGAATTTGAACCTGTGGTTCTTAAAATAAACTAAGAAAAGATATTTTTCTATACAAAAACCTATTGGCTGGATTTGTCTCTGAGTGTGTGTACCTCATTTATTGTCTATGTGTATGTACAACAAATGCTTAACACTACTCCTTGGATAAGCCTACTGCTCGACCACACTACCACAAAATAGAGCATTAGTATTATCTATTTTTACCACTATTTTACCTCTAAGGGGAACCCTTGGACTCTGTGCATGCTATTCCTTACTTTGAAATAGCACATACAGAGCCAACTTCCTACAACACCTCACAGGCAAGACAATGAGGATCCTGGTGTCAGTGGGCACACTATTCAGGGGCATGGGCACAGGGGGCCAGGGACGGTCAGAGGGCAGCTGTGCACCAGCGGGAGGACAAGGCCCAGAGAACCGACCCCCGTTTCACTGATGAGGAGTTGCGAGTCATGGTTGAGGAAATAGTCAGGGTAGAGCCACAGCTGTTTGGAGCACAGGAACAGCAGATCTCCATTGCCAGGAAGATGGAGCTATGGCGGAGAATCGTGGACAGGGTGAATGCTGTGGGACAACATTCATGCACAAGGGCCGACATAAGGAAGAGGTGGAATGACTTACGGGGTAAGGTGCGTTCCATTGCAGCAAGGCACCAGCTTGCCTTCTGGAGGACTGGTGGTGGACCCCTACCTCCTACCCCACAGCTGACAGGATGGGAGGAGCAAGTTTTGGCAATACTGCATCCTGAGGGACTCACTGTAGTAGCCGGAGGACTGGACACTGGTGAGTCACCATTTACAACCTATCACCCCCCCATACCTGCATGCCATCTCAACACCTTCACTTCCTTCACCTCACTCCATCACACACAGTGCACCACCCCAGCAGCAGTGCAGCCGATTGACCAGGAACCACTGGTAAATCAGCTATCCCATCCTACAGCCAGTCCACTACAGAGCTCCCCCCTCCGAATCTAAAACCACAGCAGCCAGCCAACACCCCCAAACCTCTGTTCCCGGGACACTTCAACCAGTAGTGTGCCCACCTGGACAGGGACACGAGTCCACACCTCACAGGCAACACAATGAGGATCCTGGTGTCAGTGGGAGTGGGCACACTATTCAGGGGACATGGGCACAGGGGGCCAGGGACGGTCGGAGGACAGCTGTGCACCAGGGGGAGGACAGGCCCTGAGAACCGACTGCCCAGGAGTCACTCACAAATGTCCTGGTGGCATACCAACAATCCCAGGACAGGATGGGTCAGGTGTTAAACATCATGCAGGAGAACCAGCAGCTGCAGGGGGAACACCACCAAGAGGTCATGCAACAATTGCAGCCTTGAATACCACCATGGCCTCCATTGCAGGTGTGCTGGGTGACATGGCCAACATCATGCAGGAGTACACAGCACACCAGCAGGCCCCTACCACTAGCCAGTTTACTGACCAGCCCTCCACATCTGCTGCAGCTAGTGGACAGGAGGCCCTGCCACAGGACCCACAGGCCACCAGAACCCCTCCACCTGCAGAAGGTGAACCACCCCACAAACGTTCCCTGCGACCCAGACAGACACCAGAGACAGTTGCCAAGACCAAGACCACTGCCAGGAAATGAGTCCCTCTAGGATGTCCCTCCTTGTGTTCCACTGTGTAACCATGTTCACTTTGAACTGCCATTGCTCCTCTTCCTATGGCCCCTTGGACACTGGACCTGTGGTACAAACAGACTGGCCCACTACACTGGACTATTCCCAACCATCACCCCACCCTATTGCACTCTCCATTTTAAAACCGATTTATAAATAAACACCCTTGGACACAACTTGAGAAATAGGCCCTCATTCGGACCTTGGCGGGCGGAGGAGGCCGCCCGCCAAAGTCCCGCCGTCAAAATACCGTACCGCGGTCGCAAGACCGCGGCGGGTATTTTGACTTTTCCCCTGGGCTGGCGGGCGGCCGCCAAAAGGCCGCCCGCCAGCCCAGGTGAAAAATCCCTTCCCACGATGACGCCGGCTCGGAATCGAGCCGGTGGAGTGGGAAGGTGCGACGGGTGCAGTTGCACCCGTCGCGTATTTCACTGTCTGCTAAGCAGACAGTGAAATACTATTTGGGGCCCTCTTACGGGGGCCCCTGCAGTGCCCATGCCATTGGCATGGGCACTGCAGGGGCCCCCAGGGGCCCCGCGACACCCCCTACCGCCATCCTGTTCCTGGCGGGCGAACCGGCAGGAACGGGTTGGCGGTAGGGGGTGTCAGAATCCCCAAGGCGGCGCAGCATGCTGCGCCGCCTTGGAGGATTCGTTTGGGCAGCGGGAAACTGGCGGGAGACCGCCAGTTTTCCCGGTCCGACCGCGGTGTTACCGCCGCGGTCGGAATGCCCAAGGGAGCACCGCCGGCCTGTCGGCGGTGCTCCTGCCCCCGTTGGCCCTGGCGGTGCAACACCGCCAGGGTCAAAATGAGGGCCATAGTGTTTTATCTGAAGGAAATGTGCAATATATTGAACTGTATTGAACTGTATGAGCCTGTGCAAAGTTCCTGTAATGTGTTCATCCATCCTACAAATGTGTCTGAGCAGTCTGTATACATCACAGCATTACACTGTTGTAACCACACCAACATCTGCAATAGGGGAAGGCATAGGTGACACTCAGTTGGGATCAAAAGGTAGTGACTGACATTATACTACAGCCACACAGGACAACACTGAAATGGAGAAATATATAGTTCAACAGTCTTACCCCAGTGTCATTGGAAGGACTGCAGGATCATATGTGTCCTGTTGTCCACATCCTCCTCCTCTTCCTCCTCCTCACTGTCCTCAGTGTCTACTGCTGCCACAGGTGTATTGTCACCCCCCTCCTCCTGCAGATAGGGCACATGGCATCTGAGGGCCAAATTGTGCAGCATGCAGCACACTACAACAATCTTGCAGACCTTCTCAGAGGAGTAGCATAGGGATTCACCTGCCAGATGGATGCAACTGAGTCTGGCCTTCAGGAGACCGAAGGTCCGTTCAACAATCCTACTTGTACGCCCATGTGCATCATTGTACCTATTCTTAGCCCCTGTTCTCTGATTCCTAACAGGGGTCAAGAGCCAGGACAGATTTGAGTAGCCAGAGTCACCTGGAAGAAGTGAGGGACACACATTAGCATTGCACAATGGCATGGGGTATGACTCCTGTAGGCATACACTGACATACATTGGGTGGGGACTCAGGCTCACCTATAAGCCACACTTTGTACCTCTGTAATCGTACCATCAGCTGTGGGATGCTGCTATTCCTCAGGACAAAGGCGTCATGCACAGACCCACAATACGTGGCAGTGACGTTGGAGATGTACTGGTCAGCAAGGCACACCATCTGGACGTTGAGTGAATGGAAAATCTTCTTATTCCTGTACACCTGTTTATTAGCCCTAGGGAGGACTAAGGCAATATGTGTCCCGTCAATGGCCCCAATCACATGTGGTATGTGTCGCATTGCATAGAATCCAGCCTTCACAGTTGGCAAATCATCAACCTGGGGGAATGTCATGTAGCTGCACATGTGTTTGAGCAAGGCAGCCTAAACCCTTGCAAGCACAATCAAGAACATTAGCTGTGACATTCCTGCAGCCTAGCCCACTGTCACCTGAAAAGAGCCTGTTCCCGGGAAATGGAACACTGATAGTACCTGCACAAGAGGGGGTATTACTGTGGTGCAACGGATAGCAGGTAGCAGATCAGGCTCCAATTGTTCACACAGCTCTGTGATCCTGGCCCTGCCCAGACGATAGGTGAGTATGATGTGCATGTCCTCCAGTGTGGCCAAGTCCACAAGGGGTCTGTACATGGGTGCTTGCCTCCTCCTATTCCTCCACAGTGGTTGGAACCTAAGTGACCCAAAAGTAAGAAGGGAGTGACAACAGGACATATGGACACACTACATCAGAGTACACAGAGCATGTATTTATGTTGGACACTAGAATAGTCTAGGCGTGTACAGTCGACACCAATGACACACTTTTAAATCAATACATGTGTACTAGGAGTAGGAAATGAAACAGCCTGTCCTGCATGCAGGGACAGGTGGAAGTGACCTCACTCCACCGGCGTTAGGCATCATGGCAGAAGGCGGTCTGCACTGCCATGCATTCCTCATTGGCTAACATGGGCTCTATGGAGTACAGGAACCAATGGTGATCAACCCTGGCAGTGACAGTGTTCAATGCCGCAGATGTGACCGCCATTTTCTTCCTACTACTTCACTTGATTCCTGACTTTCCACTGGACTACATCTCCACTGCATGTGCTGCTGTGACCTGTGTCTGGAACCTGCCATAGCCCATGCTACAAGGCAAAGGGCCCTAGCCTTCACGTGGGAGGAGTTGGAGAGGCTCGTGGGTGGGGCCTACCCCTGTATGAGCAGTTGAATGCGCCTCCAGGCCAACAGGTGAGTACATCATGGGTACGTTGCATGCGACATGGCTGCATGTAGATGTATGTGTGTGCTGGCAGTGTGTCATTTGGCGAGGTACAGCTGCAGGCAATGTGAATGGAGAGGTACGGGTGATGTGTGTGCCTGATGAGGGGCAAATGCTGTATGTAGGCCATATGTGTGACAGGCTGAATTGTCAGATTTGTGGTGTCCCGCTGTCTGTGTTTCCTCTGCAGGTCAGCATCCATCATAAGAAGGGTATGTGGCGTGCCATCGCCAAGGACATGCAGACCCTAGGGGTCCATAGCCGGAGGAGCACCCACTGTAGTTAACAGTGGGAGGACCTGAGCCGCTGGGCCCGGAAGACCGCGGAGGAGCAGCTGGGGATGACCTCCCAATGAGGGAGAGGTGCCCGTTGGAGCCTGATCCCCCTAATGGCCTGCATTCTGGCGAAGGCCAATCCTAAATTGTGTGTGACATTCATCATTTGTTGCCTGGCATGGGATTTGGGTGTAGGGTTCTAGTCAGTGGATGCCAAATATGGCAGTTTAGACATTGCTGCGTTATTCAGTTGAGGTGTGTTGGAAGGTATGCATATTTTACATTGCTAGATAGCTGGCTTTCCATGGCAAACAGGGCTTAAGTGGCCCCATCAGTGTGCAGATGGCAGTGTTTGGCTCCTACCTGCTGTAGTGCCTAGCCAATGGTATGCCAGTATGGCCCTTGCTGCCAATTCTTAGTCCCAGTGAGTGAATGCCATCTGTGCTGTTGGTGATGTGATTGACCCTGTGCTCACTTTCTTTTTCCCCACCCATCTCTTTTTGTCATCCTATCCATGTGTGCATTAGCATCATCTAGCGAAGGAGCAGGGGCACCGGCAAGTGAGGGAACTGAAGCCCATGGGTCCCAGGAGGCAGAGTCCCCTGATGACGAGGGGACCAGTGGGACGGAGGGCGAGGGGAGCACCACAGGGTGGGGGGGGGCAGGAGTGGATACTACTGACTCTGATTCCTCCTCCGATGGAAGCTCCCTGGTGGTGGCGGACACCTCTGGGACCAGCCCAGCTACATCATCTTCTGCCACCCCGTACCACCACCTCCCTCCCAGTAGCCCCCCACCCAGTTGCCCATGCCTGCTCACCCAGGAAGGTGTGGGTGTTCTCCTTAGAAACAGGCACCTCAGGCCCTGCCCTAGTCAGCCTTGCTGCCCTCACTGAGGAGCATATTGACCTCCTGAGATCCATCTCTGTAGGGTAGTCAACCATAGTGAATACCATCCAGGGGCTGGCATCCCAGATGCAGCAATGTAATGCCTTCTTGGAGGGCATTCACAGTGGCTTGGCGGCCCTACAGAGATCGTTTCTCGCTCTGGCCTCATCTCTGATGGCAGCAAGTGTTCCTGTTTCTTCCGTCCCCCCTCCAACTACCTCCTCCCAGTCCCAGTCCCAGTCTCCTCTCCCCCAACCCATCCCACGCACACATTCTGACAAGCATGCACCCAAAACAACAGACAAGACTCGCACAGACAAACACAGGCAGCACACTTCAGTCCACAAGCACACACACAGCCAACACACAGTTGCACACAAAACAACAGCCACTGCCTCCACTGTCTCCCCTCCTCCTCCTCCCTTACAGTCACATCAGCACTCACACCTGCATGCACAGCATCAACAGTCCCAGATCCTGCCACCTGCACAGCCTTGCCCACAGTCACCAAAACAGCAGCAGACCCGAAAACAGGCACCCCACATGCACAGTCGCCACCACCACCATAACCACCTCATGCAGCACACCTACCTCACTTGTAGACACCACCACAACATCCATCCACATGTCATGTTTGACCTCTCCCACCCTGTCTGCCCCCCTCCAAAGACACACAAACGCTCCCACTCAGACCCCCAACAGACATCCACCTCACAGACGTACACTGTCCATGCATCTGCACCCAAGTCCAGCATACCTCCTCCTCCTACAACCACTCCCATACCTCCTCCCACAACCCTCCAGATTGGTCCTAAGAAGCTTTTCCTTTCCTGCCTTGACCTCTTCCCTCCTCCCCCCGTCCTGCCCGTAAGAAGAAAGTCACACCCCCCAGCCCAGTACCTCCAGCCCCAAATCAAGCCCTGTTCCTCCCCCAAAGACTTCACCTGTCACTAAGGGGCCCAAGAGTGGCACTTGAGCCCCCGCCCAAAGCCCACTCCTCTGCCCCCTAAACGAAGGATAAAGACCCGCCCCCTCCAAAACCCAAGCTCAAGGACCCCCTACCAAAAAGAAGCCCCACCACTCCCCCACCCCCTGAGATGCCTGCCTATTTCCGACATGATGCCCCTGCCCAGTGGAGTCCCGTTGTGTCAGGAGTCAAGTGGGTCCTTGGACGTTGCCCTGTGGACATATGTGGGCTTTGGACTGGCCAATGGGCCTGCTTGTACATATGTACTTCATCATGTTTAAGCTTTACGCTTGTTATCAAACAGGATTATAGTTGTTGGACCAGAGGTATGTCTCCTAGCTTTCTTTGCTCCTGGGGTATGTTGCTGTTGATTTACACTGCAGATAGTTCTGGGTGTGTGGTGTGTGTGTATGGTGTGTGTTGTGCGTGTGTGTGTGTGTGTGTGACTCTCGCCTCCCTCCCTTCTTTGTGTGCTAGGCGGCTGTACTCACCGTCATTGTCTTCGTTGGCGTTGGTGCTCCTGGACGGCCATGGTGTAGTACAGCATCAGGAAGACTTCCAGTTCTGGTACTATGGTGGCCGCTGACTCCTCTGTGTCCCTGGAAGTGAGTGACTCCTTTTATATGATGTGATTCCGCCAGACTTTTTTTGGCGGTGTTACCGCCCCGGAAATCCTGGCGGTGTGCTATGTCATAATATGGTGGGTGGCTCCCTGTCTTTCGCCTGCCTGGAGATTACTGCCGCCATGTTCAATGGTCATACCGCACCGGCGGTTGGGGTGGTACATTGGCTCTATATGGGAAGTATCACTGCCATGGTCATAATTTGGCAGACATTACCGCCGGCCTGGCAGCGGTACTACCACCATCGCCGGCATTGCGGTCACCTCACCGCCAATGTCATAATGACCACCTTTGTGTTTCCCAACTTTGGGAGTGCTGGAGGGTCTTGATTTTCTGTTTCACGCTATACATGTGATCTTCAAATTTCTTCCTCATTGTTTGGGCTGTAATGGACCTAAGGGTGTGCCTACTGGTGCTGAATAAGCAATGGGGAGAGCTCACAAGTGCAGTACACAGTACTTGTAAGATCGTTTGTTTGCATAGATCCTGAGGATTGGCTGGATGCTGCCCTGGAGGACAGAAAAATTACATAAGTGGTTTTAAGGAAGGCATGTGTTTTCCAATTGCTTGTGAGTGATGCAGAAGAATCTGGGAGCCTTCGTTGTCCAGAAAAGTAAACACCTTTCATAGGCCATCATCAGGTAGGAGCTCACCGACATCACGGCCATCCAGTGGTGGGTCCCAGGAGGAGTAACCTGTTGGTGTGGGAAAGAAGCCTCTTTCTAGCATGGTTACCCCCATTTTTGGGCTGTTTGTCAGCGTGTTTGACTGTGTCACTAGGATCCTGCTAGTCAGGACCCCAGTGCTTATGGTTTGTGACCTACTTGTCAGTCTGTTTCACTGTTTTTGTCAGTATGCATGACAGTGTCACTGGGATCCTGCTAACCAGAACCCCAGTGCTTATGCTCTCTCTGGTACCAAATTTGTCCTTACATCCTGGTAACCCAGTGATTCATCCGAAATCGGCATACTGGTACCCCCTTATAAGTCCCTAGTGTATGGTCTACGGTCTGCAGCATTACTTTTGCCACCCATAGGGAGCCCATGCAAAGGCTTCTACAGGTCTGTCATTGCAGCCTTTGTGAAATGGTGCATGCACCCTTTCACAGACATTTTCACGGCACCAGGTCACTTATAAGTCACCTGTATGTCAGGACTTCCAACCCTGAAGGCTGGGTGCAAAGTACCTGTGTGTGAGGTCCCCCCATGTCGTCCAGGCCCATTTTCCCAGACTTCATGAGTGCGGGGATGCCATTTTATGTGCGCACTGGATATAGGTCACTACCTATGTCCAGCTTCACAATGGTAACTCTGAATATGGCCATGTAAGGTGTCATTTTACTGATTCCAGTATTGGTTTCACAATCCCATGCACTCTGGGGGCTCTACAGTGGACCCCCAGCACTGCCATACCAACCTTCTGAGCTGTTCCAGGCAGCCCCAACTTCTGCCACATCATAGACAGGTTTCTGCCCTCCTGTGGCTTCAGCAGCTCACGTCCAGGAAGGCAGAACACAGAAGGTCCTTTGGGAGAGGGGTAATAAACCCCTCTCCCAAAGGAAATAGGTGTCACAGGCATGGAAGGGGTAGCCTCCCAGATCCTCTGGAAATGCTTTGAAGGGCACAGATGGTGCCCTCCTTGCATAATCCAGTTTACACCGGTTCAGGACCCCCATTTCCTGCTCTGGCACGCAACTGAACAAATGAAAGAGGAGTGACCATTCCACTGTCCATCACCACCCCAGGGGTGGTGTCTAGAGCTCCCCCGGAGTGTCCCTGGGTTTTGACATCTTGGATTCCAAGGTGGTGGGGCACTCTGGGAGCATCTGAGTGGCCAGTGCCAGCAGATAACATCAGAGACCCCTCCTGATAGGTGCTTACCTGTGTTGTGTAGCCCTTTTGGCTATAGCTCTAGGCACATTATTTTAAGTAACTAGGCCTTCCGCTGTGCACTCTAATCTAGATATATTTTATTCAGCTTCATTTATATTTGTTAAAATAGCCACTTTTATGGTCTTGTTTTATTTTCTGTTTATCTAGTTGTTTTGCCTAGGCCAGTACTCTGTTCTCAAACAAGACATTCTTGCTCACTCTGTGCTTTTTCCAAGGCTACAGCAAGGTACATTGCCGGTGAACGTGGTATAAGCTTAGTCTCCGACATTCATAGAGAACATCTTTACGTAGGGACATTTTCTAAGAACATTAGCTGTTTTATTATAAAAACACTTCCCTGTCCCTTACGCGTTAGAGGGAGATTCCAGCCAGAGAACCACGACCATATGCTGAATGCTTCACTACAGATGTAGTGAATCCTAGTTTGTTTTAATGGGATAACAGGAGTTAGCTTAGCCTTCGGCTTGCAGACTCGTGCCCCCGTCACATAGTGAGTTTTAATCTACTTAGCTTGCTCTGTCTTAGCCAATTTAATTATTTAATTCCTCTAAGATGGCTGCCTTGTTTATATTTAGGCCACTTGTTATGCTTTGCATTATCAGTGCCACTACGTTAAGGCGTCAAGATCAAGTGACGAAGACAAACAAACAGTAGGTGTTCACACTTAGGGACTTTCCCTCTCTATCCTTTCGAGGGAATTGTTTATATTAATTGCCGCCGCAAGCATGCCTGTTATCTATTGTCACACCTACGTCAGGGGTCCTGGTAGATCTGTATAAATACATCACACTTTAGACAGATAATCAGAGGGATTCCGACCAGAGGGCATCACCACCATCGCTGATATCGATGCTGCACATCGTCTTGACGCTGACCCAGTCTTCGTGTCCCTACTGAGTCTGAGATAGAGACCTCATTCCAAGGTAACGAGGATTGGGGGCTCCTCTCATGGAAATGGCATTGGCAGATTAGGTTTAACATACCCAGCTCTCCTTTAGGTAGGAGGTTAGGCCTATTATGAAAGGGTATTAGGACATATTACACACCTTATGTCTTTTCATGTTATTGCAAGATGGTGGGGGTCTTTGTAATAATGACTCTTGTCTTTACAATTCTGTTTCTTGCACTATTCAGTATCCTAATCATTGCAGCCCATGCAACTTATCGCAGATTGCAGTTGTGGTAAATAAAAACCATTGAAACTTTACTGCATCTTCGTTATTGCCTGTGTTTGGATGAGACATGATGTATCTGTGAGAAAGGGGTAATCTCCGTTTAACCACGACACTCCCTGAGATGTCATACTCTCGAGTCCATGCGTAAAGGCTGCCACAAATCACCTTTTACTATTTGAGTTTTTGGTGAGGTGCTGCTAGTGAGCTGGAAGGGTTGGGATGACAGCTGCGACTTGTTGTAGGATAGGCATAGTCGCCTACAACAATAAGTACTGTCATCCTTAAACCAGCAGTCTTGCCTAGAGCAAGAGTCCAAACTGCGACACAGATGCTAACGCAGACTACAGGCCTTTGCTCAGGTATGGGGGATGATGTCTTCCCAGGGGAATCTGAAGGGCAGATTTAGAGCTTAACACACTGTGCTCTATTGAAACTTAGGTAGGAATTAGTTCTTGATTGTAGTGACAAAATGGTAACGTTATTTTTATGCTTTACTGTCTTCGTCACAATTCTAATCTTGTTATGTTGTGTCATCCTGGTTATTGCAGCTCACGCTTTGCTATCTAAGATGCAGTCGCCTCATTAAAATCATTATTGAAACATATACTGCCTCTGTTTGTCGTTGTATATATAAGACTAATGTAACTGAGAGAAACGGATGAGACCTGAGTGACCACGGCTTCCATGAGAAACCAATTATGTCATGCGCTTGGCTGCCCAGTCATCCCTGCCCTTGGGTAGAGGTGAGGCACTGATCGTTAGCCGGAGCAAAACCCGGATTGGAGCGACAGGTGTCACCTGCAGTGGGTCAGACTTAGGCGGTCATTATGAACAAGGCAGTAAACACCGCTGACCGCCGTGGCGGCGGTTAACAGAAGGCCGCCGTTGGCGGTGAATAGAAACCGTCCATATAATGAACCAAAATCCCAAACCCGCAAAAATCATCAGTCAACACCAGGACGCAGTCGGCGAAAATGCTGGACCTTCCACCCCGCCACCGCTGAGCACACCCACATCCCACCCTCCAAATAATGATGCACAAATCACCTTGGCGGTCAGTGGAAGTCAAATGACCATTGGCGGTACCGACCGCCATGGGCAGCAGGTGGACCCAACAGCAAGAAGTGCACACGTTGGATAAGCTAGAAACCCACACACCTGACACACATTCACAACACCATAAAACACTCACAGACACAACCCACAATCCTTTGCATCAAAACTAGGCCAACGAAGACAGCGAGCACCAGAAGCAGGCACAGAACGCCACTATACACGAGACTCACACCGACCCACAGAAGAGCACCCTCACCGCGATTCCAGCCCCAACACCATTCACCACACCCACCATGTCATCCCCCAAACATCCACGCTTCACAGAAAGGGAGCTAAGGACCATGGTGGAAGAGATCCTGAAGGAGGAGCCACAAATATTCGGGCTTGGGTGCAGCACACACCCATCGCCAGGAAGATGGAGCTATGGCAGACCATTGTCAACAGGGTCAATGCAGTGGGACACCATCCACACACCAGGGACAACATCTGCAACAGATGGAACGACCTGCGGGGGAAGGTCAGGGCCATGGCATCCAGGCACCACATTGCAATCCAGAAGACTGGGGGAGGACCACCACCAACACCACCTGAATACACAGATTGGCAGGAAAAGGTACTGGCCATCCTGCACCCTGATCGACTCACTGGACTCACTGGAGGAATGGACTCGGGTAAGTCGTCTGCATTTACCTCATATACATCACACCTGGAATGCATGCACCACCCCACCCCTCCAACACCCTCCAGGACCACTACCCCACCCCGGCCACAATCACCACATCCAGTCCCCTGCATGCCCACAAACCCACTAACAGGGCCACACCCCTCCCCCTGTGCACAGCCACCTACCCCTGCAAGGATTCACAATGGCACTACACCACCCACTATGCAACTCCACATTCTAAGCAAACTGCAGTGCAAACCTCACAAAGGCACCCTGCATGGCCCCAAAATGTAACACCTGCACAAAACAGCCCAGCCCTGCGCACCCCATCCGATCATGCATTTGTAACAGACATGCCCATTTCCCCCAACAGGCACCACCACCCATGACACCCTGATGGACAGGACAAGGCAGTGCCCCCCAGGGAGACAGAGGCACCTCACAGGACACTGGGGATGGATCCATGGACACTGATGAGCAGGCTGGCCCCTCACACAGTCCTGGACTGTCACCATCCAGCAGCCGCACCCAGTATACCACTGACACCCCTACCACCCAGGCAAGAACATCAGCCCTGGGCAACCGTCCTCATACCAGTGTATCCAGGCCACAGACTGGTGGAACACAGGTACAGAGGCCACAGTCACCCCCTACCAACAGGCAGAAAGATGATGGCCCCAGTACAAGTAGGACTGCCAGACCTGTGCAGGGGACACAGGCACAGGGGGCTACGCCAAGTGGGAGGGCATCACTGGCCCAGGGGGAGGCCACAGGATGGATGCTGCAGCCCAGGACGTGGTCTCTGAGGTCCTGGGGGCCTACCAGCATTCCCATGACAGATTGGCCCAGATAGTATCCACCCTGGAGCACAGTCAGAGGATGCAGCAGGAACACCACCAAGAGGCCATGGAGCAGTGGAAACTGCACAACGCCATAATGGCCAGCATAGCAGGAGCACTGCTGCAGCTGGTACAAACCCAGTCTGAGACCCTCACAGGACAGGAGGCCCCCACTACAGCACAGGAGACAGACCGGACAATGACAGCATCAGCAGCAACATTCCACAAACTACCCTCAGAGGAAACACAAGGAACAAGCATGTCATCCCCTCTAGGTCAACAGCAGGCACCCAAACGGACCCTCAGGCCGGGACTGGAACCCCTGCCAAAAACAAGGCCCCCTCAAAGAAGTGACTCTGCAACAATCTGCCCACCAATCATCCCACACAATCAACCACCAAACAGTGCTAATAATCAATAAGAACTCATGTAAGCATTGATGGACCCATCAATACTTACAACAAGGCTGCCACCATGTTGGCATTGAGGACAACCACCCATGACCAACTGCCATCACTGTAATTTGCACTATTCAATCCCTGCCCCCAAATAAAACACATATCACACCTGTAACACTGTCCCCTGTCATAATGTGTGAACAAAGTGAAGTATGGATACAACCGGCTGATAATTACTTTATTTGTAATGCGTAGCATGAAAGTACACTTGTGTGCCTAAATGTTGTAAAAAAAAAGAACCACTAAATTGTATTTGGTACCATGCAGACCTGGACCCTGTTACAAATAGTAGATTCAAACCCCCCTTAGATGACAAACCACACTGACAGTATGTTTCACAAACACCAATGTCAGCCCTTAGTCTCACATAGTTACTGGAAGTAGAGTTGTATCAGTTGGGTCTTGGAATTGACATCTTCCCCTTCCTCATCATCACCATCACTCTCCTCCCCTCTCTGAGGATGCTGGTCAGGATATACAGCACCATCCACCTCCAAGAGGGGGATAGAATTTCTCACTGTCACAATGTGCAGCATGCAGCAGGCCACCACTACTCTACACACCTTTTCAGGCCCATAGGCCAGGGAACCCCCAGAGATATGTAGACAATGAAATCTAGCCTTCAGGAGACCTATTGTGCGCTCTATCACCGTCCTAGTACATCCATGGGCCTCATTGTAATTCCTCTCTGCATCTGTCCCAGTATTCCTCACTGGTATCAGGAGCCAACGCAAGTTGGGATAGCCAGAATCACCTAGAAAAAGGTGCAAAACACAGCAGTCATTGTCAAGCCTCTGAGTCAGACAGCCTGGCTGTCTGCTAGGTGGCAGTTACTGACAGAAACACCTACCTATGATCCACCCTCCGTCCTCTTGTAGTTATTCCATCTTGTGTGGCACACTACTGTTCCTCAGAACAAAGGAATCCTGGATTGAACGGGGGAACATGGCATTCACATGTGAGATGTACTGGTCTGCAGTACATACCAATTGGATGGTCATGGAGTGAAAGTTATTTCTGTTTCTGTACACCTGTTCACTGACTCTTGGGGGTATGATAGGTATGTGGGTGCCATCGATGGCACCTATTAGATGGGGTATGTTTGTAAACGCGAAGAAGTCAGATTTGATGGCAGGGAGGACAGTACTTTGGGGAAACCTCACATAGGACTGCAGGTGTCGTACAGATGCATTTAGAAATCTTGTCAGTATCATGCTGAACATTGGCTGTGAAAATCCTGCACCCATGCCCACTGTCACTTGAAAGGAGCCCGTGGCCAGGAAATGGAGTGCAGAGAGCACCTGCACTTCTGTAGGGATGGCATGCTGATTACGATTTGCCGGAGTCAGTGCAGGATCCAGTAATGCACAAAGTTTGAGAATAGTTGCACCGATGGGGCCCTTCCTCGCCACAAGGGTCGGTACCAAGGAGGGATTTGAAACACGTGTGAGGAACACACATACATAGGCACACATTGTCATTCATTGTGCACTGCTGACTTGATTGTAGTGACTCAAAAGTAAAATCTGTTTGACAGAATTTCATCTAGACCATAATTAGTGAACAGGATTTGTTATGTGTGGTATTGTTAATGGTCACATGCATAGGTGTGTTAGGTGAACAATAGGGCCTGCACTGTGCAGATATAATTTTTATTAATGCGTAGTTAAGGCCAAAATGTTTGCCCCCTGTAATCCAGAACTGTTGTTGTGGAAGTGACCTCATACCTCTAGACGTAACAGCGTAAGGCAGTGTTTACCGCAGTTCGCACAGTCATTAGTTAACATGGATGCCAATGTGGAATCCTGGCATATCATGATCGCCGCCGGCGGTGAAGGTGCACAACGCTGCAATACGTATGCAAATTCGTCACCACAACTTCACTTGACTCCCTGATCTCGTGCGTGCAGGTACTCCACTGAGTGTACTGCTGTGTCCTGCCTCTGGTCATGGAAGTGGCTCGTGTTGCAGGGGAAAGGGTCCCGGCTTTCCCCCTGGAGGCTAGTGGACGGGGTCCTGCCCCTGTACGCCAAGCTCTACGGACGGTCAGAGGTACAGGTGAGTTGGGGGTTTGGGGCCAATGGTTGTGTGTAATGGATGGTGTGGGAAGTATATATGTGTGCACATCTGACCCTGTATGGGCCATGGTTCATGCCATGCTGCGTGCGTTTGTCCTGTAAGTCTGTTAGTACTGTCCGTCCCATAGTGGACATATAGCCAGCTGTACATAATTTCCAAGTGCCTGACCTCTGTGTTACATTTCTGTGTCTCTCTTTTAGGTCAGCGCCCACCAGAAGAGGGCACTTTGGAATGCCATTGCCAAGGAGGTGCGGACCCTGGGGGTCTACAACCGGCGGAGCACCCACTGCAGAAAGAGGTGGGAGGACTTGCGGCGCTGGGCGTGAAAAATCTGTGAGGCCCAGCTGGGGAAGTCCTCCCAACGTGGAAGGGGTGCCCATCAGGCACTGACCCCCCTCATGCTACGCATCTTGGCGGTGGCTTACCCAGACCTAGATGGGCGCTTGAAGGCTGCACAGCAGTCACAAGGGGTTAGTACACAAATCACAATCTTAACCCTTGATGGATGTCTGTGTGTGCATTAGGATTTATGCTGCTTAGTTGCTGGGACTCTGACTGAAGTCCATCAACATGATGGCCGCCATAGGGTGTAGGGGTGTTTGGGTCAGGTCTCCTACACGTCGGGTCCTTCGGTAGTTCAGGGGATGGGTGTAGAGCAGGGTTCTGGTCACTATTCAGGGGCAGGGGCTGCCTGTTGGAGGGGTCTTCTGGGTGGGTGTATGTCTGGTCACTACGTTCACTCCTTTCAGCTATTTACAAGTGTCTCTCCTGTTTTGTCTCCCCATCCATGTTCTCTTGTGTTGTTTGTGTACATCAGCATCATCTGGCGAGGGAGCTGAGGCACCGGCGAGTGGGGATGCAGCGGCCCATGGATCCTCGGAGGCAGAGTCATCCAACGCCAAGGGGACCAGTGGGTTGGAGGGCGAGGGGAGTACCACGGGGGAGGCAACTACCACTGGAGGTAGTGACTCCGATACCTCCTCCGATGGGGGCTCCCTGGCGGTGGCGGACCCCTACAGTATCATCACCACTCACCCATGCCATCACCGACCTCCCATTTGCTCCCCACCGAGTGGCCCGTGCCCACTCACCCAGAAGGGTGGGCGTCTCCTTCGCCCCAGGCACCTCCTCCCCTGCCCCAGTCAGCCCTGCTGCCCTCACAGAGGAGGCTATTGACCTCCTGAGAACCATCTCTGTAGGGAAGACAACCATTGTCAATGCCATCCAGGGGCTAGCAACAGAGATGCAGCAGACCAATGCCTATCTGGATGGCATTCACGGTGCAGTGTCTGGCCTACAGAGATCTTTTCAGGCTCTGGCCTCCTCTTTGACGGCAGCCAATTTCCCTGGTCATTCCGTCCCCCTCCAACCTCCTCTACTCCTTCCAGCACCCCACTCCCTTCACCTGTCCAAAGCACACAATCTGACACGCAGCCTACCACCTCAACACACAAAAAGCACACTTCTAGACACAAGCACCACACCTCCCACCACAAGCATTCACACAGTCAACATACACATTCACACACAGCAACATCCACTTGCCCTAGGATGCCCACCTCTTCCGCCACCCTGTCTGTCCCCTCTACATGCACAGCCCCAGGCACTGCACCTTCAGTCTCTGTTGCTGAGCCTATTCCTGCACTCACCACAATAGCAGACATCCATACATGCACCCCAGACACCACACCTGCACTCACCACAACTACTGTAGTTGACACATGCAGCACACTCACCAGACTTGCAGACACCCACACAACATACATCCACACTGGCAGCCTGTCTTCTCCCACTGTGTCCACCCCCCTCCTCCAAAAACACACAAACGCACCAAGACACCCACCCATCACACATCTACCACACCTCAGCATACTGTCCAGTCACCTGCACCCACAACACACAGACCTATACCACTTACGTCCACACCCTCTGCCTCCACTCCCACGCCCTCCTCCAGGCCCAACCCAATTGGTCTGAAAATGTATTTCCTCTCCCGTGCTGACCTCTTCCAACCCACTGGCCCACCCCGTCTTGTCCCTAAGCGTGCGCACCTCCTTGCCCATTCCACTCCTTCCACTTCACAGCCCGCCCCTGTCTGCCCTTCACATTCCTGTGCCCCTTCCCCAGAGAGAAAGAAGCCCCATGCAGAGCCAAGTCCATCTGGCTCCACCCGGTCAAAGCACACAACCCCACCTTCCAAGGCCAAACCCAAACCCCTCCACATTCCGAACGCAAGGCCAAGCCCCACCCCATTGCAAATCCCTACCCACACCACCCCCCGCCCCTGTTCTCTGAGGTGCCTGGATGCCCCATTGTTGCCCCAATAGGTGGAGTACTGTGCACTATTGGGAGTCAGGTTGGGGCCATTGTAGCCCAAACACGTCTGGCACTATGGACTAGCCATTGGCCTTGTTGTGAATAGTTAACTCTGTGAGCGGCAATAAATATTTATGTGTGGCTTGTGTTTTGGTGGCACACTCTTGAACCCTGGTCTCTCGTTTCATTGTTTGTGGGTGTGGGCAATTTGTATGTACAATGGTCAGGTTGCTTTTGCCTTCTGTCGAGTAAGTACCTCTTGCTGTGGGGTGTATGGGTTGTGCTGTTGTGAAGGGTTGTGGGAGCGCTGCAGGGTGGGTGGAGTGGGTGGGTATGTAACTGTGCCCTTTCCTCCCTTGTGTCATAGGTTGCGGTACTTACCGTTGTCGTCTTCGTCGGTGGTCTCGGTCGTAGAGGTATATGAGAAGTGGCAGGGATGGCATGATCTGCAGCTCTCTATCCATGTCTGCTTCGACGCGTTGTGTGGGTCTCCGGTGAGTGTTTCCTTATATTAGGTTTGTTTCCGCCTGGCTTTGAGTGGCAGTGGTTCCTGCCCCAGAACTGACAGGGGTCTAGTGGTTCGGTATTTGATGGGTGGGTTGGGCCTTTCCGTCGGCCTATGGGCAGACTCTGCCATCGTCGTCAGCACTCCTCTACTGGCGGAGGGTGGTTTTCAGGATGCCTGTGTTTCAGTTGGTTCATTATTTGGCCCACTCCTCTGTTGGCGGTTTATACCGCCACCACCGGCGGCGCGGTTTGGGCCGCCATGTTCATAATGAGGGCCTTAGTCTCCTATACTGTGGGCGATTCTGCTGCTCAAAATCCAGTAGTCTCATTAGAATAATGAGAGCCTATGTGACACTGGTTAGGTGACCAATCTCCCTTTCAGGGCTATTAAGGATCTCTCCTCCTCTGGGTGTTTCCTCAGATTCGGATTGCAAGACTCCAGCAGGAATCCTCTGCATCCTTTACTTTATCTTCTACCGACTGAACAGCCGCTGACCGCTCCAGGAACTCTAAAAAACTGCAACAAGGAAGCAAAGACGACTTCTGCAACATTGTATCTTCAGCTCCTGCCAGCAACTGAAACAGTTTCCAGGTTGTGCATCCTCCGAGGACTGCCTGTGTTCAGCCTGCACCAGAAGAACCAAAGGAATCTCCTGAGGAGTGATGGAGTCACTTCCCTGCTTTAGCAGGCACCTCTCTGCAGCAGCGACCGGTGGCTTGGGTCCCCTCTCCAGACGATAGGCGTGGAGCCAGCAACATGGGTGGTGGACTAAAGTGACTCTGACAGTCCCAACGTCCAGCTGTCCAACTTTGGTGGAGGTAAGAGCTTGCTTCCCCACGCAAGACAGTACCACCCTGCATCGCGTGACTTGCAGTTGCCAAGGCTTGTGTGCAATCTTCCAAGAAGTTCTTTGTGCACAGCACTCCATCCTGCAACGCACAGCTTTCTGAGTGGTTCTCCGGTGGCGTGGGAATCCTTTGTGTCGTGCTGCTTGGGTCTCCATTTGCACCTTCTTTGTCCCCGTGCTGTGGGACTTCTGTGCATGCTGACTGGTCTTCTGAGGGCTTTCTGAGTTGCTGAGAGCCCCCTCTGCCTTCCCTTCCTGGGTAGTGGTGACCAAGTCCCTCCTGGTCCCGGGCAGCACCATTTTCTGCTAACAGCGAGCTTTGCATGTGCCAAGGCCTGTTGGCGGAATCCCGTGACGCAAACTAGACTGCATACATTCATCTGACGTGGGACATCTTCTGCACCAACCCACATCTGTCTTCTTTGGTGCAATACTGACTTTGTCTTCTCACCGATGGTTCTTCTTTTGCACCTTCATCCAGGCTAGCAGGGACTCCTGTTCTTCCTGGACTCTTCAGTGCTTCTTGGACTTGGTACCCTTCTTCCACAGGTCTTCAGGTCCAAGAAAGGAATCCATTGTTGGTGTCTTGCAGTCTCTTCTGGTTCTTGCATCATTTTCTATCATGACTTCTTATGTGTTTCAGGAATCTTACTGTGATTGACTCCTGTTTTCCTGGGCTCTGGGGTGGGGTCTATTACTTACCTTTGGTGTTTTCTTTACACTTCGAGTGGCCCTCTACACAGTGAACTTGCCTAGGTGGGAAACCAACTTTTGCATTCCACCATTTTAGTACATGGTTTGTGTTCCCCCTAGGCCCATTGCAACCTATTGTGATTTTCACTATTTGCACTGTTTTCTGTCTGTGTACCTACCTGTTTTTGGTTACAAGTGTATATATTGTGTATATTACTTACCTCCTAAGGGAGTATAGTCTCTAAGGTATTTTTGGCATTGTGTTACTAAAAAAAAGTACCTTTATTTTTGTAACAGTCTGTATTGTCTTTCATGTGTATGAGTATTGTGTGACTGAAGTGGTATTGCAAGAGCTTTGCATGTCTCCTAGTTCAGTCTTGACTGCTCTGCCTACAGCTACCTGGCTTCTAGACACTCACTACATTTCACTAATAAGGGATAACTGGACCTGGTATAAGGTGAAAGTACCCACTACAAACCAGGCCAGCCTCCTACAGTTGTAATGGCACAATTCAGCGTCCTCATTAATAGCAATGATAGCCCATGAAGAAAAGCCTTTTACCCATAGATCCAAGCTCTTTACACATACAAATGGATCTAATATTTGACCCTTCACTGCCAAACATGATCTGGTACAATCTCTGGATCCATGTCAAGTGAAACGGAAAGACCACCTACTTCTCTCCTTTTACCTTCAACTCATCCCTCCTCCTCTTGTCACTAAGCCCATAAAAGCTGAAATACTTTAAAGAAACATAAACATTATCAACCCTGCAACCTTTAATAAGATGCTAATCTCCTTCAAATGCACTTAACACTGTGGACAATCACCTTCAAACCTAGAACAAGAGTATAACCAGAAAATGAGGGACATTCTCAATTGCCTTGTAATCCTTGAAAAGAAAAAAATAACAAGAAGAAATCTCCCTGGGACACTCTCAAACAAACTCCGAAACACTTATTGTAAACAATTGAACATACATGGTGGAAATACCTTCTTGGAAATATCCTCATACTTCTTAGAATAGACAGAAGCTCTTAAAAAATCCACTTTACAAAACCAATTTATTCTTTCTCACGAGCAGACTGATAAAATCGAGGAACCAGCACAAAGATGTGTTTAATTTGCTAAGGCAACAGTCCTCTATCTTTGATATGTGTTTTGGAACTTGAAGGGAAATACAACCCAAGAGTTGGCTCAATGTCAGCTTGTGAGGGGAAATGTGGTGGACTCTTACCTAAGAACCACATGCACAACAAATAAAGTTGGGGCATTCTGGGTAATTATAAAAACAAACAATATTGTGGCAGAGAAAATGACTATTTAACAATATGGGAAGAATTGTAGCATTGTGATGGTGTTTTATAATTTTATTGCATGAAAAGATGGAGCTTGCCTCTGCTCTCCAATCCATCCCTTCTTGTCCCTTGATAAGCTACTTTAGCACCAAAAGGACTTGTGTGGGTTTTTAAGGTGGCCTCTAGCCTACATACACTGGCCAAACAACAGTCATGGTCTGTACTGAGAAAGCCATTCTATGTCTGTCTCCCTGTATCCATGGTCATTAGGTTATGGCATTCCCAGCATGTTGAGTAGGCCAAGAGAGACAGCCTTTGGCCTTCATTAAGTATGTTTACGGATTTGCTTGCATAAACCAAGTCTCCCAGTAAGTCAAATATTTTGCTTGCTGTCTGATACTTGTTTGTATCCAGCTTACATACATTTTGTTTGATTATTTAGAAAAGGGCAGACTGCAAATTGTGTGTTGTCAAATGAACCAATTAGCATATTAATCTTGATGCACTTCTCCTTACTTTTATAAAACAATATAAAACATGGAATACATACATATGTGAATATTTGATGCCCTATCAAACTAAAATAAAGCCCATGTCATAATGTATATATGTGCCAACAATATTAAAACTGAATATGTGTTTATAAACGGGAAATGTACACTCAAGTAAAGGAATATATGACATATAGGGAATTCGATATGGGGGTGCATTAGTAGAAAACATAGGCCCATATTTATACTTTTTAGCGCCTCATTTGTGTCGTTTTTTGTCATAAAATTGGCGCAAACGTACAAAATACAACAGTATTTTGAAAGTTTGCGCTGCTTTTACATTAAAAAATTACGCAAATGCGGCACTAAAAAAGTATAAATATGGGCCATAGAGACTACATCATGTTTGCTGACCAATCAGACAAATCCAGAAGTGAGGAATTTGCCATCTTCTTTTTATACAATCTTGCTAAACTCAGGCAAGAAATCCAACAGTACTGTCAAATTAATGCAAATGTTTGGTCCCGAAAAATGTACAGTCTTCTTTGAACACATTTGACTCTGTTACTCCTCATAACTTTCAAACAAATTTAAAACCAGACCATCAGTTCATGCTGTCGATACCAATCCTGCCTCAAACGCCAAAGAACATAGAGAAACCATTACACCAATTTAGTTAAACTGCATTAATGCTTCCCTCCAGACAGGTTCTGTACCGGACTGTTTTAAGATTGGTCAGATTAGAAATCTTTTGAAGAAAGAAGAGGCTAACCTCCTGAAAACGAAAAATATTAGACCAGTAATTGGACCCCCATTACATTGGCATTGTTGGAAACGTGCAGACTCACAACTAAATGAACCTATTAACAAAAAGCAGCTTTTAGGAACTGTTAGGTCTCTAGTTTGCATTGGTTTGCACCCTGTCCAAGTAGTGACCCTCAATCTAGTCAGGGTAAGGGAGTCACACAGCTAAGATAACCCCTGCTCACCCCTTTGGTAGCTTGGCTCGAACAGTTAGGTTTATCCCAGAGGCAATGTATAAAGTATTTGTATACACACACACATGCACACACACACACACACACACACACACAGTAGCACAGTCAGAACACCGCAAAAGTACTCCACACCAGCTTAGAAAAATAGTCAATATTTGTTTAAGCAAAGCAAGATCAAAATGACAAAAATCCAACATACACAAGTAAAGATACACATTTTCAAAGATTAAATGTAGTATAGCACTTAGAAAGCCAATAGCTCCAACTGGGGCTACCAAATTGGCTTGACTGAGTGGCTTCCAACAGTCTGGTGCCGTCTGCAAGGGAGTGCGACTGGCCATGGAGATTTGTAGTCCCTGGCTACAGTACCTTGGAAAACAATGAGGAAACAAAGACGTTGCATGGAGTCAGGGAGGTGAGGCGTCGCTGGAGCCGGTGAGACTTTGGTTCCTTACTGCCACTGGGGAGGTAAAGTGTTGGTTTCTTACTGCTAGGCAAGGGAGGTGAGGCTTGGTTCCTTAAGGTTGCAGAAGAGATAATGCAGCCTTGGCGGCAAGGAGTCAGTTCCTTACGACAAGGTGGGGTTGATGAACCCAGCAGGTCAAGACATGAGGCATCAAATTCGTGATGCTACAACCACACCACGGGTTCACAGGTGCTGAGTTGGAGTCGGGTGTCACCAACGTCGGTGATCCAGAACACTGGAATCAAGCTGTGGCAGCACTTCTGAGGCATTGCAGTAGTATCAGGCCTGAGTTGTAGGTCACGGTCATTGCACTAAACGGGGACCATGGCTCTGCTGCAGTCAGCGGCATGGGGTCAGAGAGCGACACTAGTTCCGAAGTTGTTCTGGATGTCAATGAACTAGTTTCTTCCTTTTTGCACCACAACTCCCTGTCAAGGGCCCCAGAAATGGATTTGGCACCACTTGGCAAGTCATTTCTCACAGCAAGAGAGCCCAGGTGCTAGCAGGTGAAGTCTTTGATGTCCCTAAGACTTCTTAACAGAAGGCAAGATCAGTTCAAGCCCTTGGAGAACCTTTGGATCCAGGATATAAAAAGCCACGTCCAGACCTTTTCACTCTCAGGACAAAAGCAGCAGGCCAGCACAACAAAGCAACCAGCAGAGTGGCAGTCCCTCCTTCAGCATCCAGCTCTCCTTCCTGACAGAATTTTCTCAGTCCAGAAGGTTTCCAACTTCGTGGTGTCAGAGGTCGAGCACTTATACCCATTTCTGTCTTTGAAGTAGGCAAACTTAAAAAAGAAGTCTTTGTAGTGCACAAGACCCTGCCTTTCCTTGCCCTGGCCCGAGACACACCCCAGGAGGTTAGAGACTGCTTTGTGTAAGGACAGGCACAACCCTATTCAAATGCAAGTGTCAGCTCCTCCCACCACTCTAGCTCAGGAAGGCCCATCGGCCTGGTGATGGGCCATCAGGATATGCAGGGCACACCTCAGCTACCTTTGTGTGACTGTCTAGAGTGAATGCACAAACAGCAAGTGTGGCTGGAGTCTCTCCATCAGCCACTCTTTCATATGGTTCCAACGTGGCGGATGGGAATCCTTGGCAGAGTCGCAGGGACTCGGGAAGATTATCGTCTATGGAACCATCAACATGTAAATCCGGTTGGTGGATCGTCATAACAGCGGACAGGCTTTCAGTCGGAAAAACTACGGCGGGACTGTTACTGTCAACATCTAAATCAGGCCATTAGTAACTGATGAGGTACTTAGTCAATCCTCAGCAGCTCTTTCTGCCCAGCATGCAGTTTTGCCTGCAACTTTGGCTGATGATAAGTCCACAGACCCACCTGGTATGAATTCCAAAGCATCTGCTAACACAGAAGCCTTTAACTCTTTGCACAGTAAATTGGATGATTTAAAAGGTCAATACCATCCTATTGGAACTATTTGCTAACGAGAAGTCCCTTATGGATTGCACCTATACCTGTACTTGCAATTGTCTTTCTAAATTAGAAACCAGGAAACAACAACGTGGGCAACACAAAGGGCTTAATCTTGGAACAGTGAGGGAAGTTGCCTTGGTAAATCCTACCCAAACTGCCACCTATGCTTATAATCCAAGTCTTATCCACCAATTTATGTTCCCTCTGTGGCACCAATCTGGTTCAGAAATAACAATAATCCAGGAGCCATTTCATCTCTTAGTAGGCACAGCCAGGATTTAAGTGCCCTCCGACTATCAATTTACCAGCTACTCACTGGTCGAACAAAAGACTTCTTTCCTCCCGCACTCCTTAAGTCAACATGACCATTAATGGTCAATCTTTGGCTCTGAAAAGGGACTTTGTTGTTGATTATCCTGTCAGGCCAAGATTGCACTCACTGGGAAATAAGATCAAGAGACATGTTTACATGATATCAATACCTAATTTTAGAGGGGATGTCTATAAGGTCACTGAGGCTCTAATAAACAAAGCTATTCATTGGCTTAGGTTGGTGATGTGGCCTCTACTTTAAATTCCATTGATTTACTGAGGCAAACCCCTAAATCTGGTTTATTGGCTCCCATTCTGATTTTTATACAGTGTGTCCTCTACTGCCTCAGGGACAAACTTTCATGTAAATTATTTGCTCGAGTTAGCAACAGAAACATTTAAACCATACATAGCCAGTCTGTCTTTTAGTGGTCTTATCGATGAGGTAATCCCCAGCCAACCTTTGCCTGTTTCGTATGATGGTCTTACTTTGATCTCATGGAATTTGGCAGGGACTAGGCCAATATTGTTAGACTCTGAATGGGTTACTTTTATTGAGGACACTGATGTTTGATGAATTCAGGAAACATGCATATTGGAGAAAGTTTTTTGATGGTTTTGCCACCTATAGTTTGGAGGTAACATCTCCAAGAGAACCTGGCAGAGCGGTTGGGTAGCTGTTAATTCTGGTAAAGAATAATGTTGCATGCTCACACTCACTGCTGAAAATTGATTGCCTTGATCTAATGGGGAATTATTAACATTTCCTTCAGGTCTACGTGTGGTGTTGTCTAATATGTATGACAGATCAGTTCCGCCAGCAAAAATTCACTAACTGTGGCTCTGCTGAATAAATTAATTGAGGAGTACCAGCGAGAAGCTAACATTTTGGCTGCAGGTGATTTTAATGTACCCTTTGAGCCTCTTCCTTTTATTAATGGTCTGATCAAGCTCAAGGATGAACAATGGGATATCCCGTGCTGAAAATAGCCACGGCCCGACATAAGTATAAAGTAATGCAGGAGAAAGCTAAACAGGATTGGGATGAAAAAAATGTGGCTGGACTTGTTGTGTGCTTTTAAAACTAATGATAACTGATCATTTTGGTGCATAATTTCTCATGCGAATGTGGACACTGTTAGCACATGTTGTCACCATATTCAACCTGAGAAATGGGAAAACCAATTTGCTGTGCGGTAGGCCCGATAAGCTCCTGGCACCCTCCCTGGTGTTGAGAGATCTGATATTCTACTATGAATTTCTGTTGGTTTGTTCTCCAGTCACCTAGTGAGCCCTTTTTTTTAAGCTTAGATGACACTCACTCTGTCATTTGTCAATTAAAATCAGCTAAAGCCCCAGAACCTGATCGGATCTCGGGCAACCTATTCAAATCAGAATCAATCGCAATTGTGGAAGGAGATGAAATCTCCGATAGATGGAAGGGGCGGAAATTATTCCTGTATTCAAGAAGGTTGATACTGGCAGTCCATTGAATTATAGGCCTATAAGTTTAATTGACAACCAGCAAAAAATGCTTGCAAAGCAGATACTCGATAAGATTCAATGCTGGATCAATTGCAAGATGATCTTATAGCAAAAAATTGACACTTCTGACCAGGTCTTCAGAATTGCACTCTTATATTGGAAGTATGATTTGATAAGTAGGAAAAAAACATATGTTACATTTATAGACCTGTATGCAGTGTTTGACCTACCCCACATGAGAGTCTATGGAAAGTGATAGCCACAGTACCTGTTATTCTTATCAATCTTAAGGGCAGGTTACATGATGGAAAGTATGCACAGGTCCGCTGGAGTAGCAGCGGGGAATTGACTAATCGCATTCCTTTTTCTTAATCGCGTCCTTGCCACCTCATTGTTTACGCTGTAGATAAATGGAGTGCTAAAGGAGCTTATGGCCTGCAATAATGACTTCCCTGTCTTGAACAGAAAAAAATTTCTCAAACTGTTATTTGCCAGTGATTCATTACTTGTTTGGAAGACCCCTATGGGCCTACAAAAGCTTATAATTCTGTGGAGTTTCCACAAATCCAGGAGCCGTGAGCTGAACGCCAATAAAACTAAATTTATGGGAACAGCCAGGAACTGTGTTATAAAGATTGCAAATATGCTCCTTGAAAAGGTTCTTGGTTATGACGATCCAGACGTCAGATTGACAGACAAATTTACCTGGGAACCTCAACTTACTAAGAGCTCCTTGTTGACAGTACCTAAAGCTAAAACCTTTCTCCACCTACATCAGCAGTCTTACTCACGTCCTATCCCCTCTGCTCTTGAGGCTTACTGTGCCAAGGCCCAAAGCGCAGCCCTTTTTTTTGGTGCTGAAATTTGGTGGTATGCTGATGCTCAGAAATTGACCCTGGCTGAGAATTCATTCATAAGATCACTTATCTCAGTCCCGGTCAGCGCGCCTCTTTTACCAGTTTTTCTTGACTTGGGCAATAAGTGAATTGCTAACCAGGCACAACTAAAGCCAATGATCTATTGGTTTCGGATACGGGCTACAACAGTGCTAAATGAATACAGAGATTATTTAAGGGACCTGCTGAAAATGAGCAGAGCTTTAAAAATTCCCTGGGTGAAGATGTATCTAGTTGGTTCAGGAAGCTTGGGATCTTTAGAATGTGGGAGAATTCCTGTAATATCCAGAGAGCAGAGATATCTACCTTGAAACCTCTTACTGGGTGCATGTCCATAATCGGCAGGTCTTGAATGGGACCCTTGGTCACCTATCCAGGCAGCTCTTAGAGTTTAAGGGCCAGATGTACCAAAGGGTTTTACCCATTCTGTGATACTGTCGCTCCTCCTCTAGCTAAAAGCTAGGATGTGTTATTTCACTTGGGTTGTTTACCTTTTATTAATTTTAGCTCAAAGAGGAAGAAAGATCTATTTTCTAAAACATGTCCAACTTGTGCCTTGGCTTCTGGACCTCGCCGTAAATTGAAAGTGCAGATTTGTCTGAATATGGGAACATCTCATTATGTAGTAGCCATGAGAATTTTGAAAGATGATACTTCTGGTCCTATTGTTTGCACAATTAGCCGTTTTCTAGTTAGTGTATGGCATAAGCGTGCACATTGTTTGGCTTAACTATGGTGTTGGTGGTTTATTCACTTTGACAGTGAAGTTGATGTTGCAGCAGCAATTTCGAGGTCTGTTGCCTCATGAAGGTTTTTGCAGCTATGCACCACTCTTTTGTGTCTACAAGGGAAATTGTGGCAGTCTATAGCACATAGAACTTTATACATTTATGGTTCTTATTCGGTGGGTATATTGTATAAACTCAATTTGTAGTTGCCGTATAAGAAAAATTGCATTTGTTTGCCAAATCCCCTTAAAACAAAAAGTAGGTAAATTCACCCTATTGGGGCAGCAAATTCTTAGATGCTAAAGTGCTTTTAACAAGTAATACCGCAGGTGATATTTTAATTCCAAGTAAGTGATACTCAGTATCACATGAGTTTTGTGATCTCCTCAACAGTATCAATTTATAAACTTGGTACTTTCTAGTATGTTATATTTTATTAACTAAATGGAATTATTTATGGAAATTTGTGATTATGTAATTGTTTTGCCCTATACTAGATACTCCATACTGGAGGTTTTATGTGACAATAAAACTGTGTGTCTCTTTTGAACTACAAAATTTATCTTTAACCCATATTCTTATATGGTTGTTTTTATGAATTATTATTATTTGTATTTGTGTTTTATTGTGTACTTTGATGATTATGGTAACCAACTAAAGTATTCCGGCTGACTGAATAGGCAACTCTACCTCCCAACTCATCCCATCAATTTTGAAGCACCACAAGGCTCTTTCGTAATTCCCATCCCATTCAATCTCTATGTCAAGCCTCATGGGACTGCTGTACATAAAACATGATGCCACTTTTCATCAGCATGCTGATGGCACCCAGCTCTGCATACAAAGAGAATGCCCTGATATTGTCCTAAGACTAATTAGCTGCCCATCTGACATCCAAAGCTGGATGAATAACATGAAGCTGAAATTGAATGCCCCGAAATCGGAATTGCTCATACTTTCCCCCCAAAGCAAATAGCCTATCAACAGACTGTATAAAAAACATGGGGATGGTGTTGCAATGTCAATGATTGGCCTTGCGTGGTGCAAGACTTACTACTTGTCCTTTTTGGAAGTAGTAACCTTACACACGTCAGTTTGGATCTGGCCTCCTCTTCAGGTGTGGAGACATGTAAGTCTACACTTTACGCTCGTTTTTTAGCCCAAAGTTGTAAATTTACCCAAAAGTGTGAGAGTAAATTTAATAGTAGCAAATCTACATGGATAGATTTTAGATTTACCTTTGTGAGTTGGCTCCAGTGTGTATATTTTATTTGGAGTATTCACATATCAGTTTCACATATATATATATATATATATATATATATATATATATATATATATATATATATATATATATATATATATATATATATATATATATATATATATGATCCCTGAATAGATTTGCACCATAACTATGTCTTCACCACTGCCCATCTTCTTTTCCTCTTTCAGCAATGAGGATTAGTTTGTCAGTATTCATTGGTAAAATCATTTTGTACAGCTTCAGAGTCCTACACCTAAGTGCATAAGACAGCTCTTGCATGAGAGTCACACATGTTCTGTGTACTTTTTATAAAGCTTACCAAGACGTGACTGAGAATAATATAGTTTACACTGGTGTTTCCATTTAAAAGCACACAACCCACAATATTATGAGCAATGTATATCATCTCCCACACCAGGCTAGTATTATCTTAGCCACAGCTGTCCAAAGCAGATACATCAGGGCCAGATCCAGGAAGGACTTTCACAACATCCATATATGATACACGTAGATACTTTGGGTCCCATTCACAAAGACATTTTGTAGTCCATAAAGTAGAAGTCATGCATTGCTCTTTCGTTTACTACCTTTGTAAAATTCCCTCGAAACATCTGAAACATAAATATTCAAGTACAATTAATACAAATATAAAGGTGCCCTCGTAGGATTTTTACTACTATGGAGTTAGATGTTTAGAGGCTGATTCACAAAGGCATGCAAGAGTACATAAAAGACTAGTCCTTTAGAACTATTTACCACAATCATAAATGCTTCTGTGAATCTGTACCAATGACTACAAATGGAGGTCATTTTCTTAATTAGGGAGATTCTGAAATCTGTCAAGGATACGGCCACCTGGTCCTATTCATGACATATTCTTTGGGTATCTCTGATCAAGGTGTTTAATACCCGGCATGAACTAAGTTTTGTCTCTTCAGATTACTGTAGGGATCACATCTTTAATGGTACCAGCTAAATTAAAAAAATATATTTCTGCAGTCTCTACAAACAAAGAAATTGGTTGATAGTTTGCACAGTTCCTAGTTTCTTCACCACTGCGATATCTGATTCTTTAAAGGTCTCTTTCATTCTCAAATTATTTTTCTAGCATTACTGTGTTCAGAATTTCCCTCAAATTCAGTATTATCTGTGGTTAAGGCTCTGAATGAGTTCAAGTCCTGATGACACTTAGGCCCTCATTATGACATTGGCGGTAAATCCCACTTACCGCCATGCTGACTGCCGCCAACATACCGCCGCCGCAGCGGATATCCGTTCACGATATTATGACACACACACACCAATCCATCACTATTTAACCACATACACAATTCCGCCACACCAAACGTCAGTGATAAACTGGTGGTATCCAAACCCACACCCTTACGCCAAAAGAACAACGCCCATCATATTATGACCCACGAATCACGACGGCGGACATTCAATGGTGGTAAGCCATTGGCAGTACATACCGCCGCACTCACAATACACACACACAAACAAAACACCACATTGGACAATTCAAACAACACACGCTCATAGATATACCACACCCACACACCCAAACCACTATAAAACACACACCCACTTTACCCACAACCATTTACGAATACAAACAATTGCCACCAGAGAGAGACAGCAAGACCACTGACACAACCAAAGCCACACACCACTCACACCTACACACCACTCACCTACCCCACATCACACACCCCAACACATTAGCCTACACACCCTCACCTACACACCTCACACAACACCCATGGCACCACAAAGACACCTCAGAGGAGGAGCTAAGAGTCATGGTGGAGGAAATCATCAGGGTACAGCCACAGCTATTTGGAGCACAGGTGCAGCAGAAATCGATAGCTGGAAAGGTGGAGCTATGGCGGATGATCGTGGACAGGGTCAACGCCGTGGGGCAGCACCCAAGAACTAGGGATGACATCAGGAAGAGGTGGAACGACCTACGGGGGAAGGTACGTTTCATTGCAGCAAGACACTAGCTCACTGTACAGAGGACTGGCGGTGGACCCCCACCTCCTTGCCCATAACTAACAACATGGGAGGAGCATGTCTTGGCAATCATGCATCCTGACGGCCAGGCCGGAGTAGGAGGAGGACTGGACTCTGGTAAGTCAACTCTTTGCTACTATCACCCGGCTACCTGCATGCCATCACATACCCCCACCCTCACCTTCACTTCCATCACTCCACCACCTCCCACACACCCCACCATCACATCTCACTCATCCCAATGCTAAGCCCTGCATTCCATACCAATGCATGGACACCACTCACAGCCCTGCATGGACATCTTTCACTAAAGCATGCACACTAGAGAGAATCAGCTAGCCCATCACATACCAACTTACACAAGTGGAAGCTGCCAGGGCAAATCCAACCAAAGAGGGCAAGCCACAGATGCACAATATGTCAGACACAGAAACAATAACACAGCATTTACATCCCCACAGGTATCCCAGCCAATGTCAGCGGAGAGGAGATGCCAGCAATATTCAGTCCCCCAACTGAAGAGGCCCACAGTGACGACAGGAACTCTGGTCACCTGGATCAGGGACCTCTGGACAGTTGGTTACCCAAGCCCAGTCACAGACAACCACAGAGCCTCCCCCATCTGGAAACACCACCACAGCACCCACCAAGCATACCCACACCTATGTCCCCAGGACACGTCAATCAGCAGTGTGTCCACCTCCACAGGGACCCCAGGGCACACCTCATACCCATGACAATCAGGGACCTGGGGTCAGTGGCAGTGGACACAGTTCAGGGGACAGAGGCACAGGCAACAGGGAAACTGGGAGGCAGCTGTGCACCAGGGGGAGGACAGGCCCAGGGAACCGACTCTCCAGGAGGCACTTGCCGAGATCCTGGGAGCATACCAACATTCCCAGCACACGATGGGCCAGATCCTGGACAATGTGCAGGAGAACAGGCAGCAGCAGGAGGGACAGTGCCAGGGGATCAGGGAGGACTTGCAGGCCATCAACACCATCCTGGTCTCCATAGCAGGGGTGCTGGCAGACATGGCCAATATTATGAGGGAGGTAGTCTCACAACAGCAGGCCCCTGCCACTAGCCAGACATCTGAACTGTCTTCCACCTCCGCTGCCGCTAGTGGACAGGAGGCCCTGCCACAGGACCAACAGGGCACCAGCACCCCTCCCCTTGCAGAAGGAGAACCACCCAGCAAATGTTCCCTGCGATCCAGGCAGAAGCCAGAGACTATTGCCAAGACGCCCGCCAGGAAATGAGAGTCTCCTGATTGTCACCCTTGTGTCCCACTCAGTCACCCTGTCCACCTTGAACTGCCATTGCTCCCCTTCCTATGTCCCCATGGACAATGCACCTGTGCTACAGACTGGAACTATACCCTGGAATTTCCTCCATCATCACCCCATCCCATTGCACTTGCCCCTCAATATCTTAGCACTTCAATAAACATCTTTTGAAAAAAAAAGAAGTATGGAGTGTGTCAATTTATATAAGTATGTATACATTTAACCATGTACAAACATTGCAAATTAACTGTACAGTAAATGAGCACATATGAAAGACCTGTATTTGGCTGCAGTGATCACACCAGGAGCTATTGTAAGGCACCAACATCTGAAAAAGGAATTGCTAAAGGGTACAGTAAGTGGGCATAGAAGGGGGAAATAACAGCATGCCAGTGCCAAAGAATTACAAAATAATGACAATGAAATGTGAAGTAACACTGTCTTACCTGTGTGTCATTGGAAATATTGTCTGATCACTGCTGTTCTGTTGTCCTCATCCTCATCCTCTGCCTCCTCATCCTCAGTGTCCACAGGGTCCACTGCTGCCACACGGCCATCTCCAGCCTCCTCCTCCTCCAGAAAAGGTACATTAGCCACACACTGTCCCATATGGCCCACGCCATTCCCATACACCAACATCTACTGGGTGGGAACCAGGGCTCACTTATTAGCCACACCCTGTGCCTCTGTAGTTGGCCCATCACATTTGGAATGCTGCTATTCCTCCTGTGTTCCATCAATCAACCCAATTATGTTGGGGATATGTCCCATTGCATAGAAGTCAGCATTCACTGTGGCCAAATCTTCCACCTGGGGAAATACAATGTGTGTGCACATGTGTTTAATCAGGGCAGACAACACTCTGGTCAGCACAATTGATTGATAGAAATTGCACAAGAGGGGGATCCCAGTTGGGTGATGGATAGCAGATCTCAGATCAGGCTCCAGTTGGGCACACAGCTCTGTGATTGTGGCCCTGTCAAGTCTATGGGTGAGGATGATGTGTCTGTCCTCTATTGTTGCCAAGTCCGCCAGGGGTCTGTACACAGGGGTATGTCTCCATCTCCTATTCATCCGCAGATGTAGCAATCTAAGGGACAAAAGAGTGAGAAGCCGGTCACAAACGGAACAATGGGGCAACAACAGTACGATGCAAGCTGACAAATTGTAATGGGTCATTGAGAATTGCGCTGTATGTCCAAATTAAACAGTGACACAGTAATTTACCAGGGCCTGCCCCCCCCCGAAATGGTTTCTGCCTGACCTGTGTGGCGGGACAGGTGGATGTGAGGTAATTCCGCTGACGTTGTGAGCCGTTGCGGGAGGCGGTCGGGAACCGCCGTGCAACTCCTCATTGGTTAACATTGGGCCCTATGGGTTACAGTGGCCAATGGTGATATATGCCGGCGGTGATGGTATGCACTGCCGCGGACGTGACTGCCATTTTCTATCTGATTCCTCACTTGCTACCTGACCTTCAACAGGAGAGGACCTACGCTGCATGTGCTGCTGTGACCTGTGTCTGGAACCTACAATGGCCTGTGTGACTGGGGAAAGGGCCCCTGACTTCACTTCAGTGGAGTTGGAGAGACTGGTGGATGGGGTCCTACCCCAGTACAGACTGCTGTATGGGGCTCCAGACCAACAGGTGAGTACACTGTGGCCACGATGCATGTGGCATGAATGCATGGAATGGTGTGTGTGAAGGCCTTGTATAAGGGGGGTGGGTGGATGTCTCCTGTTCGGCGTACAGGTTTTGTGTTGGGCCATGTGTGTGTAAATGGTGATGTGAAGGGATATGTTGGGCCAGAAGTGTAACAGGCAGGACTGTTTGACTAATTCCTGTGTGTATTGTCTCTGCAGGTCAGAGCCCATCAAAAGAAGGGTATATGGTGTGCCATCACCAAGGACGTGCGGACCCTGTGGGTCTACGGCAGGCGGAGCACCCACTGTCGGAAACGGTGGGAGCAACTGAGATGCTGGGCACGGAAGACAGCTGGGGATGGCCTCCCAATGGGGAAGGGGTGCCCGTCGAACCCTGACCCCCCTGATGGCCCACATACAAGCGGTGGCCTATCCTGAGCTGGATGAGCACTTGAGGGCATCACAGCAGCCACAAGGGGGTGAGTACGGTGCCATTCATTACAACCTACGCATGATAGGGGGCTATCTGGGTGGGGGATGTGTGTTAGTCGGTGCCCCTAGGCCAAGCCTGACATTGCAGCATAGGTCCCCTAGTGGCACTTGTCCAGAAAGGATAATCCTGCTACCTAGCTCAAAGGCATTAACTACTGGTCAAGGCTGAGTGGGTCCCATGTATGCTGGATTTGCCGTTGCGTGCCCCTCCCCATGCCTTGTTGGCTAGCAATATCACTGGTAGTGCAATGCATAGTACGTAGGCCTGTACCCTGTGTGTGAGTGTGCTGTGTACTCCAACGGTGTTGCCATTGACCAAGTGTATCCTTTGTCTCCCCCTTTTTGTCCCCCTCTCTTTTTATTTTTTCACCCTGTCCTTATGTACATTAGCATCATCTGGCGGAGGAGCAGAGGCACTGGCGACAGAGGGAGCTGCATCCCACAGGACCCAGGATACAGAGTCCACTGACGATGATGGCACCAGCGGGACGGAGGGCGAGGGAACACCAAGGCGGAGACTGGAAAGGACAGTTCGGACACAGATACCTCCTCCGATGGAAGCTCCCTGGTGTTGGCGGACACCTCTATGACCACCCCAGCTACAGGTACAGCTGCCATCCCTGTACCAGCACCACCGTTCCAGCAGCCCCTCAGCGAGTTGCCCATGCCTGCTCACCCAGGAGGGTGGGCATCTCCTTCGCCCCAGGCACCTCAGGCCCTGCCCCAGTTAGCCCAGCTGCCCTGAGTGAGGAGGCTATTGACCTCCTGAGATCCATCTCTGTAGGGCAGTCAACCATTGTGAATGCCATCCAGGAGCTGGCAGCCCAGATGCAACAGACTAATGCATTCCAGGAGGGCATTCACACTGTTTGGCGGCCCAACAGAGATCAATCCAGGCTCTGGCCTCCTCTCTGATGGCAGCCATTGCCCCTGTTTCCACCCTTCCCCCTCCAACTTCCTCTTCCCAAACCCATTCCCCTCAACCCCAACCTATCCCAAGCACACAGGCAGGCGATCATTCACACAAGACAACACCCAAGAGTGGCACAGGCAAACACAAGCACCACACTTCATCCCATAGGCACTCACACAAACACCATCCAGACGCAGACATACCAACATCCACAATTTCCACTGTGTACCCCTCCCTAAAAAGCTTTTCCTATCCACCGTTGACCTCTTCCCTAGCCCTCCCCCCCGTCCTGCACATCTGGCCAGGGTGGCAAAAACTCAGCCAAGCACCTCAGCCACCCAGTCCACGGGCCCAGTAGTCACCACATCCACTGGTGGTGGGAAAGAATCCAGGGCACATGTCCTGAATGTGAAGGAGCCTGCACAAGGAAGCTTCAAGGGTAAGGAGCCTGAACCAGGTGCTGCCAGGAAGCCCAAGGGGCTTGCCCCAGCTGCTGCCAAGAAGACCAAGGAGCCTGCCCCAGCTGTTGCCAAGGAGACCAAGGAGCCAGCAGGCAGGAAGGGCAAGGAGCCTGGGGCAGTAACTCAGACAGAGCCCCCACCACCAACCATGGTTGTGCAGCCATCTAAGGCTACACAGGATTGGCTGGAGCTTCCCCCCAGCAGTAGCAGCAGCAGCACCACCACCACCAGTGGGCAGCCATCCAAGGCTGCAGGGGATGGGCTGGAGCCTCCCCCCACCAGCAGCAGCACCACCACCACCACCAGTGGGCAGCCATCCGATGCTGCAGGGGATGGGCTGGAACTTCCCCCCACCAACGGCTGCAGCAGCAGCACAACTACCACCACTGAGCAGCCATCCCCACTGGTGGACGGTATGTAGTCCTGCCTCCATGGGCTGCTGTGCGGCCTGCCCCCTGCAAATCCAGTGGTATGGCACCCACCTGAGAGACTGTGACCTTGCACTCCTGTTTTGTGCTAGGCAGCTGTACACAAGCACCACACTTCATCCCACAGGCACTCACACAAACACCATCCAGATGCAGATATACCAACATCCACAATTTTCACTGTGTCACCCTCCTCCTCCTCCTCTACCTCCCTCCCAGTTCCGTCAACACTCACACCTGCATGCAGTACACCATCATCCACTACCAGCCCCCTTCAGAACCAGTGCGTAAGACACCCACCAACCCCAGCCTCCCCAGGATCAACAGCACGCGGCACAATGCCCCCTCATTCACCAGTGGGTAAGACACCCACTAACGCCAGCCTCCATAGGATCAAGAGCACAGGGCATGATGCCCCCTCCAGAACCAGTGGGTAAGACACCCACCAACCCCAGCCTCCCCAGGATCAAGAGCACAGGGCACGATGCCCCTACAGAACCAGTGGGAAAGACACCCACCAACTCTAGCCTCCCCAGGATCAAGAGGTGCCTGCCTATTTGCCAATTGATGCCCCTGCAGTGTTCTCTCTGTGTTGATGCAGGTGACGAGTGGGGCCTTGGACTTTGGCCTGTGGCCATGTGGCCCACGCAAAATGAGGACTGGGCAGTATCCCTTGAACTGTACTATTGTAAATATCTGTTATATTGGCTATATCTTTATTTATGCTGTGTTGATCTTATTACACTCACTTTAGTAAAGTTATTTTGTCCTTGCATTATTCTGCAGATTTTCGTGGTCAAATTGTTTTTGTAATGCATGGTTGTGTGTATAGAATGTGTGTATCTGGTGTGTGTTGTGTGTGTGTGTGTCACTCTCTCCCCTCCCCCTTGTGTGCTAGGCGGCTTTAGTCACCGTCGTGGTCTTCACCGTCATTGGTGTTCGTGGTGGAGCAGCACGTAAAAGATCATGGGGAAGACATGCAGTTCGGGCTCCATGGCGGCGTGGTTCTTCCCTGTGTCTCCAATGGTGAGTCCTTTCACTTCTGTGCAGTGTTTCCACCAGGTTTTGATCTCGTTGGTACCGCCCCGGAAAAGGTGGCAGATTGGAGTGTCTTAATACGGTAGGTGGAACATTGACTTCCACCTGGCTGTAGGCGGATACTGCCGTGGTGACTGTTGTTTCTGCCCTGGCAGTCGGTGTGGTAAAGTGGCTGTCTATCTGAGATCTATCCACCATGGTCATAATTTGGCAGTAATTATCGCCAGCCTGTTGGCGGTATTACCGCCACTTTTAAACCAACCACCAGGGTTGTAATGAGGGCCTTATTCATTTATTACCCAAATTGCTTTTTCCTGCTTCCAGATTTTGCTGTCTACAGCCAGTATTTGCCTGTTGTGGAAATCTGTCATAAATGCACAACAGTTGACCCCCAGAAGGGTGAGCAACTCAAAGAGTGATTCCCGCAAAAGGAGGTACAACCTACTGAGTTCATGGACAAGCCTAGGGCAGAGTTCGGAAGCTGATTATAGGTACCATACACTATTTTCTGGGCAAATAGTGTTACCTACCACATCTTGAAAGGCAGAGGGGAAATTATTCTTTAAAAAATGGCAGCCCTCATGGTATAAGAACAGGGGTCTTCAAACTGGGGGACAGGCACCCCTATGGGGGCCTCAAGTGATGCTTGGGGGGCACGAGACTTTAGCCAAAAGAATCAGTATGGAAATAACACGCCTTTGTTTTAAGCTGAAAATAATGATCAGCAGTAAACCGCTCTGTAATGGGACATCACTAACAGCTTTTGCCCTTTTTTATCCAAGCTGGAAGTATGCGTCAAAAGGAAAGGGACACCAAATATTCTTCAAAAAATCTACCCCCACTTCTAATAATCACACTGTGGATACTTTTACAGGCTAGCAAGGCCTGCCTGAGCAGAATAGTATGTTTGGCATCATGTATTTGATTGCATTTTTAGCACAGTAAGAGAACTTAACTGCAATGTTTAAATAAGTGTAGACCAATTTAAACATTGCCAATTTAATAGAATAATTGTGAAAAATTCAGAGGTGGGCCCGATGTTTTTTTTTCCCACTGGTGGTGGTGCGGCATTAAAATGTTTGAAGACCACTGCGTTAGAAACAAAGGGAACTGGCATTATACCTAAACCATGTTCTCATATATCATCTTTGGGGTCTTATAGTGTCATACTGCTATTAACTGTGTTGACCATATGGTGAGACCAAGTACAAATCTTGTTATTGTTACTTAGAAGCATGCAGCGCCGCTCTTGGGATTATGACTCCCCAATCCATCAGCCTATTCAAGGTGGTTGGACTGCCATGGAAAGGCTGGCGCAATGGGGATGTTGGGGTCCCCCATTGACAGCACCATCTTGCTTTCCACTGCCCAAATTACGGACAGTGGAAAGCGTGGCGAGTGCTGCTGCACCTGCTGCACTGCCACATTGCCGCCGGCTCGATTATGAGCCAGCGTCAATGTTAAGGCCCTGTTTCCCGCCTGTCAAACGGTACACTTGTAATAGGGCTGGCGATGTTCTGGCCGTGCTGGCAGTCAGATGGCGGTACGAGTTTGGTGGGTGGCGGAGGCCGCCCACCCAACTCGTTATAAGGGCCACAATGTCTACACTTATTATTTACCTTGAACAAACTTATCTGAGATTGATTTACCGGCATTATTTTTCTATGAATGGAATGAAAAGATTCTTCCTGTGTTTTATCACAGTCACTTAGCTAACTACTGACAATTTTGAACTGTATAGGTCAGCATTTGGCCAGAGTAAATAATGACTGCTACTCTGGCCAGAGTAAATAATGATTGCTACTTGTACTTACATAGCACTTTATATTGCACTTATGTGGGTTCTAAGTGCTGTAAATGACAGGCCTCCTAAGTACACATTTGAATGGTGCTTATTTACCTTGACATCTTTAGTAATTTTGTTTGTCTTTGAAGAGCTCAGTATCCATTTTCCCGCTGCAATATTTAGATTATCTGAAATTTATTATAAAGTATATCTCCTTGTTTATCTCTTTGTTTGAGGTTCAAATCCAGTCCTTTTCTTGCATATTCATTCTTAATTTGAAAGTTGTTTTAAAACACAAGGAGTATGAGACAGAGTAATCGGACACGGCATGAGAAGGAAGTCAAAATGTATACCTCCATCGAGCAGGGAGCCCAACTGTTTCTTGTATCAGCTCTGTACAAATAGCCCTCTCTCAAATCAGTGATTATTTCCTCAGACCACTGGTGGAACATATCCCCTCTTATGTGAAGGATAATAAAGACCTCTTGAGACTTCTGAGGGGTAACCATTTTGATCCAAATACAACCCTACAGATACACGAGCCAACCCCAGCAAGAGACACTCACGATGATAGAGAACCTCCTTGATTCCGCCACTTTGAATTATAACATCCCTAAACCCTTCATACTCAAATGCATGCAATTGGCACTCACGAGAACATTTTTTCAAGTCTGAAGCAACCATATACTAGCAGGCACAAGGTATGTAAATGGGGAATACCTTCACTCCCAGCATTGCTTGTTTATATGTTCAGCATTTTGAAATTTCCAAGATAATGACTGACAGGAAGCTCTTTAGAAAATATATTGGAGACTGTAAGAGGTTCATAGACAATATCCTGGTGATCTCCAGGTCCGAGGCTACTACCCATGTGGGAACTGCAGCATGTGTCATCTAATAAAGACCACTAAGATATTTGATCTTCGGTTGAAAAGAGAGCGATCCAGCACTACCTGCAATACCTCAAATGTAATTTAGCTAGAAACCTGCCCTTGTGGTATGCGGTATGTTGGAATGACGAGTAGAAAAGCCAAACGGCGTATTGGGGAACACTGCAGTAACCTGAGATGTGGGCAAGTGACCACAAGGATGGCTAGGTGTTACGTCAACAGAGGTCAGAAAGAATATGATTTTGATGCACAATAATTGAACAGATACAATCAGTTTCTAATACAAGACCAACTTCCAAAGTCCTTTTTTCAAAGGAGCAGAGATGTGTGTATAGATTGGGCACATGTAAAGAAGGGCTCAATGATGTTATTCTATGGTTGAGCCTAGGTTGTTAAGAATCATATACATCCTTAACCCGACAATACAACCCCATGTAGGTGTCTTGAGGCCAGTGATGGCTGTCACTGAACAGGGGTGGCAGGCGGTGCAGGGATTAAAAAAACAAATGTAAAAAAAGAACTTACCTGGTCAGGTCGGGAGACACGCTCCTCTCCTCCATCCTCCTCTTCGTCCGGAAGCACACAGGCTTCCAGACTTCCCTCAGCCAATCATGACACTGCTGTCACCAGCATGACACCAGCACTGTGATTGGTGTGAGCGGCCTGCTTAGATGCTCACAGAGTAAGTGGCACCCTATGCACTTTCTCCACCTGGCTGTGGTGGAGAAATGCAAAGTGCACACAGACATACGCACTTAAGGTGCTCATAACACCACTCCTCCCTCCAGCCTCCTCCAGCCCTGCCCTACCCTGGCTCAGAAAAAAAAAAAATGATAATAACAATCCGTTATTATCATTTTATTTTTCTGCTGCTGAAAGCAACAGGTGAAGTTCCTCCATCTTAACGGAGGAGCTGCCCCTGGTTGAGGCTTGTCCAGTTTAGGTGTCATGGGACACAGGGTGCACTTTCTAGCCATTTTACACCAATATAGCACCCTATCACTATTCACACATTTACAACAACCTACATTAAACACATTAACCGAAATAAACCCTAGTGAAATTAGTTCCCTGAGCCCTCAATAACATTCTTGAGACTCGAAAGTTCATCCTTTCAGGATGCCGAACAGGAGTGGCCTACTCAACGTCTTCCCCCAGAGGTGAATCAAGCGATTTTTGGGCCATATTTATACTTTTTGACGCAAAACTGTTCTAACGCAGTTTTGCGTCAAAAAAATTAGCGCCGGCTAACGCCATTCTGAAGCGCCATGCGGGCACCGTATTTATTCAATGACGTTAGCCGGCGTTAGCCGCCGGCGCTGCCTGGTGTGCGTGAAAAAAAACGACGTACACCAGGCAGCGCCGGCGTAGGGGGATATGGAGCTTGGGCGCCAAAAAATGGGGCAAGTCAGGCTGAGGCAAATTTTTCGCCTAAACCCGATTTGCGCCATTTTTTTCGACTCCCAACCCCCATTGAAATGACTCCTGTCTTAGGAAAGACAGGAGTCATGCCCCCTTGCCCAAAGGCCATGCCCAGGGGACTTCTGTCCCCTGGGCATGGTCATTGGGCATAGTGGCATGTAGGGGGGCACAAATCAGGCCCCCCTATGCCACAAAAAAATAAAAAATAAAAACTTACCTGAACTTACCTTAATGTCCCTGGGATGGGTCCCTCCAGCCTTGGGTGTCCTCCTGGGGTGGGCAAGGGTGGCAGGGGGTGTCCCTGGGGGCTTGGGAGGGCACCTCTGGGCTCCTTCCGAGCCCACAGGTCCCTTAACGCCTGCCCTGACCAGGCGCTAAAAAACAGCGCAAAAGCGGCCATACGTCATTTTTTTGACCCGCCCACTCCCGGGCGTGAATTTTGCCCGGGAGTGTAAATACGGCGCACATGCCTCGGAGTCAATTTTTTAGACGGGAACGCCTACCTTGCATATCATTAACGCAAAGTAGGTGTCCACGCAAAAAAATGACGCAAACTCCATGGACTTTGGCGCTAGACGCATCTAACGCCAAAGTCTAAATATGGAGTTAGTTTTGCGTCGGAATAGCGTAAAATAAAACGACGCAATTCCGGCGCAAACAGAGTATAAATATGCCCCTCTATCTTTACTATTAATATTTTTACAAGCGCTAAGATCATTTTCTCTCTATCTGTGGAGTAGGCTTCTGTCCGAGCGCTCATGTATTATTTTGTTCACAGGTCCAACAAGGGCGCACCACTCGATGACTTGTCAGGCGTGTCACCAGTGCCTGGAGCGGCTTCCTGAGGGCACTCCAGCTGACTGCTGCGCGCGTTTTGGGGGAAGCCTGACAAGAAATTCTTCGTATTCCTGTCAGATGTTTCAGTACCCCCGAACAAACCCTTGTTCGATACACCGGTTGGTGTATATTTAAAGAAATAGCGCCACCTAGTGGTGTTTTTTATGAATTCTATAAATTGCCAACTATATTTTATTTAGGAGCACCAGTGAGGGGGCTACCCATATTAAACTTGGGTGAATAAATTGATTTTAAATATTTTCCACATTCAGATAATATTCTAATAAAAAACATAACATAAAATATATTGTAATATTTTAATCAACATATGTTTATTTTTTTTGTCCGCCCACCCTCATAATGGACTATAATATTGGTTGCCAAACAGGAGTGGCCTATTCAACATCTTCCCCCAGAGGCGAATCAAGTGCTTTCTATCACCATTGCGAATACGCTAGTGCCTCTTCGGGAACAGGTTGACAAACTCGCAAATTTTTAGCGCCCCCACACAATCTAAATCGGGCTCTAGTGGTTTTAAATTATGGGGAAAGAAGGCCACAAAGCGTGATGTGGGGCTCCTGGAAGATTTTGATAAGCTTACAGAGACCTTTCATAAGAGTGCACGCACGCTTAAACATCTGACCTACCGGGAGGAAGGTCAAGCAAAAAATGCAGACTCTTTCTTTGGGGTCCCCCTTGGAGGTGAGGGTGTATCGAATGCCTGATGAGGAATATGAGATAAAAAGACCCTGGCATCCTAGTTCTGTTTAACCTGATTCTTTAGAGGAAGAATCTGATATGCTTAATCCATCAGAAATATACCACCCCAGATCCTCGGAATGGATTCCTGATCCTAAGGTGGCTGATTATGTCGCCAATAAGATTTGCCAGCCTCTGGAAAAAGAAGTAAGGGTTAAACTTAGGGCAGAATTTCACAGGCCTTCCTTTCGCATCAAGGTAGCCGTCACTCCTGACACTGACCCGAAATCATGTACCTTTTTCAGCAAATATTAAAGACCCAAAAAAGGGGATTGATAGATCTTGGAGGGGTTGCCAGGATAAACTCCTAGACGTGATTGGCCCTCTGACTCAAAATTACAACTAGTGGAACAGGCAAAGCACACTGGATCTCCATTATCAGTGGATATTGTAGCTGGTTGGGCAAAAAAAGGGCCATTTGCCTCCTTGGAAATGCGAACTGCGGTCTGGCAGCATAACGCAGAAGATCGCTCCTCATAAAAATAGACCCTAAACTCAGGGAATTAGCTACTTCAGAGGCAGGGGCAATTGACCAAGGCAACCTTTTTGAGAATCCTTTAGTTAAGGAGCTAGGGAAGTTCATTGCAACTTTCTCTACCTTGGACAATGCTCAAACTTCCATAAAAATGATTTTACCTAATAAAGTTTTTGTTGTGGCCAGACGAGGAAGGGGACTCTCTTCTGGCCGTCTTTATCACCAAGGCCCCTCAAGACCTTACCCAAAAAGGAACAACAGCTGGAATGACAGTCATCAAGGAGCTTTCTATTCTTCCTAAGGTTTGGTCAGAGCCAGAAACAGCTGTGTCAGAGGAGGGGCTAACGAACCAGGAGGAAATTCCGGTAAGCATTATCCCTTTTTCCCCTCAAGATCTTGTGGGAAGGCTTCAGTGATTTGCTCACAGCTGGGAAATGATATCGAAGGGTCCCTGGATCCTTCTAACAGTTTGGGGTTCACATAGTTTTATAGATCTCCAATTCAACAGACTCAACCCAGACCTTTAGTTTTCTCAACACAGGAAATTAATCTTATAGATTTGGAAGTGCAGGATGTTCTACAAAAAAAGAGCTATCTGTAGGTCGGTACTTCACCCAGATGGGTTTCTGAGCAATATTTTCCTCATAGAAAAGAAGGACAAAGGCTTTCGCCCTGTCATAAACTTAAAAGAATTCATCAAATGGATAGTTTATCGTCATTTCAAAATGGAAGTTATTCATCTTTTGAGAGACATCCTTCTTCTGAAAGATTGGATGGTCAGGTTGGATCTCAAGGATGCATATCTTTCAGTTCCCATTTTTCATACTCACCGGAGATTTCTTCAATGTGCATGGAGAGGGAAAATATATACGAATTCAAAGCTCTCCTCAGCCCCTTGGTGTTTCACCAAACCTTTACGTCCAGTAGTAGAATTCCTCTGTAACAGAGGAATACAGATGAATATTTATCTAGACAACATACTGCTGATGGATCAATCCTTAGTTCAGCTCAGATTCAATCTGAACATAACAATAATGCTCCTTCAAAATCTTGGCTTTGTAATCAACTCATCAAAATCAGAACTGATTCCAACCCAACAGATTGTATTCCTGAGGTTCCTCATAAACTCAGTCACGGCATCTCTCAGCCTTCCACTAACAAATCTTACGAAGATTTGGAAAGAACTCAAGAAGGTTCTCAGAAGAAAAAGAATATCTCTCCGCCAACTGACCAGGATAGTGGGACATCTATCGTCATCAATTTAGGCCATCTTCCAGATCCCCTTCATTACCGTGCATTACAGAGACTAAAAGTGTCTCATCTCCGGAGAGGACTGACTTATTCAGAGATAATCTCCTTATCTCCAGTAGCAAAGACAGAACCAATGGAGTTGTTTGTGTAAGGAGAAACATCTCGATCCCTTGGGGGCAGAACTTTACATACATCCTGGACTTTTTAGCCGAACTTGCCCAATCGGATCTAGCTTATCGCACAATCAACTCTTTTAGGTCAGCAATTTCTGCTGAACATATTGCCATTGACAGGAAACTAGTCGGCGAATATCCATGGGTATGTAAGTTAATGAAGGGCATTCACCTTTCTAAACCTCCAGAATCCAGATATTCGGGTCTCTGGGATGCTAACATAGTCTTACATTTTCTCTCTCAATGGCAAGATAATCATTTCTTATCTCGGAAACGATTATCAGTGAAATTAGCTATTCTTTTATGCCTCATATCTTGCTAAAGAATTTCTGATGTTAGAGCCTTTAATTTATCAGCTAGGGTCTTTACGCCAGAAGGAGTTACTTTCACTATTTCCAGAAGGACCAAAACTAATATCAGGTTAGAATCTTATCCTGCTTTCCCAGAGCATCCTAAATTATGTGTAGTCAGATTTATCAAGGCATACAAGGACATGACACTTGATGTCAGACCGGCAGGTGAGAATCAACTTCTTATTGCCCTACAGAAATCTTTTAAAGCAGTTTCATCTCCTTCTATTGCTAAAGGGTTAATAGATCATGACAGAGGCAGGTATTGACATTCGTAGGTTTGGGGCACATTCCACCAAAGGGGCAATGGCATCTAAGGCCATCCAGGTAGGTGGTAGATTGGAGCACATCATGAATTCAGCGGATTGGTCATCAGAATCCACTTTGATTTTTTTTATTTTAAAACAATATTGGAGGCTGCAACTCTGGATGTCAGTTAGCTTTAAACATGCATAATCTTCGCCTCCAGTCCTGACATAGAATGACAAATTTCCTAGCTAACAAGAAGGAAAGTTTCAATTCTATTAAGAGCAAGGAGGCGAAGATTATCCCACCCAGGCAACTTTTCTTCTTAAAGTACCTCTCCCTCCCATAGGCTAATATAGCTATATTTTATTCAGTAAGTAATATAAAATATACCTCTATTATTGTAGTACTAAAGATAAGTTTCTTCTTTCATGAATATGTTATATTGTTTTTATTCAAAACTGATAAATCATTATCTTTCTTTGAGATGGTTTTAATGTAAATCATTATGGGCCTCATTCTGAGGCCGGCGGGCGGCAGTCGCCGCCCGACTGGCGGGAACCGCCATATGGCCGCTCCGCGGTCGAAAGACCGCGGAGGCCATTCTGGCTTTCCCGCTGGGCTGGCGGGCGACCGCCAGAAGGCCGCCCGCCAGCCCAGCGGGAAACCCCTTCCCACGAGGAAGCCGGCTCCGAATGGAGCCGGCGGAGTGGGAAAGGTGCGACGGGTGCAGTTGCACCCGTCGCGAATTTCAGTGTCTGCTAAGCACACACTGAAATTCTTTGTGGGGCCCTCTTACGGGGGCCCCTGCAGTGCCCATGCCATTGGCATGGGCACTGCAGGGGCCCCCAGGGGCCCCACGACACCCCATACCGCCATCCTGTTCCTGGCGGGCGAACCGCCAGGAACAGGATGGCGGTATGGGGTGTCGGAATCCCCATGGCGGCGCGATTCCTGAGGGCAGCGGAAAACCGGCGGGAGACCGCCGGTTTTCCCTTTCTGACCGCGGCCAAACCGCCGCGGTCAGAATGCCCTTGAGACCACCGCCAGCCTGTTGGCGGTGCTCTCGCGGTCGTTGACCCTGGCGATCAATGACCGCCAGGGTCAGAATGACCCCCTATATTATTTTAAGAACCTGATAACGTGGTTGTTGGACCTGGCCCTTTTTGCAGGGTGATCCCCAAACTGTTTGCCTCCTTCCTCCTATTTTTCCTGACCTGTTTGTGTTGGCTTTAGGACTCTGGGTACTTTACAACTGCTAACTAGTGCTAAAGTGCATGTGCTTTCTGTGTAAATTGTACTTTTGATTGGTTTATCCATGATTGGCATATTTGATTTACTAGTAAGTCCCTAGCAAAGTGCACTAGAGGTGCCCAGGGCCTGTAAATCAAATGCTACTTGTGGGCCTGCGGTTGTGCCACCCACATACGTAGCTCTGTAATCATGTCTCAGACTTGCCACTGCAGTGTCTGTGTGTGCAGTTTTAAACTGTTAATTCGACTAGGAAAGTGTACCCACTTGCCAGGCCTACACCATCCCTTTTCCTACATGTAAACACCCCTAAGGTAGGCCCTAGGTAGCCCCATGGGCAGGGTGTAGTGTATGGTTAAGGGTAGGACATATACTAATGTGTTTTATATGTCCTGACAGTGAAATACTGCCAAATTCGGCTTTCACTGTTGCAAGGCCTTTCTCTCTCATAGGTTAACCTGGGAACTGCCTTTAAACATGATTAAAGCATAGATTCCCTTTCGGAGTGGATAGACGTGGAGTTTTGGATCTCTGAACTCACAATTTAAAAATACATCTTTTAGTAAAGTTGGTTTTGAGATTGTGTGTTTGAAAATGCCACTTTTAAAAAGTGGGCATTTTCTTGCTGAAACCATTTTGTGACTCTGCCTGTTTGTGGATTCCCTGTCTGGGTTAGTTTTACAGTTGGGATGTTTACACCTCTCTCTAGACAGTGACACAAAGGGGGCTGGAGTGTGGCCTGCATATCCTGATGAGCCATCTGTGCTAGGAGGGAGGTGCAGTGAATCCCAGCTTGTTTTAATGGGATTCAGGAGTTAGCTTAGCCGTTGGCTTGCAGAACTCGTGCCCCCGTCACCTAGTGACTTTTAGCCTACTTAGCCTGCTCTGTTTTAGCACATTTATGAAATTAATTCTTTTAAAATGGCTGCCCTGTTGTGACTTAGGCCCATGTTTTGATTTCCCTTATCAGTGCCACCGCGCTAAGACGTTAAGACCAGGCGACAAATACAAACAAACTGAAGGTGTCTGCGTTAGGGACTTTCCCTCTTCACCCTTTCGAGAGAATGTTCTATTGTTTGGAACTAATCGATGTCAGGGGTGGGGGTCTTTATACCAATGACTTTAGTATTTTCCATTTTATTTCTTGCATTGTTCATTGTCCTAATCATCGCAGCCCATGCAACATATCGTAGATTGCAGCTCTGATTAAATAAATATTATTGACTTTTTCTGCATTTTCTTCTTTGCCTGTGTATGTTTGAGACTTGTTGTTAATGTGAGAATGGGGTACTCTCCATTTAACCACAATATCCCCTGGGATGTCACACTTTTGAGTCTGTGCGTAAAAACTGCCGCAAATCACCTCTACCCGTTCGGGGCTTAGGTGAGGTGCTGCTTGTAAGCTGGAAGGGTTGGGAAATAGTTGCGTTTTGTTGTAGGAGTGACATAGTCGCCTACAAACATAAGTACTGTCCTCCTAAATCAGCACTCTTGCCCAGAGCAAGAGTCAAAACTACGACAGAGGGGAGGAGTGGCACCTGGTGTGTGTCTGAGGACTTGCCTGGGCAAGGCAGGATTTCACAAATAAGTGAGACTTTCCTTTGAAGTAAGCCTACTTCAAAGGCCAAAATGGGTATAAGAAGAGCACCCAAAGCCACAGACTTTAGGCACTTTTTGGGGTAGACACCCTACCTCACAGACACTTCTGGACAAGAAACCATCTAGTGAAGAATCCCTGAACCCGAGCTGCCAAGAGGAACTGCCTGGCTGCCCAAAGGACTCACCTGGACTGCTTTTCTGAGAAGGACTGCTGCCTTGCTGTTGCCCTGCTGCCTTGCTGCTCTCTAGCTGTGCTGAGAAGTGCTCTCCAAGGGCTTGATAGAGCTTGCATCCTGTTCCATGAAGTCTCAGGACCAAAAAAACTTCACTCCTGCAACTGGACTCCTTGTGCGGTGAAAATTCGACGCACAGCCTGCTAAAAACAACGCACAGCCTGCATTGTGGTGAAAAATTCACTGCATGCCGAACCGGAACGACACAGCCCGACTTCGCCATGAGAAGATCGACGCATCGCAAGTGTAGCGGCTGGAATTTTGACGCATGGCCCACTGGATCAACATACAGCTGACCCGGACCGACGCAGCCTGACTTCCAGAGAGGAATCGATGCAGCGCCTGCCGTGCAGGAAAAAATTTCAACGCAACACCTACTGGATCGACGCAGCACCTGTGACTTCACTCTGCAAGCCCAGGATTCCATGCATCATCCCCAGGGCGTCCGAAAACCCCGCAACCCGAAGAGGAACCAAGTCCTAGCCCCTGGAAATTGACCCAAAGTCTTCCCCTGCGTGAAAAATAATGACACAAGTGGGTGTGCGAAGGGGCGAAACTGATGCACACCTCCCCGTTTTCCACGCATCGCCTCCTCTACGGTCCCTTGCGGAGACCAGGTACTTTGTGCTTGCAAGAGATATTTATTGTTTTTAAGAGACTAAATACACTTTATATCACTTTTACAGTGATAGCTCAACATATGCTTATTGACTTTTGATTGTTTTGACCTGCATCTTATCAGATAAATATTATATATTTTTCTAAACACTGTGTGTTGTATTTTTGTGGTGCTATACTGTGTTATTGCATGATTTATTGCACAAATACTTTACGCATTGCCTCCATTAAGCCTGACTGCTCAGTGCCAAGCTACCAGAGGGTGGGCACAGGATAATTTGGATTGTGTGTGACTTACCCTGTTTAGAATATTTTTCTCAATCTCCGAGAGGAACAATCAAGGATTGGATTAGGATCATCATCTACTTTAACTTCCTAAAGTGAAGAAGACAGAACGGGAAGCAATGTCATATCCTTATATATGTTGGACTCTGATTGGACTGCGTTTGGACTCCCAGAACCTCATGGGACATGTAGTATTTCATAGAGCTTTTTCTTTATTTCATTAAATCTGCTGTATTAATAAAGTGAAGAAAGTTATGCATAATCCTCGCCTCCTTGTCAATAATAGAATTGAAACTTTCCTTCTCATTAGCTAGGTAATTTTTCATTATCCTGGGAAAAGCTTTCTACGTGACTAAAGCCCTACATGTCACGTAAACGTAGGGATGCTAAATATGGCACCTGAACTGCAACACAGGGTGGACTATATTTACCTTGTGACATGGAGAACAATTTTCACTTCTTGCGTCTGACATGCTGGCTACTACGCAGTGATGTCACATGTGACCAATGGACCCTACGCAAATACATGTCCAGCTCAAAAGACCTACGTCCTGCAGGTGTTAAGAAACCAGAATTAGGTGTCCAGGCCAGCAGGTCCCTCTGGAGTTGTAGGTAGGGCTCTTATCCATTAGCGCAGGAAAATGCTATCATGAGCAGACATTTGTCAGTTCTCTAATATCCTGTTTGCTTTTTTCCATTTCCACTGTGTATGATGCGAGGCTCCCCTGCCAGCAACTTCCTAAGGGGGGAGTATATTTGCTAACATTATTTTGTGCATTTTTTCACTGTGATCCACCCATCTCTAGTGTGCACTTATGTTTTGACTACAACACAGTTGGAATATCAATATTGAGTAGAGATTGACCTGGAAAAGGGTCACTTTCCTAAATCCGCACTGAACTCTGAGTGTGTGTGTGATGACAAAAGAGTAGTATTTATGTTGTGTGGTTTGCACTGTGTAGTGAATGCTTCACCTACCATCGTGATTGGATGGACACTCCACCTTGCACCATATCTATTAATCTATAGCCTGTGCAGTGGCTGCACATTCACAAACTGAAAGTTCAGATTTGTGTTGATAACAAGATTTATTCTTTTCCAGCTATTTCCACAAATTTAATGACACGGTAGTCCAGGTTTTCTGAGCCATTGTTCCCCAGAATCAAGGGCAATATAAGAGAGCTTGAATGCGTGAGTGGTTTGCACAAATACTTGTCTGCTCCAACCAGCAGTGGAGTAACTTTCATAAACTGAGACCCAAGTATTTTCAGGTGCCACATGCAGTAGGGAACAGCTGGGTCCTGATGAAAGCCGGGAGACATTTAGGCTATATTAAACTGGCTGGAACATGTTGACCGAAGGATGTAGGAATCAATAGCCACTCCCTTGGCATCCTAACTTATTTTGGATTAGCCAAGGGTCCCCCAAAGATAAAATTACAAGGGTACACAAGTAGGTCATTTTAACATTTGCAGATCCCTCCTTTTCTCAGTGACAACAAAGTGCTCTCTCAAAGAGTGAGGTAGAGCCTGGTAATATTAGATGTACCAGTTGTAGGACTCAGTAATGAAGCATGCCACACGAAGTGTTGGTGAGAGTCCTTTTTAAAGGAGGACTGTTTCCCAGAACAGGTGACACTTGTATGAAAAAATAATTTTCAGCAGTAGGCCTCCTCCTGCAGTTTTAGGCCTAGTTTTGGGGAAGTGAGGTGCCCTTCTGTATTCCCTCCTCCCTCCTTTTGTTGTGTATAACAATGTTTTATTTAACCAGTTCGTTAAGCAGCTGTCTGGCTCTCCTGACTCCCAGGCTACATTGAAAGCTTCCATTAAATTCTTATTAATCTTCATATGCTGTGTTATTTTATCTCAGCTGTTCAACACAGTTGTACTGCATCTACAGAAGAGTATTACATCTCCATTCATTGCCTATTCCTGCTCTAATAGGAAGCCACGAGCCACCACATTCCCACCCTTCAAATACAACCGTATGATAAAGGTCTGACTAGCAATTGAGCACTTGTCGTATAGATGTTGGTTTGGGCTCGCTCCATCAATAGCTGTTGTGTAAGGTAGAGTAAAACGTGCATTATCTGCTCGGTTGGATTGCACCATTGGCATCTGCCTTCTAGACCACGCTCAAATTTTGGTTTGATCCTTAGAATAGGGGCAAGTGAAATTGCAATTTCTTAATATATAGTTTCAGGAAAATTATGCAATATATTTAGGGTGGTTCTCTGTGTTAGAACTGTACATTAGATGTGTCCTCGTACACATGTCGTACAAGACATCAGCTCAAAGTATTTTTTCATACAGTTTTTAAAGTCACATGGTAAATGTTGGTAGTTCAGCACCTGTGGCAGTGACATACATTCAGATTTACTGTTCAATCAATACATTTTCTGGTTGAACTAGTGCCCCCATGAAATAAAAAACTACATAGAAATAACACAAACATTGCATGACATACATGAAAGCCAATAATCGGTGTTTACACTAAGTTTTGCTCATGTAAAAAAAGTAATCTTAGCCTTAGTGGAATGCCAAACACTGGAATTTTGGTTAGCATTTCAGACCTGCTAACTCACCCAGTGTCCCTGCGTGACACACAACATTGGCTCCCTTCACATGGTCACCTGGTGAGGAGCCGATATCACAGGGTGGTATGGAAACGAGCTGAAAACCACCATAAAGAGTGGATTTCAAGCACTTTTTCAGAGGCTTTGAACTGCTGATGTGAATTATGTGATGTGAAAACACCCAAAAAAATCAGCAACAGCCTCAGCAATCTTTTTTTCCTTTTTTTTGCAGGAGGAGGATTAGGCAGGGCTGGGGACCTGCCCCCGTTGCAAAGAAGGGGCAGGGCCTCATACTTCTCTGTACGAGGCCCTGCCCTCTTCCTTGCAAAGTGAAATTTGTATTTTAGTTGGCAGGTCTGACATGTGAATTTAAGAAAGTATCATTGCAGCCCTTTCCTAAACAAGAGTAAGTTAGTGCCTTAAACAGCCGTGAGTGGTGTCAGACTCAGCACACATCCACAATGTCATAAAAGAAAAGTGCACAGATTCAATGGACGTGATGACTGCACTGAAATTCCTATCCACAATGAAATTCCAATTTTTATGTTTCAGATACACCATTATTCATGATAATTTAAGTTAAGTGATAGCATTGCGTCTGAATGTTAGATGTGTAAATTTCCACAGAATTATGGGAAATATTAGTAGAAATGCTACACAATTTAAAGCGCTTTAGGTAAAAGAGGGTTAGAGATAGTGGAGCCACTATGAAGAGCTTTTACTACACAAAGTTTGGGAGGTAAAAAGGACCTACAACGCAATCTTGCAGCATAGGTGCACTTAAAAAAAAACATGTTTCTCATTTGAAACATCTTATTTACTTACTTAAAAGAACTGCAATTTTCATGTTCTCACCTCCTGCAGTCAAGTAACAAGGATCAATGCTGAAACCAATATCTTGCAATGGATCTGTCAAGCAAGGAGACCATAAGGGGTTGGGATCATACAAAATTTAATAAAGTAAGGTTCATGGAAATTACTATAAAAGGCAAAAACAATAGCTGATCAGGTATATGTGGTCATTCTTACCACAAAGCAGAAGCCCTAGTAAACATATTATCACAAATCTTCAATATATGCTGACATAAGATAAGAAATTGAGTGAAAAATCTTCCTTGTCACTTACACCTTCACACATGTTACCCGTCACCCTCTCAAACTTATCTAAATTAATAAATTAACGACAGCCCCTTCTCCTTTTTTGAGAAAGTAGGAAAGTGGAGTGTTATGTAGTGAGAGTGGGTAAGTCTCGCTATGCAATACTCTCACAATACCACAAACTGGGTCCTTTGGATTCACACTAATAAATACTTAGCTCAGTCTTGGGTGTGGCAAAGAGCAGTCAGGCTTTACTAGTGGAACACGTGTTAAGCATTCCAGAGCATCAACATGGATGATAAGTGAATGACATGACTCGAAAGAAATCTGACACAAATTTTTAAAAATAGAGCAATATTTTATTGTAATTTAAACTCCAAAATGAAATTAATCAGATACATATAACTGGTTTTGTGAATGTTAGAGTGAAAAATAAATCAGTACTTTACAAGCTGTCAAAATTTACCGCTGCGATCAATGGAAAAAACACTAGTGACAGCTGGTCACTTGCAGAGTGAGTTCAGTGGAATCCACTAGTAGTTACGGTGATGCAGGCCGAAGACCAAGCTTTGACAGCCATAAACATTTTACCTGGCTCATACGGCCAGGGTGCAGAGATTTTGTGGCTGTCCTTGGTGCTGAAAATTCACACTTGTATCAATCTTTCACTTGCAGTTCGAGTTCGGGGGAGCCCACTTGGGGTTAAGCTAGTGGGGGGCCAATGGACCAGGATTCACCAGGCAGAAGAACTCTACCTAGCTTGGGCTTCTCGGGTGCAGAGGTGTGCTTGGCTATTGTTAGACTTTTCATCCTTGGCGTGATCTCCCTTAACTTTTTGCATCTGTTTCCCAGGTTGTTGATGTGCGCTGGACTCTGTTTTTGCTGTTTTTGTTACTCTGGGCACCTTACCACTGCTAACCAGTGCTAAAGTGCAAGTGTTCCTTTACGAAATGTGTATGTAATTGGTTCAACCATGATTGGCATATTTGATTTACTAGTAAGTCCCTAGTATAGTGCACTAGAGGTGCCCAAGGCCAGTAAATTAAACGCTACTAGTGGGCCTGCAGCACTGGTTGTGCCACCCACATAAGTAGCTCTGTAATCATGTCTCAAACCTGCCACTGCAGTGTCTGTGTGTGCAGTTTTAACTGTAAATTCGACTTGGCAAGTGTGCCCATTTGAGAGGACTACACCATCCCTTTTCTTACATGTACGACACCCCTAAGTTAGGCAGGAGGTAGCCCCAAGGGAAGGGTGCAGTGTATGGTTAAGGTAGGACATATAGGCCCTCATTCTGACCCTGGCGGTCGGCGGAGAGACGGCGGTCGGACCGCGAACAGACCGGCGGTATTAAAAATGGCATTCTGACCGCGGCGGTCCCCGCCGCGACCGACCGCTACTTCTCCACTCCGACCGCCGCGGCGGTCATGACCGCGGGGCTGGAGTTTGCGCACTCCGGCCCGGCGGTCGTCCCAAGACCGCCAAGGGTATTATGACCCTGCCTACCGCCGCGGTTTCTTGCGGGCGGGAACCGCCGTGCGAACCATGGCGGTAAGCACTATCGGGGCCAGGGAATTCCTTCCCTGGCACTGATAGGGGTCTCCCCCACCCCCCACTACCCACCCGAGTCCTCCCCCCACACCCTCCACCCCCCTGCCACCCCCCAGAGGTGGTACGAACCCCCTCCCCACCCCCACCCCGACATGCACATACATGTACCGCGACATGCACACACCCCCAACATGCACATATACACACCCCCTACACACACATACACAACGGGGACACATACCCGCACACATACATGCCGACATGCGCACCTGCCGAACAGCACACATTACCCATAGACACAGCAGCACCCCCCGCCCGCATACACGCACTCACACACCCCCTCTACACACTCACACGCACACCCCCATGCACGCCCACATCACACAACACCCCCCCACCCCCTCCCCTCACGGACGATCAACTTACCTTGTGCGTTGGTCCTCCGGGAGGCGACGGGAGCCATAGGGACGTGACCGCCAACAGAAGACCGCCAACAGAAGACCGCCACACAGAAATGTGGGTCGTAATTCTGTGGGCGGTGTTCTGCTGGCGTGGCGGTGGAGGTTGACCAGTCTCCACTTTCCCGCCGACCGCCAGTGTGGCTGCTGGCGGTTTTCCGGCGGAACGCTCCCAGCGGTCAGAATGCGCACAGCGGCACAGCGCCGCTGTCGGCGGTCTTCACCGCGGCGGTAACTCAGCGGTCTTGCGAAAAGACCGCCAAGGTCAGAATGAGGGCCATAGTATTGTGTTTTATATGTCCTGACAATGAAATATTGCTAAATTCGTTTTTCACTGTTGCAAGGCCTGTCCCTCTCATAGGTTAACATGGGGGCTACCTTTAAATCTGATTAAAGTGTAGATTCCCTTTGGGAGCGGATATACGTGTGGAGTTTGGGGTCTCTGAGCTCACAATTTAAAAATACATCTTTTAGTAAAGTTGATGTTAAGATTGTGTGTTTGAAAATGTCACTTTTAGAAAGTGAGCATTTTCTTGCTTATACCATTTCTGTGACGCTGCCTGCTTGTGGATTCCCTATCTGGGTCAGTTTGACAGTTAGGCTGGTTGCACCTCTCACTAGACAGTGACACAAAGGGACCTGAGGTGTAGTCTGCATTTCCTGATGAGCCATCTGAGCTAGGAAGGAGGGGAGGAGTGGTCTCCCTGAAAAGGCTGTGCCTGCCCTCACACAATGCAGTCTCCAACCCCCTGGTGAGTGTCTGGGGCCTGGTCTGGGCAAGGCACGATTTCACAATCAAGAGAGACTTTGCTTTGAAGTAGGCCTACTTCAAAGGAGAAAATGGGTATAAGAAGGGCACCCAAAACCACAGACTTTAGAACACTTCTGGAAACCAAGAGGAACCTCTGCCTGGAGAAGAGCTGAAGAGCTGAGGAAGAAGACCTGCCCTGCCTGTGAGTGTGCTTTGTGGAGCTATCCTGTAGTTGCTGCTTCTGCCTGTACTAGAGGACAAAGAATGGACTTTGTGTGACCTCCATCTTGTGCAGAACTCTCCAAGGGCTTGATTTAGAGCTTGCCTCCTGTTGTTTGAACTCTCAGGGACAGCATAGACTTCTCTCTGCCAGCACTTGGAGTTTCTGGAGAGACTCCTACTCTGCCAAGCGGTGCCCATCCAGTTCCTGGGGCCCTGAAAGGAGAAGCTGGCAGCCTAAGGGTGTGAAATCCATGCACCGACCGCTGTGCGGGGAAAATATTGATGCAACTCCGATCTGCGGCTGAAAAATCGACGCACCCCCTGCTTCGCGGCTGAAAATCGACTCTCGTCTGCAACCCGACCCGAAAATCGACACGCAGGGCTGGAGAAACAACGCACAGCATCGCTGACGGAGACTGGTGGGATTGCAACCTGCGCAGCGTGGTTTTTGGATCATCGTGGGGCTGGATTTCCAACGCAAACATCGCTGGGCATGTAAAAGTGACGCAAGGCCTGCCCGGACCAGAGGGTGCTGACCGGATCGACGCATCGATCTCCTGCGGAGAGAAGAAACAACGCACACCGATCTGACAAAAGTAGAAATGACGCAAGGTCTCGTGAGTGAAACCGACGCATCGCAAGCCCTTTTTGACGCACTCTCGCCCGTGAGAGATTATTTTTGATGCACCCAAGGTACAATTTCATGCTAACAGTGTTAGTGTGTGTTTAAAATTAGACTCTTTTTGCATTTTTAGTGATAACTTGACTTGTGTATTATGGATTTTTGTCATTTTGGTCTTGTTTTGTTTACATACATATTCTCTATTTTTCTAAATCTGTGTTGTGCCATTTTGTAATATTTTCATTAAGTCACTGTGTGTGTTGGTACAAATACTTTACACCTAACACTCTGAAGTTAAGCCTACTGCTCGTGCCAAGCTACCAAGGAGGTAAGCAGGGGTTAGCTGAGGGTGATTCTCTTTTACCCTGACTAGAGTGAGGGTCCTGGCATGGAGAGGGGGTAACCTGACTGCGAACCAAAGACCCCATTTCTAACAGCTATCCTTGATGCTGAATAGGAGCTGCTGGTGCAGGTTTTACCACTGAGGCAATTCTAGTGAGGAAACTGATGTAAAAGCTCAAAAACGCAGCCAATGAAGTGTAAGTGCTGGACAAAGGCGTCAGTAACAGGATTTGCTACCAACAAGCCTTGGCAGTGGTAAACACAGCACTTCGATACTTCAACATCCCGGAGTCCGTGGGTATGCTGTAGTCATTTGAAACTTGCTGGAGGGGAGTACTACGTTTTTCAGAAGCCACTAGACCATTTACCTTTTGATGATCCAAATGGCCAGTAACTTCTAGGTTACAGGAGTGCAGTTTCTACCTGCAGGCTTCAGGGAACTAATACCTCTAGCCCAAGGGAGTTCTGATAATGCATTTCAATTGCAGAGGGGATTTCCTTCCTTTTTGGAACCGGTCTATGGTCTGGGATGAGTCATAGTTTCAAAGTTGTGCAGGTGGAGGGTAGCTGGCACAGGTGAGAGTTTGACACCCTTTTCTTCCTGGAGTCCTGGAGATGCAGGCACAGGTCTCTTCTTTGTCCTTGGTTACAGTTCAGAGCAGATCTAAGGTTGAGGTGACAGGAATGCACTTTATATCCTAGATTCAGGGGTGTTACGGGTGTTGGGAAAAGTGGCCCATGGGCTACTAGTCCCAGCAGCTAGTCCACCCTTGCAGTGACAATATCCGGGGAGGGGGGGGTGTCACCTTTCCTACCCAGAACCCTATATTTTGCAATTTTTTAAGATTGCAAAACCCATTCTCGGCTGTACAAGCCAGGTAGCCAACCCTAGGGATGTGTTTATACTTCTGGAGGTGTATGCCTACTGACTATCTAATTCTCCCACCTGCCTTGGTGCAAAAGTGCCTGGGGGCAAGGGAACAACTTTGTCCACCTTTGGGGGCAGCCCGCTTGCATATCAGAGGCACTGTGCCCTTTGAAGCTCACCTTCTTGATGTGCCACTTCACTAGTCTTCCTGCCAGGAAGGGAGGTGACACCTCCTTTGTAGGAAGGCCTTTGTTTCTGCCTCCTGGGAGTGTTCACACATTCTTGCAGGTGGTCAGAATACCTTCCTTGCGGCAGCAGCTGCAGGCTGTCAGCTGGGGCACAGGAAATGCTGGACAACCAGGTGGCCAACCTCTAAAGTAGACCCCTAGGTGCATTTTTCTTTAAATCAGACTTTGGATTTGAGTAAGGCTTAATGAGACAAGTTGTTTGATACCAAACATGACATACTTCAGTGGGACCATAGTGGAGCTGGCATTCTCAAGGGGTGCTTGGGTGTCAACCGTGGTACCATATACTAGGGACTTATAAGAGGGTCAAAGTACTTCATACCAAACATGACATACTTCAGCAGGACCATAATGGAGCTGGCATTCTTGAGGATGCCTGGCTGTCAACCCATTTTGTCCTATGGCCCACTGACCACTTAGGAGTCGTTAACTGAAAAGGCTAGTATCCGGACATATACTCTTGCACTTATATGTTCACACTCTTAATATAAATCACCCTGCCTCCTGGGCTCAGGAGGCCTACCTTACAGTGGGCTGAGTTATATTAAAAGCATTGCCTTGTCCTTGCCGGCAAGGTCAAGATCAAGCAGTTTACACTGCTCCTGCATCCTACAATGGCAGGCCTGCTGGCATCTCTTTACTGGGATACTTAGGGTGGCCCAATCAATGCTTGAGACCCTTTTAACATCTATGTTGTGGTACCATATACTACGGACTGATAAGGGGGTCAAAGTCCTTGCCAGTTGGGGATACCAATTTACACATATCACATTTAGAGAGAGAGCATGGGCACTGGGGCCTGGTTAGCAGTCTCCAGTGCACTTTCAGAGTCATAACCACCAGAATTGGGGCACAATGTGTGTGGGTGACCATACAAAAAAGGCACTTTCCTACAGAGAAGTTTAGCTTGAAATGGTTCCACAGCACCCATGTATCTGCTGCTTGTAGGCACTGGCTGCGCCTTGGCAAGTCCTTGTCTGAATGCATTTCCAGTGTTAAAATAATCTGACTGTCGGCAATGTGATTGAAGTGAATATATAGTAAAATGCAGGGGGATACCATTAAGCCTCGGGAGACACCTAATGAATGCCTGAACGATGATGAGCAAGAAGGAGAATCATGACAGTTTGAACTTCCTCAGACAGACAGGTCATAATGCAATGAAGGGGGTGCCTTGAATTCTTGCGTCACCGGAGAATTCCAACGATGGCATTAACATCTCTAGTTTTATTGTGATTATCCCATATTGAAATTAGTGCAAATTCATCACATCTTAAGGGATGTAAACATTACTTATTTGACAGAGAGGTGGTTGTATTTTTAACGAATGATAAAACCAGAAATTTAACTAAAGGCAGCCTTTCCAATGAATCTCGGAATTGGACCATTTGACTTAACTCCGCAGTTTGCTTGGTACAGTTAATCAAGTCCTTGTTTCTTTGGAATTTACTTAATGTCAGATTTTTTAGTTAATCAGGGAGCACCCTTCTTGAGAGGCATAAATTACTAATCACTCAAGCCACTGTGAAGCATGCAATCCAAAGGGAATAAACTGTAATATATCTGAGAAGCACTGATCATTACTGATCCAGCGATCGAGCTAGCCTTCGTAAATTCTGCAGTTTGTTTTCTAAAAACTGTATTGAACTGGCATTGTTCACGCTTCATACTTTTACTGATACAATTCAGTTTCGAATGGCAAGGTGGATTTGCTTATTGCTTTAGACTGGAAGTGAGTTTGCAGGTTCTTAGTTGTTTTTGATAAGGGTATCTGCCAGCGAGCTGCAGAGCTCTTGCGAATGAAAGTGGTTTACATAGTCAGTTTTAGAGTCTAGGCCATGGAATTCACAGTTGCATTTGAAGAATTCTTTTTCACTTTCTTGAGAGTTGCTTTATGGACCAAATACCATTGTTGGAGTTGGTTTTTCATGTTCTGAAAATGCTATTTTCACCACAGTCTTTCAATGGTCCAAGTTATGTTTTGTATAATAACTTTGTGTAAAGGTTGAGCCAGAAAACCTTATGATGGTGTTGTCTACCTCCAATGTTACACAAAGGTATTGATGTGTGAATCAAAAGTGGAATTTTAGTAGCATAGATCACCCTTCTCTTTTGAAATAAGATCCTCACTGAAAGAAATATGATTATTATTTGGGGTGGGTGGTTGGATTATTATTTGGGGTGGATGACTACTCACCTCAAGGCCCCATCACAACCCTTGTTAGGATGAATCCTCAAAGTTACTAAATTAACCTGAACTCTATGTCCTGGTAGCTCTGGCACAAAGCAGAGAAACTTAACTAATAACAATGTGTAAAGTATTTATGCAGTACCAAAAACAATATTAAAGTCAAAAAAGCAAAACAATACAAATTACAAACCATATTATAAATTAATTTGTAAAGATTAATACACATAATGACACCAATGTGATAAAAAAATCATTAAGGAAAAACCACAGATGAGAGTTGTTAAAAGATGAAAGGGTAAATAGCACCAACAACCCAAAGTTCCTATGATAGTCAATGATCGTGTTAGACCAGGAGCTAGGTGTGATTTGACGCTGACCACGGTGCAGAATGCGCCAGATACACCAACGAAGTACATCATGGTCAAAGATGTGTACTTTCTGACTAGGTCCCACAAGTAAAAGGTATTTTTCCAGTCGCAAATGGGATGACTTACAGACTAGAAAAATTATTTTTGGGATGTAAAAAGCCGACTTTGGGATTCGATAACTTGTTAACAAATCGCAATTTGGGTTTTGTGAGTCAGTATTAGGAAGGGACGTGTTGAAGGCGTCCCTAACACCGAATTCCAGTGGTATGTGTGAATGATTTGCGACTGAATTGCGGTCACAATCATTTGCATTTTACCATCAATTTGAAATTGGCGGTAACTCGTTCACAAACAGGAAGGGGTCCCCAAGGAACCCATTTTCCTTAGTGAATGTTCCTAAAAGCATTTTGTAAGAGCAGGCAGTGGTCCCATGGATCACTACCTACACTTCAAAAACTGAAGTGAAAACTTTTAATTTTCTTTTTCAAACACATACGGTTTTCCTTCAAGGAAAAAGGGCTGCATTTAAAAAATATAATTGCTTTACTCAGAAGCAATTACAGACATGGTGGTCTGCTGACCCCAGCAGGCCACCATCCCTGTGATTTTTTGTTATTCCTAATGGGTCAGTAAGCGAGACCTTCCTCTTAAATATTCATGAGGTAGGTCTATTTGGGACTCACTGGGAATCACAACTAAAACTTAAAAGAGTTTCATACGTTTGAAATTGCGATTTCCTCTTTGCAATTTGCAGAATATCGCAATTAGGAACTCACAATTTCAAACTTCATTACTTTGTATTGTAATAGTATTGTATTGTATTGTAATAGTATTTACATAGCGCTTACTACCCCTGACGAGTCGGCAAAGTACTTTTTGGCAAGTAGAACGCTACTCTGGAACCCAAAAACAATTAGTATTGGATTAGTATATGGAAATATGAGTACAGTTGTAGTATTATTATGAGTTAATTTGAGCCGCGGATGTGAGGGTTTGTTAGTTAGATTGACTGGAGTAATGGAGGGGTGGAGGAGGGAAGAATCCAGAAGTGTTAATTGGGAGTTTATGGTAATAGGATTTAGGCTTGGGATGAGTAAAGGGAGGATGGAGGAGGGAAGAGTCTGTAGAAAGGGTTAGGGAGATCATAGTAGCAGGGTGAGATAAATGAGGGAGAATATAGTAGGGTTATTTGGGAGATCATGGTAGTAAAGTGAGGTTTGGGTGAGTTAGATGTGGAAGTGGAGGGAAGAGCTTTGGCAGAGTTATTTAGGAGATGAAAGTAGTAGAATGGATTTGGGATGAGTCAGAGTGGGAATGGAGGATAGATTGATAGAGACATGACATTTGGTGATGGGTAGATAAGTGTGATATGAGATGAGAGCAGTGATTCATAAGTATCTAGTTTAACAACTTATTTAGGAGTTTTGCAATGACCTATGAACATGTTAAGCATAGAATAACATACACACACACACACATATATTTATATATATATATATATATATATATATATATATATATATATATATATATATATATATATATATATAAAATGCCACTTACCCAGTGTACATCTGTTTGTGGCATGTTTCGCTGCAGATTCACATGCCAGGCATACGTCCGCAATCCAGTGCCGGGCCCGGAGCGCCACAAGCCGACCCTCCCTGAAGAAGTGCCCTCGAGCCACGGGACCGAGCGACTCCTCCTCGGCTCCACCGCACATGGGCATCGACTCCATGCCAGACTGTCTTCCCGCAGAGGGTAAGGTAGGAGTGATAGAGTATAAAGAAAAGAGATGTCCATGCTAATGGAATGGTAAATGTAAATATATATATATATACATATGTACAAATGTGGTTAACTTAAACGACTACAGGCTTCCGGGGAGGTGGGAGAGTGCATGTGAATCTGCAGCGGAACATGCCACAAACAGATGTACAATGGGTAAGTGACATTTTCCGTTCGATGGCATTTGTAGCTGCAGATACACATGCTGTGCATAGACTACAAAGCAGTTAGTCCTCCCATAAAAGCGGTGGTTAGCCTGTAGGAGCTGAAGTTGTTTGAAATAATGTTCTGAGTACAGCTTGACTTACTGTGGCTTGCTGTGTTGCTAAAACATCTACACAATAGTGTTTAGTAAATGTATGTGGTGTTGACCAAGTAGCTGCTTTACATATTTCAGCAATTGGTATATTTCCTAAGAAGGCCATTGTAGCACCTTTCTTCCTTGTGGAATGTGCTTCAGGAACAACTAGGAGTTGTCTTTTAGCTTTAAGGTAAAATGTTTGGATGCATTTTACTATCCATCTTATTAAACCTTGTTTTGAAATGGGGTTACCAGTATGAGGTTTTTGAAAAGCTACAAATAGCTGTTGAGTTTTCCTGAATGGTTTTGTTCTATCTATGTAGTACATTGGAGCTCTTTTAATGTCTGATGTATGTAGAGCTCTTTCTGCTACAGAATCTGGTTGTGGGAAGAAGACTGGTAGTTTCACTGTTTGATTGATATGAAAAGGTTATCCTACTTTAGGAAGAAACTTAGGGTTAGTTCGTAGTACAACTTTATGTTTGTGTACCTGTAAGAATGGTTCTTCAATAGTGAAAGCTTGAACTTCACTAACTCTTCGCAATGATGTAATTGCGACTAGGAAAGCAACTTTCCATGTTAAAAATTGCACTTGACATGAGTGCATAGGTTCAAATGGTGGGCCCATAAGTCGCATAAGCACTATGTTTAAATTCCAAGAAGGAACTGGAGGTGTTCTGGGGGGAATGATGCGTTTTAAGCCTTCCATGAAGGCTTTGATAACAGGTACTCTAAACAAAGACGAGCACTCTATATTTTGCAAATGTGCAGAAATTGCAGTGAGATGTATTTTTATGGAAGAGAATGCTAGATTTGATTTTTGCAAATGAAGCAAATAACATACAATATTTTGTATTGATGCTGAAAGAGGGGCAATTTGTTTAGACTGACAGTAATATAGAAATATTTTCCATTTGTTGGCGTAGCGCTGTTTTGTAGTGGGTTTTCTTGCTTGCTTAATTACTTCCATACATTCAGTTGGTAATTGTAAATACTAAAATTCTATGACCTCAGGAGCCATATCGCTAGATTGAGTGTGTTGGGATTTGGGTGCCTGATCTGCCCTTTGTTTTGTGTCAACAGATGTGGTCTGTTTGGGAGTTTGGAGTGTGGTACTACTGACAGGTCTAGTAGTGTTGTGTACCACGGTTTACGTGCCCACGTTGGCGCTATGAGTATCAGATTGAGCATGTTTTGGCGCAATTTGTTGACTAGAAATGGAAGGAGCGGGAGAGGGGGGAAAAGTGTAAGCAAATATCTCTGACTTGTGGCTCTTGGTCCTTTAAGTCCTAATCCTCCACAGGAGTACTGTTCACAAGTCCACCAGGATCTCAGCTGAGGCACTTAGGGGCATTTTTATAGGCCCCTAGCACCACCTTGCGCCACTTTAATGTCATTTATTTTGATGTTAATGTGGCCCAATGAGCCCAAATCCTTGTGCCGTATTTACAGAGTGGCGCAATGCATGCATTGCACCATTCTGTAACCCTTTGCGCTACATAATGCCTGCGCCAGGCATAATGTATGCAAAAGGGGCAGCCGGAAAAATGGCGCAAAGAAATCTATGAGATTTCCTTGTGCCATTTATTACCGCACTTTTAACGCCTGCATGAGAGCAGGTGTTAAAAGGGGATTCCGCTCTATAGAATTGGCCCCTATGTACTCTGCAGGAGTAGTGCCAATATTTTGGCGCTACTCATGCAGGGTACATCAATGGGTCATAAATAATGACACTATTGTCTCCTACTCTGCGCCATGGTGTGCCGTATTTTAAATACCGCGCACACATAGTGGTGGTAGGGGGGTGGTCAGGGGGGCATAGAAACTGGCGCTTCACTTAGTGCAGCGCCACTTTCCATAAATCTGCCCCTTAGATCGTCACAGGTTGTTAGAGAGAGGCCAGCAGTAGTCTCCAGATTAAGTCCAGTTGCCACTCGTCAGCTTGGTTCTTCCTGGAAAGGCATTTTGCAGCTTGTTGTCTCCCTGTAGCCACAGAGGTCAGACAACTGACCCAAGACTACTTCTTTGCCCTGGAGGAGGTCCAGTCCTTCATGGCTCCTCTCAAATTAGAGACAGGAGGCCCAGCCCCCTCTTCTGATCTTCTGAATTTCAAGAAAGTGTTCTGAACTGGGTGCCTGGGGTTGCCACATTTATGACTTGCACTAGTTAGTGGGTGGGAATGTCCTCGATAAGCCCTAACCAATGGGGTAAAAGTTCCCAGGGCCAACCCCACTGAGTTTGAGCTTTTTCAAGATGGCAAATGTTTTTGGCCACACTAAGCATGGGCTCTGAGTGCTGGGTGTGTCTGTGTGTGTTTAGGGAGCATACAATAGTAATCCTAGTATCCTTCCACATTTAACACTAAAATCCAGTTTAATGCAGCTTCTGTATCCATGATAGATCGAATGTAAGAAGTCTGGCATGTCAAAAGAAGAGTCCTTCAGCAATTAGATAGTATATACTCAAGAATTTTCTTGGCACCCAGTTATTTTGCAATTCAACTAAAATGACTAGCCAGTTTTATATCATAACCACTCTCACAATGATTTACAATTGGGTGAGTATTAAGGAAGTATTTTCCAGTACTAATAAAACATGAATCCTCTTGGAAAGAGAACAAAGATGGGTGTATTGTCTAACCAATATTAACAGACTAAACAATGAAATTCCTGGGAATTAACTCAATACTTTGAACCCTTAACTTAACCATTGATTCCGGATCACCTAGATAAGAATCAGAAACTAATTATGGTTTTGAACGTACGTACCCAGTCTGAAATTCAGTTTCACTCACCAATATCCATTTACATATAAAATAATTTCACAATGATCGATAATGTAATTGCACCTCTTAATAAACAGTTTTCTCTCAGTTTGGAAATTATGAAATACATGCTCATATTCTTGATAAATCGGTACATTGATACTAATTGTTCCATTATGACTGCAGCATATTAATGACCACCAAGTTACGAGGAAAGAGTTTAGGCATGTTAATTCCACTATAGCTCCCTGGAAAATAGGGAAACTTGAGACACCACATGCAAGAACGGTGATGTGAAAGTGACACAGGGAGTGTTCTGTTACATGTGCTCTACTGCATAAGACACGAGAAGCATATCAAGAAACTGGAGATGATCCTTAAACATCTATACAGGACACGGGGAGTGTGTAGGTCATTGGTGACATGCACCCTTGATGACATAAATTGCATGATTGATTGTTTGCTAGAAAATGATTTTGAAGTATACAAAAAGTGATGGTTCCAATGACTGTGTGCAGGGTCCCCATGTCTGGATATACCCTTCCCACTTAGGGGGACACACTGAAGTATACAAAAACTGATAGTGGAATGTTTGAATTTATCACAGCCATAGGTAATGACTCGTGGTCGCATGCCAGTTTGTCGTTATTTCGCACACCATGCCACCTCAGTTAAGACCATGAAAATCAGCCTCGACCCTGCTCCAGTAGAACGTTCCAGCCCAACCTGCCAGGCCAGGTCTCCCTGAATCAGAACACATGCAACCCTGAACTGGTTTTGCCCTATTTAGGGCTCATCAGCCAGTTATAGATTGGTCCCATTGCCATAGTGTGCAAGGGACCCAGTCACAATAAGGGCATTAAAAAAACTGATGAGTTGAATGCTTGAATTACTTTCAGCAACTGGCAATCGCTCAAGCCGCATCTCAGTCCATTGTTTTTCACCCACCAGTTATACCAGATTCTAGCAGTGTGTTTCCCTCTGTAGGTTTGCGGAAAACGTTTTGCCACTTCCTTCCTCAGAAATAATTTGAGTTCTTTCAGTTTCAGTCCTCTTTTTCTGTTTACTGTCTATCATGACTGCGCCATCATAAGCATCCCATATGTCGGACAATGATTGAGGCACAACATAGTCCATTAGAGGACTCCTCTTCTCCCTTGCTGAACCGCTGTCCATTGTGATTGCAGTACAGGTTCCTGTTTTACCTGATAGCTGCTCATTTACAGCAGTATACAAGAGCCATGAACAACTGTCACCCTGTGCTTTGCTGCACCGCTGATTGATTTGGCCAAGTGGTCCTGTCTTCCATTCTTCTAGATACAGCACCATTGTTATTTTGCAAATACTTTACTGCACAGGATTTCCACCACTTTTTGTAATACAGAGTGCTTACTACCTTAAAGCTCACTTCCAGGGTTTTACGCCCCTTGTCTATTGGGATCAGCTACATGACTGTGCCTTACTCCTCCATGTCTCAATGTATTTTTCAAACTTAACCTGCTATAGTGCTCAACTGAAGAAGATTGCCCAAGCATCTTTACTGCTTGTGCATTCATTTCATAGAATACCGAGTTTATTTCTAGTGTCTCCTGCAAACATGTGCACATTTTTCATCTTCATGAACCCTAAGTAAATAAATGTATGGCATTATTCTCAATTGTATATATAATAATGTGCCTGTATATATATTTTGTTTTTCTTCATGTTTTCTTTTCCTTTTTTCCCCTCCATCCCTAAGTCTGCATGTAGCTAACTCTCATTACATTAACGGAGTCCTCATGATGATCCTGTTATTTCTAGGGATCGAAATGCCGTCAACTATATAGATGGACCCATTTAATTGTATCTAATTAAGGCTTCCCGGCCACCCATTCATAAGTTTTGTGGTACACAATTATTTCTGCATTTCACTTGAATGTATCACTTTTTTGAGCATTGAGCACTGAAATCATCATGCTCCTGGTGACAGATGATGGGGTGGAACCCCTGTCTGACCTCCCATCCTGCAAGGAGCAAGAGGTGGCCATGGAGGGTGTCAACCCGTCTCCTACCATGACCCCATAGTAACAGAGGGACTGTTGCCAGCTGTTGGGGCAGTTTGCCTCTCTGTCCTCAATCACCTCTGGGCTTACACACTTGTGTACCCATAAAATTGAAATGGAGACAGTATGCCTGTGATAAATATAGTATACATGTTGTCAGACAAGGAGGAAGTATCCAAAATGCTTGAATTGGTGTGACTCAGCACTCCAGTTATCTCAGGTCAAGCCCAGTGGTGCTGGTACCCAAATCTTCCCCTCTGGCCACCATCCCGGAATTCAGGTTCTGTGTGGATTACAAGAGGCTCAACTCATTCACCATGACTGATGCTCACCCTGTCCCCCAGTGAATGAGCTCAAGATCAGGCTGGGAGCTGCCAAGTCCTAAGTACGTTTGATCTTACATCAGGGTACTGCTAGATTGCCCTAAGTGAGGGGGCAAAAGAGAGGTCAGTATTCTCTACCTTACAGGTCTACTTCCAATTCAGGATGATTCTCTTTGGATTAAAGAACACAGCTGCCACCTTCCATAAGTTGGTCAACTAAGTCCTGGATGGGATGGAGTCCTTAAGTGCTGCCTACCTGGATGACATAGCTGTCTACAAAAGCAGTTGGGAGGACCACATGTACCACCTTCAGGAGGTGCTTCTGGCCCTTAAACAGGCAGCTCTGACTATCATGGCCAGCAAAAGCCATATAGGGCAGGGTTCTGTGGTGTATCTGGGAAAGGACACCTTATGGGTGAAGGCAAGGTGCAGCCCCTCAAAGCCAAGGAAGAAACTATTTTGGCCTGGGAAACCCCCAAAAAACAGAGCCAGGTGAGGGCATTCCTATGGCTTGCCAGATACTATAGGATATTTGTTAAGGGATATGGCACCATTTTTGACCCTTTGACTGAGCTGACTTTCAAAAAGCAGCCTAGGTCAGGTGATCTGGACCGAGGCCTGTCAAAAAGCCTTTAACACCCTCAAAGAGGGCAATGTGTACAGCACCTGTACTCAAGGCCCCTGACGTCTCCAAGCAATTTATAGTACAGACTGATGCTTCGGAGCATGGCATATGGGCTGTACTATCACAGGTAAATGAGGGGAGCCTAGACCAACCTGTAGCATTCATCAGAAGGAGTTTACTTCCCAGCGAACAATGGTGGAGTGCTTTTGAAAGATAAGCTTTTGCTATGGTGTGGGCACCAAGGAAGCTGAGACCATCCCTGTTTGGGACTCACTTAGAAGTCCGGACAGACTAAAGGCTTCTCAGTTGGCTCATGCAAATGATATGTGATACTTCCAAACTACTGAAGTGGTCCTTCCCACCACCTCTCTACAGGGTAAAATAGACTTCACGGTGGAATACAGCCCTGGGTCAGACCACTCCAATGCAGATGGTCTGTTCAGGTTCTTCCGCTGTTCTTCTGCCCACTTTCAGCTGGGGGACACATGTTAGAATTGCCAGTCTTAGGGTGATCTTCCCCCATACTTTTTACCTTCTCCCATCCTGTTCTGATTAATTTGTTTTTGTGGCCTTGGGACTCTATGCACTTTACCTCTGCTAACCAGCGCTAAAGTGCTACTGCTCACTCCATAAAACCTGTTAAAATTGGCTTACACCTGATTAGTGTATTTAATTTACTTATAGCTCCCTAGTAAAGTGGCATACCACATACCCAGGGCTAGTAAATTAAATGCTACTAGTGGGACTGCAGCACCAATTGCGCCACCCACTTAATTCACCCCCTTAAAACATGTTTCAGGCTTGCCATTGCAGTCTGTGTGCCCTTTCAAACTGTCAGTACAACGGAGCAAAATAAACCTCTTGCTAGTCCTATACCTCAATTTTTAATACATATTTCACCCTAAGAGATGCCCTAAACAGCCCACAGGGAAGGGCACAGTGTATTTAACAATTTGGTCATGTACTTTTAGATTTCACATGTCTTGGTAGTAAAAGACTCATAAATTATTTTTGCACTACTGTGAGGCCTACCCTTGTCTTCGGATAACACTGAGTTACCTTATACATTTAATAAGTGATATTATTGTTTAGACCTATCTGCCTTATTGTGATCTTCCCCAAAACTTCTTGCTTACTTACCTTCAATTTTTACTGAAATTAGTTTGTGTTGGCCTTGGGAGTCTGCACACTTACTACTGCTAACCAGTGCTGAAATACTTGTGCTCACTCCCCTAATCATGGTTTGATTGGCATATACCTAACTGGCATATTCAATTTACTTATAAGACCCTTGTAGAGTGGCATACCTTATGGCTGACTTGGCATTTAAACCCCTTTGCTACGCCTTAAAAGTTTGACTCTAGATAGGGTGCTGTATAATCAAACGTTTGGACATGTACTTTTAACTTTAACATGTACTGGTAGTGAGAGACGCTTACCCCTCCCACAGGATAACATTGGGGAGTCCTTATTGCATTTAATATGCTGTAATTCCTAAATAGGAGTAGGTAGTTAGCCGATACTTAGTATCTATGAAATTGTAATGATACACCCTCTTTAAAGGTAGTCAGATGTTTTCATTACAGTTTTGAAAATGCCACTTTTAGAAAGTAGGGATTTTCCTGCCTTTGTGCCTGCAGCATGTCTTTGGTCACATGGCTGGGTATAGCTGACAGTTAGACTTTGTGAATTCCTCCCAGACAGTCACACAGTAGCAATAAAGTTGACATTTGTATTAAGTGCAGGTTAATTTATTGACTTTTTGAGGTTCACCCTGAAAAAAGAATGTGGCTATTGCTTGAGAAGGGCTCACTTCGCCCCACAAGTAACAACCCAATTTCCCACACTAACAGATCATATGTCTTGTTTTTGCCTTCACACATCTGTAATGTTAAAGTATAAATGTTAATTTTCCTTCTGTTGTAGCATATGGGGACCAACGGCCTGATGATGATGATGTTCCATTCATGAGCAGAGGGCTATGTGCAATCCCAGGGGAAATCTCAGTTCTCCTGCAAACAACCATTTCTGCAGCCTCCACTACTGCAGAGGAAGAAAAGAATGTTGGCCCCACACAGTATTACACCTCCAATAGCACCACCCTGCTGCCCAGGAGTCTGCCTCTTAGGGATCTTCTGTGGATTAAAAGTCCACAGGAGCCAGCAAAAATCCAATGACATTTGTCCTAGCTACTCAGAACTCACCAACAACCCCACCTCAGCCTAAAGACTGAGTTATCTCCTATGTCCCATCCTTTCACCCAGGTTTGACTCTTGTCTTTGCTCCATCTTCTCACAGAGATGAAACCTCAGATGAGGCTGTCCTCCCTTACTGACAATGTTCCCCTGAACACACATAAGCGTACAGAATGTCAAACCTCTCCATTCAGAGCAATCGGCTCACTGTATGAAACATTCACACATGCAGAGGAGGTTTGGCATAGGCAGAAGCTGTCTCCTGCACTGGGCATATTCCTGAAATTAGTTAATATCTCCACCCACCTGGAAGACTTCTGGTTGACAGAAAGACAGACTCGAGTCTTGGAGTGCAGATGAATGTCTTCAGGATATTGTGACGCTGCAACAGGTACATTACCAGATGTCGAATGACAATACCTGCAATGATCAGGCAGATCATATAGGCCCTCTGACATAGGGGCCTGTAACACATTCATGGCCTAATCAGTGCCTCAGACTGGGGGTCTGCAGTACCCACCTCTCTTAAACCCCCAAACAACCCAGCTGGTGACTCCACCATTCCACCTGCTTCCACTGATTCTCAATCAATCAATCAATCAATCAGTCACAAGCTTGTAAAGTACACTACTCACCCATAGGGTCTCAAGGAGCTGAGGTGTGACCTCTGATATCAGTTGAAGAGCCAGGTCTTGAGGTCCTTCCTGAACTGAGGCAGCAATGGCGAATGTCTGAGGTGCGGTGGTAAGGTGTTCCAGCCTTTTGCTGCGAGGTATGAATAAGATTTTCCTACAGCCGAAGACTTCTTTATGTGGGGTATGTTGGCAAGTGACTGTTGGGAGTGGAGGGGTCTCGTAGGGGAGTACCAGTTGATGCGGTTGTTAAGGTAGTTGGGTCAGTTGTCGTGGAGGGCTCTGTAGGCATGTACGAGGAATTTGAAGCTGATCATCTTTTTGATGGTGAGCCAGTGGAGGTTCTTCAGGTTTTCTGTGATGTGTTCTTTGTGGGCGATGACTAGGATGAGTCTGTTGGCGGCATTCTCAATCTGTTGCAGCTTGTTCAGGTTCTTCTTGGAGGTTCCAGCATAGAGGGCACTGCCGTAGTCCAGTCTGCTTGTAATAAGGGCGAGTGCCATGATTTTCCAGCAGTCGGTTGGTATCCATCTGACGATCTTTCATAGGAGTCGGAGGGTGTGGAAGCAGGTGGAGGTGACGGAGTTGACCTACCTGGTCATGGTGAGCGTTGAGTCGAGGATGACACCGAGATTGTGTATGTGGTCTGTGAGGATGGTAAGTTTGCTGAGTGTTGACGGCCACCAAGAGTCAGCCCATGCCGACGGTGAAAGTCCCAGCACGAAGATCTTGGTTTTGTTACAGTTCAACTTGAGGCAGCTTTCCCTCATCCAGGTGGCTACAGCTTCCATCCCGTTTCTGAAATTCTTCCTGGCTGTGATGGGTTCTTGGTCAGGGATGATCAGCCAGGTGTCATCAGCATCAGAGACAATATTAATCCTGTAGTTACTGACGACGGGGCGAGTGGGATCATATAGATGTTGAATGGCGTGGGGCTCAGCTATCATCCTTGGGGTACTCCACAGCTGATGTCTGTGGGTTCTGGCCGGTGAGGTGGGAGGCTGACTTTCCGTGTTCTGCCTGTCAGGAATGAGTGAATCCATTGACGTGCCTTACCTCGTATGCCTGCACCATGGAGTCTGGCGCTTTGTGTACGGTAAGATTCTGTATCGAAGGCGGCTGGGAGATCGAGAAGGATGAGGGCTGCTGTATGTCCTTGGTTGCGGAGGAAGCAAATGTAGTCTGTGGCTCTGAGCAGGGCAGTTTTGGTACTGTGATTGGTTCTGAATCCTGATTGGGAGACATCTAGAATGTTGTTGTCCTCAATGTGTTGGTGTAGCTGAGTGTTGATTGCTTTCTCAGTGACTTTAGCTGGGAAGGGTAGCAGTGAGATGGGGTGGTAGTTCTTGAGGTTGCTTGGGTTGGCTGGGGGTTTCTTCAGAAGTGGGCAAATCTTTGCATGCTTCCAGTCTCCGGGGTAGGTTGCTCCTTCAAAGGAGCAGTAGATGGTCTTGCAGAGTTCTGGTGCGATTTCAGCGCTGGCCTTGCTGAAGATGCGGTATGGGCAGGGGTTGGTCAGGGCTCCAGAGTGGATGCTGCTCATGATGGGGATGGTGTGGTCCGTCATGAGGGAGGTCCTGGTGTGCAGGAGTTGTGGGGGTTCAGCTAATGATGGCAGGGTTGTTGGTGGGGGGTTCAGAGAGTCTTGGGATCCGAAACTGTTGTAAATGATCTTCCTGCAGAAGAAGGTGGCCAGTCTGTTGCAGAGTTCCTGAGATGGAGGGATGTCAGTGGTCTAGGCTGGTGGTTTGGCGAATTCTTTGATGAAGTTGAAAAATTCTTCAGTGTTGTGAGAGGTGAAGTTGATGCGGTCCTTGAAGGGCATCGTTCCTGGTGGACCTGATCAGGATGTGGTGGGATCTTGTGGCAGCTTTGAAGGTTGCCAGGTCTTATGGGGATTTTCTGTTTCTCCACTTCTTCTCCAGCCTGTTGCACGAGCGCTTAGATTCCTGGAGTGAGGGGGTGAATCAGATGGTTTTTTTGGAGGTGTGGCTCCATGTGGTCGTTCGGAGCGGGCCTAGGGTGTCGGCACAGTTGGTGATCCATTTGCAGAGGTTCCGGGCTGATGTGTTTGCCTTTGTTGTATTGGGGGAGAAGAGTTGCTGAAGTAGCTGGTGAGTTGCTCCTCTGAGATCTGGTTTCATCTTCTGGAGGCATGGCGTGTTGAGTGAGTGTGCTCTGTGGGCGTGGAGATGGAAAAATGTATGCAGTGGTGGTCAGTCCAGTGTAGTGGGGTTGAGTCGCTGATGGTGACATTGCTGCTGTTAGAAAAAATGGGGTTGAGAGGTGCCCGGCGGTGTGCATTGGTGAAGTAACCAGTTGATTGTGTCCAGGTTCTAGGGTAGAGGTATTGTGGTTGTTGTGATCATTGAAATGAAAGTTGAGGTTGCCTAGTAGAAGTTAGTTGCTGGAGGCGAGTGCGTGGGGGCTATGAGGTCGGCGATGGCATCACTGAACACTGGTCGTGGTCCGGGTGGTCTGTAGATGAGGATGCTGCTGGTGGTGGTCTTTGGGGTGGTGTGCACTTGGAAGTGCAGGTGGGGTGAATTCCTGTGTGTCTATCATCAGTCGGAGGGTGGACTTGTGGGTGATGGCTATGCGGCCTCCTGGTCTGGGAGGGCGGTCTTTGCGTAGAAGCTTGTAGTCTCTGTGGATGGCAATGTCCAGACCGGATGTTGTGTTGGTCCATTTCTTGGTGAAGAAGGCAATGTCCATGTGGGTGGTGTCAAATCTACACAGCATGTTTGTGCAGGGAGCGGACGTTCAAGAGGATGCACTACCTTTCATGGTTCCGTATTGAATGGCCAGTGACGGGATGACCCACCTAGGAATTTTACAGCAACAAGGCCCTCAATGAAGCGTTCACACACTATTCACTGCCCATCCTCTCAAAACACACCTTGCTTTTGTATTCCTCAACCTCACCATTGAATATGTACATGGAAGTCTGATATTGCAAACAATTTTTAATAAACACTAATTGCACCTACCTTCTAACTATGGCCCTCATTACAATCCTGGCGGTCGGTGTTAAAGCAGCAGTAATACCGCCAACAGGCCGGCGGTAAAAAAAATGAGATCACGACTATGGTGGAAACCGCCAACATAGACAGCCACTTTAACAAACACTGTGGCGGTAACCGCCAACAGACAGACGGAAGACAAGGTTCCTCCCACTGTATTACAAGAGGCCTATCCGCCATCTTTTCTGGGACGGTACCAACTACATCAAAAGCACGGCAGAAACAGTCTGTGGACGGAAACCGCTCAACTTTCAACACCCAACGAGGACCCAGGACACCATGGAACCCGAGTTACAGGTCCTGCCCATGTTGCTTTACCTCCTCTTGTATCAGGAGCAGCAAAGACGCCAGCGATGACCACGGTGAGTACTGTACCTAGCACACAGGGGAGGGGGAGGGAAAAGAGAGTGACATACACACACAACACGCAACACCCCCACCCCCACCCTCATCCAGAACACCATACACACAAATACATGCAGCAACATTACATATATACCCCGTCACCCCCTGGAAAAATGCAAGGACAAAAGGAAATGATTGTAACGAGTGTAATCATTGAAAAATCAGATAGGCCAAATTAAAATATCAGTATATACAAATATGTACACCAACTACACAAGTCCGGATTTGAATGACAACATTGTCCATGGATCTGTGTCCCAAAATGCATGGGCGAAGCCCACACAAGATATCTGACTCGAAACGGAGAGAACACTGCAGGGGCATCAGATGGAAAATAAACAGGCACCTCAGGGGGAGGGGGGCACCTCAGCCGGATGAACGGACGACGCCACTGCTCCACGAGGGGGCTCCATGCCCACAGTTTGGTCCTGGGGTATGCAAAGCCACAGTCTCTCAAGTATCTCCAATGGGTAGTTTGCCCACTGCTTTATCCTGGGGAGTGCAAAGCCACAGTCTCTCAAGTCTCTCCAGTGGGTGGTTTTCCCACTGCTTTATCCTGGGGAGTGCAAAGCTACAGTCTCTCAAGTCTCTCCAGTGGGTGGTTTGCCCACTGCTTTATCCTGGGGAGTGCAAAGCCACAGTCTCTCAAGTGGATGTGATTCTCCACTGGTTCTGGAGGGGGCATTGTGCCCGGAGCTCTTCATCCTGCCAAGGATTAGGTGAGTGGATGCGATTCTCTACTGGTTCTGGAGGGGGCATTGTGCCCAGAGTGCTTCACATGCAGTGTGGCAGGTCCCATTCCCTCACCTGGGTGTGTGTGCCACGAGATTGCCTGGGAACAGGTAGCATGATACTCCATGGAGGCAGAGACACACTCCACCCTGCTGCGACTTCGCCTGCCACCTGCAGGTACAAACAGTGCTGGGTGTCGTGCATCATGTACGCTGTGCAGGGTCCAGGACATCTCCTGTAGCCTCGGATGGCTGCCCACTGGGGATGCTAGCCATGTCAGCTATGGTGGCACTGTCTGAGCACGTCACAGGGCTGGTGGCGGTGGTTGCGCCGGTGTCTGTGGCGGAGGTGCTGGCGGTGGTGCATGTGTCAGCCCCTGTGGAGGGACACAGAAGGACATCTCCTGCAGCCTCGGACGGCTGCCCACTGGGGATGATGCTGGAGACTGTTGCTGAGGCAGCAGACTAGCAGGTGGCGGTGCAGGTGGCGGTGTCCACCTTCGTACAGGTTGATCCGCCGTACAGGTTGATGTTATGGTTGACAGAAGGGGTGACTCTGGTCCCTCAGCCGGAGCCTCCGTGCCCTGTCCTGACTTGCTCTTTGCCTTGTGTCCCTTCCCCACCTTTGATGTAGCTGCTGGTCCCTTGGCACTGTCCCCTTTTGGCTTGGAGGAGCCCTTGCTTGGTGTTTGGTGCGGCTTCTCCCTCCGGCATGTGGGCACCTTCTTCACCTTGGCAGGTGGCGGAATGGCCAGCTCCTTGGCCTCGCTAAGTGGCACACTGGCAGCCCTGATGGGTGCCGCCGGCGATGTGACCGGACTTGCTGAGACCACCGTGCTGGATGATTCGGTGGCTGAGGTGCTGGGCTGGGACCGGGGCAGCCTGGCCCTAGGGGAAGGATGGGGGGGCGGGAAGTGTAGGGAAGAGGTCAATGTTAGCCAGGAAGAGTTTCTTAGACACACCGGGACGGGAAGATGGAGGGGGTTTGGGAGTGGAGGAATAAGTAGTGGTTGTATGAGGTGTACGTCTGCTGAATTTGGGTGAAGGTGTATGGGCCGGAGGCTGTTGTGAGGTGGAAGGCTGTTGGGTGGGTTTGTGGTTGCGTTTGTGTACCTTAGGAGGTGGGCTGACAGACACACTGGGAGAGGACACAGGGGATGTGTGAATGGTAGTGGGGGTGGTGAGTGCAAGTGAGCGGGGTGTGGTGATGGGTGTGCTGGTGATGGATGTAGTGGATGAAGATGTAGTGCATGCAGGTGTGAGTGGAGATGAGACAGGGAGGGAGGAGGGAGACGTGGAGGAGGGGGACACAGTGGAGGCAGTGGATTTTGGTATGTGTGCATGTGTATGATGCTTGTGTGAGTGCCTGTGGGATGTGTGGTGCTTATGTTTGCCAGAGCTTCCCTTGTGTGTTGAGGTGTGTGCATGCTGGTCTGATGGTGTGCTTGGGATAGGCTGAGGTACAAGGGTGTTGTGAGGTGGATGGCTGTTGGGTGGGTGTGTGCCTGCATTTGTGTACTTTGGGAGGAGGGCTCACAGACACACTGGGAGAGGACACAGGGGATGTGTGCATGGTAATGGGGGTGGTGATTGCACGTGAGCGGTGTGTGATGATGGGCGTGCTGGTGATGGAGGTAGTGGATGAAGATGTAGTGCATGCAGGTGTGACTGTAGATGAGACAGGGAGGGAGGTGGAGGGCGTGGAGGAGGGGGACACACTGGTGGCAGGGGATGTTGGTGTGTCTGCATGGGGATGGTGCTTGTGTGAGTGTCTGTGGGATGTGTGGTGCTTATGTTTGCCTTGTCCACTCTTGTGTGTTGAGGAGTGTGCATACTGGTCTGATGGTGTGCTTGGGATAGGCTGAGGTACAGGGGATTGGGTCAGGGTAGAGGATGTTGGAGGAGGGAGGCTGGACACACGGACAATGGCTGCCATCAGTGCTGAGGCCATAGCCAGAATGAATGCCCTCCAGGTATGCATTTGTTTGCTGCAAATGCCTCTCAACACCCTGGATAGCATTCAAAATGGTTGATTGCCCAACAGTGAGGGATCTCAGGAGGTCAATAGCCTCCTCACTGAGGGCAGCAGGGCAGACTGGGACAGGGCCTGAGGTGCCTGGGGCGAAGGAGATGCCCACCCTCCTGGGTGAGCGGGCCCGGAAAACTCAATGAGGGGCTGCTGGGAGGGCGGTGCTGGTAGGGGGGGTGGCGGCTGTACCACAGAGGTGCCCGCCACCACAAGGGAGCTCCCATCAGAGGAGGAGTCGCTGTCGCTGGTGTCTCTTCCTGTCCCTGTCATGGGGCTCCCCTCGCCCTCCGTCTCACTGGTGCCTTCGGACTCTGTTACTCCAGGGCCATGTGGGATGCAGCTCCCTCCTGCTCCGGTGCCTCTGCTCCTCCGCCAGATGATGCTAATGCACACAAGGACAGGGTAACAAAACAAAAAGGGGGGGGGAGACTGAGGAGACACATGGTCAATGCCTGCAACACCACTACCGTTGGAGGACACAACACACAGGGAGCAGCCCTATGCAATAAGTCATGCACTAACAGGGCAGGGGAAAAGCACTTGCCCATGGGGGACTCTGCCTAGACCCATTTCATACACAGCTGGAACCCACTAGGTGTAGAGGGCAAATACCACCTTTGGGGTTGAAGTGGGACAGAGCCTGCAAATCAATGGATCTACCTTTGCGCGTCTGCCCTGGCCTAGGGCAACCCACAGCCCACCTCCCCCACCCAGACACCTAGTCAAGGGCGCAGAGTCAGCTGAATGAGAGTGTACTCACCCCCTTGTGGCTGCTGTGATGCCCTCAAGCGCCCATCCAACTCAGGATATGCCACCGCCAGGATCCGGTACATCAGGGGGGTCATGGTGCGACGGGCACCCCTTCCACGTTAGAAGGCCATTCCCACCTGGGCCTCCGACGTCTTCTTGCTCCAGCGTCGCAGGTCCTCCCATCTTTTCCGGCAGTGGGTGCTCTGTCTATGGTAGACCCCCAGGGTCCGCACTTCCTTGGCGAAGGCACACCAAATAACCTTCTTCTGGTGGGCGCTGATCTAGAGGAATAGTGAAGTAAAAATGGATGTTACTCCCCGTACAGTTCTTCTCACACATTGCCCACAAACCTCCCACCCTGGCCCAGAAAAACATACACACACCATCCTCACATGCTGGCCTGTCTCCCCCACCCCGTCTCTTCCATCCACTACACTCCATACAATCATGTGCCATCCACCATGCACACAGTTTACTCACCTGTTTGTCTGGAGGACCGTAGAGTTGTGTGTACTGGGGGAGGACCCCATCCACCAGTTTCTCCAACTCCTCCGCAGTGAAGGCAGGGGCCCTTTCCCCAGACAGTGTAGCGATTGTTACTTCCAGACGCAGGTCACAGCAGCACTTACAGTGTAGGTCCTCGCCTGTTGAAGGTCAGGTATCAAATGAGCGAACAGATAGAAAATGGCGGTCATGTCCGCAGCGGTGCGTGCCGTCACCCCCGGCATACATCGTCATTGGCTCCTGGAACCCATAGGGCCCAATGATAACCAATGCTGAATTGCGCAGCAGTCTTCGACCGCCTACCGTGACACTGCACAACGCCAGCGCAGTTATCTCATTTCCCCTTGTCCCACCTTACAGGTCAGCCAGCCGCCATTTCAGGTGGCCACATGGCAGACCAACTAACTGCGTCACACCTATTAGGCCAGGAATACGGACAGAGAAAGGCACATAGAGAAAAATAAAAAATTGTGCTAAACAGCCTTGTGAAACCAATGTGGTGTCTGACCCTCTGCTCCCCGTTCTCCTGCATAGGGCACGTCCACTGGGGCAGGTGATGAGATGGCGGCATCCTCCGTTGTACAGACCCCTGGTGGACCTGTCGACAAAGGAAGACAGACACATCATTATCACTTACAGACTTGATCGTGCAACAATTCAGGAACTGTGTGCCCAGTTGGAGCCAGACCTGATGTCAGCTATCCGCCATCCCACAGGAATCCCCCCTCTAGTACAGGTCCTATCAGTGCTCCATTTCCTGGCAAGTGGGTCTTTTCAAACAACAGTGGCTATGGCATCAGGGATGTCACAGCCAATGTTCTCTAGCGTGTTGTCCAGAGTGTTATCTTCCCTTCTGAAACACATGCGCAGCTACATCGTTTTCCCTCAGGTGGAGGATCTGCCCACAGTGAAAGGTGACTTTTATTCCCTGGGACATATCCCCAACATAATTGGTGCCATTGATGGTACACATGTGGCATTTGTTCCCCCCCGCAGGAATGAACAGGTGTACAGAAACCGGAAAAGTTACCATTCAATGAATGTGCAGATGGTGTGTTTGGCAGACCAGTACATCTCCCATGTGAATGCCAAGTATCCAGGCTCTGTGCATGATGCTTACATTTTGAGGAATAGCAGCATCCCTTATGTGATGGGGCAACTCCAGAGGCACCGTGTGTGGCTAATAGGTGAGCCCAAGGTCCCCCCACTGTTTAATTTGGTGTTTGGGTATGGGAGATTCCCTAATGTTGGGAGGATGTCTAACAGTTGTCCATCGATATTTGCAGGTGACTCTGGTTACCCCATCCTATCATGGCTACTGACCCCAGTGAGGAATCCCAGGACAATGGCTGAGGAACGCTACAATGAGGCACATGGGCGAACTAGGAGGATAATAGAGTGCACCTTTGGCCTCCTGAAGGCCAGATTCCGGTGCCTCCATCTGACAAGTGGATCCCTATACTACTCATCGAAGAAGGTGTGCCAGATCATCGTGGCCTGCTGTATGTTGCACAACCTGGCTTTGCGACGCCAGGTGCCTTTTCTGCAGGAGGATGGGCCTGATGGTGGTCTTGTGGCAGCTGTGGAGCCTGTGGACAGTGAAGAAGAGGAGGCAGAAGAAGAAGATGTAGACAACCGTAACAACATCATCATGCAATACTTCCAGTGAGACACAGGTAAGAGGATGGCACTGCTTCCCACATCTCATACTATTGTAGGACCTAGCATAAATGTGCCTTTTTTAACTCTGTGTATGGACCCTGACTTGTCACCTTGGCTTTCCATTTCACAGATCTGGGTCCCACTTTGTGCCCTCAGCTATGTTTACTGCTGGCCAACAACCGTGTAACATTGGTATGTGAACAAGTACATTGACATTACTATATTTCAGAGAGGTTGCAATTACACATTTGTGAAAGTACAGACTGACTCCAGATTGATTTGTGATTCAAGGGTGTTTATTTATGTGCTAATAAGTGGAGGGTGGTGTGCAATGGGCTGGGGTGATGGTGGAGGAATGTCAAGGGTTGAGTCCAGTCTCTTGGTCTCACAGGTGCATTGTCCAATGGGGCATAGGAAGTGGAGCAATGGCAGTTTAAGGTGGACAGGGTGACAAAGTGGGACAGAAGGGTGACATTTAGGAGGGTCTTATTTCCTGGGGGGGGGTCTTGGCAATGTTCTCTGTCTTATTCCTGGGTCTCAGGGACTGTTTGCGGGGTGGTTCTCCTTCTGCAGGGGGTGGGGTGCTGGTGGCCTGTTGTTCATGTGGCGGTGCCTCCTGTCCCCTAGCGCCGGCAGAGGTGGAGGGCTGTTCATTGTCCAGGCTAGTGTCAGGGGCCCGTTTGTGTGTCACTGTGTCCCTCATGGTGTTGACAAGGTCTGCCAGCACCCCTGCAATGGTGACCGGGGTGGCGTTAATGGACTTCAAGTCCTCCCTGATCCCAAGGTAGTGTTCCTCCTGCAGCCACTGGGTCTCCTGAAATTTGGCCAGTACCATGCCCATGGCCTCCTGGGAATGGTGGTATGCAAGAGTGCCTCATGGAGGGTCGGTTCCCTGGGCCTGTCCTCCCCCTGTCGCACAGCAGTCCTCCCAGCTTCCCTGTTATCCTGTGCCTCTGTACCCTGAACCGTGAGCCCACTGCCACTGACCCCAGGTCCCTGATTGTCTTGGGTTGGTGGGTTTGCCTGGGGTCCCTGTAGTGGTAGACACACTGCTGATTGACGTGTCCTGGGGACAGAGGGATGGGCCAGCTGGGTGGGTGCTGTGGTGGTGTTTCCTGAGTGGAAGGGTTTGTGGTGGCTTGTGACAGTGGCAGCGGAACTGACTGTCCAGAGGTCCCTGATGGGCCGGGCTGGTCATCTTGATCCAGGCGTGCAGAGCTGCTGTCATCACTGTGGGCCTCTTCTGTGGGGGGGACTCAATATGTCTGGCACCTCCTGTCCAGTGACCTTGGGTATTGGTCCTGTTGGGGTGTAAATGCATAGTTTTAGTATCTGTGTGTGCCATCTTGTGCATTGGGTGAGGTACCCTCTACTCCTGTGCTTGCATTATTGTGTTTGCCCTTTTGTTATAGTTGTTTTGGGGTCTGTGTGGGTATCTGTACTGGACATGCTTTGGTGATGGGGGTCCATGCATAGCTGTTGCATGCAGGGCCTTGGTTTTGGGATTTGTGGGTTGTGATAGTGGGGCATATGTGAGGTGTTGGAGTGATGGGGGTGAGGGGAAGGGTGGGGGTATGTGATGGCATGCAGGTGGGGGATATGGTAATTAAGATATGACTTACCAGAGTCCAGTCCTCCTGCTACTCCTGCCAGGCCCTTAGGATGCAGTATTTCCAAGACTTGCTCCTCCCATGTTGTTAGTTGTGGGGGAGGAGGTGGGGGTCCACCGCCAGTCCTCTGTACAGCAATCTGGTGTCTGGATACCACTGAACACACCTTCCCCCGTAGGTCGTTCCACCTCTTCCTGATGTCATCCCGTGTTCTTGGATGCTGTCCCACTGCGTTGACCCTGTCGACGATTCTCCGCCATAGCTCCATCTTCCTAGCAATGGAGGTGTGCTGCACCTGCGATCCGAAAAGCTGTGGCTCTACCCGGATGATTTCTTCCACCATGACCCTGAGCTCCTCCTCAGAAAACCTGGGGTGTCTTTGAGGTGCCATGATGTTGTGTGGGTGATGTGTGAGGTGCTATTTATTGTGCTGTGTGATGTGTTGTGTTGGTGTGTGTTCTTTGAGGTGCATGGATGTTGTATGAGTGATAGTGTTGTGTGCCTGTGGATGCTGGTGTTGTGTTTCCTATTCTCTCTCTCTTAGCTGTTTCAAACAAATGTCGTTGTAAGGGTTTGTGGGTAATGTGGGTGGGTGTTTTATGGTGGTGTGAGTGTGTGGGTGTGGTGTGTGTATGTGTATCAGGTATGTGTATTTCGAGTTGTCCAATGTGGTTGTGTTTTGTAAATGTGTGTGTATTTTGAGTGCAGCGGTGTGTACGGCCAATGGATTACCGCGGTTGAAAGATCGCTGCATTGATTCATGTGTCGTGATAGTGTGGGCGTATTCTTGTTATCACTGACCTTTGGTGTGGCGGACTTGTGTGGGTGTCTGTATTGTGGCGGATTCCGAGATGTGGGTCTTAATACCTGTAGCGGAATTCTGCCACCACCACGGTATGTTGGCAACCTTCAGCACGGCGGAAAGCGGGATTTACCGCAAGGGTTGTTATGATGGGTCATGTCATGTGTGCCTAGGCCTGAAGGGGGTGTATGCAAGTAACGTCCTGGAATGTGTTGGTGACTCTCGATCATATGCAACTCGCCCTTAGGTCATCATACCCTCATTCATCTATAGACAGGCCCACACACTCTGGGCTCATCAAGGTAAGTTCTATAAAATAAGTTTTATATAGAGTTTTTGTTGATGAAGACCATTCCTAGCCTTCTGATGTGTCTGAAAAGTAGCACCATTTATTATTTCTTCTGCAGCACCAGGCATTGTAAGGTTGCAATCAATGCAAATTAAGTTGGCAATGGCAGAGAACTTCCTTACCACCTGCTGTCTTGCTACTAGGGTTATGTAGATATACTGATGTACTTGTCTGGTGATGCATCACAGTACGTGTCGCAAGCATGATGGACCTAACTACCTTGGTTGCAGTTTGCCCCACCAAAGACTACATATCCAAATCCTGGACTTTCATTTTGCCTCTATTGATCCTGTGGAAAGATTCAGTGGCTAGGATGTGGAATGCAGCCAGTGTTTTGATAGTAACAGGGATGGCTTGGGAGCAGGCATGAGCAGGTTGTTACCCTTGGAATACCAAGAATATTGGTCATCTTCCCAGATCCTTTCTATGCTTCTCAATAAATTGTTCTTCAAATTGAGGTAAAAGGTAATATAGATATCCACCAACACATTGAATTTTTGGCTGTAGCTTGCTTTCTTATAAGGACAGGTTCTGTGTGATTGGTTGATGGTGTAGTGAGTTTTACCAGCAGATACGTGTGATGGAGTCATGACTCTTGAATCCCCCATCCACTTACATTAGAAAGTGTACTGGAAGAATTGTGGCCTTGTTACTAAATGTGTCTCCAATGAATTATACCTATGATACCTGTTGTGTATGTTTTTTCTAAAATAAAAACAAATATTGATTTCCTATTTTTTTTACCAAATGTAACTTCTTTTGTTTATTTTTCTATTTTTCACTTTGTTCTCTGTCTCCATTGGTTTGTAGGAGAACATTTCTGAGTGGCCATGTAGGGTGTGTGACTTGCAGTAAAGCTTGACTGAAGTAGATATGAGTCGCTTTAGTCTGTAGTGCTAATGGAGAAGATTTGGGTGTAACTTTGGTGAATAGCAACTGACCTACTAGTATGTAGTACTTCCGTGTGCCCCTGCTTAATTTCCCCTTAGTAAGTCACCTTTTGTAGTTGATATCCCCCATTGTCAAGGCCCTCTCCCTTGCCCCTCCACATTTACAGATAAATACACTTGAGGAGTTTTCTGCAGTTGTGACAGAATTCTACACATAAGAGAAAAGGGAGGTGTAGGAAGAGATCTACCTACCGCAAGGTTCATATCATTTGTGGATGGCTGAAGTACTACAGCTGTACTGTTTTATGTCCTCAAAAATGTTTTGGTAAAGATAACTATTTTATGTTTATGAAATAAAGCAGGAGTAGGATTGTACAGCTCATCTAGCTAATACATTTTTACTTCTCTATTGAAATGCATGATCAATTGTTAACATGGCATCGGTTACTCTTGACTCCCACATAGGATACACTCATTCTTGAATCATTCCTTACCCTATTGTCGTATATGTACGTTAATGGTGTTCTGCGCTAGATATTATTGAGATAGTCCCACTGCTCTGCAGCTAAAGTATTTTGAACAAATGTACCTGTTCATACTGCCGCAGAACACTGTGGCAGGCTGAAAGAGGATAGTAGCCAAAGACGTGTAAATTAATCTCCCCACACAACCTGTTCAAGGTGACTCTTCAGAAGCAAACCAAAGATTTCTTTAAGGGATCCTTGTCTCACCTTTTAGCAGCATGGTACAAAGTCCTATGGGGCCACTTTGAGTTTCTGATATGCCAACAATAATTTATATAACCTACTGATCCATCTTCCTGTCTCAGTCCTTACACAATGAGCATTTCTTCTGCTCTACAGAAACCAATTACCTGGCTAAGCCAAAAAGGTCCCAGAAGATGGCACGTAATAGCCATCATGCAAAAGGGAGTAACTAGTTGTGAACACCTCCTTTACTTTTTTTCTGTGCTGTGGGGTCCTTACCTGGCAAACTAAAGATAAGTAACTGTTTTTCATTCCTTTGTTATATTTAATTAATTAATTGCTTTCCTTCCCGAAGCTGATGTTACCAGACTCTAGGTACTGTTAGGTCATTCCGCCTTGCTGAAGCAGGCATCAATGAGTCCCTCCTTTACAAAGACACTGAGCATCTCTTTTTTTTTCAGGTGGCCATTGTTATGGTGTTTCCTGCTCTCCTGGCTTGCCTGTATCTGTGCGCTGGGACATTTCTTGGCTACAGCATGGGGCCTCCCATGAGAGTTGGGGAGCTGCATTGTTTCGTTTTTATTGAAACAACTTGGAGTCAGGAATTGTGCTCAGCAGAATTTGGCGCCTTTGGGGAGTTTGGAGCCTGCAAGTCCATCCACAAGTGCAGCAGAGGTTCCTATGCTCAATGCCGTTCACCTGCTAATAAATGAGTTAATGGAGGTAGCCTTTAAAGCAAGAGAGTCTGATGGTCCTCCTCCAAAGTTACCAAGAATGCAAACTCAGGACTCACAGTTGGAGGTTCACGAGGAGGATGATAAGAGGGGTTGCTTTGTACAGGGAGCTAAGCACTCTGAGTTGTTTAAACACATGAGAGAGAACCCGGGCTCTCCAATATCATTGGAGGATGGCACTGATAAGAATTTCTTTATGAAGTATCAACGCCCTGACTCTGACTCTTTACCCCACATACTGCAGTTCTAAAGGTACTATCACATGAATGGGAGGACATTGATAAAACTGTTTCGCCTTATTCCTTCTCTAAGCCTTAACCTCTGGAGAGGTTTTCTGAAGAATTTCCTTCTTTGATTAAGGAGGATAACCTTATGCCTGGGCTCTCCTTGTAAGGCATGGTAATTTCCGAGGATGCTCTTCCATCTGACCAGGTGGATAGGAAGGTGGAGGGTGCTGTCAAGCAAGCTTATTCTGCTTCTTATTTTTCTATTAGGGTGACCGCTAACACCAGTTACATAGTACAGTCCCTACTGAAGGAATTTCAGTGTCTGGCACAAATGATAAATGAGGAGATGGATATTTCATCCCTCTTATCAATGATGAAGCTGCAACTTAGGTTTCTCTCAGACATTTTTGTTGATATTCAGTGTGCCTGAGTAGCTGCTTCAGGGGCCTCAATAGCAGCCAGACACCATATTTGGATGCAGTCCTGGAAAGTGGATGCCTCCCAGAACTCAATCTTGATTAAATTATTGTTCGAGGGTTCTAAGACCCTTGGTAACCAATTAGATGGTATAGTAAAACAGTCTGTGGAAAACAGAAAATTGATCCCTCTTATTTGCCCTTCTCCAAGTGCTAGGGAGTTTGGTTATCATATGGCGTTTCAGAATCCCCAATCTAAGGGTAATATTCAGTCCTTTCGAGGCAGGGTCTGTGCAGGGATGCCCCTCAGGGAGACAGATTCCAGTTTCAACCTACAGTCACATCAACCCTTGCTCCTACTACGTAATGAATATCTGTCTTTTCAAGTGGGAGGTCGTCTTCATTTCTTCAGTCAATGCTGGCTATCAATACCAGATGTTTGAGTGACTTAGATGGTATCCTTAGGATATTGAATAGAGTTCTCCTCCATTCAGGCCAGGTTCTGCCTTTTGGCATTTTATTGGCACCAAGAGTTTTTACAAAGCTCTTGTCCCCTTTGCTGGCTATCAATACCAGATGTTTGAGTGACTTAGATGGTATCCTTAGGATATTGAATAGAGTTCTCCTCCATTCAGGCCAGGTTCTGCCTTTTGGCCTTTTATTGGCACCAAGAGTTTTTACAAAGCTCTTGTCCCCTTTGGTATTCTTCATTGTAAAGGTATTCAAGTTTATACCTGTCTTGAAGACTGGTTGATTGTGTCTCCTTTGTCTAAGGCAGTGGAACATGTGCAACAAGTCTGCAGTCTTCTGGTGGAATTCAGATTCTTGGTCAATCACAAGAAATCCACTCTTCAACTCACTCAGACTCTGACATTTATCAGGCCTTGTTCAGAATGGACCTTGGGGAAATATTCCTCACTCAGGAGAGACGATCTTTTCCCATCTGACATATGTCCCTTATATTCACCCAGTCCCAGGCATCAGCTCGTCTATGGTTGAGAAGCCAGGGGAAATTACATCAATTCTCCAGCTTCTCCCATGGGCTAATGTGCAGTTTTATCCTATTGTCCATCATCTCCTTCACCACTGGAAATCAGCTTCCCCAGATTAGGAGACCCCAATTTTGATTACACCAGAGATAACTTAGGCACTCCAGTGATGGTTCTCACAGCCGAGCCTGTCCAAGGACTGCTTGCTCCTTAGGTGGCTGTTTTGACAACGGATGCCAGTGCCCTTGGTTTGGGTGCTCTGCTAGGGGAATCAAAGCACAAGGCATATGGAGTCTTTCAGAAGGCCTCTACTCTTCGGATTAGAGAGAGCTGGTGGCAGTGTGTAAAGCCTTTCTGTGGTTTGCTTCTTTTCTAAGGAATTGTGCAGTTTGCTTCCAGATGGAAAACAAGTAGTGAGGGCATACATCAACCATCAAGGGGGCATGCTGATTCCTCTGTTTCTTCTTTCTCAGAGGATAGGCCTCTAGATGGAAAGGAATCACCTTTCTCTGGTGGTATTTTATCTCCCTGGGAGGGAGAATGGGCCTGCGGACTTCCTGAGCAGAGTGTTTCCCTCTATAGTGTCTCTGTGCCTATCACTTCTTCTGGTTCATCAGCTTGCTTCCAGTTCAGTCTCACTTGGTTGGACCTATTTGCCTCAGAGGAGAATGCACTTCTCCCACATTTTTGCAGCTTGTCTTGGGCTATTCTGTGGCCCAGGGGTCTTCTTAACATGTTCCTCCTTTTCCCTTGATTCTCAGAGTACTCAGGAACATTTAGTAAGATCATGTGGAGATCCTGCTGGTCATTTTGGAATGGTCCAGGAGACCTTGGTTTCCTCTCCTTCTAGATTTGGAACTAATAACTAGTTGGCAGTTCCTAATTCATACGGAAAACCCGTAA